>NC_137978.1:54212092-55664592 GCF_963924665.1 Micromys minutus | reverse complement strand
GACAGGAAGCAGGAGCTGGTGCAGAGGCCATGGAGGGATGTTACTGGCTTACTTACCCTGGCTTGCTCAGCCTGCTTTCTTATAGAACCCAGGTCTACCAGCCCAGGGATGGCACCACCCACAGTGGGCTGGACCCTCCCCCCTTGATCCCTAATTGAGAAAACGCCTTACAGCTGGATCTCATGGAGGCATTTCCTCAAGGGAGGCTCCTTTCTCTGTGATAACTCCAGCTTGTGTCAAGTTGACACAAAACCAGCCAGTACAAGTGGCATCTTGGGTACATGGTCAAATCTGGTGATGTGCTCTGGAGCTTTTATCCTACACTTGCAGGGGTCCGGCTTCCATTTAGTTCATTTGGACGCACCTGACACTGCCTAGGAAGCTTCGGATAATCATCAAATTCCTAACCTCAGTTTCTACAGAAAAGAAAGCAAAACAACAACAAAAACCTCACATCATTTTTTGAGATTTAACTTTATATCTATGAGTATTGTGTGGGTTTAGATGTTGCCTTTCCAACACCACATCAATGATAAACATCTGAGAATAGTCTAGAGAACTAAAAATTATCATTCTTCATCTAGACAGGGGTTTAGCCACCCTCCTATTTCTGGGTGATACAGTGATACAGGTCCTCAGGTAGCTATGAATATGGCCTAACATATTTATAGGTGACAACTCAATGTTACAATATCAAAATATTGGACCGCCTTGATGAAACCTGTCTGCTCAGTTAGTATTTTTGAAAACTTACTTTTTTTTTTCTTGTTTAAAGGCTAGTTGTAGGGGAGGTCTTGGGATATATCCTAGAGAGAGAAAACACTTGTTAATATTCGCAAGGCTGCATGTTTCATCTCAGTACCGCAAAATAGCAATACTATTTTTATTTGATTCAGTTTGATTTTCTGAAAATGTGCACAACACCAAAAATCATAAATACTAATATTCAGACGGTGGTCTGGGAAGAAGTAAATGTCATAATGACGGCCCCTGGAGCTCTGAGACACTCAGGTTTCTCAGAAGGCAGAGTGGAAGGAAACTTCTCATTTTACAAAAAGAAAGAAACTAACAAACTGAACACTCATGAAATAATTCTCCTTCCTGCTTACCACCAGAACAGCACCTGTGATCCGATCTGACAGGACACTCCACTCACTTCACACAGGTTTTTCCTGAAGACTCCAGGGTGCCCCTGTTGACCAGGAATTCATCCTTTAGTTGCTGTGGTAGGGGAGAGGAGTTCTTTGGGGATAGCTCTTTCCTAAGCCTTATATGAGTGTCTTAGTATTTTAACAAGCAAAGACTATGCTAGTGCCTGGTCTGCTTGTTACAGCCTAAACTCAACCTGAGAAAGGAGTTCCAACTAAATAAAATCCTCTACTAGGATTTCCTGTAGTCATGTCTGTGAGGGATTATCATGATTGTGAATAGATATGAGGCGGCACTGTGGGCGGCACTATTCCCTAGGCAGATAATCCTGGGCAGTATAAGAAAGCCAGAGAACCAGAAGCCTGTGAGCATGAACCAGAGAGCAAAGGTAGTAAACGGTTCTTCTGTGCTTTCTGCTTTGAATTCCCATTTGGGTTTCTGCCCCAACTTCCTTCGAAGATGCACTGTGACCTCATAAGTCAAGTAACCCTTCCCCTCCCTTATGTTGTTTTGAGTCAGAATGTTTTGCCACAGCAACAGAAAGCAAACTGGGAGAGCTATGAACAGACTGAGACTAACCATTGCATCAAGCCCCACTCCCATGCCCTTCCCCATCTGAAGCACCAGCATTTCGCTGTCGGTCTCTTGCTCTGCAGAACTGCAAGGACTGCAGCTGACGTATGACTTCACAAAGTCAATAAAAATGATGTAGAAGAGCAATGTGCATGGAGCTCCTGGTGAGCCACAGACAAAGGATGAGCTGGCAAAGTCGATCCAGGCAGCATTGCCAAAGAGGGTGCTGAGAAAAGATGGTAGGAGACACTGGATGCTCAGAGTAATGTGGAATCTTAGACCAGACCTGGGGACAATAGAGGGGTGTTTGCAAGGTAAAGAACAAGAAGGAAACCTGAATGAAGCCTGTTATTGAATTAATAGTAACATTCATGTTAATGTCTTATTTTTGACAAATAGTAGTGTTCGGAAACAAGCAACGTGTGTGTGTGTGTGTGTGTGTGTGTGTGTGTGTGTGTGTGTGTGTGTCCATTCCAGGGCACATATATGGAGGTCAGAGGAAAACCCTATGGGTTACTTCTCTCACTCCAGCTTTACGTGGGTTCTAGGGTTTGAACTCAGGTCGTCAGGCTTGTGCAGCCATTCCCTTTACCCACTGAGCCATCTTGCTGGCCCCATAAATCATATTAACTCATCACTTCCTTGTTGTGTCTATCTTCCCCCCGACCCTTCTGTCTCTGTGGGAATCTCCACAGCACCGAGACGGAGAAGCCCAAAGAAGACTAATGCACTTTTATGTATAATAGAGGTATTTGCCGATTGTGAAAGTATGGCTAAGTGAAATATGATGTCACTTCGCTTTATTGGCCCCTGGAGACCTTCAGCAAGCTATGTGGAGGATTGAATCTATACTTTAGCTTTCTGGTGGCTTTTTACGAGACCATATGTTGATACTAGCTTTCAAGGTAAATGCCAGAGGGTCTGGCTGCATGCTGGGTACCAGTGCTGTTGAGTGGTGCCCACTGTCATCTTCTTTCCAAATGGGACACAAATATACATGCCATTTGTTGTTCTGTTGAGGAAAGGCTGAACCCAGGCGGATTGTGCAGATGCCTGCCCTGTTGAAGGACTTGTGAACAGTAATGCCACCCACATTGGCCACAGGGAGAGCTCTTGAGCTGGATGGTTGGACTGTGGGAACAAAAAGGAGAGAGACAGAGGCAGAGACAGAATCCCTTCCAAGGGAACAGTCACACAGAAACCTTGGGCCACTCTGCTTTTCTGATCTTTTAGAAGATGCTGGCTCTAGGAGTTCTTAAGTGAGAGCAGATGTGTTCATTTTGATTGTGTTTTGGTGGTGGTGGTGGTGGTGGTGGAGTTGTTCTTGGTGGTGGTTTGTAAATGTTTGGTTGAAGCCAGAAGCCAAAGCAATTGTCTTCCTCAAATCCCTCTTCACATTATGTTTGAGACAGGATCCCTCACTTAACCTGGAGCTAATGACTCCGCCAGCCTGACCGACCATCTAACCCCAAGGATCTTCCTGTCTCTGTCCTCTAGTTTGGGGTCATAAGTACATAAGTACAAGCCACTCTCTGCACCCAGCCTTCAGTGCCGAGATCATAAGTGGTCATAAATATAAGCTATGCACCCAGACTTTTCATGCAGAAGCTGGGGGTTGAACTCAAGTTCTTATTCTTGTACAGTGAACATTTTATCAAACAAACCATCTCCCTGGCCCCTGTACTTGCTTGGTTGTTTATTTGTCTGTTTGTTTGTTTGGTTGGTTGGTTGGTTGATTGGTTGGCTTTTTGCTCATCTAGTTTGTATCCTGGGTGTCTGGGCAATACAGCGTCTGGTTCCCGGCCCTCAAGGCTATGTCAGGGGTGGGCTCCCTCTCATGGCATAGGTCTCAAGCTGGACCAATCACTGGGTTGCCTAACCCCTTCTATTTCCTGCTCCACTTTTACCCAAGCATACTTTGTAGGCAGGACAAATTATAGGTCAACTGTTTTGAGACTGGGTCGGTGTCCCAGACCCTCCACTGGAATTCTTGCCTGGTTTCAGGAGATGACCATGGGCTGTTCAGGCCCCATATCTCTTCTTACTCTGTTTTTGTTAACACAGAGAAATCATTCAGGTTAAGCCTACAGTTTGCATACTCCTGTGAGTAGTGGAAAAATATTAAAAATAGGCAAAACACATATGGATTCTTGACACTGTGGAAAACAAACTTGTTTTGTGCTAATAAAGGTGATACCCAAACACCCTCTCCATTGTCATTGGATTATGGTGACCACCTCAGGTTTCTATGCTCCAATAAAACACCATGTCCAAAAGAGCAACTTGGGGAAGAAAGGGTTTCCTTCACTTCTAAATCATGGATTGTCATCGAAGGAAGTCGGGGCAGGAACCCAAGGCAGGAACCTAAAGGCATAGTCTGGAGTAGAGACCATGAAGGAATGCTGCTTACTGGCTTGCTCTGCCTGCTTTCTTATTCCACCCAAGGCCACCGGCATAGAGATGACACCACCCAGTGTGAACTAGGCCCTCCCACATCATTCACTGATAAAGAAAATGCTCCACAGGCCAATCCGGTGGAGGTATCTTCTTAACTGAGGTGCCCTCTGCCAGAATGACCGTAGCTATGTCAAATTGGCATAAAACTGGCCATCACGGTGACTGTGTATTAAGGCATTTGTGTTTACTTGAAAGGAAGATCTGAGCTCAAATTAGGAGGAGGTGTTCTTTCCCATCTCCACCGTCTACAGCCATGTGACTAATGAGATCAGCAAGATTGGGTCTTCAGGCACATACCACATGTAATGCATGCCCAAGAAGCCAAGAAGTTCCGTAGGTATAGACAGCGGACCCAGACACGCATGCACATAGCCTCTACCTTCCTCCAAGGGAGCTTTGCAATGTAGGGTCTACTCCTTGCCGATATCCCTAAAAATCTGTGAGCTTTCCTTCATGAGATGATAAAGTTGAAATTCACTATCTATCTCACACGTCTGCTGCCCCCAAGGACAAAAGAAATAGCTTCAAATTAAGCAAGTTTTCCAAATGGCAAAGACAGAACGGATTCCCGGCATGATTTATGAGGCGGATGAGTGAAAACAAGCCTTCTCCCAATGGCGGTGATTTGTGGATATGCAGTCAGCTCTTTAGTGGGACATATGAGTATCTGTCCCCCACATAATCATAGGAATCTAGGCAAGTTCAATCCCAAGGAGAGGACAGAAGTCTTCATTTGTGCTTCCCAGAAGGATCACTATTGTGGAAAGGCACCTGGCTCTGGCGCGCTAATCCATGTCTGCCGATGGGTCGGGAGACACTGAGTTCCTCACTAGACCCTCCCCATACCTCATTCTGGCAGAGTGTTTGGATACAAGTGAGATCAGTTGAGACAGCGCTTTTGGAGAAGGCGTGCTGGTTATCTGGGACAGAGCTCACAACAGTCAGAAGTTGGAAAGAACTCAAATGTCCTTCAACAAAGAAATGGATACAGAAATTTTGGTATATATACACAATGCAGTACTACTCGGCTACTAAAAACAAGTTCATGAAACTCCTAGGCAAATGGATGGAACTTGAAACTATCATCCTGAGTGATGTAACCCAGTCACAAAAGAGCACTCATGGTATGCACTCACTTATAAGTGGATACTAGCCTCCCCGCCCCCCTTCTAAAAGCTCAGAATACCCAAGAAGCCATTCATAGAATTTATGAAGCTCAAAAAGAAGGAATACCAGAATATGGATGCCTCAGTCTTTTGTATAAGGGAGAAGAAAACAGCTGAGGAAGTACAAGGTCAAATAGAGGAGCAGGGTTTGGAGAATAGACCTACAGAGACTACCTCACCTGGAGAACCACCCCAAATGCAGCCACCAAACCCAAGCACTACTGCTGATGCCAAGTGTTTACTGGAAGGAACCAGATATGGATGTCTCCTCAGAGGCTCTCCCAGAGTCACACAGATACAGATGAAGATGCTTGCAGCTAAACATCAGACTGATCATGGGGATCCCAATGAAAGAGCTAGAGAAAGGATTAATAGAGCTGAAGGGTTTGCACCCTCATGGGAAGAAAAACACCACCAACAGCCAAGGCACTGAGGTGGAGAGAGTGATTAGGAAAGGAAGCATCTTCATGGAAGCCACTTGAAGGGGAGGAGGGAGGGGAGAAGGGGGAGAGTATAACATTTAAAATGTAAATGCAGAGAATATTCAATAAAATTGAAAAAAAAGTAAAAAATGGTCTTCAGCATTCTAACTAGTCCCACTTTCAAAAGGTACCGTCCCTTTCTAATAATGCCACCACTACGACTAAGATTTTAACACAGGGACTGTGGGGTCACACTTCTCCAAACCCAGTGCCTACTTATCATGTACTATTGCCTGATGAGGAGTAGGAACTTGTAGCTGGCCGAGTGACCTTGAGCCGTCCTTGACATTTCTAAGCCACACTTCTTCATCTTTAATTGAGTTCTATGGCCTGGGTCTCACTGCTCTTTGCAAGTACTTTGTCACAAACAGCACGAGTGGATGTCTACAAAAGGGAACAGTCACCTGCACTGTGGGCACACCCCAGAAGCGTTTGGGGCCTTTCAATCAAGCGCACAATCCAGGGATGGCAGCAGAAGCCTTTCAAAGGCTACATCAGGGCTGGGCGATGCTGAGTCAGCAAAGGGCTAGCCGTGCAAGGGTGAAGGTGAATTTGACCCTCAGAAGCTGTGTGAAAAGAAAATCTAGCATAGTCCTACACACATTGAGGGAAGCGGACACCTTTGAATCCCTGGGGCTTCCTGGCCAGCCAGCCCAACCTAACTGGTGAGCCCCAGAAGGACATCTCAAACAAACAAATCAAAGAGGAGGGATATCAACCAATGGTCTACAGCACCTTCACTAATCCCACCTTCAAAAGGTGCTGTCCCTTCCCAGTAGTGCCACCACTAAGTGGTATTGTCCTCTGGCTTCCATAGGACCACACGTGTGTTTACATGTGAGTCTACATCAAGGAATGTTAGTTTTGTACTGGTTGCGTTGAGTAATGTTTGAAATGGAGTTCTCTAGAAAGACACAAGCTGGTTGCCAAACCCTTGAGAAACCTTCGAGATTTTGTCTTGACCAGTAATGAGGTCCTGACAGTCCTCTGCTCTGCTCTGTCCGTGCCTCTGTCCCCACCCCTGATCCTACCCCTGCCCCTGCCCCCACCCCTACCCCTGCCCCTGCCCCTCCTCCTGCTCCTCCTCCTCCCACCCCCTGCTCTTCTGCTTCTGACTCTGACTCTGACCCTGACCCTGCTCCAGTTCTGTTTCTGCTCCTCCTCCTCCTCCTCCTTTCCCTGCCCCTGCTCTGATCTGCAGTGGATGGAGCCTGGCATTTTCTCCTGACCTGTGACCTTTAAGATTACCTAATCCCAAAGTAAAACAGGCATGTAGAATGGATCAATCCCTTACCTTCCTCATACGCATTCAGTGGCTCACTGCTACGCTTGTGAAGTTATTCTATCTCATTAAAAAGTGACCTCTACTGGGTATGGTGGCATGTGCCTTTAATCCCAGCGCTCCAGAGGCAGAGACTGGCAGATCTGAGTCTGAGGTCAGAATGGCCTGCAGAGCGAGGTTCTAGGTCAGTCAGGACTACGTAGAGAAACCCTGTCTTGAACAGAGCAGAGCAAAACAAAACAAGTGACCTTCGTTCCATGAATAGGGTCCCTTGTCATGTCTAACAATACCAGGGCACCAGCCCCATTTGGCTGTAGAAACTGTCTCACCCTTACAGCACTAATTTCGTAGTAACCAAATCAAATCATAAGATTCTGGCGGGTCATATGACACTCCTTTCCCTCTCAGGGTGAACCCCGTCCACTTGCCCAGTATCGGGTCCTTCGATGCCCCTTTACTTTGAGAGTCTCCCATTAGCTGTGAGGAAATCAAGAGTTACAGGGATGACAGCTCCTCCTGAGAGTGATAAATCAAATATGGAATCTGATTATGAGCTGACCATTTAAATGGAAGGACAGCTCAGGCATCGTTAATAAGACAGTTAATTGTAAGTTTCTGCTCATCTCCATAGATGTGGTTGCCTGTTAAGATAATGAATCAATTCTCCAAGAATGGGTCTGAAAACATACCCAATCAGACTCAGCCAGAAAAAAAAAAAAAACACCATTATTTTTCTGACCCTGTGAGATGCATATTTTTACCCAAACAATTTTAAAACAGCCTTTTCAGGGTTTTGAAAAGAGTCTATGACCTTTTGAGGAGCCCAGTTGAAATCAGAAGTTTGGAAAGAAAAATCTCACTATAAAAAGAATAGTTTGGGGAATGTGTCACTGGAGTCTTCCTTTGATTTACATAATGTCTTCAGTAGAGATTTCTGAGTTGGGGTTGGGGACATTGTCTCCCTTCGGGGATTTTCCAGAGGGCCTCAGACAGGGTATAGGCAAAATGCAAACTTTGGGTTTGGGGATGAGGTTTCAGGAAGGGCTTGGGAAACTCCATGGAAAGGTATTTACATCAGCAAGAATTGTCTCTGTGTAGAGGAAGAATTGAGCACGTTCAGGGAATATTTGGTGACTTCCAATATGCTGTCATCCAACCTTCCCAGACACCGAGGCCTTTCGAAGGTCTCTCTGTGACCTCCCAGAGACTTTCCCATGTTGCCCACTTGCCATCCTGATAAAAGATCTCAGATGCAGGCCAAAAGAGACAACCAGACAGACTGTTAGAGGTTAAAGTTTATTAGAAGAACTAATAATGCTATGCACAGACAGACAACACCACAGCCAGGACTCAGAATTCAGGCCCAAGAGGTAGGGCTAGGGGTCTCTTCTTACAGGTCTCTGAGCACTCTAAGGTTTCACCACACAAGCTTATAACTGGACTCCCTGATTTCTGATTTTGGGGTAGGGAAGATTAGGGACCAGGATGAATGACCATCAGTACCCAGTAGTATATAAACTTTTTTCCCAGGTAAGAGATCCTGTGATTCTATTAGCTAGAGACTCACAAAAGTAGCCCCAGTAGATAAATGGCTGTCATTCTGCCAGGATCAACGAGAGGGAAAGAGCTGCTATAGGTGTTGTGGGTTAGCCACAGTCTGGTCTGGATTCTATCACTATGCTCGGCTCCATCCACCACACACACTCAGGTACCCACAGGAAGGGTCTTCACTGTGTTTTGCTTCTAGCCTGCCTTAGAGTTGTATAAAGTAGACTTGGCAACATTGGGTTCTCCTCCCCCACAAACTGCTTCCTGACTTCAGTTTGTTATTGGTGTTGTTGTTTTGAGGCAAGGCTATGAGTAGCCCAGGTTGGACTTGAATTCGATACATAACAGAAGATGATCTTGAATTCATGATCTTCCTGACTCTACTCCCAAATCCTGAGATTGCAGCCACGCCCCACCAAGCTCAGCTGCTCTGAGATCTTTCTTACAACCTCATTATTTCTCTTCCACGTTACCCCTAGGAAGACCGTCAAGTTCCTTCTCCACAGGTCACAAAAGCCCCACCCAGCCAGACATGTGCCCCTTTCTTGGAGGTTACTATCTTTATTAACCTCACACTCTGCAGAGATGGGTGAAGGAGTGGCCAGAGGTTGCTGTTGGAAACTAAACTTTCTTCTCCACGTACAACACCCAGGCCTCCCTAAATGTCTCACCCAATACAGTGGTTTTCATGGCAGGCAAATTGCCCAGAATGGACTCTGGGCTTCACCACAGGCCTCCTGTGTGACCTTGGGCCAGCTTCTCAATGTCTCCATTGCCCACAGGGCTTTGTCAGTAAACAGAGTGTAATCGCTCAGTCTCACGAGATCGTTGTAAATGATTCATCTATAGTGTTTAGCGTATTGCCTGGTTCTCGTGTACAGCAAGAACATGTCTTCTAGCATGGGTTGGCGTGAGCTGCAGGAACAAAACAAACAGACAAAGCCAGATACGGCTCTGTGTCTTAAAAATTCCTCCTAAGTAATGTTCACTTTCATTACGCACAGAGTCTCTGTCCACCGACACCCTAAGGAAACTACAGTAAAGGAGCTGCCAGCTGTTCATCATGTCAGAGGGAGGGAAAGAGAGAGTGGTTGGTCACATTGGTTCTAGAACATCCCCCTCAGAAGTCATATGCATTCCTGCATTCACAGAGGTGGCCTTCCATGCCTGGTGGTTTCTTGTCTGTGATTTACCCAAACACAGATCACAGATACTCAATAGAAAAAAATGTGTCTACACCAAAACAGTACAGAATTGTTCTTGCCATGCTGTGTGTGTGTATGTGTGCATGTGTGTGTATATGTGTGTGTATGTGTGTATGTGTATGTATGTGTGTGTGGTGTGTGTGTACATGCTTGTGGCATTTGTGTATATATGCATGCATGTATATGTGCACATACTTATAGGAGTCAGAGGATTACCTCAGTTATTGTCCCTCAGATGCCATCACTTCTTCGAGGGGGGGCAGAAACCCTCACTGCTGAGCTGGACTAGAGCTCATCAAGTAGGCTAGATGGGCTAGCCAGTGAGCTCCGGGTTCCCTTGTCTCTACCTCCTCACCGCTGGAATTGCAAATGCCTGTCACCCTCTCTGGCTTCTTTTATAGGACTTCTGGGAATTTAATTCATGTCTCTGTGATATCACAGCTCAAACCAAGAGCTTTACCCACTGAGCCATCTACCCCAGCCCTCTTGTCAAAAGCTACAAAGTAGAACAGCTTTTAATACTTCATTCATATCATATAAGCATTGTGGACCACCTACGGTTGATCTAAAGGTGTAGTGGTGTAAAGACAGAATGGCCTCTATAGACTCATATACTTGAATGTTTGGTTCCCAGTTGATGGAACTGTTTAGGAAGGATTAGGAGGTATGGCCTTGTTGAAGGAGGTGTGTCACTGGAGGTGGGCTTTAAGGTTTCAAAAGCCCTCACCAAGCCCCGTCCTGAACTACTCTGCCTGTAACTTGTAGCTCAGATATGAGCTGTCAGCTACTGCTCCAGCATTATGCCTGCCCTGCTGCCACCATGTGCCCCACAAAGATAATAATAGACTAACCCTCTGAAACTATAGTGCTTTATTTTATAAGTTGCTTGGTCATGGTGTCTCCTTAGCAAGACTTTAAAGGGATCCTAGGAGTTGTATATAGGCTGTATGCAAGTCCTGTCTCACCTCAGATACGACACTTGAGCATCTGAGGACTTCGGCATCTGCCAGGGTTCCCTAGAACCCATCTCCATGAGTACCAAGGGTGAATGTGTTTCACTGACTAAAGCAAGTTGCCACAAAGAACCATAGCTCCATTGAGGTGTGGAAATAGCATCCTACCAAGGTACCTAAATATTGTGAGAACCAGAACAGGGGTAATTCCAATGTAAGGGAGGGTGAAGTAGAAAGATTGTGTATCTCAGACCTACCTGAACTATGTAGTGAGACCATGGCATAGAAAGATGGCTGTCAGGGGCAAGAAACCATCGTGAATAATCATATCGTGCTGACTGCTGGTATGCTGATGGGATTCCTACACAGCCTTCAGGCGTTCACAAGCATAAATTCTAATGGCAGTGATATAAGCCAGACATTTACCATGGCCAATGTCACCCCTCAGTTCTCTCCCCAGCCCACCCCCACCACCCTCTGCACCCTATCTCCTTTGCAGCAATGACAGTGGCTACACCTCCAGTAACAGTTCTGTTGTGCTATTTTTTACTACACGCGTGGACAGCCAACCACTTTTAAGCCTGCTAACGCAGCGCTTCAGTCAGTCTGGGCAACCGACAGATGGAAAGAAAAGATTCCGGGGAGAAAACGGAAGCCCGTTTGCTTCTTTGCTTTTCTTCCAGAGTATAGAAAACACCAGCAACATAGTATGTAAGGAAAGTAACCCCTCCCCAAGTCCTCTGGCCTGTCGTTTAGTTTAATGGGAGGGTCTCTTCTCCCTCTGTCCTTTAGGGGGGAGGTGAGGGGTGCTAGAACTAGAAAAGGGCTCTTCCCCATTCTAAACGTCTTCCTAAACGTTCTTCGGTGATTTGCGTAGCAAATACCTAAAACACACAAGGAAGCCGGTAACTTCTTTGATCCCTTGTGAGGAGAGGATGGGGAGGAAAGGTCTCTTGGAAGACTTTCAGAAGCCACTAAACTGCTTTCTATTGATTTTACACTAAGATACTTTATCACCCTTGTTGCCTTAAAAAGAAATGAAATCTGTGTCAGAGTCTAAATAGGCTTTCCTAGAAAAAGCAGCCCCAAGCTCCCTGGCAAACGCCGGAAGGGATGCTTATCACCTTTGCCACATCAACTTTGGGGGACTTATTTTCTTCTTTTTTATCTTTCCAGCCATCATGTCCCAGTCCTCGAAAGCAGTGTGACCCATGTGTCAGTCCCTGAGACTGAACTTTTCAGGGTCTGAAATTCCCATCCCGGACTCCCACGTTCACTGTCCTTCCTGCACCCCCCAGGAAAACACCACTTGGAATATCACCAGCTTTCAGGAGTTTATTGAGTTTCCCGGGCACAGACCTCCAAACTCAAACCTAACTCTTGTAGAATCTCAGAACTGTGATCTGTGTTAAACTCCAGTGTCTTTTCCTGTGCCTGCCTCACCATGTATGAACCAAAACACCAATGGTTTTCGTCTGCTGTCCCTGCAGGAGTGGGAAGGGCTATGAAGGTTTCTTCTTAGCCCTCTGGGATGCAAGCTACTGGTGCCTATTTCCTGTTTGTGTTTGGAAGGTCATATCTCCTGTTTTAAAAAAACTCAATAAATATAAACTCCAGCCTACAAAGCTCATAAATCATAGAGAACGGTTCTATGTGAAGAAAGGCCTGGATTCTAGTCTTGACCTTGTCTGCACCAAGCTACATTTCTCAGTAAATCATTCCTGGCTTGAACGTCAGCATCTGTCCAGCAAGGCCTGGGACCACCTTTCCCTGCTCTTTGAGCAGGGCACAGTCTGTGAATTGATTTCAGAAGCCAATACAAGCTTCTTCCTGGGATGTGCTTTTTAGCTTTTGAATTTTGTGTGTGTGTGTGTGTGTGATGTGCTGAAATGCATGTATATGAGTACATGCACCCACATATGTGCATGTGGAGATCAAAAGACCAGCTCAAGTGTCATTCCTCATACAACTTCCATCTTAAGTTTGAAAAGGCATCTCTCACTGGACTGGGTCTGTAACAGATAGGCTAGGACTAGTTAAATAGCAAGCTGTCATGGGTCCACTTGTCTCTACCTCCCGTGGTGCTGCTGGATCCAAGTGCACACCTCTGAGCTTGGTTTTTTACAAAGTTCTGAGCAGCCAGACTCAGGTCCCCTTTGTCTTTTGCAAGGTACTTAACCAACTGGGGCATCTCATCAACCAATCTAAATTCATATTTGCAAAAATAGACATAAAAAACTCTGTAGTAGACACCCAGTGCCCTGAGGATCTAAACCATGAGAAAGCTCATGAAGACCTTTCTTTACCCTCACCAAGCCAGGCCATCGGCACCCTTGCACACCACCCCTGTCTTTGGCCACCATCCCAGAAGCAATTCCTACCCATAATTCAATACTTTGCCCTCCACGCATCCCTTGATCACATCTCAACATACATCTACATCCATGGATACTACACATTTCCGTTTTGCATATCATGAATATACAAGTGGAGCGAATCCATGTGTCGTCCTCTGGGATTTGATTTTAGCTCTGCGTTCTATCTAGTCCACAGCCCACGGTGACTAGCGCATGGGTTGCAGAGCTCTCTCCTTGTGGATGAAGTGAGCTACATTATTTTATGAAGTGGAGACAGTGAGCCCACTTGTGCCCTTCTTATGGGTGGCAACCAGGGAGACTCTGACTTTCCACTGTTTAACAACTGTGCCGTGATCACTCCTTCCCGATTCCCAGCATATAGTGTGGAGCTGGGGCCAATGGCCTCCAGGGTGCTGCGTGGGGATGGGATGTCCAAGTGCTAAGATGACGCTAGCTACCTCTGTCTTTCTGCTCTTAACTCTTCTCCGTCATCCGTCTCCAGCTATGTCTTCGGGAAGCTTAACAGTTTTCTCCATAACTGATTTACAGAGACTTTACTCCGTCCTTTCATGTTTCCCATGCTATCATCAATGCAATCAATTTTACCGATTCATTTATTTATTTGTTATTTTTGAGACAGTCTCACATAGCCCAGCCCCACAGCAACATTCTTGCAACACTGGCCTGAGCAGTACCACCCCCATCTTCCTGCCTCTACCTCCCAAATGATTAGCTTGAGGTCTTACACCACCCTGCCTGGCATGCCCACTGATCTTACAGAAGACTGTGCATGCTGAGCTCTTGTTTGCTGCCATTCTTCAGAAGCATCCTTTCCATCCCCTTTGCAGATAATCAGACCATCGTGTTGTGTTCAAATCCTGAAGTGTTGGCTACTTGCTCATTTGACCTCTCCCTCTTTCTCTCCCTCATCCTCTCTTTCCCTTTCCTTCTTTCTCATTAGCAGAATCTAGAATTATTCCCTCTACAGAGTTCTGGCTAAAAATAGTCAATCTTCTGGTTTCCTTGAATGTGGGAGAGGGCAATGCATGAGAGACAGTTCAGGAGACAGGCGTGGGGCAGGCATTGGTCTGAGTCTCTGGAGCCTGAGCTGTGGAAATCGGGGACTTCTGAGACTCACCTTGTTCTTGTCTATAGCTGAGTCATAAGACGATCCTGGTCAAAGACGAATCATGCTCATTTCTCATATAATGAACATGTGATTGGTCAGCTTTTTACTACTGTAACGGAACCCCGGAGACAGACAGACTACTTATCAAGAAAGTAGGTTTGTGTAGCTCAATTTGGGGGTGGTTGAAGTTCAAATGGTATAGCTTTATTCTCTTGACTTCTGATAAGGGTAACAGATGGCAGTATATTGCGGCAGGAGGATTTAGGAGCCAGGAGCTTCATTTCAACCTGGGAAGCAGAGAAAGGGAAGGACCATGCTTGTCTATTTTATAAGAATCTTCTCTTGAGAACACCCAAAGGATTACTTGAAAAACACTTAAATCCCTTCCAAGGATATACCCCCCAATATTCTAAGGACCTCTGAAAAGATGGGGTTCAAGAGGAACCCTAAAACACATCACTGGGAATTAAAGAGTTTATTAGAAGAGTCATTAATGGCGTGGAAGGCATGGTGGGGACCCTGAGGTATGTCAGTCCCCAACACCAAGACAACATGGCCAGGGTTCTAAAGAGAATGTGGTAGAAGTTGAGGGGGGAAGTTTCAGAGCATAGACTGCATCCAGACTCTCTTTCCACATGGGAGGGGGCAGGGGCAGGAAGGGTGAGGAATAGGAGTATGACCACTATACCCTTTTGATGTAAACTCACTTCCCAAGTGAGATAACTTGGAACCTGGGAATCTGTTAGCTACAGATTTCTAGACAGTGTCTTCAATAAAAGTGCCCCAGGTGTTGAGGCCTGAACTGCACCTGGAGAGAAGTGCCCCAGGTGTTGAGGCTTGAGCTGCACCTGGAGAGAAGTGCCCCAGGTGCTCTTGCCTGAGCAACACCTGGACTGTCACATTACTTTCTTACAGCCTCCCACTATGCCTCTCTCAATTATGTGTTTCTGGGAAGCAAGCCTCCAACACATGGGGACTCTTGAGGGACTTTAAACCATAGCTACACAGCAGCAGTCACCACTCTCAAGAACACACAAATATCACCTCCAGGAAACCCTGAGGCTTTTGTTTCTTTGTATAGTTGCTTAGTTTGACCAGTACAGAAACGATGTGGTTCTTGCTGGCTCCTTACACCAAAGGTAAGATCTTCCTGGTCCATAACTCTTTGAGACCTCATCCACTGTGGCTTGAATGTGTCCTCAAGTCTCTTATTTTGGAAAGCCTGTCTTTACTGAGTTATGGATGTACTTTCATTGTTCTCTATGAAGGACCAGTCTTTGGAATCCACTTAGGGTTATGTTATCTGTTCTGGGAAGTCATGAACAAATATCCACTCACCCCATATAGAGCATCGATAGCAAAGCAAAGGAACAATCCCACCAAGGCTCAGCCTGGAAAGCCAGCAACTTTGCCTGGCTTACATATAGACCATAAGGGAGTGTTTACTTAAAGAAGTGTGGGCGACCACAAATCAACCCAATAACTGAAAGGTCCCAACCCAGGTGTGGATGCTGACCTCATGGAAGCTGCGTCATAGAGAACCCCTGGCACTTCAGTTTATCTTCTGCTCCCAGTATGCTCTGGAACTTCCCCAAGATCACTTGCACCTGGGGAAACAGAAATAAGTGATGGCAAGAGCCTCAGGTAACAGTCCTTGTGACCCTCTCCTCCCTCATCTCTCCAGTGTCAACAGCCACATCCTCATTACCATCAACCTAGCTATCTTGTATTATTCTGCTCAATTGGTTTCCATGGCTACAGGGCCAAGATAAACTCTCTTCCAACATGGCAACGAGATGGCCACATGATGCCCGGAAGAAAATGTTGTGTGATAGTTAAAATAACAGAAAACAGGTGAAGAGCTGAAGTTGGGACATTTGTGTTGCTTTTATCTCCCTGTTTGGGGCAGGTTCAAGGCTGTCCCTGCTCTACAGTAAAATCTAAGCATCTTCATACTGAACTTGCCAATGTCAGTCACACATTTTTGGTACCAAGATCACTCCCATCCTCTGTAAGCATGGCTTCTGCCCCTTGCCTGGTTTCCTGCCTTTTCTTTTCCTCTCAGGAGTTTTCTCTCTCCTTTCAGGTTAGGTGGTATCTAAGAAGACACTTGTTATATCTCATCTAACATCTCCAGGCGTTAACTTCCCCAGCCTAGGATTTAGGATAATATGGCCGCCAGCATATGCTATGATCTACTCACTGAGTCCATAGCATGGGACCTATCCCAACTTCTAAAACCTAAAAGCAGGAACCCCCACACTGTCTCATTGGCTTGATTTTTCTTCAAAACCCTCGGCACGTTTCTTCTCTATTTATGACCTCAGGATCTAAGCAAATTAGATCCAGTTCTAGCAAATTTTCTACCCCAAAGTACAATCCTTGAGTCCAGCAAAATAGTTCAATGGGTAAAGGTGCTGGCCATCAAACAACCTGAGTTGTAGGCACACAGTAAGAGGAAAGCAGGTTGCCTTCTTGTCTCCACATTTGCACTAATGTCACATAGCCAATCACACACACACACACACACACACACACACACACACACACACAATAAAATGCAATAAAGTAAAAAAAAAAACTCAAATATTTAAAGTACAGGTCACTTTAGTGTTCCTTTTGGCCCTTACACATGTTACATGGAAAATTCCAGAATAGTTTATTAGTTCTAAATTATACACCATTCTGAATAGCATGAGAACAGCATTGCCCTGTATCCTGCCCAGGACATATCATCCCTTTGTCTGGAGTATCCACACTGTATACGCTACCCACCTGGTAATAACCCCCTCAGTAATAGCCCGCTTGCCAAATGGACTTTGACCTTGTCATAGTGAGTATATCCAAGGACAGTTTAATTCACTCATGAATGTCCCCCAACGTACAACAGCAGCGATACTGGACACTTTTCCGGGCCAAAGAGAAGCAGTGAAGAATGTTTTCACGTGAAAGGTGAAGCCTTATCACAGGGGTGTGTACCGTCTGCATACACAGAATTCGGTATTGTCTGTGGTTCTGGAAATGCACTACTGGTATTAGGATGTTCCGTGTGTGCACGGGGTGAAGGAGATTACTGTAACGCCAAAGGCACGGAAGCAATAAAAACTGTTCAAAAGTGTCTAGGACAGTTGACCTTTACAAAAAAAGACCTTTCCCCAAGAGCATGTAAGACGTTTGACTGAGGCTTGCCGAACCAAAACCCAGTCAGAAAGAAAACTAGGCAAAAGTGTTCCAGGAAGAAGCTTCAGCCAACACAAATGCTCCAGGGATACACCGTGGGGAGGACGGTGGACTTAGAGCAGAGGGGATTTTTTTTTTAATTTCTCTATTTTGCTTCTTCCCAGGGTGTGAAATCCAGCCATGGGTACCTCACACTTCTTCCTACTGAAGGGAGCTTGGTTGAGACATGAGAAACTTTTGAACTGTGATAATTATTTTTAGAACAAGTTAATTAGTATCAGAGAAAGCCTGAACAGCCTGTTTCCCCTACACACACACACACACACACACACACACACACACAAGCACACATGCACACACACAGTTCTCACACATGTGCACATATACATGGTGTTCAAACATATGCACACATTCATACAAACACACACACATAAACACACATGTGCATGCACAAATACACATGTATGCTCTCACACGCACACACATACACACACACACTTGCACTCACAAACACACACAGGCACACCCTGATGCATAAGAAAGAATGCAGTCTTGACCCAGGATAGAGTTGTTCTCTGGAGCTAGCTGGGCTCTGGAACAGCTCTTTGGATTACAATGGTTCTTCCCCACCCTCTGGTCTGAATTCCTTCTTCTCCTGATAAAGACAGAAGGGACAGGTACCGATAATCCTCCATTCTGCGTTACTTTACTGATGGCTGAGCTCAGAGAACCCTGGATTGGTGATCTACACCAGAGAGGACATTAGGGAGAGGAGACTTTTAGGTCATGTGTAGTGAAGGCAGATGAAAAGTCATAAAACCAAGAGCCTGGACAGCTTGAGCAAAGAAGTAACAGATCAGGGGGCTGCTGGGTGCAGGATGCAGGTTGGTGGGTTTCCGAATCTGGCTGTTTGACATGGCCTCCACTTGGAAACTTTATAGCATTATGCACGGCTCTGGGGCTTGAGAGATGACTCAGCAGTACAGCGTACTTACTGTTACAGAGAACCAAGTTCAGTGGGAGACTTCAGCACCCCACTCTCAGCAATGGGCAAGACATGGAAACAGAAACTAAACAGGGAAATAATGAAATTAATAGTTCTCAGGATCTACAGAGCCATTTCCAACCATCTGTAACTCCAGGTCCTGGGGATCTGGCACCCTCTTCTGGCCTTTGCAGACTCCTGCACACACATTGTGCAAATAAGCCAACACTGGCACACACACACACACACACACACAATTTGATAAGTGAACAATACATAAATACATGCTTTTAATACAGGTAGGTAGGTACATAGATAGACATACACATACACACGGGGGGGGGGGAGACAGACAGACAAAGAGACAGAGAGAGAGAGAGAGAGAGAGAGAGAGAGAGAGAGAGAGAGAGAGAGAGAGAGAGAGAGAGAAGTGGGATCTGAGTCCCAGGGCACCTACCAGAATGTCCCAAGAGCACCTGTTGAGACATTCAGGCTCTTGTGTCTAAGGGCAATGCATTAGACTAGGGACACATGGTTAGACATAGAACTAGAAAGATTTATTACAAAAGGAAAAAAATGATCAATGTCAGTAGGCTAGTGAGCCAAGGGCTGGTAAGCCCCGAAAGTGTTGGGCCACAAGGCACATGAACCTTTATACAGCATTTCCAAAGCACTCTCTCCCCTGTGTGTGTTTATTGTGTGTTTATTGTTGTTATTGTGGTTTATCAGTAGTGTATAAAATGTTTGCAGAGAGGTTATTGATGCTCTCCCTCCATCCCCCTCCCCCTCCTCCCTCTATCCCTCCTTCCCTCCTCCCTCCATTACTCACTCCTTCCCTCTCCCCTTCTTCCTTTTTTTCTCTGCCCCCCATCTTCCCCATTACAGACTCCACCCACTCCTGCCAATCTCATGGAGATCCCATCCTCGGGTTCAGATGTAAATTCCTCAGCCCTAGGGATGGCTGTTCCTTCCCTCCCAGGTCCTGCCCTAGGCTCCCCAGGCCCTCCTTCCACTCCTCGCCTTCAGCCACGAGCCCCCACCCCTCCCTTCCCTTTCCCATCATTTCTGCTTTGTTCACACTTCTCAGCTCCCCAGAAATATCACTTTACCCAGCAGTTGTACCGGTTGTAAATCAAATTGCAAGTCGATCAGCATAAATCGGAAAGCACATTTGCATCAGATGCATCGTGATAAGCCCGAGGCCCCGGGAGGTCCCAGCTTCTAAGCCCCACTACCCTTTGGCTGTGAACTTGAGACTCATCTCTCAGTCAGTAGCCACCAATCCTACACCTGCAGGGACCCACACCAACCACAGATCCCATCCTGGCTTCTAATTGGGATGGGCAGTCACTGGGAAGGACTCACCTTCCTCTCTTCCTTGCCCCTAGGAGCCATTACTGAAGCACGGTTCCCCCTTGTAAAGCCTCTCGTGGCTCTCCTGCATGGGAGGAATCAAATTTAAACCCCTGAGAGGCTTGGGGCTGCCTCTATTTGTGTAGCTAGGCTCGGCACAAATCTAATACTCTGTAAAGATGCTAAGCTCTGCGCAATTGGTGTGTGCCTCGCGCCTTGTGCAAAGGTGCTCATAAATGTCTGCTGCTGCCTGGTTACAAATAACAGCACCACTCTGGCGACCATGTAGTGTCATTTGCTCAGTGTCTGCTCCTTTCTAGGTCAAGGCTCTCCCTATGTGGATAACGCCCGGGATTGATACATGGGTGGCTCAGCTGTAGGGAAACTGAGGCATATAAACCTCCCAGCCTGTCCCTTAGGCTCACACCCGAGTGGGGACAGCACAGTCCTTCACTGCCAGTGCCTAATGACAGGGTGTGTAACCACAAGGAAGGAGGCAGGGGCGTGCTCACCTAGGGCAGAGGGAAGGAATTAAGGCTGCTTGGAGCTCTGCTCACCCACCCTCCGCCCTATGGGATAGAAAGCAGCCTGTCTCTCTCTCTCTCTCTCTGCTCATTACAGTTAGGGAAAGTTAAGCCGTTTCTTTGCTTTTTATTAAATGCCACCAATGTGTTTTGAGTGCCCTTGACCAAGATTTCTAGGACTTGGTTCAAAGCTGAGAACCTGGATTATTCCTTTGGAGCCCCTTCAAGTTAATTTAATTTTTAGACTAGGATAGACATGGCTGATTATTTTCAGTCCAGGAAACCTAAGCAGAAGTGTGTGTGTGTGTGTGTGTGTGTGTGTGTGTGTGTGTGTGTGCACATGTGCACAAAAGTGTACAGACCAGAGGACAATCCCAGGGGTCTTTCTCAGACACTCTCCATTTTAACTTTTTAAGACAGGGTCTCTCACTGAACCTGAAACACACCAATTCAGCTACACTGGCTTGCCAGTAAGCCCCAGAGGTCTTTTTGCCTCTACATCCTTAATACTGGAATGGTATGCATTCACCTGGATTTGTCGTGTGGGTCCTGGGAATCCAAACTCAGGCTTTAATGCTGGCCCAATGATCTTTGTACCTGAGCCATCTCCCCTGCCCACAAGCAGGGCTTCCTTAAGTAATCGACCCTTCTCCCAGCCTTATGGCCACACCCCTTGGGAGCTTGTCCTGAACAGTTTGCTCCTATGACAAAAAGCCCAGGCCAGTAAGTCCCTTCCAACATATGCCAGATGCCAAGAGGGAAGTGTCCAGGCAGAAGTGGGCCACCAGAGGAGGATACATCTGCCACTACCATTGCTGCCTAGGCCCAGTCTCCCTCTTCCCTTCCCTTCTGCCCTGGTGCCTGCTCTATGTTTTCCAACCACAAAGGGTACCAGCCTAGATTGGTGACTTGGGGGTTGCCAGGGAAACAGCTTCCTGTGTTCACTGGTGGAAACCTGTCTCTGGTGTGTGGCAGGTGGGTCTGGAGAGCTAGGGCTGTTTACACTCTTGCCTTGAGATCGGCTTCTATCAGAAAAGCTGCGGTAGAGCCCTGGGAGGGTCTTCATGAAAGGTTGGGCATAAGAATCTGCGGGTTGAAACCAGACACAGGGAATGGCTTGAACAAGACAAAACCAATAGCAGTATGAGACCCAACAAGAAGAATGGCTCTTTGCAGACTACTTATGAGTCAGGCAATAGCTTAATCCCTTAATACATATTATCTAATTTAATGCTCTGTCAAGGGCACCAGTCATGGGGCTTCAAGGCAGGTCCAGGGATGAAAGTGACTGAATGGTACTGTTTGTTCAATGGCAATGAGATCTATAGGGAAACTGAGGCTCGATTTTTCCATGACAAGCTGGACTATGAATTCATAAACAAAAGCTTCCTAATTCCTATGTCAAAACATCTGGAAACAGCAATGTAGCACCAGGAAGACAGAAACAGATGGTTTACTAGGGCTTGGCAGTCACCCATTTCCCAGGCACTGGTAAGAGATCTTGTCCAAAACACTAAAGTAGAGGCAGTTGTTAAAGACACTTGATGTCAACTTCTGGTTCACACATACTCACACACACACTCACACACATACACACACATACATCTACACACATATTCACACACACATACACACACATATTCACACACACACACACATACACACACATACATCTATACACATATTCACACACACATACACACACATATTCACACACACACACACATACACACACATACATCTATACACATATTCACATACACATACACACACATACCCACATTCACACACACACACACACACACACATACATCTACACACATATTCACACAACATACACACACATACACACACATACATCTACACACATATTCACACAACATACACACACATACATACACACATTCACACACACGTATACACACATATTCACACAACATACACACACATACATACACACATTCACACACACGTATACACACATACACACATTACACACATGCACACATGTATACACATACACACACATACCAACACATACACACATACATACACACATATATACATACACAAACATACACACATACATACACATACATATACACACACACACACACATACACACACACACACACACACACACACACAATGCTGACCTGTCACACTCCATGTAGAAATAGAATACTAATCCCATTGAGGACTTGAATTAACCCTTTCATAGCCAGGCACACCACCTCATGTCAGCTCACAGTTCAATTATAAGTGATGTCAGGGTGCACAACCAGAGATACACAACAGCTCCCACTATGGGCGGAACCATCTTCCAGTGGAAAATATCTCAAAATCTCACTCCCACAATAAGGTCAAAAAGAATGTTGACAGGTGTCCCCCTGAAATGTTCAACATGTCATTCCAAGACCACCATTCCTCCAGACTCATGACAGGACCTGAAGGACACTGAGGCTGTTCTGAGGAAAGCATCTTAGAAATGTTCATTTGGCACTTGAGAGTTCTAGAAAGATCTGTATATTGGAACTCACGTCTCTGTGAGCAGATGATCTGGGAAGACTTAGTCTACCATGAGCGGTGCCATTCCCTAGGCCCCGGGACCACAGTTGTATCAGTGGAGAAGTCAAGCTGAGCGCAAGCAACCCGACAAGCAACTGAGCTTGCCTTCATTTCTCTCTGCTGTTGGCTATGCACGTGATATGACCAGCGGTTTCGAGTGACTTCTCTAAAGTAATGGGTTGTGAGCTAGAATAAACCCTTTCTAAGTAGGTTTTTGTTGTCAGGGTATCTTATCATAAGATCAGAAAGAAAATTAGGACCATCTTTTGCTCAATCTGGAGCTCCCTGTCTTGGCTAGACTGGCTGCATAGTGGGCTTCAAACCAGAGCCACACAGGACCCCAGAGCCTTACTCCCAGCAACCCACTTCCAAACCTAAGTTTTGCCTCAGAAGTTTCTACCACCTTCAGAAACAGTGCCCCTACCTGGGGACCAAGTGTTCAAACATCTGAGGCTGTGGGGAACTTTTATTGTACTTCCAAACTGTAGAACACTGTGTGGTTGATTAATAATTACACTCCCATATCTTGCCCTGGGGCCTGACATTCAGCAGAGAACCCATGACTGGTTGGCTCCAGGAGGGGAAACCAACAAGAACTCTAATAATAGGACTTGACCTTCAGAAGCCCCGTCCATTGGAAGTATAGAAACAACATGACAAATTTAGCTGCTTCCATGGGAGCTGCCGAACCTGATGTCCCAGAGGAAAGCATTCTCCCAGGCCCCAGTGCCAGGCTTGCCATGACACGCTGATGTCAGGAGGGAAGAACTGAGTTTCAGGTCTGACACTGTGAACCCACATAACTGGTGTACTGATGGCCTCTCCGTAGCCTGGTGGTGTCTGACGGTGGACCATCCCCACTGACTTCTCATGGATGGTTCAGATTTTGTCCCCAGTTCCTTTCAGTACCAGTTGCCAAGAGGACGTGTGTCACTTCTGTCACCCTGTTATGCTAGGTGCTCCAATGAGGCACCAGGAGCAAAATGCAGAAAGTACGTAGACCAGGGGGTCTTAGCCACAAGCATGAAAAATGTGCTGGTGCCAGTCATGTCCAACCCTCTCTACCCCACCCCCACTCCCCGCCCCAGCCCAAAGAGGAAGGTAAGCAATACCCTTGGTTTTCCTACTTATCTGCCCCGCACCCAAGAAGCTAGGCAAGAACTGGTGTTTGTGAAGACAGCCTAGATAAACCAGCCACTGGGGTAAAGTCCACCCGGAAATATTGATAGACTTCCCAAACGTCTTCTCAGTAGGGCTTCACTCTGTTCTTATTCTGTATAATCCTGGAGCCATGTCCTGTTCTTAGAGGAAAGTCCTAGAGCTCCAGCCTGCAACACTATCAGGTATGAGGGACATAGGACACAGGAAGTGGTTCTAAAGGGATTTGATGGACAAACAGGAAGGGTGTGGATGTGAGGGACACAGAGAAAGCACTTATGAAAGGTTTGAGGCAAACTCAGGAAGCAGCTCTGAAGGTATGAGGTCCTCACAGGAAGAGGCTCTGAGGGTGTGAGGTCCTCACAGGAAGAGGCTCTGAGGGTGTGAGGTCCTCACAGGAAGAGGCTCTGAGGGTGTGAGGTCCTCACAGGAAGAGGCTCTGAGGGTGTGAGGTCCTCACAGGGAGTGGCTCTGAGGGTGTGAGATCCTCACAGGAAGAGGCTCTGAGGGTGTGAGGTCCTCACAGGAAGTGGGTCTGAGGGTGTGAGGTCCTCACAGGAAGAGACTTTGAGGGTGTGAGATCCTCACAGGAAGAGGCTCTGAGGGTGTGAGGTCCTCACAGAAAGAGACTCTGAGGGTGTGAGATCCTCACAGGGAGTGGGTCTGAGGGTGTGAGGTCCTCACAGGAAGAGACTCTGAGGGTGTGAGGTCCTCACAGGAAGAGACTCTGAGGGTGTGAGGTCCTCACAGAAAGAGACTCTGAGGGTGTGAGATCCTCACAGAAAGAGACTCTGAGGGTGTGAGGTCCTCACAGGAAGTGGCTCTGAAGGTATGAGACATTCACAGGAAGCAGTTCTGAAAGGTATGAGGCAAACACAGGAAGCATCTCTGAAGGCGTGAGGTACACACAGGAAGCAGCTCCGAAAGTGTTAGGCACTCACAGGCTGCAGCTTTGAAAGGCATGAGCTTCCTAAGTAGCCCTGACCCACAATCATACCAGCATCTGTCCCAGAGCACCTTAGTCTGGGGCAAACTATCTGAGGGGCAGACTATCTGAGGGGCAGACTATCTTAGCCTGGGGCAGACTATCCCTTTTGTACACAAAGCAGAAATGTTCCCAGTAAGCTCAAGGTAAAAGAGGGGTTTAGACAAGACATCCATGGATTCAAGAGAGCAAAATGCAGGACTCTTCCTATTTCCTCTGCCTTACCACCTCTGCGCCTCCCAGATTTCTCACCTGGCCCCCAGACAGAACAATTGCTCCAGTTACTCTGACATCTTTCAGCACAAGCATGGCCTTGCCTTGAACTAGAAATGCCCTTCGTACCCCCCCCCCCGTTCCAAAGGGTTCTGATTGGCTCAAGCCAGTCCCATAGATTTCTTATTTCCTGTCAACTGATCGTGGTCACTGAGTGTCTGGAGCTTGCCCACCTTCCACCAGAGACACAGAAAAGAAATGTTTTGCAGAGAGATGTGATCGTCGGTGCATGCTGGGCAAACCAACTCACCAAATGAAGGGCCATTTTTCCTAACATGGAGAAGAAAAATGACCAGCTTGGGGGTGACCCAGTGGCACCCCCACTCCTGGAATGGAGTGTTCAAGTCCATCCTTTAGACGAACCAGGCTCACCCTCAGATGGGATGGCAGGGACACCTCTGGGATTCTAGTCAAGTCACTGGTTTCATAATGTAGAACAATTGTTACGTGGTGCCTCTGATGACAGATGTCCCATCTCTAGGAGAGGCAGTATCTGCCACCTCTTAGGGCAGCCGTGACAATAGAATCATGTCTGTGAGAAAGATACCTGAAATCCCCAAGCCTGAACTGCATGGCCCAGAGTCCCAGCAATTGCCATACACTTGCTAGATACCAGTCCCTCTCTAGTTAGAAATAGATACACACACACACATACACACACACACACACACACACACACACACGTCTTACCCGGAAACAATGCAATTCTGCAGGGGGAATCAAAAGACTTGAAGTCAAGGGCCAGTTCCACTGATGTGGGCTAATGAAGCCACTCACTTTTGGCAATCTGGACTTTAAAAATGAGCCAGTCAAGAACTGGGGCTAGACAGTCCAGAGCCACATGTTAACTCCTGTATGGCAAAAAAAACAAAGAGGCAAAAATTGCCCACCTAGTGAATTTGTGTGTGTGTGTGTGTGTGTGTGTGTGTGTGTGTGTGTGTGTGTATGAATATGTGTATGGATATGTGTGTGAATGTGTATGTGAATATGTGTGTGTGTGAATGTGTGTGTGTGTGAATATGTGTGTAGGTGTGTATGTGTGTACACACACTGGGATGGATGGCCAAAATGCCCCATGGATCCACCAACATTCATCACCCTCTGCTTCTTGGTTACTTTACAGATACAAGGTTATCCTTGCCTTATCCTCCTGCCTCCACAGTTAGAGTCACTCTCAACACCAGACCTCCCCAACTATGATGGGACCGTGCACACTCAAACTGTGAGCCAAAATAAACCGGTCCATCCCACCTTGAGTGGCTTTTGTCAGGTTATCTTGTCACCGCACCGAGGAAAGGGACTAATGCAGTAGATGAGATGAACTCTGAAGCCTTCTGGTGTCCTGACAGGATCAGAGTCTAAGATGGACTCAGGAAAGGACAGACCTGGCATTCTAGGAGCCCCGGTTCACTGAGAGCCTCGCCTGGCGTGGGGGTTGTAATGGTGCCTAGCTGACAGGTGTTGGCGCTGTTATGAGAACAAATGTGTTCAAGGTCTCATGTGATTTGGCTGGTGGCCAGTGTGGAGAAAATGTCTGTTAAGTAGTTGACCTGGGCGGTATTGAGACTGAGAAGCAGATCGAAGAGAGAAAGGAGAGGAGAAGGGAGGGAAAAGGAAGGAGGTTTGCTGCTGGTGGTCCCTCTTGTCTTGGTCATCTTAGGTGAACAAAAGGCATACACATAGTCAGGTTTCTCAGCAGAAATGATGGGAACCAGAAGGCTGGTTAATACTGAGGCAGATCTTGTTTCCAAGTGGAAATTACATTGCCCACTGAAGAAATTATTCCTGTGGTTCTCAGCATCAGAGTCCCACCAAAAACATATGCCAGGCCATCTTGGCCTCTCTGCATCCTCCCAGGGGCGGTAACACCAGATACAGTCCAGTGATGCTGACTCACTTTCTGGGAGAAAAAAAAAAAAAAAAAAACCTCAGGTTTCCAGGTAATGTATGCTCAGTCTCTGGATTGGCTGCTTTGAAGTCAAGGCTTTGAAGCCTTTCACTGGTCCAATCGGCTGAGGCGGGGCATGGCTAAACCCTAGAGCCTTCTCAAAATACTCAGCAGGATAAGATTCCAAGGAGCAAAATCAGTAACTTCTCACCAATGGCTGGCAAGAGATGAAGAAACTTTGAAAAGATGATTGAAGAAGGTTAGCCACTTGAGACACCTCAGACAAGGGAAGAAAATGAAGAAAAAGATATTGTGAGTGATGCTTGTTTTCGGACACCTCTCTGATTGGCTGCTGTAGGGATTGTGAGTGATGCTTGTTTTAGGACACCTCTCTGATTGGCTGCTGTAGGGATCCGGGGTCAGGTTCTTATTTCGAAACCAGTCAACAGTGAGAAAGGGTGTGTAGACAGTGAAAGGCTCTGGTTTGTCTCCCTGAAGGGAACCGTCCCATCAAAGATACAGTTGTATACGGAATAAGTAGTAACATCTCAATTTTTTTCCTTGGGTGGGAGCCAGCTCCTTCAGAGACGCTGAGAGCTGGGGCTGCCATTCTGTTTGTTCGGTGGAATATTGAAATCTTCCAGCTAATTTAGAGCTATTCATGCTTCTAACATCTAATGTGGAAAAGGCTAAATTAGTTGTGAGCAATTGCCTGGATCTCAAAGCATATAAGACCAAATTTTAACCAGAAGGCAGGTGGATAGTATATATATATATATACTGATTTTGAATTTTCTGGGCAATTGATAGTAGTCCTAAAACCACAGACCTTTTTTTTTTTGCTTGACACACGACCTGGATAAATGTGGCTAGACCTTCACAAAGTACAGGGTTGTCTCCATAAAACCCAGGTGTTCTCTTCCAAGTAGAAATGGTTCCAGAGTGGGCAGGAGACACGGCTGGCTCTGTGCGTGAATGGATTCCTGCATCAGGACCTGATCTGGGATCCCTCACACCCGGTTTTAAAAGCTTGGGGGTGGTAGCATGTGCCTGTAACCCCAGAGCTGATGGACTAGACACCCTAAGTATCAACCTCTAGATTCAGTGAGAGAGCCTATCTCACAATAGAACATGGGGAGCAATAGAGACCCAATGGCAACCTCTGAATTCTACACACCCATACAGTATGCATATCATGCATGCAAGCATGTGCAAGCACACACACACACACACACACACACACACACACACACACAATTCCTAAAACTTATGTTGGTATATCCCGTGCACATCCTAAGCATGTCTCTGGTCTCTAATGCCCTTGGCCAACTTTTCTTTTGTTAGTATTTTAGTCTCTAGAAATGCTGCAGATGTGCACAGAAATGTCTTTCTTCCCAGTGCCCTGAACTATGGGATCACACACACAGTCAGTCCATCCACCTCTGCACGTGTTGGCTGAATACCTACTAAGTTCAAGGCATGCCTATGTTTATTTTCCAACCACTTACAGTACATGTTGATTAGGGGGAAATCTTCTCTGCTTCCTACACATCCACAGGAGGATGCCTTCCAAAGATGGCTGGGAGAAGCCAGAGATGGCTGCCTTAGTGATCAGAGGGCCAAGTCCTTCCTTGCATAGGGGCTCTGGAGTATCTTTCCTTAAGACAGCTCATCCATCTCTGAGGGGATTTGTGGGAAACAGGGTTGTGGATCATTTAAGAGGCCTTCCGCTGAGTGGCACTTGGACTCGTTTGTTTAAAAGCTGGCACAGATGGGCAGGGTGAGCTGTTAAATGGGAAGACGGCATTTTGAGAGCCACGGGAAGAACCCTGTAGCGGTTGTTCCCTGTGCACGTGTGGAGTGTACTGAGTGGCAACAGGTGTCATAATACCGACCATAGGGGCCCCCCAACCTAGTAGCATCTGGCTTAAGTTAGAACTGGAGAAACTTAAGCTCAAAGGCACCTAATCACGTGTGACTCCTGGGAGCCAGGAATATATCCCAGCAGTAATCCACGGGGCTCATCAGAAACAATGGCTCAGTCAGTAAAAAAAAAAAAAATGTTTGCTGTATAAGCGTAGGGCCCTGGCTTTGTCCCCATCACCAGACTGTCTGGGCCTGCTAGCCGCCAAATAATGATGGTGGTGGCCAGACTTACATTTATGAATGCCTTATAACTTAAGTTTGTTTCCAATGAGCCTGAATAACTTAATAACCCATTCATACTAATCCACTTTTGCAATGTGGCTCATTACTTCTAACCCTTCCCTGGACGTCTAACTTCTGACTTCCTCCACTGTTTGGCTGACAAAACCCCATGACTCCCAGTTCTTCCCATCGTTCCTCTCTCTGCCCGGATGTCCCACCTTTCCTCTCTCTGCCCGGATGTCCTGCCTTTCCTCTCCTGTCGGCTGGAGGTGATGGAGAAAGTTTGCAGGATATGATGCAGGTGCTGAACAATTCAAATAACAATACCGAAGTCCGGACAGTACTCGGTACTCTGCTGGTCCAAAAATCAACGTTTGAATAACACGAGGACAACTTTATCCGGTGCACAGGAGGATTATCCCAACAGATTTCCCATAATTTACATAAAAACCAGGCACCTCTATGTGCACACCTGTAATCCAGCACTGGGAAGTGGAGGCAGGAGGATACCTGGGACCTGCCAGTCAGCCAGTAGTAGCTGAATTGCTCAGCTACTGGTTCAGTGAGAAATTCTCTCTCAAAAAAAAAAAAAAAAAAAGAGTTAGGAAGCAAGAAAATGAGGAAAATACCAGACATTGACCTCTGACCACAAGTACACACCACACATACACACACACACACATACAGAGAGAGAGAGAGAGAGAGAAAGAGAAAGAGAGGTGGGGGGGGGAGGCAAATACATCCAAAGTTCATGCTCAGAAATTCTGTTTCTGTAATCCATGGTGGGGCCCAGAAAAAGATACCTCAAGAATGTCACATTGTTCCCCTGGCCATTCTTGGGGACTGGTTCACAAAACTCCTCACTTCAGAACCTCTGGTTTTATTAGTCAGGATATGCACCAAGCTGTCCTGGCCTATCTCATTGAAGTCTTCCCCTCCCTGGGACTGTCCTATGGGTAGGGCCAACCTCACTCACGCCAGTGCTGGACTTTGGTAGCCTCCCTCATGCATTCTTCCTCTCCCGCTCCTCACTCTTCCTTCTCCTCAGCTCACCTCAGCTCAGTCTCCTAAGGAGTGATCAGACCCATCCACCACCCATTCCTTTCAGTGCCTCTGATGCTGCTCTCGCTGAGCTGCCCTGGTTCAGCTTCTCACCCTGTCACCCTGTTCCCGGAAGCAGCTGCCCAGAGAGCCTCCCTACCTTTGGTTTTGTACATGTCCACGTGACAATCAACCTTCTCTCTGCCTTGGTATCCAGTTGCTCCCAGAATGGGGCTCAAACTCCCTAAGTGAGAACCTTCGATACCTGCCTCCCACCGTCCAGTCCACTCTCATCTTTGACGGTTCCCCTTTCTAGTGACAATGCCTGGACTTGATTTCCCACTCCTTATGGTCCCTTTGTGTGTGATGCAACCTTCCTGCCATTGTCTGCCAGGGAGATATCTGTGGAAGCTAGAGAGCTGGGATAGATTTGGACTTGACCTTCCATACCATCATCTAATTAAATCAAGGAGGCCCGTCCCCTGCCTTCATCCCTAGGTTTTATTGACTGGATTCCCTTAACTCCTCATCCTCCACCCCTCTTCTGTTTTTGTTTCTGTAATAGCTTTATTGGGATATAACTTACATAGCATAGGATTTACTCATCCTAAGCGCACAATTTGATTATGTTTGCTGCTGTAGCTGCAGAGTTGGAAATGGTTACCATCTGATTTCAGAACATCCCATCACCGAATTACAGCCCTCACCCCAGTTTCCCACCCTTGCCCGGATAGACACAATCGACTCCCTATGGTAACTTGGCTCACACTGGGCTTTGGGCGGAAGAGGGATTATAAAGTAGGTGTTCCTTTGCATCTGGCTCCTTCACTGAGAATGTCTTGCTGCGGGAGCATATATCTGCTCTTTGTGTCTTCGGTTTGTGGTTCACTGGGGCACAGGAGAGATGGCTCAGTGGTTAGAGCACTGACTGCTCTTCCAGAGGTCCTGAGTTCAAATCCCAGCAACCACATGGTGGCTCACAACCATCTGTGATGGGATCTGATGTCCTCTGTAACTGTCTGGAGACAGCTACAGTGTATTTATATATAATAAATAAATCTTATTTTTTAAGAGTTCACTAGGAAGGAATAACCCTTTTACTTACTGGTTCGTCAGGGGATGGGCGCTTGGTATTCTGACACTCCCTTAACTCTCTTGAATGGTGCCACCATGAACGTTCACACGGGAGTCTTGGGGGTGTGTTTTACGTTGTATTTATGTTATTGTTTGCCTCTGACAAGTCTCCCCCAAGTCTCTTAGCCTAGTCACCAGCTCGTAGCACTGCTGGGAGGTGGTGGAACTTTCGGAGGAGGAGCCTGGTGGAAGGAAGTTGGGTCTTAGTGATCCTACAGTCAAGGAGGCCATTGGCACCCTCTGCCTCTTTCTCTTGCACCCAAGCCATCACAGAATGAGCATTCTCCTCTGTCAGGCCCAACGGCTACAGGCTCGAACAACCATGGACTGAAAAACAAGTCAAAATAAAGTTTTCCTCCTCCTAAGGTGCGTAGCTCAGCTATTCTATCACTGCCACAGACAGCTGACTAGCAGATAGCTGGCAAGCTGGCTGAGTCAGGCGACAATTCTTTGTTAACAAGTTGCCCACATTTTCCTGAAAATGGCTGCAGCATCTACTATCCCACCAGCAACATTTCCGGTGGGTGGGGTTCCATGGCTGCAGCATCTACTATCCCACCAGCAACACTTCCTGCCTCATCTACGTGCCTGGATCCCCTGGATTTCCTACTTCCAGTTCAGCATCTGCCTTCTGAACCTTCTCCTGCCTGCCTGAATCCCTCATCCCCAGCTTCTCTCTGTCTTCTAACCTCTTGTGACTCTAGCGTCACAACTTCTGATATAGTAACTGCCCAACCGTCACCTCGAGGGACACTCTCACCCCTACCCCAATCTTATTGATGGGGTCTATGCCTGACAAAAGTTGAGAGGTAGGGGCAGAGATGGTTCCATCCACGAAGTGTTTTCTATGCAAGCATGAGGACCTGAGTTCTGATCCCCAGAGCCCAAGTTCAGGAGTAGCCCCAATGCTAGGTAAAGAAGGACAGAGACAGAGGCCTGGAGCTTCCCAGTCAGCCCAGGCTAATCAGCAAGCTTGGGGTTCAGTGAGAAACTGTCTCAAAATTTAAGGCAGAGGAGGGTGACTGAGGAAGACGGCTAACATTGATTTCTAGCCTCCAGTACACACACACACACACACACACACACACACACACACACACACACACATTCTTCACTCCGATTTGGGGAGGGGCTTAGATTTTTTTTTTTTAAAGACCAAATATAACCTTTCAGGTCTGTACATAGACATGAAGGTGCAGAACTCTAAGTACAATCAGTCTCTCAGAAAAGCTCTGAGTTTTTTTTTTTTTTTAATTACTTTTGAGGATGAAAATTGGGGTTAAAAGGCTTAGTAGCATCCTGCCTTCGTGTGATAATTACCGCAAAGACAAATAAATGACTGATCACTGCACATAACCACTCACCTTTCTCATTTCTGGATCTCTGTCCTCTGCTCACCCAACTCCCTCTGCAAGAATTACCAGAATGGCCTTAAGCCTCTGTGTTTGCTACAGCCTAATTCGGTAAAAACTGGCTCTTGGGGGGGAGGGGAGGTAAGGTCTCTTGGCAGACCTTTGAATACCCTCGGGAGCATAGGTATGCTTGAAAGTCTCTAGGCAAATCAGTGGTAGACTCAGGAGGCCAGTGTGAGAGCAAAGACCCCCTGCGGTAAAGGCCACCCTCATTTCGAATCCATTTGTGCCACTGGAATACCGAATGTCATCGGCCGTGAGAACTGAGGGCGGGTGAACAGTGGGACCCTGACCATCACCAACGTGGAGGTTTAGTCTTCATCTTAGGATTCAGCTCCTATCCCCACCCCCATTCCTACTCCCATCCCCCACCCCATCCCTCCCCTCTACCTTACCACCCCCTCTCCACCTGTGCTAACAACACAGGGAAGGAGGGCAGAGCTTGCTCTCTCTATTGATAATTGATGTAGTCTTCCTTCATTGGGAAGCATAGAGAGCGCCCCAGAGGACTGTGGGATTGGTTTCCAGTGCATTCCGAAGGCTGCCCCCTGCAGCTTCGAGGGCATTCGCACCGCCTCCTCTGTACTCTCAAACCTCCTAGAGCTGGTCAAGACATTTCCATCTTTCAGTGGGTAGGTGGGACATGTGAAAATAACTCAGTAGGTGACGCTTTACATCTCAATGCCGCTTTAGCCGGTATTTCAATGGTGGCCAGTCGGCGGTTTAGAGGCTTCATATTTCTTGATAGAGATTAGCTGGGACCACTCTCACAGCAAGTACAAAAGCTGGGCATTCATATGGCCAGCCAGTTGTTGGGAGTCCTCGGGAGGTGCTGGCCTGGATTCAGCACCTAGGGGCAGAGGAAAAGAGCTGGACAGTCCCTGATTCCTGGGCCTTCCTGGGTGAAAATGGTTCCCAGAATTCAAAAGGGCTTTTCTACAATGGGATCTTCCTGAAGAGACCGTCTGTAAGGCTTCCCTCTCCAGAGATGTCTGAAGTGACTTAAAGGTCTGAGCCCAGGCCTGGGAAACAGAGCATAAAGGTTTCCAGTGTATTTTGCCCTGAGTACTTTCCTGGGGTGTTTCTATAAGCATGTGACATGGCCCGGGAGACTGGGTGAAACAGATCCTGTATGAGTTTGGATGTGTTTGGATGGATTTCACCTGTGACTCTGTGTGTGTGTGTGTGTGTATGTGTTTCCTGTGCATATACATGTATACATATATCTGTGGAGGCCGTGTGTGTGTGTGTGTGTGTGTGTGTGTGTGTGTGTGTGTGTGTTTTCCTGTGTATATATATATATGTATGCATTTGTCTGTGGAGGCTGTGTGTGTATGTTTGTGTTTTCCTATGCATATGCTTGTATCTATGGAGGCCATGTGTACGTGTGTGTGTGTGTGTGTGTGTGTGTGTGTATGAGTATGTGTGTGTATGTATGTGTGTGTAGGGGTGTATACCAGAAGCAAGATCTTCCTGTCACTTCCCACTTTACGTTTTGAGACCTGGACTCCCTGATAAAGCTGGACCAGCTGGCCAGCCAGCCCCAGAGAGTCTCCCGTCTCTGCCTCCTCTCTGTACTAGTGTAGAACGGAGTCAATATACCTGGATTTTTAGGGAGATGTTGGGGATCTGAACTCAGGTTCTCATGGAAGCATGACAATCCCTTGAACAGCTGAGCCAGCTCCTTAGCCTTATTGGTGGCCTTCTTGGTAAAACCAAAGAGCCCCTACAGTGAAAGGGCAACTGCTCAGTTCTTGTTCTAGGAGTGGTTGTGAAAGGCCACCTCATTGTGCTATAAATGAGGAATCTGGGGCACTGTGAGGGGAGTGACCTGTCCCACCTGGTGAATACGCACTGTCACATTTCCAGACGGAGAAAGACCACACAAGGGTTCCTCGGAGTCTCTCCAGAGCCTGGACGCTGCATTCACTTATGGAACCATAAACACTTGCTGGATTAAGCATTTGTGCAAGTGTTAATACTTGCTGTATACCAAGCACTCTCCTGGACATTACTGAGTCAAGACAAGAAGGAGAGAGATTGTCCCCTGCGGTCCAGAAAGCAGATATGCCACCTGTAGCAAACCCTTCAAAGGCCATGATGTAACAGACCAGAAAATATAGCAGACTGCTCAAGTGCTCGTCAGCACTGATGGATGGGGGAGAGGTTTGAAGTCCTATTTCATGCATGAGAAACAACCCACTTCTGATTCATTAAGTTCCTTTCTCCGAGGGGTCAACCCATTTCTCCTAAACGGAGCAGAGCCTCCCACCTGCTTCCTTGGCGCTCCCTTGCGTCTGGAGGAAAATGTAGCTGAACCATTCGGAATCACGCAGGATGGGCTGAGCAAAAATAAATTAAACGGCTTTGCAGAGAGCAAGCACGTTTGTTCCGGAACCAGTTCGGAGCTTACCATAAAGCTTTTTCCTGAACAACGGAAGCATGAGAGAGGCATGTCAACCCAAAGGGAATGAACATGAGTCTAATTCTCAAGCAGATGGTGGGGGCGGCTCACGGTGGGAGTGGTTCATGATGGGAGTGGCTCATGGTGGGAGTGGCTCGTGGTGGGAGTGGCTCGTGATGGGCGTGGCTTGTGGTGGGAATGGGTCATAGTGTGATGGAAGTGGGTCATGGTGGGAGCGCCTCATGGTGGAAGCCGCTCATGGTGGCTCGTGGGACTCCATGGGTAAAGACTTTGTTCTTTAAGCTGCAGAGAGCTTCTTTTTCTGATGATTATCACACTGAGGAATGAAGAAAGGAGGAGAAAACTTGGCACCAGTTTTTGAAACCAGAAACATCTTCGTTAAGAGGAAATGCCTTCATAAAGACAAACAAGCTGTCAGCCTGAGCGGGGCTGGGAGCTCAGCGTCTGTTTCTCCACACAACCATCCCTCTTGGTCTAACTGGCTTTTCTCTAAATATATACATACATACACTCTATACCAAGCAGTAGGAACATTAGGACACCGAGGTTCCGATGAATAGTTTCAGTCGTGCATATCCAAAGTTCTCGAAGGGGCTCAAAAGAAATCCTTGTAAGGACTTGGGGGGAAATAAAAGCCAACACTGGAACAGACACACGGTACCCTAGTATACTTCCAGTGGATACCCAAGTATACTTCCTAAAGCTGCGATAAAGACCATGACCAAAAGCAACTTGGGAAAGAAAGGATTTGTTTGGCCCACAGAATTCAGTATATTGTCAAGGGAGGTCAGGGCAGGAACTCAAGGCTGCCACCTGGAGGCAGAAACAGAAGCAGAAACCACAGAGGAACACTGTTTACTGTTTCCAAGCTCCTGGCGCATGCTCAGTTACCTTTCCTATACCTTCCAGCAGGACCTGCCCACAGTGGAACCATTCACAGTGGGCCCGACCCTCCCACATTAATCAAGAAACTACCCCTATGACCTGCTTACGGGCCAATCTGATGGCGGTATTTTCTCAGTTGAGTTTTCTTCTGCCCCACTATGTCTAGGTTTGTGTTGAGTTGATACAAAAAAAAAAAAAAAAAAAAAAAAAAAAAAAAAAAGAAGCCGGGAAAGTGGAGGTAAGGCAAGTCACATGGTAGATAGATATTATAAGCCTGCTTATTTGACCCTCTAGCCTGAGCTGTCTCGTTTATTGCGCATGGAAGTTGCATCCCAGAACCATTCCCCAAACAGCATCGAGAGCCATGAAGAGAGCCGAGTTCTGTTTCTTACCCATTCAGACAGGTCATCTTTACTCTCGGACCTTCAGTCATTTGGTCATTCACCTGTTCCTTAGCAGTTGCCCACTATTGATGATGCTAGGCTCCTGACTGCTAAGGATGCGGGTGGCGTTACTCATCCCCTCACTGGTGAGCTCTCTGCCCAGTGCAGGTAAACCACAGGTGTAGGGTACTAGGGAACCGCAGGCTGCAGGGCTTCAGGAATGGTCCAAGTTAAAGGGAAGGAACTACCTTGTCAAACCAAGACTCGGGAGAGGGACCAGGGGAGGAAGGACCGGAGGAAGATGGGGGAAGTGGTGAGGGAGACCCACTGGGGTACACGGGGAGGGGGGTCTGAGAGACAGGGTCAGGGTCAGAGTAATGCTGGAGATAACAAAGTTCCAAGGAACACGCAGAAAGACTGGATTCGAAGACCAGGTTATGGAAAGCGGCAGAGTGGGATCCCAATCAGATGGAGAAGGAGAACAAAATGGAGGAAGCAATTAGAGGCAGCAGGGAGCTGTTGCAGGAGTCTCTGTGGCAAGTGACAGTCCCCTGGAGAGATCAAATGCAGAGGGTGGGGGCAGGTGCTGAAAGATAGCTGAGAAGTAGGACCTAGGTTTTATTTTTAATAAAGGATGTGTGGACATGTGTGCATGTGTGTATATGTTTTTTGAGCATGTGCATGTGTACATGTGTGAATATATGTGAATATGTGCATGTGTGTATGAATGTGTGTGTATATATGTGCATGTGTGTATGTGTACATGCACCATGACATTATGCATGTAGACATCAGAAGACAACTCACGGGAACTGGTTCTCTCCTTTCACCAGGAAACAGAATAGAATTGTTTTTATTGAAAAGAAAAACATCCTTTACACTTGATGCTCTGGGATCTGGCTATTCTAGCCTATGGATGATGCCTATCAAGCCACCGAGAACTTTTTCTGTTTAATTGCTGTCTGGTTCCGTTGGCCTGAAAGGTTGAGAGCTCAATGGGACGCAATTCTGTGCCTCTCTCATCCATTCATGTATCTCCAGGCCTCCCTACAGTGTCTAGAATGGGAATCAGAGCAAACCCATCATCTTGTAGGTAAACATGAGATAAGGGGTGAACCATTCCTCTTTCCAGATGTTGAGACTGACCATCTCTGACATTCTGACTACTGCCTTCAGCAGCTTGGTTATTTGTGGCAAGAAAAGGAGCCCTTGATTTGAAGCTATGAGAGGATCACAAGTCCCTGACTTTCTCATACAGTCTGTGTGTCCTGAACCTCTCAGAGTCTTCATTTTATCACATTCAAAATGATTGCGGTACCAAACTCCATAAATTATGATGAGGACTAAAAGGGGTTATGAGGTAGACATTTTACAGTGTATGCTATAAAATGACTACAAAAGAAGAATGGAAGGAGGACAAAAGGCCAGTTTGTTATTGATGGGTAAATAGTAGATATATAACTAAGGATGGATGTATAGATGTACAGATGGATGGATGGACAGACAAGCAAATGGCAGAGTAGATGGATATGTGGATGATTAGATGGATATATGAATGCTTGTTTTTATGTGGATGGATGAATATGAAGATGGGTGGTTTATAGATATACAGATGGATGGACAACAGATGGATGGATGGACGGATACACAGACAGGTTGGTGATGGATAGATGGATGGATGATAGACACATGAAATAAAGCAAACATTCTGAAAATGGTACCTGAACCCAAGTGCTCTTTTTCAGGCCAAACTTGATCCATTTTAAGAGCATCTAAATTATTAATCGATTAGTGCCAAACACGGAGCGGCCACCTGGCCCTGGTTTCTGCAGATGTCTACAGCCGACTGCCCCTGGATGTTGAAGACTTGAGGTTCTTATTATAGGTTCCGTCTAGACATCTCTCTAAATAGGAACGCCATGCTAATCTGCAGGTGTTGTTTCTGAACGGTTATTTCTACACAGTACAAAAGAAAAGATCCAAAAGGAAATAATACTGATCTGGGAGCAAGATCTGTCATGGGAAAAGCCCTGCCAATGTCTGTCCCTCCCATGCCACCTGGTTCCTGCCTAGATGCTACCCAATTACTGGCGAACCAGATAGTCACAGTGGGTATCATTAATTAAGTGCATTTTGACTAATTAATTTACGAACTGGTAAATAGGGCCTCCCTTTGGTAGTTTGGAGGTGCAGCTACTAGGGCTGCTGATTAAAATGTGAAGCCAATCTGGCTCGATGGATGGAAACACTTGGGCAACATTTGTCGTAAGGCTTACTGAATGGCATCCTACTGGTATCGCTAACCCCCTTTAATCAGTAAGTATAAAATTCATCCAAGGGCATAAACTAGAACTGACACTGGCATACATCAAATCCCAAACTGAGCATTCAAAATAAATTGTATCGAGATTTTTGTCACAAGCATTGATTTCTGCCTTTCAAGCCGGTTTCTGGGGCAGCCACATAAAAGTTAAATACATGCTATCCATGGGTCCATCGGATTGCAGTAATTCATTAAGCCAATGGCGGCGTTAATAAATCTGAGTATGGAAATCGTCTCCACACACACTGTCGGCTCAGGAGCAGGCCACTAATCAGAGAGGGTGGCAAAACTCATCTCGTTGGCATAAATTGGCTTTGGAGGGTGGCAAAGGGCTTGCTTCTGAGGGTGGGATTGTGCTCCGCAGGCAGGTTTAGATTAGAGGGAGTGAAGAGCCCCCTGAGGAACTGGTCTCTGGCAGCTGGCTGGCAGCATGTGCCCTGTCAGGAACTGGTCTGCGTCTTGGCTGTGAGATCATCGGTGAAATATCTAAGGTGCCCCCACTGCAGTGACTTCCTCTGCAGGTTTAGGTTTTTTGTTTTATTTTTTGTGGGATTTTTTTTGTTTTTTGTTTTTTGTTTTTATTTTTTGGTCAACTTGACACAAGCTAGAATAAATCATCTCGGGGGGCTGGAGGGAGAAAACTCAACTGGAAAACGTCTCCATCAGATTGGTCTATAGGCAAGTCTATAGGACATTTTCTTGATCTATTAATGTGGGATAAACCTCAATCCATTGTAGGAGGTGCCATTCCTAGGCAGGTGGTCCTGACCTGTGTGTGTGTGTGTGTGTGTGTGTGTGTGTGTGTGTGTGTGTATGTGTATGACTAGACACAGCTAAGTGAGCCATGGGAGCAAGCTGTGGCCTCTGTTTCAGTTCCTGCCTCCAGGTTCCTGTCCTGCCTTCAGGTTCCTGACCCCGAAATTCCCTCAGTGATACATTGTAAGTCCAATAAACACTTTTCTTTTTCCAAGTTGCTTTGGATCATGGTGTTTATTAAGCCAACAAAAAGCAAAGTAGGATGCTTATCACCTAGGGGCGATAATGACCTCTGTATCCATGAGTTTAAACCTGGTATCTCTTTTACTCTCATGGCCTTGCTGTGAGGGACAAGGTCCAGGTCATCCTTATGACACCCATTGTATAGAAGTAAGAAACTGAACTTTCAAAGCAAATTGATGGAGTAAGGGGGACTACGTAGCTAGTAAAGTGGTTGTGACACAAACATAGGACCTGAGTTCGGATCTTCAGCACCCACGTAACACCCAAGGCAGAGCATCATGTGTGGTAATCCGAGTGGGGAGGGCAGGGGATGTGGAGAGTGGATACCAGGGGTTTTCTGGACACACAGTTTACCTGATCAGCAAGCTCTGGGTTCAGTGAAAGTTCTGTCTCAAAAATAACATGGGAAGCAATACCAACACTGAACGTTGGCTTCCACGTGCAAGTATATATGTATGCATGCCCAGTTGCTTGCACACACATGAACATTACATACACACATGTATATACAAGGGCAGAGAGAACATAACATACACACATGTATATACAAGGGCACACACATACACACACACATACACACACACACACACACACACACACACACACACACACAGAGAGAGAGAGAGAGAGAGAGAGAGAGAGAGAGAGATTAATCTGAGTCCCTCTGGCTAATAGAGCTGGAATAACAGTCAAATGTCTAAACTCAAGGTTCACATCCTGCCTCTTGTGACCTAGCTCTGTGTCTAGGGTAGGTTGGCTATTCATTCACAGCACCCAATCTTCTCAGCTAAATAGTGAGGATTATAGAAGTTTCTGTTCCCCATTTGCCGGGCAACCTAACAAACGCCCGGTTTAGGCCGCACACACAACTCAGGGGTTGGCTACAATACACATAAAGTTCTGTCAGCATCAAAGCAATCCAGACAGCTCTGGAAAGCAGCCAGTCAGAAGTTCAAATCCCACTTTCCTCCTGTAGGCCAACAGTGGAAGAAATCCCTGTCCTTGCCTGTGGCCTTGGCCTCATCGAGCAACGCTCCTTCCCAACTTTCCCCCAAAAGTGTCCTTGATGGTGTATATTAAAAGCAGCCGGGATATTTCCGTTCCCTTCAGCTGTGACTCATTATTTTAAATAGAGGCGCAATGAGGAGATGAGAAAGGAATTTAAATACACTAACTGACAGGATTTTTAGGGAAAGTGATAAGCAAGGAGGGGGGAAAAGGCAATCAAGAAAGTGTACACGAAGCCTTGTGATCTGTGGGCCATCTATTTAGGGGTCTGGAGATGGAAAAATGTCATTTTCCATCCGGGGTGATCACGCAGGACAGGAAAGGATCTCAGTGAATCAATTGACGCCGTCAGTGGTGACCAAGCATGCACGCGTCTTTGGGAAGGAGAACTGTCCATTCTTGCTGGAGGAAAGAGCAGGGTGGAGCGGTGAGTCTGGCCACTTGTTCAGGGTCTGTGGATGGAAACCTGCCTTCAGAACCTATGGAGTCAGCTTTCAGTTACAACTCTGGTCCTTGAAGAAAGAGGATGGTTTCCTAATCATTCATTTACTTTGACAGTGAACCCTGAAATGAGCAGGTAAGCAACAGCATTCCCAGTCCAAAGAGGAAAACAGATGCTTCCCGGGGCCAAGGACAAAGCCTCAGCTTACCTCCCTCACTTCCTCCCTCTGTTCCTCTCTCCCTCTCTCTTTCCCTTCCTCTGTTCCCCTCTCCCTCCATCTGTTCCTCTCTTCTTCCATCCCTCCCTCTCTTCCTTCCTCTCTCTCCCTCCCTCCCTTTCCTCCCTTTCATCCATCCACCTCTCCCTCCTTCCTTTCCTCCCTCTTTCCCTCCCTCCCTCTCTCCCTCCCTCCCTTTCCTCCCTTTCATCCATCCACCTCTCCCTCCTTCCTTTCCTCCCTCTTTCCCTCCCTCCCTCTCTCCCTCCCTCCCTTTCCTCCCTTTCATCCATCCACCTCTCCATCCATCCATCCACCCCCTCCTTCCCCATCCCACCATCCCCCGACCTCCTTTCCTCCCTTTCTCTCATCTTTCTCCTCTCTCCCTCCCTCACCCATCCATCTATCCATCCATTCATCCATTGTTCCTCTTTTCCCATTCCCCTTCTCACCCTCCTTTCCTCTCTCTGCCCTCCTTCTCCCTTCCCCTCTCTTCCTCCCTTCCTTCATCCTTCTTCTCCTCCCCCTCCCTTCTCTCTCGTTTCTTTTCTCCTTTTTCTTCCTCGTTCTTTCCTCTCCCATTCCCCCTTCCTAGAACATACCCAATAAAAACACAAACCAAGGCAAATGTTTCAGCGAAGGCTCCAGGGCTTCACTCTCAATTGGGAACATTCTCCCAGAGGCTGTGCAGCACAGCAGCCTAGCAAACTCTACCATCAGCTTCCTTGAGTTCAAATCTCAGCTCTGCCTCTTGTTGCCTCCTATAACCTAAGCTTGCAGAGGTGCTAATCACCCCTTCAGATTACCTCCTTCTCTCCCTCCCTCTCTCCCTCCCTTCCTCCCTCTCTCCCTCCCTCTCTCCCTCCCTTTCTTCCCCTCTCCCTCCCTCCCTCTCTCCCTCTCCCTCCATTCATTCCTTCACTCATGCCCCTCCCTCCCTCCATCCATCTATACCTCCCTCCCTCTTTCTCCCTCACTCCATCCATCTCTATCATGATTCCTGGTCATAATTACATTTCACAGTTCTGGAATAAGGGGATGGATGATGCCTAGCACCATATTCATTCAGAAGCATCTTCCTCACCGACTGGGGAGAACACTCAGGAAGGTACACATAAGCACACGGGTTCGGGTCCGACCACCGCCGGCTCTGTTCTGAACCCTGCCTAAGTCATCCGTGCAGAATGAAAGGGAACCAACTGAGCACCCGGCAAACTGCAGGAGAGGCACCGGGCACTCCTTCAGCGCCCAAGCAGAGCCTCTCCTTTAATTTATTGCAGGGCTCTGGTATTAATCAGCACCGATGCCTGCTGCGAGGCTGCCCGCTGCCAGTCCAGAAGGGCCCAACAACTTTAGTATTTTCTAGAACAATGTAGAGACCTTCTGCTGGGTGGGGGGGGGATGGGACTGGGGGAGATCTGCTCATTTGATTTCAGAACAAGGGTAATTAGTACCAATTGCAACTCACAGCTACAGGAATCCGACTCCCTTTTCATGGCGTATTACTTAGGGTTTCTGCAAATTCACCGATGGGCTCCGAGACATGCAGGTTAATTGTGGCTCTGCTCTGATTTCACCCTAACTGGGGAAGATGTCATTAAAATATGGAGGCTTCAAAGCCTTGTATAAGAACAAATTATGTGACCCGGCTTAGTGAGTGCAGGGATAATAAGGCTCGGTGGCCAACAGCCTCAAGTTGGACAAGGTCTGTGGTAGGGAAGGATTCGGAGAAAAACCATTGGCACAGGATAGTCGCCTACTGTACAATAGGTTTATGAATCACAAAACCCTCCTAAGTACCTCTTGAAGCTGATAATCTAGCCACAGGTAACCTCTGTGTCCTAGAACCTTGGGCGGCCCTCAAATCCTCTGTTTGACTGACCCCTCCCCAGAGAGTATCGAAGCCCCCTTCATTCACCTTCCGTGTTAGTTCTCATGCTGTAACGAAAATGGCTGACCAAAGCGACCTAAGGAGGTGTTTATGCCGCCTCTCGTTGTAAAGGTGCAATCCACCGTGGTTAGGAAAACATGGCAGCTGAAGCAGCTCAAGTTGTGGTGTCAGGAGCTTGAGTTGGTCACACAGTCTGTCAGGAGGAGGAGAGAGCTGAGACCTTGCCGCTCATCTTACACTCCCACATGCCACCACCCCTGTGATGGCGCTGAACTCAGGTAGCAGCTTGGGTTAAACCCTTCTGGAAACATCCTCACAACACACCCAGCTTTCAGGACACCAGACTGGATCGAACCTTCCTACTCTCGGTTTCTCAGCCCCAGACATGTAAATGTCGCAGGACCCCTCCCATTCCGTCAGTATGGGGAGCCCATTCATTTTTACGTCTCTTGGGGTGTATCTTTTCCTCCACAGGGAGTGACCTCCTTCATAAAGGGCTCCATGTAGTCCAGTCGTGCAATGCCACACAGATTGGAATCATGCAGACAACCCTCCCCCTCCCCCACTTCTTGGCTTGGTCAGAGGTAGGCAGTCTCTCTCTCTCTCTCTCTCTCTCTCTCTCTCTCTCTCTCTCTCTCTCTCTCTCTCTCTCTCTTCTCTCTCTCTCTCCTGCTTCCTATGTATAGATGTAAATGTAATCACCTAGCTTCCTGTTCCTGCCTCCATCCTGCTATGCTATACAGAAACCCCCACCCCACAACCGTAAATCAAAGTAAACCCTTTTTTCTCTATACTGCTTTTAGTCGTAATGGTCACAGCAACAGAAAAATGAAATAAAAATACACTTAGAAGCTCACTGCTTTCAAATCCTTGTTCTCAGCCAAACTGATCTTCTGGCACCCAAGCCCAAGCACCCTTCCACCTATCTAATGTCATCCTTCTGTGTGACATCACCTGCATCACGCACGTCTAACACGTGTCTCGACGTTAGCAGTACTCACGTCCAGCCCTGTCACTCCCCCTGCTGCCGACCCCAACCCATGACCACCGTTTTCATCCCCTCGGTCTCTAAAGTCCAAAGTCCTCAGGTCATCCCTCGGCTCCTCTTTCTTTCCCACAACCTCCAAGCTGCCATTAGACCTCACGGCCCCATCCTCAACATCTCTGGAGAACTGGAAACCACAGTACCTCAGATGAGGTGGCCTCAGTGGATGGCGCTTCTCACCAGCTCCTGCTACCTCTTAATAAAAGGAGACGGGAGGTACCCCAAGCTAGATTTATAGAAGGTATTAGGGCTTTTGTATTTCATCTCAAGTATCTTCTTATATATCATAAGAATTTCACCGATGAAGAGAAAAACATTGAACTTCACCATTCATGGGTGTGTAGTGTATGAAGTTGAGAGAATGGCTGAATGGCCAGTCTTTCTTTTAAAACGTGCTCCTTGGAGCAGGAGATGGTTCAGTCTCCTGGGAGAGACTGCTGCCTGAGCTCCCTCGCCCAGAATGCATATAAAAGGAAGTCCAGGTTTGGCAGAGTACAATTGTCATCTCAGACCTGGGTCGACCGAGACAAGAGGATTCCGTGGTACGAGTTGGCCAACCAACCTAGTTTGATTGGTGCACTCTGGGATCAGAGAGGCTGTGGGTCCACGTTTCACCCCGCCACTGGGCACAGCCACGGAGGGGGGGGGGACAGAAAGTGGAGAGTTTCGCTGCTCTTATTCCGCTCTATCACTGAGCAGGTTCTGGGCTTTAAGGAAGCCCCGAGACACTGCTCAGGGTATAGGAGAGCGAAGCTGGTGTTCTCTGGCTTCCGGACCACCAGTTGCTTCCGGAGAACTGCACAGAGAAGATGGGAATGAAGAGTCGGAGGTCCACAGGCCCGTGCTGAGGCGGTGACTGGGTGCATCCAAACTCCTGGGCATTCAGGCACCGCTGAGTCAACAGGAGTTGAGTGCAGAGTTGGGAGCCTATGGGCTGAAGATTGTGGCTGGCTCCGGGCCAGGGGTGGGGGATGGGAGCTCTGGCTTTGCTCATCCGCATGATGCAGGTCCTCAGCTTGATTGTGGTTGTGGCTGGGAACACAGAGGAGCCTTCTACTGGGGACTTAGCAGTTCTGTAGGCGAAGGCCTGCTCCTTGCTCCCCATGGTGGTTCTTGATGAAAGAGACAGACCTTGGTTCCAAACTATTTACTGGTTGTTCCTTGTGGAAAGTGGATTCACGCCAGAGCAACTTCTCAGGGTGGACCTGAGATTAAATACCTTTTGCTTTTTGGCTAAGCCCTCAAGGCCACTAGGTACCTCATTAGCATGGAGGAATCTGTTCTGGGTCGACATGACTATAGGTCATGTTTCCTTATGTGGGAAGTGTGGCATGTGTTCCAGGCCAGGAATTAGGCAGGGGGACACCGAATCTCAGGTGTGTACCCACCGAGTTTCCAAGGCCTCAGACCCGTTCTACCCACTAGGCTTCCTGGCATGGCTTACCATCCCACAAGAGACTCTGTCTCGGAAAGTGAGGTAGGGAGCAATTGAAGAAGACACCTGATACCCAACTCTGGCCTGCACATGCATGTTCATGTGTGTGCACACGTGTGCACACGCATCCACACGTGAACCCACACACACTTTTAAAATGCACAGGTGGAAGCCCTGTCCCACCCATCCACCCACCAACCAAATGTATAGTCTCTGCCACTATCCTACAAGCCTCCTAGCCCAAAGCTGGGGTCAACTTCCTAGCCCAAAGTTGGGGTCACCTCCACAGTCACCTCCCCTCCACTGCCCAGCAGAAGGCAGAGCGGCAAGGTCCTAAACCCTCATCTGCCTAAGCTTTAAACCCTTTACACGTCTCAACTAATCTTTACAGCCCTAAGAGCGACCAAAACTCCCATTTCACAGGCGAGGAAACCCAAGCACTGAGACACCGGCTTCTTTACTACTCCTTACTACCCCATCATGACTTACACATGGCCCCTCAACTTCCTGCTAGAGGGGCCAAAGCTGATGGCCTCAATGAACAGCACATAGGCCGGGCTCGTCATCCCTGTGCTGAGACCGCGGCGCAGCAGACACACACTATCCCTTGCTTGGGCCTGGCCTGGAGTCTCAGTTCTTTCTGCTGTGTCCCCCTCTCTACCGTTGGGCAGGAGCCTTTCCCTGATCCACAGCCCACCAGCCGGATTCCCTGGGGCCTAATTGGAGAACACGTTGACCGTGAACAGCAACAATGTTGCAGACTCAGTGGTGGTCCCAGGGTAGGGCACAGGTTCCTGCCCCTGAGCCAGTGGAAGCACAGCCGCCCCTATCAGGTACTCTTCTCACTGACAAAATACCTTTAAAGACACAGCTTAAGGAAGGGCTTCTTTTTGGCTCGTCAATTAAGGGTCTAGCCCATCACAGTAGGAAAGTCACAGCTTGAGGCAGATGGCCACTTTGCACCCACGGCCGGGACTCAGAAAGAGATGGATACTGGTACTCGGCTCATTTCTTCATTTTTGGTCAGGCCAGGACCCCACCAGGCCATGTGGTGGCTCCTCCTGATGTTAGGGTACCTATTCCCATTTCCATTAACCCCTCCCCCACAGACATACATAGAGGTGTGTCTCCTGGGTGGTCTAGCTCTGACAAGTTGACTGTCAGTGTTAACTAACCAACAGCGTGTCTTCTTGGGGCGATGTGTGCCCGCACCCCACTCTGCTTTAGCTATGCAGAAGAGAGAAAACAAGCCAGGACCCAGAGGCAGCCAATCCGAAGTCAGTGCCGGGACCCTAGGAGCTCCTGAAGTCATGGTTCCAAGTAGGCTTTACCTGTGTCTTTAAAAGGAGAAGTTAGGACAAAGAGCAGACAGAGGGACAATGACAAGGAGATGAGAAGACATCATCCTTGAGGCAAGAGAAGCCAGCTTTTCCCATTCTTTAAGTTTCCAGAACAATGAGGAAATTAGGTTCTATTGACTCCCCTGGTCTGTGGTAGTTGGGGATAACAGCCCTGGAGCTCTAAGACCCTCCTCCCTCTGTGTCCATAGGGTCTACAGGGATGTGTTCCAGGATCCCCACAGATACCCAAAGCCAAGTTCAATCTATAAAATGCTGTGGTGTTTGCATATAAACAAAGCTATCTTTTTCCATTTTAAGTCCTCTCTGAACCATCCACAAATCCTAGTAGAGCCGAAATGTGACGTAAAGAAATACACGTGCTGTCCGGAGAGCTCTAAATTGTTTTCCTCAGACATATTCCAAACCATGGCTGGTTGAATCTGCAGATGCAGAAGCCTTGGGATTGGATGTGTCTGATACAAAAGGCTGACTGTTCAGTTAAGGCCACAAGCCTTCGTCCACACGAAGTTCCTTAATGCCTTAGTGGGTTCCTGTGATGTCACAGCTGTAGACTCTCGGCAGCTTACAACAGCATTTATCTCTGGTTTGCAGCTCTGCCTGCTTGTGAGGTGTGATGTCAGTTTGACTGGGGTTTGTTCCAAGCGTTAGGGCTCGGTCTCACATTTCATCACTAAGTCTTCTTCCTGGACCAGAGTGCTTCCCTGATGTACACTCAGTGCTTGGGAGGTCACAGAAACCAGAAGCTAGACTAGTGTAAAGGTGTGGATGTGTTCACGTTGAAATCAATTTAACTGGTCAAAGCAAGTTATAAAGCCATGGTAAGAATGTTAGCAGGTTAGGGACTTGTACGGGCTGACTCCGGATGAGGTGATGGAATTACAGGGCAGGGGGGGGTAATTAGCCCGAGGGCTGGCTAGACCGGGGCAATGATCTAAGTACTTACAAAGAGGCAAAGAGACTGTGGACAGAGGCCCCAAAGGATTCCTGAGGCAGCACAGTGCACATTCCAGCCCCCAAACACACACACACACACACACACACACACACACACACACACACACATACACACACACATACACACACACACATACACACACACACATACACATACATACACACACACACACATACACACACATACACACACACACACACACACACACACACCATATCAGTCAAGATTTCTGTCACCACGGACCCAGGAAAACCAGGCTGTGTGCAGAGAAACCAGATCTTTTTTGGGAGAGAAGGATTGATTGAGAAGAGACCCGGCTGTTCCCTGGAGGGGCAGACAGAAGAGGTGGGGGTGGTTGCAAAAGGATCTTTGTTTCTTTGTTTTCTAAACTGCCGAGATGACCAAAAAAGGTTTTTTTTGTTTTGTTTTGTTTTTTGTTCCCCCCCCCCCTCTGTTTAGAGGTTTGGCTATCCCTTCCTGGGAAAGCCAATTACCAAGCTGGCCATCCTTTTGGTGGAAAATAAGTGTGAGATCAAGAGAAGGCTTCCAAGCGGAGGTAGCACCTCATTTGAGTTTGGAAGTCTTCTCACAAGGCAAGGATCAGAGCCAAAGCTGGCTGGGGGGGGGTTAATGTGCTCTCCATACAGATAGACAGATCAAATGTTTACCAAACATCCCCCAAGGCCATATAAACACAAATACATATTATCCTAATTGTAAGTTAAGTACGGCCCTTCCATGTGTGGGTCATGGAGAAAGACCCCCCCCCCCGGGCCTCAGTCACTTCCTCTAAAGTAACAGTGTTTGGCTAAATTGAGACAACTTAAGTCTCTATCTATCTATCTATCTATCTATCTATCTATCTATCTATCCATCCATCCATCCATCCATCCATCCATCCATCCATCTACCTACCTATCTATCTATCTATCTATCTATCTATCTATCATCTATCTATCTATCTATGTATCTATCTATCTATCTATCTATCTATCTATCATCTACCTACCTATCTATCTATCTATCTATCTATCTATCTATCTACCTATCTACCTACCTACCTATCTATCTATCTATCTATCTATCTATCTTTTTTCTTTCTTTTTTTTCCTTCCTTTGTTACTTACATTATTCTTTTGTTTCTTTGTTCTTTCGTTCCTCCTTTCTTCCTTTTGCTCTTTTCTTCTTTCATTTTTTTTCTTACAATGCCCAGTCTGACCACAAACTGCCTACCTACCCAAGGATAACCACTAGCCTCTAACCCTTCAGCCTCTATCTCCTGGGTGCTAGGATTACAGATGGACACCACCACAGCAGTTCATACATGCTGAAAATCGAACCTGAGGCATCCTGTATGCCAAGGCAGGCACAATGAGATGCATCTCTAGATGCAAACCTAAAATTCTAAAGACCAAGCTGGGCCAAATTCTTGCTTACTGGACAACCACTGAAACCTAGAATCCAGGTTTTTAAAAAACCAAAACCAAAACCAAATGGTCTTCTCTCTCCCTCTCCCTCCCTCTCTCCCTCCCCCTCTCCCTCTCCTTCTCCCCCTCCCTCCCTCCCTCCCTCCCTCCCTCCCTCCCTCCCTCCCTCCCTCTCTCTCTCTCTCTCTCTCTCTCTCTCTCTCTCTCTCTCTCACACACACACACACACACACACACACACGGCCCAGTGAATTAAGAGCTTGCTATACAAGTGGAAGACTGGAGTTTGGATTTTGGATCCCCACATAAATGGTAGAGCCTCATCTTTGATCACAGCACTCGGGGGGCAGAGACTGGTGATCATCCCCAGAACAAGCTGGCTAGCTAGACTAAATGGGTCAGCAAAATCTGGGCTCAAGTGGGAGACCCTGTTTCAACACATAAGGGGGGGTGTAACCAATGCAAGCCCCCAGGATCAGACTCTGTCCTTGCATACATGAACCCAGTGAAAACTCCAGAAAGAAAGCTTCATAATGACATTGAAACTTTGTGAGGAACATAAATTAGTTTATTCGCTCTCCTGCCCAGGGTCCTGTGAGGGTCTCTATTCCTTGAATTGAAACAATAAAAAGAAGATTTTAAAACTCGAACCTGGAGCCAGATATCAGGGTGCAAGCCTGTAATCCCAGCATGGAGCAGGAGGATGACCATAAGTATGAAGTCAACCTGGACTACACAGAGAGATCCTATCCCCCCACACCTAATTTACCATGGAGCCCTCTGAGCCGGGAAGGTGACAATCCAGCTGGCGGGTGACATCACATACTTCTTTCAGCCACCAAACAGGGACATTCTTTACTCATTATCCGTAAGGATGGGAACATGTCTTTAAAGCAGTTCCACACATGTACACACGTATTGTGATCGATTTCACCATCCCCATCACCTCTCTGTGCCCTCCCTTCTCCTGCTGGACCCCTCTGTGTTCTGCATCACTTTCTTCTTCTTCTCCAAAGATGCCCCAAGGGCTGGCTGCACCCCGGAACTGATCCATCTTTGGGGAGACATTGATGTTCACCCTCAAGGTTGATACCTCCTAACAAATGACTGGATGAGAGGCCACATCCATCTTTCTTTTCTTCCTCAAAGCTACAAGAGGCTTCAGGCTCTTCATGCCGCCTCCAAAGCTTTTAGACTTCCTAGGGCTGTGAAGTGAGGTCTCCCCTGGGGCTCTTAGATGGCTGGTAAGTTTCTTTGTTTATAAATAATCATAATCATATTCATAATATAAAGTAATAATGATCATTATTCATTACTATTATTATTAGTGGTGGTGGCATGTGTGTCTATAAGTGGCACGTAGAGGTCAGAGGACAACTTTCAGGAGTCAGGCTTCTCCTTCCACTCCAGGTTGTGAAGATCTGTGGAGATGGTCACCAAGCTTACATATCAAGCTTTTCGAACCCGTGCTGCTGTCTCCATGGACCCAGTTCTATCTCTCAGATATAGGATGGCTGTTCTGGAGCCAACACAGAAGCGTTCTTGCATTTGTCACCTCAACAATCTTGGGTACTAGGCATGGAGCAGGGCTAGAGCCCAGTGACCCATAATCAGAACACAGAGGCTTTGTGAGGAAGAGACAGACACATCCATGGCTTCATAACATGTGTGGCCCCAGCTCCTTGTCCCCCTTACAAACAAAGCCCCTATGTGTTTCCTTCTCAAAATAAAAATATCAGTAGTTAGCTACAGCTGGGCAGAGGAGCCAATACCTTCCAGATCCCAGGTACAGCATAACTCACATCGATCCAAACCAACACAAGTTCTTCTTGACAGCACACACTCTTATTAATGTGAGCTTTGGATGCCAAGGATTGCCTTATAAATTGTTTTACAAATCCCTGGTATAAAATAAGGCAGACAAATAGACAACTGCTTGATACAACTTACCCATCAAGTAGACTTCTACATAAAATGGCTTCCTGTTAATTGTGTGTCTTAACTAGACAGCTGGCTCTGAGCACAGGGGGAAGGGCTGCAGAGAAATTCCTTTACAGATGTGGGTTTGAATAAATCCATACTATTTGGCTAATAAGTGCTTTCCTCGGGCTACTTTTTCACGGGTAGATTTGAGTATTGATTTAAAAGAGAATGTGGGGCTGGAGAGATGGCTCGGTGGATAAGAAAGCTCAATGTGCAAGCATGGGGACCTGAGTTCAAATCCCAAGTGGAGTCATGAGGATGACTGGGGCTGGTTGGCAGGATTCACTGAGAAACAGCAAGGCTCGGGTTTAGAAAGAGACCCTAACCCTGAGGGAAAAGGCAAAAAGACAGCGAGGAACACTTCACGGCTGCTACACACACAAGCACACGTACCACACGATAAATACATGCATAGAGAAAACATAATAATACATTTTTAAAAGGAAAGATCCAGGCGAATTTTCTACGGTTTGCCACTTTAAATTCCTCAAAAGAGACAGTGTGTCATCAATAGGTCCCAGGCTCCTATCGGTTGGTCATTGAGAAATGTTAAAATCTGAATTCTTCTCATTGGCTGGTGCCTCTTGCATTGTCTCTGCTGCAGCCTTGAGTGACATCACAGTCACTACGTGGTCTGTGTGTAAGAAGATGTATTTCTCCTGGGGACGGTGGTCTGGAAGCATAAAGCATCCAGGGAAGGAAAAAAAAAAAAAAAGCAATGAACTGGGCAGGCACAGGGGCTGCCAACCAGCCTGCTGACCTGAGATCCATCCCAGAGCCCACAGGGTGGGACAAGGGAACCAACTCCCACCAGCTGTCTTCTGACTTCTACATGCTTGCCGGCACATGCATAAACACAGACGTACACACAAACTATCGTTTGTTTTGTGCGTGCATACAGAACAAATAAATACGTGTTAAAAAACTTTTTTTTTTAAAGAGCAGTGAGCTCAGAGGGAAATGGAAGCTTCAGAAGTATGTGCAAGGGAGGAAAACATCAACAGAACTAGGCAGAGAGCGTTCTCTGATACAGATGCTGCCCACTAAACGGACAAATGAAAAAAAGACAAAATAGAGCAACAAAGACATCACAATATGTGTGGAAATATGTCCCCTACCAATCTAATACTTCCTCCTTTTTTGAGGCAGGGTCTCACTATATAGCCCTGGCTGGCCTGGAACTTTCTATCTAGACCAGGTTGGCTTTGAACTCACAGAGATCCTTGCCTTTGCCTCCTGAGTGCTGAGATTAAATGACCAGTAAACCCAGCCCAAACACTTATGTGTTTAAATGTGTGCATCCCCTTTACAGCACAGAAAACAACTTTTCCTACTTAAGAGGTTCCAAAGCCACTGACACTGTCTGTGAAAGCAAATTTTACCGATTTTGGGTAGGTCTGTTAAGAATTTCAAGCTAGTGAGGTCCCATTTTTAATTGTGTGTGTGTGTGTGTGTGTGTGTGTGTGTGTGTGTGTGTGTGTGTGCGTGTGTGTGTGTGTTTGATGTGGGCATGGGTAGCCATGTCACTGACCCCTAAATTACCCCTTTTTAAGTTAAAAGAACCAATTTACCAAATGGGTCCCCAGGGCTAGAAGAATTAATATCCTGTTCACCCAGAACAGCCCCCTCCATCCTTGCCTCTGCAATGGCTCAAGACCTTGGGCAGAGGTGAAGGGCATTGGGTTAGAAGGGATCCCGATGGTCTTAGTGTATCCATGCGTTAAAAGGGAAGTAGGCAAAGAGAGAAATAGTAGGACCCTAGAACTAAGCATACCCAGATCCTTTTGTGTTCTGGGTTAGTGAATTCCTCAGCATCCTTACAATAGTCAAAAGGTCACATCCTGTTTACCAATGAGAAACTTAAGACTCTCAGGGAGTACATAATTCACAGAGTACCACAGAGCTACCAAACACAAGGCTGGGGCTTATGGGAACCTACCCCTTACCAAATCCAATCTCCACCTCCCTTGAGCCCCTGTTTTGTGACAGGGTCTCAACATGTAGCCCTGGATGACCAGGAACTCTCTATGCAGAATAGGCTGGCCTCAAGCTCAGAGACTCAGATCTGACTAGCTAACTGCATAGTCTAGGAACACAAGCAATATTCTCCCTGGAGGAGGCGGGGGAACACTGACAAGTGAGCACCATCCTGCCTGGAAGCTGTCTGTCATATAGGATCTTCATTAAGCAGGGAAACTGGTAAAGAAGGGGTTGGAGTTGTAGCTCAGTTTACAGAGTGCTCCTCTGGCAGGCACAAGAGCCTGGGTTCCATCACCAGCTTCAGATGATGGTGAAAGTCCCTCATCCCAGCAGTTGGGAGATGGAAGTTCAAGGTCACTGTCAGCTACATAGGGAGTTGAAGGTCAACCCGAAATATGAGAGATGCCCTCTATTAAAAAAAGAAAAAAAGAAAGAAAAGAAAATACAAAACAGTAGAGTGTGAGAGAGTGGCTGGAAGGCTCTCAGAGATTGTTTTAAGATCCTAGAAAATAAAATGGTGCCTGCTACATTGAATAGCCCAGGTGAAGGAGATGTGAATGGGGCCATTTCTTTGATGCTTCTCTGTGGGTTAAAAACGTTCATCTCAGAGTCTTCTCTTGGTGGCCAGTTTTGGTCATGGTCACCCACAGATGCTGTGGCAGAGCCATTGTCTGTCAATAACTCTGCAGCTAGGAGCGGGGCCGTTGTGAGACTCTCCCTGTTTCGGTCTGGAGAGTTGACTGGCTTGGTCCTCTGCAAATCTTCCTCCAGAAGCCCCAGCTGCTAGGGATTTGTGAGTTTATGAGTGTAATCTTCCTGTCCTATCCAGAGAATATTTTACCCACTCTTCCTTGACTTCGGGCTCCTACAACCTTTCTGTCCCCTCTCCTCGGATGGTCCCTGAGCCTTGGGATTGGTGGGAGAAAGGTGACATTGATGTCACACTTGTGACTTAACACCGTACAGATACTTATTCTCCAAACTTTGAGCAGTTTGAAGGTTTGTTTGTCACCGAATCAGAAGGGACACACCTGGCCACCCTCCTGAGCTCCACATGAGTCATTGTTTGGGAGGCCACACCACATGTCACACCAATGATTCCGCATTATGTCCACACAGATGTGACCATCTGAACATCAGTGTATATGGTCAGCCCTCATGCATTGGCCTCGCCATTAGGTGGCCACAGGCTCTGCCCTAAAACCTGATGACATTCTTCCCCATTTTGTCCCTCCAGCTTCTTTCTTTCAGCACAGTGGCTGTGAAGGCAATGGACGGGATTCTGTCGTCTGACTTCACTCCCCTGTCTCTGTCCCTGACAGTTTTCTCACCCACGGCTGGGCGGGCGGCTCTTCCTGTCTTCTACATGTGTTGTCCCTTTCCCCCAGAGTGCAAGTTAAAACCCACTCAGCCAAAGTAAACCATGTAAACGCACAAGAGATACACCTCCTAGATTGGCTGGGAGTCACATGTGACAATTTGAATAAACACAGCGTCCATCTGCAGTGGGGAGGGGAATTCTCCAAGGACTCTGGCAGAGGAGGTAGAGGAGACTGGTCAGACAACAGGGAACCCTTACAGCCATCCCTGAGACTCACAGACTTTTAGCATTCACAGAGTCCACATTAGGCCTGGAACTACGTGAGCCCCCCACCCCCACCCCCGCCCTGGGTATCCAAAGAGGCCGACTCCGACTTTCTCTTGCATTGGATTCTCCCATGCAGCATGCTGCAGATGTGAAACCTGGGCCCTGCCCAGAGATTCTGGTAGATCATGAGTATGACCTAAGTCTCTTTATTTTACCGTGTGTGTGTGTGTGTGTGTGTGTGTGTGTGTGTGTGTGTGTATGTGTGTGCGTGCACACAGTGAGTTCTGGTGCATGTGGAAGACAGAGGGCAACCTTATCATCCCTTAAGCACACTTCAGCTTGGTTTTTGAGGCGGGGTCTTTTACTGGCTTCAAAGTAGGCGAGAATGTCTAGCCACGGGGCCTGTCTTTGCCTGATCAGCACTCAGGTCTGGTTATGTGCCACTGTGCATGACTGGTGTTCTTTGGTCTTGGATTTTGAATGTGGATTCTTCTGGGGATTCAAACTCAGGTCCTTATCCTTATGCTTGCAAAGCAATCGCCTTAGCAAAGGAGCCAACTCCCAGCCCCTAGGCTTCTTGGTTTTAACAAACATCTTCATCCCCACATTGAGAAAGACTAAGAGGTGCCTAGAGTTTGAAGGGGATGCCTCGCAAGGGATGTTGCTTTGGGGGAGTGACCTTTAGCTTAAGACAGTGACTGAGCCAACATCTCAGATGTTCCCTACATCCTGTAGTAGCTGTGTGCCAAGTCTATTAAGTACCAAGGTTCTATGGTCACTGACTCCAGAGCCAAGTGGTCGACCATATGCTGACTCTCTCCTTCAGACTCTCCCTCCCACCTGTCCTGCACAGGGAACCCCACAAACCCTTGGCTGTCTCTCAGCTTGCAGGAAATGTGCATGAATGCCACCTCCAGCTTCCCAGTCAGACAGAAAATGAGTCCCAGATTGAGTCAGAGAGGAATCTGGGCCACATGTGGGAGTAGCTAAATGCTGGACCCCAGCTTATCCACTCGATAAGCATGTGTGGATGGACAGGCAGGTAGGATCAGAGCCCTTGGGAAACCGTCCAGGAAGCCCTCAGAGGGCTGAGTATCAGATCCACAATCCAGCCCCCTCCTCAGCCAGCAGGATTGCAGCAAGAAGGAGAGAGAGCTTGTAACTAGGTTTTCTAGGGACAACTGAATTTTCAGAGGGTTTTAATGAGGGAAATGAGGCTATTTGTGGCTATAGAGGTGTGGGGACAAGGGGCGTGAATTCGCTTCACTTTCCACACACTCTTTGGAGAAACGTCAGTAGTGATCTGGGCAACAAAATCAGAACTGAGAAGATGACCTCCTCCCCTGTTCCACCACTGGAGGCCTACACTCCGTCTGGGTAACTCCATGGGGTGGGGAGGGGAAGATTTTAGACAAAGAATTCTGTTGCAACATAAACCGTCAAGTTAGGTCACTAAAGAGATATTTATTTCTGGGAGTGCCAACACAACATAGAAAATGACTGGGGACCTCCACTCAGGTGACTTATACACCGATGGTGACCTACCTCTTAATCTGTCCTCCATGGTGGCTCAAGGTAGCAAGTAAACAGAACAGCCACTTACGGTGAGCTGAGCTACGAGATGTCAAGATGGAATGCTACATCTGAGAGATGACAAGGAAGTAAAGGGCAGAGAGTAAAAGGAGACGATTCTAGGCAAGGAAAAAAGTGAAAGAAGAAGGCTCCAGGGGAGGAAGAGTCAAGAGCTGATGGCCCAGGCGGCTGCCTCCCTCGCCTGTAATTCAGAATGGCCCGGCAGTGGTACAACAGGAAGATGGGTCACTCTCTAGGATGGGGGGACAATTGCTCCTGGCTCCTTCCTCAGCATCTGCAGGCTCTCATTTCTGCATCTACCCTCCATTTGTCTGCAGACAAGGAGGAAGCCAGAGGACGTGGCCTTCTGCTACCAAGCAGCATCATTACACTGTGGAGGAGGGCCGCCACGGAGGAGGTGGGGATCCAAGATGCTAGTCACATTCACAACAGCTTCCCTTTTAGAGGGTCCAGTTTGTAGTCCAGTGGCAAGGCTGGTCTGATCTGGGAAGAGAGTGCATGTAGGTGGTTTGTCTGCTATGGGTGTGCACTGAGCCTTGGTTCATTCATTCATTCATTCATTCATTCACTCATTCATTCATTCATTCTCTCTCTCTTTCTCTCTCTCTCCCTCCCTCCCTCCCTCTCCCCCTCTTTCCTCTCTTCATTTTTATATGTATGGCGTGCATGCCTGTGTATATACACATTTGCATGTGCAAGTACACATATAAACGTGTATAGAGGCCCAAGGTTGATGGCAGGAATCAGCCTTCACCTCTCTTCCATGTTCTTCATTGAGACAGGCTTCTCAATCAAACGCAGAGCTCATTAATAAGGCTAGTCTCAGTACCCAGCTTGCTCTGGGTCTGTCCTATCTTCAGATTCCTGAGGCTGGAATCACAGGGAAGCTGACACACTCAAATGTGACATTTACAAGGATTCTGGGGACTCGAACTCTTGCCCTCTTGCTGGCACTTTAACAACTTGGCCACCTCCCTAGCCCACGGAGCACTGATGCTTGCTAGGAAATTTCTCTCTCTGAGCTTCCATAAAAAGACATGGGTTCCAGAGCTATTTTGTTCCTTGGGGTCATCCCGGGCGGAGCAGAGTGCAGCGCTGGAAGTCAGGAAGTAAAAGTAGACCTTGGGGTTGCGATCAGGTGCACCCTCAAGCTCTCTGCCTGAGATCTGGTACTCCGTGAAAGGTGCCCTTTCTCCTTCAGAAAGATAAGGTTAAACAAAATCCTGAAATTCTTTTAGACCACAGGAGGCATCCCTTAAGTTTCTAAAGCAAGGGCTAAGAAACCCCGGGGAAGGCAATGCAGAGACCCGGGAGGGCTGCCAAGACTCCGTTGGTGACATGCTTATTGTGAAGGTCGTAGGAGAAGCTGGGTTCTGAACCCCAACACTCATCTGAAAATTGAGATATGCCTCTGATCCCAGCATTGGGGGGCAGAGACAGGTAGATTTCTGGGGTTCACTAGCCAGCCATTCTTGCCAGACCTGTGAGCTCCAGATTTAGTGAGAGAGCCTGTCCCAGAAAATAAGTTAGAAAGTGAGAGGGAGACATGAATCCTGACCTCTGACCTCCACATACATGTGCACAAACACACACACACACACACACACACACACACAAATGCACCAAGCACTGTGCATACACACATAAAACAGGGGGAAAAAGGAGAGAAAAATCCAAAACCTGTGCCTTGTTTCTTTCCCTCCCTACGTGTTTGTTTTGTCCTGATTTGATGTGAGGATGCCAGTGCGTGGGGCAGTCTCTCCGTGGAGGGAGAATGAGTCACACTTCCTCAGCTTGTTTACTGCACAAACACACTTACACACAGCGGAAGATGAAGTGCTTGCTATGGGCTAGGTGTCAAAAATGGGAAGAGAGGCAATAGAAACCCCAGCCACCCTCCTCTCCTGGCCACAAGCTCACAGTGGAACTGGAGGAGCATGCAAATCAACACATCACTGACCTTCTGCTGAGTGTCATAAAGGGTGTGAGCACATGAGACTACCACCACCATCACTATCACCACCACCATTACCATCACCACCATTACAACTACCATCATCACCACCACCACCATCACCACCACAACCACCATCACCACCACCACAACCACCACTATCACCACCACAACCATCACCACCACCACTATTATAATCACCACCATCACCACCACAACCATCACTATTACTGTGTAAACCAGAATGGTCCCAAACTGGCAGCAATCCTCCTGCCTCTACCTCACAAGTACTGAGATTAAAGGATATAACACCACCTTTAACTTTTTGAAAGATTGCCAAACTGGGTTTCCCTGTGACATCAGCCTTTAGATGCCTCCTAGTTACTTCCTAAAGGTCCTAACTGAACCCGGACATTATACACACCCAGCATCTCTGAAGGCCTCTGTCTATCTGCTTGGTCAAAGCTAAGCTAAAAAGGGCCAAGGTCAAAGGTACAGTCCCTGCACCAAGCAAATTCGGTAGAGAAAAACTATGCCCTGTGCCCAGTGCTCTGGCGTCTAAGAGTGTCCTCTCCTCTTGCAAAAGCTTTCCCACGGGGAGAGGGTCAGGGCAACAGTATTCTTTTATGGTTCTGCATAAAAGAAGTCAATGGGGTTGTAATTCAGTTGGAAGTATTTGTCTAGCATGGTCCAAGCCCATGGTTTGATCCCAAAACCAAATAAACTATTGTGATGCCGCATGTCTGTTAAGCCTGGCACTGCCCTGTAAATTCAGCAAGGCTGGAGACCCACACGTACAAGGTTATCACTCTTCGCTGTATCGGGAGTTGGGGAGACCCTGTGGACTGGCTGGTTCTGTGTCAACTTGACGCAGGCTGGAGTTATCACAGAGAAAGGAGCCTCCCTTGAGGAAATGCCTCCATGAGATCCAGCTGTGAGGCATTTTCTCAATTACAGATCAATGGAGGAGGGCCCAGCCCATTGTGGGTGGTGCCATCCCTGGCCCAGCCCATTGTGAGTGGTGCCATCCCTGGCCCAGTGGCCCTGGATTCAATGAAAAGGTAAGGCTGAGCAAGCCAGGGGAAGCAAGCCAGGAAACAGCATCCCTCCATGGCCTCTGCATCAGCTCCTGCCTCCAGGTCCCTGCCCTGTGTGAGTTCCAGTCCTGGCTTCTTTTGATGATGAACAGCAATGTGGAAGTGTAAGCCGAATAAACCCTTTCCCCCCAACTTGCTTCTTGGTCATGGTGTCTCAGTGCAGCAAAAAAAACCATGACTATGACACCCTGTCTCAATGACAACAGCAACTACAGCAAGTTTACTGAAAGCACGTAAGATTACCTGGCATCATTATTACTTATGCCCAATCCCTGCCCCTTCTGATTTCTGTGGTCTTGATGGATTGCTATACCCTGCCTGATGCCTGTTTCCTCCTAAAACAGACGGAGTACTCTTCACCCTACAGAGTCAACCACATACATACATACATACATACATACATACATACATACATACATACAAACGACTCGTGCATGCGTGTTCCGCTTATCTTTTGTCAACTTCCAATAAATGCTCTTGAACCTGAAGGGTTCTCATCCAGAGCGGCCCCTTTGGCTTCGGCAAGGAGCCCCTGTCCCCAGGTTGCTTGGGCTGTTGGCAGGGGTTACACTTGGCTCTTTGAAAGCCTCCTATTTGCATGGAATGAAGCTTGCTATGGTAACAAGGTCTGGTGGCTGGAATCCAGGGCCCCACTGAAAAATGCAAAGCCCGTGTGTGTTCTGGGAGAGAAAGGAGACCGGGGGCACGCGGGGGGGGGGGCGGGAAGGGGTGATCCAAGTTAAGGTTACCTCGATTCTTCTCAGAAGGGGGATTAGGTACACAGAAGAAACAGGTTCAACATTCCTACCTCGGAAGGAGAAAGGAAAAAGAAAAAAGAAGCCCACCACACCTCACCTCCCAATCCTCCTCTGGTCTCAGCTCTCTACTCCCACTAACGTTCAGGCTAGCCAAGGAGCTTAAGACCAGGTTGAAGCTTAGCCCTCATTCCTGGGTGTGCACACTCGCTCTCTGGGCTGCGGGCAGGCCTCAGCACCAGTAGCCCAGGCTAGGGAAGAAGAGCTCAGGTCAGGCTCTGAGGTGGGGGTGGAAAAGGCTCGCTACGCCTTGTCTCTCCTCCCCCCTGGGCATTTCACCCTGCAACTAGCAAAACAAGAACTCCACTCCCTAGCTCACTCCAGCAGCCCCCTCCCTCGGCCTTCCATCCCACGCTCCCCTCCAAGGGGCCCCCTTTGAAAGCTTCCCTCTCTGCTAAGCATCCACCACCTCCTCTGCGACCCCAGCCCGGAGCAGGGCAGTAGTTAGCTGGGGCGGGGCTGCCCACCACTGAAGGGAGGGGACAGTGGGACAGCCAGGGTCCGAGATGCACCCCTAACCCTTCGCTTGGGGGTGCCACCTCCGGCCTCATGAGGGCGCCGCCCTCCTCCTCCACTCCCCGGGGGTGTGTCCCCGAGGTGGGGGCCTCGCTAGGCCGGAGAGGTCGCCGAGGTCCCCTGCAGGGCCCCCTCCCGAGCGAGCCGCGAATGGTAGGCTCCACTCGGAGAGTGCCTGGCCCGGGAGACGCACGGTGTCCTCTGCGCTCAGCCCGCCCGCCCGCCGGGGTCTCGCCGATCTCGGCTGCTCCTCCTCCTCCCGTCCTCCTCCTCTTTTTCCTCCTCCTCCCCGCGCCGCCTCGCCACCGCCGCGGCTCGGGCTGGAGGCGCCGCTGTCATTCCTGCGCCGGAGGAGCCGGCGCTTGCCGGTGCCCGGGGGTTGGGGCGCGGGGAAACCCGGGCCGCTGGGGTGACCCAACAGGTAGAGCCCGGGCCACGGCCGGCCACGCGCCCCCCGCGCGCATCATGCAGCTCTTTGTCACCTCTCTCGCCCCCAGGCCAAAATCCTGAGCATGATGGAAGACAATAAGCAGCTCGCGCTCCGCATCGATGGGGCGGTCCAGTCGGCCAGCCAGGAGGTGACCAACCTGCGAGCCGAACTCACGGCCACCAACCGGAGACTGGCGGAATTGAGCGGCGGAGGCGGCGGCCCCGGCTCGGGCCCGGGAGCTGCGACCAGCGCCTCAGCAGCAGCGGTGACGGTGGCTGACTCGGCGGTGGCGACCATGGAGAACCATCAGCACGGAGCTCAAGGTAGGGAGAGCCCGGCGTCCGGGGCGGGGACCCAGAGAGCGCCTACCGGTCCTGGTAGTGGCCGGGCCCGCCGTGTCCCCCACGCTCGCCGCGAGATGGCTTTGCATTGTGGTTCGTAACCCATTTCGCTCGGCCGTGACAACCCGCTGCTTCCCGGTTTGGGAGTTCCATAGCGGCTGTCATTAACGCCAACCCGGGCGCAGTGTGCACAGTGGGTCACACGGTCACACCGGCCCCCGCCCGCTAAAGCTAGGCGCCGTTGGGCCGGCTCTTTTCAGGCAGTGCGAAGTGTCCTTTGGATGGCACACAGACCCAAGCGCCGCGGCAAACTTTTTGTGCCCTCTCCCCAACAGTCTGCCCCCCCCCTCGCGCCCCAACCCTTCAGTTTTAAAGGCCTCTGAAATGATTCCCCAAATGGCTCTGCTGCCCAAGGGAAATGGACTTGCATGCACTTTTCTCCCGGACGCCAAGCCCCTTGGCTGGGATGCATCTGGAGTTTATTTTCTCCAGGCTTGAGATGGTGCAGGCAGTGGTGTGGTTGCTTGGGTCTGCAGGGAGTTTTACGTTTCCAGCAGCTCTATGGGGGGGAGAGTGCTTCCCGTGGGGAGGCGGGGGGGGGGGGCGCGGAAATCACAGACCTCAAAGGTTGATTGATGGCTGTCTGAAGAAGTGAAGGCTTGGATGGTAGGTTGCCAGGAACCCCTGTTTGAAGGACCCCTGTGCAGTTTAGACGAAGGGGAAAGAAAAGACAGCTGGCCAGGGCTGGCATTGAGAGATGTCACTTCTGAACCCCCAGCAAAGGTTAAAGGTGTGGAGTAAGGTGGCCTTGCCATGCGTGGTGTGGTGTTTTCTGAAAGTTGGAAAGCAAAAGCCAAAGCAAGCTTTTCAGGACACCCCCCCCCCTTCCCCGTCGCTTTTAAGAATCAGTACCGCTGCTTCATTCAAACCCTTCGAATTGTAAACTAAGCTGCTAAGATCCAAAAGATGGGGAAGAGAGAGAAAAACATCTCCGGTCCAAGAGGACCACTTATATAAATATGTCACTTGGAGTGTAAGGTAGCAATGTTCAGTGGTTCAGAATGATTTTCTGGTTCTATCTCAAGAGCTTCTCCTGAGTGGTGAGAGTCTGTTTTCTTTACAAAGGAGATGCCTTCCCTCACTGCATCCTTCTGTTTTGGCCTTATCTTCTTGGGAAGGTACGCCTTTGCTCTGTGAGACTTGCAGCTTCAAGACCTGCAGTTTTGTGAATTCTAAGTCAGACCCTAACTTGGTACTTCCGAAGCCCGCTGGAAGTCTTTAGGAACTGTGGATGTAATTTGGCCATGATGTAATGGTGAGACAGTGGAGTGGCCCTGGTGTTTGCTACAAGGTTGCAAGGTTGGCGTCTGGTTGTTCTCACCCATCCCTGGTTATGTCATCATCCTGTGAAGACGAACGGCAGGTGGGAGAAGGGAAAAGCAGGCTGGCTGCAGGATGATGCTTTGATTTTTGTAAGCATGGAGCTTTCTGATATTCCACAACTAGCTCAGAGCTGGCATTTTGCTGAGAAGCAAGAGCCCGAAAAGGGGACACGGAATGGACAGTCCCACCATCCAGCCGGTCCTCAGAGAGGGAAAAGTTAAGTGGCTTTTCATCCGAGTGTGCTGGCTGCGCTGTGGAATGGGGGTGCTGTGGAAGCCACAGTTTCCTGTTGGTGCACTTGACTTGAAAAATCATCGGAAGGCTGACATCCTTATAACTGAAGACTGTAGAGATGCAACGGCAGGTGTTTCTTTTCTTTTCTTTTCTTTTCTTTTCTTTTCTTTTCTTTTCTTTTCCACCTAAGAGGCACATGCAAGTTGGCTTTGGAATCACCCAGTATCTTTAAAAACACACAACGCCAGCAGCTCCCTGTGCCTATGGGAACCTTTGCACCTGCCCTATGCCCATGTCCGGGGCTGGCAATGGAAGGTAATGGGACAGAGGCGGAGGGTCTTGGTTGTTTCTGTCAATACTGCTAATGATTTACAGAACCCTTCCGATGGGCCCTTGGTGATTGCATAATCAGAAAGCACGTTAATGATTTTTAACCGAGCTCGCCTGCGGGTCACATGTCTATCTAAGTTAGTTTGTCTTCAAGTGGATGAGGCCGGTGGGGCAAAAGGGGGGGGGGGAGGCACCTCGATCGTGGAGTGTATGTGTGTACACATGCGTGCCCGGGTAATTTGGTCTTTGCAAGGTTTTGCTTTTATTTGTGGCCCCTCCCACCCCCGCACTGGAGTCTCTAGACACTTTTTTTTTTTTTTTAAGAAGCCCTCAGCAGAGCTGGTCTGGTTACTTCCATTCCGTTCCTAAAGGGAAGCCTTGTGTTGTTGCAGGGCTAATTTTCAGGTATGGCTGGCTGCCTTGCTCCCACCCCCTCCTGACACTGCACTAGGGAGGTGACGGGAAGCTGGGGTTCTTGGGGCTTCTGCTCTTCCAGGTTAGACTTGCTCCTGTGACTTTAGTTTGCCTGCACCGGTACCACTCAGTGGGACCAGACCCTAAGAATACCTGGTTCCGTGAAGTTGTCACTTTTCAAACTGAGGTTTTGAACGCAGTGAGGATCTACCTTTCAAAATACAAGCGTGTGAGTCACTTTTAGCTAAAATGCCTTATAGACACATGACAAGCATGCTAACATGACTTTGACAATGTCACCACGAGAGATTTCAGGAAAATGCCACCTTTTAGGTCCTTGTTCCCAACCCCAAGAGACTGTTAGATCCATTTTCAATTTTTTAACATTTCTTTTTGGGAATGAATAAAGGGAGCGCATCCCTTCCTCGCTGGATATGTTGTTGCAAGCGAGACCACTGGGTTCGGTGCCAGGTAACAGGGCAAACTAAGGCAGAGTGTCGTTTAAAGAAAATATTAACTCACTGGGCACCCTGTGTGAGCGGGCATGGCTGCTATGTAACAGAATCTAGAGAGTGAACTGTTGGAAATCTGGGCTCCTCAGCACTTCGCAGGATCTTCTTTCGGAATTTCTGTTGAAAGAGCTCTTGGCAGCGGGCCCATCGCCTCTCTCTTGTTGCAAGTGAGTTGGATAATCCTAAGGACTATAGGCCAGCCTCGCCAAGGGCATCTGTGCCGGGTGGCTCATTTCATAGCCCCAGAGGCCACCTCTTGGGTTGATGGGGTCACAACTGGTTTTGACAGGTGGACAGAAAGAGGCTCGGTTTAAAAAAAACAAAAATCCAAAACACAGAGCTAAGCATTCGTTTCAGTTCATCTTGTTGGGGAAAGAGGGTTTGTCTGGAGTAGCATTTCTGAACCGTTTTCCTTGCGGTACCCAGTTCTGGGAAAGTGTGTTTAAAATGCTTGCTGGTCTTTGAAGGCAAAATATAGCAGTTTGCTTCTCTAAAAAGGTTTTATCTGATAAATGACTAATATTAGATTCAATTGGCTGCTTTGCAGTGCATAGAAGAAAACAATTAAGAGCCATTACACCCAATTTAAATAGGTGTTAACTGTATAGGCCATAAAATACTTACATACCCAGGATGGATGCTCACTGTCTGGAGTTTGTTGTTTATTTGGGGTGTGCCTATGGATTCCAACAGTGGACATTAGGTGTTTTCCTCAGGTGTACCCTGCCTACCCTCCGGTCTCTGCCCTCCTAGTGCCGGGATTACAGGCCCGTGTTGCTGAGCTCAGCTTTTTTTCCATGGATGGGATTCTGAACTCCGGTGTTCACGCTTGGACTGGGAGAGCATTTCATTGGCTAAGCCCTCTCTCCTGCCCCCACCGGCAATGTACAGAAAGAATCTTCCTTTGGTGCCAAGGATGGGGAAGCAGTCTCCTGTCTGCTGCAGTTGTTAGAAGGGGGAGATGGGAAGGATCAGTCTCCAGGTTTATACATTTTCATAACTAAACACGGGTCGCATTGCCTTCTTCAGGCTCCACAGTAGACAGCTGTCCAGGTCCTGGCATCTCCTCTCGACAAAGCACTGAAAACTCTTTGGTAAAGTTTTCGTCACCTTAGAAGCGATGTGTGCAAGGATTCCATGGAGATGCTAGACATTTGCGGCTCTGCAAAATTACTTCTGTCTTTTGGCACCGGCTTTCCCATTCATTCTGCTTTTGCCCCTATTTTCCAAGGGGGACTTTTATCAGCTTCGAAAGAGGGGATTTCCAAATGGCAGACAGGGTGGAACCTAGGCGTGTGACAACATCTCTGAGGCCCCTTACTTTGCCTCCACAGTGGGACGAAGGACCGTGTCTTTGCCTAACCCAGAAGGTGGGGCTTTCCAGCTCCTCCTAAAAAAAAAAATCCTACATCGAGTCACCAAGAAATTGCTTACACAAAAAGATAGCATGGGTGAAATTGGTTATTGATTGGCTATCATTTACTATCTTTCCACTGTCTTTAAGGATGCCTCGGGAGGTTCCCTGGAGTCAAGATTCTGGTTTATTTCATATGACTGTTTGTTTCCTGACTGTTTGCAGCTTCCCACAACTAGTTTGATGTCAACCAGAAGCCTTAGTTGGCCCGATTTCCACATTGAGAGAAGGAGATGTTTATCATCTTGGTGTGAGGTGGCCTGTGTCTCCACACCCTCTCCCTATCTCCTTAATCCCAATGGCACCTTTTAGGGATCCCATAGGTCCTAATTTTTGACTTCCTGGCAAGCAGGAAGTGTGTAGCAGATGGGCTTGGCAGGTGGGAATTTCTCAATGAAAGTCTGCCTGTCAACCCTGTAAGCCATGCGGAGCACAGAAGGTCAAACTCAGGGTCTTGGGTATTTTCATTGGGTGTTTTGTGTATTCATCTGGTACTCACTCCCATGTAATACGAGGCAATAGGGATGTCCGTGTCCTTTGTCCCTTTCATCCCTCAGTACCCATCACATGGCTAACCTCTAGAGATGGCTTTTCATGCTAAGCCTGGTTAGCAGCCCAAGTCAGGGGACTTACTTATTGTGTGGCCGATTTTGAGTGTCAATTTGGCGTGTCTGGGGAGAAGGAACCCCATTTGGGGGATTACCTCCATGGAATTGGTCTGTGGGCATGTCTGGGGGTGGGGTCATTTGCTTAATTGAGAACTGACCCAGGGGAGCCAGCCTACCATGGGTAGTACCAAACCTATGCTGCATAATAAAGAGAGTTGAGCATGAGCCCAGAAGCATTACTCCCTGATCTCTACATCAGTTCCTGCCTCTAGGTCCCTGCTTTTCTCTCTTGCCCTGGCTTCCCTTAATCCATAAGCCAACAAACCCTTCCTCTCTAAGTTGCTTTTGGTTGGTGTTGTATCAGAGCAGCAGAGAAGGGAGTCGGGGCATTTAATTCCACAGCTTTAAGGTCAAAACTTTGAAAGGTTCCTAGCAGTAGCTTCTTCCCCAACTTTCTCTCTCTCTTTCTCTCTCTCTCTCTCTCTCTCTCTCTCTCTCTCTCTCTCTCTCTCTCTCTGTGTGTGTGTGTGTGTGTGTATGTGTGTGTGTGTGTTTGTGTGTGTGTGTGAGAGAGAGAGAGTGACACGTATTTATGTGCATATGTATGTACCACCATATTTTCTACTTTGAAGCTCTCTAATCATAAAAGACTCAGAATTAAGCTATGCCAAGTCTGATTCAGCATTGGATTATACTTGCTGGGAAGTTCCAACAAACCACATGGCTTCAGGGGACACACACATTGGCTATGGTCAGAGTTCGAAGGGCCCGAATCTATCACATCTTTCCATTCTTGAGGTTGCAAGAGCCTAGTCTCAAGGTAAGCCTTGTGTATTCTGGACTGGTCTACCCGAACTCTGGTCCTTGGCCAAACATGCACACACATGCTTGCATGAATATGCACACACCACATAGGTCAGACAAGGTGGGAACTCATTGTGTCTGTAAGTCCAGGGGTCTTTCGAATATGAATTAACCCTTATTGTTTGAGTTGGATATCAGGGCAAGTGACATCTGGGATATGACACAGGTGCCACAAGGACATCTCAGCATTTTGATGCCCCGTGGTGCAGGTAGAATCCCTTAAGGAGAGTCAGCATCCCCGAAGCTACAGGGTGGGCCACCCACAGCGGCTGAGCACATTCCCACAGTTCCAAACTACCATCCCTGTACTCCCTAGCTGGGACCACCTCCCTAACATTGAGGCTGCCGGAAGACCCGGGCACAGAATGCTTCTCCTATCCCGCGAGGCTGCACGAGACCTAAATGATCTTGCTCATTTGATGAGCCTCAGATCCGAACGGTGGCGTGCAGGCTGTGCTCTGTGGGTCTTCCTGCTTCCCCCCTCAGAATCCTCAGCCTCCACAGACATGAAAGAAGCTGGATGGAGTCTGAGTTGAGTTTGGCAACAGCAACTGTTCTAGCAGGTGGCTTCTGTGTAAAAGGAAATCGTTGCTTCTAAATTTATTCTGGTGTCTTTGTTGAGGTGGGTGCTAGACCGCCGGGTCGGGCTCCTGAAAAGCCCTTGACCCTTTTCCTCTCTGATCAATGGGGACTCTCACCCCGGAGTTTATAAAAGACTTCTGTTTCCTTTCTAGACTATACCGTCAGGCCAAAGAACAGAGATAAGTTGTAAAGGGGATGCTCCACTCACCCTCAAGTCCCTGTCCCCTTCTGTTCAAGTACATACTTAGGGACCCATGTAGAGAGGGCAAGGCCTTCCTCTCTCAATAGTGCCTCAGCTGTACCGTGTCTTTGAAGCACACGAGTTGTTTGTTATGATCCACGCAGCCTTTGGAAGAAAGCCGGCCCAGGGCTAATATTCTCCATTCACCTTCTGACATGTCATTGTGGTTTTCTGAGAACACCTCTGAGGTGTGTGACAAAGCCCCTGTTGTTCCAGGACCTCCTTAAAGCGAGTCCTCTCTCCTTCTTGAATAGTTTACTGTAGTTGTGCGTAAGAACTCAGCTTTGCCATTGGGAGGTCCTGGTGTTCCGAGGAGCTTCCTCTCTCATCTGCTGGTGCCTAAGGTTGGTGACTCCCGACGGGGAAGCAGCTGGGACTGCTTGTGAGCTCAGTGGCCCCAGGGTCAGCGATGGGGAGGGAGCCTAGGAATTTGGATTGGGGAATTCTGAATCCATAGACCTTTTGTGCTCTCTGTATCTTGGGAAGGAATGTTCTAAGCGAAACTGGAATTTGGGGGTACTCTTACTCTCCTTCAGACCAGAACCCCCTTTCCCCCAGCTTTATAGCCTTGGGAACTTCCCACAACCCCCCAAACATGCTGAGCACTGGACCAATCAACTTCTCACAGAACATTACCCCCAGGGTTCACATCCCCAGAGCTGTAATCTGGTCATGACAGCTCCTTGTCACTGGGCCTTTCTGTGCATTGTAAGATTAGCTCTATACCCTCCACACTACAACCGCGATGACCAAAAATATTCCCAGAGATTGCCACAAGTCTCTTTGGGCCAAAAGTTTCCCCAAGTGTGACCTCAGGTGAGGGTCAACTCTGATTGACAGTGTCTAGGAGTACTGCCGCTTAGTGCTTAGTCTGTTTCCACCTGCTCCTAGAACTCTGCCCGACACACAAAAGAGATCAGTCAATATATGTTGAACAAATGGGTAGATTGATGGAGGGATGATGGGTAAGGAAGATGGGTGAATAGGGCAGGTGGATGGATGGATGGATGGATGGATGGATGGATGATGGGTAAGGAAGATGGGTGAATAGGCAGGTTGATGGATCGATGGATGGATGGATGGAGGGAGGGAGGGATGGATGGAGGGATGGATAGATAGATAGAAGGATAGATTAATGGTTTGGCGGTCGGAAGGATGGATGGGTGGGTAGGTGGATGGCTAGGTGGATGGGTGAATACATATATAAACAGATGGACAGACAGTACTGACCTGCAGATGTGTGGGATTAGTCTTGTCACATGAAACATCCTGAAACTCACTGGTCAATGGTGGGCTCTTTTGTAACTGAGTGCTTATATATCGAAGTCTAAGTGCTGCTCTGAGCCCTCTATCTGTAAGTCTCCATTCATCCTTTGAAGCACCTCGGGAAGGGGCTGTGTCGATGACTCAGCAAAGTGCCTTCTGTGTAAGCATAGAAACCTGAGTATGCTCCCTACAAACCATGCAGTAAAGTAGGCTTAGCAGCTAATACCTGAGACGCAGCACTGCATGAGGCGGAGCCAGCAGGCTCCCCGGGTTGCTGGACACAAGCTTGGAGGAATCAATGAGCTTCCAATCCAGTGAGAGACCCTGTCTCAACAACAAACAAAATGAATTAGGTGGGGGTGGAGAGCAATTGAGGAAGACACCTAACATGGACCTCTGGATTTCAGCTACACATGCGTGAGGGTGCACGCGCACACACACGCGCACGCGCACACACACACACACGTGCATTCACACACATCGGACACACCACACACATACACACATGTCAAACACTCACAACACACACACACACACACGCTCATATACCTCACAGCACACATACATATTCTCACACACATACACATATGCACATACATACTCAATCCACACACACATACACACACACCACATACTCTTATACCATACACACACATGTGTACATACACACACACACACTTACACCACAGACACACACATATTCACACCACATTCACACCACACTCACACCACAGACACACACATATTTACACGACACACACCACACATACCACACACACACAACACACATACACACACACACACACACTTCCAGACCAGCCTTTTCTGACTTTGAGAAATTGGGATTTACAAAAATTTAGCTCCTTTTTTGTTTGCTCCAAGCTCCCCACCAGTGGCCAGCTGACAGGAGAACAGATGGGTTGGAAGGCAGGTCCCGCTGACCTCGAAGCCCGCCTTCCTCACTAGAAAGAGGATATTTCACTGCGGGCTGCCTAAAGACACCCCACCCCCAGGATGGGCCGGCTTTTGTCCACTGCCTTCCTTCCTCTTTTGTCTTCTGTCTCTGCTGTCTTGGGAGATTGGGCTCATAGGCTTAGCAACCACAGATTTAATAAGATACAGGCAAGTTATCTCTCGGTCAGGTAGGTGTGGCTGGCTCGGAAACATAATTACGTTTTATAATAAAGGTCTAGACCTATAATGGGGAAACATACAAGGAGCTGACAGCACAGAGGCTGCCCTGACGTCTGTGACAGCCCTGACATGTGGTAAGGGTACAATGGAAGCACATTAATGTCACGTGAAACTGGCCATGATAGATTATTTAACAATATAATTTCTTTATGGGATGGCATTGAACACAGCAGATTATAGAGATGACATGGGACCTTCTTGCCTAGAGAAAGATCGCAGAGAAGGTTAGACTCAGCTCTTGAGGATCTGAGGTCTAAGGACAGACAGTTCAAGTCCAGGCTGGGCTGCACAGTGAGAGCCTGTCTCGAAAGAACTCCTGGAATGTTGAGACCATTCTTTAGGATTCAGGTTCCTATTTCCTCCTTAATGTAAATGCTGTCTCTGAAGGGCATTTGTCTGTTACACGCTTCCCCCCCCCCCCCCATACGTAGGATCTGTATAAAAATACACCGGAGATTGCAGAGCGAGAAGGGAGGGCAAGGGGGAGGAGCGTGCAGACTGAGGGTGATCGACGTGTGTTAAATCTGCAGGGTCACGATGAAACCCTGTGTTCTGTACAGTTGATGTAAACCAATTCAAATAAATAACAATGCTGGGGGGAGGGCGACGGTGGGGCGATCCAGGACTTGAACTAGAATACTCGCTTTTAAAGAGTCCTCTGTCCCTCAAGGAAGCAAGAAAAGATGCAGCTCTATCTCAAGGAAGGTGAACCAACAGCTTTTGGAACGCGCTTCACACACACACACACACACACACACACACACACACACACACACACTAGCCTCTTGGCAACTACAACAAACAAACCTGAATGTCTTAAGTTTCCTTGATGAACTTGAAATTAAAAAAAAAAAAAACTATTGGACATACTATATTGTTTTAATATGGTATTGTGATTTTATATATATATATATAATCACATATGTGTATAATATATTATATATGATGTATATACATATATTATACACACATATATTATATATATGCATACATATAACACATCTATGTATAATATGTATAATATATGCATATTATATATGTGATTTGGAACATGGTGGAATCCATGTTTTTCCTCCTATTATATTGTTTCATTTATTTTTCTATCCTTTCAACTTGGAATTCTGGCTCTGAACAGCAGGATGACGCTGAGAATTCTGATCCTCACCCTAGACAGTGCTGGGGTCCTAGAGGGATGAATGGTGCTGATGAGACCTGGACCCCAGGGTTCCGTGTTTATTGATTCTATTAACCAATGTGCTCGCCCATTTTGCTGGGCTTTTTATGCTCCTACTACGTGATCACACCAGGCTCCCTGTTGAGGGCCGAGAGAAAAGAATGTGTGTGTGCGTGTCACTTGTGTCTAACTTGACTTCTTCGTTACCACAGCTCATGATGGTGCTGTCCACAGGGGGTGGGTCTTCTAATGATGGTGCTGTCCACAGGGGGTGGGTCTTCTGGAATCAATTAACTCAAGAGAGTCTCCCACTGACATGACCATAGGTCACTCAGCATAGACTGTCCTTAGGCAGCAAGATGGTCACACTATCTCTCAAGATGGTGGCCTGTCCTCGATGTCCAGTGAGAGACCATGGCACAGATGCCCTTCTTATACCTTTTCTATAATCTTTGACCTGTGCTCTGGCTTGCCCCCAGCCTCTTGTCCGGGGCTAGAGATTGGTAACTGGGTCAGATCACTGGAGGGAACATCTGCTGATTCCAGTGGCTTTCATGTTGTAATAAATTTCCTAAAGGACAAGGTCTTCTGCATCTTACATCACCACCATCCAGGGGTTCAGAGTATGGGAACCCCCACAATGTAAGCTCCGAGGCTTCACTGTGTGAAAGTTTATATTCCCCATGTGTTGTGGGGATAGAAGCAGGCAAGTTACCAAATCCACTTTTCTTTCCCTTCACTGTCCCTCTGAGGAAATGCTCCAGGTTCCCAGGGTCTCTGTTATTAGGATCCCAGATGCCTTCCTGACGAATGACAACCCCCAAAGTCTTCAGATGTTATCAGATGTCCCCTATGGGAACTCGTAACCTGGGAGCTCCTGGTTGGGTGGACTGGCGTTCAGCATGCTGCATGGGCTGAGACACACTGGGTGGAAGTCTGTTTTCTATGGTGTGTCCCTTGTTGAACTCCAGCCCTTCTCCCTTTTTACTCCTCTAGTTCATGTCTGTCCTTCAAAGACAGGGTTAGTCATCTCTACTCCAAAACATGGGTTTGGGGACAATGCTTCGGTGAGACTTAGGAACCTTGCTGGTGGGAGGTTCTACGCATCCCCTGGTATCCTATTGGCTGTCCTTACTACCCAACCCATGCTCATGTTGAAGTTTCTGGAAGGAGCCCATTGGTGGTTCATGTAACAAACCAGCCAGTAGTCTTTGATGTAAACCTGAGAAGCTCAACCCTTAGAAACTGGCAGGGCTGAGTTCAGAGGAGGCAGATCACGTGTTACACAGACTATTTCCAGAAAGTGACCCTTCCCTGCTGAGCAAGCTCACTCCGGCAACATCAGCCGGGGGCCACTTCCTAGGAGCTTAAACGTTAGCCAGGCATTTGATCCAGGTTTACATTCAGATATGAAATTGCTACTCCCATCTTTGCTGCCTCCGCACCAGGGTGTATCTGAGAACTCCTAGGGGCCGGGGAAATGGCTCAGTTAGTGAAGTGCATACAGTGTGCTCATAAGGAGCTAGGTTTGAGTCCCAGGATGGTGCTACATTCTGGTAATTGCAGTTCCGGGGAAGGCAGAATTAGGCGGAGCCCAGTGGCTGAATGCACAGACGGCTGAGATGTTTAGCAAGCTCTGGGCCAATGAAAAGACCTTGTCTCAAAAATCAAGGTGAACCACTCCTGAGAAATGACACCTGAGGTTGACAACTGCCTCTATGAGCAAATATGTGCATGTGTGTGCATGTACACCCAAACATATGTGAGTTCCTGAACTCATGTGAGCACTAACATCTTTCACACACACACATATGAACACAGACATACATGAAAATGCACACAGAAACGAAGGAAAACACAAAATGACCTCTTCTCTCCCCAAACTGTACATTAGAAAATACGAGGGCTTGAACTTCGTGCTGCTCTCTCTCTGGCTGCCCATAATCCCTGTGGCCTCACACGCTGTAGCAGGTGCAGTTTGAAAGACATGCAGCTCCATGTATGACAGTACCACCCAGCAACATGCGGTCACAGTCAGGAGTCTGCAATGTGCCCTGGAAGTTGGAGGTTGCCACCCTAGAATTCTGCATCCCTTCTCCACGTTAAAAAATGATGCTCGTCTCTCGAGCCTGCCTCTGCTTCACCGTGGTTTGATCTGATTCCTCTGGGATCTGGGCTCGTGACTTTAAGAGAAGGCCTGCAAATTTTTCTGCAGAGTGCCTTGTTGGCTTGTAGACAGGAAAACACCAGTTACCGTCAGAATAACAGAACTGCCCCCATCCCTAGACTAGATTTCCAGCAATGTGATTTGATTGGCCAATTGCCATCCCTAACTGGCATTGTCCTGCCCCGTCTCCAGCTCTGCCCTTAGACCCCTGAAGCATGTGGTCTATCACAACATTCCCTCATTTATGCCTGGGATATATAATGGCCTTAATCTCCACAGCACATTCTGATTTATGAGAGGAGATGGCATTTACAAAACCATTTCTCCATTCTCCCATAGTCACCAGAAGCAGGCTTGGGCTTTCTTACAATAAACCTTCCTTCTAACAATGGTTTATCACCTGCAATTAAGATCACCTGGAAGAGCCTCGTAAACGGCTTTCATTTTTCTTCCTCTGTGTTTGGACTTGTGCTGCTGGGTTCCCCAGCCATTGGGACGGACTGCCTCACAGCAGACACGCCTTGTTGAGGGGGAGTGGTTGGGTAGGATGTGGTCATCCCTGGGCCAGACTTAGCCCGGAGGAGTGTGTGCTGGGCACGTTGGCAAAGCAGTTCCTGCAATGGATTTAGCTGTTCAAAGGGAGAATATGCAATTCGTGTGGAATCGAACAGGTCCTGCTTAGGAGGACTCTCTGTTTTCTCTCACACACACACGCCTGTCATCAAAGAAAACAAAAGGTTTAGGGGGACTTGGACTGGCACTTGGTGACGTGCTTGGCTGTGCGAGAATGAAGCCTCCGTGTGATCTCCAGCGTCCACATAAGAAGCTGGACATAGTGGAGCACGCACGGAATCCCAGCACTGGTGCAGTAGAGATCAGAGGATCCCTGGGGCTCCATGGCCATCCCAGCCATGCCTCATTGGAAAACCCTAGATCCCAGTGACAAACCCCGTCTCAAGTAAGCAAGGTGGAAATGCCTGAGGAATAATTGCCAAGGCTACCCTCTGTCCTGCACATGGTGTATGCACACGCATGTGCATACATGGCTCCTTTAAACAGCAACAATAGTAATAGCTACCATCAGCATCATTATTAGGGCTCAGGCCGGGGTGACGTTGGGAAATGACAGCTCCTAGGAAGGGTCTAGGCTGAGTTTGTGGGAATCATGTCTTCAAACTCAGAAGTGCTGTCATAGAGAAGTTCAGCATCTCAAGCTTTGGACATAGATCTCTGTCCCTTACCTGGTCCAGCTCCTAATGTCTCCTGGGAGGAGATAAGCTCATTGCTTTACCAACAGAAGGTGCCGTGTCCTCAGAGGAAGCCCTGGCCTTTTAATGCTGTAAAATCTAAATTAGAGGGTTGTGATGTGCCAAGCCCAAGACCCAGTGCTCACCAAGTCCCCTGTAAATGTCATTCATTAATGTCCCCAAGAGTTTGGAATGCTTGGGGCCCTGAGGGAAGAGGCTACAACCACTTCTTTGTTTATTCATGCAATTAATATTGGAGAGTGCAGGCTGATTGACAGATGCTGTGCTGGGCACAAGGGATACCTAGGCAGCTGAGATGCCTGAAGACAAGAGAAGGAGCAAGAGGGAGGACACAGACTGGGACTCAGGACCTGGATTCTAACCCTGTCTCTGTCACCTTCAGCCCAAAGAAGAGCAAAGGGGGCTATCTCACCTCCACAGTGGCTTGTGACACCCACAGTCTGACCAGGGGATGGGGATGTGTCACCCCTACTATCTTTGACCCGTCCAGACTTCCCAGACAGCTGTGGGGGAGGGGCACTGCTGACTTGGCTGGGAACCGAATAGCTGACAGACCGAGTATGTAGAGGAAGGGTTAGTTAAATCGGGCTCACAGTTTGGGGGTGCAGTTCATGCACAGTTTGGGGGTTCAGTCCATCATGGAAGGGGGAGAATGAGGCTACAGGTCCAGAACCACAGGCCATCGGATGGTACTGCCCACATTAAGGATATATCGTCCTAGCTCAATTAACTCAATATAGAAATCCCTTCACAGACAGCTATGGAGGCCAACCAGCGTAGCCCCTCACGGTTGTGCCTCTTGGCATGTCTCCCAGGGGATTCTAGAGCCTGTGAAGTTGGCACTCCACGTCAACCGTCACAGGAAATGGGACTCTGAGTCAACCCAACATGAGTGAGTGTCATGGGTAAAGACTGCCGTCCTCTGAAGTTTTGTCCACCGGTGATTTTCTTCTCAGCATGGGGGATATCACCAGCCAGTCAGCTGCACGTCCTATTTTAGAGAACCCAGGTTGTCTCATTGGAAGAGTATAGCCTTCCCTGGCTTAACCAGAGATGCCGCAGGCCTCAGAGCTCGACTAAAGAGATACATGTGACGTGAACCCTGTGCGTCTCCAAATGATGTCCGTGTAGATACAAAATGGTCCTTTCTGCAGGTTCTGAAAGCGTCAAGTAACAGCATAGACACTTCCCCATGTGTGTGTATGTGTGTGTGTGTATGCACAGGAGTGTGACAGGATATAAAATGCCTTTCTCTAGCACTCTCCGACTTATTTTCTTGAGAAAGGGTCCCTCCCTGGACCAGAAGCCTGCTGTGTTCTGTGCAGACTGGCTGGCCCGAGAGCTATGCCTGTCTCTGCCCCCAGAGCTGAGGTGACAGGCGTTCAGCCTTGCCCAGCTTTTCACAGGACAGCTAGGGATTTGAACTCGGGTCCCCAATGCTTCCCAAGGCAAGCCCTCTTACGCACCGAGCCATCTCCTCAGCCCCAGACACATCTTTTCTGTGTCTCAATGAGCCATGGCTCAGCTTGGCTCGCAGAATTGGTGACTTAGAAATGGAAAAAAAAATTAGAAGAGGGCAAGCTAGATACCCAAATTAAAACATTAAATCTTCCTTGAGTCTCTGTGCTTCGAGCCATGTAAATAGGGGTGTGGGCAGTCCCTCTGCCCACAAATCAGCCTCTGGAGCCGGCGGCCCTGGTTCCCTCAGGTAGTTCAGCTCCTCACCCTCAGCGCTTGGCATTTCTGAGATACAGGGGGGTCGGAGGGTCCATTTGTCATCCTGACTGCCCTCCCTAGGGTTTCTTGGAGGCACGATCTCAGGGTTGCCTTCTGCATGAAATATGAAGCTCAGGACAGAACTGGGACATTTCAGTGTAGCAGGGGACAGAGAGAAAGGCCGGTTCCCTGCCCTCACAGGCTCATTTGCATTTATTTTGCTCCCAACCATTTGTAATATAGTGGTGGGTGTCCATCAAACAGCGATTAACTGTGCAGTCTGCTCCTAAGGGGCTGGCCAGGCTTCCTCTTACACATCCAGGGGACAGCATGGCCCACATGCTGGGTCATTCTGTGGTCTCCTGGGCCACTGTGGAAGTGAGAACACCCTCTTTTGCGTCTCTCAGTCTCTCGAGGATCCTGTGTGCTAATGACCTTGGCGGATGACCCCAGCCCTTTAACTGGGTGCAGACACCTGCTCCATCAATTTCCGGGATGCCGTCATGTTGGATCCCATCACAAATATTTCGTGTCTGTGCAGTGCAGCTGTCACGAAACCAACCACGGCCAGAGTGGGTCGGTGCATGTGAATCCCCAGTCTAAGTCTACGACACGTATGTGCATGCTAAGGACTCAACCGATATCACCTGTGAACGTTAACGGGTATCCCAAAGCCACTGTGGTAGACAGAAGAGAATCAGGGACAAGGATAACCATGGCATTGGTGTCTACTGAGTGCTTAGATCGGACAAGGACCTGCTGTAGATGAGGTGTGTATGGTTCTGTTTAAACGCTGACCTCAGTGCCAATAGCTAGCACCATCTTGAAGTGAGACAACCCAGGCAGAGTATCTGAGTCACACAAGGGTAGAGTTGGCGTGAGTGACCTGCTGCTGGTTACAAAGCAAGTCTGTTTTTCTTCTTTCTTCCTCTCTCCTCCCCTCCCCTTTCCCTTTGTATATATGTTACATGCACACATTTGTGTGTGTGTGTGTGTGTGTGTGTGTGTGTGTGTGTGCTTGTGTGCTTAAATACGTGGAAGCCAGAGGTTGACAACACGTGTCTTCTTCAATCTCCTTCCACCTGATTGGTTGAGGCAGCATCTCTAGATGAGCCTGAAACGCACTGCTCCAGCTAAGCTGGCTGGCCATCCAGCTCTAGGATCCTCCTGCATCCGCCTTTTCGGTGCTGAGGTTTTGGGCCACGTTCCTGTGCCTGGCTGTTTACGTGGATGCTGGATATCTGCACTCAGGTCCCCATATTTGTGCAGCGCAGACTTTACTGACAGAGTCCCCCACCATGACCACGCCTGCTTTTAAGCCGTGTGTGCAACTCTCTTGTGAGAACTCGTCACCGTGTGCTGTGGTGATGTAAAGGTGGTGCAGGGTAGACAAAAGTGTCCCTGGGGACATTCTGTTCAGAGGAAGGTAAGGGGGACCATGACAGTCTCCAGAGGAGGTGAGCTTGGATGGAGCCTTGAAGGGCGGGTGGATCTCTTCCGGGTTCTGAAGACGGAGCTGACATCTTTGGAAGTCACCAGCATGCGAATGTCAACACACAGGAGGTGGCATATGACATGGCTTTATTATTGACACAGGTTCCCATGTCCTCCGCTTTTGGGGAGACTAGGAAGCCAAAACTGATTTCTAAGGTCTCGACTCTCAGCCAGTCCCTTTGGGGAGCTTTCCTGGGTAGACTTTGGGCATGAGGTGCTGACCTACATGAGCCTTCTGATGGAGTAACTGGTAAAAAGCTCCCCCATGTCCGAAAGGTATGGATCCCTGGTGAGGGTGTGGGCATAGGATAGAGCCCGGTGGTGCCAGCTATTGTTGATATATTCCCGTAAGGCAGCAAATGGCGGCAAGGTGGCTTTGCAGGTAGCCCAGACCTTGGTTACTGTGTGATCTGGGCAACTCATATAACCTTACCGGGGCTTCTGTTTCTCCGTTCATAAAATGGCACGATACAGCAGAGACAGGCTGATTTTGAAGTCCAAGTGAAATGACAAATACCAGACATTTTGATTCCCCGGATGCTCACACCTGGCTTTAAATTGCTTTATAAGGGACAGAGATGCATGTATGAATGTTCTAATACACATCAAAATGAGAATTTATTCAAAGATTTGTTTTACTTATTTGTGTATGTGTGTGACTGTATGTATGTGAGGTGGGGGCACACGTGAAGGCCAGGAGAGTGGGGCGGATTCCTAGAAGCTGGAGTTAACAGGCTTTTTGGAATGGCCAGGCTTGTTACGTGAGCTGGGATTTAGATTCAGGTCCTTAGGATTGACAGCAAGCAGCGTCTTAACTGCTAAGCTGTCTGTCTGTCCAGCCCCAGAATGAGACTTACTAAGGTGACTTCTCATGTCCTTGAGGAATCAGGGGTGACATCATCTCCTAGCATGGGCCTTTGTGGACTAAAGGTGGGCCTCAGCTCCAGGCAAACAGTCAACGCCAGCAGACTGGCAGCAGCCTGCCCAGTGATGCCCGTGCTGTGGAATTTTATGTGTAAGGAGGTTCTTACCCTGTGAGTCCCCAATGCTACAAGGTACAAAGAAGCTGGCCAAGGGACAGTGTGGGGAACAGAAGCCATCTGACGTGCCCTGGCAGGAGCAAGAGAAGCCAGCTGCCATGTCTGGGTAGAAGCGAGGGGCTTTCAAACAGCAGTCATGGCTTCAGGCCCAGCTCTGCCATTTCCTAGCCGTGGGTGACCTTGACCAGGGCATCTGACCTTTTTCTGCCTTTATATGTGCTCACACAAATGTGGTATGTATGTTTACCTGTTGGTGTGTGTAGTTTGTATATGTGTGTGTGTGTGGTGTGTATATGTGTGTATGTGTGTGTTTATGTTGTATGTGTGTATTGCTGTGTGTGTTGTACGTGTGTGTGTCTATGATACATGAGTGTGCTTGTGTATGTAGTGTATGTTGGTATGTGTAGTGTTTGTGGTATGTGTGTATGCATCATGTACTTATGTGTGTGTTTGTGTGTGGCATACATATGGTGTGTGTGATATATGTGTGTATGGTGTGGTATATGTGTATGTATCTATGTTCATGTGAGTGTGGTATATATGTGTATGTATATGTTTCTCTGTGTGATATATGTGTGTATGTGTTTATGTTCATGTGTGTGGTGTATATGTGTATTATATGTTTGTGTGTGTAGTATATGTGTGTATGCATGCCTTCGTGTGTATGAGTGTGTATATGTGTGAGTGTGTATATGTGTGTGTATAAGCAGAGGTCAATGCCAAGTGTCTCCAGGGCCTCCTGTTTCCACCTGTGCAGTGACAGCATTGCTAGCAGGTGCCATCACACTTGTCTCTTCATGCAGCTTCTGGGAATTTGAACTCAGGCAAACACGTTTCCTGCTGAGCCTTCTCCCCAGTCCTGCAGCCACAGAGTGGCCCTTCCCTCCCTAACATCCCAAAGAATTTGTGCCTTAGCTGAGGGCTCACCTTGGGGACCCAGACAGCAGGAAATGGCATGCATAGGAAGATGCAAAGTTCTCTTCTTGCCCAGGCATTTTAAGGATACCACCCCAGGAGCAGGAGCCCTCCATCCAGTCTGATCCAGCACAGACCAGCAGCCATTTCTCCCTTCCTTGGCAGGCACTGAAGGGGCGATTTTGGAAGAAAAATGTGCCGATTTGTCTTCTCCTTTACCCCGTGTCTGGAAGTCAGCTGTGCCTCTGACGTTTGAAACACAATAGGCCTTTAATAAATGGCAGCAGTCAGAACTCCCCAAGGCAGACCATTGCAACTCCATCTTGGAAAGAGTGGACTATATTGATAGGCTCCAATTAGGTTTGCTTCACACCCATCCTGGTAGGGATGGGCGTAGACACAGTAGATAGTGATGTGTGGAATTCGGTTGACTAAAATAAGGCACCTTTGAGCGTTCTTGAGCCTTATGAAAAATTAATCCCTCGGGAATCTCCGCTTCACCTTGAAGCCTTACCCAAAATGAAAGTTAGGTGTGCCTACCTACAGTTATGTGCAGCTTTGTGGCTGGGTGGGTCCCGAGAACCTCATGGTTAATTAGACATGGGTTCACGTAGATGACAGTAGTGTGAGCTTACATGACTCAGTGGCCGCTTCCTGGCCTCAGAGGTACAGTAAACCCAAGGTAACCCAAGGTACGTGAGACTAAAGCCAAGACACGGAGCACAGTAGACTTTCTCTTTTTGTTCTCTGTGTGTGTGTGTGTGCGTGTGTGTGTGTGTGTGTGTATCTGTCTGTGTGTGTGTGAGAGAGAGCATGCAATAAACTTTTCTCTGTCTCTGATCTGTTTACATGTGTGAGAGCATGTGTGCATATTCTGTGTGTGTGAGTGTGGGGGGGGGGAGGAGAGAGAGCACAGAGGATTATCTTTGCTGTCATTTCTCAGTAGCCACTCACCTCGTTTTTTTTCAAACAGGATCTTTCACTGGCCTGGAGCTGACCAGTCAGACTAAGCTGGCAGGCAGACCAGTGAACTCCCCAGCGCTAGAAAGTGTATACTACCATTCTTGGCTTTTTTACATGGGTGCTGGGGCTAGAAATCAGGCCCTTGTGCTTCCATGGCAAACACTTTAACGACTAAGATAACTCTTCAGTTCTACTATCCTTTACAAAGTCTTATTTCAAAAATTTGAAGACTCTGCAAAGCCTCCACAGAAAAGAACAGTGTGCCCATGACAGCAGAGCTCAGTAAAGAGACTTCATTCATCTGTGAAACAAAGTTGATTCCTTTCGGGGGTGAGGCCTGGTTCAACGGGACTGGCCCTCATCCGCAGTGTCTGATCCACCAGGACGTGGTTTTTGCCTTTGTGGGGATAAGTACTACTCTGAGCAGCAATTCCCAGAGATATCATTATCACATTGGTTAGAAACTCCAAAGCCCCAAACCTTCTTATTCCCTTCCCACAAGCCCCACCTGCTCTCTCCCCAGACGTTACTCCGATCCTCACCTGAACAAACAGGAACTCTTGGCTTCTCAATGAGGTGATGTCTGGCTTTTCCAGTAAAATCTCACAGGTAATTGCTGATCTATGCCAGGAGCCTTAACTAGAGAGAACTGCGGGTGCCCAGCCCTTGTCACCTGGAGAACGCCCCAGCCCAGGTGTTCAGCATGGGAGGAGGTTAGCAATGGTACCAGACAACCGATCAGGAGGCCTCTCTGGGGCCCGCACCCCTCCTTCCTTGGCTCACAGCACAGATACCAGTTTCCGTCACTGAGGGTGAAAGCATCAGGAGACCCACAAAGTAGCCTTCAGAGTAGGAGCTGTGATGAGCTGTGTGGCCTCACATATTTTGGATCCATCCTGGGATAACGTTCCGATGGTAATTAAAAATGAGGCAGAAGCAGTGCTTGTCACGAGCGGGAACACAAGTCACTTGAAAGCAAGGAACCCACAAAAAAGAAAACCCACTTAGAGAAATCCCCTTCAAAATGAAAGCCCCCAAAGAGGCTTCGCTTATTTTAGAAGCTGGGAAAAAAAATTGCTTAGTGATAGTTCAGCAGACTCTGTTTAAGGGAAGGTGGGACGCTGAGACTATTTTGACAAGACATGAGTTTTGACTGAAGTTGGGGAAAGCTGAAAGCGTTACTTTCAGATGTAATTATGTGAAATTTCAATTATCGCCCGTCCTTTTAAAAAGTCTTTTAGTTTGGCAGGCAATTAGTAGAAGTGACGGGGTGGGGGGGGCGGGGGTCTGCGAAGTGTGCTGTGCGATTCTTCCCAGGGTCAGACCCACGCTCAGTAATTAGATGTCCTGACTGCCCGGGGAATAATGGGGTTGGGGAGCTGGATCAGTGTGGTCCAGGAATCTTGATGGGTCCCTACTGTGTGCTCTGCAGGCCCCACCCCTATTCAGTCCCGAGAACGGTAGTGTGCCTCTCTTTATGGCTACCCAAGGGATTTTGAAAGACATTTGGTGTGTCGAGTCCTCTAGACCCAGCTGTCCTTAGACTGTAGGCTTGAGCTGGTGGAGCAAGCCAGGCACAGGCCAGGCACAGGAGCATTCTTGTCTTGCCCTTCCTCTGGCTGAGCCCAAGAACCTGGGTCCACTGAGGATGCTGAGGATGTCAGGAGAGGCAGCTTCTTCTGCGCTGTGCCTCTCTTAGCTGCCTGCCACGCATTACATGATCCAGTGACCTGGGTTGTCAGCCGCGTGTCACCCGCCACCCCTGAAGTTTACTCATATGCCTCCGCTAAGTGCAAAGAGAGGATGCAAACACAGTCGTGAAGCCACCAGCTGGCCTTGGGGGTGTCACTTCCTGTTGGGCTAAGTGGCCTGATGCACACTGCTTATGTGTGGCAGCCCCTTGTACGTACCTATCTGGCACATGGGGAAATAGAGGTTCAGATAGCTCAAAGGCTTATAACTTGCCCAGAGACGTCAGGATCACAAAAGGCATTTGGATCCAGCTTTGATCTCAGCAGCCTTGCCTACAGGGCTGGGTGACTGTAGAAGCCCCCTCAGTGACACTTTCAACCTTCAGTCACCCCCATGAGTCTCTGAATGGTTTTCCTGTTGGTCACTCTGATGGAAACTGTTCCCATAGCCCTAGCTCCTGTCTTAGGGTCCCTGTCCTATCCTGCCCCCTCTCCAATCTCCATTCATATTACCTACCCTACAGCCACACTGATAGTCTGTGTTGGTGTGTGCACATGTGCCCGTACGCATGTGGAGGCTGGCTGTCATTTTCCAGAAACCATTTGTGGTGTTTTACATGAGGAAAGGTCTCTCACTGGGACCTGGAATTTACCAAGTAGGTTAGACTGGTTGTGCATGCGTCCCCTGGGTCTGCCTGGCTCTGCCTCCCCAGGGCGGGTGTTCCACATGCCCTCCACCACACCTGGGCCATGATCCTCAGACTCAGGCCCACACGGTTCCACCACAAGAACGCTAGCCACTGAGCCATCTCCCCAGCCTCCAATTAGACTCTAACTCTTCTAAGTTTTCAAAGCTTCTCAGGTTGCCAACAATTCTGTTCCCTCCTCTTCACATACATGAACACACACACACACACACAGAGAGAGAGAGAGAGAGAGAGAGAGAGAGACAGAGAGACAGAGAGACAGAGAGACAGAGAGAGAGACATAAAGGCTTTCCCTGTACGCTTCAGGGCTCCACCAGAGACTGCACCAACCATGCATTGGGTGCATTCCCTGTGACTCCTGGTGATTCTTCAGTGAGAATCAGCTATGTTGCAGGTACTGTTAGAGACACTGGGAATAAAACAGGAAGTAATAAAGAGATGCAGAAAGCAGGTGCAGCTACAGAACATCTGGGAACCTGAGGCAAACAGGCAAGGAAGGGAGACAGAGATGGTGCTGGAGCTCATTCAGAGGCAGGTCAGATGGCCGAGGAAAGAATATGCCCAAATCTATAACAAACCTATCAAGACAGGAGGGAGAGTATGTGCAAAGGCCTATGCAGCTGCAGCCTTCTTGTGTGTTGGAGGAAAGTAAGGAGGTCCCTGGAGCTATAGCTTACTCAGTAAGAGGGGGAAGGGAAGTGTGTCACAATAAAAGAACAGGTCAAGGTCAGAGTGCAGACTGGGTAAGAAAGTGGAACTAGCTGTCTCCCTATCTCCCTCCCTCCCCGTGTGTGTGTGTGTGTGTGTGTGTGTGTGTGTGTGTGTGTCAAGTGTCTTTCTCAGTCACTCAGTCTTCTGCCTGACTGGTGGGAACAGAATCTTGCTCACAGTAGGAGCTCACAGGTTGATCTACACAGCCTGGCCACTGAATCCTCACAGTTCTGCCTGACTCTAACCACCCTGGTGACTGCAGGTGGATGGCGTTGTGCCTGGTTTATGTGTAAGTGCCAAGGATCCGATACAAAGCTGGTACCATCTCTGGGCTGTTTTGCCTTTGTGGGATGGAGAACCCTCCCAGCCCTCGGCCACAGCGTCTGAACCTTTACACCTGGGCTGCCACTGGTGGCGTCCAGGTTCATGGCAGCTCCGGGGACCATGTGTGCATGCAGATTCTTAAGATTTGTTTGAAAAGACGACCTTTGGTTGCCGGAGTAATTTTGGTTCAAGTTGGCACCCGAAACAAAGCGGTCTTTCAAGGTCCCCATGGCCCATAGGCAGCCAGGACTTTTTCAATGAGATTGTGGGAAAGTTGCCAAGTCGTTTGGGCCCTGTAAATTAGGCCTTGTTTAAAAATTTAGATAAAGCCCGACGTGAGAGAGAAATGCTTTCATAACACGCAATGTGAATTATGCTGCAGCCCCCTTTTCAAGTTCAATGGAACTGTTCTCTGGAAGCTTGGAGACATGAAATGCCTCAGATGTCAAAAGATTTTTCATTTATTGTCCCAAGTAAAACGAGGGCATTTTATGTGGTTTAATGGCTCCCTCGGATGCACATGTAAATGGAATCCGCTTGGAGAAGGCTGGGCCTGTTTCTCTGTCTGTTTTCACAAACCTGCCGGCTTCCATTCCCCCTCAGCAAACACCCTGTGAGGGCGGGTCCCGTGGTCGCCACTTGGAGATGAGGAATGTGTAGCAGAAACCCACCCATGTCAGCTGCAGGCCTGCCACCAACACGTTGTGTGTTTGTTGTTAAGCCATGACAGACCCAGAAGCGTTGTTTCACCTTAGCGGTGTGTTCCTAAACAGGCCATGGACGACACTGTGGGTAACATCAGTCCCTGGGAGAGATTTAAGGCACCTACTTATCTACTTGTTAGTGTCTGACATCCTTTTAAACAGATCCTCGTTTGTTTTGGTTTTTTTTTTTTTTTTTGCGGGGAAAGGGGGCGCACACATGCCTTCCATAGTACAGGTGTGGTGGGTGGTCAGGAGATAACTTCAGGAGTTGGCGTCCTGGAAATTGAACCGAGGTCATCAGGATTGACGGCAAGCCTCTCTACCCACTGAAACCGTCTTGTCAGCCCCATCTGACATCCTAAGAGATGCTTTGTGGCATGAGTGTGTGCACGTGCTGCATGCATGTACATGCATGCGGGGAATTGTGAGTTAGGTGTGTACTTACACATGGACATCAGAGGATAGCCTCGGCCGTCGTTCTTTTGTGACTTTCATCTTTTGTTTGTGAGAGGGTCGGTCTCTGACATGAAACTTCACTAAGTAGGCTAAGGTTAGGGTGTTCAGCAAGCCCCAGGGATCCTCTCTACTCCCCCACCATCCCTGCCTCTCCACCCCACCCTTTGTCTCCATCTCTCTTGTCACCGTGGCCAGGACTGTCCCACCACACTTATCCTTTTACAAGTTCTAGGGAGCACACACAGGTCCTCCCACCTGCAAGGCAAGGTCTTCTCTAAGGGAGCCTTCCGTGCTGCCCCAGGGTATGACCTAGTGGAAGGAACAGTGAACCTCACTATACTGGCTAGAACCATCACAGATGTGCCTGCTCTGGACCCTCAGGCACACATACTCTTTCCACACAGCCATGGCTGCTATCCTTGGGCAGATGATGACCAAGCCTGTCCTCATCTTTGTTCCCTCCTACTGGCCCCACCTAAATACATCTTCGTCTTCTGGTCCATAGATGCCTCTCTCCGTGCCCACTGTCTTCAAGGGTTTTATATTCATATCTTCCCTATTTCCCAGAGAGCTGGCCCTTTGAGTGGGGAAAAAAAGAGTCCTGGATTCAGGTCTGACTGGTTTGGGTAGGTCCCATCCACAGCTCTTCTCCAGGAGTTGAAACAAGGATGTGTGAGGGGACCAACCAGAAGAGGAGGCAGGGGGATGTTGCTGAGTGACCGCCTCATTCGTAGCTCAGTAAGCCATGATCCCTGGACCCAGAGTCAGCATGAAGCAGTGACCGGTGGTGTGGTTCTCAGAAGAACCAAAGGATGCCTACCCTCCCACACCCCCTCCCCCCACACCCCCTCCCCCACCCCCCACCTCCTCCCCCACTGCAGGGATTGCAGCATTTGCCAATTACCATGCTGTAAACATTTCTTCTGTGGCTGATTGGAAGATACCAGTTCAGGTAGGGACATGGCTCAGAGACAGGCCGCTGGCCTAGCAAGGCACATGCCAGGGGTTCCATTCAAATAGGAAGTAAGTCAGTCAGCCACCAAGGTAATGGTCACTGAACATGAAGTTGGGGACAGGAGCACTTGTCTCTCAGGCCAGTGTGTTACTATGACACCTCCCCAGAGGCCTGGGTGTGTGGTATAAGGGAAGGCTGGATTCTGAAGTCAAATGCAGAAGGGGAAAGAACACGGGATGTGAACCTGAGATGCACCTGGGGTGCCACCAGGGGACAAGGACCCAGCCTGGGTCTCCTGTGGGGCATTGAGGGGACAGTGGATGTGTATTTCCAATGTAAAGCTGTCTGTGTTGTTTGTCATAATGTATCCTTCTCCCTAAACGAACCATAATTCAGTCACAATGTATAGAAGAAGCCATGGCTCCAAAGTTGGACAGGTATGGGTTCAAACTCCAATTCTCCTGTTTTCCAGCTGTGTGGCCCTAAGAAAGACACTCAACCTCTCTGAAACTTTCTTTCCTCCTCAGTAAACAGGGAAGGTAGTGCTACCCATTGTCTTGAAAGATTGTTGCAAAGACTGGTTTAAGCTTAGTGTCTATATGGATAGAAATAACGTAGCCATTGGGTTTTTTTTTTTTTTTTAACCTAACCACATGCCATTGCATATTGGGTGGTTATGAAATCTGAACACCACACAAATGCAATGCTTTTCTGAAAATAGCCCCAAATTTTAGTTCAGAAGTCTGTCCTTTCCTTAGAATATGAAACTAGTGACCAGCATCCTTCTTTACATCGTATGCCTTAGGCTAAACAGTGCCATTATTTCTATTGACTTCTGCTATTAGGTCAAAGATGGGCCCATTATCCAATCGGAACAAATCTAAGCACATCATAGGAATTGTGCCCTGTCTAGAGACTCAAAGGGTGGAGCAGCTGCGTCCTTCTTAGCACCAGGAAGAGAAGTGGGTGAATATTAACAAGTATCAGATGATGGGGGATATCGTAGACATGGCAATTACATATGTCCATACAACACCCTGTATGTATGCATATGTGTATGTATGTATGTATGCATGTGTAGCATGAATGTGTAGGTGCTGCACATACATGTGCAGATTTGTTTGACAGCATATATATGTATGTATGTGGAGACCAGAAGCTCACACCAGTGTCTGTATCTCCGCTTTCCACCCTATATTTTTGAGTCAGGGTCCCCCATTGCATCTGGAACTCACTGTTTTGGTTAGCCTAGCTGTCCCTGGGATCCTCCTGTCTCTGCCCCCAAGAGCACCAAGCTCACAGGTGTACACTGCCACATCTGGCTTTTTATGTGGGTCCTGGAGATCTGAATTCAGGTCCTCACACTTAGGCAGCGACCACGTGACCCACTGAGCCATCTCCCCAGCTCCGGTTGGAAATTTCCAGAAGGGAACAATGAGGGATACAACTTCAGAAAGCCCCTATCTACAGGTGGCTCTGGGGCCCTGCAGCCTACAGTCAATCTTAGTACCAGTCTCTCCCCCCTCCCCCTCCCCCCCATCTCCCTTTCTGTCTTTCCGCTTTCTACCTCCCGCTCTGGCTGCTCATACTCTGCGTCTGACTCCCTCTTACCACTCTTCCGCCTAAGGAGGCTCATTCCAAGGCTTCCAGCTGGCGCTTCGGGGCTTGCTGGTGACATGAGGCTCCAGGTGGCGCCCATCACAGCTTGTCACCTCAGCCTGTGCACAGTGTGAGAATGCTGGAGCCCACGGCCTTGCTGGCGCTGGCTGGATTCCTCTCAGGGGAGTGGAAACTCCCAGGCAGTTGCTCTCCTCTATAGGCGAAGAAGCTGGAACACAAAGTGCAGACCGACTCATAGGTGTGTGCACCCAAAGGTCTATGCTGTTGCTTTTTATGTGTGTGCCTCCGTGTGTATATGGGCATGTGTGTGTGTGTGGAGATCAAAGGTCACCATTGGCTCTCTCCCTACATCGCTCTCCACCATAGTTTTTGACAATTGATGCGGTATCTCTCAGTGAACCTGGAACTCACCAATTCAGCCAGGTCAGCAAGTCTCAGGGACCCTATTCACAGCCCCCATCCCCCGAGTCTCTGTCTTCCTGGTGCTAGGGTTAGCAGGCATGTGCTATCTTGCCTGGCTTTTGTGTGTATGCATGTATGTATGTATGGTGTGTGTGTGTGTGTGTGTGTGTGTGTTTCTGCTCACTTGCATACATGTGGGCACATAGGTGTACGGTGGCACAGGTTTAGAGTTCAGAGGGCAACCTTAGGGGTTGGCCCTCCCCTTGCACTTGGTTTCAGACATGATCTTTGCCTGCATACTTCCATCTCCCCATAGGAGTGCTGGAATTACAGACAAGCTACCAGCTTTCCATGGGTTCAAACTCAGGTCAGGGTTATTTACCCACTGAGCCATCTCTTCAGCCTAGGTACCTGGCGTTGAGAATCCCACTTCAGAGACAATATGGGAGAGATCTGGGGTCAGTTTTTTTTTTTAAGGCCACACTGTAGCTTCTGCTCCATGGAATTTAATAAACATCATTTTGATTGGATTTAGAAGTCTGAGGAAGACAAAATGAACATTTTCACAGTTCCCTGTCAAACCCGAGTGTGATCGCCAAACTGTCAAGTTAAAATAGAGCAGGAGACACAGCTCATGTGAGCATCTCTGTTGCTGGTGGGAGCTTCTCGGGCCTTTCTATAATTTGCATTTTTCTCCCCTCTCCCACCACCTTCCTCAGCAGGTGCTAGCTAAGCCTTCTGGGACAGGGTGGTGGGCACCAGTGGGTTCACCGGAGGATTCTTGAGTGGTACCCAGTCCAAATGAGTTTAGATGCACTGAATACTCGCTTTCATTTGACATCAAACCTATGCAGAGCAGTGGCTCTCAACCTTCCTAATGCTGCGACCCTTTAATACAGTCCCTTTGTGCCCCGACTCCCAACCATGACATTACTTTCCCTGCTGCTTTATAACTGTGGTTTTGTTACTGTTATGAATTATAATATAAATATCTAATAGGGAGGACATCTGATACGGGACCTCCAAAGGGATTGTGATATGTCTGTCTGTCTGTCTGTCTGTCTCATGCACATGCACACATAGAAAGTGATTTTAAAGAGCATTGTGTATGAATGCTTTATTATATAGAAGAATCCATGTGTGTGAGAGTGTGTGTGTGTGTGTGTGTGTGTTTGTGTGTGTGTGCACACGCATGTGCCTCGCACTAGCCCAGAGCTTATCAGTTCATCTAGGCTGGCTACTCAACAAAGCCACAAGGATCCTCCTGTCCCTTCCTCCGTGTCGTGGTTACAACTAGATGCCATCCCTCCTGGCATTTCATGTAGGGTGCTGGGACTGTGGTCCTGATGCTGCGTAGCAGACATTTTACTAACACATCTCCTCAGTCCTTTTTCTTCATTATTTTTTTTATCTCCTTATCTGAATTCTATTCATCTTCTGGCCTATTCTGCAACTAGAGGCTGCAAGGCCATGATGTCATCTCCCCCCCCCCATAGATGGACTTCCATTGTTCTTTCTGGGGCTGACAAGTGAAACGGGACCCGAAGCATCTCCTTGCAGACATTTCCTTTTGGTACCTTCATCCTGCAGGTACCCGCATATGCCCACCATTGACCATTGTTATGGGTCTGAGCCAGGTATAGCTAGCTTCATCCTTCTTCATAAATGTCCTGGAGGGATGAGCACACTTGTTTCTTCATGATGGTGACTCCCTGTCGAGGCAGAATGACAGCACACACTTAACAATGTCAGATCTGTTCACCGTCACATCTTTAGTGTCCATGGAGGGATTTGGTTCCAGGTTCCACCGCAGATACCAACACACAAGGGTATTCAAGTCCCTTGTGGAAGATGGTAGTATCTGCAGGTGACCTCTGCATGTCCTCCCAAATGCCCTCCATGACCATCATCACTAAGTGGACAATAGGCTCCTCGGCTGTGTTGTTTGGTGAACGTGAACTAGGAAGTGAGTGTCATGGCTGGGGTATAGGTCAATGGTAATCGTATGAGCTTAGATGTATGTGCCCAAGTTTCCAAGTTCCCTCCTCAGCACCAAAAGCAAGGCTATACATATTTGGTATATGCATAACTGTCATAAACAGCCTGCTCCATAAACTAGACATCAGGCCCAGGATGCTAAAATGAGAACTAGAGACAGAAAGAGGATCCAGGATTCCCCAGGGAGGCTCCAACGGTGGGTACCCACACCACCTCATTCGAGTAGCTTCTACAGCCAGAGTCGTTCAAGGTTTGCTTTTTGGAAACATCTAGTGTTTTTTATTTTTATTTTTTTGTCTTTTTTAAATCAAATATCGTTAAACTCAGTGGTACAGAACCACAGGCTGGCAGATACAGGTTTCCACAGAAGACACCATTCTTTCCCCTCTCTTTGCATCTCTCCTTTCTACTGTCTCCAGGAGTTGCATGAGCATGTGTCAAGGTAGCCGTGGGGACCAGATAGCCTAATACTATACAAGCAGTGAACAGAATACCCTACTCACTCTATCTTGAACTGTCCCTGCCACGCAAACCTTGACCATTCACAGAGAGACCCATCCAATGTCTCCAGGCCCATTTCTATCAGCCCTGCTTAATGAAAAGTGAATGACCACAAAGGATTGTGGGAAATAAGCCTGTCTGCTTGGGCAGGAAAGGTGGCTGGAATATGAGTCACCTCTGGAAGGATAGGAGTTAGCATGCCTCTTGAATAATCTTTATTCCTCCTCCTCTTCTTTTTCCTTCTTCTTCTCCTCCCCCCTCATTCTACTAATCCATGGATGGTGAGTAGCATCCTCTCCAGGTGATGGTGCCTCTTGTAGTACATCATTTGCAGTCTCTACTTCCCATGAGTCTGTATCTCCCGCTGACAGCCCATCTCCTGTGGAGCCAGGTCACATTTGCAATTCTTAGGTGGTTCCTGCTATCTCCCTAGATCTCCCTGGCTTTCCCACCTGGCACCATCCCACATTGTTGCCCATCACAGACATGGGACTGGAGCTGCTTAGATCTGCCTTTAGCCTCACAAGACACTTTTAGAGCCCTCTTTGGCCAGAATCTCTTTTTGAGTCTCCCTTGCCCGGACAGCTCCATAAACATTGCCCCGGATTCCATGAACACAGAGACTGGTACCCTGCTTAGGACGCTTAGTCCCCAAAGGCCCAACAGCAGAAGCTGGGGCAAGAGGAAAGGACCTCCCTTTCAAATCTTGAAGCACAAAGCAGCTAGGAGCTCTCTCTGGGGACAGTCCCCAGCCACTCTCCAAGCTGAAAATGAAATGACCATCTGTAAAGATGAGAAGCTTCATACACACCAGCTTAATGGTTTTTGGCGACATTAAAGATTAATGTTGAACGTCAACACTTTTAGTAGTCAAACGTCTCCTTGAAGCCGGGTCTCTGGAAATTGTCCCCGTAGGAGACATGGAGGCCTGTGACCATAGTCTATTTGGAGTGGTCCAAATGCCCTGGGGGAAAAGAGGCCATCTGTGAGCAGAAACGGGCTTTGATGGCTCAGGCACAAGGCCCAGTGGCTGAGCTCCTTCCTCCTGCCCTCAGATACCCAGCTTGTAATTTTTAGGCCTCCCTACTGTTCTGTCCTCATTTTGTGGGTACCACAGAGGGTAGACGGTCTTGATGCTCGCTGAACACTGTGACACATCTGTACCTTTGATTTCTTTTCACCAATCAGGAGAGAGAGGTAAAGGTCTCCTTCCCGAAGCTACCTAATGCTTCCCATAGTAGGGCCAATGCCATGCATCAGCCTTGCATGTTGCTAACTCCCAGAATCCTTTGCTTCTGCTTCCCTGTGAGGTCAGAGGACTGGAGGCATACAGCCCCAGCTGGAGACCCCTCCCTGTAACATAGCTCTCACCTCTGCCCCGACTTCATCTAGTGCCAATGGACAACTTCGGGCATAGATTACAGTCTGCAAGTCCGTGGAAGGTTCTTTGAGAAATGCCCTCACTGTGTTGGGCCCAAAACAGCAATGTTTTTTTTTTTTTTTTTTTTTTTTTTTTAAACCAATCTGTTGCTCTAAACAAGTTTAAAAACATCCCTTCTATTTCAGATCAAAAAGCTTCAAATTATGTGAAGTGTTGCTTAATAAAATTACGGCCTAATGAGCTGCTCTCTCTGCATTGCCAGGTTCCAGGCGCCTGGGCCTACTGGGGTTTGCTCTGAGCCCAGCAGCTCCGTTGCAGGCAGACAAGGCCTCCCTTCTGGTGCCATGGGGCGGTTCAAGCTGGGTTCCCACCTTTCCACTGCCTTAATACCCATCCATCCCATGTGTACAAATGAACCAGGAGCCGGGGTTACCTGGGACAACAGAACAGGGTAGTGCCCAATCCAGTTCCAGGTTATAGTCCTTTGCAGAGGACAGGCATTCAGGAGAGTTGTGATGCTTGGTTTCCACACTGGGTTCCCACTGTCACCGCCTCCCCTGGTCACCGTGAGATAATTGCAGAGCAACTTAGGGAGGAACAGGCTTAGCATGGTTCCCTTAGACTCAGTCTGTGTTAGCAATTCATCATGGCGGACAAAGATTATTGGTGGGTGGTTTCCTTTCTCAGAGACCCAATTCCTTTCCTCCTGTCCCCAAAGACTAGAGACCAAAGCCAGAGGGCAAGCATGGTGTGAACTGGAGTTGCCCGAGGCCAGGGTTCCTGGCACACACTCTAAAGTTTCTGCCACTCAAAGTCTAGGGCATCAGGTCCATGGTCCTCATACCAAGTGGTCGGGGATTGTGTTTCTCTGAAAGTCGTAGGTGTTCGCTTTGGCTCACTCTAAATCTTGGAAAAGTCATTCCAACTGTTTAAATATAGAAGAGTAACATATTTTAATAATCAGACCCCGGGGCATAGTTTTCCCTGTTGCATGAAAAAATAATGGTCAAAACAGCCTGCAGCCAATTGCAATGTTATGTGATCGGAAAGCAAAGAGATGTAAACCCGCGTGCAAACCCATGCGCCTCCTTCCTTCTACATCACCTTGCAGCAGGGCGAAGCTCCTGCTCTGTGTGCTCCCCAGCCCCTGCTGGAGATGCTGGAATCATTCACCTTGGGTTCAAAGAAGCTTGGCCTATTCCCAGGGTGAGAGGCCATGCTAGAGACAGTGCAGTCTGGTTCTGTTTTTAGCTTAGGGAGAGGCAGCAGAGTCTCATGGAGTCTCTGGTAAGAGGTCTGGCAAAACAGCTCAGCAGATAAAGGGGCTTGCTGCCAAGCCTGATGGCCTGTGTTCAGTCCCCAGGATCCACATGGTAGAAACAGAATCTCCTCTTGGAAGTTGTCTATGGCTACTGCATGCACACTGTGGCAAGCACATATCTGTCATATACATGCACGTGTGTGTGTGTGTGTGTGTGTGTGTGTGTGTGTGTGTGTGTGTGTGTAATAAAAAAGTGTAAACAATTGAGTAAGATTGTGGTGCTGGGAAAATTGCTCGGTCAGTAAGTTGTTTTAAGGTACTGATACTGGTCCGCAGAACCCACAGAAGAGAATCCAGCACAGCTCTGGGGAGGAAGAGAGACAGGGAGATCGGATGATCAGCCAGTCTCACATGCTTGACAAAACCCAGGAGACTGAAAGACCTTGCCTCAGAGCAAACAAAACAAGAATGGCACTTAAACGTGTCCTCAGGCTTCCTTGTTCATGTATATTCACACACACACACACACACACACACACACACACACACACACACACACACACGTGCTCGCACACACAAGATTAAAGGTGAGATCAAACCTCATCTTAGAACACAGGCTTACAAACCCTTGCAGGCACTGTGTAGGTGAGTGGTCCCGTGGTCTGGTAAATACTTCTGGTCATCCAGACAGAGAGCCTGTGCAGTCTGCAGTCCCCAGACCTGCCACACTGTGGGGATGAAGGGGGCCTGGTATTGTCAGCTCTGTTCCAGCAGAAGCTACAAAAGTTCCCTGTTTCTCCTCTTCTGCCTGGTGCACATTGGGATAAACTCAGACTGAGAAGAGTCAATCTTAAGTCACGTGCTTGTGGATCCTTACCTTCTCCCTGACTCTGGTCCCTGCAGGTGAGAGCCCTTTGGGACAGCACTATCAAAAAGTCTGGGTGAGATTCCTGGTACTCCCATCAGCCTCCAGGTGCTCCCATCAGCCTCCAGGTGCTCCCATCAGCCTCCTGGTGCTCCCATCAGCCTCCAGGTGCTCCCATCAGCCTCCAGGTGCTCCCATCAGCCTCCAGGTGCTCCCATCAGCCTCCAGGTGCTCCCATCAGCCTCCTGATGCTCCCATCAGCCTCCTGGTGCTCCCATCAGCCTCCTGATGCTCCCATCAGCCTCCAGGTGCTCCCATCAGCCTCCAGGTGCTCCCATCAGCCTCCAGGTGCTCCCATCAGCCTCCCGATGCTCCATCAGCCTCCTGGTGCTCCCATCAGCCTCCAGGTGCTCCCATCAGCCTCCAGGTGCTCCCATCAGCCTCCAGGTACTCCCATCAGTCTTCAGGTGCTCCCATCAGCCTCCAGGTGCTCCCATCAGCCTCCAGGTGCTCCCATCAGCCTCCTGGTGCTCCCATCAGCCTCCAGGTGCTCCCAGCTCTCATCTGGCAGGGCAGTTTCAACTGCTACCTCTCCCCCAGCCAAAACGTGCACATTCCTTTCTCATCGAGGAAGCAGTGGCAGCCTGAATTTCTTTCCTAGTGGGACCCTGTTTCCCATTTGCCTGCTCCCATGGCAGCACAGGAAATAGATTCAAGTGTAAAAGCCCACAGGAAGAGAGCAGGCATGACATCATAGGGACAGGCTGACAATGTCTACTCAAGGGCCACAACCAAGAGGTGTTGTATAGAAGGGAGACCAGGAAAGAGCTTAGTAGTTCTTAACTCTGGGCAGGAGGAAAGAGGCCAGCACTCCACACCCAGCACCGCACCCCTGCATCATCTCTCTTGTCTATTTCAAGAGCTTCGTGCCGGGAAGGTGGTTTTGTCGATTCATAATGGGAAACGCGTTCAAAAGGAAGTCTGCTTTGGAAATTTGTGAAGAAGGAATATGAGTAGCCACGTCGGCGAGTGGAGGTGATCTGACGGGTCTCCACGGGCTGCTCTCTGCAGCCCAACAGGAGGGCACATGACTGGAGCTGATCTTAGGAGATACAGAGGAGCCCCGCCTCCACCCCAGCACAGCCTGCAGAGGTGGGTGGATGCTTCATCCTGGAATCCTGAGAAGATCCCGAGCAGCATTTCATGTGGGTGCAGGTCAAAGGCTAGACCCCTGGTTCATTAGCGCCTTGTCTCCCACAAATATTTAAAAATGAGAGAGGAAAGAGGGGTCACAGCAGCTAGGAACAAACAGGCATATGAGAGCCACATACACCATGTGGGAAGGCAAGTAGCAGAAAAACAAAACTATCTCCAGGGAGCGGTTCTGACACCTATGAGCCTGGAATCCAGAGGTTACTCTAGGGCTCGGTGAATGCACATCAGCGCAGAACATCATTAAGATGAACTGTTGGTTCCTCAAAGGGCCAATCGAGACATGAAGGTGGAGCCTTAGCATCCTGGTGGGGTCTCCTCTGCTTCCACTTTGCTTGTCCTTTGAGAAGGAAACTGTAGGAGTTGGGTTCTGACTCAAGCTACCCCTTGTGTTTGACAGGAACTTTATTCTTGCTTGGGCGCCGGGCAGCTCAGACCGCTAATCGTGTCAGGGGCGGGTGCTTTGGAATCCTGTTCCTAGTATGGGTGCAGCAGTGACCGGCTACTGGGACGTGTGTCTGCTTTGCTGAAGGGACTGAGGGCCGGTGGGATAGAAATCAACCCGTCTCTTCTTAACCTGCTCCCTCAAATACGAGGTGGCTATGTGAGGAGCCTTGGGGTGGGGTTGGGGGGCAGTCAGCTACCCCAGAACTACTTATGTATCTACAAATGAGCGGTGGAGGGTCAGCTGGTACAAACCCTCAAAGCTGGCTCTGCTGACTGAACTTGGCCCTGATTCGTATATTCTGTGGTAGCATCAGCGAGAGAACATTTGATTGAATCTATTTTCCGCAATGTGATTGGGCTATTTTTCCTGAGAGGATAATTGTGGGGTCAAAAATGAAGTCTTTCTCCTCCAACACTGGAAGGAAGAACATTGTCTAACATAGTTTATGATGTTTATGACTCACTGACTGGCGTGGTTAAAGCCCCTACTCACCTTCTTAGCTTCATTCAGTAGAAGGGGGGATGTTTCTTGCATGACCCCAGGCAGCCCCACAGGATGTGTCAAGAGGACATAATATCCCCGAGAAGAAAATGATCCCACACTTCGTGGCTCCCCCAAAACGTGACTGTATATATATATTTTTTTCTTTAAATGAATTCTTGAAGAGCGCGTGAAGCCGAAATGAGGTCTTTGCCGAGAGGGTCAGCTGGAGGAGACATAGGCCCAGCGTCAGGAATAAATAGTCAAAATAGGCCACCCTGGCGTCTGAAGACAGATTGTGTTGAGAAAGCCAGTTCTTTGTAAGGACCCCAACCGTGTCATTCTGATCCCGTTATAAATCTATGACAAATACCCTTTACTTTCAACAACTCATGGTGTCCGTGAAAAGTAATCTGAGACTGGAGCCCGGTGCTCTCCCTTTAAAAAAGCCATTTCAAAGGTCTTACAGCCATCTCTTGTTTTCAGTTGGCTTGAGGCTTGGCGTCGTTTTGTTTCCCTTCTTCTCTCTCTCCCTCCCCCCTCCCCTTGAAGATCTAGTGGGGATGATCCTGCCCACCTCCTGTAGTATCTGGAGACATTTTGTTTGTCACCACTGGAAGAGGGGAGAGATGTTAGCAATGTGTAGTGGGAATGACATTAAAAGCCTCGTGGTTCCCCCCGGCAGCCCCCTACAGCAGAGAATTCTCTAGAGTAAATGTAATAACGCTCAGATTGAGAGGTCCAGGTTATGGGACTCCTGGCCACTGGAGCTTTACAGCCTCACAGGAAGTGGGGTGTAAACCAGAGAGGTTAGCCAGGTTAGGATGGTGCCCTTGTGACTTGCTGGCCACGCTGCGAGTATGTGGCCCTTTCAGGTTGGGTCCATGAAGTGTCTTCTGTAGAAGTGCTGAGCAGATGCCTTCTCTACAGGTCCAAAAGGAGTCAGAAATGAGAGAAAGAGGTTGACTCAACAAAAGGCACGCATTGGGGGTGAATTACAGAGAGATAAACATTGAAATGGGGGGCAGCCTTTGAGACAGAGGCAATACCTTCAGACACCCGTGTGTCCAGGTGAATTGGCCATAGATACAGAGGTGTGGGAGTTTGTTCGTGGTGCCTCTGTAGTTCCGGGGTGACTAGGAAGGACCATTACCCCCTGCAGCTTTATGTGAAGTCCCCGAGCGTTGAGTGGAAATGTAAGGAAGGAGCTGGCTGGTTTCTCACAACCCTTGCTCATCAGCACGATCCACACACCAGTGAACGGGGGAGCCACTGGCCGTTCCCAGCACCGATCAAAAGTCCATCTGTGTAGAAGCCCATGCCACTTACCTCCCAAACAAGTCCCCAGCTCTCTCCAAGACGGATGGAGACCATCTCCAAGGGCCCAGGCTTTGTAGAGAGATCCCTACAATTCAATGTTAGCAACTCATCCGACATTTGTTCAGAATGACAAACATGGCACTACTTGGGCTGAACAAAAATATCCATCCCTGGGCCACATTCCACAGGGGTCTTACCTCTCAGTCCCTTGGGATTAAGGGAGTGAAGGCCTGTATACCATAAGGTACCAGGAATATAGTGGGTGCTCAATAATTGTTCATTAAGAGTGAATCACAGCACAGCCAAAATCTATCAGTGATCATAGAATGGCACCAGAATGTTCTAGAAAGAGTATTACCTGAGCGTTGCCCTCTGGGCAACAGACTGTTGACAATAGATACTGGACACTTCTCTGTGGCCGGACCGGCCTGAGCACTGTACTTGTAGAGTGACCTGTGTTTGCGTTCAGTGTCTCAAAGCCATTGATGAGATCTATGTATGGGTGGGCAGCCCTTGCTAAGGAGAGAAACCAGCAAGAGCCAAGAAGAACTGACCAGAAAGTGTCCCACATCCCCTGTGACCTCTCTGTCTGGGGGAGAACCCAGGAAGGAAGAACCCAGTAAGGGACATTGCAGGCACAGCCACCTTCCTTGGAGAAGTTTACATATTCTCTTTCCTCTAGCCTCCCACCTTTCTGGCTCCTGTCCATGCCTTGACAGAGACTCGTTTGGTCACAGTGGACAAGCATACAGTCCCCCTCAAGTGGCAGACGTCGCCAGTGGCTCTGCTCTGTCTTTCCAAGGCCCTTTCACCTTCACTACCCACGTGACTGGGTAACAGTCACAGATACACTATGCACATACCTTGGCTTAGCCCCTGCCTGCCCACTGATTGGTAAGGGTCTGGCAGAAGAGCCCCCTCTTGGGGAAGCCAGCACTGCCCAAGTGTCCTAGACTGGAGGAGGAAGGAAGACATCTCCTACCCAGGTCCAGTTGGAACTATTTGTTAAAGCAACCAGAGCATCCCAGGCTGACTTCAAGCCAGAAGGTCCATCCACCCGGACCACTCCACTGTGAGTGGCTAGGAACCACATAGAAAACCTATGAAAACTGCTAGGGATGCACCCAGAATTTCTGCTTGGAAAAGGAATTTTCATATATATGCTCTCTCTCTCTCTCTCTCTCTCTCTCTCTCTCTCTCTCTCTCACACACACACACACATTTGCACTGGTGATTTGCCTGCCCGAGGGGGTCCAATCTTGGAGTTACAGACAGCTGTGAGCAGCCCTGTCAATGCCGAGAATTGAACTCGGGACCTCTGGAAGAACAGTCAGTTATCTTAACCACTGAGCCATCCCTCCAGCCCCTCAAACTCTTTTGTGTAGCTGAGGAGAATGACCTTGATCTTCCGATCCTCCTGCCTCCCTGCCTCTGGCACATTATAACTCACCGGACAAAAATGTCCACGGTTCAACAAAGTGAACTTTTGTCTCCCAGCTCCTTGCTTTAAAATTATCTTTTTTCCCCAACCCTTTGATAATGTAGCAAATTTGGATAGGTCTGCAGGTCATTAGAGTGAATTAGTGAAATCCCTCTTTGCAGGTTTTTGTTTGTTTGAGCTTAACAGAGTTCATTTAAATCACCGGATGGCAGAGATGCCTCGTGCAGCGAGCGCTCGGATAATACTTCATTATAAGCAGGCTTAGCAGCCCCGATAGATATAGATTAAAACTGTTTGCTTCTCTGCCCAGGACATGTGGTGGCTGTGGCATAGAGCGTCTTTACCAGAGAGGGAACTCCTCGTGTATTTCTGCATTTGCCAAATAATTGCTTGTTTGCAGTCCTTTACCTGCACTAGATGCAGAGATTGTGGGGTTGCCATTTGCTGGAAGAGTATGTCCAGGTCACCCTCATTTGCTGAGGACTACTCTGGGTGGAAATTGAGGCTCTACCATTGAAACCTCAAGCCCAGGTAACCCAAGGACTGGCCAGCCCTGCCGAGAGAGGCACGCTACTGGAAAACACAAGTTGACAGAGCTCAGAAGAGCCATAAGGTGCCAAGAGTCACCAGCCACAGGATATTTCTGAGCCCGAGTCACATATCCCACAGGAGGTTCTTGAGCTCCCCATGTAGCTGAGGATGGCCTTGAACTTCTGAGCCTCCTGCGGCCAACTCTAAAGTGCTGAGATTGCAGATATACTCCTTCACGCCAGCGTTGTGTAGTGCTGGAGACAGAACCCTGGCTTCCTGAATGCCAAGCAGGCAGTGCTTCTACAGTCACGGCGGAGCAGCGCTAGCCAGCCTGCTCCTTCGTCTGCAGGACGCTATTTATTCTCAAAGCCATGCCTCGGGGAGGGGACTAGTGGATTTCTCAGTGGTTAGCTGCTGTGCAAGCTTACGGGCCAGAGTTCCCATCCCCCGAAACCCCCACATAAATGCTGGGTGGGTGTGGTAGCCCACCCGTTATTATAAATATTATTGTATATCGCCTCAGAACTTGAAGATAAGAAATCCCCGGAGCAAGCTGGCTAGCAAGATTAGCTATATTGGTATGCTCTGGGCTTTATAGAGATGTTCTGCCTCAGCAAATAAGATGGAAGAGGAAATAAAGATGTTTCCTGATATCAACCTCAGGCCCTGACACATGCACACACTCACTCACATATGCGCACACACACTACACACACTTATACATACATACACTTACACACACTTACACAGACACACACACTCACCGTGGACATTTCAGAGTGGCACAGGAGAGGAAACTGAGGCTGAGAAAGAGTTTTCTAGCAAGCAGAGGGGTCCTGCCCTAGACAAAAGAGAGCAAAACTAAGCAACCAGTTCTCAGAACCACAGGGCCAGGAGAGGCAGCACCTCCCCTCTGATGGACACTCACACCACCTACGCCCGTGTTCAAGTACAGATTACTGCCCGACACCACCCCAAGACTCTGACTCAGTCAGTCTGAGTGGAGCCCTGGAATCTGCAGTTCTCACAGGTTCCTGGGCGAGCCTGCTGCTGGGTCCAGGCCCTCCGCTGAGGATGCTGGCGTTCAGACCTGCCCTGCCTGTGTGGTAGAGATGCGGAATTCACCCTCGACGCAAACCAGCCTAAAGTTGTTCAGAAGGTGGGGTGCGTGAAGTCCCAGCTGGGAGAAGACAGAAGCCAGCACTTTTAGGTGAAGCCATCACAGAGGCACCTGAATGATGGTTGTGACAGGGTGCCCTTTTCATGAGTAAGGTAGAAAAGGAAGCCACCACCCCATGGCACATGGGACGGGGAGGCTGATAGATGAACCGGCGGCCCACCCCAAGTGGTCGATTGTTCTCTAGCTACACCTCATCTCCTAAGTGTCTAGAGCCTTCCAAAAGAGTGACAACCACTTGGGGACAGCATGGAAGGCGCACCGCTGAGCTAGCTAGAAGGAAGAAATTCTCAAAAAAAGTTGACAGGATATCAAATCCCTGCAGGGCCAGAGTGGGACCCAGCAGCTCTTAGCCCTGTAGCCTTGGGTGAAGGTTCGATGCCTCTGTACCTCTGAATGGGTTGTCACGATGAAGGTCTGAAAGAGGTGGCCTGATACACAGCAACTACTACATGTCAGTGCGTGGCTACTACCGTCACCATGGTATGTGTGTGTTCATGTATATGCTGGAGGTCACAGTCACACATGCGTGTGCACATTTGTGTGTATGTGTGCTTATGGGGGTCAGAGGTCGATGTCAGGGGACTTCCTCAATCACTTTCCACCTTATTTATTTATTTACTTGAGATCCAGTCTCTCTCTAAGCCTGGAGCTCACCAATTCAGTTAGAATAGCTGGCTAGCAGGCACTATCTTAGAATCCTCCCGTCTCCGCCTTTCCAGGGCTGGGGTTCCAGGTGCACGCTGTCACACAGCTTTTCACCAGTGAGCTGGATACCTGAACTCAGGTCCCCAGGCATGACAGGGTCATCAGTGACTCAAGTGTCTCCCTGGAACTCCTTATTGGGGTCACCCATCTATAGCTTCTGTTTCTCTGTCTGGGAGGAAGATAGAGGAGAGAGTGACCCACTGACCCACTAAAGGAGAGGAGGAGGATGGGAGTTGTGGGTCCCAAGTGCAGGTACCCAGTGTTGGTAACATCTCTACATAGCTACACTTCGTGTTGTCCCAGGGCTCTCCAGGTGGGAAGAAGTTATCCCAGTTCACACGGGGCGGGGGGGGGGGGAGATTTTCAAGTGCTTCAGCCTATATGTTCCTTGATAACGACGTTTTAAGATGGTCAGGAGGATTAGGCAGAATCTCAGAATCTTCCCAGAGGAACATGTGACTGGGGGTGGAACTGGAGGTTGTATTGCTGCAGAGTACTAAGGGGCGGGTAGGTACTGATAAAATCTAGGCTCTTTGGGGGTCTGTCGGGGAGACTAAGACAAGACAATAAGTGCCTGTAACCACCATGCCTCTGAGCTCACCTCGAAAGCCAGGGATTCCCTTCCCCGGCCTTACTCCCAGAGCCAACAGTTCATGCTGCTGACTTTATAATCAATGGAACCTAATGGCACAGTAAACTTCTAGAAAGTCAGCCACCGTCTTGCTCCCGCCAAGGAGAGTAAAATTTTATGTGTTTTCCATAAATTCAAGACCGAAACAGCATTCCAAATCGGTTCCTAAATCAGATCCTTCATTTTCACAGTGAGTGTGCAGCCCCGGCTCCTCTACATGCAATGCAGTTTTCAAGCGAGGCGGGTCCTGGCACTGGGAAGCTGTTTCCTGTGTTGCCAGGGGGATTTGAGAGTGGAAATCCCCTGCTTCCCAGCTCCCAACCATCTTCCCGGCAACGCACACACGTTCTTCTCTGAGACCACGGACAGCAGAAGCCCTAACGCATTACTGCGTATTAGGAAGGGCACTTTGCTTAACCGAAGGGATAAAAGGGCATCACAATTTTGTTTTCAAATGTGGTTAAGAACCTGTTATTAAATCGGAATTAAACCCAAGTCCCAGGGCTGCAGCTCTGTGACGACCGGGAGATAATCTTGGTAATGCGATTAGCTGAAGCAAGAGGGAGAGGAAGGCGAAGCAGCAGGCAGTGCGGGGACTCTGCAGGGCCCCTGAGTCACAGCCACTTGATTGGCGCGGCAGACAATGAGACCATGACCTTCATTGGCTGATCACTAAGTGCTGTGCAGTGTGTGCCCACATTTCTTTCTGTCTACCCAACAAGGTGGATGCTATTACATACATACACACACACACACACACACACACACACACACACACACAGATGCCTGAAGATTTCCCTGATGTCACATAGCCAATGAAGCAGGCTCCTGGCCTGTTCTTAATTGTTGCTGCCACTCACCCCACTCCCCCTCTTTGGGCTGGAGGGCAAGTCTGCCCAAATGCACAAGACAAATTGGTTGGAAGGATTTTGTTCCCTAGCAATCCCCACCCCACCTAGCAGGGAGCTAGCCCAGCCACTGTCCCCGATGCCCAAGGGGTGACCATCAAGGATCAATGAGTGACTTGTGAGTCTGCCCTTCCTCTGTTCTAGCACACTGTCCACCAAGTCAACAGCCACACCTTCACAACATGTGCCTTCTTGCAAGAACTTCTCATGTTGGCCTTGCTAGACACTGACATCTGTAGACGGGGCCTTAAGTGAGAGTCTAGAGACTCCAGTCAGCCTCTGGTGTGCAGTTCTGTCTGCTCTAAGTATGCATGTAAGATCTCAAAAAGACTTGAGTATGTAGGCTGTGGAAGGGTGCGTGGGGGAGGGGAATCCATCCGTGTGGCAGTGGGGAAGCCAACCTCTTTGCCAGTGCATCTGCTTGGGGAAGTCACTGTGGTCAACCGGCTCCTTTAGGCAACCCTTCGTTCTTGCTCTGTAAGAAAGCCTGGTAAACGTACTGGTTTCTCAGGGGTAAACCGCGGTGGAATGTTCCTTTGGTTTATCTTTGGAACCGTATGAAGCAAGCGTAGACATTCTTTACAACTTCCCAGGGAAGGAATTCTTGCAACATCCTTCTTGGTGACAGGCCTCTTTTATTTATTTATTCCAAGATTTCTTTCTTTTCACTTTTTCTCTATGTGTGTTTACCTGCTTGTATGTATGGGTACTGAGTGTGTGTGTGTGTGTGTGTGTGTGTGTGTGTGTTTGTATTCGATCATTCAAATGGAAGTGGAGGACAGAAGAGGGCATTGGATTCCCTGGAGCTGGAATTACAGACAGGTATGAGCAGCCATACAGGTGTGGGAACAACTCAGATCCTCTGAAGGAGCAGCAAGTGCCCTTACATCTGAACCATCGCTCCAGCCCCATGGCACTGTTTACGCATGTAAAGAGCAGGACCATGGATCAGCAGGTCTGTGGCAGGCACATCCCCTAGGATACCACGCCTCTGCCATCGGTTTCCAAGTAGCTGATGAAGGTCTTAAACCTTCTTCACGGTGGCTCTCACTGAAAATTCCACAGACTCTACAAGAGAGAGGGTGCTTGTTCTCCTCATGTGTAGATGGGGAAACTGAGGCACTGAGAGGTGGAGTGGCTCTCGAACCTGAGAGAAGGGGTACTCCTCAGTACTACTGATTATAGGTGGGCACAGGTGGGCACTGGGCACAGGTGATAGAGACATATAACTCCTCAATGATCTCATCTGGGCTTCTCTTGCCCTGGAAGCCCACTTTAGCCACCCGTTTCCCCAGGGCTGTCTCCAGAGGTAGTGTGAACCTGCAGGCAACCGAGTATTGCTCTGGTGTGGAGCAATAGCTAAGTACATGGTCTTATCCATTTTAGATCAGCATCTCTCTGCATGGCCCCACAGCATTCCTGAGAGCCTCGGTACAGAGGATGGCGACACAGGACCATACGTACATCCATTGCTCTGAGGTGAACGGGAGGCTGCCCAGTGGCCACCTTCGCCTGTGACTGTGACTGACAACCCTGCGTCAGCCTGTCTACTGCAGTCTTTCCATCCCGGGCAGTAGTTTGCCATCAGCAGAGTGACGTTTATCGACTCCGCAGGTAGTATGAGTGATGGATAGGTTATACAACAGTTTCATTTCCCATCAGTATGAATCATTTAAGTGCTATACATCTAGATTTGCTATCATAAAGCTTGATGTCTCAAGAGTCAACTCCAAGTACTTCCGAGGGTGGGGAACCCGATGGGGTTGGGAGATGGTGTTATTGAAGGTGTTGGCTCGGGGCAGCTGCCAGGCCTGGAAACAAAGTCAAGCCTTTTCATGGCATCTGCTTTTCTTTCGAAAACTGGAGGGTTGGCCATCTCCCCCTCAATGGAAGATGCTATTAGAAATGGCCGTAGAGATCAAGGAAGTGGTCCAGTTAGTAAAGCACTTGACACTCAAGCATTAGGCCCTGGGTTCCACCTCCAGCACCCATGGGCAGTGAGAATGAGCTACTACAAAGGTCACTGCTCTCAATTCTGCAAGGCACAAACACAGAACCAAGGCCTCCCCAGAGGCAGGCTTCCTCTGAAAGCTAGCGGGGAGGAGCCTCCCTGCCTCGTGCAACTTCCGGTGGCTGCTCCTGCTTCTTGGGTTACAACTGTACCTCTCCTATCTCTTCTCTGCCTGAACATGGCTTCTCCTCACAGTCTCTGCCTGTGTCTACTTTGGGTAGTAAGGCCCTTGGAAAATTTTTATCTCAAGAATCTCCCCTATCAAGATTCTTAACAATATCGACAAAGACTATTCCCAAGTAAAGTCAAATCCTAAGACTCCAGATGCTCGGGAAACTCAGGTCACCAAGCTTGTGTGACAAGCACCTCTATCCACTGGTCCATCTTCCTGGCTTTAAGTTAGGCTTTGAAAACTTTCTGGGAATTGAACTCATGTCCTCAGGCTTGTACACCAAATTCTTACGTAACAGAATCATCTCTCCAGCCTCTCCAGGGACAGTAGATGGCAAGTTTAGCCCATGCCCAGTTTGTCCTTGGCACACAGAAGCCAGGAGAACGGTGTTTTTAAAAGACACACTGGGGACCATGTCCTTCTTCAACCTTATGTCCTGGTTACACCTTTGTGGGTCTGAGCTCATGCGTGACCCAGGGACATGGAGAAGTGTGTCTTTTCCAGGCAGTCCTGCTGGGTTTTATCTGAACCAAAAATCTGACTTTGTCTGCAGGTGCCTTTCACTTCAGGTTGTAATTGTCCTGAGGTAAAGAGAGCAGAGGCATGGGGAACAGGGTCCCTGCACGGATGGTTCCCAGTGGGAACCGTCAAAGCACGCTGTCCTTAAGTTGCTCCTAGTAACCATGGCTGCAGATAACCATGGTGTATGCAGATGAGCCCTCAAAAAACCAGAAAGCAAAGGGAAGGAGATCTCGTTTCAAGATTAGGACCCTATTCTACACAGGCCTTAGTGATCAAATTGCTCCTCAAAACCCGACCAGAACAAAGCCCTGTCAACGTTTCCCACCACCGGATCCAGGGACTCCGTTTTCTTTAGAAAATGCCATCCTTCAGGCTGAAGTTACAGGAATGTGGTCTGATGTGACCTGGTTTTGTAAACAAACTCCTTAGTCAACCAGAAAGGAATGGGATAGAGGGGGATCAAAGTCCCCAGGGGGTCTCAGGAGCTATATACATAATATCGCTTCTTATTAACCGAGCTATACTGAATGAAAACATTCACGCCTGCCCGTTCACTCTGTCCTGTCTCTAAGAACCTAGCATTCTGCCACAGAAGCTTCTGGAATTTTCTGGAGACCATTCTATATCTTGGCCATCCAGTTACCGCAATAGTCCAACATGTGACAAGCCCTTCCACCACCCCGTTACCTCAGAGCCTTGTCGTAGGGTGTGGTTCCTTTATTTGGTCTTTGAGATCAAGAGGGGCTGGTTACTGTCCTTGACTTCCTTCTGCTGTTCCCAAGGGTCCTTATTCCTGCATGTTCATTCAGAGGGACATAGGTCTCCCCCAGGAACCTGCCGTAGGAAGCTGCCTAGAGACCCAAACTACCATCCCTCCCTTTCCTGAGTCTGAGGGGGCACAAGCAACTACTGAACACGGGTGACTCGACCTCGGGCCCCAGGGCAGTTGACAGCTTAAGCCTAGGAGACCACCCTTGACTGAGCCCTGCAGGCTTCAGGGAGCCAAGCAACTATTCTTGCTCTCCCCACAGATGGGCTTACGTCCTTTCAGTTCATGGGATGTCATCCCATGGTGTACAGTAGGTGATGGTAGTCTCATGTGATTCCCAGGTGAAGCCCCATTTTACAGATGGAGAAGCTGACCCTCAAGTCCCAAAGGAACTTTTAAAAGAAAACCCTGAAGGCTCTTCTTCTGGACAAGCTATTTTCCCCCATCTTTCCTCCTGCAGACTATGTGGGCTCCTCACTTCCCGTCTCCTCTCAGTAAAGCAGCAAGTATCCCCTCCTTCCCTCTGGCCGTAATGATACTTCATTAGGCATCTATCTGTAGCTTCCTCCTGGATCAAGGTGGATGTGGAAGATGCTGAGTACTTCACACGACAGACACCATCTCATCTTTTTATCATGGTTCACAGAATTCTTATTTTCTTAAATCCTGGGAACGGAGGGGTTGTGTGCTGGCAGCTTCTGACACTGGTGTATCTGACCCTGGATACACACACACACACACACACACACACACACACACACACACACACACATACACAGAGCTTGTGACTGTGGACAAAGGGTGATTTCTGAAGGTTTTAGTTTATCCAGATAAACATACCCCCCCCCAACCTACTGTCACCAAGCAGTTTCTTCTCTCCAATGGGAAGCTTGGAAGTCAGAATGGAGAAGTCTTTGGGATGAAGAGCCTTACCTGGAGTGTACCCACCATCCAATCCTCTCCACTCCAACATGGGAGGCCAGTGCTCTCTTCCCCCTGGGCAGGTTTGCCTCAGAGCCTCAGTCTGTGTAGGATTCACATAACATTCCACAACCTTGCGGGTGTTTTGCATGGACAACGTGAGCCCCGGAGGCTACTGATTGTCTCACACAGGAAACAGATGTGGCTTGGGATTAAGGAACAAAAAGGCTTGTTTGGAGCAATGTAGTGGAAGGAGAGAGGTGGGATTGCCCATATTCAACCTTAGGATAGCTAGACTCAGCCAGCCCGGGGAACGGTTGAGCTCAGTTGGATGCAAAGGGAACCCTGCCTGAGCCACAGCAAGCCAGACCCTGTGTTCCTGCCAGACTGGTCCTTAGCCACACCGCCTTGAGAACTATGGGATGGAGCAATGTCTCTGTCTCCTTTCCCCCTTTCTAGCAGAATCCAGGGATTTTCAGGCCGAGGCAGGCTTGCTCTCTCGAAAGGGCTGGAATCTCTTTGCCCATCATCTGGCGGCTACCATTAGTTTCCAATGGGAAGGGTCGGAGGTGCAGGAGACAGCTGTGTCCTGACAGCAAATACGTGATGTCCCGTGGGGAAGGACTGTCGGACCTTCTCCAGCCTCTTAGGATGGACCTGAAGCATTCACGGTCCTCCCTTCACCATGGAGCCTTCTCCTAACAGAAATCGTTGGTTATGGTTTGAATGCAAATTAAACCCCTCTCCAGGCCCATATGTTTGAATGATCGGTTGGCCCTGGTTAAGGAGGATATGGATTATTTAGGAGTTGAAGGGAGTGGGGCACTGGGAGTGGTGTCACAACCTCAGGTTGAACCAAGCTCTCTCTGCTTCCTGATCATCCAGGAGATTAGCTCGTAACCCACCATCATGCCTTGCCCACTGTTTCCCCTCAAATCATGAGTCGGGAAGAATCTTTTCTCCCTTAAGAGGCACTTGTCAGGCATCTGGTCACAGTGATGTTGAAAGAAACTAGCATACTGTTCCTGATATGCTTGTTTGGAAACAGCTTACAATTCAGAAAATGCTGACTCTTCCAGAGTGTCTCCAATCTGTTAGCCTTCAGGCACGTCCAGCCTCTAGCCCACAGGGCAGGCATTTCCCAGGAGAATTATGAGTAAGGTCCAACATACTTGTAAATGACGACATCATAGTGTAAGGGTTGCATGCCCCTGTGAGTGACCTGGAAGTACACATCTGTCTTCAAGAGGTGGCAGTGGGCTTGAGAAGTTGTCTAGATAATCTCACAAGTGGCCATGTTTGAAATGACATCGCTTCTTTCTGAAACGCCAGCCCCTTGAGTATTGCACTACAGGATGCTTAATTCAACCATCACAACCATCAAGTGCTCTTCCTCTCTCTGTCCTCATCCCACTTCACACACACACACACACACTTCAGACGCTCTAAGCCAGTGTTTCTCAACCATTGTAATGCCGTGACTCTACAGTATAGTTCTTCGTGTTGTGATCATCCCACCCCCCAATTATAAATGGATTTTATTGCTACCTCGCTACTGTGATGTAAACATCTGATGTGTGCGATGTCTGATATACAGCAACCAAAGGGGACGTGGCCCACAGGTTGAGAACCACTGCTAAGCACTGCAGGCCTTCCAGTCGAAGATAGTCCCCTAATTTAAATAGGGATGTTACTAAAGCCCCAAGAAGTTACCCCTCGCTGTATCAGGTTCGGGTGGGTAACATCTATTATGGATGGAATGTAAAATGTCCCCACAGGGTTCAAGTTTTTGTATGTCAGGTTCCCAGTACACCGCACTGGCCACTGTTTGGAGTGACTGTGGGACCCTAAAGAGATTGGCTTGGCTGTAGGAGGTAGATGCCCTTAGCTCATGAGCTTTATTGATTATAACATGGCTCCAGGTTAGGCTGATTTTCTTTCTTTCTTTTTTTAAAGCATCTGGAAGCTTTGTAGGCACAGATCATTGAGCTCCAAGAGGTCTGAGAAAATGAGGAGAGGTGTGGCGAGTTGGTGTTTGGTGGTGGTGGTGATTTGTGTGTGTGTGTGTGTGTGTGTGTAGATCGATGCCTGTGCCATGATCTACATGAAGGTCAGAGGATAGTTTGGGAAAGTCTGTTTTTTCTCTTTCCACAAGGTTCTAGGAATTGAACTCAGGTCATCAGGCTTGGTGACAAAGGCCTTAACCATTGAGCCACCTCACTGCCCCTATAATTTGTATTTCTAATGGGTACACTGGTTATGCTCCTACTGTTGGCCTGGCTGCCCCGTGAGCACCAGCTGACGAAAGCTGGAGGTCAAGGGCAGTAGTGTGCTTGGTAACATCTGAGGAGCTCGGTAAATATGAAAAATAAAATGCTGTGTGGATTTACCCACTCGATTCTGATTCAGTAGATGTGAAGATGGCCTTTTCCTCCATGGTCCAGTGATTCTGGTGCATGCTGGGAAGTTTAAGAACCAGCCCTCTGGGCATCCAGGAACAGGATAGAGCACACTTTCGAATGTTCCAGGGGATAAAGCTACAGGTGTAGCTCCTTGGGTACAGCGCTCACCTGGAAAGCATGAAGTCATAGGCTCAGTCCCCAACCCTGCATAACCTGCATGTGTTGACATAATCCCAGCACCCAGGCGATGAAGGCAGGGAGAGCAAACATCCAAGGTCATCTCAGGTATACAGGGTCACAAGCCATATTTTGATAGGAAGAGATACCTTAGCAGTGCTTAACCAGGGCTGGTTTTTGCCCCAACCTGGCAAACATCTGGCAAAATCAAGGACACTTTCAGCTACCACAGCGTGGATCCAGAGGTCTGATAACTACCATGGCCTCAGCCTTCTCCGGACACCTCGTCCTGTCCTTTGGTTTTCTTCTTCCTCTGTGGCCCATGCTGCTAGCCAAATGCATGTTGCTTCCATGACCTACACGTGTTCTGTGTCCCATATTAGAACGTAGACTTCAGACTTATGTTTGTTTGGGTCATTTCTTCCATGTGGACAGCCCCTAGACGGGTGGTTCTCAACCTGTGGGTCGCGACCCCTGGGGTTTTGAACGGCCTTTCAACAGCTCTAGGCCAGCTATCCTGCATAAATATCTAGGCAGTTATCCTGCGTGTTTCTCCTGCATACCAGATTCTTACATTGCAGTAGGAGAGCTGCAGTTATGAAATAGCAAGGAAATTAATGTCCTGGTTGGGGTCATTGCAACATGGGGAGCTGTGTTAAAGGGTCACGTCATTAGGAAGGCTGAGAATGGCTGATCTAGACGATGCTTGACATGAGCAGATGCTCAGATGCTTGATCGACATTAGATGGATCTGAAGAAATGGCCTAGCACTTAACAGCATTTGCTGCTCTTGAAGAAGATGAAAGTTTGGTTCCCAGCACCCACACATCTGCACATCTGTCTGTTAACATTGTTTGTAACTCTAGTCCTGGGGTACCGATCCTATGTTCTCTTCTGGCCTCTGTGGGCACACGTGTGGTGCGCTAACATGCATACAGGCAAAGCGCTCAAACACATTAAGCATTATCTGAAGTTGTTAGATGCGGGCCAGCGAGATGACTCCTCAAGGGAGGTCCCCTGCTGTCGAGTATGATAACCTGAATTGTGTCACTGGGCTACACTGTGGTCAGAAAGAATGACAGAACCACTTCTCAAATGATCCTCCCCCTCCCCCACAGGCAAAGCAATACTGTAGACTTCTGCTGCACAAGCTCCCTGCACACCTTCTGCAGTGGCCACAGGATGTACCCATTGTCACCCATTCAGAGAGGGACAGTCATTTCCTCTAATAGACAAAGGGCCTCTGCTTTCCTTCAAGGACTATTCAAGTATCCTAATTTCAGGATCTCACAGAGAGAATTGAAAGGGAAAATAAGTCTCCACGTCTCTCTTCAATCCACTGTCTTTTCTTGTCCTGCTCTCCCCCCCACCTCATTTCCATCCAGAAAGTTCTTGCCCTGTATTTTCTCAAAATTAGAAAATCAGACCCTTAATTTGCGTGTCTGCAAGTGCCGGCGAGAGAGCCGGGGAGCGCAGATTCAAAGCGGCCCTTGCAGAATGTTCCATTCCCCCATGAGTGCGGGTCTTGCTCTCTTTGGAGGAGGGAGGGATGCCAGAAAGCTCTCTAATCATCCCCCCACTTTCCATTCCTACCGAGCCTGGAACAGCTGAGAAATCATCATCCTCGCCGGAGAACCCGGTCCTTCTTTTGGAGAGACTTGTGACCCACTCACGGTGGGAACAGAGTTCGCAGACTCTGTCTGATGCCGGGGGGAAGAAGCTGGAGAGGTCAGGACCTCCTCCCTGGCTGGTTGGGAACAAAAGCCTATGCAGTGTGCAGCAAGCTGTTTTTCTCCAGTTTGCTTCTTGCGTTCACTTTCCCTGCCCCAGTGTCCTCTGTCTGGTACACTGGGCCAGGCTGTGACAAAGATGGGTTATTAGGGCAGGGAGTGAAGGGGACACTCTTGAATGTGGCATGACCAAACCCTCTCTTGAGACAGGCTGCTCTTTAAAATGGCTCATTCTTGAAAAACTCCAGGCTGAAGATGTATACAATCAGACATTTAGGGTCCTGCCCAAAGACACATTTTAGAGCTCCCGCAACACACACAGCCCTCTGCAGTGCCTTGCAAGTCCCTTGTCTGCATCCAGGTGCTTTGGAACAGATGGTGGTGGCACTCAGGCAAGTCGAGCAACAGAGTATTTGTCAAAGGCTGTTTATTGGGAACTTATGTGATGTACATGAGGCACCAGAGGGAACCTGTGCTCCAGTGGGCAAGTGGCATTATGGGACACCAGTGGTGTTATGTGGCCTTAGAATAGACAGAGTGACCAGACTTGTGTCCTAGATCTCTCCCTGTTCATCTCTCCCAGCCACAACCATCTACCTTAAAGCCCAGCTTAGACACTCTCTGCAGTGAAGGCCAGAAAAAGAATCCTATTTCTGATCGAGGAACTCCTGTGCTTAAAGACAAAGAATCTGGAAATGTCCAGGGTCTGGCCTGCCCATGAAGGACTACGGAAGGGGGCGGGGGAGATGGCTCTATCTGCGTCTCCTATATCAGACTGGCCCTGATGATCTTAAAGGGATATTCTTCCCCAGCAGCCTGAGTCTCAGGATTATTAAAACCCATGAGGTGTGACGTCATCTTCCTACAATCCATCTTCAGCTTCCATTCAGGAAGAATCAAATCGCTGTAAGACCTACAGTTCATCCTTCTAGGAAGGTGACCCCAGATCTCATGCATCTTGTCCTTTGGGGGCATCCAGGAAGTGCTAGATGATGACCTGAGTTTTGACCCCCAGCATCTGCATGAAGATGGGGTACAGTGACCTAATTCTGTAACCCAGTACTAAGGGGCCAGAAACAAGCAGATTCGTAGGGCTCCCTGACCAGCTCTTGCCAAAGCTATGGACTCCAAATTCAATGAGCCATCCTGTATCTAAAGGGTATGGTGAAGAGCAACTAAGGAAGACACCCAGTGTCTACCTCTAGTCCATTTCTACTACATACACAGAATAGCAAACAGATGCCCAACAGCCCTGGAGGGCTCTCCCTTGATTCTCTACATCATGAGGAGAAGGACGTTTGGAGAAGAAAGAGAGCATAAGAGGTTTTTACTCTTCCTATGGCCATCATAGGCAGTAATGAGCCAAACCCTGCTTCCACTCTTGGGGCTAAAGGGTGAGTCCTGCTAGTGAAGGCTAGACCCTGTGGATTTCTGGTCATGTCTATAGGCCCCTGCACAGTTCCCTGGATCTAAGCAATGTCTCCAAGCGGTCAAAACTGACCAATGACTCACCTAGGAGACTAGCCTTGGGCTTCAATGCCTGGTCGGGTAGGAGTGGAATTCAGGAATTCTGAGAGGGGATGGCAGGCTCAAAGGTACCTCAGGGACCCCTCTGCAGATCTTGATGATGACAAGTACCCATCCTGAATTTCAGGGATGCTTCCCCAGGGTTCATCCTAGGAAGGGTCGGAAGTCAGCTTTTCAATGATATCGTACAAAAAGGAAGATGCCCGCAGGTCTCAGAGTTATCCAGGAGACTCCTGGAGCCTGTTTCCACCCGGGAAGAGATCTGAGGAAGTAGCCAGCCGAGTTTTGCAAGGTCTGGGCTGGTTTCTCAAAGAACTGCCAGGTGGTGACAGGAAATGCAATGACTGAAAACTAAACGAGCAAAGGACAGATCCCAACAGGAAGAATTCAACACTCCTGATGTCTATGACACTAGTGTGTCTTCCACAGAGGATATATAGGTGGCTTGTCATAACGGTAGACTCTGGAGACCCAGGGCAGGGACAGAGGAGAGGTGCTTGCCATTGTCACTCTGATGGACACGGGCTGTGTGACTCGGATGCGTCACTTCCCCCTCTCTGACTCAGCCCATCCTGGACTCAAAGAGGGGCTGACTCCAGAGCCCGTGGGTCCCAGATCACTCATCAAAGAGTCGCTGGAGACTTCTGCTCCCTCTGCCTGGCTTCAGCAGGGCTTCAGGATTGCCACAGTAAAGAAAAGATGGGTGCTCACCTTGCCTTTTTGAGTTAGGTCACCAAGTGACCCCAAGTGTATAGTGATAGACTGGATAGTGGTCACTGTGGATACCGAGGTCACCATGGTCACCACTGGGGGATAGATGCAAGTATTTTACAGACTCAGTGTTCTCCAGAGTTGGTGTGCACCAGCCTCTCTCCTGCTCATTGCCAGTGTTAAATTTATCCAGGTGTGGTGATGCCAAAAGATCAGAAGCCAGTTACCAACGAGCAGATAACTTGCAGCCAGGTGGCACATCCCTACAGTCGCAGGAAGACTATGAGTTTGGAGCCAGCCTAGGCTACATAGTCAGCACAGACCAGCTTTGGGCCACGAGACGCTGTCTCAAAAGACCAAGAAAAAGAAGGAACGGCTCAGTCAGTGCTGACCGCACAATTGTGAGTGCTAGAGTTGGTCTCCAGAAACCACAGTTTTAAAAAGGCCAGAGAACCAAGCCCAGGTCCTGTGCAAGAGCAGCCAGTTGTTCCTGACACCGAGCCAGGATGGGGTGGTATCTTTATCATCTTTATCAAAAGTCAGGTGTATCCATCAACCTTGAAAATTCCCCTGTTTCCCTCCCTGGCTACCCCACCTCCTACCCTCATCCCTACCCCTCTACCTAATTCTACAGTTTACCTTCGGGTTTTATTTGCCTCACTGGGGATGTCACGCACATGAGTCCTGCAATGTCTGTGCCCCCCTTCCAGGCTACTTTGGCTCCGCAGAATTATTTGGAGACCCAGCCAAGTGTCTGTGCTTCGGAAGTGCGTTCATTTTGTAGCCAAAGACTATTAGACCATATGGATTGACCACAGTTTGTTTATTCTTTCTGAGGTTGATGGACATTTGGACTGGTTCCAGTTGGGAGCCTGTCTGAATAAAGCTGCCTCAGACATGTGTGTGTATGTCTTATTGTGGGTATATTAGCCTTGCTTCTGAGTAAATAGCTGAGACCTCCTGGTTCGGTTGCCTGGGTGACACACTGTAGCCAGTGCAGCACTGGCATGTCAGAAGCCCTTAAGTGACCACACTGAGTCCCTCCAGCCCCAAATCGTACCATCCTGGTGCAGCTCAAAAGTAGCATTTGATATTGTTATATTTGTTCAAACTGTGAGAACACACACATAACAAAATTCACTGCCATGAATAATGTGCCACGTGCCTATAGCTTCAGTGCTTGGGATGGAGAAACTGGCGGATTGCTGTTTTGAAGCCGACCTGTGTTACTTAGTGAGACTGTGTCACAAAAACAAAAGAGCCTGGAGAGGTGGCTCAGTGGTTGCGAGCACTAGTTGCCCCTGCGGAGACTCTGGTTCAATTCCCAGCACCCACATGATGGCTTACAACCATAAGTAACTCCAGTCCCAAGAGCTCAAAGCCTCTTCCGGCTTCCGAAGGCACCAGGCACGTATGGAGTATGCATACATAGTTGCAAACAAAATGTGCATATGCCTATAATAAATAAATCTAAACAATACTGGAGAGCAAAGGGAAGTTTGAAACCCACAGCAAGGTGACCTGTCTTGGTCACATTCGTGTGTATCGTTCACAACTGGAGTTCCTGTCACGGAGCTGTCACCATCGTCACCTTCTCCATCTTCTCAAACCGAGGGTCTCCCTCTTCACCCCCTGTGCCCCCAGCAGCCACTGCCTGGCTCGTCATCTCAGTGAATTCGGTGGCTCTGGGTCCATCCTCTATAACTGACTGTCCTGGGATCTTCGTTTTGTATTTTGTGCCGCTCTTACCTAAGTTAGCACAGTGTAGAACTTCCCAGGCTCGGAAGTCAGGATTCTTTTCCTTTTAATTTTTTTTTTTAGACTCAAAAGATATCCCACAACCTTTCTACGCTCTAATGTGCTGTTTTAATGGGGAAATATTTCATAGGAAATTATTCTTTTTAATTCTACAATTAAGTTACCCGGCCCTGAAACTATAAATTCTTTCTGACTCACCCGGACGTCTTTGACTGTGTTCATCCACAGTATGATAGACCCAAGAGATTATAAAACCAGAGGCGTGGGCACAGTGTCAATTTCGCGGGCATTTTGGGGTAAAATATGAGGGAGGAGGGTCTCAAGAGATGGTTCTGCAGGTCAGAGTCCTTGCTGCTCTTCTGAATGGACCTGTGTTCTGTTCCCAGCACCCACGTCGGCCAACTCCCAAACGTTTATAACTCCAGGTCTGGGAGATCCAATGCCCTCTCCTAGCCTCCTTGGGTACTCACACGTGGATGGCATACACACACACACACACACACACACACAGAGAGAGAGAGAGAGAGAGAGAGAGACAGAGAGAGACAGAGAGACAGAGAGACAGAGACATAGAGACCGAGAGAGACAGAGAGACAGAGAGAGAAGCAGACAAACACAGAAAGAAATAAAAAATAAAGAAACTTAGAAGTAATAATAAAAACGTGCGGTGTAGAGAATGTCAGGTAATGTCAGCATCATCTCCCACACCTCCTATTCCCCCCCCCCCCATGCCCTGAGAAGTAATTTTCTGGTTAATTCCTCAGAACACCCACCCCATGCTCTTTTTACCCCTGCCCCCGAGCTGTCGGTCCCAGAGTCTGGGAAGCAGATTTGTCTGTTTGTATTTCCCTTGGCTGTTTGAGCGTCCGATCTGTCATTTCTGATACACTGTGAATTTCCTGTCAGCTACGAGAAGCACCTTCAGAATGCATGATGGGCTGGGGAATGTGAACTGAAAGCCCTTTAGATGGGACCGGGGGACCTTCCCAAGGGCCAAGAAGTGCGGCTCTTCTTGCTCAGAGGTGGGGGCAGCCCTCAGCGAAGCAGGCAGAGTTAATTGCCTGGGTGTCGAACCGCCCCAGAAGTGTAAGGAAACGAGAGCGGCCATAATTAAAACTCACATGTTGGGATTTGACAGACTTAGCTGGTCTCACAGAAGATGGGCAGGTCGGAGACTCAGCTTAGATTAAGAAGATGCGCTCTGGGAGGCACAGGGCAAAGGTTTCCACCGCTTCTCCACACGGGGGCGCTACTCAACCCTTTAGCTCAACTCACCGTGCCATTAGGCTTTCTAGGACCTTCTAAGTAGCTTTCACCGCGTCTCCGTACAGCCTTTGCTGTTTCTTGCTCACGCTAACTGTACTGCCTGTTGGCTGTTTTGAAGCATAGAGTACACTCAGTAAATATTTGTCTACTACTTGCATGAAGAATGGATGCCACCTGTTTGCTACCTTTTTGTTAATGTCACCAGGTTCCTTTATGACATACAGTGTCTCCTTCTCAGCGGCTGGCATACAGGCTGGCCCAAGGGATCACAGCAAAGGCTTCCAAGCTTGGAGATCTAGCTAGCTAGCCTCCTCTGTCAATCACAGCTGGGTGGGCATGGCTCTGCCCTGCCCAGTAATCCCAGGATCACCGAGACAATTCCTGTTTCCTAAAAAAAAAAAAAAAAAAAATTCTGCGGATTCCCAGCACAAAGTAAGAGCTCAATAAAATAAAAAGACTGATCAAAGATGGAGGGCAGGAGAGCTGGCTCAGTCAGTAGAGTGCTTTTCATTGAAGCATTAGGATCTGAGTTCAGTTCCCCCAGGACTCGTGCAAAACAAACAAAAGCAAAACAAACGAACAAAGGCCCCAAAGATTAGGTTTGCAATGTTCTTGTAACCCAAGTGCAAATTCTGAGGGATCTAACACCTTCTTCTGGCCTCGTGTGGTAGGTATACAAGCATTTAGAAATGCACACACATACACAAAATACTTGTAGAAACATTGAGGTGGACAGAGATCAAGGAAAAGGCCCAACATTGACTCACACAGGATCACACAAGCTCACACACGCTCACACACGCTCACACACGCTCACACACGCTCACACAGGCTCACACATGCTCACACAGGCTCACACATGCTCACACAGGCTCACACAGGCTCACACATGCTCACACAGGTTCACACATGCTCACACAGGCTCACACAGGCTCACACAGGCTCACACACGCTCACACACGCTCACACACGCTCACACAGGCTCACACAGGCTCACACACTCTCACATATGCTCACACACGCTCACACAGGCTCACACAGGCTCACACATGCTCATACACTCTCACACATGCTCACACACGCTCACACACACTCACACACGCTCACACATGCTTACACACACAGAAGGAGTACTTTCTGAGGATAAACATTCTAGTGGCAAGTGCTCCTTCCTCACCCACTTGGGTGTGTGACAATAGTTCAACTACTATGTCATGCTCTGCTTTGTTCTGGGACAGAATTCATAAGCCTGTGCTGCTGTTTTCCTACCCAGGAATGTCACTCTAGGAACAAGCTGAGCACTAGCCCTGGACTACACTCCTGTGAGCTTCTATTTGCGTCTTTCCAAACCCCCCATTGATGTACTTTGATTTCTTGTTCTTTTAAGGTCCAGCCTTCAGGTGATGTTAGCACAGGCTAGCTCATTAGAGTCATGTGGGAAACTTGGTGGATTGACGTCCTGTTTGGACAGATCAGATGTGACCTTAGCTCTGCCTCCCACCAGCTCTTTCCTTGGGTGCATTCTGTTCTGTTCCTGAACACCCACTTTTTTCCCATCTACACAACGGGTGCAATGGAATTTTCTAGAAATTGATGCTAAGATTCATTGTTTATTCGTTAGGTTTATGATACTGTGCTGTTTTGAGATGAAGCAACAGAGGCAAGGTACTGTAGGTGCTTTTCCGTAGGGGATGCTGACAGTTACAAAGGGTCTAGCCATCATCGGTTGGCCCAGTTGCTGTTGTGGCAACACAGGGCATTGTGGTGAGCACACAGAGCAAAAGAACCCTGTTCCTATGACTGCAGCTGGGAAGTAAAGAGGGAGAACGGACAAGGTCACAATGTCCTCTCTAATGATAAGTACCCAGTGGCCTCACTTTCTCCCTCTTGGCCCCACCTCCTAAAAGTTACACTCACCCCCATAGGGCCACAGCCTGGGAAACATGCCTTCCGCATGTAGGCCTTTTGAGAGCATTCCAGATCTAACCAGTTTGCAAATAACCACAACCTGCGTGATCTCAAGCCATGTAGATTCCTTTCCCTACAGTTCTGCTGAGGTGGGGTTCGAGGGTATTGCATGGTGTGTGTGTATGTGTGTGTGTGTGTGTGTGTGTGTGTGTTTGAGACTAGGTCTCAAGTATCTTATGATATAGCCAAGGATGACCTTGAACTCCTGAATGCCAACCCTCTACTTCCCAAGTGCTCAGATTTCCAGCCTGCACACGGCACCCTGTTTATACAATACTGACAGATTCAAACCGGGGCTTCCAGCACGCTAAGCAATCTCTATCAACTGAGCCACACCCCCACCCATTCACTGGCACTTCTAAAGGAAAGCCCTGTTGGAAGGGTAGGCTAATTCCCCCGGCACCACAGTGAGAGCGGAGGATCTTTGACAATACCAGATCCAGAGGGGGCACGCACCGAGTTCACACACAGTATGTGTGTTCTGTGCCTGGGGACATAGAACTAAGACTTTCCCCTTGGTAGGACAGAGATGAGTCACAAAGCAGGTGGTGAGTCCTGGGATCATGAGGTGTGTAGAAGTCGGGGATCCATTTGGGTGCGGAGTTGAGGTGCAGCCAGGAAGGCTACACAGAGGAAGAGACAGTGGAGTGGAAAAGCAAAAACTTGATGTGCTGACCAGAGAATCTGAGGGGTGCTCAGCAGCCTCCGTGACAGCCTCAAAACACTGTGGTAGCCCTAAAGGAGAAAGTGAGGTTAGAGATACGGTCAAATTCTACCCAGTGGAGCCCTTGGATCTTGCTGGAAGGCTGGGATTTGACATCAGACGTCAGTCATCACAGGGTGTCCTTCCTTTCTCCAATGCGAAGATCGGATGCAGCCGAAGAGGGGACTTGGGTGATTCACCACGCGACGATCTCAGGTTTGAAGAGTTCTCTCTCTCTCTGTTTCCACGGGGCTGAAGCTGTAAAGCAAATTCTGTTCTTTAGTTTTAATGATGTAAAACCCCAAAGGCAGAAGCTCTTTTCTTTTGCACTGTGGGCACGGCGTAAGCAGTGGCCCCGTGCCTGCAAATTGAGCTGGGGCTCCGTGGTACCTGCAGAAGTTCCCAGCATGCTGTTCGGCTGCTGCTCCCATCACGGTTGATGGAAAATCCCATCTCTGGCCCAGTTCTGCCTCCAGACAAAGAGAAGACTCTTCTATTGGAAACCTCTTGCCGCTCTCTGTTCCCCTCTCTGCTGTTCCGAGCCTTCATACCCAGCCTCTGGATCCCTAAATAAATAGACTCACAGGTGCGCTGTCATTTGCCAAATCGTGGTCTTGTTAGCGGTAATGTGGCAAGAGCTCTGCTTGGGTCCAGGGCCACCTGTGGGACCACATGTTCTTTTTCTCAATTGGCCAGTTTCTTTGTCGATTAAGAGACTATGTTGTGGGCTGGAGAAGTGGTTCATCAGAAAAGAGTGCCTACTATGCTTGTAGAGGGCCAGAGCACGATTTACAACGTCAGGCAGCTCATAACCCCTTAATAATTCCAGCTCCAGGAGATGCAGCGCCCTCTTGTGGCCTCTTCAGGCACCTACACTCATGTGTACATAACTACGAATTCACTCACTCACACACACACACACACACACACACACACACACACACACACACACAATTTAAAACAATGAAATTCCTTTCTTAAAAAAACAAAAGATTTTGAGCTAACATGGGCTGTCAACGTCTTTTCAAGGATACACCTGTCTTGGTCACCCCTGTGCCCTCAGGGTCACATGCAGAGCAGGCTCTCCACAAGCAAATACTAGGCTGAGCACTGGAGTAGCTTAGTATCCTTGGCAGTGTTTGACACAGGGCTAACACTATAACAGTTAAGATAAAACCCCTTCCCTTTAATAGGAAGGAAAACAACTAAAATACAGTCCGGCAAGCATAAGACACAAGTGGAATGTTCCCAGGTGGCATCTGGGGAGAGCCTGCGCCCCAGAATTCCTGACTTCCGTTTCTTCCTCAGGAAGGAGTAGTACCGAAGGACTGCGGCACAGAATTACCTCCAGTCTCCGGCTCACACACACCAGGCCTGAGCCAAGGAAAGAGGGTGTTAAGCATCTTGTCTCCCAGCTCACGCATGCGCTTCCTTGTTATTCTGTTTGCAGAGAAAGGCACCAAGAATATACATACATATTCCCCCTCGTGCGGAGAGACTACACATTTGGATTCTATAAATTTCACTCCGGGAAAGGAAAAAGAAGAAGAGAAAAAAAAAAAAAAAAAAAAAACAGGGGCACTGATGGGCGTGAGGAACGTGCTGACACTCCAGTATGTTTCCAGAATTGTGCGCAGGCACCAGCTCAGGATCCAGTCATGTGATGCTGGACTGAGTCCCTCTACCTGGGCCTGGCCGCAGCACAAGCTTGTGCCTTGAGCTGGACAGAGATTCTCGAGTGTGTCTGACGCACGGAAACGCTCTGGCAAGTGTGTATTTTCCACGTGGGGCATTGTGGTCTGGAGGCTTGGCATTCCTCTGAGGCTGAGAGATGAAACCAGGATGTAGAAGCTGGTTGGCTGTCTCTCCTCAGAAAGACTTTGCCCTTGCTAAAGATCAGCAATTATCTCCTTAATGGGAGCCCAAAGGGCTCAAGAGGAGGTGGGAAAATGCGAAAGGCCCCCTGGATTTCCAGAACCTGGGGTATCTGTTACCCAAGCTGCGCCTGCCCAGAAGCAGAGACAAGCTTCCTTCTGAAGGACTGCTTGGAGCCTAGGCAGGAATGCACCGAAGCTTCCGTTCCCTGAATGGGACACTCAGACGATGAGGGGGCATCATGACCAGTTGGGGCAGAAAGCGCTATATACCAAGAAGAGCATCTTTGTCACTGAGGGGAGGAGTTATCGTTTTGGGGGATGGTTCTGCTTCCATGAAGTGTCCACACGCCCTGAAGCCCTTTTTCTCTCTGCACAGCAAATCCTTAGCATCTTCTTCCATACCTCATGGGACTCCCGGATACCTCTTTGTGGACCCTGACACTTCTGCCGTCAGATAGATGGTCAGCCTCTACCAAGAAATGAAAACAGGCTGGTCGCTTCATCATTAGGCTGGTCACACAGCACCCCTCTTGAATTATGCATCACGGGCCTTCCTTTGTGTCTTTTAGTACAAGTACTAGGCCCCGCCTTTTAAAAGCATATACTATACAATCCCACAGTGAACCTGAGATGCCCTATTGGACGTTTTTACTAGAGAGCCTCAGATTTAGAGACCACTAAACCAGAGTGGATGTCAGGGAGTGAGACGTTCGACTCCATTTATGTACTCACATGAAGGCCAGCCTGGGAACCCTCTGCAGTAAGCCTGGCATGGCTGTTTGTGACAACCCCCCCTCCCCCTTGTCACCACAATCCTTTGGTGGCTGATTCTCCTAAGTCAAAAGATGGTTAGGGCTCAGCCTTGCCCAAAGCCACCAGACATAACAGAGACGAGGGAAATGATCAGGACACCCCTACACTACCCACACGGATGCTTTTATTCAGACGACTGTCACCCTCCTGAAATTCAGCCCAGTGGCTGCCTCTCCTAGAACTCGCGGCTCTACACTACATTTAAGCAGGCCAAATCTGGAGAGCTCCGTAGAGTTTATCGGGTTTGGATAATTACACCCCGTGCGTACCACTCCCGCACAGGGTGCACATCCTGATTTACAAAGATGTCAGGAAAGCTGGTTAACCTTTCACACATCCCAGACCCATTACTGCTCGCTCCCGCTCTCTCTCTAATCCCATTGAGTCATTCGAGGGAGAAGGCCACTTAGAAAACAAATGTGTATTTGAATAGCTAATATTGAATTTACATTTCCATCTCAGGTGTATAGAGATAATGATGCAGCAATTAAAACCAAATATATAATTTTGAGTCATGACTAGGGACTGCTCCTCAAAGCGAGAGCTGTCTTAGATGTTTGAATGTTCTTTTTCCTTAAAAGGGGGGGGGGCAGGGTGGGAGTCTGGGGATTTGTTTTTCTTGTCTGTCAATGGATCTCAGCTTGGTGCTTTCAGCTTCCAAGTAGAGGGCGCATAGAGATTTCCGGAAGGCGTGTCAGTTCGCTCACTGTGACCGAAACCTGTCAATAAAGCTCCCAAGCTGGACTCGGGAGTCTGTGAACAGCGATCCCATCTCTGTGCATCTGTAGTTACACACATGTCTTCATACGCCCATGTGCCACTGCATGTGTGTCATGATGACCTCAGACGGGGCGATGTCAGTTCTGGAGAGGCAGGTGGCACCTTGCCCAGCTTTTACCTGGGCGCTGGGAAACCAAACGCAGGTCTTTGTGTGTGTGCGCGCGCGCATGCGCACTGAGCACTTTACCACACCTCCCTGTCTGGTATTATTTCAACAGGAACCTGGAATGCAGAACAGGTTTGTTGGTGAACTTGCCTATACCAGACTCTAACCAGTGCCAATAGAGATGCTTACATCAATGTTTATAAACTGTACCCAATACCCAACCTCTGACCTCTAGTCTCCCTTCTAAGTTGGGTGAAGGGAGAGACAGAGGGGACTATTGTGTGTTCTTCAACTTCTGCAATTCTCAACACTTGCCTGTCAAAAGAGTCTACAACTGCCCCTTTATTCCCAGAGGCATCCTGTTTTTTCTTGGCTGGTGGAAGGGAAGTCCGAAGAACCTTCCAGAAGGGGACCAACTTACTTCTTTCAGTTCCTGTGTACGCTGAACTGACCTCCAAGGCACTGAGTTCCATCTTTTCTGAAAAGGTCAAACTAGAAATTGTCCTGACATGCAGAGGGTCCCCAGGAGTCCACCTTGCTACAATGCCAAGGGTCTGCATTATGTTGAAGAAAGCTTTGCATATGACTTGGAGCCTATGCAGGGCTTTACTTGGTGTGCTAGGCTAGGCAGAGAGTCACCATCAATCCACATGACATTCCCTTTGTGAAGCATTGTATTTCAATCCCATTAAGCTCTGGGGCGAGTGTTTACAGGTCTTGCTCTCAAAACAGGACCTCTGTGGAGCTGAAGTCGCTCAAAGCAGCCGAACTGTGAACATTTGAGGCATCAGGTTGGCTCTGGCCTAATCAGCTGTCTTCCTCTGTTTCCTCTTTACAAGATTAACTGTGTAGCTCCCAGCTGCCTCTGTTTGCCTGTCTGTCACCAACTGAACCAGAGGTCAGTGGGCATGGTGCCCTTTTGTTAGAATTTTGGGAACAGGACAGAGAGCAGAATTCATCTAGAAAATAGAAAAGAAAGAAAGGGGGTGGTCAAGCTTGCTAAAAAAATCTAGAATTTCTAATGTCATGGTTTTTAGCCCCTATCCCTTCATATCTCCTGGGCTTAACCAACTCATTCATTCATTCATTCATTCATCCATTCATTCATTCATTCATCCATCCACTCATTCATTCATTCATTTGCTCTTCAAACATTTAATGCACACCTCCCAAGTACTCTGTGATGGATGTCAGAGTCACAAGAAAGAGCGTGGCAGAAGAAATCCTTCCCTGCTCACCCAGCCATCCAGGGGTAGCATAGTCTTGGCCAGAGGGAGGTTGGGAATTGTCAGAGATAGGAAGCTTGAAACGGATGCCCTGGGCTTTAAAGCCTGACTCTGGGGTTGTAGATGGTGTGGCTTGGGAGAGTGGCACACCTGAACATCTTTCTAGAACTTTCTATCACAATGACCCCATCCTATAGTTTTGTTCTTTGTTGAACAACCAACTGAGAAGTATGATTCAACCTTCGCACACACCATCATTCAGACATTAGCGTGTGCTAGGCTCTCAGGCCATCTCAGGGTGGTCCTGGACCTGGCTCCAGCTGGCCTCATTAGACCTGTGATGTCTTCTTAATGGTCTGCCAGGAGCTTAACCAACAGGTTGAGTCTAGCATTCACGAAAAGTCTGGAAGGAGGCTATTCCTTCATAGACTGAGCCTTGCTCTGGAGTTGTTACAGAAGAGGAATGGAGGAGGCCAGGGAGATGGCTCCGTGGGGAAAAGCATTTGCTGCTCAGCCTGACAAACTGAGGTCAGATCCCCAGAACCCTCATTTAAAAGTATCTGTATTTCTAACACCTCTGCAAGACATGGGAGATGGAGCCCCGGGTCCTGTTAGCCTGGAGCAGGAAGACAGAGACAAGAGAGACCATACCTGCCTCAACAAGGTCCTATTGATCAGCACACATGTGTCATGGCATGCATACACACACACACACACACACACACACACATATGCATACACACACACACACATATGTATACACACTCACACACACTCAAACATACATATACTCCCACACACACAGAGTCACACATACACACAGTCACGCACACATATATACACACACACTCATACACACATATACTCACACACAGAGTCACACATACACACAGTCACACACACACACACACACACACACACACACACACACACACACACACAAACACACACCATACTATTAAAAACTAAGAGGAAGAGGGGAGAAGAAGACAGAAAATGTGGTCCCCAACAGTTTAACAGTGTCCCACCTTTTCCCATTTTCTACCCCACTCTGTGCCAATTTCTGTACACACTGCAGCTTTGAGAGATACTATTTCTCCTCCACCAGAGCCAGCAAAGTTTGCTTGATACAAAATGCATGATCCTGAACATCTATCTATAAATCCTGTATGCTTTGGTGAAGACTACAAAAACCTGCCATGAGATGTGTTCATACACAGCCCTGTCAATACACTGAACAGAGTTCACATCTTTAACAGAATAAGAGATAGTTTATTCTGGAGCCATTTCGGGGTGATCGTGGTCCAGGACCATGGATTTAGGTTATCCCAAATTCCATGTTGCAGCATGGAAACAATTTCATGAAGTTTTATAGCTTTACAGAACAAAGAAAGGCATAAGTCAGGGCAAATTTAAATACACCGGTAGATATATTATAGAGGCAGATGCAGAGAGATAGAGGAAGCTTTTCTATTGGCCTAAGACTTTTGATGACATTCTTCATTTGGAGTTGGTGGAGGCTAGTGGTCTACTAAGTTAATAGATTCCAAAAGGCTTCTTATCTATTAGTCACAGGATATTAGTTCTGTTGTAGAGGTGGGCAAGTCATGGTTAACCCAAGATAAGGTAATTCACTTCTGGGCTCATAACATCCAAGCTCTCTCCACACCCCCACAGTCTTAATTAGTCAGTCTCTGCAGACACAGCTGCTTTCCAGGAATTTTTGCTCACAACATGTTATACATAATTCAGTTTTCCTTTAGCTGGTAAGTTAATTTTGCATGTGTTACTCTTAAATTACTGCTCCTGCTGAGAAAGTCCCCGCTGTGTAACCCTGGGACCCTGAAGGAGTCCAACAACCATTGTCTCCTCTTCCTCCTAGGATAGGATCTCAATACTGCCATTCTTCATAGTGCTGAGCTTCCCAAGGGGGCTAGGTCTGGTGCCATTAAACAAAGGCTAGGGGGGCTAGGTCTGAGAACTATTGAACAAAGTAACCTTCACCCCCAGAGCCCTCAGACCTGCAGAAAGTCAGGATACCAAATCCCAAAGTAACTATGGGCAAGCCCTCCAGGCAGAGGGGATAGCCTATTCCACAGTAGAGAAAGAGAGAGACTGAGGGTATAAATAGTTAATGCTGTTGAGTGTAAAGGTGAGGCAGGGCTAGTCTGATGGAGCCAAGTCATGGGAAGCCAATGTAGGTCATCTAGAAATAAGGGAGGAAAGTTGCCAGAAGAGGAGATGGGTAGGTGAGAGTTAAGGCAATGTGACAGGTTTCCCACTTCCAGGGGCAACTTGGCTATTTACGGCAGAAACATTGTCATAGATAGCTTTCACTGTCAACTTGTCACAGCCCAGAGTTAGCCTTACTAAAGAGATCACCCAGATCTGATTGGCCTGTGGGCATGTCTGTGAGGGATTGCCTTGACTGTTAATGATGTAAGAGGGCCAAGCCCACTGTGGGCAGCACCATTCCCTAGGCAGTGGTCCTGGGATGTACAAGAAAGATACCTGACCTTGAGCCTGAGAGGGAGCCAGTATTCCTCCATCCATGAATTTCGCTTCAGTTCCCGCATCAACTTCCTTTGACAAGACTGTGGCCTGTGAGATAAAATTAACCCTTTTCCCAGTAAGTTGTTTTAGTTGGAATGTTTTACCACAGTGACAGAATGAAAGTAGGATGAGCATATATTCCCTAATCGGGGGTTCTGGGAAACTTTTGGAAGGTTTAATAAAGCCTTGATGGCTGGGTCTGATTCCAGAACACATACACACTCTTGCTCTCACTCTTGCTCCTCCCTCTGCTCTCTGCTCTCTCACTACTAATTTTCTCTGTCAAGTAGGCAACAACACTTTTTCCCTTAGTGGAGAAGGTCCTCCCAGAGTACACTGTTGTCAGGAAAGTGAGAGAAAATGTCCCTTAGTGATTTTCACGGTCTAAAACACCACGACGAAAGCATCTTTAGGGGTGGCTCACAGTTCGAAGTTGTAGTCCGCCATGGCAGTCATAAGAACAGAAGCTGGAAGAAGCTAGTCAACATTGTATCCAGAATCAAGAAGAACAAAGCAGGCCAGCGAGATGGCTCAGCGTGTAAAGGCACTTGCTGCCAAGCCTGATGATCTGAGTTTGATCCCCAGGACCCACACGGTGGGAGGGTAGAACTCATTCCTGCAAATTGTCTTCTGACCTCTATGCATGTCCGATAGCATGGCTTATTCACATAGCAATAACTAATGAATTGATTTTTAAAATGTGGTTATCTCACAAATAAAGCGGAAAACCGTGAATGGTTATGGTCGGTTCATTCTCTCCTTCTTATTCAGGTCTGGAACCCAGCTTATGACTCAGTGCCACCATTTAGTGCAAGACTTCACACTTTAGTTGACCTTCCCTGGCCACATGGCATGCCCCTTTCCTGTGGGACTCTAGAACATATCAAGTTGACAGTCACTATAAGTCATCACAAAAAGCATCTCAAGAGCCCAGCCTTCCTCTCTGCAGTATGGGGAAGAGAGTGACTCAAACCTTAGCCAGGTCCCATAGGCGCATCTGTATCTTCCTATCATCTGTCAGCCAAGACCAAAGATGACTCCGAGTCTCTGGTGCTAGGCCTCTACCCACCCAGCAGGTTCAAGTGCAAAACTGCAGCATTTCACATACCCCTTGTAAAGATGTCCCCGGGGTGTGTTAATTTCAACTTCGGGGAACCCACTTGTCATCGTGGTGGAAGTGCGTTGCCAGAAAAAGGGAGTGAAGAGGTGTTTGAAGTGTCCCAGGGTTGGTTACTGGTGTCTCTGCCTTTTGCTATCATCTGTGTACCTAGACATCTACTGAGGAATCCATCATCCCACTTGGAATTTGGTTGCAAGAGAAATGTCTAGAATCAACCATGGGCTGTCTGGCTTGCTGCATAGATTTTGCTATGGCATGAACTCATGGCAGTGCCCACGTGGGCTTCAGCAAGCTGATCTCTCAGCACCTACCTCAAACCCTACTGTGTCCATGAAGTCATCCTGTGTCCCCGCTTTGAGTTGTTCTTTATCCCTGGGAAAACTTGGTCCAAGAGCTGTCAGCACTGGCCCATGACAGACCCAGCCCTCAGTGCTTGTCCTCCTCTGCCGTGAAGATGCATCTGGAGGGTGTGGAGATGGGGGCAGGCACCAACTTTGATTTGCATCCTTATTCAACCCAGGTTGAAGAGAATGACTGTGTGAGTTGTGTCTACAGATTTAGAGTATAAAAGGTAAGGCTGGGGAGGTGACAGTCTCTAAAACACTTGCCAGGCAGGCAGGGAGTCTTAGTTTGGTCTCTAGATCTCATGTTTCAAGAAGCTAAGCACAGTGCTACATACTTGTGGGGTTTTTTTTCTATTGAATTAATTTTTTTATTAAAGACAGTTTTCTTCCATTTAAAATATCCTAATTATTGTTCCCCCTCCCTCTACTCCTCTAGGTTCCTTCCTACCTTCCTTCCCACCTGAATCCGTCCCCTTTGTGTCTCTTAGAAAATGATCAGACTTTTAATGACTGCTTCTGCTTTATTCATACACGTACGTATAGGCACACATATTAGAAATGCAAAGGCCACTCACATAACCCCACAGTTGGCAAAGCTCAGGCCAGACAGTAAGTAGCAGGCAGGTCTTATACACCCCTCTCCCAGTGTCCTATGAAACAGGAAAGGTGTGAGGGCAGAGGCTCAAAGGAAAGAGTCCACTGTCACCCAAAGATCAGCTCAGACAATGGACAGTGAGCAGTATGCTAGCCAAATGCTGGGCTTGGACCAGGGAAAAGCAGGTGATTGCTCCAGAGGGGAAGGGATATGCCACCAGATACTGGCATCTGCATATATTCAGGTCACATGCACATTTGCAGGTTGGAAAAGGCAGGCACCGGGAGTCAGGGTGAGAAAGAGCCAGATCACCTAAAGGACAAGACAGAACCAGACAGAGCCAATGACTCCTCAAGGGAGAAAACCAAAATCCAGCTGTGTGGAGGTTGCCAATGGCCGTGGAGTAAATACCTCTTATATAGCTGATTTCAATCCACTGGCCTGGTGTACTGGGAAGACCAGTTCCCATTGGCTTTAGTGAGCTCTATAGGTAACAAGAGTGAGCCCCGGTAAGAGAACACAGAGTCCAGGCCAAAAGGGAAGAGCAAGTGCTAAGGCCCTAGGGTAGGAACAATGTGTGCTTACAGATCAGAAGGAATGAAGGGGTAGCACATCACAGCAAGTAAGGGATTGAGAGGCTTGTGCTATAGAGAGAGGCTGGACCACCTGACTATAGAGATCTTTGGAAAGCAGCAAAGTCCTCATGCTAGGGAGGCTAGGGAATTGTGGCCAGATGAATGTCTGGAGATAGGTAACCTTGCCCCAGGTATCCTGGAAAATTTAACTCAGAGGGTAAAATAGACTGTTGAGTGTGATGGCGCACACCTTCAACCCAGCACTCAGGAGGCAGGGGCAGCTGTATTTCTGTGAGTTCAAGGCCAACCTAGTTTATGAATTCCAGGCTAGCCCGGACAATAAAGTGAGACCTCGTATAAATGAAAAAAAAAAAAAAAAACAGACTGTTGCTCAGTGCCTTGGTCCATTTACCAATTCATCTCCCAGTGTCTGAGGTGGGGGTGTGTTTACTAAACAAGAAAAACAAATGTTTCAGCTGGAAAAGAAAATTGTAATGTCAAGTGTGTCCACCGCCTACCCACCCTCTGCTTTAAAATGTCACTGGGACAGATTTGAGCATACAGACCTGTTTCTCCTCTGATGATGCAGACAGTAGCTTTTCAGGGGCAACTAAACCCAGAAAACTCTAGCCAAGGATGTGCCTGTGCCTGTGCCTGTCCTATCCTTGCTTCTGCAATCCTGGTCATGGGGCTGGGATGAAACATGGCCAGTTTGTGGATGGTCACAAGAAAAGAACCCCTCCAGGCCTTGGATGTAGTAGGTCCAAAATCAGTCTGGGGTGGGTTTTCTTGGACGCTACTTGGTCCTCATTGTGGATTGCTATGAGAACTTCAACTGGATCTGGGGTCCACAGATAATGTGAGTAGGCTTCCGGAGAAGGTCCTATTCACGTGCTCTGGGAGAAGATGGTGTACTGGCTGGTTCTGTGTCAACTTGACACAAGCTGGAGTTATCACAGAGAAAGGAGCCTCCCTTGAAGAAATGCCTCCATGAGATCCAGCTGTAAGGCATTTTCTCAACTAGTGATCAAGAGGAGAGGGCCCAGCCCATTTTGGGTGGTTCCATCCCTGAGCTGGTAGACCTGGGTTCTATAAGAAAGCAGGCTGAGCAAGCCAGGGGAAGCAAGCCAGTAAGTAACATCCCTCCATGGCCTCTGCATCAGCTCCTGCTTCCTGACCTGCATAAGTTCCAGTCGTGACTTCCTCTGGTCATAAACAGCAGTGTGGAAGTGTGAGCTGAATAAACCCTTTCCTCCCCAACTTGCTTCTCTGTCAAGATGTTTGTGCAGGAATAGAAACCCTGACTAAAACAGATGGCTTTAAAGCTGCTCATTTATTTGATTTTTCAAACGATGTACCCTCAGTTCCTTGCCAGAAGACGGGGCATGTATTCAAAACAGGCACTCTTGGTGTAATCTCTGAAGTCCACTCCAGCACCTTCCAGCCCTCTCCAGGCAGACTCCTTGGACTCCAGGTCCACTCTGTGTATTTGTGAATACCAGTTTTCAGGCACAGAGGAGTGACAGGGCCCATTCCTGAAGGGAAGCCATATGATGACCTGCCAGGCCACTCTTGGGAACAGAACTAAAATTTCCAAGTTCTCCATGTCATGTCATACACCTGTCACCTCCTACACCATCTTCAGGGATGACATCTCCAAGAACCGGGGATAGAAGTAATTGCTATATACTCTACTGGTTCTGCTCTGTGCCCTTACCATTCAGCTTATGTTTCTAGAGGTATTATAATTCCATTTCCTTTGCTCTAATAAAACACCACAACAAAAAGCAACTTAAAAGGAAAAAATATTTATTTCAGCTCACAATTCCAGGTTAGAGTTCATCGTTTTGGAAAAGTCGGGGTGTCAAGCAGTTGAAACAGTTAATCATGTCAAGCCCACAGTAAAAAGCAAAGAAATAAAATCATGCATGCTTCTATCTAATCTGTTTTCTCCACTCTTAGACAGTCCAGGATCCCAAGCCTAGGGAATGGTGTAGTCCATGGTAGCCTAGGTCTTCCCACATTAATTATTGTAGTCAAGACAGTCTCTTTCGGGTATCCTCATAGGCTGACCTGCTGTAGACAATCCTTCATTGAGACTGCCTTCCCACAATTCTAGATTGTGGCAAGTTGACAATTCAAAACAACCATCATAGGAAGAGACCCAAGAACATGTTGTACCTGGGTTTACCACTAGGAGCCCCTCCCAGCAGGACTTAGAGGAAAGAAGAGAGGAAGCTCAGGGCACTGCTACCCATGCCCTTCCATCAAGGCAGATTTCTGGGAAGGCTCTGTCCTCAGACAGTAGTAACCATGTAGACAGTTATAATGATATAGCACAGATTCAGCACTATGGCCCCTACATCCATAAGGTGGCATGTCACCATGGGATACCAGAGGTGGCTGATGGAATGAGTGACCATTCTTCTTCTCAGTTCTGGAGACTGAAATCCAAGCTCCTGTGCCAGCAGGGTCCATTGTCTCCTTGGTTTGCTGACGGGCCACCATCATGCAATTTCCCAGCCAGATTGGATTAGAGCCCCACCTAAATGACCTCATTTTAGCTTAATCTCCTCTTAGAAGACCTTTATCTCCAAATCCTGTTACGTTCTGAGGCTTGGAACTTCGAGACATGAATTAGAGAAAGGGGGTGATATTGTTCAGTCTCTGGCGGGTCCTTTACTAAGCACTTGATCTTCATGTGAATGGCTCATCTGTTTCTACTGACTGGTTAATCAAGGAAATGCTGGGCTTGTCTCTCTTGCTTGAATTTACACAAAGCTACCCACTTGTAACTCACCCCATGACAGCCAGGAATTGGAAAAAGTATATAATCCAGACTAAATTGTCTAGAGATCTAACCAATCAATCCATGATTACATAAGCCCCCTCCCCTTTCATATGTCTGGTCCCACAATCCTCCTCAAGTCTGAGGAAGCTTTGAGTGGGTTCCACCTCCCTTCCTCAAGGACCCAACAGTATGTACAAGGACCCAGGACAGGGCATTACCAGATCCTTGTCAGTGAGAAGGAGGTATTTTGGTTTCCACTGAGGATGCCAACCCTGAAGAATGTGTCAGAGGCGAGTGGACAGGATCCACACAGCCAAGCTGCACTCGTCTTGAGGAATTCCATTAGACCTTTAAGGACCTCAGCTCTGACCAAACCAAGCCATAACAAAAAGGAGTTCAACCTTAGCTGATATGTGGTAAAGTAGGGCTGGAAATTTTATTAGACATTTCATCTTCAGATGTATTTTGGGCTGAAGAGATGTCTCAGCGGTCAAGAGCACTGACCGTTCTTCCGGAGGTCCTGAGTTCAATTCCCAGCAACCACATGTGGCTCACAACTATCCGTAAAAGGATCCAATGTCCTCAGAGTAACAGTGTACTCATATATATATAATATAAATAAATGAATAAATTTTTTTAAAAAAGGATTTGTCTTATTTTTATGTGTACATGTGTCTCTGTGTGTGGGTATCTGCATGTGAGTATCAGTACCTATGGAGGCCAGAAGAGGGCGTAAGATCCACTGGAAATGAAGCTACTGGTAGTTGTAAGCTACCGGATGTAGGTGCTGGTAACCCAAGGTCCTCTTGAAGGGCAGCAAGCATTCCTAACCACTCAGCCATCTCTCCAGCCCTAAAGGTATTTTAATATAGACTTAAACATGAGGATTAAGAAACAGAGGGAACACTCAAAGTGAGACATATGCAAGCATGGGCTTCCCAAGGGAAAATAGAAAGAAAAAAAAAAAAAGACAAGAGACTTATGTACCCAAGTATGAATCCTCAAGGGAGAACAACAATTAATTGCCTTGGCCTTAGCCATATGTACTGGGAAGAACAGTACCTGATTGCCTTGCCTTAGCCATATGTACTGTTGGGGAGAGCCGCAATTGATTGTGTTGGCTTTAGCCATAACCTTTTGCATGTGCTGTTTCTCTCTTGATAAAAGAGACATGTTGTGGGGTGACTGAAGATGTGCAATGGACTTAGAATTCGATGGAGTAAAACTGGGAGCCACTAAGAATGCACAAGGGGTTCACAGATGCCCTTTCCCACAGGTTTCTGGTGAGAGTCCTAGAAATGACGGGTTTGTAGCTGGAAAGGGAGTTGCTGACTCTGCCAGGACCAGATTTCAGAAGCAGAAGCTTCCTTCTGGTTTCTCATGTCCCCAAGATGTGCTGTGCTTTCTGTCCTAACTCGGATGGGATTATAGTCTCCAGGTAAAGGAGACATCAGGGCACTTGTAGAGGTAAGGTGTACCTCAGAGGACAGAGGAGCCGACATCTCTGCTGTCTTCTCAGCCTTTGCTTCAGGGTAAACACACCCATGGTTCTCTCCTCAAAGGGAATGAAAGGTCTAGCCTTCAGCCAACTTTGAGGGACCATGGTCTGGGTACACAGATTCAGGTTTTCCCCCAAATAACACGCCCCAACACAGTGACAGTTCCATGAGGCTTTTATAGCAAGAGAACAAAGAAAATCATTCATCAAGATTATTTTTTTTGTTTTGTTTTATTTTTTGTTTTTTGGGGTTTTGTTTTGTTTTGTTTACAAATGCCTTAGTAGAAACACCGCACAGGTGGGTTACAGCAAAACCAGGATCTCAACCGTAGGCATCAGATTGTTGTAACTTTCCAGAAGGATGTACCTGGTAGTCCCGAAGACATTAGGTCACACAGAGGTAGACAAGATGGACATTCAGGGTAGAGGAGGTAATTCCATCAACTTCATATATCTAGCCAACCCCTTTTCTAGAATTTTCCAAACTTGCTTGAAAATTGGATGCTTTGTCCATTGAAACCTTTATTGTCCCTTGTCCCTCAAGAGAACTCTCCCACTCAACGCCATGCTATAACTGTAGAGTCTGAGGGTTACTTCTGAGTTCTGGAATTTTCTGCTGCTGTGGTGACTGCTTAGAAAACTCAGCCAAGACCCCCCCACCTTTGTTTGTCATGTAAATTGAGTCACATTCTGTACATTTCTAGCTTGTTTCCTGTGCCCCAGGTGAGGAGTCATAGGTCCCCAGGTTTCTTCCTCAGCTTCATCTCTAAGTAAACACAGGGCAGCCAACATTTTTGCAAATGGCATGTGTCCTGTGCTCTATGTCAGGCTCTAAGTTGCAATAAAAATAAAGCCCAGGGTCCTCCTCCAGGGAGCCTGAGGTGTGAGCCACCCTGCCAAGGGCTCTTGGAATTTGAATGGATAGAGAATGTGATCCCAGGACTCCGCCAGCCCTGATACTGAACAACCTACATCTGCCCACGGAGGAGGCTCGGGTTTGGTGAAAGGTTAGAGAGACATCAGTTCTCAGTTTGAAACTTCTTTGGCCCCCATGAACCTGGCTGTGTCTCCCCATACATGAAGACATTTCTTTGCTTGCCCAGAGCCTTACACTGACACCTAAGGTGTGATAAGAATCAGGAGTTTGACCCCTGCTGTTCCAGCAGAGAGAAGTGGGAGGTGGTTCAAGGGATGGAGCATGTCCTATGTGGCTGTCAATCTTGCCATCTCAGAGTGTGATCTTGGCCAAGGAACTGGCTTAAACCCCAACCCTCCTGGGTACCTATGAACCCCACCAAAACACAAAATCCCTTTTCTTCCCTGCAGTTCTCAAAGAAGATATTAGCATGGTTTGCCTATGTGATGCCCACAGGCATGGCCTCCTCCTCAGCCTGCCAAACCAGCTTAAGAATTGTTTGAGTTTGGTGCACATGAGATGGCTCCATGGGTGAAGGTGCTGGCTATGCCAGAGTGTGATTTCCAGAATCCACAGCGGAAGGGGAAAGTGGACCCCCCACGTGTTGTTTTTTTGACATTCACAAGTATAGCCTGGCAACCATGTGCCCATGAAGAAGCCCCCATCCTCTCTCTCTCTCTCTCTCTCTCTCTCTCTCTCTCTCTCTCTCTCTCTCTCTCTCTCTCTCTCTCTCTCTCTCTCTCTCTCTCTCTCTCTTTTCCTTTCTTACCTATGCTGCTCTCCGGCTTGACTGATGATATTTATTCTAGATCCATTCTGTGTCATCTCGTTACCCTCGTAGCAATTCCATTTTGTTCCCACCATTTACTACAACCCCAACACAGACATTGATGTACCCTCTGCTCCTATACATGATGATGGACAGGTCCCTTCTCAGATCTGCCCAGCCATGGTGCCTTCAGGGCAGGTGGAGAGCTGCTAGATCCTTGTTCTCAGTTAGCTTAGAACCAGGTCTGTGTGAAATGTCTCACTGAAGGTGCTAAGGGAACAGAATTCAGAGTTCAAAAACAAACTATTCCTAGACAGCTGGGATGTTGGCACAGCCTACTGGTCTACCTTTGACCTCTGGGCATAGAGGACAGCAGAATGAAGGGGAACAGCTGCTTCAGGGTCCAGGTGAAGAATGTTTGTAGTGACAGAGACACTTGGCCTTCAGGTAATCTCTAGCTTTCCTCAGACTGCTTGTGAATGTTGCCAAGGACCTTGAGGAAGAGGCTGTCTCTACAAACAGCTACCGATCCTAGTGCTGTTATGCTGTCCCCTCTTCCTGCAAAGGAGAAAAGGGTGTGGGTATGTGTTGGTCTTTTGCTGGGTGAAAAGAACATTGTGGTTTTAATGTTCATCCTGGTGAAATTGGGAATGTGGTACTAGAGGCACTTTGAGAAATGACAGGGACCGCTGTGCCTGGGTCCTGATGTGAGTGGAGTGTTTTTATTCCCAAGTCATGAATGCAGAAATGAAACACAGAGAATCTCATTCAGCAGGTTGCGAGGCCTGGGGAGTGTGAGCTCTGCAGTCTGGCCCCGAAGCCTCATTCATCACCAGGAACCTTGCCTTGGATCACTCAGGCCCCAAGTGCACAGTGCAAAGCTATTGCCTAGTGTGTCTGATATGCGTGTGTCTGGGGCACAGTGTGAAAGCCAACTTAGGGAAGGGACAACAGTGTGGCGGGAAAGATCTGCTGCCACTTAGGTCTAGGTCTGCACTGAGTGGCGCTTTAACACTACAGAAGGAGGAAAAACTCTCCTTTACCCTGACACAGTAACCAAGCACACGACATCTATTCTCAGACCACTGACTTCTACAATGAGCCTCAGGTGACAAGAGCTGGGGAGACTGAGGACAGTGAGAAAGATGTTTAAATCCTTGTCAGTTGGTGATTCTTATATTTCTAGGCTCTCTTTATTGTGTCATTCCTAAAATGGCTGTCTAACACCTGTCATGTGTCAGAGACTGTCCTTGTCTTAAGTTCTCACTGTCTCAGGTGACCCTACATACTGTCCCCCTAGGCTGTGCTGGTGGAGCACAGTAATCATGAGGGCTATCCCCAATGTCTCCAGCCTCTGTCCCTTGTCATCTCCCCCTGCTCACCCTCCACTGCTAGGTGGTTTTTCTGCCCTCCTAGCCTCCCAACTGCTGGCACAGGCACAGAGCTGCACAGTTTGCAAAGAAGCCTGAAGTCACTTCCTAGAACCTTGAGCTAGAGGGTGAACATATTGACGGGATCATGACCTCAACTCGGGAGGTGAGAAAACAGCCCCACAGGGATTTCCCACCATCAGCAGACATGTGTGACCTCAAACACCAGGCCACCTTTCCTTTCACAGACTGCCAGTGTACCCACTGTGCGCTCCTGCCAGTCCTCACCTTCTTTTCCTCTTCTCCCTCCTCCTCTTCCTCCTCCTTTTCCTCTTCTCCCTCCTCCTCTTTCTCCTCATCTTCCTCCTCCTTTTCCTTTTCTCCCTCCTCCTCTTCCTCCTCCTTTTCCTCTTCTTCCTCCTCCTTTTCCTCTTCTTCCTCCTCTTCTTCCTCTTCTTTCACCTCATCTTCCTCTCTCTTTTTCTCCTCTTTCTCCACCTCTTCCTCTCCCTCCTCCTGATCCTTTCTTTTTCTCCCCTTTTTTCTCCTCCTCTCCTTCTTCTTCCTCCTCCTCTTCCTCCTTCTCCTCGTCCTCCTCTCCCTCCTCCTCTTTCTCCTCATCTTTCTCTCTCTCTTCCTTCTCTTTCTCCTCCTCTTCCTCTTCTCCTGCTTCTCTTTCTCCTCCTCGTTTTCCTCCTCCTCTTTTTCCTCCTCCTCTTTTTCTTCCTGCTCTCCCTCTTCCTCTTTTTCTTCCTCTGTAAAAGGGCAGAAGTAGCTAGCTATGTGGATTCCAGGCTCATAGCAGTGCTTTGTATAGGTTCTCTATAGGTTAGCCTGTCCTGTCCTCGGGGTAACATTATGAGATAAGTCAGCACCATATTATTGATTTCATGGATAAGGAAACCAAAGCCTAGAGAGGTTAAGCAACCTGTCCAAGGTCATCACACAGTAAGCCACAAAGTGAGCTTATCTGACTACTGAATCCAGCATGGTTGTGACAGTTTTATCCATTACCTGTCTCAAACACTGCTCATTCATTCCTCCATTGGAGAGACTTCCAGCTTACATAACATAGGGTTCTAGCTCCCTGAGAATCCACGGTGTATGTGTGAGAAGCTGTGTTTTTCTGTTGCTGAATAACAAATAACCACAAATATGGCTGCCCAGCCACTGATCCCCTTCCAGTGTTTGGACATTAGGCATCCAGGTGTAACTGCATTGGGGGGGGGGGGGTCTGCTCAGGGTCTCCCAAGACTGACACCGAGATGCCACTAGAGCTGTGACCTCATCAGAAGACAGACCCTTGCCAGGCTCACTGGTTCCAGCCAGTGTTTGCTCATTCACATGCAGAGTGTTGTGTAGGTCACACCTGCATGTTGGCACACTCCACAACCAGACTCTCGCCAAGAAATGATTGGCCTTCTCTTCTTTAGTGATCAGGGAACAGAGGATGCTGCATTTGCAGTGTTTTCTCGCCAAAGGCAGTTTTAAGGGTATTTGTGTTGGGTGTGTTTTCTAAATTACTGCTCTGTGTGCTTTCTGGAAGCAAGATGCATATGCTTTGGCCTCGGAGAGATTTGCATTTCGGAGCCAGCAGGTTGGCTTCCAGTGAGTAGGAGACACCATCACAGCTGAGAAAGATTCTGAGATGTTGTAAATTTGAGGAAACTCCTCTCACACAACCTCCTGGGTACCTCTTCCCTTAAAGGGATCAATCACACACAACAAGGCTATTCACATGGTTTCCCTTCCAAACACTGCTCCTGTGACTGACCACAGATTCAAACAAATGGAACATGATTCATGATTGTAACAATGACCTGTCCATGTGCTAGATCTATAACATCCCAGCTAATTCCTAAGCTTTGTGTCCTCTGGTAAGGTTGTGACGTGACGTTTCCCCCATTGTAGTCCTGAGCAGCTGAAGCTTGGAGCAGTCAAATGAACACAGTGGGAGATCTCTACGTCAGCATTGAAAACCAAACCTCATCATCTGACTCCAATATGACCCCCATGCAGTCATTCTTTAAAAGCTTGTTCCCACAGCTGGTGGTACATTTTGGGGAGGCTACAGCATCTTCAGAAAAGCAGATCCTGTTTGAAGGAAGTAGGTAGAGGTGGATTGCTAGGGTTGGACCTTTGAAGGCTGAGGCCCCTGCTTCCAGCCCTGTTTTTTCTGCTTCCTGGGTCACCGAGATAAGAAGAGCTTGAAGCACCACCCACGAATGTTAGTCTACTCTCTCCTCCATGGCGGACTGATGCCGTATGATACCATGAGACAATCTCAAAAGCTTGTATATGTGTTTGAGTCCCTTCAACTTGCTTGGTCCAGGTTTTTGGAGACACAAATACAAAAAGCACACCACCCCAAGCAACAGAAGTGGCCCAGGCAGCCTTGGTCTATGTTTGTCTTCTCCCTGATGAGGATTCTGGTCGGAGGGCAATGGAGGCTTCCTTGCCTGTGGTTCCTTCAACCTGGTCCTCTCGCCTCTCGCTCTGAGAAGGAGCAGGGATATCGTGTCCTTGATAGTATCACTCCCGATGCTTTGCCTACAGCAGATCGGATTTGGAAAATGGCAACAGCAGTGGGTGACATTGGTCTCCACCAGCTCTTGGACTCCGAGGGCCCCTCCCCCCACCTTCTTCGAGGCTTTTTGTATTTACTGCTGGCCAATGCTTGGCATGAAAGAACTTCACAATGTAGCTGTCCCCCGCACTCACAGAAGAACTGTCACGGACATGCTATGCCCTGTCCTGTCTGAAGTCACAGTGCTCTGAAACCAGGACTGACCATTTGGGTCTGGGAGATAACTCAGCAATGGATGCTCCTGTCCTGCGACCATATTTGTCTTCAAAGACTATCACCTCTTGAGTCCTAACGCACACTGGTGTTTCCTTGTCCCCCCAAAAGGCTCCTCTGCAAATGTACACTCGGAACCATTGTCTCCCCTCCCCCAATTGTACTAAAAGCACCCAGCCTTTGTTTTCTCTTTCTCTTTGGGTTAAGGCAGTATTTAAAAGCCTTTTCTGAAGAGTGAAGCCTTATCTAATGTAGAGCGCTCTGGTTCCCCACCACAGAGATCCAGGCTGCGGGGGCTCACGTGCTCCTGCGTTTCTTTTCCCTAAACATTTAAGCTATACCTACACTCTGGCTACACGCTGGAGCCTCCTATTAAAGGCTGGGAGGAAAGTGGCTGGACCCAAAGTCTTCAGTGAAGCCTCCATCAGCAAATAAAAGAAAGCGGCATCCCCTTGAGACTCTAAAAGGGCTGGCCAACTTGATCGGGAGTGTTTGGAGAACAGACTGCCCAATGTATTGAAGTGGGATGCCAGCTTCTTCATACACACACACACACACACACACACACACAACACTCCTTGCCAGCTACAGAGGAAAATGTGCACACACATGAATGTGTGCACACAAATGGGTGTGTGTGGGCATGTGCATATTTGAATTTATACATATATGGAGGGTTACTCTTACCACCAAAGTTCTCTGTTCTGAGCAACTCTGAAATCACTGGGAGCTGATTCTCTACAAGTTTCTTATGTGAAACTTACAGTGTTTCATCAACCCTTCATCACCCCGGCATGAGTCTTTCAAGTCACCCTTCACGCCGTCCTTCTCCTGGCTCAGGGACATGCAATTGGCTGTCCTCGTTTTCCTCCTTAGAAACCTTTTCCCATGTCTCACACCCATTCCCACCACCACTCTGCAGTCAGGCCTGATGACCCTTCCACTGGGAGATTGCAATGAAGTCTCTTTAGCTGAGCAGAGGCTTTGGACAGGTCCGGGAGGAGGAAGCAGGCAGCTGCCGGATAGGTTCTGCCACAGCGCTCCCTACAGGTCACCGTTGGAATCACATTCCATGGTTCCAGCTCAGCCTGAGTGAACAGAGTTTCAGTTTCCTGCAACCTTTTACTTCTCCAAAATCTGCTACCCTTAGACAGACCCATGTTCTTCCCTCCAGGCCCTTCAGCTGCAGGTGAACCCTATGAGACTTCTCGATAAGGATGGTGAGAGGGACTCGGTCATCACCGCGACTCTCCTGATGCACCGTGTGTCTGTAGTAGTTGCTCACACATTGCTGAGACAAAATGCATGACAGACACAAGTCAAAGGAGAAAGGGATTGATCTCGGCTCACAGCTTGGGGAATATAGCGCATCGTGGGAGGGAAGGCACGTACGTTGGTGGGAACAAGAGGTCATAGTCAGGAAGCAGAAAGAGATAGATGCTATTTTCAACTTGCTTTTATTTTTTTATTCAGTCCAGGATCTCAGCCCATAGGATGGTGCTGCCCACATTATAGGCTGGGGCTTTCTCCTTCAGTTAACCCATTTTAGAAATTCTCTCCCAGACATGCCTAAAGCCTTGTCTCTTTGGTGATGTTAAACTCTGATAATGGTCAACATTATGCATGACACTGTGGTTGGGCCCATCTGTTGTACACCTTGAAGCTTCTGGGTCAGGTCTAATGAATGAAAATGATGGTGTGGTCCCAATTCAGGTTTCTAGGCATATCCTGCTTTCTGTACCTTACACAGATCCCTCCCTCTGGAGTACCCTTTCCTTCCACCCTAACCCTTCCAAACCTAGTGAGGAGACATCATGACTCATGGAGGAGACGGACTTTGCCCAGCCACCTGGTCAGAACCAAGCCACTCTCTCTTGGGAGCCTCGAATATAACTCCATTGTCGTCCACACTACCTACAGCATCATGACATCATGCCTACCTTTCCTCTCTACTCCCTAGAGGTAGACACTGCGAGAAGGCTTTTTGTACCCATCTTAAATATTCATTCAATGAGCATGCATTTGCCCTTGATGAAGCCAGCTTGCTGTCACTGTGACAACATGCCTAAAATGAACTTTAAAGAGGCCTATTTGGCTCATGGTTTTATTGGTTTTAATTCATGGCTATTCAACTCTGTTGCCTTAGGCCTGTTGCTGCATGATGCATTGTAGAGGGAGCACTGTGCAGAACAGATGTCTATTTGCTGTGACTGCTGGCAATCGGAAAGAGTATGAGAAAGAGACCCCCTAACATTGCCTTCAAGGGCATGTCTATCCATAATCTAACTTCTTCCCATAAGATCCATCCTTCTAAAGATCCCTTCAGCTCCTAGTAATGCCACAGGCCAGTGGCAGGCTTTCCTCATAGATGACTTGGGCAACATTTAAGATTTACACCATAATTACCCTCACACGGGCAGTTTCTTATACATGCCTATGCATGTGCCAATGGATAAAAGAAAGACATCTCTAACCTCACAGCTCACACACTATAACTAGAAAGAGCACCTAACACCAAAAATCAAAGTGTCACAGTTGGGTGAGGTGACATGGGATTTAGGGGTTGAACACCTGAGTGTGTGCCCAAGGCTCTGGGCTCCTTAACTGGCGCTGGGGAAATAAAAGAAAGGGATTCTGGGTATTTGCTGGACTGCTTGCTCTGGGGGCTCTAGGGAAGGACTCATCCAGCCTCTATGACCTCTGGTAAATTTCGGCTCATGAATCCCTCTGTCCCTTGTTCACTTGGTTTTCTTCCATGGTTGTCTCCATCCTCTTATATCCCATAGAAGTACATGCTCAGTACATATAAGACACATTCGAACTCAGCCTCATTTGACTTTGACTTTTACCCTGATGACCTCAACAGAGACCCCCACCTCCTAAGTTTCTAGATTCTGAGTGTAATAAGTTTGGGTGGGACCACTGCCCCGCTGACAACTGTGGTCCTTATGCTATTCTGCTGGGTCCAGGTAGCAGTGGAAACTGAGGCCCAGAGAGGCAGCGTGTCTGGAGCATCCCTAAGTTGACTTGGCCAAGCAGAGATAAATTGAGCCATGTAAGTACCTTCTCTCCATCCATGTTCTACCTGCTAGAAGCATGGGGCTGGATACATCAGCTGCATACCATCATCCTTAGCCTGTTTCCTGGTTACCAATGAGGAGAGCAGAGCCCGGAGGGTATCTATATCACAGATACCTCTGCTGAGCCAGTGTTTTAATGGTGAGCCACATTGACCAAGAATATCTGATCCGTCTGCACAGACTGTGTGTGGAGAGCAGGGATCCCTGGGAAACCTAGCTCATGTCTTATGGCTTAGGCTCTGTTTCCCAGTCATTCGTGTTGCTACTCCTAAAGGTCACTTCTGATTCTCTGCTAAGAAACAGTCACTCTTTTTCCCCCTCAGTGTCCCGCTCTCCTGGTTTGCTCTGCCTCCACACTCCCTCTTCCACGGATGTAAGTAGCAGCCACGGCAGGCTGTGTGCCTTCCCATTCCACTAGTCTCTGTGTCCCCTAGACCGGTGTGCTAATGTCCTTGTGGGGACTCTAGTCCCTCTGTGGGTTTTAGTATCCTATAATATCCTTTGAGGGATAAAAGAAGGGGAATTGCTGACAATTTTCTCACAAATTTGGGCTCTTACAAGAGTAGTTTTCTTTGAATCAGCTATGATTCTCTTTTCTTTATGTAGACCTAACATTTTTGTTTCCTTTCAGGGCTGCTGCTAAGTGGGCTGTTAAATAGTTGGTCTCTTCTGCTGCTGGGTTTTCAAGCTGTGAGGGTTTAGCACAAGCAGGCATGTTAGAGGATTTTTCTCATGATGTCATTGTCTTGTGGGTCACATTTGACAAAAGCAATGAAGAAGAGGGAGTTAATTGAACTCCTGCTCCATGAGCTCTTCTTGGCTGGGACCTCGGGAGTGAGGCGGAAGGAAAAAGATCCCTGAGATGTGGAGGGGACTGATAGACAAAGAGAAGGTGTGGGATAGCTTCAACTTCCCAGGCAGCACAGCTTTACATCTAGAGTTGCTGGGTCTCCAAGACGAAGCCCTGGTTTTCAAGATTAAGAATCTGGGTTCTGCTATTAAGTGTTGTGTCTTAATTTATTTTATTGTTTCTGTGATTTAAAAAGTCACTCTGATAAAAGCAACTGAGGGAAGGAATGGTTTGTTTTAGTTCACAGTTTGAGGTATGGCCCATCAAGTTGGAAGTCAAAGCAGCGGGATCTTGAAGCAGTTGGTTACATCACATCTGCAGTTAGGAAGTAGAGAAAGATGAACGTTGCTCCTGCCTATCCCCCTTTATCCATGTATATGTTCAGGATCCTGCCTAGGGAATGGTACTGCCCACAGTGGGTGTGCCTCTCCACTGCAATTTACCTAGTCAAGATAATCCTCCACAGACACGCCCAGAGAGCCATCTCGCAGATGACCCAAGATCTTGTCCAGTGGAGAGTTAACACTGATCAATCATCTGCTATCATCTACTATTATGGGACAGAATTCCTGGGGAGGCACAAATATCTATTCACCCCAGATAAGAATCAATAAAAGTACAGATATCACTAAAGTCTAACTTGGAGATCCAAAGAGTTAATTGATGTTATTTTTAGGAATGTGGGGAGGGTACGTGCAGGAGCAGAAAGACTCAAAGACAATTATTTGCCTCTTCAGAATCCCAACCCAGCAAGAGTGACAGCTCTTGAAAGCTGGAAACCCAAAGTTCACTGCACAAGCAATCCAACAGGTAGCTCAGTTGGTTTGAGCAACTCCCAAGCAACTCAGTTGATCTCAGCCTCTTCCAGGCAACTCATCCCACCTGAGTGTTCCTCTAAGCAGCCCTTACTGCTTATACAGGGGGAAGGAAGGGCCCAGTGCATCTGCTCAATTTTAGGAACTTCTTGTAGCCTTTGAATTGTTTACTTCCTGAGTTTAATGGGCATCCCTGTAGGATGGAATGTTCCACTCCCCTTTAGGCCATCTAGCATCTTAATGAGTTCCCCCAAAATGGAAGGTTTTATATCAGAGGAAAGTGCTATGTAACAACAACCTGCAGACACTATGAGACTGAACCATGTTCAAGCATGCACATGCACTACTTTACATGCCTCTTCCCTAAAAAGCCTGTGCCCTTGACTCCAATGCGAGGCAGGTGTGTTTGTTGTCTGTCCAGCCTTCAGTGTGCAGACAATGGATACTTTTTGGTCCAGCAGCAGCTTTTTTAAAAGTTTGTTTAGAGAGTTATCTCCATAGTTACCTGCCAGGTTCATCTCACCATACCACACATCTGTGTTAAGATGCTTAAACAGGAAGAGAAGAAAGCAGATGAGACCTCCTGCCCATCCAGAGCTCAGATCGGAATAGAACAGGAGATAAAATGGAGCATTAGGTCAGATTGCATATGGTGGTCTGTTAGCAAGTGACAGTCACTATGGAGAAAGTCTGGGAGGCAGAGGAGGAGGGGTTACGGTGTGAAGAATACACAGGGTGCTTTCGGAGCAAAGACAAGTGAGTAGGCCCTGGAACATTTGAGAAACAATCAAGTCTGTGTGACAGGGGTAAGGGCGTGCAAGAGGAAATGGAGAGGACGAAAACTGGGGATTGGTGGGCCACCCTCCCCATCCTGGATGGATAAGACATTAAAGGTTGGGGATCTTGAGAGATACCTCATGAGGGACATGGGAAATAACTGGTGGGTAGAGCCAGGGCTTGGGTTCTGGATTTGTGCTGCCAGTGACATAATGAGAGTCCACTAGAAGGTGACACATGACCCACTTTTCGTCAGCTGCTGCTGCTGCTGCTGCTGCTGCAACTCAGAGAAAATTCTTTAACGTGCCCCCGAGAACACTTTTCATGGCAACGTGGTTTCTGGCAGCTTGTTATTTTGAGTTATCCTCAGGTTCACAGCTGGATAACAGCTGCTTCTCTGCCCCTGATGCTGCCCCTCCCCTGCAGCCTTCCCACCCCTGCAGCCTCTCTATCCCCCAGTCCATTTTCTGGGTTGCAATGCCACTGGGACTCCGACTTATTTCTTTCCCCCAGAGATTCTTGTGTTCCCTGGAACCTGCTGAGGCCAGGAGTACATTTAATTTAGGGCCTCCACCTGTGCAGTCAGTAAATTACTTCTGCCCGCTCACTCTGACAAGACCGGCTGCCATGCTGACCTTTCCCTGCCTCGTGGGTGGGAGACATATTTCTTTGCTTAACTTCCTGTGCCATCTTCTTTCCGGTTCCTGGCTTTGCTTCCTAATCACTTTGGTGGCTGCCCTTCCTCACTCTCTTGCTTCTAAAACCCTCTTCTGCTGCTTCCTCCCATGACAGGGTGCCCTCTAGCCTACTGCTTCTGAGGTGACCTTCACAGTCTGCTGAAGACCTCTTCATGCCCACAGCACTGTTCAGGATGTCCAGGATATAGGATGCTCAGGGTATGGGATGCCCAGGATACAGGATGCACAGGGTATAGGATGCTCAGGGTATGGGATGCCCAGGATACAGGATGCACAGGGTATAGGATGCTCAGGGTATGGGATGCCCGGGATACAGGATGCACAGGCTAAAGGATGCTCAGTGTATGGGATGCCCGGGATACAGGATGCCCAGGGTATAGGATGCTCAGAGTATGGGATGCCCAGAATACAGGATGCACAGGCTATAGGATGCTTAGGGTATAGGATGCCCAGAATGTAAGATGCTCAGCTGTAGGATGTCCAGTGAATAGAATGCTCAGGGTGCAAATATGCCCAAGGTGGTGAGCATTGCATATGTAAGTAAATACATGTGATGTGCATAGTGTATATGAATGTTCAGGTATATGTGGTATGCATTAATTTGTGTACCCGTATTTACACATGTGCTTGTGTGTGCATATACAGGTGAATGTCAGTGGGGTCTAGAATTTGACACCTAGTGTCTTCCTTAATTATTTTTCACCTTATAGATTAAGGCAGAGCCTCTTGCCGAACCCAGGGCTTGCCTTTCTATCTAGTCTGGCTAGCCAACTCAACTCTAAGAACCCCTTGCTTCCATCTCCCTCTGGCTGGGATCTCAGCTGGGTGGCCACACCCACCCAGCTTTCACCAGCTTTCTACACGCGCTTTGGTACTCACATGTGCAGGGTAAGCGGTTACCTGCTGAGTCATATTCCCAGTGGTTTGATGTGTCGGGTAGAGAAGTGAACGATCTTGTACCTCTTAAAATCGAGCAGATAAAAACCTTGACCTCCGCCTTGTTTGTGTCCATGGACGGATCCTGCCTAAGCAGTCATCTTAGAGGTGACAGCTCAGTGCCAGCAGCAGTGATATTTTGTTTCTTGTCTTCTCCTTTGAGGTAGGTTCTCCTGTTCCCAGGCTGTCCTCCGACTCAATGTAGTTAAGGATGACCTTGAACTCCTCACCTTCCTGCCTCCACCTTCCAAGGGCTGGGACGACAGGTGTGCACCCCGCCCCATCCTCCCTCAGTTTAGTACCTTTCTAAGATTTCAGAAATCCTAAGCAGGGTAGGCAGCAATCTCTGTGTAAGACTGCCCACTGCAGCACTATTTATTACAAGGGCTAATTGAAATCCAAATTGGCCGTCAGTCCCTCAGCGGCTCAAACTGGATGTATGTCAAGAGCTGAACAGTGGGGTACCGGAAGGAAGTCCCAAGGCCTGAGATTGGTTCTCAGATACAGAGAGACACCCAGAAAACAGGAATGGACTAGGGACTAGGCCTCCTGAGGGCCTGAGTTTTACACACACACACACACACACACACACACACACCCTCCCCTGTCAGAATGCATGTCAGAAGCCTGATTCAGCAGTTCGAGTCTCTAATCCCGATTCTCTTCCAACAAGATATGTAGTGGAGACAGGAGACTCTCCTGGAAGCCTGTAGGGCAGCTAGCCTGTAGCACACAGCCTGCCAACGAGAGACACCAGCAAAGTGTAAGAAGGAAGCCGACTCCTGTGGATTTCACACACATGCTGCGGCATGTGCAGGCATGCACAAACATATGCACACAGAAATTGTGGGGGGGAGGTTCAAGTTCAAATAAGCCAACTGCCATGGTACCCTGGTATAGGTGGTGATGTGTTGTTATAGGTTAAAATTATGCATCCATTACAGGGCAGACATGATATTATTAGGAAAAGCAATTAGATAATTTGCAAATCTTAAACGCTGGAGTGTTCGCAGGTCATTGAGTGGCGATAGCGTTCTGTCCAGTTAACATAAAGAGTTCAGTGGAACGAATGCCCTAAAGAATGTCTTTCAAAGGCTGGGGAGATGGCTCAGTAGGTAAGGTACTTGCTGCACAAGCATGAGGAACTGAGTTCAAATCCCCAGCACCCACTTAAAAACTGGGCAAAATGGCACATGTTTGTAACCCTAGCACTGTAGGACAGAAGTAAACAGATACCAGGTGAGGATAGCCAGCCAGGCTGAAACATGGAGTCCCCGGTTCTATAACAGACCCCTCCCCCCATCAAAAAATAGAGAGCAACAGAGGACATCCAATATGACCTCTGACCTTCACATAAGCACACATAGGTAAGTATACCTACACACACACACACACACACACACACACACACACTCACGCACACTCGCATGCACACACTCACATAGGTGTGCATGCGTACTCATACATACAGATGTACATCTTTTGGTGACCAAAGTGTATTTGGTTGAACAAGAAGAAATAAACATGCATTCTTTTAACTTCGTCTTGTGTTCGGTAACCACAGAACCTTAGTACTTTCAAAATCCAAGATGGCCCAGTAGATGTTGAAACATCCGTAGGAAAGTATTTGGGAGAAGAATGTCAGCAATGTCCCCGGCCATTTCTATTGGAGGGCACCCAAAGATGGATAAGGGGGTGAGAGGCTTAGCTAACTGTTAGCATGCCTATGCTCAGGGGTGCTGGAACCCTGTACCCACTTCCCACACTGGGACTTTGCTGGTAGAGCGCTTGCCTGGCATCCATGAAACCCAGGATTCCATCCTCAGCACTGCATAAGAACAGATGTGCTGACACGCACCTGTAATCCTGGCAATTTGGAGGTGGAAGCACGGGGGTCAGGAGTTCAAGGCCATCCTTAGATGCATAGTGGGTTAGAGGCCAGCCTGGGCTATATGAGAGTCTGTTTCAGAAAACAAAGTTGGGGAGATAAGGGGGACTGGGGGGCGTGATGTGAAACTCACAAAGAATCAACAAAAAGTTAAAAAGAAATACAGAACAAAATAAAAAACAAAAAGGTGAATGCTTCATTTTTACCATCCCAGAATATGTTGTTCTGAAAACTACCAGAGATGGACACGGCAGATTACAGTTATAATCCTAACACTGTGGGGATGAGGAGGGGGTAAAGCTGGGGAATTTCAGTCCAAGGCTAGCCCAGGCAAGGAACAAGAAAGCAGGCACGAGAAGCAAGGGGCTAACCTTGATCAGCTCTGTGCTGTAGACTATGGATGTGAGCCCGGCCGTTTTCTTATTTATTGTCTGAGACCCTTTTAAAGTCCCCAGCCAATTTCTGAATTTAAAAATAGAATGAGATCCCGGGGAAAGTGAATTCTATGGCCTTGGTAGCTAATCAGTCCCAGAGCAAGGGTGACAGCCGAATCTTTGCCGCCACACTGAAGCCGCAGGATGGATGCCTCCCGGGAGCACAGATGTGGCTGCAGAACCATGGGACTAGAGTCCAGGGAGCTCTGCGGGGCTTTCTCTAAGCTGCCTTTTTGTATCCTTAATTCCAGGAATGCAAACAATAATTACCAGCCTAAGTAGGTTACTCAGCCCAGCTCAGGCACCCCTGGGTCCCCAGTGACACGTATTATTGGCTCTTACAATTAATCTAAAATATTAAGCCATTTGCTCCCCGGCCTCCTCTGTCCCTGTCTTGTGCAAAGATGGCACATCCACGGATTTATTGTCTGCATTTTCTAAGCAGTTATTTCTCCTTATTCTCATTCTCTCCCTCCCCACCCCACCCCCACACTGAAATGCTTCATCAAAAGAAATTCATTTCCCACCTAAGTCTTTGGGGTTTCTCTTTCTCTCTTCATCTCTTCCCGAGCCATTGCTTTGACTTGGACAGGTTGGAGAGGCAGTGGGCTTTCTGTGTCTAATCCTCTGCGGCTGGCTAGCTTTTCAATTACTTTGCGAACTCCAACTGGCCCTTCCTCCCTATGCCTCATCAATTTTCACTTCCACTGCCAGGTTTGGAAGGAGGCAACCCACTGCCTCGACCTCCCCGCATCTCCATTAGTTAGGGGTGAAGAAATGACCAAGCAGACCGGAAAGGCAGGCAAACGAATCCAAAAGGGACATAATGAGTCTCTGTTCGTAGAGACACCTAAGAGATAGTAGAAAGACAGCAGAGAAGGAAGGAAGGGAAGGAGGAGAGAGAAAAGAAAAGAGGGAGGGAGAAGAGGAAGGACAAAAGGAGAGAGAGGAGAAGGGGAGGAAGGAGGAGAGGAGTGATGGGAGGGGAGGAGAGAGGAGAGGAAGGAGAGGAGGGAGTAGAGGAGGGAGGAGAGGAGGGAAGGGAGGATGGTAGGGAGGATGGTAGGGAGGAAGGACTTCTCCCATCTGGCCTTCTCATTTACCAGAGGCGAGAAGCTGACCACACACAAATTTCACTTTGCCGATCTCTGGGGACAACCTGTTGCACAGCAGTATGTAACCAGGCACATACTGTATAGACTTTCATTTCCATTGTGGGCACTGGTCCAAAACATTCTTCTGCCCTCTTTGTCTGTGCTCTACACCTATCCAGTCCCATCTGTTCTTCATGATTCTCCCCGTCCAACCTCTGTGTGTGTGTGTGTGTCTGTGTGTCTGTGTGTGTCTATGTCTGTGTCTGTATGTATGCCCATGTGTGTGCAAATGTCCAGCACTTGTGAACTCCCATGTGGGTCCTGGGATCTAATTCTCTACAAGAGTAGCCCTAACCACTGGCCTACCTCTCCAGCCTCAGACACTCACACTGCCCCTGCCCAGGCTCCTGATGGCTCTGATCCCTTTTGTGGCATATCTCATGTGTCCCCTTACACTTTTAATTTTTTTTTTTTTTTTTTTTTTTTTTTTTTTTTTTTTTTTAGTATCTCCTCTAATTCCCCAAAAGCCCTCTGAAGGCACGGAAGCTCTCTGTCCTCAGTGAAGCTGCTGTCTCTCAGGGGGTCCCTGGCTCACGGCAGGCATTCACAGAACTGTTCTGTGATGTCTGGTGCTGCTACTGTTCCTATCTACAGAGGAAGAGACTAAATATCAAGGCCGAAACATGGTTATCTATCTTGAATTACAGGTGCCAAGTAGGAGAGTGGTCTAGACAGAAGCTGAGACCCCCGGGAGCCCTGGGGAAGTGTGTATACCTCATCTCACCCTCTCCTAGTCTGTGATTGGATAAAGTCCCTGGTGGTTTGATTCCCCAGACAAGGCCAGAAAAACCTGACAGGCCCAGTATGTGCAGAAGTCCCAGGCGATTCTCCAAGGAAGCAGCTCCCAGCTGGGCACTGACAGCTGGTGCTCGGGAGAAGCAGATGTGTGCCCGCAGAACATCTGGGAGAGCCGGAGCCCATATGGAGCCCTACATGCTGACAGGGGCCCTGGTCACCAAGGTGACTAATTGTTCCTGTTCTCTGCTGGGAGGAAGTGTCCCCAAGAGACAGGATCCTGGATCTCCTTAAGGAGAATGTTGCTTTCAGGTATCTCCCTCCCCGAGACACAGTGGGTCCCCTCCCTGAGGCTTCCTGCCCCTACCAGCTTTCTTACAGAGAACTTTTCTTAATCATCCTTGGACCGTTGATAGGCCAGGACCAGCAGGGCTGTATGAAGATTTTCTGCAGCTGCTGGCTCTGTCGAGTTCCTGGTGCCTCTTATTCACAACCACACAAAACACAAACACGGGCTACAGAAATGGCTCAGTCAGTAAAGAGCTTGCTGCACAAACATGAAGACCGGAGTTCAGTCCCCAGAACCCCCATGAAAAAGCTGTGTGCTCTGCTATGTGCTTGTAATCCCAGCACAGAGGAGGTAGAGACAGGCAGGTCCTGGCATTCTCTGTTTGTTCAGTTCTCAAACCAGAGATCCTGCCCCAGAACACAAGGTAGATGGCTCCTGAGAATGACAGTGAATGTTGACCTCAGCCTTCGCACTGTCACAATCATTAACACACACATCACACACATATCATACACATCACACACACACACACACATCACACACATGCATACACTTGCACACACTTATATCACACACTCACTCACACACATATCATACACAAACACACACCGCACATCACTCACACATACACACACACACACATCACACATACACACACATCACACACATGCATATACTTGCACACATATCATACACAAACATACACCACATATCACACACTCACACACATACACACACACCACATATCACTCACACACACATACACACACACTCTCTCACACACACACACACACATCAAAACAAACAGATCAGGAAAACTTGAGCAGCAGCAAACAGTAAAATTGAAGGGTAGACACCACACTTTCTAGAAACAGGCAGTGCTCAAAGTGGCACTGTGTTTGACATTCACAAAGCAGGTTCTGCAGACCCATGGCATCTGTATCACATGTGAACCTGAGTGCTTGTACCTTGCCTGCTACTTCAGGGACTTGAGGACTCCATATTGTAACCTAACCCTCTGTGCCTCCAGGGCATGCGTCACTGGAAACCACCAGTGCACGTGAGCTCACCTCAATCACAGAAGTGGCGTCACTCGTTCCTCGCCCAAGGCACAGCTGCCAACTCAGACGCAGACACCGTCTCCGAGGCAGTTTCTGATGGGTGGTTTCAGAGGCTGGGGCTCAGCATGTGCTGTGGGTCAGGCAGGGTACCACACTGGCCTGTTCTTCTCCTGGACGGTCTCTTTCGATGAGTTTTAAGTTGTGTGTGCAAGATGATAAAAGTTCCTTCAAGTACAAACAAGTCCTAGGCCATGGGACAGAGCTACCCTTCCAACCCTGGGATGGCCCAGCAACAGAGTACCTGTCCAGCATTCAGAGGGGCCTGGATTCCATTCCCAGCTCCACAGAAAAACAGCCTTTTCATTTGGACCCTAGGCTTGTCGAGTCAGCGTGCTTCCCAGTGAACTAGGTAATTGGATGGACTAGTGGTGATCTGAACTGGGAATGACCAGTGGCTCAGCAGAGCAGTTCTCAGATCACCTCACCGGCAGATGCCTGGCTCCACCCGGAGATGATGAATAGGGTCCCGGGATCTGTGTCTTAGCAGATTGTCCCCTGGCTTCTGAAAAGGAGCCAGCAGATTTCAGATGCCTGCAGGCTTGCTCCATGAAGGTTCTTAACTGCAGGAGCAGAGCATCTGCCACGGGGAAGGCATGTGAGAGAGCTTCAGACAACATAGCTGCCACACAGGCTTGATATGGGAGTGATGGGTCCTGGGCAAGGGGGAAGGGCAGATGGATTTGATCCATATTTAAATACTCTGTAACATTTTTTGGTAGATTAACAATAAATGGTTTTAATTTTGGCCCAAGGTTACATGTCCAGGCTTCTAGGCACTCGCTGGGGAGTTGCCATTTCCCATGAGTCCTTGCTTTTCTGTTTATCTTTTGCCTGTGATCTGAAGCCTAGGGAGAAGGCTGAGGAACATCCACTGACATCAGGTCTCTTGGGCTCCTTCACATGGTCTGGAACTTTAAAGACAGCACGGGACAGCAAAGAATGGGGAGGACGTCCAGGCTTTGATCATTTTTGTGGGACCCAGAGAGGCCTGGTGGCTGTCCCTGGCTGTCCCAGCTGCTTCATCTATATGACCAATGGAGCATCTCTAAGGAGAAAGGGACTGAGACAAGATTTTATGCTACAGAGCATGGCCCAGCATTTTGCCTTTCTTCCCAACGGCCTAGTGGTAACTTTCTTCCCTCCCAGCTCAGCCAGTCCTACTGGTGTGTGTGTTTGTGTGTGTGTGGTGGGGGGTGCAGACAGACCGAGACAGAGAGAGACAGGGAGGAAAAGAGGAAGAGACCATGAAGGCCAGATGTGAACACCGAGTACCATCTACCTTGGTTCTTTGCGGCAGGGTCTCTCTCTAACCTGGAGGTTACCACTTCAGGAGACCAGATGACAGTTCAACAGGGATCCTCTGGGGTCACAAATCCATGCCGCCATGCCACATGTCTACTGATCTAACAGGTCCTCGAGATTTTCCAGCAAGCACTTTACGATTTGTTGACTGAGCCATCTCCCCAGTCCCTAAACATGCTTTCTGTATCTTTTAATAGTTGAGGAAAGTCCAGAGAGATAATTGGCTATTTTACAATGTTACAAGGTGTGTAGCTCATGTGGCCGTTATGTTAGAACATAATCTTTTCTGTTTCTATGTAGGAGTAATGACAGAGGTAAACATTGATGGCATCTTAGCCATTTCAGGAAGGGTTCATGGGCCCCCTCCCCACATTTAATTACCAAAGTTTTCTTCACTAGTGTGGTGTGATCTGAGCGTGTGGCTACATATGTTTGGACTCATTGAATCTTCACAATACCGGGAGTGGGGTGTGTTCTTACCAAGGGAGATGGGAAAGTTTCTGGTGGCCTGACCTCAATGTCACTGTTAGTAAAGAGAAGAACCAGCTCGCAGCCCCAGCCCCTAGACCAGAGAGATGGCTCACCAATCCACTGAGTTACCAGTTTCCACTTTGCATTCTACCCTGTCCCCTTGGAGGTCACACTAGGACTTTGGAAATCTTGTGCCCCAAGGCATCCATCCTTTTTGGCATATGCATATCCATGTGTACCCACACACACACTTGAACATGGGTGCACACACAACATACATACATGTGCTCTCACACTCATGAACGCTCACAGACATGATGTCCTACCACACATATACACATATGATAAGGCAAGCACATCCCGGGTCACTGTGGAGGGTGAAGGGCTCCTCCAGTCTGCAGTCAATGTTGGGGGTGCTGTCCAGTGCTGAACAGACACACTCATTCCACTGAAGGACAAAGCACCAACATCGGGGTTTCTGAACTGGTTATTTAGCTCCTTCAACATATAACGCTTGGAACTGGGTCTTTGTAAAAACCTGGATGATCCCTTGCTCTTTCTTTCTTTCTTTTTTTAAGCTTAAACTTGTTTTATGTGTGTATGGGAATGTGTGTGTGTGTGTGTGTGTGTGTGTGTGTGTGTGTGTGTGATCAGAAGACAACTTGCAGGACTCAGTCTCCTCTTTCCTGGTGGGTCCCGGGCATCCAACTCAGGCTCGATGGATTAGAGCCGCCATGCCATGCTCCCTCTTGTACTCCTGGCTTTTCACACTTGTTCACAAATGGTGACGAGAGTGTGCAGAGACACAAGAGAGCAGGGACTGCACAAAGCAGTCAAGGAGAAAGGCCTCATGGGAGCCGGGAACCAAAGTGAATTCCCCGGCTGTGCTCGAAGCCCCAGAAGTTCCTGCTGTTGGAAAGGCACACATGCAGAGTGTACCACCCTGTCTGTAAACGCGTTTCTGGGGACCTGCAGCTGCTACAGAGACCCCTGCCCCACTGTGATTTCAGCTCTCAGACTTTAACAGAGCGATAGCCATTACTGCCCCAGGCCTGGGTAACTGCACCGTTTCAGTGGCTGCGGAAAGTCTGTCTTCATTCCTGTTGGCCCGAGCTCAGAGTTAGGGGAGAAGTTGGACAAGAAAGGTCCGAGAAAGACTCATCTGATAATCAGAAAATGCTGCCTTTTCAAATACGCATTAGGAGGTTTCCGTTCCTGAAATGGGGGCAGAAGTTGTCTGGCCAGTCTGCCCACTGCCAAACTCATCCTCACTGCCGAGGCCTTTTGCAGTCACTTCTTCCGCTTATCTGAAGTGGGATCCAGGCACCTTCAGAACTGAGGGCTATCTTGCCTTGTAAGGAGTTCTGAAAGGTTCCGCACACCTATTTGAAGTGTGGGGAACCTTGTGCACAGTGCTAAAGATGTGCTTGCTCCAAGATCAACTCATCCATACACAGCAGCTCCTCCAGTGACCCTCTCTCTGGCTTCCTGTTTTAACTGTGATTCACTCACTCACTCCAGCAAATGTGCCATCCAACTTGCGTCCTGGCCAAGAAGACTCTTTCCAAAGACAAGGAGATGTCAGCACCATGTCCTTGAATGCTCAAAGTGTCAGCTAGGCGCCGGAGATATAGCTCAGTCAGTAGAATGTTTTCCTAGCATGCATGAGGGCCCAGATGTGGTGTTGCTCACTTAAAATCCCAATACCGGAGATGCGAACACATAAAGTTCAAGGCTATCTTCAGTTACATAGTGGGTTCAAGCCAGTCTGGGCATACTTGGGACTCTGTCTCAAAATAGAGGGGGCTGAAATCCCCCTACTCCAAAGAGCTCAATGGTAAAACAGACTGAAGCTCTGCTTCAAGTTACGGGGAGTGCTCCAGCATGACTTGGTGACAAAGCACTTGCTGCATATGCACAGGGGCCAGGCATCCATCCTCTGGATGAGAGACAAGGTGACAAAGGGAAAGGAGGGGAGGAAGAGGAAGGAACAGGGAAAAGGAGAGTAGGAGGAGGAGGAGGAGGATGTAGTAAGATAGAAAATACCACATAGAAAGAGGTCGTGCTGGTAAATGTGGGGAGTGGGCTGGGGACAGCCACCCTGGGGAAATGACGTTTCAGGAAAGGCTTGCAGTGGGTCTTGGGGGCTGTTTGGGTCTCTGGAAACCTTGAAACCTTGGAAGGCATAGCATACAGGCAGCCCACGGTGTAGGTCCAGTCTCAGCAGAGGGTGATGCTGACGGTGCCAAGGAGCCCAGTCAGAATACCGTGCAGGCACTTTCTGAGTAGCTGCAGATGGCAGGAGAGGACAGTCCCTCAGAGTGTTCACAAAGGAAAAGGTGTCAGGTGGACAGTGAAAGACAGATGTGTCAGAGACAGAGGAATAGGGTGCAGAAGGCTCCCTGGAGAGAGTTGCAGAGGCTGGACATCTGCCTGAGTGTCTGTTATCAAACGCTGCGTAACAAGTCACCCCAAACATAGAGAGCAGCTTACAGTGACAGGCATGTGTTGCCTTGCCCATCAGTCAGTGATGTGTGTCATCCAGTCAGAGGCTGGGCTGGACTCATTGCTGCTCCTAGATGCTCCAGGCCGGACTCCGTACTGGCCTTGCTCTCTGGTGATCTAGATCCTCTCTCGAGATTACGTTCAATACTTTGGTAGAATTCTGTCCTCTGCAGTTGTAGGGTTGCAGCCCCTGTTTGCCATGTGCCACACCCCAGCCTTCTGCTGCAGAGCCCTGCTGTACTGGGCCCCTCTGTCACCTGAACATTTTCCAAGCCCTTAGGACCAGCTCTTACCTGATGAGGTCAGAGCCCATTCCAATAGACTCCCCTTTTCTTGATTGTTTAGAGACAGGGTCTTATGTAGCCCAGGTCTCAAACTTCACTGCATTCCTGGGGCTGACTTGGAACACTTGGTCCCCCTGCCACCACCCAAAGCTAAAGGCAGCAATGGAGACCTGGGATGTGTGGACAGGGCTTCCTACGGCACTGGTACCATGGGTGCTCGACCCTTCCTTCTCCAGGTACAGAGGAAGCGGAGCCCTCATGGCTGCAGTACTGCCTGGATTACCCGAGCCCTGGCTGCTCTCTAGCATGCTCAGTCTCATTGACATTGGCAGCCCTGTGTCTTTCACCGAGCCAGTAATGTAATTGACGTAGAATTGTCTCTGAGCATCCAATTAATCAGCAAATAAATCATAAACCTGTGGCCATTCATCCCGGGAGGCAAAGAGGCTGCTCCTGGCTTCCTGCTCCTGGAGAGGATGGAACTTAGACTTGACACAGCTCAGATGTCGAGAAGACAGGGAAGGTGGGCGGGGAACGTTCAGAGCCTTGGTGAGGACCTGGGATCTGTACAGACGAGTTCATCTTCAGGAGGTTGACAAGCCGGGTTGCATTTATTTAAAACTAAGCATCTCTGGATATAGTCATGGAAGTGCATGCCTTTAAACCCAGCATTGGGAAGTCTTAGGCGGGCAGAGTTCTATGAGTTAGAGGCCAGCCTGGTCTACATTGTGAGTTCCAGGCCAGCCAGAGTTACCTGGTAAAACCCTGTCTCAAAAAAAGAAAGAAAGAAAGAAAGAAAGAAAGAAAGAAAGAAAGAAAGAAAGAAAGAAAGAAAGAAAGAAAGAAAGAAAGAAAGAAAGAAAAGAAAAAAAAGAAAGGAAGGAAGGAAAGAAGGAAGGATGAAACAAAAAGGGCATCCCTGAGAAATTAAGGTAATGAGCCATGTCTTTGTTTTCATTAATTAATTAATTAATTTGCTTTACATTCTCCTCCCATTCTGCCTTCCTCTCTTTCTCCTCAAAGAAGAGACCTCACATGGATGCTCACCGGCCTTGATGTATCAAGTAGTAGTCGGACTGTGTGCACCTTCTTCTTTCGAGTCTAGACAACACTGTCCCGCCAGGGAAAAGGAAATCAAGGGCGGACCTCAGAGAGTGAGAGACAGCCCCTGTTCCTGCTGTTATAGGTCCCACATGATGACCGACCTTTATGTCTGTTACATTTGTTTAGGTCTAGCCCATGCATGCTCTCTGGTTGGCAGTTCGGTCTCTGTGAGCCCCTGTGGGCCCAGGTTGGTTGACTCTGTTGGGTTTTCTTGTGGTATCTTTGACTTCTCTGATGAGCCACATATTACAGGGAAGGAAACTGATCCTCAGAGACTGAGAAAGGAAACAAAGAGAGAGACCCCAGAGTATCAGTTCGTCTCTGGGAAATACCTAGGCTCACCCACAATGCTGCAATTCTGCGACAGTGAAGCCTGGAGACTCTTCAGCCTTTCTCTGTTTTGTTCTTCATAAAAGCCAGTCCAACTTCTTCTTACCTCCTGGGTCCCACTGTGTGCCCATGCTGATGAAATTTCTGCAAATCCCTCCATCTGCTAGGATGTGAATACGCTTACTTTTAAAGTGATGGTTCATTAAATCACTCGGGGCTCTCCGGAGGAAGAGACTGAAGAGGGTGACTTGATTGTCAACCTATCTCTGGAATTGACTAAAACTCAAATGACTGGGCACAACTGTGAGGGTCCCCCCCCCTTAAGTCATTTGAAGTGGGAAGACCTGGTTCTCCTGTTCTGGCTCTTTCAGGTGGGAGATAAATCTTTAACCCAGATCTGTTGGGCTGGGACTATCCACCTTTAATCTGGGACACACCTTCTGCTGGAAGTTTCCTTAAGCACATAAGAGGAGGAGGCTTTGCTCTTGGCCTGCCTGCTCTCCTCTTGTTTGCAAGTTCATTCCTTCATTGCAGCAGAGCCTACTTCTTTAAGATTGCACTGTCTGCTGATGACCAGCTGAGACATAGAATCTCGTGGACAGAAGGATTCTCGGACTTTCCATTCACAGGCAGCCACTGTTGGATTAGCTGGATTATAGGCTATACCTCAATCTAGTAAATCCCCTTTCTATTGATACAGAGAGAGTCATTTTCTACATTCTGTTACTCAGTAGAACTCTGACTAATACAAATACATATTAAAAGGGAATATATTAGACGGACTTGCAGAATACAGTCTGGGTAATTCAGTAATAAATGTCTGCATCTGGAGAGACTGTGAAGGTGGTGCTACTCAATCTATGAGGTTAGCTGTCTCAGGTGGTGATAAAGAGATGAAGACCTGGATGAGTCCTAAAGAGATGCTGCTGGTCTTCACCAAAAGAAGCTGGGTTCTGATGTCAGCCAAGGACGAAATTATCAAGCAGTGGAAGCAGTAGAAGCAGCAGAGTAGATGAACACACCAATTAGACATGAAGAAAGGCAAAAAGCAAGAGCTTCTGCCTCAGACCTTCTTATACCTGGACTGTTGCTGGAAGTTAGTATGCTGATCTGAATTATCATGGCCCCCATAGGCTCATATATTTGAATACTTGGTACCCAGTTGGTGGAACTGTTTGGGAAGGATTATGAGGTGTGGCCTTGTTGGAGGAGGTGTGTCACTGTGGAGGGTTTTGTGGTGTCAAGACCCCCGTGATTCCTAGTGTGCTCTCCCTGACTTGTGGTTGTGAATCAAGATGTGAGCTCTCAGCTGTTCCTGCCACTACGCCTATGACTACTCTGTGTCACTATCATAGGCTCTAACCCTCTGAAAATGTAAGCCAAATCACACACTTTCCTTTATAAGCTATCATGGTCACGACGTGTTAGTGCAGCAAAGAAAATTTAACTAAGATAAATGGCACCCATATTTAGTGTAGGTCTTCCTACCTCAATTCATATGATTTAAATAATTTCACCTAGGGTTGTCCAGAGGGTTGGCTTAGCTTCTTCTAGATACAGTCAAGCTGACGACCGAGATCAACCATCACGTTCATTTTTTTTCTTTAACTAAGACACTGCACACAGCTCAAACAGCATTCTCTGGGCTGAGGGTGTGGCTGGGAGGAAGAACATGTGCCTAGCATGAGCAAAGCCCAGGCCTCAGCCCTCAGTACCAAGATAATAAAGAACCAACAACATTTGCCATCCCCTCCTTCTGGGCGGCAGGGTGGTAGGTTCTATGGTGTGAGATCCAGAAATACGGGGCTGACAATATAGTCAACGCTAGAACTGTCACCTAGTATATACAAGACCCTGGGTCCCATCCGTAGCACTGCAAAAAGAAATGAAGAAGAAAAGGGAAGAGAGAGAAAAGAAGGGGGTGAGGGAAAGAAATCATTTGCTGGGACTGTCCTGTGAGTAGTTGTGGTGATAGAATCTGGAAATGTAGAGGTAAAGGAAATCCAGTTCCTTCCTAGAAATGCAATATGTATCTGCCTGTCCACCCCAGCTGTGTGACTGTATGCCATCCATGGTGTTCATTCTATGGTTACTCATAACCCACTACTGATTCTGGCCAAACCCATATCCCTATGTGAATGGATTCCTGGGATGTTCAACCCCAGATGCCTTGGCTTTGGTAAGAGTGAATGTGGAGGTGACAGGATGCCTCATGTGTTTGGAAGGGATGTGGGCATCTCAAGGAGGATTCAGGGGGACCCAGAAGAGAAAGGAAGAACAGGACAAGGGTGGACAGGATGATACTCCCTTCGATAAGCAGGTGCTGAGACGGGGCCGTGCATAGGCAGACCAAATGCTTCCCAAGCTTACGTAAAAAAAGGAAAGCAAAATGAACCCATCACTGTTTCCCGGAGACAAAGAGTCCTAAGTGGCCACTGGCATGGTCAGTGTGAGGGTCACAAATGGGTATTGCCACAGATGGCATGGTGACAATCAGCCCTTCTCTCTAGCTCTCAGGCCTATTGTCCTTATTTAGCTACAGGCTCCTGGCTCCTGGGTCCTCCCCAGTTTCTGCACTCCCAGCTTTCTCAACCATCACAGCATTGACCATAGAAAGACGAACACTGTCCCCAGAGCTCAGCAAGAGTGAGGCACCCTGCTCACCTCCCATTTGTTACTCTCATAGTCAAGGTCTCATAGGTTGAACATCTCAGGAGGCCATTCCTGTGGGGGCACGGTGTGTTTAGAATCGGTTCCAGGTATATAAGCAACCACAGAGAGGCCACCACGGATGTCATACGTGGCTGATCTCAAGTCACCATAGCTAAGAGGTCAGATGCCGATTGTTTCATCCATGGAAGAAAAGGCAAGGCCAAACTTCCATCAGCTGTAGGGACCAAGAGTGGATGGGGTTTCCTGAATCAATGCAGGCAGACAAACACCAATACAAACAACAGATTCAAATGCGGTAACTGCAGAAACTCCCTAGGGCCTGGGACCCACAAGCTGTGCCTTACAATCTAAGGCTCTTATGGGGCCGCTTAAGAGGTCATCCAGTGTTTCAGGGAGTTGTCCACAGTCCTTGTCATGGTCATAGCTATCACCCTATATGGTTCCTTACATCCCAGGCAGCAGACATCTATCCACTTTTTACATATGCATAATGCCAATGGGGTGGGGGGAGAATGAATTATGACTACCACTGTGTTATCGGTATCTTCCGTGCAGCTGAATACCAGACTAAAGATCACCATACTTAGTTTGGTCTATGGATGCCATGGAGTAGAAGCCATTGATTTTATTTTTAAAAAAGAGTGAGGCATGAGAGTTTAGGCCATCCTGGTATGATAGCAGGTGATGGTGTTGATGGCTGACATTGATGATGGTAATGATGGTGGTAATGGTGATAGTGATGTCATCGGTGGTAACGGTACTAATGCTAATGACAGTCATGGTGATTGCAATGATGGTGGTGATCGTGGTGATGGTGATGAGGTTTGTACTGTTGATGATAATGATGGTGACAGTGATGATAACAGTGACCAGGAGGTTGGCGCTGCTCTTACTGTAGTAAGTGTAGTACAGATGTATCTTTATGGTGGATAAATACACCTAAAGAACATAGAAATCAAGCTACAGGTCTCAGCCAGCGTCCAGAGCCACCTGCATCCCTCTGAGGTGGCTTTATTCTTGCTCCATATACCAGCGAAGGTGCATTGGGTGCCCAGGTGTTTTTCTGCCCACGGACATTGGGACTCTGCTTCAGACTGACCACAGGGGTCAAATTTCACGAAGGGAGATGTTAGTGAGGCAACCAGATTGCCTTAGAACCTAAACACCAGCTTTGAGGCAAAATCTAGCCACTATCCTGGTGCCCTGGACCTGGAACCCCTAGCACCAGGGCCAACCTCGGGTTAACATGGGCTATCACCATTAGAAAAGCCAAGTCCCATCCTGCCTTTTTACCAAGACACTTTTAAGTGAGACAGGGCTTTAAATAGATAGGACCAATAATGCAAGAAGGTAAATAAAGAACCTGGAACCATCTTGGGATATTTTTTCTCTTTGCTGGAAGCAAAGCCAAGGGTAATTAGCAGCACTGTGAGAATTCGGAAAGTGACTTCCTCTGCCATGCTAATTAGCAGTTACTAACAGTTCTGATAAATCCAACCAGAGGCTGAATGGCTGCTTGGGACGGTGACAAGCTCAGCATTGGGGATCCCCCGATTCTCAGGGTCATAAGCTTGGCCCAGATTCATGTCTTTAATTGTGTCAGGTTAGATGTGGAGAAAACAGCAGTTGAATGTGGCAGGAGATTGAAGGAGGTTGTCCTCTCCAGTCCCTAAAATTACCACCATTACTAAATGTTAATATCAACAGCTGCCTCCACAGGCTTTGTTTACATACCAACAGGGGTCTGTTACTTTGTCCCTCGGGTAGGTAATTTGGGGACACTGCCACTCTCCCCTGTGTTGTTCACCTTTGTGGGGGTAGGGGGAACAGAGTGTTCACTCCTCAGAAGTTGGTTCTCTAGAGCCTGCTCTGAGTGTAACCAGGCATGGAAAAGGGATCCACGAGAGGAAGGCCATTGCTCTCAGCCCCTAGGGAGCATCACCCAACAGAAATAAGACTTGAGAGATGTCGGCGTAGAAGGAAGAATTGCCATGCCAACCAATGACTTCAGGATTCATCAGGAGTTCTGGGATGTGCGCCATCATTGTCAACTGGACTGCATTTGAAATCACGTGGGAGACACGCCTCGGGCTGTGTCTGTGGGAGTATGTCCAGAGAGGTTTGAATGAGGATAGACCCACCCTGAATGTGGGTAGCACCATTCCATAGACTGTGGACTGATTGAATAAAAGGGAGAAAGTAGGCCGAATAAACACAACCATACACCTCTCCTTCCTTCCTATCAAATGTGTTTCCACAGTCAGAAACAATGCCTCAAGATTCTGACACCATGCTCTCCCTATCGTGATGGGCTGCACCCCCAAACTGTAAGCCTACGCGTCCTCTCCTCCCTTAAGTCACTTCTTGGCAGGTGTGTTGTCACACTGATGAGAAACACGACCCGTACCTGCTCTATCTTTGGGGCTGGGGCTGGGGCTGCATCTTCACAGTAGAACCCATAACAAAGCATGACAAAGTTATAAAAGGAAGTAAAATCACCCACTGGGTGTATTCTAGTGTGAAGGCAGGTATGTTGTGACCTTCTGTGGCATGTAATCTGATTTTAAAGCCAGTAGAGATAGACGGATCTCAGGATTTCTCTACCTCATTAAATATAGTCTCCCAAAGTTGTAGGCTGAAGTTAATCATGTGCCTCAGGCAAATATTTACCTAATCTCTTAGCTCATTGTACTGTATTAGTTGACTGGGTCGTGATTTCTAAAAAGAAAGTTTTTTTTTTTTTTTTAATATCATAATCTGTCCTGTCAAAGGACTCAAGAATGACTAACAAACATGGCACCTGTGTCATTCTTTCCCATTGCAGACATTACTAATTGACTCTATCACAGACATTAGCAATCGATGTCAGCACTCTTGTCCTCTGAGACCCATCTCAGCCTCAGGATCTTTCTCATAGAACTGCTGTAGGGAGCTTCTAGCAGTCCATAGCCACTAAACAGTATCTAGACCCATTTACTCTTCTAGGTGGCAGTCTTGAACCCATTGCTTTCTCTAAGTTCTTCTGCCAGGCCACTATAAACACTGGCAGACATGCTACGGATTTCTTTAAAAAAAAATCTCAGTTGTAGCCATAGGATGTTTTCCCTAGCCTTGTTACCAGGAACAACCTTAGTGGAACACCCTCCCTATTGTCTAGGAGAAAACAAAGAGAGGGGGAAGTTAGAAATGTATGCCAAGGAAAAGCATCAGATAGGTCAGAAGAGAAGGCTAGCTCCACTGCAAGCTGGTTCTTCTGACTCCGACATGCAGGTAGGGGAACAACCTAGCAGGCAGGGGGACCACCAAGCTTTCTAGTGGAAAGGGTGTGTTCCTGAAGGCCGGCTTTCTCTCAGGGCCTCTGTCTTGCCCAGAGCCTGAGAATCCCACACAAGGGACAAGGCTACCTGTTCAGCTTGGAGCTGACAAAGATTCTCTGGATTCCCCCATTTCCTGGTTGCTCTGAAGCCATTCCTAAGGTCCTTGAGTATTCTATTGGTCAGTTGCGAGCGTGTTTGTGTGTGTGTGTGTGTGTGTGTGTGTGTGTGTGTGTGTGTGTTGGTGTGTGTGTGTGAGAGAGACAGAGACAGAGAGACAGAGACAGAGACAGAGAGACAGAGAGATTATAGTGGCTCACAGGCTGTGGTTCACATACTTGAAAAATAGCTATGTCCCAATATAAAAACCAAGAATCTGATAGTTACTCAGTCAGAAGACAGGATGTCTCTGCAGTCTCAATCTGGGGATAGCTAGCAGTCCCAGAGGATTTCAAGAGAGCTGCTGGTCTTCAGTCTACCTTGCATTCCTGAAGAATAGGTTTTAACACCAGCTATGGAACGCCTCAGCAACAGGATAGATGGACTTTCCCGTGAGAGTGAGGCCAGGCAGGCAAAAGCAAAAGTCCCCTTCCTCTGTGTCCACCACCAGAAGGTGTGGCCAAGATTTAGGGTGGGTTTGGGTTGACAGCCAAGTTTAGCCATCAGTCGAGTCATGTGGCTTCTCTGGGCCATAGTGACCTCAACTCTCCAGCTATAAGAATAACAGTGCCCTGGCTTCCTTACAGGTCAGTGGGCAGAGCTAGAAGAGCTCTTTGTGGGGACAGTCTGTGTCACATTTGTGGAGGTGACTTGTGAACCCATTGTACAGTGTTATAGAACAAGCACGTAAACACCGCCTGGAGCAAGCGTGGGTGGGAGGGACTAGTGGGATCTGAGCACCACACCCATGCCAACTTCTTCCTCCTTTCCTTCTTCCCTCCCTCCCTCTTCCCTCTCTCTCTCTTTCCTTCTTCGCTTCTTTCTCCCTCCCTTCTTTAATGCTCCTCCTCCCTCCTTCCAATGCTTCAGATAAAAAATGTTAAACAAGCATTCTACCATCTAGAGCAGTGTTTTCCCCACCTTCCCAAGGCTGCAACCCTCTAATACAGCTAGCTGCCCAGGTTGTGGTGACTCCCAACCACAACATTATTTTCATTGCAGCCTCAGAACTGTAATCTTGATACTGTGATAAATCATAATGCAAAGATCTGTATTTTCCAAGGTGACCCTCCCCCAAGGGGGTGCAACCTGCATGTTGGTCACCACTGACCTAGATAAAAACCCCAAGCCTCACAGAGACAGTTTCTTAAAGGGCTTTGGGGTTTGTTTGTTTTGGTTCTTTGAAACAGTTGCATGCAGCCCAACCTAGCTTCAAAATGCATTCTAATTTAAAATACTCTCAAACTTCTGACCTTTGTACCCCATATTCCAAGTGCTAGAATTATAGACATACATCCTCATGACCAGCCAAAATTTTGTAATTTGTTTGGATCATAATGAGCACGGAGGTTGCCTGGGAGAACCCCAATAAAGAGTACTGGGGGACTTTCTAGTCTATTTGTGAAACTCTGTGGCTGACATTATTTCATTAATTAAATTCACTAATTCAATGTGTGTCTTTAAAATGTATGGATTGGGGGATGAAGAAATGGCTTAGTGGTTAAGAACACTTATTTCTATTCCAAAGGCCTGGGTTCAATCCCCCAGAACTAACACCAGGCATCTTACAACTATCTGTAATTCCAGTTTCAGGGTTCCAGTGCCTTCTTCTGGCCCCCACAGGTGCTGCATGCATAAGGTGCACATACAGGCACACACAGACACGGAGAGGAAATAAAAACAAATTATTATGTGGGTTTTTTTTTAGTGCATTAATTGGGCTGGAGGGATGGCTCAGTGGTTAAGAGCACTGACTGCTCTTCCAGAGGTCCTGAGTTCAGTTCCCAGCAACTATAATCATCTGTAATGGGATCTGATGCCCTCTTCTGGTGTGTCTCAAGATAGCTACGGTGTGTTCTTATACATAAAGTAAATAAATATTTTTTCAATGCATTAATCTATGACAGGACAGCATCTTATAAAGTTTACCACAGTCACAGCCTCCTCTGCCTTGTTCAGTAGGATTACTGTTGGAAAGAGGCAGCCATAGTCCCGCATTCTCCATGCACAACAGGAAAACCATCTAGTGCCTTCCACATGCCGTGTGTTGACATAAATTAACAGTGACTGGAGATGCTAAAGTCCCCATAGTTCAGATCTAAACAATGAGTCTCCAGCGGAGCCACCAGAACACCTCCAAAAGTCCGTGACTTGGGAGGGATGGGGAGCTGGCTCTGTGGGCAAGCAGCCATGACCCCACATGTACCAAATGCCTGCACCGCAAGGGACATAGGATCACTGGAGTTTGCTGGCCCAGGTCACTGAGAGACGCTGTCTCAGGTAAATAGGGTAGAGACTGAAAGAGCAGGCAAGGCACCTAACCTCCTTCTCTGGCTTCCATGCATGTCAGTATACACCACACACACAAACCACACACACACATCACACACACACACACACACCACACACTCACACACACACACACCACACACATACATCACACACACACCACACACATCACACACCACACACATACACACACCACACACTCACACACTCACACCACACACACCACACACCACACACCTCAGTCACACACACACACATACACACACACACACACACACTCACATACCTCACACTCACACACATACACACACATAGGGCAGGGGAGAGGAGGAGGATAGACATTTGCACACACACATACATCAAAAAAATACAATATCTGTAACTTCCCAGGTGTGGTAGCTCACATCTGTTACCCAGTATTTGGGAGACAGAAGCAGGAAGATTCCGTGTTTGAAGCCAGCTGGGCATACAGCAAGGCTATGTTTTAAAAAGACAAAATAAAACAGCTCGTGGCTTGCCTTTCTTCCGCTCTTAGGCTTGTCTCCTTGCCTCTTCCTTGAGGGGCAGCAGCATTGTCCACCTCTGTCCGTGACAGATTCCCTTTCTTGAAGAAAAACGACAAAGTAAAATCTTTATACCCCATTTGTCTTCTGCACTCTCTTTGAAGCCTGAGGAGCCCAGAGAGAATTGATTAACTCTAGGGGTTGTTAATTACTCTCGTATAGAAAGAAACTGATAAGGCCTCCTCAAGTCTAGGGAGCTGGCTTGCACTGGAGGCCTCCTTGAGGTCAGTGCAGACGTGGGTGTTAGTGCTTGGGAAAACAATTGATTGGGAGATCTAGGTGGGGTCCTCATCATGAAACTGTCCCTAAAAGTAACCACTTGAATCTGCCAAGGACTGTCAGTGGCCAGGCCTGGCTTAACTTCCCATGGTGCATTTCTACTCCAAGACAACTATGGTTGAAGCCCAGTCAGGGAGGGAACAGTTCCTGTGTCACATGGGGAGGTGATCCAACTTCGGGCCACTTTGTAGAGATGCTTTGACGACGTGCATGTCTGTTTTGGCATTTTAATAGCTTTCTTGCCTCAGGAAAAGCACACCTGCTCACTGTGGGTTGACCCTAAAATCCCATCACTAGCATTTCCGTGAGCATATCCCTGGATCTCTGGTCACATGAGAACAGCACACGTATGTACACTATGTGACCTGTGTGTCTCTGAAGGGTGACCTGTAACCTGCTACCGTGTAAACCACTATCTTGGTCACTTGTCTGTTGCTGTGACAGATGCAAACTCAAGGAAGGAAAGGTCGGTTGTGGTTCACAGTTAGAGGATGCAGCCCATCCAGGCAGGGAAATCATGACAGCGGAAGCCTGTGTCAACTGGCAGTGCTGAATCCACAGTCTGGAGGCTGAGAGGGATGGATGAATGCTGGTGCCAACTCTCTTTCCTTTTCTCACTCTGGAGCGATGCTGCTCACGTTCGGGATGGGTCTTCCCACTCCAATTAGCCCAATCGAAATCCTTTCTTATAGACATGCTCAGAGTCTCCTAGGTGACTCTAGATGCTGTCATGCCAGCCGTCAGGGCCAACCATCATGTCCTCTTACACAGAACGCACAGTGACATATAGCGATGGCTTGAGGCACCCCTCCCAGATTTCTCATAGATCCACTCATTCCTCTGTCCCCAGGCCCACTGAAATAAATTCCACAGCTCAGTTGATGTTATAGTAGAGACTATGCGGCTCAGAGCAGGTAAGATGCTCCCCTGAGGTCATTCCTTCAACTCTGGGACTTAAATTAAGAAGCCTGGAGTTGATCCATGATCTTTACTAAAATCCACACTACCAGTCTGTCCTGAATCTAGGGATCACTGGTGGGTGTGGCTCTGGGTGATTAACCTCTGTCACACACTGTCCTTACTGTTCCTCATACAGCACCATCCTACACTCTTGTTTCCAGGACAGACATCACTAGTCAATCACAGCACCTTTTTCTGAGGCTCCTAGACTACTATAGAATTCTTCCTAAGGAACCACTACAGAGCCCATGGATGCGATTATGAGACGCCTTCCCTATCTATCAAAATACAGCCTTCTCTTTTGTGCACGAGGAAGCTGCCCATGGGACTTGTCTGCTCTGTGGCTTTCCATTCCACTCTCCTAAGACAGGGTCTTTCAATGAACCTGGAACTAAGCTGGCAGCCAGCAAGCCCCAGCATCCCTTCTTTCCCACCCCACAATTATAGGCATGCACATGACCACACCCCCTTCTCACATGAACGCTGGGGTTCAAACTCAGGTCATCACGCTTACATCAGCAAGCAATTGTGCCTACTGAGGCATCTTCCCAGCCCCTAGTTATGGACTGTCTTACAGGCAGGAGAACAGAGCTCCTGGGAAGTTCTCATCCATAGAGGTTAATAGTCCTTAAGCAGAGTCTTGTCCCCTTGCAGATTCCCACACAGTACAGAGAAGAAAATGAGACACAGGCTTGGATTAACATAATTACCACTGTCTGCTTCTCATTGCCACTTGGCGAGGCATGGTGCGAGGGGACAGGCCCTTCCTGGCCCGGACACTGTCCGTGCCCAGGACTCCACGGGGTCTTTCCTGGAATGGTACTTTAATGATTACTCAAGTGGTGTTTAGCCTCCAATTAAGAGCACAAAGAAAAGCTGGAGCTAAGTGGGGTGACTGTTCCAGAAAATGCACCCACTTAGAAGAAGCTGGGGGAGTTAGCAGGCACACAAAGCCTCCTCTTGACCCAAGCAGATGCCTTGAAGGCTCCCAGGACTCCAAACCTCCCCCCCCCCCACTGGCTGGGAAGGAAGTGACTGAAGAATGAACCAGTCTAGAATTGAGCCTAGGAGTCCTGCTTGAACTTGGGAGGTGTGAACTTGGGAGGATTGGTCTCTCTGCAGACACATTCATGTACACAGCAAGCTTGTCTCAGACCTCAGGAAGTTCATGGGGGACACCCAGGGTGTGATGAAAATCTACTTGGGAAAATCTTTCTGAGTCCTTTTATTTTGTGTATTTTAAGTTAATTTCAAGATGGGTTTTAATGTAGCTAAAGCCTGGTCTCCAGTTGTATATAAAGCCAAGGATGGCCTTGAACTTCTGGGCTTCCTGCCTCTACTTCTCAAGAGCTAGGATTACAGGTGTGCACAACCATACCTGGTTTACAGAATACTAAGGCTCAAACCCAGGGCATCGTCCATGCTAGGCAAGACTCTACCCAATGAGCCACATCCCCAACTCCTACTGCTGCTGAGCCTAAGTCCTGCTCCCAGCAGAGCCTGTTGGAGGCTCTTCCCTACCCACGTAGCTCCTCCCAACCCCATCTCCACCCCTTATAGGTAAACTCAATGCATCAAGCACAGGTAAGGAAGGCTAACTTTGACCTGCTGACCTACCTTCAGAAACACCATTTGTCCAACACTAGGCGTCCTGTAATGGCGCCTGTTCATTTCGGTTACTCTAGGAAAGAATTTCTGCTGCTTTTGCAGACAGACCTCACTACCGCAACAGGCTGTCCTCTGCCTTCTCACCGAGGAGGGAATCCTGAGTTGCATAGCATGCACAAAGCCTTGAGTCCCAGCCTCAGCACCACCCAAAGCAGGCGAGGAGCTCAAGGTCACCCTTGGCTCCAGACAGAGGTTGACGTCAGCCTGGGATACACAAGACCCTGTAAAAATAAAATAAAATAAAACCTGTGTAATGGGCAGAGGGCTGACTGTGGAACCAGTATCTGTTCCATCCTGCTAAGTGGTGGCATGCCCAGTGAAATGAAACAAACTCTAGGGTCACAAATGAAGCCATCGCAGTCCAGTTTCTCTCTTACACCTGCCTCTCCACCCCCGCCCCGGCACCCCGTGTATGGACAGTGAATACAGAAACTCATGGGTTTTTCAATGTCTTCTCCTAAAGACTGTGCTGAAAGGACACATCATCTCTTTATAGGAACTGCCTTGGCCTCATTTCAGTGTAGAGGGAAAAGAAAGCCCAGAATGAAAACCTCTGTGTCTCTGCCAGCAGAGGGTCATCACTGGCCCATCACTTTGTGGACAGTTTTGGTTAAGCGTCCCTTTACCTTTGAATTTGGATATTGGGATTTGAAATATTCTGTCCCAAGTGGGAGAGATTGTTAGCTGTCTGCCAAAACACACACACATGCACACACACACACACACATATATATAGTTATATATATATATATATTTGTTTTTATATATATATAACTTACTTGAAAATCTCTAAGCCTCTGCCTTCAAGCTGGAGCTCAGAAGGTTGGGAAGAGCGGAAGTCAATGCGAGGCCTGTGGCTCACATGATGCCTGTCTCTAACACGGCATCCCTCAGTGTCCACGGGTAGAATCCATGTTGACATCATCAGGAAATGTTTGCCTCCCCAGCAACAAAGACTTGAGTCCGTACCTGCTGCTACTGCTGCCTCTCCAGGACCCAGACTCTGACATGGCAGGAGACAGAGCTGGCCCCCGAAGCCAGCAGAAAAAGCTGGAAGGTCCTGGAAAGGAAATCAGTTCCAACCCAAGGACTGACCTTGTGTGAATTAGTCACCCTAAGTTTCAAAATCCCCAACAGGGAAGTAGTGCTAGTGGTAGCCACCTGATGAGGGGTGTGTGTGTGTGTCTGTGTGTCTGTGTGTTTGTATGTCTGTGTGTACATCTTTCTCTCTCTCTCTCTCTCTCTCTGTGTGTGTGTGTGTGTGTGTGTGTGTGTGTGAGAGAGAGAGAGAGAGAGAGAGAGAGAGAGAGAGATTCAGAAAACAACCTCAGGGATTGTTCCTACGGTGCAATCTTTCTGTCTGTCTTTTTGATATACTGTCTTTCTTTGGCCTAGAACTGGCCAACTAGGTGAGGGTGGTAGCCATGAGCCTCAGGAGTCTTTGTCCCTGTGTCCCCATGCTTGGTTACAAGTGAGCACCCCCATGCCTGATATTTTAAGCATGAGTTTTGGTTACGGAACTTGGGTCTTCTTGCTTGCCTGACAAATACTTTACCGACGGAGCCATCCGCACAGCCCGTATTTCCTGGGGTTTTATGATGAAACTGTATGGAGGACTGTGCAAACTCTAGAACAGTACTGAAGATGGTGCAGGAGGCAAACTGTGCTTAACCTGCGTATTTAGCTCAAAGGGGAGCTTGCTCTGTGTCTCCTGTGGGAAGCACCCACCACTTCCTGGAGGCTTCTCCAGAAAGAAAAAAAGAGAGAGAGAGAGAGAGAGAATTAATTGTTTTTAAACATGGAGTTGGGAGGACATCAGGTACAGGAGCTTGTGTGTGCCATCATGTTACCGGACATCTGTGGCAGGCTGAACTTCTGCCCCAGGTCACTCCTTGGGTGGGATTTTATGTACGTACTGTGGCTATGGCCTGGACTCCAATGCCCCTTCACCACAGACGCAGCCCTAAGACCTCCTTGGCTGAGAGTGTGCTAGTTAGCAGGGTGTGATAAGCTGGGCCTACGCTCTTTCCCGCTGCCCTGGGATCGTCCTTACTTCTCTGCATCCCCCCCACCCCAGCTCTCAGGTCACAGGTACATACGTCCACACCCAGCCTTTGTGTGGGTGTCGATGATCAAACTCAGACCCTCATGTTTATGTAGCAAACCACTGCAGTCACGGAGCCATCTTCCCATCCCCCTTCACAGAGGCCGCACGTAAAGCTGTGTGGAGCACCCAGTGCCATGGGGACACTCAATAGGACGATTGCTGTGTTGCATCAAACCCTGACATTTCTTATTTCCATAACCGACGCGGCCAAGTAGAAGCTCGTTGCTGTGAGCACGTCCCGCTGTCTTCGGTAGTGCCGCGTCTCTGGAAAGAGTGAGGGAGAAAAAAAAATCAATTCCCACTGTCCACGGAGTTTGATTTATCACTGCTGAAAAGAAGAAATTCTTTATCTCCTACCCAGTCTTGGAAAGGACTGGCTCACACTTGGCTGCGAGAGTCTCGGGGAGGGAAGCCGTGTTTGTCCAAACTTTGGCATTTTGATAACCTTCGTGACTATTCAGAGGATGCTTGCACACTCCCCTTTTTTTTTACAGCCCTTGTTTGTTTTTGATGAAGCAATTATAGGCGCTAAAAGACAATCTGCGGAGCGTGGCCAGCCGTCCTGCAGCACGGTTGCAGGCCAAGAAGGCAGCAGAGGCCTTTGCTTTTCATGACCACGTGAGGGAGAGGGGAGTGGCTGGCTAGAATAAGAGACTGGGAGGACATCCGAATGAGCCTAGGATGGGAGTCCTGGCTACCACTAGAAACAAGCCCCAGCGTTCATTTTGTTTTGTTTTGTGTGAGACAGGGTTTCACTGTGCAGCTCAGGCTAGCCCCAGACTCCCAGAGATCCACCTTCCTCTGCCTCCTGGGTACCGGGATTAAAGGTATATGCCACCACAGCCTGGCCATCAGTGTCCTTCTCTAAGCAGTGGGTATCCGTACCTCCTCATCTCCTGGTGTGAATTAGTCACCCTGACTTTCAAAATCCCTAACAGTGAAATGGTGTTAGTGGTAGCCACCTGATGAGGGGTGTGTGTGTGTGTGTGTTCGCGCACACACATTTATGCAGTGTATGCATGTGTTTTATGGTTGTGTAGATATTTGTATTTGTGTGGGTGTGCTCACACACAGACCCCTGAGGACAAAGCATTCTCCCCCATCACTCTCCTTCTCATTCCCTTGAGAAAGGCTCATTCATTGAACCTGGGGCTTGCTGGTCTTTCAGCTAAGATGGTTGGCCAGAAAACCCCAATGATCCTGCTGTCTTCAGGTACACAAGAGCACACTCGTACGTGCACACACACAGGTATGTACACAGAAATATATACACATGCATGCACTTGGATGCACATACACATACAGCTATGCACAGGCAGCCATGTCTGAACTCTTCTGTAAGTGATAGAACCCATACAGCAAATGCTCTTACCCGCTGAGCCCTCTCCTCAGCCTGGTCCCTTCCATCTGGAGTATACTTATTCAGGGGGGAGCACACCCCCACCTGCCATTTTCCAACAGTCTGAACTTGTAGATCCTCTCCAGGAAAATCTCCAGTGGTTTCTGCAGTTACTTTGCTCACAGGAGACTCAAGAGCCCCTGGGAACGAATGTTTCCTCTTTGCGCCAATGGCTGACCCCTGGGGAAGCACGAATACCCAGGAGCACTGAAGTCTTACTCTCCAGAGTCTGGGGTAAGACTCCAGAGGCATGGCTTGCTGGGAAGCACCTTCCACTGGCCTCCTCTTCATCCCCGATCGTCTTCCCCACGATCTCACTGGAAGACTTACATCCTTAACATAGCATCGTATCCAGTACTGCAGCTTTTGTAGCTAACACCACATTTTGCCAAGTCTAGAGTTAAATATCGGAAATGCATTATTTCCTAAAAGGCAGTACCAGTAAAGTCTTAGGGATGTGCTTTGCCCAGTCACTAGCACCTTGTAAAACTCAGTGCATGCAGACCCATCCACATCATGGTTGAGCTGAAACCTAGACAAGAACAGTCCTGGAACAAGACTCCTGGTTGCCCTCACATACCTCAAAACCCCTGCATGGTGCATCTAGAATGATTGCGTATTTTATTTTTGCATGTGATCATTGCAGGTGGAGTCATGTATATTTTCATATATGGGGGGGGTGGTCAAAGGACAACTTGCAGGAGTTGGTTCTGTCTTTCTACCATGTGGGTACCAGGGATGAAGCTGACGACATCATACTTGGTGGTAAGAGCCCTTACCCACTGAGCCATTTCACAGGTCCTCGAATGATCTTTGAAAATAAAGCAGACAACTAGGCAACTGTGTAAGACCCTAGGGCCATAGTTCTCAACCTTCCTAATGCTGCAGCCCTGTAATACAGTTCCTCATGGAGTGGTGACTCCCAAAGAGGCTGCAACCCATGGCTGAGAACCACTGCTCTAGGGGCTACTCAGCTGTGCATAAGTATACAACAGGCCAGGATATAAACACTCTAGATCTATAGATTCCACAGGTTGTAAAATGTCCTGCACCTCTTCACCTCTGCCTATATAGCCCCAAAGCCACCACAAGCCATATGCAAATAAACGGGTATGGCTGGCTCTCAATAAAACTTAATTTATAAGAATAAGCAGATTTGGTGGGCCAGATTTGGTCAGCAGGCTATAGTTCTGCCAAAATCTAATCTACACCATAGCTAAATCGTGTGTGCTTGTTCCTTCCTCAGCCACCAAGCCCCCTCTGCCTTCCTCCCTAAAGCATTCACCTCCTGTAGATCTCTACCACATCCCTGCACAGCCCACACAGGTCAGCTGCTTCTCTCTTTGGACCTGGATACTTCTTCCTGAAGCCTCCTGCATGGTTGGTTTTTGTCATTATGCAATTACCTACTCAGCTTTCGCTCCTCAAAGATTCATATGTGATTGTGCACCATCTACAAGGTCCCCTGGTCCCAGACCTTCTTGGGTGGATTACATTTGTAGTTACCTTATTTCCCTAATCACTGATTTGGAAGTGTCTCTGTGCTCCTGGGAGGCAAGTTTCACCAATGTCTAGTAGTGTCAGCAGCATCCTCAGCCTGTATCCTAGGGCCTAGCCCCAAAACTGTTAAATAACCATTTGGTGACTTGGTGTTTTCCTGGGTGTTCCTCACACCACACACACACACACACACACACACACACACACACAGGGTGGGGGGGGCAGGGGAGCGCATACTAGGATTTCGAGAGATTGTCTTGACCATAATGCAAGTCTTCAGATACACAGTCGTCCTCATGTCTCCTTTCTCATCAATTATCCCTGTAAATGGAACACCTCCCAGGAGAATTGCTAGAGCAAATCCTCCATCTTCTTTTCTCGGTCCTAAACCTGGGTCATGAATCTCCAATCTCCAGGCTAAAGACACCATGAGGAAGGCGTTCTCGGAACGCAGCTCTGAGATATTTCCAGTTAATTAAGGATGGATTTAGGAGTTAGTCAACATCTGAGAGGCAGGTGTATTCCCCACTGTGTGCTGCTGACTCTCCCTCTCCGGCAGATACAGCACTGCAGGAAGACCAGCCTCTTCTTAGTGTCTTCAACTTTCCGTGGGGAGACCATGGCACCTGCTCAGAAAAGAAAAGTCACCAACATACCCACTGCCCTACTTACTTAGTCAAGAGATAGGAAAGCAACAGCACTGTCCCTGAGGAGCAAGACTTAGCATCACACGCCTCCTCCATACAGGAGCTGGACGAACTTCTGAAATATGCTCAGTGCTGTGGAGAGAATCGGCATCAGTGACGGAGAGACAGTCCAGTGCCACAAGCCAGGACTCTGCAGTTGGGTGACCTGGATCAAATCCAAAGCCCACACCTGACTGTGTGCATTTGGGGAGGGTTTTGAAGTCCCTGGAGCTTCAGTTCTCTCATCTGTAAATTGAGAACAGAACCATTTTCAAAGACTAGATGGGTTGCCACCTTCATACACGCATGTACCACGTGGAACAGCAGGTGTTTGTGGGAAGTGTCCTGAGAGTGATTCTACTGGGCTGTGGCTAACTTCCTGCTTCTGCAAGGCCCAGATTCTTCATGGTGGTGTCTCTGTGACAAAATACCTGACAGAGCAAGGGGTTAAGGGAAGAAGGCTCTGTTTTAGCCCCTGGTGGCAGACCATCACAGCAAGGAAGGCTGGGCAGAGGTCATGTTGGTGAGAGTGTATGCCAGGGAATCCTCACATCCTGACGAATGAGGCAGCAGAGGAAGAGTTTAAACCAGGACCACCATCATAGCCTCTGAGGTCTACCCTGGTGACCTAAATCTACCAGGAAGGCCACATATCCCAACATGTCTACAAGATCACCCAAAAAACAGCACCACCAGATGGAGACTAAGTGTTTAACCACAAGAGCCTATAGGAAGACCTTTCATGTTCAAACCATACATTGGCCAAGTCGGATCAAAGGAGGATGGAACAACTTGCCTTGGACACTAGAGACCATTAGTCTGGAGGGATTATTAAAGACTTACTTGCAGGCCAGCAACAGCGCCTATACAACAGGTGCTCGTAATCCCAGCACTTTGGAGTGTGAGGCAGGAGGATCATAAGTTGGAAGACACTGAGAGTTATAAACTGAGTTCCGAGCCAGTTCAGCCAAGCAGGACCTTATTGAAATCAATAAGGAGAGGAGGAGGAGGAAGAGGAAGAAGAGGAGGAGGAGAGCAGGAGACGAGGCAACAAATTCTTACCTGTGTTGGAGATATTTGTACACACTTTATGGGCAATACAAAGCTAGAGACCTCCCTTCCCTCCACAGTGAGGGCGCGTTCCTCTCAGGTTAGAGGGCTCTTTCAGACTCTTTCTAGAGAGAATGAGAAGCAGACATTCCAGGCACCGGGTCTATGCTCCTCACATCACCTTCTTGGTCTTTCTCCTACAGGACAATGGCTGTCCATGCTCGAGACAGCTATCCCGAGTGAGCTATGTCCTCACTCGTGGAAACTGTGGCCTGGAGCACTGGAGCTGCTGGGCTGCTCCGTGAAGAATGAGTGGACAGTCTCTTGATCTGTGTTTCCATGGATACCAAAGCTTTGTTTTCTCATATCCATCCAGAGGTGTGGGGCATGGGGAAAGTGGTTTTAGCCTTTCCAGTCTCTCACACAACAACTCCAAGATGGAGGACAGAGCTGCCCAGAGGAAGGTGTTCACACCCAATCCATAGCCAGGGATGTCAGTGAATGTAACCTTTCTACTCTGGGTGACTTCATTGCCCACTGCAGTGAACAGAGGCACTTCTGCTGGAACGAGGCAGGGGTGGGGAGAGCCACCAGAAATCCCTGCAGCAGAAATGAACAAAGTAGACATCTAAGTAACTGGAAGCTGTCTTTAGCGTATCATGTTGACCTCAGCTCATGCATTTACGGTCACGCTTTCAAGCCTTAGGTGGCCAGGTGGACAGCTCTGTGACAGTCTGGGACCTCATTTGTTTCCCACACTGCTGTGTTTTCCCAGCACAGGAAACAGTGCCTGGTGTTTGCCAAATCCAAGATGTGTTGAACAAATGAATTTATGAAGCATCCCTCTGCCTTCAGATATGGTCACCTCCCCCAGCCTTCCTCTGGGTCTACAGAGACTCTCAAGGTAATAACTCACTGGCTGTCTCATGATCAAGCATCTTCTGGAGCCAAAGGACCATCCTTTAATCCTGCCTTTTCTGAAGGGAAAAAAAAAAAATATATATATATATATATATATATATATATATATATATATATATAGAGAGAGAGAGAGAGAGAGAGAGAGAGAGAGAGAGAGTCAACCTGTGATCTCTGTCCTGGTAGACAGACTCTGCCCTGTGTCCAGATGTGGTCATCATTGACCAGGTCTCAATGACCTGGAATGAAGCCCATGGAGAGGACGGAAGCAGATCCCTGTGTGTTTAGACTTGGTCACCATTCCTCAGACTCAGGACCCCTTCACTAACTGACTCTATGGGGTTCTATTAATAAGACAAAGCTCATGTGATAGGGGTTCCCTGGAGTTAGGACACACAAACCCTGGGTACTGGTAGTTGTCAGGGACCCTCATCCTCTCTGAGTGTCTGCCATCTCAGAAACCTCCCCAGAGATGCTCCAGGAAACCACCCTGTGGTCTGTGTTAGTCACACACACAGCTAGACACTGTAGAGCAAAAAGAACTTTAAAAAAATCTTAGACTTGGGAAAATAGAGACAGATAAAAGAAGAGAGAGAAAGGGAAGGGGGGTGATGCAGAAGTGGACAGTCCTAGAATAAAAGCTGTCACAGCCCTGGGATGACAGAGGGACCCTGGTATCATAATGGAGCTGTGATCTTGAAGAGTTCCTTTGGCCGCACTTACAAGATGTGCCAAGCAGCCTATAGAAAGACAGATGTGGCAGACAGATGTGGCAGGCCTGTCCTCCTTATATGGTTCAGCCAGTGCCACCACTTAAACTACACCAGGAGCCAGAAGTGAGCGCTGTCAGTGGATGTGGAAGCTGGAATCATGACAAGAACAAGATGAGAGGCCACACTGGTCCCTCTGTGTCCTCAATATGCCAGCATCCTGCAAATCTGTCTTCTGCACATCTATACATTCCAGCTGTCACCCGAGCTTGCTGCCACAGTGAGGAAATATATTAGGAGGAGGGGCTTGGAACCCAGAGAACTCCAGGGTGTCAGGACTCACTCCATCCATGGCCAGTGCCACTTACGAGGTGTGAAACTTCCTGTGTGTGAAATCTCAGAGGAATTGGGGGTCCTCTTCTGGGAGGAAATGGGCACACTTTTCTGTTTGCTTTTCTTTCTTTTTGCAAATAACCGGGTTGAGGTTGGTTGAACATTAACCACCCACAAAGCATTCCAACAACAGATGGGATCTAGAAGAAGTCAGGGTTCCTGGGGAGAAGGCCCATCTCTCTAACAATAGCAGCCTTCCCTCCTAACAGTTGGAGAGCCCTACATCTATTAGAGTCTGTTCTGTTTTCCCCTTGAGACAGCTAGGAGGAAAGCTATTGGCAGCATCCATCTGCTTTAACCTGAAAGTCCAAGGCGGGGAAGGGCTAGCAGTTTTTCCCCATACAAGAAATCAAGCAATGTTTAATATTCTGACTCAGTGCAAATCCCAAACACCAGCTACTTGGAGGGATACCTCAGAGCCACAAGCACTGCCCGACAGTGAGAGCCTCTGTGGACAGACTTGCTCGCAGGGACAGGGGTGAATGGTTTCCAGCCACCTGCCTTCCCCAGTGGCATAGAGCCAGAGGACATATTGGGAGCAAGCACTGCTTGGTTGACCTTGAAAAACTTCAGCAATTGATGCCCAAGGGCAGTCACCTGAAAAACCTTCTGGGCCAGGGCTCAGGAACTTTAATTGAGCTGCCTGCATGTGGGCTACAGGGCTGGGGTAACAGCCCAGAGGGAGGTAAAGGCCACTTCTGTTCTACTGAGTGCCCCTGAGAGGCCTGCAAAGTTCAGTTTTCCTTTTCACTTAGAGAATATAGGAGCTGTTGCATCCAGGAAGAAACTTTAACCTGGGCTTGGTCATGTCAACATAAAAAAACACACACCTGAAAGACAAGAGATGGGTTATTCTGGAACCAAAGGAATAACTACAACCTGTGAACGTGGACTCAGGTTGTCCCAGATACGATGATCCAGTGTGGTGGCAATTTCATAGTTCTTTATAGTAGCAATAACGTCATTGCATCAAGATGCTTTGTAAGCACACTGGTGGGCACTTCGGGTCTATAACAGCCAAGGAAGGAGACTCCACCATTGGCTGCCTTTGTTCTCTGACAACAGGCTAAGCTTTGGGTTGGTGGGAGCTGGGAGACTGTTCACACAGCATCCACGGGGAGCTAGGTCCTCCCACATCATATGCTTGACTGCAGGCCATTCTGGTGGGGGCAATTCTCAGTTGAGTTTCCATCTTCCGATAGGGCTTATATCAAACTAACCAGGACAGTCTTCATCCCGTGACCACCTGAGCTCTTTTGGGGGATTGTTCCCAAGAGTGATGTTTGGATGGCCAAGGAGGAAGCCTTGGACACTGAAGGCTCAGCCTCTAAAGTCACTCTGTATCACTTCACCCTGGGTTTCATGGCCAAGACAAGAAACCACCCTCACCCAAGCACAGAGTCACAGAAAATGTCTCCACCTCTCTGTGGGGCCACTAGGATAGGTGATGCAACTTGAGAATACTGCCTTTGGAAACACACTAATTATCCAGAATTTGACTTGTACCTCCTACCACTAGGAGGCAGCAGAGGCTCCCTGACTTCCACCTGAGGCTTTCTGCAGTCCTTCTGGCTCACAGCCCTTAGCACTACTAGATGGTAGAACCTGGGAGTCTCTCTTTCTGTCGTTCTCTTGGGTGATGAACAGGGCTTCCCTCTTGCCGAGGGAAGCTCATGAAATATATTTACCTGTGCATTTAAGAACCACACTGGATGGGTCTCTGACCTCAAGGAAATACTGAACAAACAAGATGTAAGTCTTTAGGGTGGCTGCTTTGTCTTTGATTTGCAGGCTGCTTTTGTATAGATTACCTGTGATGAGCTTTGTTAATTTTCTTTTGGCAAGCTCTCTTCTCTGTGGGGATCCTGGGAAGGATCTGACTTTTATCCCCTACCCCACCCCCACCCCAGGGCTCAGGTGACAAATACCTCAAGAACCCCTTCTGTTTGTTTGTGTTTTGCTGGCTTGTTTGGATTCAGATTTACTAATAGTGAGTAAAGTTCCCTGCCAGCATCCATCTCCAGTGATGCTCATGGTAGAGTACCTGGGGCAGAGCATCTTTTTGTTTTCCTGTACCAGGTAGCATTCACCTGTGTCAGTCTCACTGCTGAGTGCCTGACCAACTAGATCACATTAATCTCTCCTGACAAGCCTATGAACTCTATCCCGGTATCAGCTTGGTATTGTGTAAGACCCTCGGAAGCTTTAGAATATAGAATGACTTTAGGGCATCGGGACCTCTTTTGAGCCAAAAGTATCTCTAATTCGGGGCTTTAGAGTTCTAGTCTACCTCCACTTGGAAGCCATGACCCCATCTCTGCCAACTACACAGCTCTGTCTCAACCTTCTACCTCCACAGAGGTCCTCTATGGCCCCCTCCTAGGTACTCTCCTTTTGCAACCTCTACATGGTTTCTCCAGCACATTCTGGGCATTGTCTCCTCTCCTCGTCTGCATGAAGAGTAACAATGCCCAGCCTCCTCTGTGGGCATTTTCCTTTGTTAGCCCAGGAACTGTCTGCTGTGTGACTGACAAAGCTATATCCCCGCACTGGCCGCCTCCGTGTGACCTTGGCCAGCTCCTGAGCTTGTCCAAGCCTTTCAACTCCTCTTCTGTCAAGTAGAGACAGTGATCGGAACCCATGCCCTAAGGCTGGTGTGAGCATTAAACATGGGTCTATAAATAAACCACTTAGCTCTTTCCTGGAGTGGTGGCGTTAACCATTTTCCGAGCTCGACTTGGTGGCTCATACCTGAAATCCCTGTATTCTAAGTGGCATTGGGGTCCCATTGAGAGAAAGCTGTGTCCTTCTGATTAAAAGAACAGACTCTGCCTCTGATGGAGACATGTCCTCACATCCTTTCTTAAGAGTTAGTCCAATGGGACTTGCCAATCCCCTGGCTAGGAGACCACCTCTCAGGAAAGTTAGTTTACCTTAAGCCACGCTAAAGAGATGAGAGGAATAACTATCCCTTTAAATGAGATACTGTGCTTTTTCCTTCCCAGAATTCCTGCAGTCACTACAGCGCCACCATTAGATTTAGTGGGTCGGCTGACTTTTCCTCTTCTCTCTTCAGATGCTAAGGATGCTTTCTCTGATATGTCAGCCTTTTTCACTCTGTCTCTGAAGCCCTCCTTCCTGCCACATGGTTTTCTCTCAGTCTCTTGTCCACCTCTGGGAAGCTACTAAGATTTACAGTTTTTTTTTTTTTTTTTTTTTTTTTTTTTTTTTTTTTTTTGCTTAGTTTTTCTTCCAAATTTTAAGAAAATTTTCCTCTAGTTTTCTTCTAAGTCTGTACTTAAATGCTTTTGTTAACAAGAGTAAAAACTCAAGAGGGGAACCCAATTTTCTCAGTAACACTTGGGGACTGAGTGAAAAGGATTGCTGTGAATTCCAAGCCAGTCTGAGCTACATACACTGTAAAATCTTTTAAACCAACATAAGTGTACTACATACTGTTAATCCCAGAACCTCAGAGGATGAGGCAGGAGGATGATGGACTCTAGGCCATAACAAGCTCAAGACCAGACAGGGCTACACAGTAAAACCCTACTTCATCCCAACACACACACACACGCACACACATGCTCACAGTTAAGACAAATACTATTCTATAGACTGAGACTCCTGGGATAAAATGAAATAGAACATTCACAGTGGGGCTAACAAGATGGCTCAGTGGGCAAAGATACTTGCATCTGAGCATAACAGCCCGAGTTCGAACCCCAGAACACATACATAGTTAAAAGAGAAAAATCAGCTCCCACAAATTGTCCTCTTGAGTTCCGTGTGCACAAAGTGACACTCTGAGATGCACACACTTACAGACACACAGAGAGAATGGAATACACACCGTGCCTAGCTCAGTGCCAGACCTTTGCTGTACTCCAAGGTGAAGGCTGTCCGCGGATTTCCTTCTGCCATTGTGGGTTCAAGGGTGAATCATCTCCAGCAGTCTGAGCCCTGAGCTCTGCTAATGACCAAGGTGTAAACTGATACAGCTTCAGGGTTCAAAGGCGTCTTTTATCTTGACGTAGAAACAGGGGGTCAGTTCAGAGGATCTAGCGTGTGTCCTCCTTGCCTGCGGCAACATGAGAGACAAAAGCCCAGAGGATGATGGGAGGGGGAAGTGAGGCCTCCCAGAGGGTAAACATGATCCGTTATAAAGGGCTAAGAAACTATACTTCTTGTTTATAAGCCTTTCAGATGCCAGGTTAAGATGAATGATCTCATCTGTTCAGCACCGGGTCAGGTTCTGAAGGGGACAGCAAGCTTTAGAAAGGCAGGTTATGCGTGCAGACTGCACGCTGCTCTATAGCCTAATTCAGCCCACAGGGCAAGCTATAGAAAACACATGGTGAAGTGAGCCGCTGCGTCTTCAGACGTGTTCAGAGGTGGATGCTGTTGGCTGGAAGGAAGACTGTCTGGCCCCAGCAGAAGAAACATGGAGCTTCAAGGCCCCCCAAAAACATCGAGCAGCAGGGCGTTGCCGCCTGAGATGCTCCTTCACGTGGGTGGGGGAGGGGCGTGGCAAGCGGACAAAATGCACACGCAACCTTTCCTTGCCTCACAACGGCCAGCCCTGAGAAGAATGGAAGGGCTGGGGGTGTAGCTTAGTTAGTAGTTTTCTTTCCTAAAATACAGGAAGTCCCGAGTTCCGTTCCCAGCACCATATCCCAGTACTCGGCCTGTAAAGGCAGAAAGAGCATGAGAAGCGCCCTCCAAGAAATTAAGAAAGAAAGAGGGGGGAGGGGAAGAGAAAAGAGGGGAAGAGAGGGGGAAGAGATGGGGAGAAAAGGAGTTGGGAGTAGTGTCACACACTTTTAATCTCAACACTTAGAACTCTCTCAGTTCAAGACCAGCTTGGTCTACAGAGTGAGTTCCCAGACAGCGAAAGCTACACAGGGAAACCCTGTCTCAAGAAAAATTTAAAAAAAAAAAATTAAAAGACTGGAGATGGGAAGAAGGTAACCCAATTGGTAAAGTATTTCTCTTGCAAGCATTAGGCCCTGAGCTTAATCAGAATCCATAATTCTAAAAAAAAAAAAAAAAAAAAAAAGGAAAAAAGGGGGGATGGGGTAGTCACTTGTAGTCCCATTACTGAGGAGGCAGAAACAAGAGGGTCTCTGGGGCTCCCTCATTAGCCCACCTAACCTACTTGGCAAGTTCCAGGCCAGTGTTTGACCTTCTCTCAAAAAAGGGTGGGCAGCTCCTGAGAAACTATAACCAGGATTGTCCTCTGCATCACACACATTTGACAGCTGTTCCCACATTGAGAAAGGGCTCCTCCCCATCCGGGCCCCTCCCCATTCAGGCCCCTCCCCATCTGGGCCCCTCCCCCTGTAGGTGAATGTATTGATTCCCAAGCTCCTTCAACACTCCCAGCACTGTCCCCAGCTCCCACCAGCATCAGCTCAGAGCTCAGGGAAGCAAGTCTCTTCCCTCTGCACAATGGAAGAAGCTTGTAAAGCAATAATTGATATGCCCAGGTTTCTATGGAAACAATTACCTAATTAAATTGTCGCCTTTGAGCGGTGGAGTCCGAATGTAGGGACTTGGTTTCCCAAAAGCGACAATTAGTGATTCCCTTTCTGGAGGAATCTCAGAGCAGAATTATCGCCCCCTCCCCTGACCTGTACGACCAACCTGGCAGCAAGGGCTGCTCTTATAGAGAGTGGTGTCTGCCATCAGCTGTTCAAGGGCTAAGCATGCTCCCAGCGCCACTGAATTTGCCAATAACCCTCTTACCTGTGGCCTTCTCCATCTCTGTTCTCCTTTCCCTTCATGGTGACAGAAGAATTGTCGCTTCCCTCGGCGCTCCTGCCCTGAGGGGCTCTGTGTGGGCCCAGCGTGGTCTGGCCAAAGGCTGTTTGCAATGTGCCCCCCACCACACACACACACACAACCTCTGCAGAATGCTGCATCAGCACCAAATACCTGTCTGGAAACAGGTAAGAACATTAAGCTTGAATCTTAAGGGTCACGGGGGCCTCTGTCCTAATGAGGGGACCTAAAAGCAGGCAGCATAGCCATAAAGGTCACTCACTGAAGGAGCCTCATGGAAAGACCAGCCACAGCCCAGAGGACAGCTGATGCTCGCATACATGATGCAGACCAGCTGTCCTTCAAGTGACCTTCAGTGGCCTAGGACAGTGGAGTCTCTTTACATCCCAGGACCTCCCACCAGTCTCCACACCAATGCCGGAGCTCAAACATCCACTGTCCAGGAGTGGAACCCTGTGCAGGAGAAATCCAAGAGGAATAGACAACCTTTGACCTTAGGCAAGGGCCACTAATCCAAGGACAGCAAAAGTACTGAGAGATAGTGCCACTGTGACCCGGAGAGCCACACAGAGAGGAGCACAGAGCTTTGTCTGAAGGATCCAGAGTCTCGACAGAGCAGATAGAGACAGTCTGGTTTTGAGTACGCAGGAGAAAAGCCTAGGGGCATAAGAGATCTGGCCTGCCTGGTAGTGCGGCAGGATGGAGTGAAATCAGTTAAGGCATTTCTCATCCGCACAGCCATGCACACACACACACACACACACACACACACATTCACAGACTTATTTTATGGTACTGTAGTGAGGGGGAAGGCACAGGTTTCGAAGCTAGGGAACTGAAACTTCTTCCTGCTTGGTAATGGCCTGAGACAAGTATCTCAACCACTCAACTTGTTTTCTCATTGATAAAAGAGAGAGGGTCTTTGTAGAAGAAGCCAGACCACTCCAATCCAATGGCACACACACACACACCAACACTCTCGAGAGTGGTGCTTAGGAAATCGTGTGATGACAAAGGTGCTCAATAAAAGAAGATTTTAATTATTATAATCCCAACTATTAAGTCACTCGCTTAGCCAGAGAAGCCCCTACAGAATCTGTGACCAGTTCCATCTTCTAGCCGTCTTGATTCTCTGGGCTTTGTCCTTATCTGCACAACAGGCACCTGTGGTACTCTCTGCTAACTATTAAGAGTTGGGGTTCCCAAGGCCTGAAAGATAAATTCAATAAATACAGGTGCTTGCCACCAAACCCAGCAATGTGAGTTCGAGTCTCCAAACTCACAAGATGGAAGAAGAGAATCCATTCCCACAGTTGTCCCCCGACCTCCACACACGTGCCATGAAACACACACACACAATGAAAAGGAACGTGATGAGAAAATTTTGTCTTAAGAAATTTTAAAAAACAAACAACAATAAAAACCGGGTCCCTCTGCCTTCTCCCTCTGGCAAGTTACCGTAAGTAGTTTCAGGGCGTTGCTGTGTGCCAAGGTCATTGGCTTCAAGGACAGCTGGAGTCTGGAGAGAAGTTAGGGGTTTGCGTATGATAGGGTAAGCTCTTTCCTGAGAGGGAGCCGATGTGGAGCACAACTTCCCCAACCATGTGTTCTTTCTGAGCACACACAGCTGACGCCCCATGCTGGGCCAAACCAGGCATGATGATTCAACTCCAACTCTTAAATGGGCCTGAGGAAAATCAAGCTGTGGGCTCTGTTCATTTCACCTGTCATTGTCCACCACCCTCATCTCAACGGTCCACGCCCATCTTTAACACGTGTCCATGATCTCGCGCCCCAACCCCCCAAACCAGGTTCAAGAGAATGTCCCTGCTTGTGGCTATGCCTGGGCAATGCGCACGCCCTGTAACCCTCACATAACCCATGCTCTCTCCCCTCCACTCTGGCAGGATGCTTAAGAGATGGATACAGTGCTGACATCTTCTCTTGTTAATGACATTGTCAACATACACAGAAGTGCCACGGTGAATTTTCTGGTGAACAGTGAAGTGCCGCTAGGCTCACTGTGAAATTGTGCATTTCTGAGCTAACGAACAACATCCGTTCAGGGATCAGAGTCAGCATTTTGAACTGTGTTCTGCTTACCGATTTCCAGCTTTTAACGCCAGCATCATAAACTGGGGTTGGACTGGATTAGGCACACTTTGCGAAAGCCTTGTTTGGTTGAGTGGATGTTTTGTTTTGTGGGTTGTTTGTTTGAAAGTGTCTCATTCTGTAGCCCTAACTATCCTGGTATTCACTAGGTACTCCAAGCTGGCTTCAAACTCAAGGCAATCCTCCTGCCTCAGGTTTTCAAGTGATGGGATTGCAATTACTCACCACCTTACCCAGCTTTTCCTGATGTCTTCCAATTTTGTATTTCTAAACTGCCTTCTAGAGGAACCACGTAGTCCATTGGTTGTATTCAAAGACTAGGAACAGTGACTCTCCAAGTTCAAGTCCTGTTCTGGCCACTTTGTACCTACGTGACCGTGGCTGTGTTCCTAGTAACCAAAGCATTCTTTAGCATACTTACAGCATGTGGCACATGCTACGGGGTATGTCCAGCCCCTCAGTTCCTGTCGTTTCTTTAGGTCTGCAGCAGGGTGTGGAAGGCAGTTTCCTTAGCACTGCTTTGGTGCTGGTAGAAAAGCTGAGACAGTGAGTTTGAAGTTACCTCAAGTCTGGACCCGTTGAGTAAGCGAGCTGCCCTGAGCCAGAAGCTGTCACCTACTATGCTTAGATTAATCTCTTATAAGCACCATAGTTCCTGTGCAGAAAAAAGGCAACTGGCTGATGCCAGCTCTGCGGTTGTGGATTGTGAGCATGTGTGTAGAAAGCACTTGGTACCATCCCTGGAAGACATATCATTATGTTGCTGATAATGACTGGGGTACACAGCTGCTTCCTGGGTCCTCCGTCTTGGGAGTCCAGGAGCTCCACTGGCAAGAAAAACAACACAGTGCTCTGGGACCTAGTGCTCCACCTGAGATGCTTGGCGCCCCTGCAGTTAGACCATACAACAGCAGATATGCACCACGCGGGACAATCTAGAGAGAATTTAAGGTTGCCGTGGCAACCCATGGGGAGGGATGCTGAGCCCTAGACCAAGGCAGTGACCGTAGCATGAAGGCAGCAGAAGCTGATGCAAGACCTGCCAGGCTCAGGTCATGTCGGTGGTTGCAAATGGAAATTAAGCCAGTGGTGGTGAGAAGTAGGCTGCTTGCGTTACTCTGGGGACACAGTGCGAAGAGGAAAAATGAGACTCCTTGTTTATAAATATTAAGACCTCCAGTTCTGTGAACATGGGTCAGTGGTTAAGCACTGTCTATGAAACAAGACCAAAGAACAGAACCCATGGAAATGCCAGATGGGCAGGAAGTTCCTCAGAAATGCCAGCCTCAGAAGGTAGAGACAAGCTGACTCCCAAGATTAGCCATATCTGTAAACTCTGGGTTTGGTTGGGGGATCCCACCTCAACGAATAAGGTGGAAAAGCCATTGAGGACGGCTCCTGACATCAACATCAAACCTCCACATGTATGCAGACCCACATACATGTGTGTCCACACACACACAGGAACAGAAAGATCAAAAATATCATTAAAACATCCAAGAGGGCAGCACTTTGCAGGGTGTCCCCAGGCACCTGCATAGGTCACATGACTGCCCCAGTAGCTGGCCATGTCTCTGTAGTACCAGCCCATCTCCAATCCCATGAGCTAGGTATGGACAAGTAGTGGCACCCCATACACACATATACATACATACATACATACATGCATGCATATATGTATACATACACACACATTTATATATATATGCGTGTGTGTATATATATGTGTGTGTGTATATATGTGTATATATATATATATATATATATATATATATATATATATGAACTGTATTGGAAGACCCATCTATGCTGGGTAGAAAAAGACAGACTCCAGCGGGAGTAAGGCAGAGAAGACAAATCCTTAGCCCAAATGAACTGTGATTAACTGCAGATGCTGAGGGGTGCTTCGCAGGGAGCCAGGGTGGATGAATTGAATTCACGGAGAAGCATCTCACAGAGCATTCCAGAGTAGGCTGTCTGGAAGATTGATGGCGGATCAGTGTTTATAAGAGTTTCTCTTCCTGCACTGGACTGCTGAGTGAGGGTGAGGATTGACAGGTGCCTGTCTGTATGAATGAAAGATGCCTAAGGGCCCTGAGGCGCTGGCATACCAAGCTTTAGAAAGCAGCCCCCATCCCCCACCCCACCCCCAACCCTGTTTAGCTCACACCCTGAGACCTGGCCTGTGGATCACTTCCTGCTATCCTATCAATACCACCCACCAATAGAAGTGGCTTTTCTTATGCAAATCCATCTACTCCTCCACACAACGCCACCTCCGTTTGTCACCGGAAGGAACAGCTGAAGTCTGAGGTCCTCAGATAAGTACTTGGTATCTGTGATATCCTGAGTCCCCACCCATCAGAACCCCCAGGCTCTGAATTTCAACAGAGTCACTTTACAAGTGCTGTCAGATCGCCTGGGTGGACCTCTGAGAACTTTGTACGGTCATGGCTAAGTCTTTGAGTACACTGTCTGAACCTTCCCTAGCAGAATCCTGGAGGTCGCCAGGCATGAGAGTTTTGAAATGTGACCGAAGAGGCCTACCTAGGTCGTAGGTCAGCGATAAAGCGTTTGCCTTGTGTCTGGACGCCCTGGGCTCCACCCCATGTCGCCAAAAAATTTTAAAAAATAATAATAATTTTAAGTTGACTTGAATCTTTTTTTTTTTTTTTTTAAGATTTGCTTTTCATTATGTGGGCGTGTGCAAATGACCCCAGGTGCCTGCAGAGGCCCAAAGAGGACATCAGATGCCCTAGAGCTGCAGTGACGGGGTGGTTGTGAGCCACCTGACATGAGCAAAGAGGCCCAAAACTCAGGTCCCCTGCAGGAACAGCAAGCGACCCTAACTGCTGAGCCAGCTCTCCAACCCCTTGATTTTGTAGAGAGATGAGGGTCCTATCTGAGAGGTGCTCATTCATTTCTTCGCCCTTGTCCATTCCCACATCCGGTGCTCACTAAGCATCTTCCGGGGGGCGAGCCTACCAAAGCTGAGGACTCTGGGAGAGCACCGGAAATCTGACAGACGGGATTATGGGGAGTGATCTCAGAGCAAACCTTACCTGTCTCACTGAGTCAAACCAGAACAACCCTAGAGGCAGAAACGGACACTGGAAGCCTGGCTCAGTCTCCTTTGCAAAAATGTCCATTGTCTGTAAAGCAGGGCCGCCCTGTGCTGGTGTTTCACGTCTCATTTATCCCTTCATGGCCCCTGGTTACTGGTGAGCTAAAACACCTTTTATTCAGCCCTTGCACTTCGGTTCCTGTCTAGCTTTCTCCCTGGACTTTACTTTAAGCACATCCATCTAGCAAGGATGCCAGCCATCTGTCAAGGTCCATCTCAGAGACTTGGGATGTCACTAGGCTGGTAAAGTATGGAGGGGCCAGAGTGATGTTGAGATATGTTTGAACCCCGAAGATCTCATCCTGAGACCAGCGAGAGGAGGACTGCTTTCTTCCTGGTCCGAGCCTGCATGTCCTGGTGGACATAAGCCCTACAATCCCCACCTCTACCTCCCTTGAGGTAGTCACATAGCCTGGTAACCAGGATATGGGTTAAATGTTTTTTCTTCTTATAAGGGCATGTCCAGGTAGCACCTGGAATTCCTCTTTATGCAAATGAATCAAGGCCAGCCAGTAATATACACGAACCCCCAAAACCCTACCCACTCCCCAAGGTTTATATGACCCTCGTTCACCCCCAATAAAGAGAACTGTTTCACTGAAAACAAAGACAGCTCTTCCCCTTTACCCACTTGCCCAGCTACGCTTCCCTCTCTCCAGTCCAGCCCAGTGCCCAACAATGCCTGGATACCCCAAGGGGAAAAGCAGACCCAGGGAGGTAGTGTAGTGCTTGCCTAAAACACAAAGCCCTAGGCCAGAACCCCAGCATGAGATTAACTGAGTCCAAGGTCATCTTTCTCTATATAGCATGCTCAAGGCAAGCCTGGCATACACCAAACCTTGTCTCAAAAAGTTAAGCAGGCAGGCAAGCAGGCAGGGAGGAAGGAGGGAGGAAGGGAGGAAGGAAGGAGGAAGGGAGGAAGGAAAGAAGGAGGGAGGGAGGAGGGAGAAAAGAGGTAACAGAAGAGGAAAAAATAAAAGAGAAAAAAGAGATCTGTCTTGGGCAGAAGTTCTCCATGGCTGGTTCCTGTGCCTGTGCCCTTTGCCCTACTTGAATCTTAGTGGAATTAAAACTCATGAGCCACCCTGATGCTCACATTGTCTGCTCCCTAGGCTTCTCATTTCCTCTCCAAAGGCACACTCTGGTCTCTGTTTTGCAGACAGAGTACCTAGTCAGTGTCCAGCAGGCGGCCGATCGGGTTGCACAATGACAGTTTGTGCTGGGGCAGTGGCTCCAGGTACCCAGCAGATGGCCGCCATTTTCCTTTTATTGGTTTCTGAGTTTTGTGGAACGTCACATCATGTATCTGTCACCAGACCCATTTTCAAGCAGGACGACATTCATGGTTTTAGTAGATTCACACAACGTGTAACTGTCCCTGTCTGACCCCAACAGCATTGGCAGACCCTGGAACACAAAGGGCTTTTTGTTCCCTTAAGTATCTGCCAACTCTCTGAAAATCCATTGCCCGATTCCCACAAGACTGACCAAACCCTTCCCAACCTCGACTCCAGACTTGGAGGAGCCACCAGTTCCAGAATTTTCAAGGCCAGGCAGGCTGAACATTGTGTGGCTCTCTCTGCAAGGGACCACCTCCTCTCCATGAGGTTCGAAAGAACAGAGCCTCAAGCAGCCTCTAGAGTCTCATAGGCATCCAGGGCTGTCACTTTGAACTCAGGCTGGTCTCCTGCTAATCTGATGGGCAGTTTTGCTCCTGATGTAAGATCTCCTCATGCTGTCTAGGGAGACCAGGAGGCGCCCTTGGAGGACAGTTCAGTCCTGGATGCTTCCCCATTGGAATCAAACTTCTTCTCTTGCTCCTCCCTCAGCCCCAGACTGTCACCCTACCTTGTCACCTCTCTTCCCATGCTTACCTATTTGGATGCTGTGCGCATTCCAAATGCCACCAGGTCTCTAACCAGCATGCTGTTCTTAGTAGGTACCATGTGATTTCTAAACCTATGTCTCCCCAGCTGGTGGAGGAGTGGCTCTTTGGCTAACAGGCCAGCTTCTGCTTACCCACAGAGCACTCAGTAACACTGCAGTGAACATGCTTGGGTACCTCCTAGGGACAATGAGTACAATAGAGACACCCCCCCCCCCAACAGGGGTAGTAATGATCCAAGCAAGCTTGCAGAGTGTCTGAAGCCTAATCCATCTCATCTCAGAGGTCAGCTCCGGGCATCCCTAGTACAACACGCTTGCCTGATGTGTGGGCAGGAGGGATGAGCCAGCAGCCTTTAATCTCCGCATACATAGCCCTGCACCCGTTCAATAGTGCGTTTGATCACCACGGTGGTGGCTGCGCCATCACAGTTCTTGCTGTGTGATCTTGGGGCTGTGAGTAAGGACACGATTTTCCAAGGAAAACTGATGAAGCTATTTCAACTGGGTGACCTTGCGGTGCCGTGGGGACTTCAGCCGTCACATCAAACCATGACAGCATTTGCAGGTCTTCTGCTCCGAGTTCTGACACCTTCGGTCAAAGGCTCTCTCTCCAACCCCACTCCTAACCCCTACTGCCAGGTGTCTAGGGCTGAGGACGTGAGTCTCCTCTGCTACCTGGTTGAAAAGATTGGTCCTTTGCTGCTTTCTAATAAGGACCTACTCTGTGCTGGATGCTTTGCTAGGGCTTCATGATATAAGCACTCACAGATCTCAGGTGTCTATAAAAGCTATGAACTAAAGGCATGGCCCCAACCTGTGATGCTCACGGGAAGAGATGACAGTTTGAAAAGCTGAGGCCAAGTGGACAGAAGGAAGGTCATTGGGGGATGCCTGGAACAGTCTGTCAGAACCACACCTCTTCCCCTCTCAATTTTTGTCTACTGTCCACTGACATCGATGGCTTCTCCTACTACCCTGTCCCACTGAGAGTGTTCTGCCTGAACACAAGCCCAGAGCAAGGGGCCCATGGATGTGCTTCTGAAACTCAGAGCTTAAATAAACCTTCCCGCCTTTATCCTTTGATTTAGATATTTTGTTACAGCTATGAAGAGCTAGCTAAGACATTTCCTGTGCCCACGAGGTGGTAGAGCTGGGGTTTAAATCTCAACTGCTCTTGTCTGCAGGTGGGCAGGCAAGAAACCCAGGGACCAAGGAAAGTTATGAGACCTCCGTGGCCACCTCGAGTGTCATGGAAAGCCAGACCGTCCTTGGCCATCACCTAGAGGTCAGTGTGGCTTCTGGAAGAAAAGGAACATTGGATACAGATCCTAAGGGAACAAGACATGGGACCCAATCTGCCCAAGTACAGGAGAGCAGCCAGGAAAAGGCCAGAGTCACTCCAGCAGACAAGACTGTGCTGGATTAGAAAAGCCTAACCCGGGGGTGGGTGGATGGGTGGGTGGATGGGTGGGTGGATGGGTGGGTGGATGGGTGGGTGGGTGGATGGGTGGGTGGGTGGATGGGTGGGTGGATGGGTGGGGGAGCACCCTCATAGAAGAGAAGGGGATGGAATGGGGGAGAAAAGAAAAGAAAGTAGAACCCTGGGACAGCTTCTAGTGAGAGTCTCTCTAAGTCAGTGAGGAAGGCAGGCTGGATGTGGGACCCCTTAGAAATAGACTGCAAACCCACCTCCAACCCCTACGCCCATCCCCCACCCCACAGGAAGTGCCGATGCAGCAAACCAGCCCTCAGTGGTAGCTAAGGTGTCCGAGTGACCTGGGTGTCCTGACTCTGCAGAATAGGAGGTACCCCGAGGACCATGGCCTCTTCTCAGGTGCCATTGAGGAGACAATGCGCCCTATTCAGGAAATTCCGTCATCTTCTTGGCTGACTTCTGCATCCCAATGTCCCGGCAGGAGCCATTTACTTATTTTATTTATTTGAGCATACCGTAGCCGGCAGCCCAGCGGTTCAGAGCACTACTGTTCTTGCAGAGGTCTCGAGTTCAATTCCCAGCACCAATGTGGCAGGAGCATTTATAGAGACCTGTGCGTCCCTTCCTTCAGGTCTCCCATCAGTCCCTCTGAGATTGTGGTCCCCAAGGAAGTTTCTTTTTCTCGGGACTCTTTGCTGATGCCAGCCATGCTGCCGACCCACCTGGATGTCCCCAGAGGAGATTCCACAGAGTTCTGATAGCTTGTCAAACCTCCTTGCAGACAAGCTGACCCAATGATGAGTTTGTGGTGGGAGGGAGCTCACCTTGACCAGGACTGCTTAGTTACGCAGACTTCTGTCCCATTTAAACCAAAACTCCATGTCGGAACAGTGGGCTCTGGTAGACGAAAGCTGGGGGGAGGGGGAGGTGTCACTGGATTTCATCATTTGTTCCTCTCTAAATAAACACTAAATAAACCCCCCTTCCCTGCTTTTCGGCGTGACTGTGTCTAATTGGTCGATGGAGGCTAGTTGGCCAGGCCTAGCTGGTTAGGACTGACGTGATGGATTGAGAGTCAGGAGTCTGCCTCGGTGTGTTCAGCCCAGCTCTCCCACCTGTCTTCGCTGTGTGACCCCATTCCACTTGCTTGGCTCCCCTCTGCATTTGTGTCTATAAACCAGAAGCGGGGATAATAGGAGCACCCAGTTACAGGTACTGTGAAGACTCGGGTGCTGAATACTGGGTGCTAGCCATAGTACCGGGTCCACAGTAAGTGCTCATAAAACCTTTGCTTAGTTCCTCTTCTTCTTACTGTCTGTGGCTAGAGGCAGGGGAGAAGGCTCACCCATTCTTGAAGTCTATGGACGTGTCCCCCGGGTGACCCTCTGGCAGGTAATCCCCCCCATCTCAGGCCACCCCTCCTCCATCAACAGTGCCCTGTGAACCCACACGGCCCACACTCCACCTGAGGAAATTAAAAACTAGATTGGTTTTCTCGGTGTAATCAAACATCCAGCCTTGGGCCTGACCTTTTGTTCACAAGCCGTTATATAAGTGGCATTTGCCAAACCTCACCCAGGCCTCTGCTGTCCTCTGCCCTGTCCCTGGGACACAGCCTGGCATGGGGGAGGGCTCTCCAGCAGGCTACTTAATGTGTCCTGATGTGCAGGGTCAGCCAGGGGTCCCCAGTGTGGGGTTCCAACTTCCATCTAAACCCAAGTGCAATGAAAGCCGGGTTGGTGTCAGCGGATTCTCCACAGCCCTCATGGTCTCCCTATGCCTGCATGCTTTCCTGTTCAGGTACCCTGTCTCCCCCAAGGGGAAACCCCACTTTCCTCCTCTCTTCTGGAACCACTTCTCCACCCTGTCCACACACAGGAAATGCCAGTCAGGCTCCTGACCAGAATTCATCCAGCTCTGGCCCAGGCCCCTTCTCTCCTTGAGGGTTTGTAGTCCCAAGTCACACCAGTATCACACACTCCCAAACAAACCTGCAAAAGCCTCAATCCAGAGCAGCCCTGCCTGCCTCAGATACCCTACCTCCCACCTGTGTTTTCCCAGCCAGAGGTCGGGCTCCTGCTCTTTGATTATTGTTTTTTTAAGACAGGGTATCATGTAGCCCAGGTTAGCCTCTCACTATGTAGCTAAGGCTAACCCCTTGAACTTCTAGTCCTTGTGCCACATTTCCCTACCAAATGTCAGAATTGCAGGAGGGCACGGTTACCCCTCACTTACACAGTGCTGGGGACAGACTCATGCAGGCTAGATAAGCTCTCTACCTCCTGAGCTACACCACCCTCCCTAGGCCCCTGATTTGAACCTTTGGGATGCTTCTGAATGAGACCAGGAGCAGTATCCTTGTCCCACCTCCAGACAGCCTGTAACAGACATGTCTCACTGGCCTGGAAGGGAGTTCTATGGATGGGGGACCTTATCCTGCCAGCTGGTTTTCCAGTACTTAAAACAGAGCCTGGTACATACAGTGGGTGTGTCAAATCTTTGGGAGACCCTGCTGCCCCCCCCCCTTGAACAATTCTGAATCTATAGGAGAGCCCAAAGCGGGTTTCTGCCACACTACATACTCTGCTGGGTTTCTGCTAGACGTGTGAGCATGTCTTGGGGAAGGACTGTCTATCATTCTTGGGTGTGGTGTCATGGAAACCACTTGCTGGTTATCCCCTGAAGGAACTGCCTTGCCATCTTATTTATGAAGTCCTCAGTCCAGGAAAAGATTTAAGTAAGATCTGAACTTAACCAAGGAAGAAGGAGACCAGCATCTCCCAAATCCCCATCTCCAACCATCTCCCAAATAAGACTGAGGCCAACACAGGAAACACCTTAGTCAGCATCATAACATGGCTGTCCTGTGAGGATCCAGACATTATTCAGGGCTTCAGTAGCTGTGTGGACCTCGAGGCTGGTGGGTCATGTGGCAGCCCCTTGGGTAACACGCAGAGGTGCTGAGGAAGAATGTTGCTGGCCTCCGCTGAATGGTTTTACCCAAGAAGGGCTAAAAGGAGGTGGGAGCTCCTGAATGCCATTCCCAGAGACAGGAGGCTAAGGGAAACGATGGCTGCGAGGGGACCAGGAAGTGTCTCAGAGCATGCGGGGCAGCGGCTGAGGACATTATGACACAGTGCCCCAAGAAAGGCGGGACACCAGGCATGGAGCACTGTGTCATAATGTCCTCCCAGCACTCTGGAGTCAAGGCAGGAGGATCAAGGAGAGTGACGGCTAGCCTGGGCTACATAGCAAGACCCTCATCTCAAAACAAAGGAGGACCAACAGGCATGCTCTCTGCCTCTGCGTTTTGGGTTAGTTCTGCAGAGAGGTCCTGCTCTTCCAAAGCAGGGTGGCGGACCCAGGGTCAGAAAGATCCGGATTCGGATTCCATCCAGCTCCAATTCTTAAGTCACATTGCAGAACATTTTAGTCATTGATAATGACCCCTGTATCCGGCACTATTTCCCATGGGTGCTGAGAGAGTCACATGACCCAGCTATATAATCGCTGTCTTATTTCTGGCTCTATGATACTTGCACACAAAACTGTCCCCCACACATACTTTCCTCGGAATCTATCGCTGTCATTAAGCAACACATGACCCTAAGTCCATGCATACCGCAAAGGTACCCATCACCGCCATTCACTTCCCCAGAACTAACAGTGCTTGTGATAGGCTGAAAGACCCCACTAAGCCCATCACAGGCATTGAGTCAACTCCTACACCAGGATGGGGAGTGGTCATTTTCCACTTTACAGGTGAGAAGACTGTAGCACAGGGACATTAAGAAGACGGTCCAAGAGTCATGGCTCAAGAGTTCCAGGCATAGGATTCAAACTCCTGTGTGCCGCTCCATCTGTGCTGTCCTCTGTCCTCTGACATTAGAGTTTCCTGCTCCCTGTGCGGCCCTGAGACAGCAGAGCAGACTGGGAATGGAGAGACAGTGTGGCTCTGCTTTCACACAGCTTGGCTCTCCTAGCAGGGAACTCACTGTTGCATGAAACCCTTGGATTGTAGAGTAGACATTAACTAGGTGGAATGGTAGCCAAACGACAAAAGCAGCCAGGAAACACCCGCTCCTCTGCAGAATCAACAGTCCTCAGGGGAAAGCTTAGCTTCCTTTGTGACGTCAGATAAATGGAGCCATAGTAAAAGCCACAGTAAGGGGCTGTCACCACGAACCTCTGACATTTGGTGGAGCTGTTTGTTACTGCAGCATAGCCTAGCATATCCTGACCAATATACACCCTCTTGATACTGAGTTCTAAGTGTGTACTGTGCATCTGAAAGAATGTTTCCAGAGTTCAGGCAACTTCCATCAGCTCGAGGGTTCGGGTGGCTGAAATGTGATCATCACCCCCTTTGGTCCACGTACTCCGCATCCTGGATGCGGTGCAGTCGGCTGCCTTAACATTCCTGCCAGTGTGTGAAGCCTTCATCAGCTGAGTGCCTTACTCATAAAAGGTCAAACCCTAAACCTCCTTAGGATATTGACACACTCCACAGTAAGTGATTGGGAACAAACTCTCGGGGTTGAGGGTAACTTCCAGTCAATTTTTAAGGAGCCCAGTCTGGTTGTTAAAATGATCAGAAGTGGCCTGGCCAGGGCTGGCTCTGAAATGAGGATTATTATTACCGCCTGCACTGTTAATTTAATTAAGCAGGCAACTTGGTGTCTATAAACCAACCATCCTCACTAATGATGGGGCTGCGATTACAATGGATTTTATACAGAAGCCCCTGGGGAAAAAGGCATTTCTTTGAAGAATAGCAGTCTAATCCATAATTTCAAACATTTTTCTAAAAATGTGTCTATTTTATATGTATGGATGTTTTGCCTACCTGTAAGTCTAGTTAGAATTCCTCTCCTGAGTTTCTTTCCCCATCTTAATGTGATAATGAAATGGGATTAGTGATAAATATCCCCAAAGGGAATGTCAAAATTCTGCATATTGAGAAGTCAGTGTCAGCTTATGGATGAGCATAGTGGGGCTACATCTTGGAAACTCGAGCTGGGTATAGAAAAGCCTTCCAGGATTGGGGCATAGTATGTCTAGGATAGCAGTTTAAAACATGCTGTATGAGAGACAGTGGAGGCTAGGCTGGCCCAAAATTTCAACCCATAAGGTTCCCAATACCAGCCCTTATGTGAGAAATCTCCCAGTTTTATGATCATGAAACCAAGAACCACAGACACCCCAACCAACCATCCTGCTACTGGGCATGGGTCCATGAGCCTGGGAGCTCAAGTCTGCACAAATGACCATAAAGGTTCTGTAGCCAGAAGGTGCCAGCAGCTCAGATGCTAATCAGTGCAAGTATGCTCACACAAAACAGTATTTCAGTCAGTAGAGTATCGTTCTTCCATAAGAATGAATGGAAGGCTAACCTATGCTACCATGTGGGATGAACTTGAAACACTATGGAAAGCCAGTCACAAAACACAACTTGTGTGAGTCCATCTATAGGCAATGCCTAGAGAAAGAAAGTAGGTAGCTAGGCTAGGAAAGTGACTAATAGGTACTTGCTGCTGCTGCTGCTGCTAGTGTGTGTGTGTGTGTGTGTGTGTGTGTGTGTGCTTAGAGTGGTGATTAAAACATTGTGTGCATACTACAGATGTGGCTCCATTGGTCAAGAGCTTGCAAGCATGCATGAAATGCTGGCTTTAGTACCCAGCATTACATGTGCCTGTGATCCCAGGACTTTAGAAATAGATAGGAAGATCAAAGCTACCCTCAGATACATAAGCAAACTCAAGGCTAGCCTGGGCTACATGATACTCTGTCTCAAACTTTTGCTGGACATAGGTCATGGTAATGTTTGTGCATCTTAGTTAATGTACAGAAAACTAGTAAATTAGACATTTTGAAAGGACAGTTTTTGAAATTATTATTACTTTTTTTAGTGTATAGAAGAGGATTAAATAGATACGGGCATTTGCCAGGGTACTCGTGGGGATGTCAGAGGACAACTTGTAGAACATGCTTCACCCCATAGGCAATAGCCCCATTCCTGGTCTGGGAACCTGTGCTGAATAAAAAGGAGAACAGGGGCTGAGCACAGGCATCCATCTTTGTTTCCTGACTAAGACCAGCCACCTCGTGGTCCTGCTGCCGTGCATTCCCTGACAGAGTGGACGGCACCCTCAAACTTGGAGCCAAACTAAGCCCTTTGTTCTTCAGTTGCTTCTGTCTAGCACTTTGACACAGTCATGAAAGAAGTGACTAAGACAGCGTCAATATTTACAGCCAACCTGTGGGGCCACTGGCTCTCATTCCCACAAGCCTACCTGTCTTGCACATGTCAAAATCTGCAGGCTCAGTGTGGAATCCCTTGCAGCTAGCTACAGGCTTTCCTGTGATTCAGGCCATGGAAAACAGATGGGTTCATATGAGATTTAAAAGGTGTGACTTCTGCTGCCTGGCATGTTCCTAAGCCACCCAGTACCTCTGAGTAGCATTATGGATCTAGAGAGCTACCAGTTCTAGAAGCTACCACTATGTCTCTTACTCTGCTGTCTACACCTGAAGGCATTTGGTTTCACTGGAAGCAGCAGGACAGGGCTAAAGGAAGCAACCATTACTTTGGAGGCCTGTTCCAAGGCTTTGGTTTAGGCATCATCCAGTGAGTCTGGTTCTGTTGGGTAGCCCCTTTAATACCCTTTTATACGTACCTCTCTGCTCCAAGACAGAGGAAGAGTCTCAGTTCAGAACTGACTGTGGCCTGTAGTCCAGAAGTAAACAAACTTGGTACTTCTCAACTTCAGTACTGTTGACATTGGGAGCAGGGGTCATCTTTGGTTCCTTCTACTAGATTCTAAGAGCCATCATCTTCCTCCCCTGAAATAATATCTCTGGACAGTCATTATTAACATGCTCTGAGGTGAAAAATCACCCCCCAGACGGGAAACTTTAGTCTGGATAATCATGGGTGCAGGAGCTGAAAGATCTTAGAGGAGAGTGTGTCCTCTTCCTTACCACCTCTTCTGAGGGTGTACCCTTACATACCCATGTCTCTCTCCTTCTGTATTCTCTTCACTTTCCCCTGTCAACCCATGGTTTCCTTTGGTCCTCTGAAAGGAAGTTGTGCATGTCTGTATGTGAGGGTCAGGGGACATTCTTGTATGTTGGTTCTAGCCTCCCACCTTGTTTGAGACCAAGGCTCTTGATTGCTGTTTTTATGCACCAAGCTAGAAAGCCTGTGATCTTCTGAGAATTCTGTCTCTACATCCCATAATGCCACAGGACGTATGAGATTACAGATATGCATGGCCATACCCAGCTTTGCATGGGTTCTGGGGATTTGAACTCAAGTCCTTCTGCTTGTAGGCAGACCCATCGAGATGTCACTGTAGCCCTCTGGCTTTTCTTTTGTAATCCTTGCCTCCTGGATCTATCTTAAACAGTCTGTTAGTTTATTATTGCCTGTGCTTAATCTGAAGCAAGTCAAGAGCAGTCCCAACTTCCTCCTCGAGGTGTCCCTGGCCCCTGGACAGTGTGTGGCTCACAATAAGGCTTCAGCTTACAGCTTCTGGGTGAGTGTATTAGAAGCAAGTGTGGTTCAGCCATTTGACAGTGTTCTATGATGTCATCTACAGATATGTTAGGCTATAGTCCTAACTACCCCAGAACGTGTGTGGCCTGCGTGCTACAAGTTGCACATGCCAGCTACAGACATTCATTAGGGATTCACAAGAGAAGTGATTTAAAAGGTACTGGCTCTGCTACAGATAACCATGTGTGCAGTTCCTGTTCTGAGTCTCTGAACCTCAACAAAGAAGGAAGCTTGGGTGCAGAAAAGTCCAAAAGAGAGGGAAGATCTACCCCATGGTTTCCTGGTCCCAAGCCGCAGAATCCATGTGAAAGAGGACATGATCATGCACCTCTGCAATCCCATATCTCCTGTGGCATTCTAGAATGTGGAGACAGAGTCCCCAAAGCTCTCAGTCTAGCTGACCTGATCATAAAAGCAGCAAACAAGAGGAAGCTAGGACCAACACAGAAGGGCCTGCCTCTCCCCACAGGATTCAGGGGTGGCTTAAAGAATGTGGGCCTACAGTGCAGCCATGACCCAGGAAGACTGACTCAGGAGGAACTTGGCCTCCAGAGCTGACCCTGACAGAGTAAATCAGCCAAGATATCCTGGCGCTCATCTGAGCATCCAGGCTTACTTGTTCTACCAAAGACCAATGGCATCCAAGACCCCGGAGAGTTTCTCTTTTCCAGTTTGTAGAGCTATGAAGCAGCTGTTCTTTGGTGGCCTCCAAACTATTTCTTTCTCCTTCCAGAAAGAAACCACAACCCCAACCTCTCAACACCCAAGCATCCCTCCCTGAAAGCAGCTACAGAAAACATAGTCCCTGGGAATACTTTCTTCCTCGGCTCTCCACACAACTGTAAGAAAACCCTAGAACTGAACGAGATTCGGGCGGTCTCCCTTCCCCATCCACTGTGGCCACAATCAGGGATTCGGCTTTCTGTCCGGGTTCTTAGTATTTATGTAAGAGAGTTCATTGTTTCCAAATGTGTTGAGCCTCTCTATAAATCAAGCCCCAGATCTTGACTCTCATTCCTGGGAAAACTCACAAGATAGTTCTACACAAATAAATCACAGGAGGGTGGGAATGTCAGAAAAGGAGCAAAGCCATCCAGACTCAAACCCTGAGGACAGCTTTTCCAACTACTTAGTGGTACCCAAGAGTGATCCTGTGCCTTCTACAAGACTCAATAGTAACTGGTACTTTATCTGACATCATTTTAAAGCCTAGTTGGCTAAGAAGGATTAATATATAACTCATCGGGGTTCATTTTCCACTATTTTTTTATTTGCTTGTTTATTTGTCTCACTGCTGAGGATGGGACCCAGGGTCTTTCTTATATCAAATTCGTGCTCTACCGCCCAGCAAGGCCCTTAGCTACATTACACATAAAATCTTCTATTTCAAATGTCATCACTTTGAAGACATACTTTGTTTCTAGTTTTATTGTTGTTGTTGTTGCTGCTGCTGATGATGATGATGATGTTTTGAGTCGGGGTCCAACTATAGAGTGAACATGTAAAGAGCTCATAATGTCTATTGTTTGACTGTCAAGGGCCACAATGCCTCAGACCCGTGGGAATGGCAAAACCTTCCTTGAGCAACAGGCTGTGGCAATGGCAAAGCCCTCCTCTGGCTTTGTAGATAACTACAAGTATCTACAAACAGTTGGCCAGCACATGCAGAAACTACATAGGGAGCTGGAGGCCAGCCGGGGATACGGGACACCCTGTCTCTATGTATGTGTACTTAAAAGAGACTGTGCTTTGTCAGATCATCTCTTCCATCTTTCCCCTGAAATGTTCACCCTCTTCTTTGAGATATTCGGAAAGCTGTCTTTGGGAGATATTTATCTCCCAGGGCCAGCCAGGCCCCACTGACCACCTTGTCTAAATTCACAACTGGCACCAGGATCTCAGCAGACCCAGTCTTTGGGAGAGGAGGCTGGGGGAGGTTTCAGCCCCCTTCTGCCCTGAGTTGATTTCCTTGTACAGTTCCTTAGCAACTGCACCTATTTCTTTATGCTCAGGGCTCACCCCTGTCCCCGACTGGTCTGCAGTGAAGGTACAGTGACATAAGAATGCTGGACAAAGAAAATGGATGGCCAAGTCCAGGGACTGTCTCTCTATTCCGCCTCACATTCCTTGCCTGAGCCTGGGTCTCGCTCCAATAGAGCCTTCGCTACCCCTGCAGACAGCCCAAGTTTGGCTCCCTGAAGGAAATGGAATGCTTTGGGAAATTCAAACCATCTTAGGAAACTCAAACACTGCCTTATTTTTAATGGCCTTTCTGGGCCTATTTCGGAAGGTATGCCCTGTTAGCAAAGCCAACCAAGCGTCTACATGAGTTTGCTGAGTTGGAAGGGCGGGTACTTGGAGCCGACTTGGAGCTGAGTTCTGGTTTGGATTTCTACTGTTCGGTCTGAGAAAGCCTTGGAGGCCACTGGGACCTTGGACTCCTCATCCGTAAGATGATCATGGAAGGTTAAAGATGGCCAGGCTCTTCCTTATTGTTCCTGTGGATAGGTAGACTCCATCCCCTTGGCTCTAGATTGGCTTCACTGATGATACACATTGAACGGAGCAGAAACACGTTCTGAGAGTTGAGAGTCTGGATTCCCACACTGGAACCCAGGCACCACGTAGGAAGAAAAATCCCAGCAGCCTGCAGAAGACCACAGCGAGTGTCTCAGCTGACAGCCAGGTGTCAAAGATGCTTGGGAGCGTGTCTTTCAGACATTGGCGTAGCTAGGATAGGTCATCCCCACCCACCCATCCAACTCAGCAGGCTTGAGAGCAAAATCAATCAGCAGTTGTTTTCCTAGAGAGCTCGGGGATGAGAGATTCTGTAGCAATGGCTAAAACAGAGTTGCCTAGTCCCCATCTTTCTTTGTATAGTGCTGTGTGCATCACTAGCCACTGGGAACACACACACACACACACACACACACACACACACACACACACACGAAGTCCCTTCCTCCCCAATGTCCAAGGCAAGGGTTTTCTGGAGCTCAGTTGGCCAGAGCACAAATATCGAAATCCCATTGACAGCTGTACCTTCCCTGCTCCTTACTGCCAGCCTGTTCCAGGTCTTCAGACCACAGAAGATGGACCTCCCTGTCCAGCCTAAGAAGCTGCTAATAATCAGGCCAGCCTGGTCTAGTCAGGGGCAGAGAATATGAATCCCACTGCCAGTGTCCCTGACCCCACCAGTTCCTGGCATTTATTTCTTCTAAAGCAACTTGAGCCCAGCAGAGACTACGGAAGGGTAAAGTGTGTACTGGGGGTGGGACGAGGTGCATGTCAGCCTATGAGACAGGGGCTGACAATGTGAGCCTCTGCAGACCCTTTCCCATGCAGCAATAACCCCCTCCAAACAAAAAGGTTCTGTGGGCTACTAGAAGGGTCACACACTATAGGCCAAGGGTAACAGAAACACTGAAGTTCTCTGTTTGAACAGGAAGCCATTCTGGATGCTGAGCACAGAACAAAGCACCTCATAGGACCACTGTGGTCACTCAGAACTGAAGGGGTTCAATGGGACATGTATATGCACCGTCCCAGACTGTGAGGCATGTTCAAAGGATGCTTTCTCAGGAGGAAGGAGGTGCTGGAACATTGTCGTGGGATGCATGTGTCTGCACATGTATGTAGATGCCAGAGGTCAACCTCAGGTGTGTGAGGTTCCTCTGAGGTTGCCCACATTGTTTACTGAGACTGGGTCTCTCCCTGAGGACAGAGCTTACAGGGTAGGCTAGGCTGGCTGTCCAGTGAGTCCCCAGGGAGCCTCCTGTCTCCTCGTCCCCAGCACTGGGGTTATAAGCATGTACAAACTTAGCTTTTTACATGGGTTCTGGAGATCAGCATTTGGTCATTGTGTTAGCATGTCAAGCAATTTGCTACATAAGCCAACTCCTCAGCCCCTTGTTTGTAATATCCTTGACCATGATAGGAATAATAGCCTTCTAGCAAGTCTCTGATATTGACCTTAGATTCTCTGTGATGATAAAACTAGAGGCCCAAAATGTCGTGGATTAATTGTAGTGTATTTGTGGGATGGGGTGGATTAGTTGTAGTGGATCTGGGGATGGGGTATGAGTGTGTGTGAGAAACAAGAGGATGTGTCACTTCCAGACCCTCGGGGACACTAAAAACCACTTCAGCATGTTACTGACAGTACATTGCAGAGTCTAAACACATACTGGTCTCCTTTCTGAGCTCAGCAGGGGCTGGCAAGATCTGTCAGTGACGTGTCATTCAAGGTAGACAGTAAGAACTGCACTTTGCTTCCCTAGTGCCTTGCAAAGCTTGAGGGGCTCTGTTCAGCTCAGCATCAGACAGGAATGAGAAAGCAGATAGCTATGGCTTCTGACACTGCTGTCCCAAGTCCTGACACATGAAGAGCATTCCATCTGGAAGCGACCAGCCTTGGAAACAGTGAGGCTCAGAACCTATAGCTTGGAGTGTGTGGGTATCCTTGCAACATTCACGGGCAGTTTGGCAGATTAGTACCTACTCTTCCTCCAAAATTTGCTACTGATACAACCTTGAAATGGGGCCTTGCAAATCTTGTTTCATGAGCTTCCTAAGCCTTATGGGTGTCATTTACTTCCTGAGCCTTGTATGTCTCCATTGTTGTCTGAATCTTAGCCAGTCTTTTTCCAGGAATAAATGGTCTATACAGCAAATGCCATCACCAAGTCACCAGCGGTGTCTGGCCTAAAGTATCAGATGCAGACTGTGGCCCAGGGTCTGTGAACGGGAGTCCTGGAGCCTCCACTGGCTTCTTCTCAAGCTCTGTATCTTGCTGTGGTCCTGGTGTTGACCGGCCACATTCTTATTTGGAGGTGAGGTTGGGGAAGAGTCCCCTTCTGTGTTTCTTCACGTCATTATCAGAGTTTTCTGAAAAGGGACCCTGCACTGTCGAGATTGGCGTCTGAATACCACACTTATGTTCTAGAAGTTTCCCCGGATCCTGTTCTTTTGTGATCCTGAACCCCTGCTCGATTCAAGGAGCCAGCAAAAAGGATATCTCTGCGTGTAGACAACAGATAAGACACAAATGCAGAGGTCAGAGTGTGGGTAGATGATGACAGGCAAGCGACATGTGTAAACACTCAAACACATACCAAATACAGATCGTTAGGGATTTGCTATTGACAGAGATGACAGAGTCATGTTTGCATACATGCATCTCAATGCACAAACGGAGGTAGGCAGGTAGCAGATTCAACCACATGTCTGTCCTCTTCCCCAACCTTCGCCCCCACAATCCCCACTCCTGCTTATAGAGAAGCTATAGCACAGCCTGTGACCCAGGGGAAGCACATGGAGGCTGCTGGACTCCACCCATCCCCAGCATCTTGAGAGCTGAGCAGCACCGCTCCCACTTTCTAGAAGCAAGACTGAGGTCTGGAGAGGCAATTGGCCTGAGCTCCGGTGGCTGGCCAGTGGCCAAGTCAGAGTTTTAGAGGACGCCTTCCTGCTTCTGGGTGGGTGCACCTCTGTCCATTGGGGCAAAGAGTCCCCAGCCCTGTCTGTGCTTCAACAGCCACTTGCTAGTCCTGGATGTTGATCCAGAAGCCCCAAGGTCCCCTCCGTGATAACATGTGTTATGTGCATAACAGACTTAAAGGTGCAACTCACCTTCAACAACCTTTGAGGAGGCCAGGGCTGGCTCTGTGAAGGTGTTCCTATTGCCATCTTGGAGACTGGATTGAGTTTGTTTTCTCCACCAAGTAAAGAATTAAAAAGGCAGGGAAGACCTCAGGCATAGCAGACAGAAATAGGGAGCAAACTTATTAAAATAAAGTGGACTCATGTATACACATACACACACACACACACACACACACACACACACACACATGGGGGGGGTGGGGGGGCACACTGAGAGAAAGACTTCCCATAGGGTTAAAAGGGGATTCAGAAAAGAAAATCTGTTTTTCCCAGGAGATTGGAAGTTTCACATGTTTCTGGTGGTCTGCAATGGGTCCTCTCCCCTCATTTCAGATTATTAAGAAAGACATGTGTCACATCTTGTGTCCAGGATCTATCCAGGCAGGTCAGCAAGAGGGAGCTCACGAGGAGGTTGAAAAATCTTGCAACGTCTTGTGCCCTGGATGAAAGAGGACAGACATATGCCATCCTTCTTACTTATGGCCTCTTTCCATATCTGCCAGGATGCTATTCTGACTCCTATGTCTCCTCCTGCCCACAGCCCGGCATCCACATAGGTTTGGGGCCCATTGTGAGTACTGTGTAAAACAGTCTCTCTGCTGAGCATGGTGTCTCATGTCTGACATCCCAATACTCAGGAGGCTGAGGCAGGAGGATCCTGAGTTTGAGCGTAGCCAGGTCTACAGAACATGGCTTCAGAAATCAAAGCAAAGCTAAATGAACATTCAGAACCCCTCAATCTGGGCTGCACACCACAAACGCAGAGATGATGTATATGATTCTGTCCTCTCCCCCTGACCCCCAGCACAACACAGACATGAGATAGTGTGTCCACAGTGTGTTCATAGCCACCTTTGCAGGCCTGCCCTTTCTTTTAGTCCCGGGTTCTAAAGCAACGGCTACCACACAGTGCTATTTGGAGGTAATTTCAGAAGCTGATTCTAACTGCACATGCATGTAGACATGTACATGCAGAACGTGTACACGTATACGCACACATGCACACAAACAAAAATCGTCAAACAAGAATTTGGCCAGTAGATTCCCAAGGACACTGGAGAAACCACAGGTCCTCCACGCCTGGCTGCAGAGGTCCCAGACATGGGCCTGAATCCTCGCCGCCTCTCCTTAGAGCAGAACTTTGCATTTCAAAAATCAGAGGAAAGGAAGGCTGTAATTATTAAAATTATGTGGATAGAAGAATTTAGCCTTTCATTGAAGGTGTCCTGATGACCCTTCAGCAACTGCTCGGGAAGATAATAGGGCTCAGAGCAATTACGCCGCCCGTCAAATCGCAGGCATGAGTGATCCTGTCCGTGCTCTGAGCTGGAACAGCGCTCAGTGTTGCTCATGCACAGCTGTTTCCTTTTAAATATCTTGGCAGAAAGCTGCTGGAGGGGCTGTGTGGGCCAGCCTGGCTGCAGGAGCTTAACTCCTTCTGTGCAGAGTGCACCCCCCCTCCACATTGTACATGAAGCTAGGAGAATGGCCTTGTCCCCCAAGCATGAGGATCACAGTTTAGGTCTCCAAAACCCGTGTTATGCCAGTAAGGGGTGAGGGCAGAGATAAGGCATCCCTTAAAAAAGGCCGGACAGTGAACTCTGGGTTCAGAAAAGACCCTACCTCAATATATGAGGTCCAAAATGATCAATAAAGATATTCAGTGTCAACCTCAGGCCACCATGGGCATGGCTATACACACACACACAAACACAATTATATATGTATGCAGGTAAATGTTAATGTTTACAGTGTAGCCTTCAAGTCTAAGAGATCAGTCTTGATATGTGTGTCTCCTCCAACCAGCTGAAATCACCGAGGCTAAAACTTTTTTTGAAGAAGGGAATGATTGTACCCAGAGACTGTTACACAAAAATTCTACCTTCAGTTCCCAGCCTATAGTCAGGAAGCCTGTGCTTTGGAAGTAAATGGATTGATACACAGATGATCCACTGATCTGTATGCTCATCCAGCTGGCAGGACAAGGAAGAAGAAAGCAGTCTCTCTCTTTGCCTACTAGCTCTCACTTTTGCTAGAAAATCCATTCCTTTCCTGCCATCAGAGCCTACTTCTTTGAGATTTTGGCTTATACTGAAGACCACTGAGGCATCCAGCATCATGAACTGAACAGCTGCTAGGTTCTTGGATGGACCTTCCATTGATAGACAGCCATTGTTGGACTACCTGGACCATAGCCTGTAAGCCATTTTAATAAATCCACTTTATTTATAATATATGTTCTTATATAATATATATATGTATATATTATATGATATATGTAGGTTCCGTCTCTCTGGAGAACCCTGCCTAATACACGGACTTTAATCCAAGATGTCTAGCGTTTACATGAGAGATTAGGACACAGTCACACAGAGAGGTGGTGCAGAGACATGACAGACCACGGGAGCTGGTTCCCATGAGCAAACGAAGACAGAATAGTGCTGAGATTCCCTGCTTCCAAAATCCTGAGAAGATGAGTGCTAACGTCTGAGCCCTGGTCTGTGATGTTCTCTCAGGGTCGTCTCCATGGTGTCCATGCTCATTACACTGACTGGATTTACGAATATCGAGGTCTCTTTGGGACAGGGACTTGCTCCAGGTGTCAGAGTGTATTCCGCCATGCAGTGAGCTGCTGATGGCGGATAAACTATTGTCTCTCCCCATTGCCTCTCGCTTCTTGAAATATTGACTGCCTCCCTGTCAATCACTTTGTGCAAACAACAGGCTGCCATGAAAGTAAAGCAGGCTCTGTTTGTTGTTTTACATAATGGTTTCTTTCCTGGAGTCGGATTCCTTCCTCCCACAGCATCAGGCGCCTGCGCCACACTTCTGCCTCCTCCAGCTTCTGGTCCTGATGGCCAAACTCAGGAAAGAGAAGCTTCCATCCCCAGGAACCTAGCAGAAGCTGGCTGCGACCTGTCTCTTGTGACCCTTGGAGGGCGTGGAACTGGCAGGAGAGTCAAAGGCGGGAATTCTGTGAGGTGATTAGAAGGGGCAGAGTCTGCGTCAGAAACTAGGTTGGGCTGAAAATAGAGGTTTGGGTGCTGTGAGTTGAAGCATGAGGACTTGGCATCAGAGAGGCAGTAAGAGAGAAGGAAAAGATGGCACCGAGCAGTGTGGGTAGGAGAGCCAGTATCTCTATCTCTCCATCTCTATCTCTCCACCTCCATCTTTTTATTTTCTCATCTCCTGTTCTCTCTCTGTGTCTCTCTCCGTGTGTCTATCTCTCTGTCTGTCTATGTCTCTATGTATGTGTGTGTCTCTCTCCCTCTATGAAGGGAATCTGACTGAGAACGCCTCACAGAAAGAGAGAGAGAGAGAGAGAGAGAGAGAGAGAGAGAGAGAGAGAGAGAGAGAGTGAGAGAGACCAAACACTGGAAGCAGCTCCCCCACCCCAAGCCTCTCCCGGGGTCTCCTGTTCTTTGTCCCTATGTCTTAGTTTGGATGTCTTCGAATGTGACAGAAAACAGTGTTCCACTCAGTTCCTGCCCACTCAGCGAGAAAAATGAATTATCTTTGAAAACAGAATTCTCAAAGGAGAAAGGGAACCCTGAATGAAGACGCAAGTCACCAATGAGGAGGGAAGTCTAGAAGGGGAAAAGGAGGAAAAGGAGGGAGGCTCCAAGGAAGAGAAAGACCCAAGGGAGAGGAGAATCTTGGGAAGAGAAAGTTCTGAGGAAGAGGAAGTCTGAGGAAAGAAGTCTGGAGGAAGAGGGAGTCTGAGGGAAGAGAAAGTCCTGGGGGAGAGGGAGCCTGAGGGAAGAAGTCTAGAGGAAGAAGCTGTGACTGAGGAGGCCTGAGGAGGAGAAAGTCCTGGGGAGGAAGAAGCAGGAGTCCTGAGGGACAGTAGCCCTGACAGGGTCATTTATAGCCTCTATTATTGCATGCAGGCCCTGGGTGTTCCCATCTGTCCACTCCTCCATTCTTCATCACTGTCTCCATTGTGGGTGTTCCCTCTGACAGTTGAAGGTGGTTACCACATAGACAGAATGGCATCTGACCCATGGCGTTTCTCAGCATTGTCTTTGGCTGGGCTTTCTAGATGGTTCCTCCATCCTCCTCAACGGGATGCTCAGCAGCCTGGTGAGCTCCCAAGCAAAGTCAGTAAGAGACGAGATCAAAAATGGATGAGCCCTGTTGTGGGGGAAGGAGGCCTTCTGAAGAAAAGTGGGAGTCCTTCTAGAAAGTGGTCAGGGGTAGCACAACTGGGAACATATACTTGGAGACAGCTCTGCCTCTCCCTCAACACTAACCTGTTTTTTTCTCTTGAGTCACCTCCTATGAGGGCATTTGATGAAGGGTACTAATGATGTAACGCAAGGCCCCCTGTGTAGCATGCAAAGGCTACACCACTGTGCTACACCCTCAGTCCAAGAGTGTCACCTATGTCACAGGCCACCTCACCTCAGCTCCTCATGACAGACACTCAATCTCAATTCCCCAGTTTTAGAGAGAGCCACTGGTAACCTCTGGTCAGTTACTTGGGACATTACCCAGAAGTCACACTGTTGTCATCAGGACAGCTCCTACCCCCAGTAATGGAGCCACCCACAGGTGACAGGGACCTGGCATATCTATCGCCATGGAAACAGCCAAGCATTTCCAGTATACACTAGTTCAGAAGCCCACCTCCACCTGGAAGCAAATGACGTCATAAAAGACTGAACCCCCTCCTTCTCTCTCTCCTCTTCTCTCGGCCCCGACCCCTGTCCCATCATTCTGTTAAAACCGCTCCACGTAGAACTGTGTTGGTTTGGTGTGGTTTGTCTGGGCACAAGCAGAGAAATCTAATTGACAACACACACAGCGCACATGGCTACTTACAGCCTCTTGGGAAAAGGGCTGTGTCCATAGGGGCTGTGAAGATTCCCCAGGGTTTCCACATGGCCTGGGAAATGTGGAGATTTAAGAGAATACATACAAAATCACCAACCAACCATCAGCCCAATAGGAGTGTTCAAAAGTATGAGCTCTATTGGCATTTTCAATAAGCCTAGAACAGCTATCATCTGCCTTTAGGATGTAGTGACTAGGGATATGAACCATCCTCATTCGTAGCCAATCCCACATACTAAAGAGCTGTCAGCTAAAATGACAAGTGTGCCAACTGAGGGACCAAGAGTGAAGGGGAGAAGTAGACAGAGCATGGGGGGTCATAGATATAGAAACTAGGTCAAAGGGTCACTAGAGGTGAAGGCTGGAAAATGTGTGTGACCCTTATCCCTCCAGGACAGCCTGAGAGAGGGGCAAAAAGCACAGACAAACTGAGTCACGGGGTTAGAGGGTGCCAGGCTAATGGTGGGAGCTTCCAACAGAGCAGAGGGGTGACTTGGTGATAGTCTTTCAGATTCTAATCCAGGCTATGGTGAACTACAAAGAGAAAGCTGGTTGTGTCTTGTTGGAAACCTTCCAGCAAGATGGGAAGGCTGGAAGAGGAGTGGGGGCAGACCTAGTGAGTAGGGGACACTGGGGTCAGAGCCTGCATCAACTTTCTCCAGACACTATCAGATGCCCACATGGACTGTGTGAATCCTGAGAGCTACGTGTGAGATGATCATCTGTGGTTAGCGCTTCAGGGGTCCTTTGTCAGCAGGACAGGAACTCCTGTCTTGCGTTTTACATATTTCCATGGGCTTCCTTTGAGTCCTTCTCCATTTACATAGAAATGGGTCATGCCTCCTCATCTGATCAGGAAGAGAGCAACAACAGGAAGTCCAACGCTTAAGCCAGAGATGATCAATTCTAGCACATGTGCCATAACTCAGCCCACCTCTGCCCATGGCAGACATAGGCAATCAATCGCTGAATTATCTATGCCTTCCCCCTGCAACCTAGTCGTGGTCGTCATGTTTTATGTTAATAAACTCCCTCCTTTTCCTAATGAGCAGAGTAACATAAATAATAGAGCTACAGCATGGACCACTGTGTAAATATCTAGGACCCTGGAGATCCAGCTCAATGGTCTTATTATCAGCCTGTTTTGTTTAAATGTAAGCAATAAATATTTTGCAGATTATTAATGGAAAGGCAAGCTTAAGAATTGCAGCTATTACTGATTAATTGGACGGAATAATTACTACAATCACTGCGTAATTCAATCCTTCCTGGCTCGAGAGGAGGATGTATGTACTCTGGCAGCTCCTTGCCTCAACAGAGTCTCAGCACCAAAAGGAGACAGTTCTTGAACTGTGAGGCATTCCAGTTGGTGACTAGTTACCCAGCTTCCCCACGGAGGCACGATGCTCTGCTGGAAGAAGCTACCTCTGAAATCTTCATGGTCTGTTTGTTTGCTTGTTTGCTTTGTTTTGCTTTAGGACTGTTTAGGTTACAGAGGACAGAAACCCAACCCTAAAGAGTGTGAACAGAATCAAGTGAATTAATTAGTTCTTGAAAGTGAAGATTCAGGGGCTGGCTCAGTGGTTAAGAGCACTGACTGCCCTTCCAGAGGTCCTGAGTTTAAATCCCAGAAACCACATGGTGGCTCACAACCATCTGTAATGAGATCTGATGCCCTCTTTGGGTGTGTCTGAGGACTACACCAGAAGCTACAGTGTACTCATAGACATTAGATAGATAGATAGATAAATAAATAAATAAATATATATATATATATATATATACATATATATATATATATATATTTATCTTTTTTAAAAAACGAGAAAGTAAAGATCCAGGCAGGAACACAACTTGGAGAACAGAATGTAGACCTAGCATTTGCAAACCCTTGGGTTTGAATCTGGCCATGGTAGTGTGTGCCCGCCACCCCAGAACTCAGGAGGTGGAAGGAGGAGAATCAAATGCTCAAGGCCATCCTTTACTACATGAAGAACTGGAGGCCAGCCTGTGCCTCGTGGAGCCTTAAACATGATTTTAAATGCCTGAAAGAACATGAATACACCACTGTCTACTTTCCGAATTTCTGAATGTGATCTATCATGAGACAGGAGGCTCTTGTGTTCAGTGCTCTAGATGGGTTAGCTGTAGGTGGCTCTCAAATATTTGATCCTCAGACAGATAGAAAGAGCCAGAAGCAACAGAGAGAGCCTCCTGCATACTTACTTCTTATTCTCACTGTGTTTCAACAGGCCTTGGTAGAGACATGTCATTGGAGTTTATGTGTGTGTCCCTGATATGGGCACCACACTTCATATTTACTGCATATATATACACATACATACATGCTGTGTGTTGGATAGTGCAGGAATGAAAGTGAAATGCAGCCATGTAGCTTGCAAATGTCAAGACTGTGCCTACCCTCTAGCATGGATGATAGAGACACAGGTAAAAAATTTAAATCAGCCTGCAGTAACCACTATGAGGGGAAAAAAAAAAAAGAAAGAGTAGTAAGAGGGGAGTGAAAGAGACAGGACAGACCAAACGCTAATATGTGATAAAAAACACCCAGAGAAGGTGTCTCAGGAAAGGTGTTGGAGATGTCATGGAAGGAGGAGGAGGAAGAAGAGGATGAGGAGAAGAAAGAGGAGGAGGAGGAGATATAGGAGGAGGAGGGGGGGGAGGAAATGGTAAGTATTGAATCAGAGCAGCAGAGGAGATGGTGGGCAAAGCCTGGGGTGCCAGCACCCAGGAGGCTGAGAGAGGAGAATGATAAATTCTGGGCCATCTTAGACAAATACAGGCTGTAGCTCATAAGATGTAGCTCATAAAAGTAAGGTTATTAAGCATGATTAAGCATGCATTTGTTTGCTTCCAGCACCACACACACACACACACACACACACACACGGCCTGAGACTCATCAGATTGTGTACAAAGTGGCACTGTTGAGATTTCTGCAGGAAATCGACTGTAATCTGAGTCATAGGTGGGTAATGTTCTAATGCACAGGCTCAAACGTGAAAGATGATCAACACATTAAGTTTAGGCTTCTGAGAGCAAGAGTAGTGTGAGAGCTCTTTAGGATTTTATTTTATTTTGTAACTGTGTGTGTGTGTGCGCGTGTGCCTGTGCCTGTATGCAGGTACCCACAGACACCAGAAGAGGGCGTCCCTTGGAACTGGAGTTAACTGGATATTTTGGAGCCATCCGATGTGGGTGCTGGGAATTGAATGCAAGTTCTTTAACTTCAATGTGTTCTTAACTGCTGAGCTATCTCTCCAGCTCCACTGATCACTCTTTAAAATCCCAGTAAGTCTACTGAGAAGATGGATCCGTGAGCACAGTCACTTGCTGTGGGCCTATGGGGTAGAGAGGGAGAACCACCATTAGCATGTTGTCCTCTGGCTGCCATGCACCTGCTGTGGCACCCATGTGCCCCCCACCTCACATAAATAAATCTAATTTGATTTTTTTTAAAAAAAACAAAACATGTTTCTCCTAGTGCTGAGTGAAGTGGCCCAAGCTGGGAGACAGAAGGAGAAAGATCATAATTCCAGGCCAGCCTAGGCTTTGTATAAAGATCCTGTCTCAGAAATGCAAAATAAAACAGTAATAGCTATCAGCTGCGGGAGTGCTGCAGGGCACAGGTTGGATGTACCTGTTCCTTTCTCTTCATCCAGTGACAGCCATGTCTCATTGGCAGCTCAGCATCCACCACCCCAGAAGTTCTCAACACAGGAACCAGGAGAGTTTGTTTGTTTCTTTGTTTCTTTGTTTGGAGAGCCCACTGATGTATACTGACTAGAACACCACTGACTTGGGGTCTCTCTAGGACTGGACTAGACCATCAAAGTCACCTTCTGACTGCATTGCCTCTGCATCCCCTCCCCCGTTTAACCTGTGGTACCTACTCTAGCCTTCTGGCCAGTAAGCACACAGGCCAGTGACATTTCTGACTTCAGGTTCTCCTGATGCCTATTATTCTCCTAGTCATGTGCAGGCCCAGATCTCTAATTCCCTCAGGGCTTTTCTGAGGCACTCTCTTCTCCACTAGTGCTTGCCTAGCTGTGCAACACTGCCAGGCTTCCTCCTGATGTACTTTTCTGGTCAGTATAAAGTATAGTCTCTCCTGATGTTTCTTTTACTAATTTACTATTCCTGTTCTCTCTCATCTGAAATGCAGAAGTTAAGCTCCAAAGGAGACCATCCGTTTTATACCCAGGTCTTTAAGCCATGCTTGGCATGAAATAGGTGGCTGCTCAGTTTTCAGTGAATAAATAAACAAATGAATGACTTAGTTGATTTTCCCTTTTCACTGGAGTGAACTCATCTGTATTGGGTTGTCTATCTAGAACAATAATAAAAGAACCAAGGTCAAGCAGGCCATGCTACATGTGTGGAAACCAAGTACAGCCTGTAATAGTCATCTTCCCATTACCATGACCAAATACCTGAGCTAACCAGCGTGTAATAATGAAAGGTTTGTTTAATTCCAGGTTTTAGTTTTTTCAATCCATGGTCACTTGGCTTTGTTGACTTTGGGCCTGTGTCAATGCATCATGACAGACAGTAGGTGACAGAGTAAACTGCTCACTTTATGACGTTAAAAGAGCAAAAAGAGAGGGGCAGGGTCCCGATGCCCCCCCCCCCCCCGCTCTGATGAAATGCCTTCCTTCTGCTAGTCTTTGTCTCCTAAAGGCCAAATTCTCACCCAGAACCACTAGAGGACAAGGACCAAGGCTTCAATGCCTTAAGCTTCAGGGAGGATGTCCTCCAATCACAGCACAGCCAGTGAGAGGAGTAATGGTTCTGTTTAGAACCAAACATGGGTCCAGGGACCAGCGGGGAGACCCTGGGGGCAGGGCCATGCTCTCCTGCAGCAATCACATGACCATGTCAACACCCCACATCATTAAATGAACTGCTCCCCCAGATCTTTAATTCCTACACTGTGCTACACGCACTTGGGATTCTTCAAGCAAGCCTCTCAGATTCGTCTGCACTGAAGCTCGCGCCTGGAGGCTGCAGAGACATCTCAGAGCACATTACATGGTGGGATCAGAGGAGTGACGAATCTCACAGTGGGGCTTGTCTATCCTTTGAGCTTTTTAATTTTTTTCTTAATTTTTTACTTTTACTAAAGTAATACATGCACATAATTTAAAAATCAAAGCATACTAAATAGCTGTAATTAAAAATGCCAGTTCTGGGGCGCGCGCGCACACACACACACACACACACACACACACACACACACACGTCGCTTCTCCCCTGATTCCAGCTCCCCAGAGCCCAGTACTTCCCATACTTACAGCCAGAGCACCCGCTCCTCCCTCCTGACTTGAAGTAACTGGTGTGTGGCCGTTTACCTTTATTAGTTTGTCCATTTTCAGAATCATCCCTTGGTACCTTCTGATGAGAATGAATAAAGTTTGGCCCTTCACGCATACCTAACCCAAACCCAAACCCAAGCCTTAAACCTAATGCTCCCCAAGGCGCGGGAATGCATCACTCAATGAGAGTGTGTTCCGGGAACTATGCGGATAGGTGATTTCTTCCCGTGACTGTCCCAGGGCGCACTCACATAAACCTGGGAGCTGTGAATAGTCACTCCATGTGGCCTCCTGGTGGGTGATAAACAGAACATTCCTGAGGCTACTGCTGGTGTGGCTTAAAGACTTTCACCAGTATGTGGGAGGAATCTACTCTAAAATAGGCCAATTAAGCCCTGTCTTTTATAAGTTGCCTTGGCTGTGGTGTTTACACATAGCAATAGAAAAGTAACTAAGACAGAAGGGGTTCGGCACCACCACTGTCCTCCACCTCCTCTGTGGCATCCCAGATGGACCCCAGAGCCAGCCTGTCAGAAGCCTGGCCCCAGAGACATGCACAAACTCACTTGTATCTTCTCACGCTCTCAGGCTGCTGGGCCTCTTTAAGCCTCTGTCTGTTCATCTGTAAAATGGGGCCACTAACCAGCACTACTCCTATAACTGTTGTGGATAAGACAAGGTGTCAGCAGGAAAGGGCCTGGTCACAAGCAGATGCCTGGGGCTGGAGATGCTGATGTCCCCCTCCTCCCTCTCCTCCTCCTTCCTCTCCTTCTCCATGTAATCTTCCTTCTGTTCTCCCTCATCCTGGCTGTCATCTTCTCTCTCCCCCTATCTTCCCTCTCCTCTCCCCTTTTCTTTTCTCCATTCTCTTCTATCTGTTCCTCTCCTTCGTCTTCCCTTTTCTCCCTCTCCTCCTCCTTACCACAATCATCAGGGGTGCTCTGCAACCCCTTCATCACTTCATCACATCACCCACCCTCCAAAGCTGTGTCAGTACTGGGCTCTCAGCCTGGTATAACATATGCTGGGAGGAAGAATTATGTCTCCCAGACATCCCTGTGAGCCAGATCCGGGATCTTGGGACGTGCTTCTCCGTGAAGAGAGCATGAGCATCTGTAAGAAGCGTTGTCATCCCCGCTGAAGGAGGAGACAACTGAGGTGAGAGAGCTCGCTTTCGGCAGGAAAGGCCTGCTTCCTCCTTCCTTGTTATTCCTTGGCTTCCACGAGGTTGGCAGCTTGGGGTGCTGACAGCCTCACCATCAGGGGCTTCAGTGGGTTGGTTACCCATTGTGCCACCAGGACAGACGACTGGGTGAGTGGGTGGATAGTTTTGGAAGTGGTAAAGCTTGAAAGGCTGGGCGGGATGGACAGATAGACACATCAATAAAAGGAGGGAAGGGGAGGATGGACGTGGTGAGTGGCTCCTCCTTCAGTCTTGATTTACCTTAATGGGCTGGCTGCAGTCTCCTACACTGTCCCCTATGGTTTCTCCGTATCCCTTCTGATATTCATATATTCAAGGGCCTTGTTGCTAGTTCAGACATGTTAAGAGGCAAGCACCCAAAAAAGGAAAGTCAACATTCAGGCCTTTGTCAGAGGATATATGTGGTTGAGGGGCAATGAGGATGGAGCTATAGGTCATTGGACCATCAGACCACAGTGCCAGTCCAACCCCAAGAGATGGAGAAGAGCTTGGACTGCACAACATCCTGGACTGCACACAGTATCCTAACTGCACACAGCATCATAGACTGCACAGCATCCTGGACTGAATGCAGCATCCTGGACTGCATCCAGCATCCTGTACTGCATCCAGCATCCTGGACTACACACAGTATCCTAACTGCACACAGCATCCTGGAATGCACAGTATCCTGGACTGCACACAGCATCCTAGATTACACACAGCATCCTAACTGCACACAGCATCCTGGACTGCATACAGCATCCTAAATTGCATGTGGCCTAAGGCAGGATCAAACCAAAGGTGGCATCATAAGATGCCCAGGTCTGCTGGGAGTGATCATAGCTGAATCCCTGTCATACTCTGGCACTGGCTGGGACAATCTGAGACCACCAGGCTCTGTCAACAGCCAGTCCCACTTCCTGTGCTGAGAAGACATGAGGCACATTCTCCTGGCAGACAGAGGGAGACTCAAGATACAGAACGGCTTGTGAAGTTGCCAAGAAGCTGTGATAAAGAATTCCCTTGAAGTGAGTCTCTCAGATTCATCAAATGGTAGAACCTTGTTTCTTAGTGTGGCTCCAGTAGGGGCTGAATTCAGCAGTCTAAGTTCCAAAGGTCAAGAGAGAAGAAAGGGAGGGGGTTGGGATGTTGCTTGTTTGGTAGAGGGCTCACCTAGCATGCAGGAAGCTCTGGGTTTGATCCTCAACACTGCAAAAGCCGGGCAGGGTAGTGCAAACATGTAAGTCAGGAGAGTGAGGAGTTTAGAGTACCCTTGGTTAAACAGTGAGTTCAAAGCCAGCCTACACTCCAACCAACTCCATCGTAAGAAGGGAAGTTAAGGAGGGAGAAAGGAATGGAAGAAAAAGGGAGGGAGGGAAGGAAGGACGGAAAGAAGGAAAGAGAGAGAAAGGGAGGAAGGGAGGAAGGTAGGGAGGTAGGGAGGAAGAATAGAAGGAGAGAGAGAGGATTGGAAGGAAAGAGAAGAAGAAAAGAAGGAAATTAGGGAGGAAGGAAGGAAAGAACGAAGGAAGGAACGGAGGAAGGGAATGCACAGAGGCAAAATTACCACAAATTAAATAGAAATAGGAAATCAGTCTGTTTTTTATCCCCCTCCCCTGTGTGCAGCACACTACAGTGACAGAGTTGTCCTCACTTCCTGTCCCCTCTGAGTATGAGTCACTCTACCTGGGCACTGGGGCCGGGAGTTATGCCCTCATTTTGTAGCAAATGCTAACACAAGACACAGCAATAATAACTTTGAATTTACTGAGCACCCTCTCATGACAGGCACCAGAGCAATTCCAACTCCAGATGGAAGGTAACATTGTAGGTAACATTGTCTCAGAGAGGTTACAGGACTGGTGTGAGACCACACAGCCAGCAAGTAGCAGACCCTGGCAGTCTGTAGGCTGAGTCATCCCTTCCTTGTCTAATAGACAGGGACCCGTGCCCATCCCACAAGCAGGTTGTTCAGAGCAGGCTCTATATCATAAGGAGGAGTATGCTGAGGGAATGGAATCCTCCCCTCCTCTGGCTGCCTCTGTTTATTGAGGAACAAATCATCGCTGTTTTCATTTGTGTTTCTAGTGCAATAAAAGTAACAGATATGCCAGCAATCTGTTTAAAAGCTCCGGCAATTCTGGAATTTGAGCTGATGGATTTACAGTGTTTAGAGACCCTATGGGCGTGAGGGTACCAGCCACTGGGGCCCACCAAGGGTTTCTGAGGCTGTGTTATTGGTCACACAGGGTGGCCATGAGCCATGAGGACCCACATAGCCATCACTGCCTTCTGTAGCCCAGAGCTTTGGGTCTGCAGCTGTCCTAATTGTTAGGGTCCCGTGGTAGCCTGGAAGATGTCTCCCGTCTCCTGCCCCCCAGCTACAATCCCAACTGAGGGGCTCCCCGTGAGCTCTGTACCTTTGATCCTGTGTGATCAGGGACTCCAGAGTCTTCAGTCCCTACCCCCACCTCGGCCCTGTCTGCTCCTCTGCCTGCCTCTGCTGTCCACTCTGGGAAGTTCGGACCTTTTATTAGGTTCCGTCAGCACAATATCCCCGGTCACTATCATAGCACCGAATGCATAGCTGGTGCTTAATAAATGCTTAATAAATCCTCAAAGGTCGAGCACACGCAAATGGCAGATAAAATATGGAGACCAGGCCAGGAGGCGTTCATCCACCTAGGGTAGGTTCCCTCCCTCTTCTAGGTTTGCCCCCATCTTTTTCTCATTTTTGCTTTCTTTCTCTGATCTCTCAGTGATGATGTCACCACACTCGGGTCTTGGCACATCTCAGGGAGAAATGCACGTTCCCATTCTGCCTCTGACCACAGAGCCTTCTCTCTGAGCCTCAGTTTTCTCTTCTGTACAGTGGGCACAACACACGCTGCTGTTTGCACCTCAAAGACAGGATGTGGGTGTGAGGCAAGGGTGGTTTCACTCAGCAATCTCCACCCCCAACATGAAAGAAGTCTCTGGAAGCCCCTGAGTGCATGAGGGTGATGGGCTGAAGCCTTTGCTCTGGAGTGCCAGAGGAAGCAAGCATCCTCCGTGAGTCCAAGCCACAGATGCCGACTGTCAGGGAGACCGACAGTTCCATTAGGCAGCTGCCCACTCTGCCCGTGAGTGATTAAAATGTCACCCTCTATCTGACGGGCTATACATCATCTCACCAGACTGCCACTTCATCAAGGGCTGTGCGAGTGCGAGCCTTTCTCGGCATCTTCCTCGGCTTGCCCCAAGGCCGAGTAGACAGAAGTGTGTGTGCAGACATCCGGGGAGCCGTGCAAATAAGCAGGAGGCCACATTTGGAGTGTGCTGGGGTTTTAGAATACGTGGCGGAGGCTGGGGAGTGGTCCCAGTAGCATTAAAGCTGGGGTTTGAGACCGCCTATCTACTCTTTGACTTTCTTCCAGACTCACAGTTGAACCCAGGTCACCTGAGCCTCCCGGGCCTGCGCACGGCGAAGGGAATATTCTCCCACCCAGGGCCGTGACTTCTTCATTTTACACAGCCAGGTTCTTGCAAGGTGTGTGGTATACAGTAGGTATCACAAAGTGCTGAGTGAGTCCAGGAAGGGACAATCAGAGTTGTAAGGTCCCAGGCCATGGGGAACTTAGCAGTGAGTTCTCCTGTCCCTCATTTAAGGAGCATTGAGCTAAGCACATCACAGTCTTCATTGTATATGTTGGGGGATTCGGAACCTAGGGCCCACTCAGAAGCCAGGGAAGTCATCGAAGCGCCCTGACGAGGCTGAGTCTATACCGTCCCCCCACAGTGTCCTTCCTTCGAGCCCTAGGGTCCCTGGGAGGGCTTCTGGGACAGAGTCCAGAGGCATTTGGGCTTCTGCTCCAGTAGTTGAGCTTCTACAATGCACAGAAAGGAAGGGAGGGAATTACTTTTTCTGCTTTGGAATAATATTGAAGGTTTCAGCTTGTGGGGTACGTGCCAGGTCCCCGACATAAGCAAGCCAGCTCAACCTCTCACCTCTCAAAGTGTCTGCCTGCCAAAAGCTTGTTAAAGTTTCAGATTCCCAGGTCCTGCCCAGGCCTGCTGAATTCAAATCCAAGCTTTTAACCTGATCTGGGAGACCGAAGTGCTGGTGATATGTGCACACGGACCTACCAGGGAGGAGCCTGCGCCTGGAGGTGGAGAGATGGGTGTCTAGGTGGCTGAGGTGCACATCCATCCTGCAGCCTCCCGGGGGTCGGGTGCAGTCCTCTGTCTTTAACAGTGGCTTCTGGGGGCGCTTCAGAAGCTGGGGGTGAGGAGCAAGCTTAAAAGAGGGAAGGCAGCTGGTGCTGATGCAGGAGCGGAGTTGTACCTCTGGCTGAAACTGGCCCGGACTCCAATATCTGACAAGATACAGAACCTCTGACAAGGGAGCATCCTCAACCTCTTATAGGAGGATGTTTGTCCCAGTCTCCTGTTGCTGTGTGCCTGCAGGGCTCCCAGCGGGGGATGGCAGGCTACTAGCTCTACTCCTAGAGAATCCACTTCCCTGTTCCCTCTCTGGCCCTGCTGAACGGGGCTCCCTTTCACATAGATGCAGAAACTGAAGCTGAGTAGAAGAGAGACTCAGACACATCTCCATTGAGCCTGTCCGTGGACTCATCCTCTGACAACCACAGGATGCACGTCTCGGGCCGCCCAGCAGATAGTAGGTCGGGCTTTCCTCTGTGACATTCCACCACATCTCAAGAAGTGTCCCTTTCAAAGAGCAGGAGGCCTGTGGACAGTGTTGGGCAGGCATGGCTCCCAGTGTGGGGAGCACTTCCGGCTCCCTAGGATCCGGCCAGTGATCCCAGGTAGGAGCTTCGCAGAAATAGTAACTCCACAGTGGCTCTGGGCACGGAGCTCAGCTGCAGAGCCATGAGGCACGTGGGCGAGATTATTCTGAGAGCGCAGACCTGAAGCACCGAGCCAGGGGCAGCGGGCAGCAGGAACGAGACTGCTGTTTTTAATAGAGCCTTTCCACAGCAGTCTAGATAGCAACCCTGGAGAATGCGGCAGGACCGTTAGCCCGTTTCCAACCCGCCGCACTCATTATGACTTTAAGAATAGAATGTGTCCCCTCCATAGTGCCTTGCTTTAATATCTGTCTCCCCGAGACACTGGAGTTATTTTTATCTATTGCATGTTGTTCCGGATGGAATTAGCCCCCCCAAGTCCTACACAAGGAGGAAGACTTGTTAGATAATTTGCACCTTGTATGAAGCTTTAGTGGCTACGCAGCCCCTCCCCCAATGCTCACCCAAGTCCCCCTCTCGGGCCCATGCTCAACGCATGCTCCACCTCTTGACGTGTTACGGGGAAATGGACCAGTGGCTATCCTGCACACAGAGCAGGAATCCAGCTGGTTCTGTGAGGTGTCTTCCTTGAGCCTGAGTTTGATCCTCAGCATCCACAAGAAAACCTGGTGTGTGGCTCAAGTTGGTACTCACAGTGCCAGGAGGCGTTCTCTGGCTTCTTTCCCTTCACCTTCACCATGTCGTGCCAAACACCAGCACTTCCGGTGGATGACGTTCTTATCACTTTGCACAAATGTTGCCTGAGATCTTTATCCATTCATTCGTCAAAGGGTATGTGGGTCATTCCCACCTGTCCTGCGAGTGCCCACTCCAAACATGACGTCCATGTCTCCAATTCACTTCTACTCTTTCCTGATAAATGTGTTTCCATGGAAACAAGTAAGTTTTGACAACAATAGCCAGAGTTGGAGGACGACGGTGTTTCTAAAAACAGATGGGGATGTGGAAAACGATTGGAAGATGTTAACCATTAGCTGCTGTCCTCCCGGCTGCCATGACATGTCTTAAGGCAGACGGGCCTGTGAGATGACTCAGCGAGTAAAGACACTGGCTACCGTGCCCAGTGACCTTCCAACTCCTGGGGCCCACGTGGAGGAGGTACCGACTGACAAGTTACCCTCTGCACTCCACACAAGCACCGTGCCATGCAAGCACACTCTCTTACATGCACGTACACATACAATGGATAAGTGTGATAAATGTTTTAAAGCACCTGAAAGAACACAGGACTTATTTGAGCCTATGGGTGGAAGATATCATCCATCACGGCTGGGAAGACGTGGGGCAGGAAGGCGAGGAAGCTGTTCATAGCCACGGTCAGGAGACAGAGAGGACTGTGGGTGTTCGTCTAGCTTTCCCCTTTCTGTGCATTGTAGAAGCTCAACTGTGGGATGGTGCTGACAACACAGGGTTCTGCACCATTGAGATGACCAATTTAAGCCAGAATAGAATATATTAAAGACTGATTTTCTTAGGAAGCTGCTCTCAAGCAAGTTTACTGGGTCCACTGACCAAGGCCAGGGAGGTCACCATGGGAAAGGGGGGGTGGGGAAAGAAAAAGAGAGAAAGGACTTGGGAGCAGAGAGAGAAAGGGAGGAGACGAAAGAAAGAGGGAGAGTCCAAAATGTGGGTTATATAGGGAGAAGCCTCTGGAGGAAGGGCATCCCAGCTGCTGGGCTGAGAAATTCAGGGTGGAGGGGGCAGGACAAACCAGGCAGGGACTGAGGAATGCTGGGAGAACCTGAAGGCCAGGTTTGCTTCATTCAATAAAATGTGCACTTCAGCCCCTTGTCATCCAGTCCAGATAATCTCCAAAAGTTTCACTGAGATTGGTCCCCAAGATGGTTCTAGATCCAGTGGTACTGACAATCAGTATTAACCATCACAAGACCCAAGTTCCTATCTCTGCATTCTGGGACTCATTGATGGGAAGGGAGGGCAAAAGACAAGCCCCTGTGTGGTGGGACTTAGCAGGAGAGAGGGATGGGATGTGCCCCTCTGTGTGGTAGCAGATTTTCCCATCACTGGGACAGAACAAGACTTCAGGAATGGTTCGTTTGGGCTCACAGTTTGAGAAAAGGGTGACACAGAGGCTGGAGCTGGAGGCAGCGAGCTGGTCACACTACAGCTGCCGTCGTCAGGAACAGGAAAGAGATGGACATGGTACTCTCACAGTCTCCTTTCTGGGCAGTCAGGACCCCGGGGTCCTGGGATGGAAATGAAGGGCATCACTGGGGAGATGGCTCAGCCAGTGCTTGCTGCACCAATGTGAGGACCTGAGCTTGGATCCCAGCACCCACATAAAATTCCAGGTCTGCAAGAATAGCAGAGGGCCACATGAGGTCCCCCCCCCACCTAAGTCCTTAATGGCAGTTGGAAGAGGAACAGTCATTTTTTTTCAGAGGTGAAGCCCCTGGGAAGTTGCCAGTAACCCAATAGGTAATGGACTCAGACATATGCATCCGGCCCTAAGGAAACTCAGCTGGTCACATGACACTGGGGGGGGGGGTTGGGGAAATAAGGAGGGTTCCAGAGAGGGTGGGTGGGAGGACAGGAGAGAGGAATGAGTGGATAAATCTGATTTTGAAACATTTGTATGCTTGTATGAAGCTGTCTGAAAAGAAACTCAAAATTGTTGAAAAATAGAGGGGGGAAGCTAGGCTTGGCCACTCCACTCCTACACCAGTGGTGGGGCTCACAGTGGGCCTCTGAGGATCACAGAGGCTTCCTGGTTGCCAGCCTAGCTCCAGGTGCAGTGACTTTCACAGAACGAGTAGGTGACAGGGGCGCTCTTCTTGTTTCCTATGTATACAACCTGCGTACACATGCACACACAAAAACAACAAAAACAACACACACACACATATGAGGGGGGGGAGAGAATAAAAAAACGTAAATGAGGCCTTAATAATTGAGTGAAATTAGCATATCTAAAATTGCAATTAAAATCCAATTTGACAATTCCCATAATTAATATACAATCCAAGAATTCGGTAACCAGAAGGTGTTGTGGATGACTGGACTTTGGTTGCCTTTCCTCTGTCAGTCAGAGGCCTTATGAAAGGGGGACCTTCGGGGTGCCAGGTTGAGGCACTGAGCCTGAGGGATGCACGCGTGGCCTCTCTGATTCTCATGGGCTGAGACCGAGCTGGCTTCCTTTCCAGCACACTTCAATCAATCTTGCTCCTGGTGCAATCAGATGTGGTAGGGTTTTAATTGCTTTGGATTGATTTTTGCCAGTGGTTCCTTCCAAACCCCCAGCCTGGGGACAGAGAGAGATTAGTCACGTCAGGGGAGGCTCCCCACTGACAACAGCAAAAAAAAAAAAAAAAAAAAAAAAAAAAAAAAAAAAAAAAGCCAGCAGGGTGTGAAGACAGCTTAAAACTAATCTTTGGAATCAGCCTCTGGGAGGACCCAGGATGCCAGTGGCCATCTTGACAAATGGCAGCTGGGTGCTGAGGTTGGGGTGTGTCCGTAAAAACATTGCCGAGAGACTTGGGGGATGCAGCTTTCTCCAAACACAAAGCCCTGGGTCCTATCAGCACCAGGTCGGGAGGGCAAGGTGGCACACACCTGTAATCCCAGCACTTGGAAGGTGGAGGCAGGAGGATCAGATGTTCAAAGTCATTCTCTGCTACCCAGCGAGCTTGGAGCCGCCTCTGTGGTTACTTCAAGTTCAAGGACTGGTCTTCCCTTCTCTTTTCTTTTTTGTTGGTTTGGTTTGGTTTAGGGCTCCCCCCTGCCTTTTACATTTGCTTACTTGCTTGTTAGGTTTTGTCTGTTTGTGGTGGGTCAGAGTGTGCATGCCACAGTTTGGCTGTGGGGCTCAGAGAACAACTTACCAACCAGAGTGAGTTCCCTCCTTCCACCATGTGGGTCCTGAGATCCAACTCAGGTACGTCAAGCCTGGTGCCAAGCCCCTCACCCTCTGGGGTAGATCTTTTTGTTTGTTTTCTTGAAACGGGGCTTCATGTAGCCCAGGCTGGCCTTGGACTAGCTGTGTACCTGAGAGCACTGAATTGTTGACTCTCTTCCCTCTACCCCTAGAATACTGGGATAAAAGAAATGTACGACCATACCTGGCTCTGGCCAGCCTGGTCTACATAGTTTGACAACATTCAAGGCTAGCCAGAGTCTATAATAAGTCATATAACAAAAGCAACTAACAACAACCAAACTCACTCTTCCCAAGATAAATGTGAAGCTTCAAGCACGGGAAATCCTCGTCCAGTGATGACTTCAACCGTGGCTTCCAGGTAGAATCTGCTGAGGGGCTATGCCTTTATCTGTCTGCTGTTACTGTGATAAAATGCCTGAGACTGTGTGATTTATAAAGCAGAGAGGGCCGTTTGACTCACAGTTCTAGGTGACAGGAAGTCCAAGAATGCAGCACCGGCTTCTGGCAGATCTTCCTGCCATATAGCATTGTGTGGCAAGACAAGGCAGGCATGCCAGCCCATATGCCTCTTTTTGTTCTTGTAGAGCCCCTCATGTCCCCTGGGGGCCCGCCTCTTGAGACCTCATCTAATCCTAGATGCCATTCGAAACCCACTTTCCTAAAACAACGAACACGGAGCTTGGGGAACGGAACATCCAGCGTCTGAACTTTGAGGACCTGTACTCAGAGAGCGCACCTCCCAAAAACTTGCATTTGAAATAGTGATAAAGCCAGGCAGCCAGGAAGCTTGGTTTTTGGCCCTACCTCTTTTAATGCCTGCAACATCTGGCAACATCTGGCAGGCACGGCAACACTGTGTCTGGAAGGTAGGCTCCAGGCTGAGATTGCCCAGGGCCTTATCAACTACGCTAACATCTGCCAACCAACTTCCCCCACTGTGCAGGGACCACACAGGGAGTGAAATAATCAGACCCAACCTGCCCGGGGACCGATGTCCTGGTTACTGCTACAGAAGAGGTTTATCCCAACCAGCCCTTGCATGGAAATTGCGCATCCCTCTGCAGCCAGCCCCATGCCAAGAGGGTACAAACTTTGCTTGGTGGCCTACATGGGGAGCCCTAAGCATCCTCCTTAGATCACTTCCTTATGTAAGTGTAGCTGGGCACTGTGGTGAACATCTCTATGCCCAGGTCAGGAGGTCATGAAAGTCACAGCAAGTCCAAGGCCAGTCTGGGCTCCATAGAAAGACTGTCTCAAAACACACAACAGCAAAACTCTGCACTATTGTGTGTAACGAGAAGCCAGAGGGAGTGAACACTGAATATAAAAAACTAGATTGGGGGAGGGGGACTGTGGGTCTCCCACCCAAGGTCAGACCCACCTTCTTTCACGCCAAACAGCATGTCCAGAGATGCCAGAAGGAGCCGACTTTTCCAAAGAACTGTGGACGCAGCTCCTTCCAGTATGAAAATAGCTCACCCTGGGACGAGAGTGGCTAATAAGATAGTAATTAGAATTGCTTATTAGGACCTGTCTTCTAAGGTTTGCCTGTGCTTTTAATAGAATCTACAACATATCTGCTTAGCAGGGAAGACAGATTGCCCTGGTCTGGTGTATTTTAAAACCAGGTCCTTGCTTTCTCTGGCTACCCCTACGCCTCCCCTCCCCCATCTATGCCATCTGCCATGGTGACAGCCTGGCCCTGTGCAAGAGCTCATTTGAGACCAGCAAATACACTTCTTCTTGATCAGAACCCCTTCCTCCGAGCAAGAGAGCGTGTGGTCTCTGTCCCCCTGCCTCCACTGAATAATAATTACTTACAGAGTCTTACAGCCTGGGTCTGAAGCCATCCTGCCTACACTGGGTGGAACTGTGTCCCCTCACACTTGTGTGCACCTTGAGCCTAAGGACATGACCTGGCCATGTTTGAAAAGACCTTTATCTACAGAGCTGGTGAAATTAGGTTGAGTTCATCCTGGATTAGGATGGTTCCCTATCCAGTCTCAGGGTCCCTGTCATAAGACCATGAGGGGACACAGGGAAATGCCCATGACTGAAGAGGCACAGGGTGGGGTGGTGACATCACAAGCCAAGGACAATTCCCAGGAACTGCAAAAGGCTGAGAGGATTCTCCCCGAACCTCCAGGCTAGCACTTTGAGATAGAAAGCATATTCCTGTCCTTCAAGGAACCCCCCTCTTGGTTGCACTTTGTCACAGGGATGGTGGAAAAACTTTTCAAGTTTCTGTGTCCCAATGCCCTACTCTGCCCACAGTTATCCCATCTGCCTGGGACCTCCTTGACCCTCCATGCCCTCTTCCTCCAGACCATGCCCTAGTCCCAAGTCACCTGGCCAGCCCCTGCTTAAGGCTCCGGTGAGATCAGATTCTCTGACTTGGTCCAAGCTTTTGTCCCCCACCACCACCACCACCTCCATGCATCTCTGATTCTTACCATCAAGTGCACAGTGTGGATCCCATTAATTAAAGGCTCTGCAGACCTGCTGCAAATCTTAATGACTGACACATGACACCTTCAATGAAGTGAGGAGCGCTGTGTGGTGGGTACTTCTCCTTTGGGATCATCCTGTGTAGGTTAAGTATTAATAAAAATCCTTACTTGGGTTAGTGACATCAAAAATATTCAACCTGGCTTCTCTGAAATTCTAACAGAGCCCCTACCCCCATCCCAAAAGCTCCTGGCCAAGACCTCCATGTTTGATATATTGTTTCTCTAGCAGACAATAATTTGCTGATGCCCAGTGTTACATACCTGATCCAAGCCTGGTGTGGGAGTTAACAATACATACTTATAATCACCAGAATCCAGGAAGCTGAAGCTAGAGGATAGTGATTTCAAGGCCAGCCTGGGCAACATTAAAGAACCGCTCTCAAAAAGAGAGTGAGGAGGAAAGAGGAGAGAAGAGAAGAGAGGAGAGGGGGAGGGGAAGGGAAAGAGGAGGGGGAGGGTAAAAGGGAAAAAAAGAGAAGAGGAGAGGAGAGAAGAAAGGAGGAGAGGAGAGGGGGAGGGGGAGGGAATGGGGAGGGGGAGGGTAAAGGGGAAAAGAAGAGGAGAGGAGAAAGAAGGAAAGTAGAGGAGAGGGGGAGGGGGAGGATAAGGGAAGGGGGAAGGTAAAAGGGAAGAGAAGAGGAGAGGAGAGGAGAAGAGAGGAGAGGAGAGGAGAAGAGAAGAAAAGGAATGAAAAGGGAAGGCAAGGCAAGACTGTCTTAGACAAGACTACATCCAGTCTTACAATTTGTTAGACTCAGAGGATTGGGAAGTTCCTTCCAGCACTTTCCAGCCCTAAGGTGTGACTCCATAGCAACCAGAAACCCAATCTTTTCTTAAGATCTATTCATTTATTTTATGTATGAGTACACTGCAGCCGTCTTCAGACATACCAGAAGAGGACATCAGATCCCATTACAGATGGTTGTGAGCCACCATGTGGTTGTTGGGAACTGAACTCGGGACCTCTGGAAGAGCAGTCAGTGCTCTTAACCACTGAGCTATCTCTCCAGCTCCCCAGAAACCTAGTCTTACTCTCCAGATGTGGCCCTCTCACTGGTCTGATCTGTGGGAGATTCTAGACTGTGGGAGCTCTGGCGCTATGGGATATCCTGAGCTGTACACAGTTCCTGGAACTAGAATGCCCAAGAATGTGTGTAACTGTAGGCCATGCTGGGAGACTGTATAGGAAAGGTTGACCGGAAGTAGGCCACTGAGCAAGGTGGTTACTTTCCATCCCCTCCCCATGGCAGACTTCTGACTTGAATCTGGTGGCCCGGATCATGTCTCCTGACTCCCTTGAGCACAGTGATTGGCTAAAGCCTTCTGGACGTAGGCACGGGAGCATCGGCCACATCTAGGGCCCCATCAACCGAGCCTGGGTACCTGTCATCTCAGAGCTTTCTGTTTCCCTCCCTTGTGTGCATCTGTGTGAGATTTGCAGAGGCGGTGGGGTTCATTCTCCATCACAGCTGCCTGGGTTTAGAGGTGAACAGAAAGTAAGGTTACATTTGACGCAGCCTAGGGAACCAAAATAGAAATTTCCTGACTCCAGCCTCAGGACAGGCTGTACAGTGTCCACTGGGCCCAGGGTCTTTTTTTTTTTTTTTCATCACACAGGACCATGATTTGAGCAACTGTCTGGCTTCTGCTCACCAGCATGCTGAGCTAAGGAAATGACACAGCACCCAGTTGTCACCTAGCTGATGCTGGGGGTTGTTTGTGAAGGCAAAAGCAGCCACCTTCACCATACCCAGCTGGGTGGCCTGGGGCCTTATTGGTTCAGTGGGAATTGATTCTCATCCTTGTCTTCACAAAGCCTTCTGGAAACTGGGGAGCACTTTGCCTGTGCTTTACCCACCCTCTGCCTCCATCCTAAAGGCATAGTGGTGCTGGTACTGGAGAAATTCTAAACAGGATGCCAGACCTCATTACCCATCCTTGCCAGAACCTTATAAAGGTGTTCCCAGTGTGACAGTGTGCTTCTGTCTGCCCATACCTTGTAATCAAAGGATCTTTTATACACTCTCAGTCCCCAGCCCCTGGGAACTGAAAAGGTGGCAGGGCAGCTAGGAGCATTTCCTGCTCTTTGAGAGGACCAGAGTTTGGTTCCTAGAACCCAGACAGTCTGCTTAAACACCTGTAACCCCAGCTCCAGAGGACCTAAAGCCTTCTGCTCTCCTCAGGTACCCGAGTTCAAAGGCACACACATATGCACCCATACGCATGTGTATATGTGTACATGTATGCATATATGTATATGTTGTGCATGTATGGGTATGTATATGTGTACACGTGTATGTATATGCATGCACATGTGTATGTGCATGTGAGTGCATAAGTGTATGTGTATAGATGTGCATGCACATGTGTGGGTGGGTCTGTACATGTGTATATGTGTATGTGCATGTGTGTGCACATGTGTGTGCAATGCACACGATCAAGTGTGCAGAGATTAGAAAATAACCATAAGTCAGTTCTTGCCTGCCTCTGTATTTTGAGGCAGGAGCTCTCTTGTTTGCACCTCTCTCTGCACAGCAAGCTTCAGGTAAGGCGACCGCTGAGCTTCTGGCTAACTTTCCTGCGTCACCTTCCCATCTCACCATTAGAATTCTGGGATTGAAGATACAGGCCACTGAATCTATGTTTTGTATAGGTTTCAGGATTGAACTCAGGTCATTGGGCTTACACGGAAAGCATGTTTATGTTTAATACACTAAGCCCACACCCCTGCCTTCCTTGACAAGCCCAGTTGGATACTTTACATCTCCATTTGCCTTCTAGATAACTCCGAGCTTTGCCTGCCTCTGAGGTTCTCTTGAACTTCTCAGGGTGAGCTCTCGGCCTTCCACGGTGCCCCTCCCAAGCATGTACTCACAGTCCAGGGACAGACTCTAGACTTTTTATGGGTCCTTACATGCTGGGTTCCTACGAACAACCAGTTCAGCACAGCACAGCCCTAATTACAGGCAACATGCCAGAGACCAGTCATTTCGAGAATCATTAGAGATGCATGGCTGGCTTCATAGAGTATCTTCGAATGAGTTCTGTAATTTTCCTATCTTCACCCATCATGGTGTTTTCAGTGAAGCGGAACATGACAACAGGGCTGGTGGATGTCACATCTCCTGGAGCATTTCCAGCTCTGAATTAAAAGGTTCTTCCCCTCCGCATACTGAGGAAAGAAATATTGATCAGGACGGGGTTCCAGGTTTGGAAAGCCGGCCCGGGTCTCTGCTTCTCTCTAATCGATATTCGGAAGCAGTGCTTGCGGGCGATGTTTGAATACTTGTTTCTGCCTGCCTTCGGGTTGGCAAATTACAGCTTTCAAGGGAGGTCCCCGTCCTGCGCAGTGGCTCTGAGAGGCAGGTTTAATTATCACACAGACCTGCTGGAGGAATCTGGGGCTATTAAGAGTGTTTCTATGAGTGGCTCTCGGGTTGTACCAGGCTCTTTGCGCTCAGCATCCTCCTTCCCGAAGCTGCCCAACACCCCCCCACACACACACACACATGCTTTGCCATTTAGTCCAAGGTATCCAGAAGGAGCGAGAGACAAGAGAACTCACAGGAAGATGGAAGGTTCTGCTTGCTCCTCCCCACCCCCAGAGATGAAAACGCAGCTCTGATCTTGGTGAACCCCCTCTATCTTTTGCCTTGGCCCTTGACTATTTCGGCAGATGCATTGAAAGTGAAGTCTAAGAGATCAACCATGGGGAAACGTGACCTCTTCGACGACAAAGAAAAAAAAATGCCAAAGGCGTTGGACAATGTGGGATTAAGTCTGCTGCTCTGCAACAAGCTCTTAGTATGAGTTTGGCCAGATGAGCTCACACCTTTGGTCTTCAGCTTCCTTGACGGCAAGATGAAGTTACTGACACGTGTCACATGAGCTGGGAGGACACTCGCTGTATAAAGAGCTTTGGGCCACTCCAGTCAGCTCTGCAGACACGGCACATGCTCAGAAGTTTACACTGTGGTAACTTTACACTTGTTGTGGGACTGCCGTCTTTACTGTCTCAACTAGAATTCCTGCTCTGCAGCTAAGTAAGTAAGAGGACCTGACCAGTGTGAGCAGGAAGACACCAGCACGATCAAAACTGTGAGAAAGGAGAGAGTGACTCTGTGTGGGGGACATACTCCATCCACCCTGTCCTCGGGCCCATCTGATCCCCCGGGTGTGCACGGGATAATGCCCTGAACCCAGGATAATGTTTTCAGTGAAACTAGTAGCTTCTGTCCAGGGTCCAGACTCACCGTCACTATATGGCGTTGTCCAGTGGCCACTCCCCTCAGGGGTCCCACTGCCTCATTGTAGTATATAGGGCACAGGTCTTTACAAGACTTAGTTAATCACCCGGTCACCTCTTCTAAAATGTTTCTTATCGTCTCCCACCCCTAAACACTACCTCACTGCCTCCTTCTTCTTAAATCCTTTCCCGAGCCTCCTGTTTGGAGGCAGAAGGTCGGAGAGATGCTGGCTTCTGTTGATGCTCTGTTTCCTTAGTCATAATCCTCTAAGAAGCCAGGGGCTTGGAAATGGACTCTCTCCAACAGACCTGATTAGGAGCTGAAAATGAAAACAGAGCTCCAGTGCATGCTGGGAGGATGCTGCCTGAGCATCTGCATCCCAGTTCTCACAACCAGCACCAAAAAGAGTCTTTAGTGGAAACTCGACACAGCAGAGTGTGGCAGGTGTGTGTGTGTATGTGTGCGTGCATGCACACCATTACTTCTTTGGTGAGTCTAATAACCACAAGGGAAGCTGTGAAAGGCTGTTTTCTAATAGAACCCTTCCAGAAGTTTTTGTCCAGAATTGCAGCCATCAGCCACGTGTGTCTGTAGACCACTGAAAAGACAGTTGGTGGGACGAAGTTAATCAGCCCATGTGTCTAGCGGTAACCCTGGTGTGCGTTGTGGTCATAGACGGCTCAGTGGGGTCATGAGTATGTAAGTGCTTTTCGACCGTCACGGGCCTACGTACAAAGCACCATGCATGAAGCCAGGTATTATTATAACCACTGACCTGGAGAAGCCCACCCACTCTCCGCACTCCCACGGACCTACTTCCGATCATCCACATTCCCGCGCGGAGGTCTCACACAACGGACCTTCCACAAACCTCTCCAAACTCACTGCAAAAAAAGATTAGTGCATGGTTGGCTGGTTGGAGAGATGGGTGGATGGTGGGTGGATAAATGAGTGGAAGAAAGAATGAATGGATAGACAGACAAATGGATATGTGAATGGGTGGGTTGGTAATGTATAGATATCTATACATTATGGATGGCTGCATCGGCAGGTGGGTGGATGGTGTGTAGACAGACAGACAGATGGATACGTAGATAGTTGCATACATGGATGGATGAGAGATGATGGATATAAGTGGATAGATGGACAGGTGATGCATACATAGACAGATGTGTGTATGGATGAATACATGCATGGATTGATGGTGCGAGGTTAGATTGTAGCTGGATGGATAAGGGAGGATGAACAGATGAACTCACTGACAGTTGCATAACATGGGTGAGCAGCTGACCAGATGGATGAGCGGATAGGATCGTGGATAGATGCACAGGTGGGTGGACTCAGCATTCCTTCTGTTACCTACTGTGCAATGGGCACTGGTCTATAAGTTAAAACAATAAACAAGACCCATTCCCTGCCTCTGTGAATGTTGTATTATAAAGAAATGGTCACACACTGTACTGGCTGGTTTTGTGTGTCATCTTGACACAAGTTAGAGTCATCTGAGAGCAAGAAGCCTCAGTTGAGAAAATGCTATTATGAGATCCAGCTATACAGCATTTTCTCAATGACAAATTAATAAGGGAGGGCCCAGCACATTGTGGGTAGTGCCATCCCTGGGTTGGTGGTCCTGGGTTCTATAAAAAAGCAGACTGAGTAAGCTATAGGAAGCAATCCAGTGAGCAGCATTCCTCCATGGCCTCTGCATCAGCTCCTGCCTCCAGGTTCCTGTCCTGTTTGAGTTGCTCTCCTGACTTCCTCCAGTGGTGGACTAAGTTTTGGAAGTATAAGCCAATTAAACCCTTTCCTCCCCGACTTGCTTTTTGGTCATGGTGTTTCATCACAGAAGCAAGAACCCTAAAACAGATGCTAATGGGGAGAACAAAGAGCTGAGCTAATACAAGTGCTAGAAAGGCTAAGAGACAGCATCAAGAAGGGAACTAAAAGCCAGAGCATCCAGATAACAGGAAGCCATAGCAAAACAGCATCTGGGAACACTAGAGGCAGGTGAAAAAGTGCTGTGCAGAGTCTAAAGCAGGTGAGGGACATACTGTGTAGATATTGAGGCAGGTGAGTGTGCACCACGTAGAGACAGGAACAGAGAAAGTGGGTTAGCGGGTTATTGTGGTCCAGCCACATTGTGGTGGGAAGAATGTCAGGGATGGAAAGCTTGGATGTAGTCAGCCTGTCATGCTTGTGGCAGGCTTTAGTTTCTCCCAAGAAAAATGAGAAGCCAAAAGCAGATTTGAGGAAAAATGATGACCATGTCTGACTGTTTTTGGAAAAACAAGAGGGGAAAAAAAAAATGCTGTTGTGGAATTCTAGGAAAAGGCACATTAGTGACAAGGCACAAGGAAGGGCACAGTGCCAGGAGGGACCAAGTGATGGGTGAGACTTTGTGTTATCCCAACAACAGTAACCCTAAGACGCTAAACTAAGATGTTAAGATGGCTAGGAAGATAGACTATTAAATTTTGCAACGTCATTCGTGACCTTGGATTGCTTCTTATGAAAGGTGGGCATGACTCTGTAGTTGGATGGAACTTGGGTTTGGTGGGCGGGTGGTATCCCAGGTTATTTAATCATATTGTGGGTGGGTGGGTGGATGGATGGATGGATGGTAGATAGATGGATAAATGAATGGAATGTCTAGTTGCAGCATCCCTTTGCCTGTCAACAATGAAATCAATTCAAATGCCTTACATTCTTTGTCAGAACAAAACGTTAATCAAATCAGTCCCATCTTTTAGGCTCTCAACCTTTTGGACCTAGCCCAAGTATGGCCTGGTTTTTGACATTTCTGACTTCATTATTATTTTTATTACCCACAATGCTCTCCATTGAGGTTTCCCCACTAGGAGGCTGAAAGGAGATTGTAAAGGAAGAAAACGAGAGAGGAAAGCCTCACTAGCTCTGGGCTTTCACATCCACTATTCGGTATTTTCATCTACCAAAGTGTCTGCTTTGCAAATGCCGTGCCTGCCTTTTGGAGAAGGTAGAGTCACAGAGCTTCCCCTATTTGTGGGTGATATCCTTGGTGGCTGCCCTCATACTAGGGGAAAGAAAGGGAAGGTTTCTGTGGTGTTTATAAGTTTGGAAAGTGATGTGTTTATAAAAAGATGAAGAGAGGTAGGATATGTTCTATGGAGATGTGGTAAGGTGTGGGTGAAGGGGGCGCCTCTGGTGGGCCCATGTTAAGGCATCCCTTCTCCCTGAGTGACCAGCCACATGACGGTATGGTATAGAATACAGTTTATTCAGGGCATGGGAAGGGGAGTTAAGAGGGTAGTAGAGGCAGAGAAAGAATAGAGGAGGAGAGAAGAAGAGTAGAGGTCAGGTCATCCATGAGCACATGGAGAGAGGTGGGGAAGGAAATGGGGAGTGAGCAGGGGCAGGAAGGCAAGAGCAAGAGAGAAGGGAGAGAGTAAGAGAGAGAGGAGGGGCCTAATAGCCTCTTTTATAGTGTCAGGAGTACCTGGCCGTTGCCAGGTAACTGTGGGGCGGGGCTTAGACGGAATACTAACAGAAAGGATTCTATAAATTATTATTTATTCATTTGAGGGTTAGTGTGGCTGCTGTTTATTGGGAGGGTGTAGCAGCTGGTACCCTTATAGTATCTTTCACTGTTCTTAAAGTCCAGTTTGGGTGAAGCATCTCTCTTAGTTCCCCTAGGGAGAGTCAGCAAACTTCTGAGAGACATGACGTACAAGGCAAGCTTCCGGCCCAGAATGGGCTAACCAGCAAATCCCGTCTCCTGAGAGCCAAGGTCCAAAGTTCCAGGAATACTCTTCTTACTCTTGTGGTTTGACATCGGCCATAATGACACTATTTATGCCACAGAAATTGCCACCCACGCCACAACTCAGTGCTCTTTTCCCCCTCTGTGGTTTTTGCCTGTCTATCACCATGAGCTGCCCTCTACAGAATAAAATGGACTTTCTAACACCTCAGGGAGGTTTGGCCTTTCCTGGGAAAGAGGTCACTCAGCCAGGTAACTGTCACATACATGGGGACACTCAGGAAGATGTGTGGTTCCAAACTCTGTGTGGTCACTGAGGGTTACTGCGTCTGTGAAATGGGACATTCAAAGCAGTCCTCTGTCTGAAACAAAGAGGAAGGGCAGATGCAGGCAGACTGAGTAGGAATCCGAACAGACGTCCGGGTCCTACCTCATTAGGGTGCTGCAAGACTGGCTGCAGAGGCAAGAAATCAGAGCCTAGGAGACAAGGAATTGTTAGAGCTGTTCCTTCCCCGTCGTCAATCTGATCCCCAACTTCGCTGTCTCTGTTGTCATCTGTCCAATTTCTGATCTTGTGGCTGGTTTATTACATAAGACAGGCAGCCAGGAGCGAGGACATAAGTGGCCGTGGCCGCCATGGGCTCCTAACAGTGCCAGCTGGGAAGGGAACTCTAGGCAGGTGATTAAACATGCCTTTGGCAATGAATCAAAGAGTGGGTCCATGGGAAGACATGCCTTAGATCTGCAGGAGGGAGGTGGGGCTAACAACCATCACTGTTGGGACTTTGCAGGGAAGGCAAACAGAGGGAGACTCATTCAGTAGATAAGTTGGGGTCTCAGTCCCGTTGTCAGGGCTTACTGGCTGTGAAGCCCTAAACATGTCTGCATCCTTCTTTGAACACCTCAGTCTTCCAGACTGCTGGATGGGTTGATGACGGTGGTACCCAAAAGCTATGTGCCCATGAGGACTCACCGCGCTCAAAGCATTTTCCATCATCCAAGGTTTAATACGTGTGAGCTGTTGAATAAGCGTCTTTTCTCATTGTCTGACAAAAGCAACTTAAGGAAGAGGGGTTTTATTGGCTCACAGTGTGAGGCTACAGCCCTCGTGGTGGGGAAGGCGTGGCTGTAGGAGCGCAAGGTGGCTGGCTGGTCACATGGCTCTGTAGCCTGGAAGCAGAGAGACAGGGATGCTAGCGCTCGGCCACTTTCTCCTTTTTATTTAGTCTAGGATGCCAGTGCATAGTGGGGGTAGGGGACAATCATATTGACAGGGGTCTTCCCACCTCAGTGACACAAAGGCAGACACCTGGCACACGGTCTCCACAAGTCTACAGTTGCCGCACAGGTTAACAAAGCTAATGACATGCACCGTAGGTTGGGATCCTGCCTCCTCTCTCACAAGCTTGGCTGTTTAGGACTGGGTTATTCCCTCTTTAGTTTGTCAGCTTTATCAGCCCCAACACACCCGTGATAAATTATATAAAATAAGATATATAAACAAAATAAATTAGTGTGTGTTGAGCTTGGGACGGCCCTCGGAGTTAAGGAATAAGCTCGTGTCAGCTACAGCCTCTGCCATCATGAACATTCTAGAAATGCGTTCATTAATTAAACCAGTGTTTTCATATCTTCACCTCTTCAGGTAGGTGCTGGGTCCCAAGTAGCTGGATGGAGAAGTTTCCAGCACGCTGGGAGAGATAGACATTAAATGAATATGCAATAGTAAGAGGGAAAGGGGACTGAATGTATAAAGATGCCCTTAATCTTTGAATGTGAAAGGTCCTCCAGAGGCTTTTGTTCCTGGTCAAGCTGGCTGCACTGTTCTCTTGGCAACCTTGGAAGGTGGACCACTGGCTAAAGCGACTAAAGTGCTAAGCTGGGTTCTTGGGTAATGAGTCAAAATGGCCTCCACAGGATCACAGGGAGTGACACTCTTAGGGGGTGTGGCCTTGTTGAAGTGGGAGTGGCCGTTGGAGTGGGCGTGGCCTTGATGGAAGAAGTGTGTCACTGGGTGTAAACTTAGAGAGGCTCAAGCCAGGCCCAGTGTCACTCTCTTCCTGCTGCTTGCCAATCCAGATGTAGAACTCTCAGCTCCCTCTCCAGGACAATATGCTGCCAAGCTTCCTACCATGATAAGCCTCTGAACTCTAAGTCAGCCCCAATAAATTCTGTCTTTTATAAGAGTTGCTGTGGTCATGATGTCTCTTCACAGTCATAGAAACCCTAACTAAGACTGGGTAGATTTGTTCTCTCTATTTCCTGTCTCTCTATCTCCTGTGATGCAGTCAGTCCCTGACACATGCTCCTTTGACTGGGAGCTGAGCTGCTCCTCTATGTTCCCTTTATCGTGATGGGCTGAAAGTACCCCTGAAGCTAGTAGCCACTTGAAATTATTTACGTTGCGTATTAAGCCATAGGAAGGCAGGAAGGTGGCTTAAAGTCAGACTAATACCCACTGTTGTGGCTTCAGATTCCAGCTGTGGCTCGAAAGGGCTGTATCCAGGGACAAACCATGTCCTCACTCTTGTTCACAGCTGTCCTTCTTGTCCTTTTGAGTGACAGCTCCTGGTGGTTCTGAGGCCTGCAGCTCAGTGTCCGTTTCCCATCCGGTCTCTGAAGTCCAGCCCGCCCAGGTATCTCAGACTTGGCACTATCCCCTCAAGGCCAGATAAGCTGTTGTGGGGCTGCCCTGTAAATTTTAGGGTGTCAAACAGCAGCCCTAGTTTCTGCAAACTAGATGCTAAGGCACAACTTCAAATGCCTCCTGACCCCCGGATGCAAAGGCCACTGGTGCCAACTTGAGGACGCAGCCCTGGAAGATTCCCTCTGGTGGTACTGGGACTGCCTGTCTTCTATCACTTTCCTCGTTGCTGTGATAAACACCTGACAGAAGCAACTGGAAAGGGAAGGAAGGTTTTATCTGGGCTCACAGTTTGAGGGTGCAGTCCACCATGATGGGGACGGCATGGTGGTGGGAATGTAAGGTAGCTGGTCCCATTTCATGCCCAGGGAGCGCAAGAGATGGGAGACAATATGTGACTTGACTTTTGCTTATTATTTAGTCTTGGACTGCAGCCACGTACAATAAAGGGCACCACCCACGCAGCCACCTCATTTAGCCCAACCTAGAAATTCCCTGGAGATGCAACTCCTAGCTGATTCTAGAACCCGTCAAGTTGACAACCGATATTTAGCCATCTCTCTGTTCCTGGGCTGGTTTGGTTTGGTTTGGTTCGGTTCGGTTCAGTTTTTCCAGACAGCATTTCTCTGTGTAGCCCTGGCTATCCTGGAACTCACTCTGTTGACCAGGCTAACCTTGAACTCACAGAGGTCTGCCTGCTGAGTGCTGGGATTAAAGACGTGCGCCACTGCCACCACTCGGGTATTTTGAGTTTACGGTTTGACCCAGAAGACAGCCACTGACCTTCTCAGCCAGGGTTTTCATTAACTCCAGATTTTATCATGAAAACCAGCCACACGCTGCAGAGGGTCCGCCAGGCACGGGAAGAGAGCCAGCCTTTGCAGCTCCTTCTATTTCTGAGTCTCCCTTGCTTGCTGACTTCCTGTTAGCTGTCATTCGTCCCCACTTCTCTGGAGGTGGAACATTTCCAGCCTCGTTGTGGGAACGGGAGAGTCCATTGAATATTAATGAATTTATAAGTGAATTTGTGGTTGATATTAATCTATTCCTGAGGCCTACGCTGACCTTGTCTCCCTCCGAGATGGCCCCTTAGTCCTGGCCTCAAGTGTCTCAGGGGCAACGTCCTGGTGTTCCTGAAAGTCTATCTCCTCTCCACCAAGACAGAAGGCTTTTTCACTAACGTGAACCTTCATATGGATGTTCCTATCATAGGTGAGGGATGGTGCTGGGCACATGGCTCTAGAGACTAGAAGGTCTCACATAAATCTCTCCTGGGTAGGGCCTGGCTAGTGACCCTGGGCCACCTTACCTTTGAGCCTCGGTTTCCTCAATAGTGTATCTATAAATGGATTAGACAGAGATATAAAGAAAATGCTGTTCTCTGGGGGTTGTTGAGATCAGATCAATTAATAAGTATGAGACACTTACACCAATCAGCCGCCGGAAATAGGTACCCCAGTTTGACTCACGGTGGTTGTGTGGATTATGGTTGAGAAGTCAAACGAGCTCATTATGTCTGAGGCTTTGTAAACCATTCAGAGCTACATGCAGAAGCAGATCACTCCGAGATGTTATCAGCGCCATTAATATTATCACTTTGCCAGCCATCCCGAGCCAAATAACCTGATAAAATCTTCCATGTGACAACCCAACAGCACGAGATGCAGTTGGCTCTGGTTTCACATCAGAGTCAGCCCAGCGCACGGGCTCCCCCAACCCGGCCCTCTCACTGAGTAACCATTCAGAAAGGGGTCTCTGGCTGGTGAGTCAGGCCAACAGGTAAAGATGCTTGCTTCCAATCATGACCTCACCAATCTCGAGGTTGCTATGGCTGTGAAGAGACACCGTCACCATGGCAGCTTTTATAAAAGAAAACATCTAATTGAGGCTGGCCTTCAGTTCAGACGTTTAGTCTATTACTATCACATCGAGAAACATGGTGACACGCAGGCAGACACGGTCCTGGAGAGGTAGCTGAGAGTTCTACATCTGGACCTACAGGTAGCAGGAAGAGACAGTGAGCCACCAGGTCTAACTGGAGCTTCTGAAACCTCAAAGCCCATCCCAAATGACACACTTACTCCATCAAGGCCACACCTACTCCAACAAGGGCACACCTCCTAATAGTGTCACTCCTTATGAGCCTATGAGGCCGTTTGCATTCAAACCACCACCCATGATGACCTGGGTTCAATCGCCAGGCCTCTGTACACATTCCAGGGCATGCACAGAAAATGGGGGTTTGAGGAGGAAGGAAGGAAGGAAGGAAGGAAGGAAGGAAGGAAGGAGGTAAAAGCATGATTTTAATAAAGTATAAAAAGGGAGGACTCACTGGCTCAGGATGCCTTAAACCCTTGCTCTCAACATTCCTCACTACAGAAATGGGCCCACAGGGTCACCCCTGGCATAGACCAACTGGGCTCCAGAACGTTTGATCATGATATGACATATACTCTAGTAGATGCTCCCCCATGGAATAAACATGCCTAAGACACAACTGTCATGGAACAACTGAGCACAATTAAATGGCACAGGCATAGTGGCACAGGCAGGTAATCCCTTGGAAGGTGGAGACTGGAGGATCAAAACTTCAAGGTGATCTTCAACTGCATGAGTTCAAGGCTAGCCTTAGATTTGCCTAGCATGCATGAAGACTGCAGCCCAATCTGAAGCTATATCTTGAACACCACTATGAGGTGTGTGTGTGTGTGTGTCTGTGTGTGTGTGTATGTCTGTGTGTGTTCTTGGATGACTGTGATAGTGTTCACAGCCTACTTGCTGATTCCTAGAGGCAGCGACATTGTGTTCTTGGAGTAATTTCTAAATGATCCTCAATAGGCCCATTGCATTCAAGGGGTCAGACCACTCCCAGGAGTAAACTCTTGGTGACAAGCAGTGTGTTCCCACCTTCAGCAGAAAAGCCCGAGGAGTGACTGGTCAGATAACATCCAAGCAGCCTGCTTCCCAGCCCTTGTCAAACCAGAAGGGGCAGGAGCAGACGCTAGCACACGCCTTTGCATGTGAAATGCACCCACAGTCACCTTGGAGATGGAGATGTTTTCAATCCTACAGAAAGCGCTTAAGGCAGGAAGAGGATGCAGGGCTGAAAATCCGCATCTTGTCAACGGTCCCCCAGCACTGTGTGCCATTTTGCTCTCTCCTGGACCTGCCACATGTCTATTTCCTCATCCCTTGGGTCTGTTTAATGCAGCGAGGACTAGGCTTTATCTACCCTGGTACCGTGGGGGAACAGAGCAGAGCTGCTCACAACCGTTAAGAACCTGTAGTATAGTCTGTGATTACTTCCTGGCTCAAGTGAGGCTCCGGAGCTAGGTCACTTCTAATAGAATTCTAGTCAACACTCTCCAGCCAGAAGTCCTCCTTAGAGTCAGGTAGCTGGGTCAAGCTTTGCCATCGCTGAACACAGTACTAGTACCTGGCCCGTGCGAGTCCCTCGTGTATGCCTGTTTGAGATTTGGAACCCCAAATGTATTTGCTCCTGGTGACAGTGGCGGCTGCTCCCTCCTTTCTAGAATGGTCTGAGCTCCTCTTCCACAGTGAGGTCATTTCAGAGTCTCTGAGAGTTCATAGGGTTCATCTTGATCTGCCCATGACAAGTTCCTGCTCCCCAAGTACCTGCTGAGTTTGGGAACAGCAGTCTTGGAACCCCCTGCCATTCTGAAGGTCAGCTAGGGTAGTCCTGACGGTAGTCCATCACGATTCTCCTCTCAGGGCCGGGGACATGGCTTATGAATAAACCATTTGGCATGCAAAGCACCAGTCTGAATCCCCTTAGCCACCTGTGGGTCACCCCCAGAGGGTGCTCTTCCGGTGCTGACTCTGAGTGCCACAGATCCTCAAGGCACACAGTGAATGCCGCCATCTTTCCTGACAGCAAAGGGCCTGGAGCATTTTCTCTAAGTGCCTTCTTTAAAGGTGAGCTCCAGTCACAGCCGGCAAAGTGCCATTTTGCCAGATCCTCCCCATCACCTGCCGGCCAGCGCCACCACAGAGGCAAACACAGACACTTAGAGGGGTGAACACGGCCCCCAGGGCAGCCCATCTCCCTCACAGGCACACAGATAGGAACTCAGAAGTGAACATCCAGGCAGAGGCAGCCGGGGCCTGCTTCACCACTGAGCGGAAACTCTAAAATTAGGACTCCATTTCTTCTGTGCCACTGACTTGGAAATCGCTTGTTTCCAACGGGTCGAATGCCACCCTGACCTTTACCATTTGTGATTTAGAAGCCTTTTCTTTGGTCTTTACATTCCCCAACCCCAATCCATTTTACAGAAAAGGGAAACAAGTCACGAGTAAGATTTGAGGTGCAGCTTATTACACATCCATCCCTAAGATGCCGGCAGAATCCTGAGAGGAAGACCATAAACTGCCCCCACTTCACAGATGGAGAAACTGAGGCTAAAAGAGACTACACAACCCACCCAGGATCTCATAGCCTACCCATGACAAAACAGAGAGGATCTTCACACACACACACACACACACACACACAAAACCCACTTTTTATTCTGCTTCTGAATTAAATTAAGTTAATAGTTAATATCCTGTGTGGCACACGCAGGTAAGAGAGTTTGTCCTCAGCCTGACCAGACCCAGGTTCAGTCTCTGGGACTGACATGGTCGAAGGAAAGAAGTGACTCCTGCAAGCGGTCCTCTGACCTCCACACATACAGAAAGAGTAAATACATGTAATAAAAATTCTTTAATACATTGATATGGCAGAAGTAGGAACCATAGTGCTTTGGCTGGCAAGTGAACATGCCAGCACCCACAGCAGAACTCATGGCAGCCCAGGTCTTCTTTTTTCTTCCTTCTTTCTTTTTTTTTTTTTTTTTTTTTTTTTTTGTACTAGGAAGCAAAGCCTTACACATGCTAACACGCTAGGTAGATTCTCTACCCTATAGCTATATCCTCAGCCCGAGGCAGATTTTTTTTTTTTTTAAGTTCACTTGAAACTTCTCAGAATTGGTGTGTGTGTTCGTGTAAGAGTCTCGTGAGGGTGCTGCTAAAGTAGCTGTCACACAAGCACAAGCTTCGGTGTCATTCCCCAGCACCTTTGTAAAAGCCAGGTGGGATAATGCAATTGCCATCCTTGCTCTGGGGGAGATGGGGTGCGGGGGAGACAGGAAGATCTCTGAGCGTCGCAGGCCACACAGCCTAGCCTACCTGATGATTTCCAGGTTCACCAAGAGACTCTGATTCAAAATAACACGTAAACAGCATCCCTGATAACATCCGAAGTTGACCTCTGGCCTCCACACAATCTGGAGAGCACACAAACGTGAATGGAAGCTCAGTAGATCTGGAATGGGACCCCGGGACTCTGCATTTCTAGTAAGATCCACACTACAGGTCACACTGTGCGCAGATAGAGACTAGCAGGTCCCCCTAAGGGCGTGTCAGAACTGAGCAGAGAGCTCTGGCCCTCTAGAGCTGTCAAAGGAAGGATGCGTATTTCTCAGCAGAAGCAAGGGGTTGTGAGAGGTCCACTTAGTGTGGAGGGAACCTTAGCTGCTGCCAGATTGCTGAGCACCATTTAACACACGGTATAAAGCAATGCTCACCGAGGGGGCCCACCAGGGAAAGGAGGACATTACTGTCCTCAGGAAATGCCTGGGAGGAAGCCATTATCTCTATGGCATGGAGTCCTTAGGGGAGTGTTCTCTGAAAAACATTTTAACAAGAAATCAAGAATCAACAAAAATAGCGTTACTTCTGAGTTCTCCTTCATTAACCTGAAAATGAGGATGTAATCGCTACCTCCTTGCTTGCGTTAGCCTGGGAAGCCAGCCAAGGGTAGGCAGCCCCTTCCAGGCCTCCTGTAGCCCAGCTCAGCCATCCCTCTGGCTTCAGGCAGCTCTGCCAAGTCTCAGGATCCCTGCTCCCAAAGGCTTTCCCACCTGCTGGGCTCAGTGCCTGCTGGGATGTCCCTCCCTGTTATCCAGCTTAGTCAATCCTAGCTATCAGTCAAGGCTTCCCGCTTCCGGAGGGTGCATCTCTTGATTCCTCTGCTCCTAGTGGAGGGTCCACCCGCACCCTGAGTGTTTCCCTAAGGTCTGTCTGTTGACCAGGGCGTTGTGTTGTTTTCTTCCTTGTTCCAAATGCAGGGTTCAGCTTATGTCCTAAAAGTCGCTCAAGGCTGATTTTTGCAAAGCCTGGCCCCCCTCAGCTTGCCTTCCTAACAATATTCACTTCCTAAAATATATATGTGTGGTGTGTGTGTGTGTGTGTGTGTGTGTGGTGTGGTGTGGTGTGGTGTGTGTGTGTGTGTGTGTGTGGTGTGGTGTGTGTGGGTGTGGGTGTGGTGTGGTGTGTGTGTGTGTGTGTGGTGTGGTGTGGTGTGTATGTGTGTATGGTGTGGTGTGTGTGTGTGGTGTAGTGTGTGTGTGTGGTGTGGTGTGTGTGTGTGTGTGTGTGGTGTGGTGTGGTGTGGTGTGTGTGTGTGTGTGTGTGTGGTGTGTGTGTGTGTGTGTGTGGTGTGTGTGTGTGTGTGTGTGGTGTGTGTGTGTGTGGTGTGGTGTGGTGTGTGTGTGTGTGGTGTGTGTGTGTGTGTGTGTGTGTGTGTGGTGTGGTGTGTGTGTGTGTGTGTGTGTGTGTGTGTGGTGTGTGTGTGTGTGTGGTGTGTGTGTGTGTGTGTATGTGTGTATGGTGTGGTGTGTGTGTGTGGTGTGTATGTGTATGGTATGTGTGGTGTGTGTGTGTTGGGGTTTCATGCCCTGGAGACATGCCTGGGGACAGGAAAGAAATTCAATGACATAGGGGCTGCACTGTATATCATAAAATAGTATCCTTAACCTCTAACAGATGCCAAGAGCACACACCAGATCACCAAATGTGACAAGCAGGTCTGTAGATGCTGCCAAATACCTGAAGAAACCCCATATGTACGTATAGGTGCATGTACATGTGTGTGTATACACGCACACACACACAAATTAATTTTAAAAAAAGAAATGCTAATGCCCCTTTTCCCCCCTTTCCTTAGCTACCAAAGGCCTTTTTATTATTCTGGCCCCCACCTTAGCCTCATGTTTAGAAAGATTTCTTTTCCTAGAATGACTAGATAATTCATCTGGAGACCCAGGATGCATAGAGAATTTGCCCAGAATACATGAAGCTCTGGGTTCGAATCCCAGTGCCACATAAACAGTGGTACAACCTAGAATCCTAGCACGCTGGAAGATGAGGCAGGAGGATCAGGAGTTCAAAGCCATCTTCAGCTACATAGGGAGTTAAAGACCGGTCTGGGTTACATGAGACTCTGTGTCAAAACAAAATGAAAGATAACCCCTGTGAGGTAAACGGAAGACAGAGCACATTGTATACACATGCCCCTGAGGTTCCTTTCTTCTATAGGAGCTGCAGGTCCTCGGAAGGACCACAGGCCACCTCTATAGTCCCAGAAGTTGCAGAAGTAACACTAGGTACCCACTGCACATATGGTCTGAGCACATTGTCTCCTTTGGGATGACAGAATTCCAGCCCAAAGAAACCCAACACTGGTCCTTGTCTACCTATACAGAGTTTCCAGAGTGAATTAATGGTCTCTATTAAACATTTAATAATTTCTTGTTTAAAAGACTTTTTTTACTTTTATTTTATGTGTATGAGTATTTGCCTGCACGTCTGTCCTGTACACCATGTGCGTGAGTGACCATGAAGGCCAAAAGGGGGCACTGTACCTCCTAGACTGGACAGTTGTAAGCCAGCCACCTTGTGAGTGTTGGAAATTGAACTTGGTCTTCTATAAAAACAGCCAGTGCTCTCAACCACAGAGCCAACTCCCAGCCCCTATTCATTTGTTTCTTGAACAGTTATAAAATCTTTGCTATTTTCCCACCCCAAGGCTGCTGTGAGGAGCCCCAGTTTGGGGATCATTGGAGTCGTGGTTTTTATTTTACAAGTAACACGCTTCTGGGTTTTCCGGGTGTGGCCATCGGGTTATGAATCTTCCTCGCTCCCAGTAACAATTGCGGCCTCATTAGAATGCAATGTGCTTCCTTCTCTTCGTTCCCGGTCCTCTTAATGATCACGTTCTTTAGAATGGATTAATTTCTCCTGATCCCCTCTCTCTCATTACAGTGGCATTGGTGGCATCATGGTGTGTGCCTGTGTGTCTGTAAATCTGTTAGCTGCACAGCTGGGCATCATTAGGGCCTCCCTGGTGCTGGAAATAAATAAAATAAAAATAAAAATAAAAAAAAAAAAAGAGGAAGAAGAGGAGGAGGGAAGGGGGAAAGAAATGGGCAACCAGGCATGAAAATGGCATCAAACGAGCCTTATTCACATCCGGGATGACACTAGAGGGGAGGAGCCTCATTCTAACAGCCTGGCTGGACGACGCTAGAGGGGAGGAGCCTCATTATAACATCCTGGTTGGACGACACTGAAGGGGAGGAGCCTCATTCTAACAGCCTGGCTGGACGACGCTAGAGGGGAGGAGCCTCATTATAACATCCTGGTTGGACGACACTGAAGGGGAGGAGCCTCATTCTAACAGCCTGGCTGGATGACGCTAGAGGGGAGGAGCCTCATTATAACATCCTGGTTGGATGACACTGAAGGGGAGGAGCCTCATTCTAACAGCCTGGCTGGATGACGCTGGAGGGGAGGAGCCTCATTCTAACAGCCTGGCTGGATGACGCTGGAGGGGAGGAGCCTTGTTAGTGAGTCAGCTTCAGTACAGATCTTGCCAGGGGGTGGTTTAAACCTGATTGAACCAGTCAAAGATGGCATTTTGTATTACTGATTAAACTGGTCTCCCAGGAAGTGGCCACAAGGATCCCTGCTCTGAGACCACCATGTTGTGGCAGGAGTGTGCTATGTGTCAGTCAGGGTAGAATCCAGTAAACAGCCTACAACCTCCACGTCTGGGTAGTGACTCTGCTCCCGGCAGTCTCACCCAGGACCCAGGTGATGGGCCAGGCGAGTGAAACTCACCTCTTGCTAACACTAGATACTCCGCCGGAGCGGTCCACATTAATTCTGCACCCGTTTCATTGATCGGGCAAAGCCACGAGGCTAAACCTGACACCAGCAGAAAAGCATCCATCCTCCCCCAAAGAAGAGGAGGAGATATCACTAGGAGAACAAAAGAGACAACAGTCTTCCATGGCTCTTTGAATATGTGTCCTCTCCGGGATCCCAGTGTCACCGGTGTGGAAGAATTAAGAAACAGGACTTCATATGACTGGCAGGTTCCTTTGGCAGATGAGGTGGGAGGGTAGAGAGTGGGGTCAGCCTCAACCACTCAGAACTTGTGTCAGTAATGGGGAGGGGACAGAGAGGGTAGAGATAACTACACAGTTAAGTGGACATACTGGCTCTTGCAGGATACCCATGTTCGGTCCCCAGCATGGCAGGCAGTTCTCAGTGCACTGGCCATCTGGTCCTTTAACAGGCATGGTTTGTCTGCCTCTGCCCGACGCGCACACAAACACAGTCCTTAGAAGCAGAACTCAAACGTCACCCTCGCTGCAGACACGATAACACATAGATGTAATCACAGGACTCCAGAGACTGAGGCAGGAGGATCACTAGTTTGAGCATGCCTGAGTCTCATGGTGAGACCCTGCCCCAAACAATGAAGCAAAATGTCAGCCTCGTGAGGTGTTTTTAAAGAGCTGTGGGTTGTCCCCCTGGTGGAAAAGAGTGCAGGGAAGGCTAAGACCTCGGGATAGCTCGACCCGTAAACTGTTTGCCCCAAAGCTGTATGTGTAAGTTTGACCTCCAGAGCCCACATTTTTAAAAGTTAGGCATGGTTGCACAGTCAGTAATCCAGTCCTGGGGAGGCAGAAACATGCAGCTACCTGGACCTCACCAGCCAGCCAGCCTGGCAGAATCAGTGGGTCCCGAGCCAGTAAGAGATGGTATGCCAAAGAAGCAAGGTGGTCTCCCCAAGAACAGCTTGCAAGGTTGGCTTGTGACCTCAGTGCACACACAAGCACCTGCATACATGTACACACACACACACTCACAAGAACTCAGTAGAAGATGCTTCCAGGTTACCAAGGGAACGGCAGTCAGGAGGCTTCTCCTAACTTGCCTAATATTCTCCTTTTTCAGCTCTGTGGCTTTGGGCTTAGGGTAAGCCAGCCAAGTTAATCATCTGGAATGCTCTAGAAACAAGCTGGTGTGGGCAACTGGCATTCCCCTTCAGTGGAAGATTGGGCAAAAGCCCCATTCTTTGTCTCCCTCAGGGAAGGTCTTTCACAATAATCCGCATTCTTGATGGAGAAGTCTCAAAGTCGTGGAACTCAGAATTTTCTTCTGGACACTAGTCCCCAAAGCCAGGACATTTTCAACCACAGAGAGCCCAGAGAAGTGGATTGAATCTGCCAGATCTGTGATGGCCCCTGAAAGCTCTGTGTACACTTTGTGTGTATGTGTAAGAGAGAGAGAGAGACAGAGAGACATATGTTGGTCCAAAGCATCCTTGGTACCAGTCCTGACCTTCCATCTTGTTTGAGACTGGTCTCCTTGTTATCCCTGGTTTGGTTTGCTAGGCTAGCTGGCCTTCTAGGAATTTTTCTGTTTCTGCTTCCCATCTTGCTTTGGAAGCACTAGGAGCTGCCTTCGCCTGGTTCTACCTGGGTTCTGAAGATTTGAACCCAGGTCCTAGCATGGTAAGTGCTTTCTCGACTGAGCCATCGCCCCAGATCAAAAGCTAATATGAAATTTTAAAACCTTCCAGAGGCTGAGGATGTGGCTCAATGGTAGTGTACTTGCCTAGCATGCAGGCGAGCCTGAAGGCATGCTACTTACAAACAACAACAACAACAATAATAATAATAATCTCCTCCTTTTCTTCCTTCTCCTCCGCTCCTTTCCTGTTCCCTCCGCTTAATTTGCAAAAGTAATATGGCTACCGTTGGAGCATCCAGTCAGTGAGGATAGTGATCAGGGGTCACAGCTCCTTGGCTTCTCAGTGCTAAGGCTTCTGGCCTCCGTGGCTGAGCTGTGGTGGGCCTTGGGGAGAGAGCTGGGAATCTGTGTTAAACTTCCCAAGAGAGCCAGCTAGTTCAAAGTTTGTATCTTTGTATGGGGAAATGTCTGTGGGAGGCTGTTAAAGTCTTTACAAGATGTGGGGCTGAGAATGTAGCTCAGTTGGTAGAGGGCTCAACCTATAGCATGCACAACACCCCAGGACTGTGTGCACTCCGCCTGATGGAGCAGCTCTCCGGAGATGGAGACAGTAAGGTCAGAAGTTCAAGGTCAATATAGAGTATAGAGAAAGTCTGAGGTAGCCCGGTCTATGTGAGACCAGGGAGTGGGGCGGGAGGAGGGAGGGGGAGAGAGACAGAGCACAAGGCAACATAGTGTAAGTAATACTGACTCAGAACATGGGGGCATCTATACCTATATCTCTAGCAGAGAAAACATAGAATTTTATACATAACATGGGCTTATTTCTTTTTTCCAACTACTTTGGGGTTTTCAAAGAACATATAATTCTTTTAAGTGAGGATTACCTCCAAAGATAACCCCAGGTTAGCCCCTCTGGAGTGAGATTCTGGTTGCTTCTAACAGTATCAGACCCTTGGATCTGGCCTGCCCTTCTGATATGTCTGGAAGTTCCAGGTAGGGTCAGGAGGCTGATACCCCCATGCCTTTCCTACCCCTCCTTCCATGTCCTGCCTTTGTTTCCCTTGAATTGTCTATAAGCCGTCCATGTATTCGCATGCTCATTCAGACTGGAGTTCCAATGGGATCAATGACTGTGTTGTCACCCACTCCCTGTTTCTGACCTAAGTGGAGATAAGGTCTCCCAGATGCCCCATCTGAACCTGACAGTAGATCTTCCAGAATTCCAGGGAAAAACAGAGAGGTGAGAAGTTAGCCCTACCTAGGACTTATAAGGTTTGCCCAGCCAGAGCCCAAGCCCTTCTGATCAAAAAGCGAGACAGGGAGACCTCAGCCTTCCAAGGGTTCCCAAAGAGCCCTCCCTTCCCCTCTTCCCCATTTGCCCCATAACCACCTGCTGAGTTATTTGAAAACTTGCAATACTAGGCAAGTTTCCCCCAAACTTTCCTTTCACAAAATCCTGCCCTATAGTCTTTCCCTACTGGTTCTGCAAGATGGAAAGTTACAGAGAAGGTACCGGTACCAGAAGGTTTCAAGGAAACTACCCCAGATGTAGTATCCTTTGTTCAGTTAACTGAGATGGCAAGGACCCATCCACAATGGGTGGTACCATTCCCTATCCACAGTGTGTGTTATCATTCCCCGTCCACAGTGGGTGGTACCATTCCCTATCCACAGTGTGTGTTATCATTCCCCGTCCACAGTGGGTGGTACCATTCCCTATCCACAGTGTGTGTTATCATTCCCCGTCCACAGTGGGTGGTACCATTCCCTATCCACAGTGTGTGTTATCATTCCCCGTCCACAGTGGGTGGTACCATTCCCCAGATAGGGGTCCTGTGTAGACTCAAAAGAGAAGGAGAAATGGGCAGAGACATCAGGTTTTCAACGCTTCTTGATTACATATGCAGCTGGAACCTGTGACTTCCCTACCACAATGGATTGTAACATCAAACTGTATCTTAGTTGTCTATTACTGTGCAAAAGTGCCATCACCGAGGCAATGTACAGGAGATTTTATTGGGGGCTTACAGGTTCAGGGGGGTGAGTTCACAACCATCGTGGTGGGGAAAACGAGGCAGCAGGCAGGGATGGTGCTGGAGCAATAGCTGAGAGCTTTACATCCTGGCCCGCAATGGTGAGGCAGAGCATTTGAAATGGTATCATAAACTTTTGAAACCCCAAAGCCCATCTCCAGTGATACACCTCCTCCAACAAGGCCACGCCTCCTAATCCTTTCCAAACAGTTCAACTAACTGGGGAACAAGTATTTAAACATAAATACTTGGTTTTAATGGGTTCAAACCTGTGAGCCCTTCCCCCACTTAAGTTACCTTAGTCAGAGTCTCCTGTCTCTGCTCTCCCATACCCTGCCCCATCTTCCCAAAAGCTTCTCTTCTCATTCATCACCTGACTGACTCACTTCTGCTCCCCAGCTTGCCTTATCCTACAGCATCTCTGGGAAGAGAGGGAATGTTGGGGTGTCAAGAGCACAGAAGACAAGCCCACTCAAGCCCCTCAGCTGTCTCATGCAGCTCCTCTAAGGTCCTTCTTAGCCTACAGGTCTGAGACAGGGGTCTCTCTGTGACCTGTGAAGATGAGTATACAGTCACTGAATGCTGGTCCTTGTTGAGCAATAAAGTTCTTGACTATAGACAGCATTTTCTCTGTGTCCCTGTGCCTAAACTGGAGTGCACAGTAGAGATTAGGTGAATGGATAGATGGATGAATGGATGGATGGATGGATGGATGGATGGATGGATGGATGGATGGATAGATGGATAGATGGATGGACAAACGGTTGGATGGATCACTGGCCATATGTCTTTCAGGTCTAAGATTTTAGGTTCTTATCCGTAATAAGAAAATCAACTCAACAAATTCTCTGTGTGTCCCTTGGGCAGCCAGTGTAGCTAGTATCTGGTATCCAAGGCTGGGCAGGAAGCATCCTCCATTCCTGTTGACTTAATGTCCAAGTCTAGGAGCTGACCTGACAGGGATGACTGCTCAGCGTCAGAGGGAATGAGGTTTGAAAACTAATCATCCAAGATCTATCCTCTCATTCTTCAGCATAGGAGTCTCTGCAGCTGGACTGTTCAGTGTTAGCTTTTCCCATTGTCCATGCCCTTTTCTCCCTAAACCAGGGCAGCTGAGTGCCCCAGAACCTCAGCTACCACCTGAAGCTATCTCCCTCATCCCCAGTGGCTTACATGCTGGGCACACACACACACACACACACACACACACACACACACACACACACACACACTTCAGGCTCAGGGCAATTCTGCCAGCCAGGAAACAGCCCACTGAACCTGATTAGCATAAGCAGCTCGCTTTCCTTGGCTGGGTCTGGAGCTGTCACAGCCTAATTAGAAAAGCTGCCAGATCAGCAGGCTCTCTCATTAACTCCCATCCAGTCCCACCCACATCTATCGCTAAAGACCCCCCACAGCCTGGGACCGGAAGCACCAGTCCCCTGGGGGCACACCAGGGGCTCCAGGCATGGGGTCACAACCCTATCGTAAGCTAATGTATGACCCAGCAAGCGGGCTTATCTTCTGGGAGGGTGGGATGAGCCAGGTCTCACCAGGACAGAAGGACTTCATTCACACTGTGTTCTGTAGAAGGTGAGGAAGCAGCCGCATCCACAGCAGCAGGAACTCTGTCCCTCCCTGGTCCAGAGAAACAAAGCAGGCAGACACGGGGTGTGGGGAGACTGGTTTGATTCAGGTAACCAGGAGGGTCGTCAGCCGGAGAACTTTTGCTGAGGTTTGAATGGTGAGTTGGGAACCAGCAGTCTGAAAGGAAAGGTGGTCCAGGGTAACACCAGGGAGTGCAAATAAGATAAAGGCCAAGTGAATGAATGAATGAATGAATGAACCAAGGCCCCAGTGGGAGCAATGAAACTTCAACACACATGGCTACTCTATCACTGTAGAAAGAACTTCAGTGCAGGGAGAGAATAAAGGGAAGCTAAGGGAAGCAGGCACCAGACTAGGACTGGCTGTGTGTTGTGCGCTTATCACCAAGTGACAGTTCATTAATTAGATGCGAAGCCTTTCTCACATCGGAACATCTGGCTCTCCCTTCTCGCATCTGAACATCTGGTCCCCATGATGGGGTGCTACAATTGCCCCCCTCATTTTACAACAAGAAGAGTGAAGGCCAGAGAGGGGAAATCAATTCCCCACTGCACACAATTGTGTGCAACAGAAGCAGGGTTTGAGCCCCAGCACCAAGTCTGAGTCGCTGTGGGTCAAGTGTCGGGTCTGTCCTCAGGAGGGGACCTGCTATGCACTCCCTCAGTGGCAGCCCAAGCCCTCGCTGGAGGCACACTCCTAGCACCTAGAACCTTTGACTTGAACATCCAGCTGGACCCTTAAGATGGCTCTGAAAAGACAGAAGACCCCTCTGTAGGAGTGTCGTTCACTCACACCCTGCCATACGTGGGCCCCCATCCTCCAGTCACCTCCCGGTTTTCCCATCCTCCCTTGCTGCTGGAGAGTCGGCATGTGGTCTCGTTTCCACCACTCTGGGGACCCCAGCTCACCCTCCGAAGTGGAACAAGAAACAGGAAGTACGTATTTGGAGTCTGTGTCCCACGTTAGGGTATCTAGACCCAGCTTCGTGGACTGGTCACAGGTTGGTGACCAGTCTGGTCAATGGCTGGTGCCAGGCACGGGTTCTGAACCTGCCCCACCCCCACCCAGGTCGGCTGCCCTGCCCTCCTATGTGAACTGCCCAGACAAACTCCTGGCCCCTGGGAGTCAGGACTGGGGCCCTTGATGCTCACAAGCTGACAGTGTTTGAGACACTGGAACTCTGGCGGTGAGGAGCAAGCTCAGGCTTCGTCATGTAGATCGTGTGAACATGAAACCTGTCCTTTGAGGGGTACAGTGGGGAGCTTTAGGAGATACTCATGGCTGAGCATCCATGAGGGCCTTGCTCCTGCTACAAACTCCAGTGAGTGGCTTTTGTCTCAGGGTTTCTATTGCTGCAAAGAGACACCACGACCCACGAACGTGGCAAGTCTTATGAAGAAAATCATTTAAATGAGGCTGGCTTGCTGTTGAGTCCATTTTTATCATGGCCAGAAGCATGACAGCATGCAGGCAGACATGGTGCTAGAGAGGGAGGGAAGAGTTACATCTTGATCTATAGGCAGCAGCAGGAGACTGCCACACTAGGCCTAGCTTGAGCAGATGTGAGGCCTCAAAGCCTGTCTTCATAGTGACACACTTCCTGTAAGAAGGCCACACTGCCTCCAACAAGGCCACACCTCCTCCAACAAGGCCACACCTCCTCCAACAAAGCCACACCTCCTCCAACAAGGCCACACCTTCTCCAACAAGGCCACACCTACTCCAACAAAGCCACACCTCCTCCAACAAGGCCACACCTCCTTCAACAAGACTACACCTCCTAAATACTGCCACCTCCTATGGGCCAAGCACTTAAGTCAATAGGGGCCATTCCTATACAAAGCAGGACAACATGCATTTGTGGTCTGGACTCTAGACAGAGAAAGTCAAAGACAGCATTCCTGGAGCTGCCTAGCTTGGGAGAGGGCAAGCAGACTTGAGGTGCAAGAAATCTTCTTTTCTTCCAGTAACTAGGCTTACTGAAGTGCTTTGGGCCTTAGTTTCCTTATTTGTAAAATGGAAATATCATTTATACTTTCATATATACACATTTATACACACACACTAACTCTCAACTCCTGCTGGCCAAAGTTGGTAGAGTCATGAAAACCACACTTGAGGGGCTGGAGTGATGGCTCAGTGGTTAAGAGCACTGACTGCTCTTCCAGGGGTCCTGAGTTCAATTCCCAGCAACCACATGGTGGCTCACAACCATCTGTAATGAGACCTGTTGCCCTCTTCTGGTGTGTCTGAAGACAGCTACAGTGTACTTATATGTAATAAATAAATAAATATTTGGAAGGAAGGAAGGAAGGAAGGAAGGGAGAAAGCCACACTTGAAGTCCTAGATTGTCTAAAATGGCTGTCTCCTCTCAGTGATTCCATGGGGTCTACCCACCTTAGGGGTCAGTTTCATGCTGGAGTTGGTGAGGGGACAGCTGATAAAGTCTTGGCGATGTCAAGTCCAATGACATCAGAAGGAAGCAAAGGGTTTCTTCTGATCAACCAGATTTAGGAAGAATTTTTCTAACAACCCACAATAAACAAACAACTCTACCCACTCATTGGTCCAAACTGTCACATGACCATGCTGGATGCTGTAACTGGCTTATGTTACATCTTAAACACAAACAGTTAGGGCTGGCAAGATGGCTCAGTGGGTGAGGGTGCTTATCACTCAATCCTGAGTTTGAGGGATCCCTGGGAACTGTGTGGTAGAAGGGCAGACCCCCACAAGCTGTCCTGTGACCTCCAAAATGTGTGCAGCACACACACACACACACACACACAATGCCTTCCTCTGCATACCCACGCAGAGTGCAGAGTCATGTGCGTGCATAGAGGCTCCTTAACTCTGAGTAAGTTGTTCTGCACCCCCTATTTCTTCTTCCCCATCACCAAGCCTCCCCCACCCCCACCCTACCATCCCTTGATTCCTCTCTCTACCTCTGGCCTCAGCTTCCTGTCTCCAGCTCCAGTCTGCCAGCCAGATGTGGATGCTGGACGCTTTGACCTGACCCTCTGGAAAGCCTCTACTCCTAAAAACCAGCTCTGTCCTGCCTCTGGCAGAATTCCCAGGTTGTCTGAACCTTGCAGGGACCCCTGTACACTTTATGACCTCTGACTATTTTTTTTTTTTTTTTTTTTTTTTTTTGAGATGGAATCTCATATGCCGGCTAGTCTCTAATTCTCTGTGTAGCCAAAGATGGTCGTCCGCTCTCCCCATCCTGAGAGCTAGGATTCCAGCTATACATTACACCCATCTGTGCAGTTCTAGGAATCGAACTCAGAACTTCATGCATGCTGGGCAGGTACGCTACCAAAAGAGCCACATCACCAGCCCTCCTTCTCTGTCTCTTTTGATGACTCTTATCACCTCTGTACACCGGCAATGTGGGGACATGCTTATGGGTTTATAAGGACAAGGGACTTTTTGCACAGCGTGTCCAGCCTAGCCCTACACACATGCGCTCGCGCGCGAGCACACACACAAACACACACAATGCTTTCCTCTGTGTACCCACGCACAGCGGCTATTATAAAAGATGACTTGTCCTTCCTTCCCAGGATGAGCACTAGGCAAGAGGGTGTAGCAGAATGGTGTAGAAAGGCATGTGCAGTAGAGAGACCTAGCTCGTGCCAGTACTGGACTGTTGCTTAGCTCTACCCTAGCATGGTTTACTGAGCCTTACACTAAGAGTTCCCTTGGGTAATCTCACTTGGTTTCCTCTTAACCAGCTGGTAGGCAGGACACTCCCACTGTGCTGGGTATCATGGATTGAACCCACCGCACATATGTGAAGATCCTTCTCTGCCGGTGGAGCTGCCTTGCAGCTCGCAGATTAGACCCTGCCGGCTCCCGGGTGAGGCAGAGTTATTGTCCACGGTCGTTTTTCAGAGTGTGGTCTGAGGACTGCTGGGCCTGAGACCCTGAAGAAAGGTTCAGGGGGGTGGTCCATGCTTACAGTCCCAGCACTGGGAAGGTAGAGGCAGAAAAAGTTCCTCAAGTTGGAGGCTAGCCTGGCCTAAGACCGAACTGCACACAGACAGTGTAAACAATCATGTCAGATTTCTTATTCCTCCCCTCTTCTGGAAACTAGTTCTGTGCTATTCATGAACTGTTCTTTATAGCTCTGTGCACCATGGGTGTGTGATTATTTTTGAGACAGATAAATATTGAATCTTTTTTCGTTAAAAAAAAACTTTTAATGGTAAGTTTAAATACCACCCAGCTTAGAAAAACATTACTGGGGCCGGTCAGTTTCAGGTCTCGTAAACTAGACCAGGATATGATCCTTGACACATCAGGGTCCCTAGGCACATGCACCAGTGATGACACACGGTGGGGCATCCCCTCTCTGCCCTGGTAATCTCTTTGAAGCCCAGGCCTTCAACCTCATGGTTACAGCCTTCTGCCTGAATGTCAGGTAGATAGCACTAGTCTCCGGGGCCTGTGAGCGATGGTTTGAAGCCAGTTTAAGGCTCACCTTCAAGATCTTCTTTCCAAATGTCCTGTCTACATGCCCAACTCCCTGTCCAGAATGCCAGTGTCACCATCCAAAGCAAACTGGAAGAAAAGAAGAATGTGAGCCAAATTTGATCTGCCTTCCTCTCTGCTCCCTTGGCCTCCTTTTCCTCTGGTGCCCAGGACACCCCAGCCACCTCTGCTCCCTCAGATAACTCTCCTTAGAAGCATCATTCTCAGGAACTAGGGAGAGGCTTAAAGGGTAGAACGCTTTCCCCCCACTCACGAGAACTGGGGTTCAGATTCCAGCACAGGCCAGCTGTGGCCCTATTCATGCCTATTACCCTAGCACTGGGCAGAACAGAGAGACAGAAAGATGACAGGTTGTCAACCTGGCCAGAAAAACTGTGGACTCTAGGTTCAGTGAAAGACTTTGCTCCAAAGGAATAGGTGAAGAGTTACGGGGAACACCTGATGTCCTCTCGAGGACTTTCCTGTGCACACATACAGGTGTGTGCGCCTGCACATAGACATGCATGCACACGTCACGTCACACGGAAGTAAATAAACTAATGAATAAATAAAGAAGTAGAGAAACAGAAAGGAAGATACTTAACCTCTGACCTCCACACAGGCAAGCCCATATTCACACAGACACCAAACTGCTGCCTGGGGACAGCAGTTCTGTCTTCAAGGACATGCAGAGTGACAAGGGCCCCCAGCCCTCTCCAGTCTGCCAACAAAAGCTATCTATAATCCCGCTTCCTGACTGGTTCCCCATCCCCAAAGAATGCCTCTTCTGTTTCTCTCCACCCTGGCCCTGTAGCTGCTTTGAAGTGGGAGGACCTTGGCCTAAGCTCACAAAGACTGCCCAAGATGCTGATACCCACCCACATTTATTATCAAGGTTCTTTAGGGAGACAGAACTCAGAGACCGAATCTCTTCCTATGCATCTAGAAATATCTAGAAAAATCTCTTCCAGGCTATGGTCCAGCTAATCCAACAAGAACAGGCTCTGAACAGGAAGTCCAAATATCCAGTACTTGCTCACTCAGTCCTTGAGGCCGGATGTCTCAGCTGGTCCTCAGTAAACACCGATGCTGCAGAAGTAGGCGCTTGTGCCAGTGAAGGAATGGATCTGTCAGCAAGGTGAGAGCAAGCAGGCAAAGAGCAAAAGCTGCCCTTTTCCATGTTCTCAAATAGGCTTCCGTCAGAAGGAGTGGCCAGGTTAAAGGTGTGTCTTCCTGTCCCGAGGTCTGCAGGAAAGGCCCGTGTCTTCATTCTTACCTCAAAGGTCCAGACTAAAAGTAGATCCACCCACCTCTAACCAAGCCTAATAATAATAATAATAATAATAATAATAATAATAATAATAATAATAATAATAATAAAATTCTCACAGGCATGCCCTCCATTTCTAGATTGTCATTCATTCTAGATGTAACCACCAACTTAACAACCAAGTATAGCCAGCACACCACCCCTATTTCAGAATAACTACTTTGGGGGAGCCACCATGACCTTCCAGGTCATGAGCTTACCTGGGGCACATAACATGCCTATGGGGAGAAGAGTGAGAGGGACCCCCCACCTGCTCTTCCCCTGTGTCTAAGCCAGAGCTAGTCTCTGCCTCCATTTGGCATCTGTAAAATGGGTGCAGGAGAAAACACCTTCCATGATGCACTTGGGAAGGCCAGGAAGACCTTTGCCTTGGATCTGGCCATAGGAAGCCCTAGCAAGTGGCTGCTACTAGTACCGTGCCAGGGCCCCGCCCACTCTCTTTAGTGTAGCTGGGAAGTCACCAGGAAGGGGGAAATGGGCATATCGGATCCATGGAGGAAAGCGCTGTACCGAGTCCTTGATTCCACATTCAGATTTGGTGCCCTCTTGGCTGCACTACACTGTCCCCATGTCCCAGGTATAGCAGAATCAAGTCAGAAATGGTCTTGCCCTTGAGGAACGTACATACACCTTTCTCCCGGAAGAAGACAGTCAGTGAACATTCAGCCAACCATCTCGGGGATGACTGAGGGGCTCTACATCACTTACCCAAAGTGCAACGGGAAAGCACAGAAGGGTACCAAGTAAGGTAAGGGACCTGAGGGTGTGGTGGGCTATGGCTGTGTAGAGGAACCATGGAGAGGCAGAGGATGGGAGGGAGGGAGGTCAGCAGAAGGCTGGTGCAACAGTTCAGGTGAGAGGTGACAGTGATTAAGGCCAAGGGTTGGCAGAACTGGGGTGACACGAAGCCATTGGATTAAGGATGCCAGTCCATCAGGAGCTGCTAGTGAGTGGGCATATCCACACTGTTTCCTGGCAGAACTCCCTGGCTGCCCAGCCTCTAAGGTCAAAATTGTTTCGTGTAATATTAAAAAAAAATCAACCCACGCTATCGTCAGCTAGGCACCGGCCAGCAGTCTCTTTCCCAACCGGGCACATAGCGGGGGACCACATATTTCCCGTTTGCCAAAGCCTGTCCCACCGAAGTTAGCTCTGCCTCTCCAGACCCCCTAAATAGCTCTCTCCTCCCTGCAGTTAGCTGCTGCCAAACCAGCTTAGCTACCTGGGGGCACAGAATCACAAACCCACGCTTCGCCGAGGTTACCTTTCCCTGGGGCTCAGTTGAGTCGCCGAGAGATGGAAAACACCAGATAATCTCAGTTTAGAATCAACAGATAACACAGTCACGGGGCTAGAGTCTAGAATCCTACATTCACTAACTATTCTACGTTAGAAATCTCCCAGTGGCGGATCCGCCTAACAGCTCCCGGCCTACATCTTGTCTGCCTTGCTCCCGAAATCCAAAAGGAGCTCCTTTCTTCAGCGTTCCTTCCTCCTCCCCAGACCCACCTCCTCCTCAACCAATGATTGGCTTCTTGTCATCTTTATTATTTAATCAATTAGGGGAACATTCCGCCACACAAGATAGAAGAGCAGTTAAATTAATGGTCACCCAGCTGCCTCTCTCAGGGGTTCACAGGGGGCCACCTCAGCCTGTCTCCCAGGAGTCGAAATCCTCACAGATATGCATGAGAAATTCAAACACATGCCTCGTTATCAGAACACGTAGATACACTCTGCAAAGTGTCACGAGGGTCCTAGCGGTGTGGAAGGTGCTTCTCGGTGATAAAGATGACCCAAGAAACTTACAAGCAGTGGCCCACCAGGCACATTAGGGACCCAGGAACCCATTGGAGCAAGAAGCAGCTGGCAGGCTTATGCAGACAGCGTATACACAACCACATTGGGAAACACAGCTTCCGTGGGGCCCTGGGAGTCAGGGAGAACTCAGGACATGCTTTGATGGGCATAAGCCTTCATAGACCAGAAAATCTCCAGTCCTGAGAACCGCAAATTTCTTTTTTTTTTTTTTTTATCTTCCGTGTTATTTCCAAGGGGAACTAATACGTGGCTAGAGATAGAAAAGTGCAGGTCCCTTTTCACCAGCTCTCCAGCCATTTTGGGAAATGGTGTCATTAAGCCCATGTGCATTGAGCTGAATCACTGCGCAAAGCTCTCTGAGCAGAGTGGGGGATGCCACCAGGGCTTCCCTTGGCTGGGGGGTACGGGCAGGTGGGCAGGCACACTCTATACAGTGCAAGTTGTGGGGTTTTATTTTGTTATTTAATTATTTTATTTGTACTTAGTTTTATTTTATTCTGTTGCTGTAGAGCACAAAACCCAGGCTGGAGATGCAGGTCAGTTGGTGGAGGAATTGTCTAGCACGCAGGAGACTTTATCCCCAGCATTCCAGAAACAATGTACGCTCGTACACACCTGTGTCCTCAACTTGGGAAGTAGAGACAGGGGGATCCGAAGATCTGAGGTCCCAATACCCTATGCTGTGTGACATATGGTAGGAAGTACTTAGCCCCATGTGCCTCGATTGTCCTCATACATGAAATGGGCTTTTGCCGTAGGATAGGAAGTAGGTTGTGGGACAGAGAAGATGAGAGCTCAAGAAAGCCTGGGCTGTGGCAGGTGCTTCACTTCGGAGTTCTAAAAAGGAGAATAACTATGCTGCCCATACCAAGCAAGTAACACCCACAGGAAACATGTGGACAAGAAGGGTGCATGCTGGGTAATGAAGGACTGGGAGCCTCAGAACTGGGACATCCTGTGTTTGCAGACCTAGAGAGGTAGTCACTGCATAGTGCGTCCATCTTGCTTTTCATTCCACGGGTAAATGGGCTTGTGTCTGCTGGTCAGCTCTGCGTGGCTGTGACATAGTACCTGAGGCAAGTAGCTTAGTGAAGGTTTATTCTGGCTCTTCCGGTTCTCACCCCAACAAGCCGGACATCGGTCATTTGCTCGGCTTTGTTTTCTTGGTTGAGATAGATGCTTATGTTGTCTAGGTCAGCCTCAAACTTGCTATGCAAGCAAGGATGACCTTGAACTCCTGACCCTCTGAGACCCCACACACACAAGTGCTGGGATTACAAAGACATCAGCAGGTTCTAGACAGGCAGGAAGGTTATCAGAAACTAGCTGCCTGCCGGATCCTGTCTTCCCGGCTCACCTGTGTGTCCTTAGGAAGGTTCCAGATCTGTTCCCTACACATCTCTAAGTTTTATCCTTTGTTGGTTTTTAACTGAGTGTGTGGTGTTTGTGTGTGTGTGTGTGTGTGTGTGTGTGTATGTATGTATGTGGCATCTGTGTGTGGGGTGTTTGTGTGGTGTCTGTGTGTGGTGCATGTTTGTGTATGTGTGTGTGTCTGTGTGAGGTGAATGTGTGTATCTATGTGTTGTGCATGCTTGTGTGTATGTGTGTGCATGTGTGTGTGTCTGTGTGTAGTACATGCTTGTGTGTGTGTGTCTGTGTGTGGTACATGTTTGTGTGTGTGTGTCTGTGTGAGGTGACTGTGTGTGTATGTGTTGTGCATGTTTGTGTGTATGTGTGTGCATGTGTGTGTGTCTGTGTGGTACATGTTTGTGTGTGTGTCTGTGCATGTGTGTGTGTCTGTGTCTGTGTGTGGTACATGTTTGTGTGTGTGTGTGTGTGTGAGGTGAATGTTTGTGTGTGTGTATCTATGTGTTGTGCATGTGCATGCTTGTGTGTATGTGTGTGCATGTGTGTGTGTGTGTGTGTGTGTGTGTGTGCTGTATGTATTAGAGAATCAGAGGACAACTTGCAGGAGTTGGTTCTCTCCTTCCACCGTGTGGGCCCCAGGGATTGAACTCAGGTCATCATACTTGGCAGTAAGTACTTTTACCCACTGAGCCATCTTGCCACCCCTAGTTCCTAGAGTATGGACTTTTGTTCCGGTTCTCTGGCGTTTACATCACGTGTAGTTTAGTGGCTTGTCACAGGGCAAGCCTCACTTGTGACATGGGTTGAACCCAACATCTTTAATCTAAAATGTTCAAGTTCAAGGTGGTCTAAAATCTAAATTTCTTTCTGTAGTGGGATTGGGATGCAGGGCCTCTTACATGCCAGATAAGTGTTCTATTCTTGATCTGCTCCCTGGCTTTTGTATGTTTGTTTGTTTGTTGGAGGGGAGGTCTTTTTGTGTCTTTGTTGAGTTCTCACTGTATAGCCCTGCTTGCCTGGAACTTAACCAGGCTGGTCTTGAACTCACCAAGCTCTGCCTGTCATGTCTGGCTTATTTTGACTTTTGAGACAAGAACGTTGTTCAGGCTGACCCGAGACTTGCTATGTGTGACTTTTAGTACAGGTGCAATCACAGGCTAAAGCGTGAAACTTGCTGAATGTGACGTCACAGTGGAAGGTGCCTGGCTTACAAAAATATTACCTCTAGGTTCTGAGTAAAATTACCTTTAGGTTATCAGTCAAAGATGTATAGGTTTAGCCTGGACCCAGTCTCCAAAGCATCTTATATTTAGGCAAATATGAAATCTGGTGCGGGGCAGAAATCCAAATTCCAAAATGCTTTGGGTGCTAGGCATTTTGGATGAGGGGTGCTCAGCAGGAAGGAGTTAAACATTCATTTTACCCTGGGGAATCAGAATGGAAATGGAGGCCCTAGGAATTTTTGTGACTTCTCCCTGGGCTACCCTGGGCAAGGATCACCATGGGGTTCTGAACTGTCTCTCCTCTCACTATCCTAGGGACCCCTTATGCTGCTCCCATAATTCCTTCCTACAGCGGTTTGCCCCTCCACTTCCCACACCCCCACATCCCTCCTACCTGCCTAATGACCTTTCTTCTGTTCGTGGGTCAGAGAGGTGGCTTGTCCTCCACCCCAACTATTCGGCTTTCTACTCCATCTGGTTTCAATGGCACCTTTCAAAGCCACACCCAGTCAGCACCCATCCCCTGAAGACTCTGTGATACTCTGCAGCAGGGCAAAGCCCCCCTTCATGCCCAAGTGTACCCCCTTCTTTAGCAGGTCGCCTTCTGAGTGTCCAGAGGGTCTGGGCCATATTTGGATCATTGATGCTGTATTTTACCTTAAGAACCCAAGCTCTGCGTGTGATCAGTAAACATGGGGTACATACGTTTCCTGGAGCCACCCCAGAGTGTCAGCCCTGACTTCACAGCCCACTCCAGGAGGACTATGTCCAGTCCTGTGACTCTTCTGATTGGCCACTCTGGTCCTCCAATGTTCACGACTGACTTCAGTGACAAACAGTGATGGGACGTAGCCCGGCTAAGAATCAGGGCAGTAGATGCTTTTGAGCCTTTGTGATTAGAGGAGGGAACTGGATCTGCAGGGTGGGTTGAGGCTCTCCCCGGCTTGGTTCTCTTTGGCCTGTCCCCAGCCCTGTCGCCTTTCAGGAACTCTTGGCAACGGCACTGCTGACACTGAGGGCCTGATAGTTCTTTGTCACAAGACCATTCTACATGTAATGTGATATTTGGGAACACCCCTGACTCACCCACAAGATGCCCATAGCACCCCTCCTCCAGCTGTGACAGCCAAAATGTCTCCCCAGCCAAGTGTCCCCTGGAGGACAGGGTTGCTCCGTAGTTGAGAACCAGTTATGTGTGGAATTCTCCAGGATGGCCAAGAAAATAGAGCTCATGTGGTTTTACCATAACAAGATGATAAAGGGGGGGTCTGTCACCCTCTCACTCCCAAAGACAGATGCCTGAGTGTGGAAACACCAGGACCACCATGCACACCCACCTCCTCCCAGTCCTCCCCGTCCTCCCCGTCCTCCCCCGATGCAAATTATGATCCAGTTTTCTATCAGATCTTGTCTTCTTCTTCAAGAAAAATTAGAAACCCGCTTTTTCTTTTTGTTTTTATTTTGTTGTTTTTGTTGTTGCTGTCTGTTTGTTTTTTCTGCGATATTTCCCAAGTCCTAAATTTTGGCAACTCATGAGAATCGTTTCTTGTTTGTTTGTTTGTTTCGTTTTTAATTGCAGGGAAAACAAAATACGTCTGTGAGTCAAGTGTGAGCTGCTAGCTGCCAGTTCTGAAACCTGCCCTCTGGCACATCTTCCACCATAAAAGCCTGGGCAGCTCATGTCCTCTGCAGCCTACTGCCCGGCCCAGTTAACTCAGATACCATGAGCAAGCAAGCAAGCGTCTCTGGTCTCACTCCGTGCAAGCTCTGCCCGGGTGGGCCACCCCAAGACCCTATTAAAGTCCAGGATGATGAAGCCAGAGGGATCTAAATTCCCAAGGGAGAGGGATTATGTGTGGTACTAGAGAAAGCTAAAAGTCTAAATGCTAATGTCCCTGCCTGGCTCCAGCAATGGCTTGCGCTTGCTGTGTGACTTAGACAAACACTTTCCTCCCTGGGCTTCAGGTCTTTTAAATGATTGCTAAGAAAGAGAAGCCATAAAGGGTTCGGAATGAAAGCAGGGGTGGGGGGACACTGATGAGGTCATCCTTTAGGCTCCTGCTGGTGCTGGTTCTGAGGGTGAAACTCCAGGCTAATGAGACTATCCTCTTGGCAGGAGGAGCCACAGGGTGGCTCGGGTGACCAATTCTACCCCTGCACCATTTCCCAGTGAGCTCTCTTGTGCTGGCCTTTGGTGAGGATAGTAGGTGTGCACATTCCGTGACCCGCACATAGATGTTGGAGGAAAACCAGTGACAGTTGGTTCTCCCTTCCTCCATGAGGATTCTGGGAATTAAACTTGGGTTGTCAAGCTTTGCAGGGAAAAAGTCCTTTACCGGCCTAGCCAGCCCAGCACCATGGTTCTTCGTTACGGAGACAGGGTCTCATGGATCTTGAAATTGCCAAGTAGCCAGGGATGACCTTGAGTTTCTGATCCTCCTGCCTCCACCTCCCCAACGCTGGGATAGTACCACTATTCCTAGTTATAAGGTACTGGGAAATAAACCCGGGGTGTCATGCGTACTAGGGAGGCACCCTATCAGCTGAGCCCAGTAACTATGTGGGCTGTCTGCTCACGTTTACCCGACAGCAAACTACAGCTCCTGCTCCAAGCTCCTCATCTAGTGTTCGGTTCCAAGATCTCCCAGAGATAAAGACGGACAGATAGACAGAGGCCAGGCAGATACGTCCAAGATAAGAACTGACTTGATTTCATGATCAAGGTGACACGGAGTAGGACAAAGACAGGGAAAGCAGCCAAGAAGCACATTGTGACCACACGGATTGGAATGACGCTCAGTGTCACGAGATCTCCTGAGCCTTCTTCCCAGAGAATGAAAAGCTAAAACCTGAATATCGACTATATGATTATTTTTTAGACAGGATCCTACTGTGCAGACCTGGTTGGTCTGGAACTCTGTATAGGCCGAGAGCAGGCTGGCTTCAAACTCCCAGAAATTCACCTGCCTCTGCTTCCTGAGTGTCAGGATTAAAAACACTTGACACTTGCTATCTCTCCCCAAGGTATTAAACTACCTTGAATTTTAAATGTTGGCTGGGGCAGACACACACACACACACACACACACACACACACACACACACACACACACACACACGGGCCTGAGAAGTGTCTCGGTGGTTAAGAGATCTTGTTCTTCCAAAAGACAAGAGTGATTCCCAGGACCCACATCAGGCAGTTTGTTCACAACTGCCCATAACTTCAGCCTTAGGGGATCTGGTGCCCTCTTCTGGCCTCCATGGGCACCTGCACCTACATGTACATAACACAATTACACACGCATACGAAAACACACAAACACACTCATTACACACAATCATGCATGCGCTTACAAATTAAATTAATCCAGACTGGGAAGTGAAGACAAAAGGAGTAGGAATTTCATGTCGTCCCCTGCTGCAGAGGAAGGAATTTTGGGGCCAGCAGAGTCCCCAAGAGCATGAGTTATTCTTCCCAGAAAATAAAGTAAAAATTTTAAAAGTATAAATATTTATGCATATGTATATTTATATATATACACTCATACACATATATCAAATATATACATATATCATAAAATATACATTTATGTGTATATACACCCACATACACACACACACATACAAACATGGGATTTATTTATTAATATGGCTGACAGGCTGTGGTCCAGTTAATCCAACAATGTTTGTCTGCCAACAGAAAGTCCAGGAATCCAATAGTTGCTCAATGCACAGGGCTGAATGTCTCAGCTGGTCTTTAGTACACATCAGAATCCTAAACACATAGATCTAATTTCAGTGAAGGAATGAACTTGCCCCTGAGAAGCAAACAGACCAAAGGCAAGTGCTTCTTCTTCTCTGCCGCCAGAAGGCGTGGCCCAGATTGAAAGGGCATCTTCCCGCCTCAAAGATAAGATCAAGAAAAATGCCCTCACAGCTGTAGCCGGCATCGTAGGTTTTAGTTAATTCCAGATGTAGTCACGTTAACAATGCAGTGTTAGGGTTTTTGTGGCTGATCAGAGCCAAGGAATGCTGCAGAAATCACACCACACAACAGGTCTCACGCAGATTTATTTCGGGTTGGAGAGGGGAGGGGAGGCACAGGAACAGAGGGCAACTTACAGAAGAGTTTATTTGTGCTTATGGTTCCTGAGGGATGAGTCCACTGTGACTGGGAGGCGTGGCATCAAGCACTATGGGAGACCGAGGCCGAGAGCATGTCCTAACCGTGGCCATGTAGCAGCCAACGAGAAAATGTGGAAGAGTAGACTGAGCTCTACCATGGCAGGCTTCCTCTAGGAAGGCTGCCCCAGATAAATCTCCCCAAACAGTGCCACCAACTGGGGACCAACTGTTCAGATGCCCCATACTGTGGGGGACACGTCTCATTCAAACCATCACCACAGCCCATAACCCACTCTCATAGGGAAACTGGGGGGTTATAGGAAACGCAGGGTAGGTGACAGGGTAGAGGCCCACATGGACGGCCTAGAGTAAAACTCTCGTGTCTGATCAGAACATAAACTGAGTGTGTTAAGTAAGATGGGGGAAGGGCTGGAGCCATGGAAGGAACCTATCAAGGCTATCCAGGGCAGGAGAAGTTTCAACAGAGAAGAGAAAATACAGAACAAGGGGTGTTGGGCATGGTAGGCCATATCAGCATCCTGGCACTTGGGAGGTTGAGGCAGGAGGATTTAGAGTTCAAGATTATCCTCAGCTACACAGAGAGGTTTTACCCTAGGCTAACCTACATGAGTCTCTGCCTCAGAAAAAAATATAATGATGATGATGATAATAATAATGATGATGATGATGATGATGATGAAGAAGAGGAGGAGGAGGAGAAGGAGGAGGAGGAGGAGGAGAAGGAGGAGGAGGTGGAGGAGGAGGAGGAAGAAGAAGAAGTGCTTGTATTAGGCCCAGAGAACAGAGAGTTCCATTAAGACTGGTCCCTACCTTCCACTGAAGTGGGGAGGGGGGACTAGGATCTGACCAAACCCCACAGCTGCATAATCCCTGAATCAGCCCCACTGGGCCCCTGGGTGTGGCAGAAACCCTCCGTACCCGAAGGTCACGTCTCTAAACCACAAGAATGCAGCTTTGCTCACATTGTAACAAACTAAACACAAGCTCGCTCGCTCGTTTGTCTGGGAAACTTCAGGGGGAAGATGTCAGCACTTCCTGTGTATCTGTTCGACAAATCTGCCTCCCGAAACCCATTCCGAAGACGGTTGGAGGGCGATTCAGGGGGAAAGAATTTAGAAAACATTCTAATTAGTCCCACTGGGACCAGGGGCCAGGTCAGTCTCCAGCCCTGAGAACCCAAACCCGTTTTCCCCTGTCCAGACAGCACAGCGCTGGGCCAGCTCTCAGGAAGGCCCTTTTAGGAGTCGATAGACATAAAGCTTGGCTCCTCCCCGCCCTTTCCCGACCTCTGCAGTTGCCAAAGCCCAAGCTTTCAAAGTGTCATCTTCGTGTACAGAGGTGATGGGGGTGGGATGGGCTCTGCCTTCAGTATCGGAGAGCGGGGAGCAGCCATGGCTGATGTGCCCGAGCATCCGTGGGTGGGTGGCAGGCCTGCACAGCCCCTAATTACACAGAGAGAGGCTCAGGCGTGTGCAGACAGGCCTCCCCAGAGACCAGGCAGGTGGCCTCCTGATGAGGAAGGCCCCCAGCTTGGACTCTGAATACTGGAAACTGTCATTGCGGAGGAAGGGATGTTATATAACCACGAGCCCACAGCCTCTGAGAATGTGACCTTGTCTGGCTTTTCAGCCTTGGTCTGCCCACTGGCAAGGGAGGGACACAGTACAAGAAGGTCTTTCTCCGGGACAAAAAGAAGCGGTGGTCCTCAGCTCAATCACAGTAAGAGCTGTCTAGATGGGGGTTTCTAGACCCTACCCCCTCTGCTCCTCATTTAGGAGGCCCAGGTATAACCAAGGTGCTGTTTTTCATCTTGGCAGCAGCCGTGTGGGTTCAGGTGTGTGCCCCAGGTCCCACGGCCACACTCTGAGAACCACTAACTCGGGGACTCTTGAAGCAACTTTCTGCAGGTCCTGGATTTGCTGTGTGCCCACCCGCCAAGTGTCTGAACCTCTCTGAGCAGTGGTTTAGCTGCTTTGTCTCTGAACAGCTAAACCACTCCTCGGTGTTGGGGGTGCCTAATTACTGTTTGCAGGGAGAGGAGAGATTTTCCCACAGAAGAAACAGGCTGCTCTTCCTCTGTTGCAACATGCTCAGAGCCACTGGGGAGCTGACTGTAGGAGAGAGGCCCAATTCAGCTTTAAAGTGCAGGCAGGCTAACATACCCAGGACATGTCGCTCCCCTGGAAAAGTTTTGCAGCATCTTTCCTTACCTCGTCCTCTTAGGGACCATCTTGTTTCCTGTGCTAGTGGGTAGCAAAGGCTCACCTCAGGTCCAGCATTTAGGCACCCATGTCCCCACAGTTATGACCAAAACCCCTCTCCATACCTGTAGCTATTTTTGTTTTCTTTCTTTCCTTTTACTTTTTAGTCTTTGGGCCAATCTAGCTTGAAACTCTCTAAGTAGCGGAGGCTGACCTTGAACTTCTGATTGCTCGGCCTCCGTCTCCCAAGAACTTGCATTACAGGCATGCACTACCAGACCCACATTTTGGGGGTGTAGAACTGGAGCCCCAGGCTTGGTGCATGCTGGGCAAACACTTACCAACTTGTGCTACGTTCCCAGTTCTTACACTCATGGTCATTTCTTATCTTAGCATTGGACCGGGAGCATTCTGTGCACCAGGGTTATGGACAGGCGTGGATTCTAAAATGCAGGTCAAAATGATAAAAGGTGACTGTTACTATCCAGGCTCTGAAGCTGCCTGTGTGGCTGGCTCTCTACAGAGACATGGACTGTCCCATCCATGTTCCTTCTTTCCTCTGCATGCCAAATACATAGGTATTCCAACCTCCACATGCGTGTTAAGAAACAGGCCCAGGAGGGGGAGAGGACACCCAAGGCTAGAGCAAGAGTAGATGGGATATCGAAGGTCTCGCTGCCCCCTATCCACCCCCAAAACCCTCTGCATTGCTCTGGATGACCTTGAACTTACGTTCCTCCTGCCTCTACTTCCTAAGCACAGGGACTCCCCCTTGCCCTATGACACCACAAAATCAGTGCGTTTTGTTTTCCATGTTCCTGCAAGCCGTGGTGACAGCGGTGACGTTGGCAAAGAGGCAGGGTGGGAAGAAAGATCCAGGCCAACAGAGTAAAGCTCAGGAGTGCTGAGAACTCAGCATAGACCGCCAGTGTTGCCGGGACCTGTCCTGGTTCCTTGTGGCATCGTGTGCCTTGCTATGGTTTGCTTAGCTTCTATGCTAGATGCTGGGACCCCAGCCTGGTGCTTCTGGAAGAAGATGGACCCTAGAAAAAAAAGGCTGTGCTGGAGGCCTTCCAGTCACAGAGGTCTTCTCTTGATCTCCTCTTGAAGAGCATCGTGAAACTCCCTCACTTCCTCTTCCTGTCTTTCATCTCCCAACTCTCAGAAGAGTACAGCACATAGTCTCCACTGAGGTGATACGCCACCCTCCCCCCACCCCCACACACCTCCCACCCCCACCATCCCACCATACTGCACACATACCCCAGAGGCCTAAAAGGAACCGATTAAATGCAGGGATGAAGTGCAGCTCTCAAGTGAGAGGGTGTTCTCTGTGGAAGCTGCCTCCCGTATCAGAACTAGGCATATGCAGACCTCTTACCAGCAGCAAGAGTCTCTAGGGGACCCAGGAACCCAGGAAACCTCGCCAGACCACTGGCTGCGTTTTGACTCATTGCTGCCTCCAGTGGTCACTATTAAAATTGCATGCTCATCTCCAACCTCGGATCATGGGCTGCCTCCTGCAAAGCTGTAAGCATTTTGCCTTTCTAAGCTGAGTGTCCTGGGGAGGGAGAGAGGGGTAGAGCCTCACAATGTCTCACCTCCACAGCCTAGGACAAGGCCTAGCCCTGGAGTAGCACCTACTAAGCCTTCTCCTCGGCCACAGTAACTATCATCTCTAAGGACACTACCAGGGGTACTGCCCCTTGTGTGCCTTGCTGGTGAACCTGATGGAGCCAAGCCCCCGGATGCAGGGCTTTCAGATGCATATGTAGCAGAGGATGGCATTGTCTGGCATCAGTAGGAGGAGAGACCCTTGGTCCTAGGAATGCTGGATGCCCCAGTGTAGGGAAATGCCAGGATGGGAAGGCAGGAGCGGGTGTGTGGGGGAGTGGGAGAGCACCCTCATAAAAGCAAGGTGAGGGAGGATGAGATGGGGGATTTCCAGAGGAAAAAACCTGAAAGGGGGTTAACACTTGAAATGTAAATAAATAAAATATCCAATTTAAAAATTAAAAAAAAAAAAAAAAATGAAGGGATGCGGTTTCCCTTGTGGCCACTGGGGGCAGCCACGAGTCAAGAGTGGTCCAGTCAGCTGCTGAGCGCAGGGCTCTTGCTTGTTGGCGAGTGTGCAAGGGTTGAGGCTGTAGGTTGTATAGCAAAGGGCTTGCTTAGAATTTGTGAGACCTTGGGCTTGGCCATATGTGGAAGGCAGCTTCCCTCAGCAACTCACATCCGTTCACCATGCCCCCCTCCCCCATCCGGTTTTCTTATCCAGATGTGGCTTTCAGGGATGAGTGACCATGGCCCCTGGGGTGATGAAAATACTCAGTTAATCACACCCAATGCTAAGGTAGAATGATGATTATTAGTGTGCAGCCAAACCGCTTGGGCCTGAGTCTCAGCTCCATCTGGCTCGTAGCTTCGGGTAAGTGACTTGACCTCTCTGTGCTGGTGACAGTACCCTTAGCTCTGAGAGGAGGTCTGTCGGATGAAAAGCATACAAAGTGGTGTCTAATGCATGGGAAGTGTCATATAAATATTTGCCAGTGACACAGTGACATAGGTCTTTTGTTCTTAATGGTTTTGTCCTGAAAAGCCTCTGTGTTTTAAACTTCTGTTGCACATAACAAGACTTAGAGGAGAAGAGTAACAGGAAGCCCCGGTTAAGAAGGGATTTATCCTCTCAATGCAGAAAGAATCCATCTTGGAGCCTGGCAGGGTGGTTCATACCTGCAATCTCACCATGTGAGAGGTAGGGTCAGGAAGGGTCAGGAGGGTCAGGAGTTCAAGGTCATCCAGTGCTACTTGAGATCTCATTTTTAAAAAAAAAAAATTGAGCATTTTAGCCTAGGTACATACCTTTTAATTCCAGAACTTAAGAGGCTGAGCCCACTAGACTCTGTGAGTTCAAGGCCAGCCCGGCCTAGGTAAGGTCAAGCCGGTCAAAGATATAAAAGGAGAGTTTTGTCCCTAAAATATAAAAATAAAAATAAAAGCAAAACAACAATGAAAAGGCTAACTTGAGGGAGTTGGCTTTCATGGTTGGTGTCTGAAATCTCAGCCTGGAAAACCTGAGGCAGGAAGAAGAGGGTTTCAAGGTCATTCTGAGCCATTTAGTGAGTTCAAAGCCAGCCTGGGTGTGAGACCTGCTTTGGAAAGAATGGAGCTTGAAGTAGGCTATTGTACCTACCTGGGCGTGGAGGTGGAGGCAGGAGGATCACAGATGAAGTCGCTTGCCTCCTCGCCTGACAACAACTTGAGCTGCCCTCTGACCAAATACACATAACACACACACACACACACACACACACACACACACACAATGAGACTCTGTCTCAAAACAGCTGAGCAGCTGAACACAGAAACCATCCTGGAAAATGCTTTAATGCTCTGTGCTGCCCAGGGATGGGGCTCACTCAGCCTCTGCCTTTAGGCAGACCCTTTGGGGGACCACGGAAGGAACAAGACCATGGCCAGGGCATCTGGGACCCAGAGGAGACTGTCAAAGGGACAGTCTCACAAAAGACTCCAGCTCGCTGGGCAGATGGTGAAGGGGAGTTTGGGTCAAATCCTTCACCCACCCAGAACCAGGTCTGAGCAGAGCTGGAAGAAAATCCCATCTAATCCTTCCTACTGCACCTGTGCCCCAGAGCCCTGCTGGGGTTGCCCAGGAAAGAAGAGGGATCAGCATTGTCCCCACCTGTGGCCTCAGCCACGGAGGCAGCCCCGGGCTTGCCAAATGGCTTCGAAGTCCCTCTGGAGTCTCTGGGAGACAGCTGCTGCAGGGGGATTGTGTATCTCAAGAGAGATGGCTTGTTACTTAGCTTCTCCTAAGAAATGTCCTTCGCTCCCAGGAGCCGAGCTTTCACTGTGCTAGACACAGCTCAGAGATTGACAGTCACCTCATCTCCCAGCAGCCTCCGCTCAGCCCAGCCAGCAGTTACCACGAGCATCATGAGGTCAAGGAGGCCGAAGCCCCACGGCTGAAATATTTGGCCTGAGATTGTGAGCATCGGAGCCGGACACGAAACTTGATGCTTGCTTCCAGAAACCATGACCCTGCTTCCTGCTGTGGAGAGTTTCCAAAAATGTCCCCATGATTCCCACTTTTTTGTATCTACTCTCTCATTCCTCAAAGGTCTTCCTCAAGGGCATGGGGGACCTAGTGACACACTCCGTGAATAGGATAGAAAAATGGTGATGGGTACCGTTGCCATGGTGCGTTTCCATGAGGGCACACTGGCTTTTGCTCTTTTTCAGAGCCCTCTATGGGGCACGGGCTGCAAGCCTGTGAGCAGAGGCTTCTGGGATTCGTCCAGGAGGAGCCAAACCTCCACATGGGAGTGAGATGAAAGCAGGTACTTTCCAGGTGAACCTTGAGCTGACAGCTGCCCCAGCAGGCACATTGCTGCAACCTACAAGTGACTTAGAACCACAGCGCCCTGCTATACCCGGTCCCCCTGTGTCATTCCCCCACCGTATTCCTGACCCTCCTGGTTTTGTATCATTATGTCTGGGATGACTTGTTACACAGCAGGAGACTAATGTACTTCCTGTTCATAACTGCAACACACACACACACACACACACACACACAAAAGGGGGGGATAAAATAGAGATAAAAAAAGCTAAGCATGGTAGTTTATACTTCTAATCCCAACACCAAAGAGGAGGAAAAAAAAAAACAAGACACTTCAGCTAGATAGCAAGTGTTAGGCCAGCCTCACCTATATGAGACACCATTTTCTCTTTTTAAAGATTTATTTATTTTATAAGTACACTGTAGCTGTCTTCAGACACACCAGAAGAATTCATCTGATCCCATTACAGATGGTTGTGAGCCACCATGTGCTTGCTGGGAATTGAACTCAGGACCTCTGGAAGAGCAGCCAGTGCTCTAACCACTGAGCCATCTCTCCAGCCTGACACCATTTTAAAAAGACACACCAAGAAGTAATGGGCTGGCTAGAACCCGTCTACACACTCTCTAAGCCAATTCTCTGCTGGCTTAGATGTAGAAGTAGAAAACCAGGGAGCTGTGGTCACACACCAGCAGACACTGCAGCTAACCCAAGTCTCTTGATTCTCTGAAACTCTTCCTGGAAAGGGAGCAAACATGGCTGTCAAAACTACACCCTTGGCAGGTTCACAGTTCAGAGCATGCAGCTACGGCCTTTGGAATTACTCTGGCCACAGTGAAACCTATTCTGTAGGGATTCACAGAGGGCTTGCCTGACTGGCATCTTTGGTTCACCACCAGCGTCCACATAAAAGTAGGCCAGGATCCCAGCACTTGGGAGGTGGCAGCAGGAGGACCAGAAGTTCAAGGTCATCCTTGGTTGCATCATAGGTCTGCAGCCAGCCTGAGGAACATGAGACCCTGTCAATAAATAAAGGGGACCAATGAGGTAGTACAAGAGCTTGACTCACGAGCCTGGTAACTGGAGTTCTAGCCCTACAACTCACATAAGTGTGGAAGGAGAAAAATCAACCTCACAAAATTATCTTCTGATCTCCACACGGCCTGTGGCATATGCACACATACATACGCACCACCACACACCAAAAAATTAATAGTCTTTTGTGTGTGCCAGATGTGGTAGTCTGATCTTCATGGTGAGTTCCAGAACAACTAGAACTAGAAAGACCCTACCTCAATAATAATAATAATAATAATAATAATAATAATCTTTAAAGTGGAAGTTAAAATCTCTGCTGCAAATGTTATAATAGAAACACCCAGCAATCTCCAGCGGACTCAAATGTGCATCTTGAAGCAACGGGCCAACACAGTAGGGACTCCAAATAGGACCTTGCTGTGTTTTGTCCCTTAAGCCGTCTTGTAGTGGTTTTCTGTAATCTTAATGGAGTGCTCCTGGAAATGCAGAGGCACAGTGCAAGGAACCATGCTGACTTCTCTGTTCCCCAGCTCTTCTGTGTTTTTCCTGGTGGCTCCATGCCAGCCTCAGGTCAGGGTCAAGGGACACCATCTGGCCTCAAAGCCCAGACTAGAGCTGCTCCGCCCACTAGCTGGACCATGGTTCTCCCTCACTCTCTCACTTTGAAACCGTCTGCTCTAAACTCTGCAAACCATCAAACAAGTCTGCACAAGGGTCAATGGGAACTCATCGACCCAACTGCCTTTCTGAGCTCCACACCTTCCTTTCTGCTTTCCTGCAGATGCCAAACCTCATATGTGGGCCCTGAGGAAGGACAAAGCAAACTAAACCAGGCACAGCTGGTTTCAGTAGGTCCTTTGCAAGCATGAATTTCTAGGTCTCATAAAGCTACTAGTTTGAAGATAATAGGGCTGGAGAGAAGGCTCAGTGATTAAGAGCACTGACTGCTCTTCCAGAGGTCCATGAGTTCAAATCACCTGCAACCACATGGTGGCTCACAACCATCTGTAATGGGATCTAATGCACCCTTCTGATGTGTCTGAAGACAGCTACAGTGTACTTATACATAATAAACAAATTTTAAAAATAATAATAACAATAATAAATGAATAGATAGGTAGGTAGGTAGATAGATAGATAGATAGATAGATAGATAGATAGATAGATAAACTGAGCAGAGTCTGAAGTCTAAAGAATGGCACCCTAAATAGTCCTCAGCCTGCATGTACACAAATGTACATGTAAGCACACACATGAGTACACACACATGAGCCACAGGCACACATCAAAACATTTAAGAATTTTGAAGCAACATCATCAGAACACCGAATCCTCAGCCCTTTGTAGCCCAAGACACCTTCTGATTTCACAGTTGGAACTTCCAACTGTGTTCACAGGGGTCCTGTGTCCATGGGGGTCCTGTGTCCATGGGGGGTGGGGTCTGCTCTGATGCTCCTTTGTATGGGACCTGTCCAGGCTGCTCCAGGCAGATGTGAGTTATCAATTCCAGGCTCCCAGATCGTCTCGTAGATATGCACAGAAAGGTCTCTTGGGCCCTGGGTGGCTTTCTAGGGTGTGGCAGGAACTGTGGTCAGTCCCTGTGAAGGAGACCATGGGCATGTGTGCAGGAATGTGGGCCAAGTGTTTCCCAGAACATCCCGATGGAAGCACCTAGCAGACGATGTTCTGGTGGATTTTGTAGCTCAGCCGTGGCTAGCAGGAGACCGCCTGAGACGAAAGCTGTGAGCAGGAGACGTGGGTGAAGTCCAGGAAACTAGGGGAAGTGAACGGAAACCATCCTTAGCATGACGCTCTGATCTTTAGTGTGGGGTGTACAGACACACATGCACACACAATGAGCCAGGGCCGAATTTTGCTGAGTAAGGAGAACAGTGAAAATTCTTCAGGGTTGTGACCTTGTGACAGGCCTGGGTAATTAAAATGTCCCTGGGAAGTTTGGGAAAGCTTCTTTCGGGTTGTCCTGGAGAGAACACAGGTGGCCAGCAGGCAGCACAGAAAGTTCTAGATGATGCATTTGCTCTCTTTCTTCCCCTCTTTCTTTCTTATTCTTAAGGTTGTTGTATTTGTTTTTAAGATGGATTTATTTTATATGTATGAGTTCTTTGCTTTCCTGTGTGTATGCGTGTCTCATGGATGCCTGGTACCCAGTGATGTCAGAAGAATACATTGGATTCCCTAAAACTAGAGTTACAGATGGATGCTTGTGAGCAGCCAAGAGGTTGCAGGGCCTGGACCTGGGTCCTCTGCAGCCAGTAATCTCAAGTGCCGAGTCATCTCTCCAGCCCCTTGTTCTTAAGTTCTAAAAAAAAAAAAAAAATCAACATTCAAACCTAAGATAAGTACCTGGAAACCTTGGTCCCATAGTCCTGTGCAGGAAGTCTACTGTCTCTTCCACAGGGACAAACCACAGTCCCCTGCTATGCCCTAGTGTTACCCCGAGATAACAAAGCCGAGTGCCCAGTTCTATCAATTCATGCTATTGGGCCCTCTTCCCTTATTCCCTGTTATGGGCCCTCGCCCCCCCCCCCCCCATTGAGGGCATGTCTCTGACAAGAATGGGGAAATACCTCTAATTTCAACACTTAGGCAGGAGACTTGGTGCAAGTTCGAGACCACCCTTGGATACATAGTAAGTGCTCTGGTAGTTAGAGCAACAAAATGAGTTCTTGCATTAAAACAAACAAACCAAGTAGCAACAACAAAAACAAAAATAGAAGGTGATACTGTGGGGAAAGTGTGTTTCTTTTCCGAAGTGACATTCTAAGTGGTTTCATTTTGTAGTTGTTTTCTGAGACAGGGTTTGAGACAGCAGCTTGGGCTAGCTGGGAACTCACTGTACTGTTCAGGTTGGCCTAGAATTTCTGCCTTAGCTTGCCGAAACCACTTTGTCCAGCTTTTGCAAAAACATTGAGCAGGCAAGGTGTCCTAGTGTGCTTTCTGCTGCTGTAATGAACACTGTGACCAAAAGCAATTTAAAGGTGGAAAAGGTTTATTTTCGAGGCGCGCGTTTTCAGGCCTTAGTCAGTGCAAATATGCAATGTAAGAATTGTGGGAAACCGCTGTTATCTGGTAGCTCACGGAGTCATTCACGATCAGCTGGTGTTCTGATACAGCCTCAGACTGCCAGCCTAGAGATGGTTGATTAGTTATTTCTTATTAGTTAGTATTAGTCACTGAAATGAGCCAGTTCAAACCAGTTTAGATTATATTAAACGCAGGTTTATTGGGAAACTGTTTTTGGATGGGCAAGTTCACTGTCCCTGGGGGTAAGCAAGCCAAGGGAGTCACCATAGGAAAGGAGAGAGAGGAAAGAGGGAAGAGGAGAGAGCAAAAGACCCAAATGTCTGGATTATATAGGGAGGAGCCTCTGGGGGAAGGGTAGCCCAGCCCCTGAGCTGGAAAGTTCAGGGTTGGGAGCAGGGTCTGCCAGGTAGAGCCTGAGGGATTCTGGGAGAACCTGCTTTGATATGTAAAATATCCACTTCAGCCTCCAGTCCTGGGGTCTGAAACCTAATAATGGTACCACCTATAATGGATTGGGTCCTCCCACATCTGTTATTGATCCAGACAGCCGCCAAGATGAGCCAAGCTACTAACTCCTCCGTCGAGGTTCATCTTCCCAGGCAGCTCTAGGTTCAATCTGGTTGACAGTGAAAACTAACCAGGACTTAAGGGAAGGTTAGATCAAAGGACACGGCCTGAATGCCCCCCCCCCCCAACCTCCCTCAGCACTTCCTGCATTCAGCTGGGTCTGTCTTGGCTTCTCTCACTCTCGTGCCCCACCCCCACCTCCAACATACACACTGGAGGTGTCTCCAAGATGAGATTTTTTCCAGAATCCAAGGCCTGGAACGGGTGTTCCCCAGCGTTTCTGTCCATCCTCTGGAAGGGCTGGGCGTTTGGGCCAATGGGCAGTCTTCTTGTGCTGTTGGGGACACCAGCAGCAGTTCTTGGCCCGCCCTAATCCCTCCATGGTGTTCATGGTCTGAGTTAGGGATGGGGAGGAGGGTCTTGGCACCATCGAAGGCTCCCGAGGGTGGGGGGAAGAGAATGGAATGGAAGCTAGGAAGGCATTGGTAATTACCAAGCCACCGAGGTTATGGAGAGGCGGGGCTTCTATTCCCCCCCTCCGCTCCTCCCCCACCTCCTGCCCCATGGTCAGAAGAGTGACTGAAAAAAAGGTTTCAGACGTGCAGGCAACTTATTTTTTTTCCATTGCCGGTTGAAAGGCCATTTGCAGGTGGCCTAGAGACTAACAGCTATGACTGAGTCATGGAGAGTCGCAGGTCACAGAACCGGACTTGGGGTCCACGAGGCTTGCAAGGGGTGGTAGTGGTGGTGAGCTACACCTGGCTGTGCAGCTTGGCTCCCTGCAGTCTACAGCAGGGCAAAGCCAGCCCCTGGCTCCCGGGGCTGTGGGGGAAATAATTAATCCCTCTAAAGAGCATTGTAATCTTAGATCAAAGGGGTCTTCCAGCTGCCAAGCACTTTACAGGCACCCCTGGAACACCCACTCCTGGCCGCTCCAGCGCTGGGTGAACACCGTCCAAAGTGCCATCTTGGCCTGAGCCTGGTTGCCCTAGCAAACCTAAGACTTAAACATCTCTTCACCGGCCCGCACACTGGAGGGCCAGGTTCAGGCCTGCAGCCTCTCTTCTGACGCACTCAGGTTTGATTACCGTGTCTCCAGATCCTAAATTTCTCTAGGAAAGGCTAGAAAGGTGTGGAGGAGCAGGACAAGAAGTGGCCTGGGGCTAGACGCATGGGGAGGGGCAGTAGGCGCCAAGGAGGAGGGGTCCTGGGCGTGGCCGAGTAGGGGGCGTGGTGTAAGAGAGAGGGGGCGTGTCTGGGGTGTGGCCAGAGGGTACCTCGCTAGCCCGGAAGGAGCGGGAGGAGGAGCCCCCAGGATCTGGAGTTGTTCCCACGTGAGAGGATCGCTTCGGATTCCTCCCGTGCGGTGGCCGCGGAGTGCCAGGCGCCCGGTGGGGCTGAGATCGCTGGCCCGACGCGCATGGGCGGCCCGATGCGGCGGCGGCTCGGAAGGCTGTGAGCCCGGCGTCCGCCGTCCGAGCCCCGCGCGCCGCCGTGGGGCCTCGCGTCCCCGGCACACGGGATGCGGGCGGCCGATTCGGGTTCATGGGAGCGGGTCCGCCAGCTTGCGGCACACGGCCAGCCGGCTCCGTCTTGCGGGCGGGACACCGGGCCCGCGCGCGTCCCGGAGCCCGGAGCCTGCAAGCTATGCGCGGACTCTGCGGGGCCCCGAGAGCAGCAGGGATCTGGGGCAGTCTCCGATGCAGCCGATGGCTACGGCAGCCAGCCGGGTAGGTGCTCGCGCGGTCCGGAGGGCGGCGTGGTTGCAGGCCCCGGAGTCCGGGAGCCGCCGGGGCCGGGCGCGCGGGGGCGCTCGGGGCCGGGAGCTCGGAGCCGCTGGTGGCAAAGTTGTGTCCTCGAGCGCCGGGTGGGTGCGGCCGGCAGGCGCACTGGAGTTTTTCAGCTTGGGAGCTGGGGTCTTGGGGGTTCTTTGTCAGCACCCCTCTCTCCTTTTGGAACGTCAAGAGGACTGCAGGGAGAAAGGTCAGGGCCATGCCTGTCAGGGTCCTGTGATCCCACGGCGCCTGCAGACTCAGCTCCGGGGCTGGACCCAGAGCGTGGGAAAGGGGCTGTCCAGTACAAAATCGGACGGCCCCTTATAAATTCTTCAGTTTAGGTGTTGGGTTCTCGCGGGGGGCTATTTGGCTCCCTGACTCGAGCGTCCCAAGGCAGTACATGAAGAGAGGTCAGATCTGTTTGTCAGGGTTCGGCGAGCCGGCAAGCCTGTGATGCCTGCTGGGCAGCTGGCTGGACCCGGAGCAAGTGCAAAGTTAGGGAGTCCCCCCTATACTGTGCCTGTAACCCACCTGGTAGCCTTATGTCCGGAAAAGAATGCCTCTAGGCTCTCCCCCCTTGTGTTTGCACAAGCCAAGAGTTGGCTACGTTCGGACACACTTTGTAACTCCGGTGGTGGGAAGCTCAAGCATTGAGATTTCACTAGTGCTTGGCCGATCCGTCCCAAGTGGAGTACCGTGGTTCTGTGTTAAAATTCGCCCAGTGGGTGCGCCCATTCCTGTCTCGGCTGTCTCCCTCCACCCGCCCCCAAGTTAAGTCATGAGTTAGGGGAGGAACCTTGGATCCGCCTGACTCTGAGGGGGGAAACAATTGAGATGGAAGTCTGTGGGCTTTTCCGAGAAGTCTGTCATCCTTCAGTTTGAACTTCTGAACACTTTTCCAGGAACAACGGAAGTGCACAGGATTTTTTTAATTGTTACCATTTTTAAATTATTGAACACCTTACCGGGTGCAGCGAGGGTCCTGAAACCCTACCTGGTATCCAGGCTGTGGGTTTTGTTTTGTTTGTCTGTCTGTCTGTCTGTCTGTCGTCCCTACCCCCCGCCCCCCCCGCCCCCCACCTCACCCCCCAGCTGAGGATCAAACCCCAGGGCCTAGGCAAGAGCTCTCACAGAGCTAAATCCCCAACCCCCCAGGCTGTGTTTTATCCATGCAGATAGGGACCAAAAGATCATTTAGGAGAGTTCTCACTGTCTTAAACCTTGGTCTTGGCATTTCAGATTTTATTTTGTCTAAAGCAGGGTCTTAGGTTGTAGCCCAAACCGACCTTGAACTCCAGACCCTCTGGCATGCTGGGATTGCAGGCAGTGGCTACCTAAAGCCTGGCTTTGGCACCTCAGATTCCAGTCTGTTGTGTGGCAAAGTCTAGTGTGCTGACAACTCTTCCAGGCAAGAAGCTCCTGAGCTGGAAAGCCTCCAGAGTATCTGCCAAATAATTTTTACCTCCGAGGAGAAGCCAGCTGGTGCACAACCACTCACAGGCTAAGCAAATTGTGTCATCTTTTTAAGACTCAGTTTACTCACAGTGGAAATGGGTACCCACTGAGGATGTGATCATTCAAAAGATGTCTCGTCAGCTACCTGTGTGGTAAATACCTGTCATTCCAGGAGGCTGAGACAGAAGGATGTTGAGTTCAGGGACTGCCTGTGCTTCGAAGTAAGGTCAAGGCTGTCCTGGTCAGCTCAGTGATAGGGCACTTGCCCAGAGTGTTTGAGGATTCAGATTTGGTCTCCAGTATTAAAGAGAGAGCAGGCAGGGGAGACGGAAAGAAAAGAGTTGTCCTATGTGCCCCCCCCACCCCCTGCCACTTCCATATATACATATGGATTACACACACACACACACACACACACTTTTTTTTTTTCTAAAGGAGAGGCAAGAGCAACTGAGAAATCACCAAGCCTGTTGTCATAGCAGGTGCATGACAAATACTAGTCCCAGCTTTTTCATGCCTGGCATACCTGCTCACCTGACTGTGTCTACCCCGGGGACTCAGTTTCCCATTAGGTTGTGATGCTGCCTGCCTGTCTCTGCCCTTTTGAACCGTGGGTGTCATGATGACTTTTGCCCCATCTGTAAAAATGCTTCAGGGGAACTGAGGCCAATGTGTTGTGGCTGTGGACGCTGTTAATTACATAAACTCGTGGAAGATGGCCGGGTGGAGATACCGCTGTTGCCTTTTGTGTCTAGATGGGCTCCATTCCTGTGTTTGTGATTACAGTATCCTAATGGCAGGCCTCGAATGGGAAACGCCTGCCTCTCACGTCCGAGACTAGGTTTTTTCCACAGCCCCTCCCTCACTGCATGTCCCTAATAGGGAAGACAGAGTTGGAGATGGCCTTTTCCAACTCATGGGAGGCATTCCTGCAGGAGCCAAGGTCAAACCAGCAGGTCAGCAAAGAAAAAAAAAAGAATGCTGACCTTTCTCCAATTTGCTACTACCTTTATTTATCTCTGTTTACCTTCCTCGATCTCTTTTTCCTTCTCTCTCCTTTCCTTTCCTTTCCTTCCAGGGTCTTCCGTAGCACAGCCACACTCCATATGTAGCTGAGGATGACTTTGAATTTCTGACTCTCCTGACTTAACAGCCTGAACACTGGGATTATGAGCACGAATCGCTATATCCAGTTTCAGGTGGTGCTGGGACTCGAACCCAGGACCTCGTGCACACTAGACAAACACTAACTTTGAGCTACCCCTTGTGTTTGGTCTTTTTTTATTCAAGCTTGAATTTACTTTTATGTGCATGTATATGAATCTATATGCACATATGTGGGTAACCTCAGAGGCTGGAGGAGGGGATCGGATTGCCTGGGACGCATGAGTGGTTGTGAGCCACCAGAGGTGGGTGCTGGGAAGCGAACTCTCAAGAACAGCGTGCACTTGTAACCTCTTAGCTGTTTTTGCATCCCATGGCGTCTGTGTCTTCAAGGACAGAGTTTCAATGATGGCTGGATGCCGGCAGCTGCCAGCCCGGAAGTGGTTTCTGTTTATGGGAGTTTTCTTCTAGGAAGGAAATGGGAACTCTTTGCCTTAGAACCACAAGCCTAAGCTGTTGGGGGAAATAAACATTCCAGCCAGTCTGTGCAGCCACTGTCCTTAGAGTATCAGCTGTTTGTACCAAGCTGGTCACAATGGCCAGTTTAAAGATCTGAAGAGGTGCCTTGCCGGATGAGGCTGTCTGGGAATAGACACAGTTTACCTCAGGATAAAGGTCTGGGCACCTTGACATGGCCCTGGGATCCACAGAGTGGTCATGTTGGGGAGAGTGATAACTCTGACCTCCAGTAAATGGATCAGTGACCAGAGCAGAGGCTACAGGACACTGACTGCTTGTATAGTCCAAGTCCCACTTCTCCTCAGTTCCCTCTGACTCCGAGGTACCTGGGAGACCATTGTGCCTCTTGATGTGGGAAATCATAGTCCCAGAGTGCCCGCCGCCTGAGTGACCCAGGTGCCTACTAGGTGTTCTTAAACTAGGAATGTGAAAAGAATTGGCCATTGTCATTTACCTGGTCACAGTCTGAACACCTGCTGAGCCAGGTGCCCTTAGAGCTGTCCCCAGGATGTAGAAGCCAAAACTACTGCAGTCCGGTTTCCGGGGCGCTTAGACTCTGGGAGGAGATTCCCCAAAGGCCAGTGTGTGAAAGATAGTCATGTCCAGGGACAGAAAGTGCCTTGCAGACAAATGGAGCTGGGAGGAAATCTGGCTGGTGGGACTGGAGTCTACCTGGTGTTAGAGTGTGGTCAGACTGAAGGCATATGAAATGAGGCTTTTGGGTGCGGATACCCTAAAGACAAATGCTGACATTTGTGTCTGTGGACTAGATGCTCAATCTGTCTGTCTACATCTGAACTTGGTGGTTTTTAGTTAGTTAGTTAGTTTGTTTGTTTTTTGGTTTCTTTGTTTTTGAGACATGATTCCCTCTGTCCCGGGCTGGCTTCAACTCACAGTGTACCCTCCCTTGAACTTCTACTCTGCTTTCAATGTGCTGGGATTGAAGCCTGGGCCACGATGTCTGGTGTATGCTATATCTTTTGTACCTCTTTGTAAAATTTAATATTTTTTTTTGTTTTGATTTGATTCGGTTTTTTTGTTTGTTTGTTTGTTTGTTTGTTTGTTTGTTTCCAGACAGGAATTCTCTGGAGCCCTGGACAGCCCGGGGCTTACTCTATAAACCAGGCTGGCTTCAAACTCGGAGATCTGTCTGCCTCTGCCTCCCTGGTGCTGGGATTAAAGACATGCACCAGCCGCCACCACCCTGCATGTAAGATAAAAATCTTAAAGAAAGGAACAAAAAGAGCCCCTCACTGGTTCTAAAAGCTCTGTACAGGCTGAGCTGCATCCTTAACCTTAGCTCCACCCTTTCTGAAATCTTTAGGACTTTCTTACCTTTCCTTTCCCTCTTGGCTTCTTGCTTTCAGGGCTTAGTAGCCAGTTAGTATACCCTGGGGCACCTGCTCCCTTGAGCCCTTCTCAGCATAAACTAAACAAGAGAACTTGTCCTAAATTGTTCTAGGAATAGCCTGGAGTAGGTGCAGTTGCCAAGGGAACCCTGTGCTTGGAAAAGTTGAGAGACTTGCCCAAGGTCACACAGGCAGTGGGTAGCTCAGCCTAGGAGTGTGCTGGTAGACCTCGGTCTTGGAGAAAGGGAAAAACCTTGTGTTGTTCTGAAGGAATTAGACACTTTATTAAACTTAAGGTTTTTTTTTTTTTCTTTTAACTTTTTTGCTTGTTTGTTTTCCAAGGCAGGCTTTCTCAGTGTAACCCTGGCCATTCTGGACCAGGATGGCCTCGAATTCTGCGATCTGCCTGCTTCTGCCTCAGGGTAAAGGTGTGAGCCACCATCACCTTGCTTATTTTCCATTTTTAAATGTTGGTCTTCTCTGCACTTGAGGCTTACGCAGCACCAGCCTTCCTTTATCTTTGGGCGTTAGCAGCTTTAGCGAGACCTCCTTCTGTTAACCACTCTGCAAGGACCTTCTGCTAGGAAGAGGATGAGATAGGTTCCCTTCCGCACCAGGCACCGGACACTCCCAGCAGCCGTCCACTAAGATCTATAGGTTTTGTTTACCATCCTTATGTGCCAGGGCAGGATGGAGGTTGCCAGGATGATCTAGGTGGTCAGAGGTATAAACCACTTTGAACAGTGTTTTCCCAGGGACCCTTGCAGTGGTTCAGTGTTTTGGAATGATTCTTATTTTTGACCAGGGCAAGAGCAGGTTTAGACATAAATATATACATATGCTGATTAGGATTTCTAGATTCTGCTTCTTAGAAGCCGTGTGGCATCCAATAAGTTACTGAACGTCCCGAACCTCAGTTTACCCTTCTTTAAAGTAGGGAGTGCTTTTACCCATTTGAGAGCTGGAGTTTGAACAGGAGTCTAATTACTGACGTGTTTATCTGTGGGCCCTGGAGCTATGGGTGCTACCAAGCGACAGGGGAATTCTCAAGGTCCAGAAGGACTTGAAGTGTGTTCAGTTGTGTGTGTGACATTGCCACCCATATCACTGTAGTCAGGACTGTTGAGGTTTTGGTCTTTTTGGTGTGTGATAGTTTCATGTAGCCCCAGGCTTGCCTAGTACCCTCAGTGCAGCCAAGCCTAGCCTTGAACTCGGATCCCCTGCTTCTTTCGGCCCTCCCCCTGCTGCTGGGATTCCCAGTGTACATCACCAGGCAGGTGTATATTGGGGTTTGGTCAAGCAGGTGTCTCGGAAGGACCGGCTGCTGCTCTGGCCTTGTGAGTCACTGGGGATGCTGCACAGTGGTTGCCACACACCCCTGATATTCTCAGTAACACCCCAGTGTGAGTTGCCAGGTCTGGGTCCATTTGTCACTCAGTCTGCTGGAGGAAGGGTTTATGCTTCTTTTCATCTTCTCAGGGGAGGCGGCACCCACCACCCTGAGGTTCACCTCTGTCCTCATGATAGTGTAAGTCGGCAAAAATGGTAGATCAGGTGGATTTGCAGGCAGACAGGTTTTTGCCCCAGCAGATAAGCCCACACCTCATTAAAGCTGGCCAAAACGATCACCCAGGAGCCCTGTGTTGGCTGAGTCACTGAGGGTTTCAGCACTCCAGAGAGGGGAGCCAGGCTGGGGAGGTGTGCACGAGTGTGTGCGTGTGCGCGTGTGTAGTTATTTTAATGGCTTTTCTCTCAGTAAAGGCGTTGGATGTCATGTCTATCGGATGAGTGCCTTCCAGGGAGGGGGGACGTCGGGTTCACCACCAGTTCCCCAGGGCCACCTCCTCTGCAGCCCCTGTGCAAACCTTCGAGATGGTAGAGACTTCAGGCTTTCTCTCGTTTGCTGCTTGGATGCTTTCAAAAGAGGCCAGATGGAGGACTCAGCTCAGGGTGATTCCTCTCAGCTCTTGCCCAATATCCACAGCTCTGCAGATGCTGTAGAAACCCCTGATCTGGAAGAAATTCCCAGCCAGGTGGCAACTGCAGGTATGTGGGACCTGATGCCTCGGCCCTGGCCTGGAGACACTGAATCCTGGCTCTGGAGAAGGGGCCGGGGAGGGCAGTTGTGGTATCTGTCCCCAGTGTCACATGCTGGATTTGGGGTGGGGGTGGGGTATACCAAGGTAACACCCACCACCTGGCACCTGGTGGCTGATCTGCAGGTGCCTGGATTTGGAAGGTGGCACAGGCTAGTTTAGGCTGTAACTTTATCTCCGGCATTGAATGTGTTTCATGCCTTTTAATTGTATGGAAGCTTCAGAAGGCCCTCCCTGGAGAATGACAAAGAAGGTGCAAACAGCAACCTAGTCTCCTGGGAGCTTTGGTCCCACACCTACCTACACAGCGCTGACACCAGGCTCCTAACTTTGAAACTTTGAGCACCCAGGCAGAAAAGAATGTGCCCTTTTTCTCAGGACAGGGAACAATGTGTTCTTTCCTTAGGGCAGCTCATTTGCTGAGGGCCAGATTTTTGCTCTGATGCAGGTGCTAAGGCCTGTTAATTCCCATGGCCAGGAGACAGCTGGCATTCTCCCCAATTCACAGATGAAGCCATGGAGGCCCAAAGAAGTTAGTGGATACTAAATATCTGTTCCAGATTGCCTTTGCAAGAATGTTATTCTTGGTAGTTTGGCCCCCTGCAGAAGCTGAGATTCTGAAAACTATGATCTTTTCTTTCAGTCTTTCTGTTTTTAATTTTAGTTTTTTAAGACAGGGTCTCATGTAGCCCAGGCTGGCCTCGAACTTGGTAATGGCAGACAATGACCTTGAAATTTTGGACCTCCTACCGTCTATCCCTCAAGTGCTAGAACTGTAGGCTTACTCCTCCTTTTCTTCTTTTGAGACAAGGTCTCAATGGGTAGCCAGGCTGGCATCGAACTTACAGAGACTGTAGAGTGCTCGGGCTACACCCGCATGCACTCCCACGCCCCCACACCACAACAGAGGGCACTAAGTGTTTCAGACTTAAAGCTCTGAGTATTTTTGTTGTTGTGATGTTTCCCTTCTGAAACAGGCTTTTATTTAGGCTGGCCTTGAACTCCTGACCCTCCTACTTCTACCTTCCAGTTCCTAGGATTACAGGCACAGGGCTGTACTGTTGTGTTTGCCTTCTGTTGCCTTATGCAGTGCTGGGGATGCAACCCTTGGCCCTGTCCATGTGGGGTAAGCACCCTGCCGGCTGAGTTACATTCCAGCCCTGCATTTTGACACAGGGTTCCACAGACAAGACTTTGAAAACTTGCCCTTTGTCTTTTTGGGGGTCGGGGTGTTTTGGAGGCCGGGCCATGCATCCAGGCTTCCCTGTCTCCTAATATCATTACCAGCAGTCTTTTTTATCTCCCATGGGTGTCAGTAGTGGACACAGCCTCTTTAAACTAATGACTAGTTTAATCCCCCTGCCCCCTCCATTTTCATCCGTGCTCTGGCTTCCTTTCTTAGACTCCCGTAGATGGACCACATGGGTCGGTTGGTCTTGTGAGCTCACCAGACCCTGCCTGTCCGGAGCCAGTGCCTGGCTGGGTTCTAAGGAAACAGAGGAAACCAGCTCTCACCTGTGATTCATCTCTTCTTAACTTCTTCTGGTCCCCAAAGCCACCGGTGGAGCCTGTTTTTCCAGCCTCTCCGAGCCCAGCCTCCACCCGCCCTGCCCCAAGTCCCTTTGGACACCTTTGTTGCTGGTGCTGAGGTTCTGTGGAGGCAGCTCATGTAGCTGTGCGCCGGTGCTCCCTCCTGCCACGTCACATTCCTCTCTGCCCTGGGAAGGACCACCCGGAGGGCTGTCTCCTTCACATCTTTGGGAACTTGTACCCTTAGGGGTCAGGGACTTAGGTGTTAGCGGGTAGGCATGTCCTGTTTTGGACCCTCTGCATGCTGAGTTGAGTAAATTCAGTGGTCCAGGCTGGTACTGGGTATCACTCCTTCCCTTTATGGGTTCGAATTTTACATTTGTTTATTTATTGATAAGTGCGAAGGCCCTTGGATACCTGTTGGGAATGGCTTTTGCCTTCAACCACTTGGGGCCCTGGGACAAATCTCAGGTTTTCAGGCTTGGAGAGTATTGTTGTAACCACTGAACCAAATCTCAAAAACGGATAATTGTTGAAACAAAGTAGCCTAGGCTCACCTTTAACCGCCCTAACTTCAGATCTTTCTGTAGCCACCTCCCAGGTGTCAGGATTGCAGGTTGTGTCAACCCGTTGTGCAGTTGTAGTCCCTTTAAAGGTGTGGGGACAACTTGGTCCTTACCCCCTCTTGGTCCTGGTGTGTCATTATTTGTGACTGCCTAGCTTTGGCTCTCTTCCTTATCCTGGGGATATGCCTAGAACAGAAAGGTGACCTGTGTTTTACTGGGAGGCGGGGTGTTCTCCAGGGCTCAGGGCACCAGGCAAGGCCCTGTGATGTCTTCTCCGGACATCAACCTGGGGCCATGATTTGGTCATGTTTGCTTCCAGTCTATGTGCTATGCTACCTCGCCCTGGGTGACAGGTGTGACCTCTCTGTCTCCTTTCAGATAAAGCATAAGGGGTTGGCTCTATCGCCACCCACACACCATGGGTACTTCTTGCTCCCTGTGGGCTTCTAGTGTCTGACCTGGGGTGGGAGTCATCGATGACCCAGAGCAGCCTTTCGTGGGGTGGCGGGGCAGATTCCCTCAGCATTCCATCAGGCGGTCAGGTAGGCAGGCATCTCTATCTGTGTCTTTCTTGGGATCCTCTAAGTTCCTTCTGCCACTCAGGCAGCTGAGAAAGAGGCGAGCTTGCATTCTGAATGGTCCCCTTCCAAGGCAGGAACCCCAGAGGCAGAAGCTCACTCTGGCTTCTAGGGCAGATGTAAGGCTGTTCCTGTAGTACGGTTTTCCTGCCATGGTTCTACAGGTGTGGGTAAAAGTGTTTGCCCTGTGGGAATGATCTAGAAGGGTCCCTCTCTTTATAGTGTTGAACAAAACCCTGCTTTTTTGGGAAGAGTTTATTCTGAGCCACATGTGAGTGCCCAAGGCCCAGGGGGTCCTGGGTGGGATTCCATTTCCAAAGGTGAACTTGAGTAGCCACAGAACAGAAGGAAGTCAGGAATCAAAGCAAGTACCAAGTCCACGCATGGGGACATCAGCTAGGCAGGTGACAGCAGAGCAAAGGCTCAGAGATGCTCTCTGATTGCATACTTAGCTTTGAAGTTGGTGGAAGCTAGGGTCTGCTAAATCAATACATTCCAAACACCCTACCTCAAAGTCACAAGCCTGTGAGGTCAGATCCATGTTAGGTAAATGGCGTCTGCAGGTACCAAAGAGATCCGTGAGATAATTTTAGCTCTTGACCGGCAACATTCCTTCTCTCCCAGGCATGAGTTCTAGTCAGTTTTAACTAGCCCTTCGGAGAAGGAACGTCAGTTCACAGTAGGGGAAACTGAGGCAGACACCGTGAGACGGATGTTTGACAGAACTTTCTGAAGCCTCTTGGGGATTGGAGAACCAAACTGTACATTTAGCTGATTTGTAATCAGCCACTTGTGACTGGTGGTCACTACTTCAAATGCAACCAGGGCTCCCAAAATGCTTCTATATAAAAGCCTAAGATGTTTGCTTTGCTGGGGCCGTTCCCTAAGGCATGACTACTGGACCATCTGTCTGACTCACCTGGGAACGTGTTATCTTTAAATGTCATTTTTGAGGCCCTGGACCTAACCAGATAGAAAAGAAAAATCTGAAAATGGCCCTTTGAATAGGGCATTTTAAAGATTAACTTTATTATATTTTGGCATATGTGTTTGTGTGTGTGTGCACGCTCTTGTGTGTGTAACTGTCGGGGCCAATAGAGATGGCACATTCCCTGGAATCATTAGCTATTAAGTCTTGACTGAATGTGATACCATGGGAGACAGAGGATCCTCAGGGTTCTTCAGAGTTAATCAGTATTTTTATTTCAAAATTCAATCATTGTACTAAAAATATTCCTTCCCATAACTGCATAGTAGAAATTGGCAGAAATACGTGTAGGGCCATCTCAGTGATTGCTGAGATTTCTGTCCTAATCCCAAGCCAAGATTTATTGAACAGGTTTTACAGAGCTGAAGTCAGCATCTCACTCAAGCAGCAGTTTTTGAAGCAAATGTTCCAACAACACGATCCAAAAATATGCTAATTTTGTGTACACTGAGGCATGCTGGGAAGAAAATACCAAAAGTCTTTGTTTTTCATAGTTAATATGTTAATGTTTCTGTAAGAGCAGAAAGTTTTGTATATCTAATTAAAAAACACAGAAGTCTTGGATCGGAGCTGAGGAGTTTTAGACGTTTTCATTGGCTTTGTATGGCAAGAGGGTATGCGTCGAACACAGAGCAGGGGGCGTGTGGTGTGATCGGAGCCAAGGCCGCAGTGAAGTCACAGCATGCAGTACAGGTGGGTGTTGCTAGAATCACCCTAGGGTCACATAATTTTGAACTTTGCTTAGTTTTGTGTGTTCAGATTATAGACTTGTTTATGATTTCTTTATGATGCTCACCACATCCAGGCCCCATAGGCTAGGAAGCTGCGGTGCTGAGGAGAGCGATTTTGTGGATAAGGAGTGGCCTGTGCCTCTGGGCCCCTTGCTGTGGAAGTGAGGACCTTACTGGTCTTTGGTTTGCAGATTCCTGCTTGTATTTCTGACACAGGCTTTCTTTACATAGCTCTGCCTGGCCTTGTGCTACATAGACCAGGATGACCTTGAACTCCCAGTGGTCTCTCTGAGGTTGCCTTCTTTCCCGGTGCTGGTGGTAAATGCTGTCACACAGCCTTGCCTTGAAGTTTTGTTTATTTTTGGTTTTGTTTGGTTGGTTTTTTGATAAGACAGGTCCTTTAGGGCAGAGGAGGCCTCCTCCTCAGGGTCCCATTGCCTTCTGTGAATCACTCTCTCTCCGCCCTTCTTCGTGAGCAATTCAACTGTTGATACCCCTCAGGTTGGCTGTGCCTTTGTCTCTGCGTCTCCTTCCTCTCTTTCTTTGGTCCTCGCTGTTGTGGGTGGGCTTACACTAGACCCCTCCATCTGTTGGCTCTATTCACATGGAGCTTGGCCCAGTTGGCTTGATACACCCCAGTAGGGTCCCAGGTGAATGTCCCTGTCACCACCCTCTTGGTACTAAGTGGGACAGCTGGACTGGGGGTGGGCTGGGGTGGCTTACTCTGTGTCTCAGAAGCATTAGCCCTTTACAAGCGTGTATGCAGGGGACATGCTAGGTAAGAAATGCATAGCTTCTCTTCAGAGTCTAAGGGCTGCCTGGGCTCCGGGATGTCACATAGCTGGACTTTCCTGAGAACTGTCTGGGTCTTTGCTGTGATGGGAGTTATCTGCTTGTCCCAAGAGTCACTTGGCTTCTTGAGGGAGAGTCGAGGCTTGCTCCAGGTCAGGCAAGACAGAGATGGACTAAAGCTGACACTGCATTTCTTGGTCACAATTGATTTGGTAGGTGGAAGTTCTCACCAGCCAGGTTGGTGCCCGGGATTGCAATTCCAGGAGGGAACGACCTGACTGTGGTGCAAGGGGCTGCTTGCTTGCTGCTCACTTTGTTTCTTTGTTCCTTCCTTTTTTTTTAATCCTAGGTTAGCGATAGTGTAAACATCTCTCATTGGGCCCCTTGAAAACCTCAGCCAGCTGTGCTACATTGTATATGGGTGTGCGTGGGTGCTTGGGTGGCCTGCGTGGGTGCTTGGGTGGCCTGCGTGCCTGTGTGTGTTTTGTTTATGACCTCCACCCCTGCCTGCCTGTCTCGTGAGCCCAGGGAACATGCATCCATCTTCCTTCCACTGGGACAGCCACAAGGGACGTGCAGTATTTTACGGGTATCAGGAGAGAGGTCACCAGCCTAAGGCCTGGACCATCCTTGGTGTATATGGTTGGAAGATGACAAAATGAGAAACGTAAGAGCCTTCGGTTCAGCTGAAGAGAGCAGGGCCAGGGAAGGCTGATGCACAGGCGTGGAGCCTCGGCCTCCACAGCTGTTTTCTGAGTTTTGAGTTTTCAGTGCCCAAGCTCTCAGGCACGGAGCCCCCTGCCCCAACCCCTCGCCACCCCATCCAGACCTTGTCCCCCTTCACTTCCAGTGTTCCTTTATTGAAGTCAGACACTTCTCCATGATCGTCCACTGGCCAAGCTGGAGTCTGTGCCCTGGTGGCTTCATTCTCCCACGAGAGGCATGCAGCAGGCTTGCAGGAAGCCCTATCTTGACCCCTCTCTGCCGGCAGCTTGGGCCAGGGACCTGTGTGCGCGTTTCTTGGACTTCAAGAATGGGTTGAAGCCGCCCTAGCTGCTGGGACCTGCAGTGGCCCTGGCGTGAAGGTGTTTAGTGTCGAGAACCCCTAGCCCTGGATGGTGGCATCAGGAGGACCTCGATGGGTAAATCATACACAGCCTTTGCCTGGCTGGTTCGAGCAGGTCTACACAGTACCAGGCCTGGTCTTGTAATCTGCATTCTGTGAGCTGGGTGGGAGACGGGGTGGAGAGCCACCCGGAGCTTCCATCCACATTTTTCAAATACTTTTCCCCTCTGCTCTCCCAAGAAGGCAGCTTTCAGCTAAGAAGAGGCCTGACCTTTGAACTGTTGGGGGAGCCCAGACAGCCAAGGTCTGGGGTGGGGAAGATGGGACTTATTATTGGGATGTCAGCAGCCGCTCCAGGCAGGAGTGAGATGCATCCCTGGTTGTAAATTAGAGAATGTTATGAGAGGAGAAGATTCCCGTGTGGAACCCTGTATTAACACTGCTGGGGACCGTCAGCCCCCTGACTCCCCATCTACTGGAAGCCCTACTCTGAAAGATCTGTCAGCAAAGAATGTTCCTGACAGAAGGTTCCAGAAGCCTTCAGGAACAGTGCTGCCAGGCAAGAGGAGAACCAGCTAGCTCTCAAGGAAGGAGGAGAAGGGCGAATATCCCAACTGTGTGTGGTAGTCTCACACAGTAGGTCAGGATGTGGAGACTAATTCAATCTCTTACCAACCTTGTAAGGCAGATGGGAGCATAGAGCCTTAGAGAGGCAGGGTAGCTTGCTGGGACTCTGGAAAGGTGGGAGAGACTCAACGTAACCTTCTCACCACTGAGCCCCCTTGTTCTGCAAAGGCGCTCAAAGCTAGAGGTCATAGAAGAAGCTCCCATATTGGAGCCAACCACTGAGACTGCCCCTCAGCCCCTTAGCTTTTGCCTCCTCCTTCCCAAGAACCCCACCTTCCTCTTGATCCTGATTACACAGTTGGTGTTGTAGTAACCTCTTCAACCTGAATAAGCCTGTGCATTGAAAACACAGTTCAGTTAATTGAATAATTGAATACAAGCTGCGTGCCTTGATTGGGCAGATCAACCAGTACACTATTCCCCAGCTATGAGATCCCTTATAACTTGCGGTTTCTCCAGGCCACGTGCTTCAGCTCCATCTTCCTTCCTTCCACCACCACTTCCTCCTCCTCTTCCGGAGACCCTCTCTTTTACCTCTCTCCAACCCTCCAGCTCCACCTTTTCTTCCCTTGCCCAATCACCCGTTCACACCTTTATTTTGCAAATTAAAATGGGAAGAAGGTTCTGATGAAGTCACTGGAGTACCTGACTAGGCAGCCCTTCCAAGGGAAGCAGAATTAGCATCAAAATACAAACAGCTCCAGGACAGCCCACCACAAGTTGGCCTATGTTTCCTTGTCCTTTTTTTTTCTTTTTCCTCCTTTTGTTTTTAGTTAGGGACTCACTTAGCCCCAGCTGGTTTTAAATTCTCTACATAGCTCAGGATGACCCTGAACTTCTGATTCCCTTGCCGCCACCTCCCCAGTGCTAGGATTTTAGGCGTACATTGCTGTGCCGGAAATCAAAATCAGGTCCTTGTACTGGACAAGCACTCTATCAAGAGAGCTCCACCCCCAGCCCAGCCAAATAAAGCATCTGACACATTATCTCCCCTCTACATCTAGTTCAAAGGGCGTAGCTTCCTAAAAGGAGGGGCGGTGATAGGGTCCCCATTTTGAAGTTCTCAGAAACTGATAGCAGAGATCTCTAGGGATAGGTCGGGCCTCTTTGGAATTGGTGCTCACAGTCATGACGGGGGTCCTAGGAAGATAAGGGTGGACAGAGAGCAGCTTAGAGAAGTGTGGGTGTGCCCATCCAGGAGGCTCTGTGCTGCAGTGGACAGGAGCGGGTGGAGGACCACCCACCCTGAATGACAAGGCTGAGCCACCACTTCTCCTTCTAATGAGAGCAATAAAGCACACCACTAGGTTCAGATAGTAACATAATAGACGAGAACCCACTGAAGACAATTAAAGGCCATATATTGGGACGTGGTTGTCTGGGCCCATTGCAGAGCCTCCTTGGTGTAAGGACGCCATCTTGTCCTATCCAATACAGGCATCCTTTCCCTGGTCTTGAGGCTGGTCTACATCTCAGGCTTCATTTGCAGTTATATTTATGAGGACTGGGTGTTGGGGCGGCCCTGTGGCCCATCTCAGAGCAGCACCCCGGGATGTAGTGATGTGGGGGGTGGTGATATCTGACAGCCAGGAGAACAAGACTCACTGGCCTGTACTCTTGGGCTAGGCTTTTATTCTTCGTGCCTCGAATTCCTCACTGAAGGAGTCTTGAACCTCTAATTCTCCTGCCTCCGCCTTTCCTGCTAGGACTATAGTTACACCGTGCCGTGCCCAGTTGCCACAGTGCAGAAGACAGGAACGCAAATCCCCGTGGGTGGTGAGCAGGTTCTCGCTTCAGCTTAGCTACAGCTCCAGTCTGAGGCTGGATGTTTCTGTGGCCTTCGGCCTAGCAGAGAGCCCTGGAGCCACAAAACTAGGTGGCCCAGAGCGTCCCAGGTCCTTCCTGGGCTGAAGACTGATAAGTCCACACATGCTGGATACCAATAGGATTCCCGAGATCCTGTCCGCCTCAGCCTGCCTGCTTCTGCTCAGCCCAGCGTAATTTTTCAATTAACTTGATTGGCTAGAGACCCAGGCACCCTGGAGTGTGGGAAACAGACCCAGGCCGGAAGTGCCCCCTCTCCTTTGGCTGGCCTGGGATTCCAGAGGGAGGATCTTATTTCATTGGGGTTGGGGGGAGGACACCAGGATGTGATCTGGTGCCCTCTCTGAGATATTCCAGATGGCGCCTTCTGGGAATCCCAGCCACTTGGCTCTGGGGGAGCCTACCCTCCTTTCCCGTCCCAGCTCTCGATGGGACCAGTCTCTCTCTCAATAAAGGAACTTTACTGTGACGCAGTTTATAAAGCTAGTCCTGCCGGGTTTCATAAGCGAAACGTTTCAAATATGCATAGCGTTATTTTCTTCCCATCTGAAGCAGCTGTGCAGTCAGGCAGGTGGATAACGAGGAGGGAGTTGCCGGCATTTGAGGGTGCCCGCCAGTGCTTTTGAGTCCTGTGTCCCTGATAGTCCATTGGGGTTAGGGACGAGTGTCTGCTGTGGTCACACCACCTGAGGCAAACTCGTTGTCTTTCCCTCTGTCTACAGGTTCTGCTGACCCGAGTTGGTCCAGACATCTGGCTGGCTGACTTGTGTTTCCTGAGGGCTGATACTGTGCTAGGCTGTAGGGAGAGAGCTTTATCACGTCAGCCCCGGAGGCCCACTGTGACACCTATTCTCTATACAAGGGGGAAAAGGTGACTCTCCAGGGTCAAAGAATCACCATTAGTGTGTCTGCTCATGCGTATTCCCCCACCATTCCATTCCCCCCTCACCCCCAACTCCCCTTCCCAGTCTTCCCCCCAACCCCCCCACTCCCTCCACTCACCCCCCCTCGCAGAGGCCAGAACAGGGCATCAGATCCCTGGAGCTGGAGTTGCAGGGTGGTTTAGAGCCGCCGGCGGTCATCCAGAAGAGCACATACCCTTAACCCCTGAGTTATCTCTCCTGGAAGAGGCAAGATTTGAACCAGGGAGCTGACTTCAGAATCGGGACTTATCCTGGCCTCTATGGTCATTTTCACAGGGGATCAAGAAGAAGGAGCGAGGTGTCACAGGACAGCTGGAATCTCCCAGTATTTGTCTCTGTGGCCCCTCCAATTCTGTTGCCTTGTTTGGACCAGTCTGGACTTGAGTTTAGTGCTTGCCTTAGGTGGGGTCTAGTGCAGCACACACCCCTGTGTAATGTCGACCCCAGGGGAGCCCACACCCAGCCCACACTTTCCTATGTGTGACGGCCGCGTCCCCCTGTGAGGTCATTCATATCTGTCCCCTAGGCAGGCTTGACATACACTGATGTATTTGACCTTGAGTTGACATTTGAAATTGGTTTAGATTCGACCAGCCCAAGCACATTTTCTAGCCTGACTTCCAGTTTGATCCAGTCCACTCAAGGTAATGAATCTATACCCCTCTCTGAGTCTCAGTTTATCCGTCCGTACAATAGGAATGGAAGCCTGGCTTTTGCATCCAGAGCTTCTCACCGCTAGTCAGGATGAACCCGTTCTGATAGTGGCAGGGGTTTGCATCGGCTCCATGGATGCCAGAGGCAGCTTGGGCTCTGGAACAGCAACCTAGGGCGCTGGACTGGGCTGGGCTGGGCTGGGCTGGGCTGGGCTGGCTCAGATGATAGGTACAGCTTGCCATGAGCTCTGGGCCTCCTGTGTTGAAGGCTTGGACCACTGCATGGTGTGGTGACGAACGCCTGCTCATCTGTTTCCGTCCCGTGTTTCCATCTTGTTTTCTTTAGGTAGACAGAGGTGGGAAGTGAATTGGGAAAAGCTAAGCCATGTAAGGAAGTGCCGGCTGGTGTCTCTCTCCCTCGGGGTAGTGGGCCTGCTGGAAGCTTAGCCAGGCTGGATGGGTGAGTGGGCAAAGAAATACATACCTGGAAGAGAACTGCTTCTGTCTGTTGGAGGAAACAAAAGCTATTTAACCTTTGGGGAGGTCGGCAGGGGCTACTGGGGGGAGGGTACATCATTGGCTGGGGTGCTGGGGATGTCTCATACTCGTGAGGAGGAATTCCAGGTGCTCTGGAAATGACTTTATAACGGAAAAAGATGCTTAACCTAGCTACCAGCAACCTCCTCTGGTAAGGCAAAGGTGGGGGGCACAGGGCAATGTGCCCAGGGCCATGCAGGCCCTGGGCAGGGGGACAGCGACCCCACTCTTCATCTCAGGACATTTCCGGGTTTTGCACATGCCTCCACCCCACTCTTGTTCCAGGCCGATTCCCCCAGTCCCATAACACTTTGGCCCCATAAGAAAACAGGGGAGCAGGCAAGGACTATCTGGTGACTTCTCTGTCACTAACCCATGGATACCTCCTTTCTAAAGAATGACTTTGAGAGGGAAGAAGGCCACTCGAAGAGAAGCCCACTTTGAAGTCTGTCCTCTCTGGTCAGCTTCTTTTTTGTGGTATTTCATAGGGTGCCGTTTAGGGAAGGGGCTTGGTTTTGAACTTTGGGACCTGACGAACTTCTGAGCTGAGGTGTATCTGAGCCATCAGAACCAGCTCTCTGACCTTGAACCAGCCAGCCCATCTGTCCAATCTCTGCACCTGCAAATTGGGGTTAGCTTGCTTTTGCCTCACTGGGGAACACAGGACCTCTCACACAGGCTAGACGGGCTTTGCTACTCTGCCACGCCCTCAAGCCTTTGCCTGCGCTGATTGGTCCAGATTCTACCACCGAGTCACGCCCTCAGCCTTTGCATCTGTAAATTGGAACAGATGCTGCTTGCTGTCCAACTCTTCTGTGTGTGATGGAGGAGGGACTCTTGGTCCAGGCTCAAAGTCAGCCTCTGGGTGAACACCCAGCCCAGGCTGTGAACTCAAGAGCTGTGTGGTTGGTGCTCCAGGATTCCTTCGGGTAGCAGGAGAGGGCAGCGGGAGGCTGGCCTCTGGGGACACAGAGCAGTGGAAACAAGTAGTTGAGGAGAAAAGCTCATAAATCTTAAGCAAGTAAAATCGACTCCTGTGTCTGGAGAAGTATCATAGCTTGCAGGGCTTGGCATCGCGCAGGGAGCCTTCATGCTTATAGGGGTGGGGGCTCCTCCAAAACGGGCAGAATTGATTTGCCAGGATTTTTTTTTTTTTCTCTTGCAAGTAGTAGAAAACTTGGCTCAGACTATCAAGAGCATTCAAGTGAGTGTTCTTGTAGGGAAGAACTGAGGTGTAGATCTCTCTTCAGATGTGGTCTGAGTTACCTTGGCTACACTTTGTTGGTTACCACTCATGGGGTTAGCAGCCCCAGAGCCCACCTGGAGTCTGATGATGAACTCTGGGTGGGCGGGCTTAGGTCACGTGCCTTCCCTTGAACCGATCACAGTGGTCAAGGTGTCAGCATCGGTCAGTCAAGGACCCGTTTCCATTTGTGAAAGACAGGGATGGGGGGGTCAGGGGAGGGTCCCCCAAGAGGTGTTTCAAAGCCCAGTGATGATGATGCTGCGTCGTAAACGGAAAGGGGATCTGGAAAGGTGGCTGTGAAGGTAAATGCTTGCCACATTCGAAGGAGAACCGGAGTTCAGATCCCAGAACCCCAGCAAAGATGTGTATCTCTCACCCCAGCTCTCCTAAGAAAGACAGGAAGTAGGAACAGGAGAATCTCGGAAGCTCACAGGCCAGCGAGCCCCGCATATGCCATGGCAAACTCAAAGAGAGTCCATCTGAAATAAAAAGTGAAAGTTAAGGACTAGCTCCTAGGGTTGTCCTCTGACTTCTAAGTATATACGTATGCTATAAGTAGCCCGTATCGCTATATATGTATAAGTAAGTATACATGTATGCTGTTAGTAGCTCATGTAAGTACACATTCATGCACAAAATAATAACACGTGAAGGGAGTCTTTATCCAGTGATGTCCAGGTTTAGCTCCCAGCAGAGCCTAATCCATGGATGTAAAGAAACTGGGAAGGAGTGGTGGTCGAGCCAGCCTTTTAGAAGTAGTGGCATTGTGGCTCAGATCCTAAGTTCTGTGTGACTCCTTGTACCAAGAACCTAGGATAGCCCTGTCAGCCCACCAGATTTGGGTGAGCTGTAGTTAACCTGATGCTTCTAATAAGACCCAAAACAATGTTTCCACCGAGGGCTAGAGGAGGTGGCCATCCCACCCTCTCCCATCCTGCCCAGCCAAGCACATGATAGTAGCTGACTCCTTGCCGCCACTAAAAGCCCGAGCCAAGATTCATTCACCTGCTCTCCCCCCAAGCCAGACCCTGCAGCCACCCGCTGCTACCCTATCCCAGCCAGACAGTGTATTCGATACTGGAACCACCCAGTGAGGGATGTGTGCAGCTTCATGATGGCCAGGTCTCCGTCAGACCAGGGAGTCCTGTGTTCCCTGGTGACGATGCTCAGATTAAATTTGAGTCTGTCCCTACACTTAGGCTTCCTACGGTCTCCCTCCCAGGGCAGGGCTTTTAAATGCATCAACGGAGGGAGCATAGCCCGTGGTCAGTGCACCACCCTGTCCGAGGAGAAAATTGGAGCTCTGAGATATTGAATATATAGCTCAGTTCCCTACTGGGGGAGGATGGGAACCATAACCCTTGAGGCAGCAAGATGATGAGGGATGAGTCCAGTGTCCTCACAGGAGAAGTTTAATCTGCAGGGCAAGCCGATGCTCACCATGCCTAGACACACCTACAGTGGGGTAAAAACTACATTACCCAGGGACTCTTGGGGAGGGGGGAGTGCCATGTGTGACAGCATCAATTGAAGGTAGTTGTCCTTCCTGTTTGGGAATGGAGCTTCCGAGTGGCAAGATCACATGATGTGACAGTCCTTGAAAGCTCCAGCACCGTCTCTGCCACCTACGAGGGACAGTGGCCTGGGGATGTGGGGGTTGAGACAGGCAGAGAACCTGACTAGTCGGGACAGTGGTGGTCTGAGAAGAGGGGACTGTCTCCAGTTCCCCCTCCCTGTACCCAAGCAGGATCAAGACAGGAGCAAGGCAAGCCTAGACCAAGAAAGGAGGAAGGTCCAGTCCAAGGGAGGCTGCATTAGTTAGTCCTAGAGCTACTTTGGCCTCTGCAGCCCTACTAGCTGTCAGCACACACTGGGCACCATTGTATCCTGGCCCTTCCTGTGTTTTCCTGAGACTCTTCTGACCATCACAGGATCCAGGGCGCTTTCAGAGCTATCTTTATAGCAACGGACAGTCCCTGCTTAATGACCCCTGCCCCTCTCAGGTGGCAGGAAAAGATAGAAGCAATGGTAGTGACTACTCAGGAGGTTTGGGAATCCTCTGCCCAACCATGGCGAGAGGGGGTGGTGGGGGCATTGAGTGTAAGGCTATGTCTGTAGTCTGACACCCTCGGGAGAGAGCAACCCTGCTTAACCCCACCCCCGACTGTATCCCTCAGCTTCACATCCCTTCAGATGCCTTGATGGGTTCATGGAAGGAACTAAGGAGCACCCTAAAGGGCCAGGGAGGTGTTGCCAGTACCACTCAGAAGACCTTACTCTGTCCTGGGCTGCCGGTACACCTTTCCCAATTCTGTTTTTGGGCGCCCCTCGTCCACTGTCTCATCCCATCTTGCTTCCAGTCAACCATGCCAACAGCACAGGACTCGGCCCAGACCCTGCACTAGCAAGACCAGCCCAGGCCCGGCCGCCTGCCAGGCTCAGGGTGGCCCAAAGAGAGACAAGCCAGAATCTCCCAAGTCTCTCCCACACAGCACAGGGTTGCCTTGTGGCCTTCGGGAAGGATCTTGTCACCTAGCACAGGGCCACCAGGGGAGCAGAAAGGGTGGCAGCTGTGGTTTCTAAAAGACTAGAGGGGACATGTCTTAGTCACCCTCCTGGGAATATAGGGCCTTTTGTCCACAGTCCAAAAACAGAAGTCAGTCTAGAGAGCTACCAAGATATCCCTTTGAGGAGGCCAGCTAGAGCGGTTAGCTCAGGTTGAATGGCTCCCTCCTGAGTTTACTTTTCTGGAGAACATCCGACTCTGAGCTCAGGAGCAGGTATATGCCTGATTGGTGACCAAGTAGGTAGCCGGCAACAGTCCGTGGGTCCAACTTCCTCACACAGGCCCCTCTGCTCTGTTCCCTCTCACTTGTCTGAGTCTGCCCTGCCCTGCCCTGCATAAGGGCCTTGACTGCTCCCTTAGCTGACCCTGTGGGTCAGGGAAGCTGTGGCTCAGGGTTCCTTAGGTGTGGAGGCCATAGCCTTCTCCATGAATACAGAGGACACATTCTCTATCGTGACAGTGACATTGAGCTGGGTGTGGTGGTGAATTTTTAATTCCAGCCCTGCCGAAGTCTGCTGGGCCTCTGTGAGTTCAAGGCCAGTCTAGTTCCAGGATATCCAGAGCTATGATAAAAACAAAAAAAAGACGCTATCTCAAAACAAAAGAAATTGCTGATGATAAATTACCCTTGACCCCATTTAGAACTTTCCAGAATTTTTCTATCTAGTCTGCGGCTGTCAGGCAGCAAGTGTCTCATGTGAATGCAGCCCTACACAATGTGATGAACTTAAAACCATGAGATTGGGATCATATATAAGTTTTTATTTTTATTACTGTTAGCTCCATTGTAGTTCTCAGGGCCTGGAGTCTGTAGGTAGTAACACAGTGTCACGGTGTCAAAAGGCTAGAGGGAACCTGAGAAAGAGTTGCTTTGTTTAAGATTTCCCGCAGGCTGGGAAACCAGTCTTGGCTCCATTTTTCCCTCATTCAGATCAGATGCCAGGGGCCCACATTAGGAAGCAGAGGAGCCAAGACTGAGCTGCCTGGCCTGCCTCTACCAGAAACACCCAGCACTGTGGACACACGCTTCCTGGAGCCAGCACCGTGGTGCGTGTGACGAGATCCTATCTCTGTCTCCGAGAAACCCCACATGCTTCTCAGGAGCTGCAGAGACCATGGACTTGGGGCAGAGGCTGGGATCTCGAGATCTACTCCACCACAGAGGGCAAGAACGAGTGAGCTCCTGGAGTGGTTGGTGAGGATAAAGAGAGCATATGACTCCATTGTCACGCCAGCCCAGGACTGATAGTGACCTAGGCTTTGCTGCTGAAGTCACCCTCAGGCTGTGTTCTTCCCCAGAGCTTTCTATTTTAGCTCACAATGGACAGTAGATGGTCTGACCAGTATGGGGGTCCCCACAGTTACTGCCCAGAACTCTGTAACTCTCTTGACTTGAGCATGCCTCATGACCCACACTGGGATGTTTGTATGAGGAAATCATCAACCATTACTGTTTCCAGAAATGTCTCAGACTCGGAACTAGACTGCGTTCTAGAAGCTGGAACAGGGTGTGACATTACATCTCTTGACTATCTGTGGGTGTGGCCCTGTAATTTAACTTCCCATATACCTCACACCCCCGATATATGAAGCGGGTATAATAATGGTAGCTGCTATTTCATGCCTTATTGTGAGGATTGATCTAGTCATTGGTTGCCTCTTTATCACAAGGTGATGGTTGCAGCTCCAGCCATTAAAACTACTCTCCAAAGATAAAATATGGAGGGAAAAAAAAACATCAGTTTTTATCCCCCCCCCCCTTTTTTTTGTCTTTAAGTGGCATTCCTTCTCAAAAACAATTTTTTTCTGTACTCTGCTGACTGGATCACGGAAGCAACCTTAGTTGCACCGGGAGCTGAGGGGTAACATTTTCTTAAAAAGCAAAACCCTTGCAGACTAAAGGGGACAGGCTATGGAGTGGCAGGTCTCAGCTCCCATGGTCACCTATTGTGGGTGTGCCCTTTGGGGAGGGTACACTGCACCCCCTCTTCCTCAGGGAAGAGGCACCTGGGGCCTCTTGGGTTGGCAGGTTAGCTCCATGGGTAGCGATCAGCTCCCGGAGGCAGGAGTCTCCCAGCAACAGTTGCCTGCATGTGACTTTTGTTGGTCTCTCTGCACTCCGACCTGCTCCCTGCCCAGCAAGCAGTCTGAGGATTATGGTTTCCGGGTGCAGAGGGGCACGGTTCAGGGTATTGTTGCTTTTCTGTGCCTGGATGCGGACAGGGCAGTCCTGGAAGATTCCTTTGAGCAGGGCACGAGCGTTTGGCTCAGCAGCTGCCCCTTCCTCCTGTCTCCCCATGCCTGTCTACACTGGCTGGAATGGAGGGTCCATAGTGTATACTGAGCCCTGTCCTGTGCCTTTAGTCTCTTGCATCTGTGAACAAACGTGGCCTTGCAGCTGAGACACTTGGCTCGTTTCTTAATTACTCTGAGCCCAGTTACTTAATTACTCGGAACACCAGAGCCTCTGTTCCCATATACGAGCAATAACATTCATCTGGATTTACAAAGAGCACTGGTTCCCTCTAAGCATCCCTAAAAAGGCCCAGAGATAAATAGTGTCTTATCCAAGGGCACAAAGCAAGGTACCAAACCCTCTCAAGCAGGAAAACGAAGCTAACTCTCCGGGTCTTTCATTGTCCATGGCTTCCGATTCGCGTGTTCAGTTCATGCCTCTCTGCAGAAGGCATGGTGAGCTGTGCAGATTGGTGGCGCTCAGGCACTGTGGGCAGGGGTGCCAGGCACACTGAGGAGAGCTGGGATTGGAACTCAGGGCCTTAAGCATGCTAAGCACAGTTGCTATCCCTGAGCCACACCCCAGCCTCCATTTTCGCTTCATTTGCCCCATATCACAAGTAAGACAACTGAGGCTCATGCACACAGTCCCTTTCCTGTGCAGTGATCCCAACCACGTGACGGGTTGGCTCAGATGACGGAAGGGGCAGGGAAGAGTCGCAAGCTGTATAGCCTGCCCAGCCAGTGTGGGTTGAGGCTCTCCATAAGCTCACGCGAGGCTCTCATTTTCCCTTGGTTGTTTTAGCAACCTTGTTTTTCTGAGACTGGGCCCTTCTTAGGTGTGCCTGGTTCCCATTGGCTGCTAGTGGGGGGGGGGCTGGGCTGGAGGGTGGGGCCCCCATGCCAGGTACACCTGTTCCAGTGCGTGTGCCACCCCTATCTGCTCTTAGCGATGCGCAAGTTTAGCAACTGCTGTTCAGTTCTCCACCTCCACCCAATCCCTCGGGGTGTTCTAGCGACATCAGCCCCCGGGGTCACTCTGCTTCCTGCGCCTGTGGCTGTGGGACAGGAGAACTCCACGTGGAAGAAATACCTTACAAATTAGAGCATAGGACAGCACAAATGCACACCAAGCCTAAGTGTGTTCCACATGCTACTTGGGATATATTTACCCTAAGAATGGCCTACTGAGTCCCTGAGGTCTGGTCCTCCTGCGTATGGGGTTTTGGTTTGGTGGTTTGAGACAGGGTTTGGCTGTCCTGGAACTCTGTAGACCCCAGGCTGGCTTCAGACTCACAGAGATCTGCCGGTCTCTTCTGCCTCCACCACTGCCTTGAAGTGTGTGCTTTCTAAATCTGGCAGCCCGGACTGGTTGGGAATCCCTGTGGTTTGCAGTAAACAAGATCTCCAGGAAGAACCTAAAATTTATAGAAAAATTGACAAGGGATTGACAGGGTCTCTTGAGACCCTGCCACCTGTGCACAGACAAGAAAGGATCTTAGTGGCTTCCTCAAAGTGGCTTGAAGACACATTAGAAGCCATTCATACACACACACACACACACACACACACACACACATGCGCGCGCACACTTATTCAAGCAAAAACCTATTGCGTAGTGCATTGTCAATGGATTTGTGCTAACAGTTTCCCGCACTTGATTCTGACATACGTTGAGTATACAAAGTCAGGATGAGCAAGTGGAGGTCATGGATAAAGGAGACAGTTCCAGAGTCTTGGGTATCTTTAAAGACGGCAAGCCAGAGCAAGGGACACAGGTGACTGTGGCTAAAGCCTTGATCGATCTGACCTCCTGCCTGGAGATGTGTGCCTGGAGTGAGGGAGGGGCCGGGACCCAGTAAACTGACTCTGCAGGTTTTTGGACGGTCAGCAGCCTGCCTTGGAGTCCGGCAGTGTGAGAAAGAGCAGGCAGGCACCCCCGGCACCGGGATCTTTGGAGGAAGATATGTCTGAGGAGGCGAGCTGGAGCACAGACATGTTCCGTGTGTCACATGAAGGAGGTGGGCACCGGGAAAGCTGGGAAGTCGGAAAGGGCCTGGTGGCTGCGGCGGAGGTGACTGGGACAGGAGGGGACCGTGCTGGAGCTGCCTTCAGCAGAGGCTCTGGGGCTGTTTCCGGAGCTGTCACTGTGCGCTTTTACTTAGTTCTTTAACTGCCCCTCAGACGAGGACTCACTCTATTTTAGAGAGTGAGAGAGGGTAAGAGAAGTGTCTTAACTATGTAGCCCAGGCTGGACTAGACCTCATGATTAGCCCAGGCTGCCTGAACCTGCAGCAGTTCTCCTGCCTTAGCCTCTGAGGCAGGTGTTATTAAAAAGTGTCTGACCATACCTGGTAACATCGTTCTTGATACGACTTTGTAAGAGTGATCATCATGAAGGTCATCATGAAAACCCGCCACCTGTGTGCACCCACTCCTGTGCCACTGTCCCCAGCACCTGTAGAAGTTTTGGGATTATTGGAGCTTAGCAGGACACACTGGGCTTCTCAGGCGTACAGTAGCAAATGCCACTCCCACAAGCTCCCATCTTTAAGGGCTTATTACCCGGGTAGCTTCTGAAGACACAGGGGTCTCTCAAGACGCACACACAGGGTTGGATGTAGCTGCCTTCATGTCCCACACCCATAGTGCCCCCATTCTTGGCGCTATGCCTGTCAGTGGCTATGTTGTCTGTGAGGTGCAGAACCCCCAGGAGGCACGCGCTCTTCAGGATGTAACTATATCCCTTAGCACATGTGACACTGTGTTTGAATTCTGACTTAACACCAGGGTCACACCCGTGACATAGCATAACCTGGCCTTCCTGAGGTTTTTTTTTTTTTTTTTTAAGATTTATTTATTATATATAAGTATACTTATTAATATATGACACACCAGAAGAGGGCATCAGGCCTCATTACAAATGGTTGTGAGACACGAACTTGGGACCTCTGAAAGAACGGTCAGTGTTCTTAACCACTGAGCCATCTCTCCAGCCCCTTTCTGAGTTCTCGAACAGGCTTGAGCCTCTGTGGCCTGAGGGAGGATCAGGTTTAGGGGAGTCTATGAAAGGTCACACACAAAGCTTCCTTAGGACTGGGGTGGGCGACTCATGGTCAGAATGAGTCTGTGGCCACCGGGAGGACACTGAGTGGCCACAGAAGCATCGGATGCTCGGCGGTGTGGATTGTGTGCATGTGGAGAGGGCGGGGCCAGGGCCCAGTTAGGCAAAGGTTCTGTGTGGTTGGCTCATAGGAGAAGCCCCCCACCTCTGACCAGCTGCTTTTGTTTCATAGTGCTCCTGCGGGAGGAAGTGGTCCAGCTTCAGGAGGAAGTACATCTTCTCCGGCAGATGAAGGAGATGCTGGCAAAGGACCTGGAAGAGTCACAGGGCGGCAAATGCTCCGAGGTCCTCTCAGCCACTGAACTCCGGGTGCAACTGGTACAGAAGGAGCAGGAACTGGCCAGAGCCAAAGAAGCCTTGCAAGGTGAGTGACAGGCGACAGAGCACAGACTGCCTGCGCCCTCCCCCACCCCTCATTAGAGTTGCTTACAGGAGTACGCACGAGGGGTATCTTGGGTATCTTGCCAGCGGCTTTACCACTAAAGCAACGTCTCCTGTATCTTCAGCAACCATTAACTGCCCATTGATTCTCAGAGAGGGGTGGAGCCTCGGGAGCCATCTTTGATAGACCAGGATACTCACTGATGCACTGCTGAGTCTATCCTACGTTCCTGGGAGTCTTTGGGACTTCCTTGCCCAGGACTGAGCATGTGCTGGGCTCTGCTGGAGAAATGCCTGCAGCCCTGTTCCCGAAATATTGCTCATCACAGAAATATCACATATCCCCATATATCACAGCATACTGCTTCTGTTCCCCCAAAGTGGTCTCTCGGAAGGGCATAGGTTTATTCTCACCTCTCAAGCATGTGCAGTTTCCCTGTGAGGTGTGGCATCCAGCAGCCCTGGCACTGGGGAGACATTGGAACCTATGCTGGCCCGTAGGACGTTTCCATAGTTGCTTAATCACCAGCTGCCCAAACAATCACAGACCAGTGGACCTTTCAGCTTCCCTGAAAGAGCCTCAGCTCCCTTTCTCCTGAAAGGTTTTTTGCCCATGCTCCAGGGAAGCTTCTAGAAGGTTCCTTGAGAAAGGTAGGAAGCCCATCTACGATGCAGCTGCCACGGTGCTTTGAGAAGCTGGCCCCACAATGTCTTCAGAGAACAGCTTTTTGGGGCGTGCATGCTGCCTACTCTTTCTAAGTGCATTCAATCTTCTGACATTGTGATAGACGTCATCTGTAGATTTCCCACTCGAGAACTGTGTTAGTCCAGTTATAAAATGTGAAGGATTGCAAAAAAAAAAAAAGACCATCCCATGTTTTAAGTCAGTTTAAGGTTTGGGTCCCTAAGGGCTGTAGATTGAACGCACCTGCTAGACATCAAGAAAAGCTTCGTCCCTGAAGCCAGGGCTGGCCTGATACTTAGACCTTCATGGCACATAGAACAGTCCTGGGCAAGCATGTCAGGTGTGGGAGGCGGGCATCTGAGCTGGCCCACGAGACGTCATGCAGGGGGCCACAGTGGAGGATCAAAGGTTGTCCTTGGCAGGAGCCTGGTCACACATTGCTGTAGGGCGAGGAGTCTGGGATGTGAACTTCCTTGCTGTTCAGCTTTGTCCCAGGAGAGGGATTATGCTGGCTAAGTAGCCACCTGGGTCATAGCAGCCTTTCCTGACCCTGGTATGCCGAGCTCAGTGAGCAGATGGCCGTACCACACTTCACTGACATCCCCAGGATGCGCAAGGAGCCACTGAGAGGACAGTGTGTGGCTCTGAAGCCACTTCATTGGCGGGAATCTTACTTCGTCAGTGTCTTAGTCAGGATTTCTGTGGCCGTGAGGAGACACCATGACCATGGCAACTCTTATAAAGGAAAATAAAAAAGTAATTGGGTCTGGCTCACTGTTGAGAGGGTTAGTCCGTTATCACCATGGTGGGAAGCGTGATTGGATGCAGGCAGACACGGTGCTGGAGAAGAGCAGGGAGAGAGGGACCACTGAGCCTGGCTTGGGCTTCCGAAACTCCAGTGATAACTTCCTACTTCAACAAGACCACACCTCCTAACAGTGTCACTCCCTGTGAGTCCCCAGGGGCCATTTCATTTGGGCCGCTGCACTCGGGGTTATTGTGACTGTGGTTATTGGTGGCGGAGACTGTGGCCCAGTTGGTACAAATGGTAGAATGCTTGGGAAGTCATTTCCCATCCAGAGATCCATTCCGAGCTGGGTCACCTCCTTTTCCTTGGCTGAAGGACCTCATGATACCCTTCCTGTCTTCGCTGTGGAGTCTCCTGGGAGGCCGAGTTGTGCAGCCCAGGGTGTGCAAGCTGTGGTCCTTGATCTAGCCGAGCCTGACACTCCAGTGCAGAGTTGGTGTTGGCTCCGCCAAACTCTGCCTCTTGCACCTCTCCCAGAGGTGATGCCAGGAGCAGAGGACCCTTGCTCCCTGTCCTTGGGCAGGGACAGAATTATCAGCTGTGTTTGCTCTTTAAGACCAGGAAGGAAGCGGGGCAGTTTATGGGCTAGGAGGAATGTTCAGGGCCCTAGCTTGTGCACCCCACTGCTCCCCAGGTCCTGGACCACACATCCTGGCCTGAACAAAGGGAAGAATCCGGGGCTTCACAGGAGTGAGAATTTAAAAGGGTGATGTTGTCATTGAGGTACCCAGTGCCCTGGAGCTCACATCCAACACCCCGGTATACTGGGGACATGTGACATGTTCTGTGATGTCATCTGGATAGCATGGAGCCTGCGCGCACTGTCTGTCTCTCTCTGTCCATGTGTCCTGTGATAACAGCTCCCTTACATGGTAGGCACAGTTAGAGTTTGCCAAGAGGAGCTAACCCTGGAACTCAACAGCTGTGATTGTTTATTCAAAGTCATTAAGGGGCCGCGGAGTTATCTCAGATGCAGGCATGTCACCTGCATTCAGCGCTTAGCACTCTTTAGATTCAAAAGCAGAACATGCAGTGGAGACCTGTGAACCCAGCACTGGGGAGGCAGAGATGGGTCGATCCTGGGAGCTCTCTGTCCATCCAGCCAGAATTAGTGAGCTCCAGGCTCCGGGTGGAGAGCGATTGAGGAAGACCCCTGGCATCAACCTCTGACCTCCACGTACATTTATACATCCAGGAGGTTACTTAAAACTTGCAAATGACTTCTAGAACATTCTATTTAATATTTTTCATTGACCATGTGTAGTGCACACGTGTGGATAGTACCAGCGTGTTTCCCTGACTCGGGGCTGTAAAGTGCTTTATATACTTTTCTGTTACTGTGATAAGGAGCCATTACAAATCACAGAAAAATGTTTGTTAGGGGTTTACAGTTTCATAGGGTAAGTCCATGACCATCATGGTGGGGGCCTAGGCAGCAGGCAGGCAGGCAGGCAGGCAGGCATGATGCTGGAGAAGTAGCTGAGAGCTTTCATGTTGAGATAACCATGAGGCAGAGAGAGGTGGTTTAGACTTTTGAAACCTCAAAGCCTACCCCCAGTGACACACCTCCTCTAATAAGGCCACACCTCCTAATCCTTCCTAAACAGTTCCACCAACTTGACCAAGCCCCAGAGCCCAGCAAGGCAGAGGCCTTTTCTTTTCCACTAACGCACCTTGTCTTTCCCTCTGCCAGTATCCACCGGGGAGTCAGCCCGGGATAAAAGATTGACGGTACTTCGACTCAGCCTTGAGATGGCAAGCTCTGGAGTCACATTTGACCTAGATTTGTACCCCAGCTCTATCTACTCCTTATTGCTTCAATACCACATTTCCCTTTATTGCCCAGGCTAACCTTGCACTCACTGTGTAGCCCAGGCTGACCTTTAAGTCACAGTGATTCATCTGCCTTGGCCTCCCAAGGGCGGGGATGGCAGGTGTGAGCCACCACATCTGGCTCTAACTCTTACTAACTTTCACCTTGTCTAATGTTCCCATCCTACCTGACCCTGTCTGTACTTCTTTGAGGTCATGGTACTACCCATGTTCCTTACCTGCAGGGCCAGTGAGAGTGGCGGCCTCATACAGGTAGTGAGGGTTGAGTAACGTACAAGATAAATGGGCCATTGCTTGCTGTGATTTATACAGAGGCGTAGTGATTGGCAGGGGGCAGAGTCTGTCTTCTCAGATCTTCTAAGAGCTGCCCACCTGTATGACTTCTAGATCAGAGGGACCTCAGAGCACTCAAAGACAACAGTGTCCCTGAAAAGCTAGTGGCTGGATACTCCCAGCCACCCAGAGCAACCCACATGGAGTCCTACAGCGTCATAAAGAGCTCACCTTCCTCACCGGTCACTGTGCAGAGCGCACAAATTACAGACAGACAGATGTGGCAGGTGGCAGTTGGGCATGCAGAGGAATTTCTGCACCATAATGAGAAGGAGCAGACGTGAACAGACGTGCTTGCAGAGCAGGCAGCAGATGGCAGTGGTGCCTGATAACAGCCAGTGGCCCTGGGGAAAAGCAGTGCCCCCCAAAGACTTCCTCCCTGCCAGGGTCCCCGCTCTACTTGCAAGTTTAGGTGAGACCTGAAGTTTGCAGTTTGGGTGACACTGGCCCAAGCAGACGTTGGAATAGTGGTCCCTGGTGCTGGCGTCAGATTTGGAAGTGAATCAAGTGTGGGAAGAGGGGGGCTTGGAAGGCATCTCTTCCTCCATGGGGTGAGTGTGGAAAATGTTGGCTTCAGGTGTTTGGTATCCTTGTGAGTTTAAAAATAGAAAGTGAATGAATGGATGAGCAAGAAGCTCTAAGCTCACCCCTAGACACCCTCCCATGACTCCCACTGTGCTCTGTGGGAACTTGCAGGACCATCTGGTATCTGTCAATTTCCCAGGATTCTGTTTCCCAACTTCTCTGTAAATTGCATGAAAATTGCTTTCTTTCATTCTTTTTTAAAAATCTTTTAACAGTGTGTTAAACATGCCGAGCAATTTCCAACAACAATAAATACGACCCAAGGACATAATTTTTAATGACTGCATAATGTTCCACCAAATGGAGGCTCCATTATTTATTCAGCCATTTTCCTGTCATTGAACATCTGAGGCGTTTTTATGTTTTCTCCTCCCTCCCTCTTTTGCCCGCTATAACATGACAAAGGTCTGGCTTAAAGAAGTTATTTGTTTGTTTTCTAGTCTTGTTGTTTTCTCTGTTGCATTTCTGATTTGGGGTGTGTGTCTGTGTGTGTGTGTGTGTGTGTGTGTGTGTGTGTGTGTGTGTGTCTGTGTGTGTGTCTGTGTGTGTGTGTGTGAGAGAGAGACGTTTATGTCCATACACTAGGATATTTGTGTGTGGGTCAGAGGACAGCTTGCAAGAGTCTGTTCTTCCCTTCCATTGTGTGGATTGGCAGGATTGGCAGCAGGTGACTTTCCCCTCTGAGCCATCTCATTGGCTCTCTCCTTTATTTGTTTGTAGACAAAGACTCTCAGTATTTCAGGCAAGCCTCAACATTGCTATGGTATAGGGGCTGGCCTTGAACTCCTGGCCCTCCTGCCTCTGCTTCCCCAGTGCTGGGATTCTAGGCTGCTCCTCCTTTCTAGTATGATTGATGTGGTGTTGGGGATCAAACCCAGGGCTTGGTGTACGCTAGGTAAGCAGTCTACTAATGAGCCACACTCCCATGTGGCTGGGCACATGAGTGTGATCACCTGTGAAGGTCAGAAGAGGCCGTTGGATCCCAGGAGCTGGAGTTAGAAGCGGTTGTGAGCTACCTGGTGTGGGTGCTAAGAACTGAACCCGGATCCTCTGCAAGAGCAGTCTGAGCTCATAACCACTGAGCCGTCGCTCCATCTCTGTTTGTTTCTTAAGATACTGCTTCTCAAACCTTTCTCAAAATCTTAGGGCATTGGAAAACCCACAAAAGCTGTTTCTGTGGCTTCAGATATCAATGTTTGCCGTTCAAGAACCTACCACTGAAGTGTCTGGATTCTCACCAATTCATTGGCATTGGTTTTTTGGTTTTTTTTTTTTTTTTAATGAGAAGTAACTCTTCCCACCCAAAAGGGTTTGAGTGGAGTACAACATTGTGTCTAATGGTTTGTGTGGTTTGTTCTTTGAGACAATAGCTCCTGAAACTTACTATGGTAGATCAGGCTAGTCTCAAACACAGAGATCCTCCTGTCTCTGCATCTTGAGTGCTGGGATTAAAGGTGTATACTACCATGTCCAGCTTTGGGTTTTGGATTTATGCACCCACACATGCGCACATGTGTGTGCGTGCGTGCGTGTGTGTGTGTGTGTGTGTGTGTGTGTGTGTGTGTGTGTGTTTACTGAGATGCTGTGTAGCTCAGGCTGGTTTTCTCAAACTCCCAGCATTCCACCTGCCTGTCTTTGCCTTCCTGGTGCTGGGATTACAGGGGAACTGGCACACTCGGCTTCACTGTTTCTAAAAAGAAAAGCAAAAAAAAAAAAAAAGAAAAAAGAAAAAATCCTCGGCCCACACACGGCAGAGTAAGAGCCTCTGGGCGCCTGCAGTGTTTGGGCTGAAAGTTGAAGTCGCACGTGAGGAGTAGGAATGCAGAGAACGTATTAATTACGTTCCTAATGGCTCTGGCTTGTCGTCAGGAAAGCTCCCTAGGTGCTAGATTGTTTCCTGAAGAGCTCTTTGCAGTGTGGGCTCCAAAAGCTCACCCATAGATGTATCTGTCAGTTTGTGCTTCCAGTCTGTATTCTACCCCCTGTGACGCTTTTCCATGGACACTCACTACTTGGAAAATGGTGCTTCTGAGTTGTTCAGATCTTCCAAAGGTTCTGTTGATGTTTCTGAGACAGGGTTTCATGTAGTCCAGGCTGGCTTAGAACTATGTAGCCACGGCTAACCTTAAGCTTCTGTCCCTCCTGTCTCTACCTCCCAGAAGTTAGGACTGTAGGCACACACTGCCACGCATCTGGATTGGTCCTGATGTTGATGATTTCATCATCTGCTATCAAAGAGTCCCATGTGTTAATGTAGCCAGCCTTGTCTCTCCAAAAGTCAGATCAGCTTTGCCAAAATTCTGATTCTTAATCTAAGAGGCAGGTGCATCTCTGTGAGTTCAAGGTCATCCTGGTCTACAGCAGTGAGTTTCAGGACATCCAGGGCTATGTAGAGAGACTGTCTCAAAAGATGATTAGTTATTACTTTTATTAATTATTCTTATTCATTAGTGTGTGTATGTGCATTTGCCATGGTGCATGTGTGGAAGAAAGAGGATGGCCTTGTGGGGTCTGTTCGTTCTTTCATTCCACCTTTACATGGGTTCTAGTGTTCAGGTCCCCAGGCTTGAGCAGCAGTTGTGCTAGCCATTGAACTATCTTCAAACCTAGACAGTTTGCTCTGAAGCCCAGGTACCAGCACAATACAAGCTGCCCCTGGTTAACAACCCCGTTCATTTGCAGACTCTGTGAGGCCATTTACTAGGTGCTGTGGTTCGTAGGTTTGTCATTCTTTCAAGCACACACAGGGTTATGTTAAGAAGTAGCCAGCTTAGAGATCATTGAGAAAGCTCAGCGTGTAAAAGGTGTTGGCCACAGCCCGGTGACCTTGTTTGATAGCCAGGACCTACATGGTGGAAAAAGAGAACCAATTCCTGCAAGTTGTCCTCAGACCTCCACAAGCACTTCCCAACATGCAAATATGTAAACACAGATAATAATATTTTTTTGAAAATTTTTTATTGAAAAACTTTATTTTAAAAAACAAAGATAAATGTACAAATTTTCAGCATTTTTGCATAAAAGTATACGAATACATTTTTTTAAGGTTGTAATTAAGTATTTGTGGGTAGATGTACATACACATATGTATATATGTAACAATAATATAGAAAAAGAGGCTATTAATTTGAGGGGATAGGAGAGAAACTGGGAGGGGCTATAGGGAGGAAAGGGGGATGTGATACATTCTATTTTAATTAAAATATATTCTTCTTTTTTTTCCTTGAACTTCACACAGTCTGTGAGTTGTTTCTGGGGTGTTCAGAGCTTTCTGGGGTTAGTATCCCATTATCAGTGACTGCATATTATGTCTGTTCTTTTGGGATTGGGTTATCTCACTCAGAACAGATAATAATTTTTAAATGGATAGTTTAGCTGGTAACTGAAGCACATGTTTCCCCTCAACCATTTCCCCTCCTTTTCCTCCACCTCTTTATGCATCAAAGAACCATAAACTCTATCCCATTTGATTATAAGACATATGGGGGGAGGGGTCAAAGTTATTGATCAATTTTACTGATTCATTAAGCACACCTTTTATTTTATTTTAGTGGTGAATTTATTGAACCTGGTGTATGCTGTGCCTACAACTGAGTTTATGCTCACAGTGTTATCAAAGGCACTGTTAAGCTCTGTGTGTTTGTCTTTGTGTGTATACACTCCCAATAGTCTACATGCAAAGGTCAGAGACTGGTGTTTGTTTTCTTTCTCAGTTGCTCTCCATCTGGTTTCTTTTCTTTCTTTCTTTCTTTTTTTTTTTTTATTTTTATTTATATGAGTACACTGTAGCCGTCTTCAGACACACCAAAAGAGAGCATCAGATCCCATTACAGATGGTTGTGAGCCACCATGTGGTTGCTGGGAATTGAACTCGGGACCTCTGGAAGAGCAGTCAGTGCTCTAACCACTGAGCCATCTCTCCAGCCCTCCACCTTGTTTCTTGAGGTAGGGTTTCTTACTGAACCTAAACTTGCTGTTTTCGCTGACTGGCTCCCTGTCTCCACCCTATAATACTGGGTTACAGACAGGAGTTAACTATGTCTGTCCTTTTTATCTGTATGCTTGGAAATTTGAACTCGGGTCCTTATGCTTGCATAGCAAACATTTTTAACTGCTGAAATATCTCCCCACTTCCAGTATTTTAGTTTTGTTTTTGTTTTTTAAACTTGAACAAACAGTCCGAAGAACATAGTTCTGCTAACACAGTTTGACAGCACTGGTGTGATTTCTAGTGATATCTATTGCTTTTACACCAGCTGTGTACACACTAAACATAGAGTTAAGGGGGGAAAAGGCAAATAGCATCTTCATGTTTTCATGAAAACTGTTCTCACAGTCCTTTCCCTATGCAGTTCAGTGAACACAGGCTAGTCCCCTGGATGCCTGCAGCCTCAACTACAGCCCAGGGTACAATTTAGGTGTAAGCAAGAGCTACTGACCTTGACCTGGATCCTGGCTTCTGATCCATCCCCACTCCTTTCTGAAGTATGGAGTAGAGCCGTATAGAAATAGCCATCACACTTTCTATAGACACACCGGGCTCTCAGCCAAAAGACCTAGGAAGATAGAGTTCCATTGTCTCGCCATGTGGGATCTCCAGGGTCAGGACATGGCTCTGCAACTGCGCAGGAGAATGAAAGTTATGTTGGCCTCTGTCCCAGAAGAGGCACTGAGGCCTGACCCCAGGAAGTCATGTGTTGAGCTGGCCTCCGAGGTGGTCAAGTTTAGTTGCCCTGAGCACTGGTCCAAGGTGACCATGAGCACACATCAAGTGTGACAGGGTTTCTGACCTGGTTCTTCTCAGCCATGCATGCTCCACAGGGGGAGGTCCTGGGAGCTTTTAAGGGCTTTGAGGGGCGCAAGGTGGGCACATGCAGCAGGCCCTAAGTGTATTATTCCAGTTAGCAAGTCTTCGTGGGCAGCACCCAGGCCAGCCCTGTGCCCAGCATGTCCCACACCCTCTCCACCTCCCCCATTTCCCACGGTTTAGGTGAGGTGAGCCTGGCTAAGGCTCTGGAAACTGAGGCTCCAAGAGACTCATTCAGGGTGGATATCCCAACATCTGACGTGGATATACCTTTTAGTGAAATGCACGCCACAACAGCCCTGTGGAGGTCAGAGGACTACTTTGTGTCCCTCTATCACGTGGGTCTAGGAACTCAAGGTGTCAGGTTGGCAGCAAGAGCTTTTGCACCCTAAGACAGCGGTGAGCGGGAGAGCTGACCCTGCCCGCCCTTGTGGGCTGTGGCATTGAGTGAGCTGGCCTGGGAGTGCTGGAGACCTCTCCATGGTGGTACAGGGACAGATGAGTTTGCTACCCCATCTGTGATCTGCTGGAGCACATGAAAGGGACAATCCTGCAGATCCAGAGCTGCAGGATCCTCTGTGACACAGAGCCACGACAGGATATTTAAGAGGAGTCCCAGTGAGGATCCGGTACTGATAGTGTAGCAGGAGTCAGAGGTCTCAACACATCAGTGACTCACTGCAAGTATGTGTGGACAAAGGGGACTGTATGACACACTGTGACACACTACAGCTTCCACAATGGTTTTTTTATCTTATTTTTTGGGGGGGTTGCAAGGGTGAAGTGTGGATACTAAGAAACCTGGAGATGAGTGGGATTGGGGGTGTATGGTGTGAAATTCACAAAAAAAAAAAAAAAAATCAAAAAAAAGTTTTAAAAAAACATAAACAACCCATTCATTCAATGAGTACTAGTTGGAAGTTTTCATACTTTTCTGGTCTCATTCCGGAGACTGGGCCAGTTTCTACGAACAGAATCAGCAAGTCTGTTGCCGACAGCGTGTGCGTTGTAGCAGTCTGTAACGGTCACTATGGCTGTGTAACAAATGGTCCCGAGTCTCAGCAGCTTAAAGCATCCATCAGTTTGCTTACAGTACCTCGTCTTGCGTGTCGGGCATTTGGTAGGCTTGTCCAGAGAGTTCCTCAAGCCCTACCTGGTATCAGCCAGGCTCCCTCCAGTATTCTGTTGCTATCCCAGGTGGATATAACTTGTGTAATGGCAGTGTGGACCAATGATCAGGGTCTGCTGAGTACCTGCCGCTGGATTAGACTTCCTTCATAGAGATTCGGGGCTTCCCAGGCAAGGTCCCGGAAACAAAGGTGCCAGCTGCAAGGCTCCCACACCCTGATCCTGGAGGTCCCTCATTACCTCCATCGAATTCTGAGCATGAAAAACCAGCCAGACTCCACACAACAGGAGATTCTGTCTCGTCCGTCTTCGCATCCGGACCATGTGTGGAGGAGGGAAGAAGAGCACAGAAAACAGCCCAGAAGATGCTACAAAATGGGGTTCAGCACCTCACAGGGAGACAGGTGTCCACATAAAGACCAGATCTCAGGTGTTCACAGCAGCCCCTTTGTAGCAGCTCCCGCAACCTCCCATGGAGGAGTGAACCAATGGGTGACAGACACAGCAGAAGCCCTGGTAGCTGTGACGCTGAAGACATTTGACCCATGTTGACTCATGCAGTGACGTGGACAGACCTCAGACTCCGGCAGTGACTGACAGGGGTCGGGGAAAGGCAGACTGGATAAGATTCCATTCCTGCAGAAAGCCTGGAAAACCCACACCGCGCTTGTGGACGGAATTAGTGAGCTGGGTTAGAGCTAGTCAGAGCAGGGAGGAAGCTAGGGGTCATGAGGGTTCATTCTTGACTGTGTTGATAGGCACTAGGTGTTTGCCTGTTGAATCATGACACATGGCCCATATCACATACATGCAGCTTACTGCATACTACTTAGTGTGGATAAAACCATCTTTTAGGGCAAGGTAGATTTGAGATCTGGAGTTGGTGTTTTGGGTTGAGGAGCCTTCCATTGCCTTGTAAGTCCCACTTCTGTGGTGGTTTCTAGTTTAGACTTTTGAACCTTTTTTTGTTTGTTTGTTTGTTTTGTTTTGTTTTTTGCTTTTTGTGGAGGGAGAGGCTTGGAACAAGTTCCCCTCTACCCTGGGCTAACCTTAAACCCACCATGTAGCTGAAGATAGCCTTGAACTTCTAATCTTCCTATCTATACCTCCCAATTGCTGGGATTATAAGCAGTTTGTTTTACTGGGGATCAAACCCAGGGCTTTGCGACACTAGGCAAGCATTCTACCAAAGGTTATAAGCCTCAGCCTCAGGCTCCGCAGACACTTGAGGAATCTTAGCTCCAGATACACAGAGCCCCGAGGGTCAGACTTACCTAGCCAGGCAGCTAGGGTAAGGGTGAGAGACAAAACAGTGTCTTCAGAGACTATGCTCTGGGAAAGCCAAGTACTGGCGGCTCTGGTCCTGCGGCCCAGGAGTGAGACCAGGCACACCAGAGCTAGAGGCTGCAGTTGGGCCACAGCCCCATTCATTAGTGCTGCTTTGTAAATGGTGTCTATCTGACCAACAGCTGAGACGGAAGCTGCTGACAGATGGGGGAGCTGCGCAGGCCGTGATGGTCAGGGCCCAGCACTGGACGCAGAAAGAGGAGAGGATTTTCTTGGTACTGAGCTGAAAACCGAGACCAGTTTTCTCCCAGATTATGCCCATTGAGCTCTGGGGCCGGGTACCGTGGTTGGAAAAAGATTTGAGGTGTCAAGTCATTGGCTCTGTGAGTATGGCGTGCTTAAAAGAATTTGTGTGTGTGTGTGCGTGTGTGTGTGTGTGTGTGTGTGTGTGTGTGTGTGTGTGTGTGTGTGCACGCGAACGTGCACTGCAACTTGGTGTCATAGCCTTTAAGGCACTGGATCTCTGAGTTCAAGGCCATCCAGAAACCCTCTCTCTATAGGGAGAAAGAATGAGAATTCTGATATTCAGTATGCATATAATCAGTATAGATCACAGATGTATTTCTAGAATATTTTTTATAAACCAGGCATACATTGAATGAACATGTGTGTGTATATATAATATGTGTGTGAATATGAATCTATTTAAGCAATCCTTGCACAGCCCTACAGGATCTCCCCACACCACAGAAGAGGAAACTGACGTATATAGAACAGAGCTACTTGTGGGTAGGATTTAAATGGAGGATAAGTCAAGCCAAGCAGTGATCCTAGCTATGATCCCAGTTATTTGGAGCTGAGGCAGGAGGATTGCAAATTCAAGGCTAGCCTAGGCAGCTTATCAAGCCCCTGTCTCAAAATAAAAAGTAAGAGGGTTGGGATATAGCCTAGTGGCAGAGCACATGCCCAGTGTATGAGAGCTTCTATTCAAGCCCCATTACTGTAAAAAATGAGTGGATAGATAGATGAATACGTGGATGGATATTTGTGTGTGTGTGTGTGTGTGTGTGTGTGTGTGTGTGTGTATGGATGGGTGGATAGATACATGGGAGAATGGATTCATGAATGGATGGATAGATGGATGGATGGGTGTGTGAATGGATATATGAATACATGCACATATGTGTGGATGGATGGAAGGACAGGCAGATGAAGTGCCTGTCTCTGAATGGTTAGTAGTAGAGGCACTACACAGCTGTTGTTTGGGAGTGTTTAATCACTTTTTAAATGATGAGCTATTGGCAGTGTGGCTCTCAGGGTCAGGCTCTCCCATGGTTCTGAGGTAGTGGGCTCCTCAGAGTTGACAGTCAGGAGTGTGGAGTCCACAGCTGGGCATGCATTGTGCCCAGACCTGACCTGGTTAATGGAAAGGTGGCAGTATTTAGTCAGGGCCTTTGTCATCATGCCCCACCTGCTGGTTCCTGTAAGTAGCCAGCTGAAGAGAAAATTTCTGGGTGAGGATTAGCCATGGCCTATAGAAAGGCCAAACAGAGCCTCCTCCTGCTGTGGACATGGTGGGAGGTGGATAACACCAGCTTGCCTACCACGGAGACTGCCGCACTCACTCTAGAAAGTGAGGCTCCAGGACTCAGGCCCAAGAGTCCACAAGGCAGAACTTGGCCTGCTCACTTACTTTGGCAGCCCCTGGAGGTCTGAGCATGAGATTCCAGTGGAAGGAAAATGGGTTTAGTCGGGCTCAGACACTGGACCACGCCCACCCTCCAAGCTCCAGGAAGACCCGGGCAGGTACTGCTTTTGGTCAGATTTGATCAGCTGTGCAACAGACAGGCCCAGCTAGATTGTGATGAACAAGTGGTGGCCATCTGTTGCCAGGAACTCTCTTACCTTGTGCCCCGCCCTTGGTGGAACACCTGTTGGAGTCTCAGGAACGGGGCCTGGCCCCAAACACCACATGGGTCTATAGGCCTGTCGCTGTCCTGGGAGAGACAGTTAACACTTTAGGATCTGTAGCACCTGGACTGAGGTTTTCGGGAGACTGGCTGTTTCTCAGTCTTTGGTTTGTGGCTCCTCTCCCGTCCCGGACACTCAAAAGTGAGCGAGATTGGGGGTAAGGAAAATAACAAAAAAAGAGATATGAGCCAGGACCCCAGGCTAGCCTCAAAGTGAGTCTCAGAAAAAGGGCGGGGAGGGGAGTGAGGGCTCAGGCCCCATGAGTACCTACCCATAGATCTGCTGTAGATTCCAGAAGTTCCTTGCAGCTGAGTGATGTCCCTGGGCCCTGGCTTTCTGGTTAAGTGGATCTCTGGAATGTGACTCCCTTTCTAACCTGTGCTGCCCTGGTAGGAAATTTATCTTTACCTTCCTTCAGTGTAACCAGGCTAGATTGACCCTGTTGGCACCCAGGCTCACCCAGATGACTCTTCAGCCTGCCAAAGCCTGACAGACTCTTGGAAAATGTCCTCTGGAGAACTGTCTTAGAGGCTACAATCTTGGATGCCCATTTGACCAGGTCCACCTTGCCCTGCAGTGCCAGGCCTGACGGCCTACCTATTGATCAGGGCATAGTATTGGCCTCGTACTTGCTCTGAAGTATCCTTGGCATCTCAAGGGCAGAGTTTCTGTTTCAGGCAAAGAATGCCTCCTTCAGGAAGTCCTCCTGGCTCTAGCTATGCCCTTCTCAGCTGCCAACATCTCTCTGCCCTTGGCCACATGCTCTGCCACAGGGTGTCACAAGATCTTCATGGTTCACGGCCCCTGTACGAGAAGCTGGAGTCTATGGCTGAGGTCTGGGTGTGTAACTTACAGATCTTGTAAAGTGACTGGTTCCATATGAAGAGGACACTAGGATATTCCAAATGTCACAGCTTGATTTGTGATAGGGAAGAGAAAGGTCTCAGTGCAACTGGACTGGGTAGAACCTGCTCCTTCCACACATGGTCGGCTTTCTTCAGTGACTGCTGGTATCGCCCATGTCTCCTGAGAAGCTGCTTGAGGCAAGTGTCTTCTTTGTGAAATTTTTTTCTCTTCATCTAGTAGGATGTCCTCTTTGGGCTATTTTGAAAGTTCAGATACCCATCCGTGAGGGGCAGTTTTTACCTTGGTAGCCGACATCTGCTGAATATGTCATATCCAGACAACCTGGAGGTTCTGGATGCCCGGGGTTCAGTGTGTGGCAGTGGCAAGTGACTCCGGGAAGAGGATATTCCTAGGTAGAGATTATACCAAGACCTGTGGACTCTGCTCAGAGGTTGTGAGTAGCAGATGGGGAAGATAGTGGGTTCTTGTGGTCTGTGTAGGGAGAAGGTGATGCATATGTGAGACTATCACATCCCATTCTGAAAAAGAGCCGGGTGCGAGAGCCCTAACTGCTCAGAGCATCCTTGTTTTAAGTAGTTCGGTGATGTTTACATGGGGTGGGAAGGTGGAAGGGCGCCTTCCCTGTTTTTTGTTTCAGTGCAGTTTCTCAAGAGAGAAGGACGCATAGAAGGGTTTTCCACTGCCAAGCACATAGAAAGGCCATCGCAAGAGCACACTGTGGCTCACCAGCCTCCTTCCATCTTCCCACCTTCATCTCCTTTACTGGGGAGAGACAGAACCTCAGACAGCTCATTGGACTTGGTCAAGGTCATGTTCCCAGGAGGGTCTAGAGTAAGGGCCACATCTAGGTCCCTCCTTCCTCAAGCCCTCCAAGAGAAAGGATGTTCATAAAGTGAGCCCAACAAGGTTGGATCCAACATTTGACCAGTCACAAGGCTTATCCAGTTAATTATTTGCTGTATTTGGGAAGGCTGTGGCTTCATTCTCACATAGCCTTGGATAGTGGGATTTCTAGCAGGTGGTTGGAAGGCCACTACACACAAGCCTTTCCTGAGGGACAAAGGCTTCTCAGGATGGACTGGATGTGGGCAAGTGAGACCAGACAGTGGAAGGCCAGAGTAAGATGTTAGCTGGGATTAGAGTTGCTGGGTTCAAATCCTCCTTGTACTTGAGTTTGTGCTGATAGCACAGGATTATGCTGGCCCTTGCTATGACTGTAAGGATGGAGTGAGACAATTTGTGCAAAGAGGTTAGATCAGTGATTAATGTCGCCTGCTGTGACTTTGTTGTGGTGCTTTTGCTTGCCTCAGGAATGGACCGTAGTTCAGTGAGTGCTTACGTAGCATCCAGCAAGCCCTGGGTTTGATCCCTAGCACCATATATGGGTATAGTGGCACACACGAGCAGTTTCAGAACTCTGGAAAAGTGAATGTCCATCCTCGGCTACATAGCAAGTTCGAGGACAGCCTGGGATGTATGAGACCTTGTTTCATAAGAATAAAATAAGAAGGGTTGGTTGAGATGGCTCAGTGGGAAAAGGAGCTTGCCGCCAAGTTTGACCACCTGAGTGTGGTCTTCAGGACCCACTTGACAGAAGGAGAGCACCAACTCCTGCGGGTTGTCTTTCAATTTCACACATGTGCTACGTGGGAGCATTTGGAGAGGGCAAGAAGATGGTGTTTAAAGTTGTGCTGGAACAGCAGGCATAACCTAAGCCCTGGTCACGTGGACAGGATCACTTGCCCTGGAGTCTGGCTGACAGCAGCAGGCAGTAGTGAAGTGGGCATCAAGGAGAAGCCAGCAGCAGAGACTGAGTCTGGACGCATGCCCAGGTGATTGGGAAGTAGCTAGGGGGTGTCCATTTGCAACCCACAAACAGATTTATTTTCTGTCTATACCCTAACGCTGGACCTGAAGCACTTACCTCCTCCTGCTCCCTTCTGGCTACCTATTCAGAGTTGCCTCCCAGTGTTGAATTGTATTCCTGGGATCTGGCTGTAGTCTCCTGAGGATCAGGGGTCTGATAGATCCAGGGGTCAAGGGCTGGGCATTAATGGCCCCTGAAAGAAAATGACAGGACCCAACTACTGAGGAGCAGGCAGGACCTGTTCCAAAAATGCTCAGCAGGGTCCTCACATATGCTGTCTGTTTCTGAAATCGAGTTTTTAGATTATCAAATGTAGTCCTGGTCCATTGGTACAGGACTTCCGCTTGCAAAGGAAAACCCAATAAGCCACCTATGCATTTGTTAGAAAGACCGATCGTGAGGCACTAGCAGAATTTCCTACTGATTTTAGATCTAGATTTCTGTCTAGAAAAGGCCCATTCTAGACAGAGAAGACGGGATGGCTGCATGCTGGGGGCTGGAGAGATGGCTCAGTGGCTAAGAGCACTGACTGCTCTTCCAGAGGTCCCGAGTTCAGTTCCCAGCAACCACATGGTGGTTCACAACCATCTGTAATGGGATTCAGATGCCCTCTTCTGGTGTGTCTGAAGACAGCTACCTTACACTCATACATAAAATAAATAAATCTTTTTTAAAAAAAGAGAGAGAGAGACTGGCTTTGTGCACAGAGCACAGTCCTGCTGATACATGGTTATGGGCAGGCAGTGGTACTGAATGTGACCCTAGCTCTGATGGAGGTACAGCCAGGCACTAGACATGCCAGTCACAACAGCAGCTGCATGTCAGCTCGCCAGCCACCCTGCACTTTGAGGCCATTGTACGAGGCGGGCAACTGTCCAGAGCAGCCGTAGCGCGATTCAGGACCATCTCTGCTGGTTGCTGTCCGGTTGGCATACGAACGAACGAATCTTCGATTTCGTCATAGGAATTTTAGGATGGATCTGAGCCTGATGGTGCAGGACAGTGATCCCAGCTATTTGGGAGGCTGAGGCAGGAGGATAGCAAGTTCAAGGTCAGTCTGGGATAAGAGAGAGTTTTTGGACAATGTAGCAAAAAAGGGTCTGGGGCTGTAGCTTGCTGGGAGAACATATGTCTGGCGTACAAATCCAGTGCCCGATACTGACCAAAAATTAGGCTTGACAAGGTGTAGCCATACTCTATGCTGGGTTCCACACTAAACCTGGCCACTCAGCTATGGTCTCCATTGGAGCTGTTTCTGGTATGTGGTGAGCATTTATTGAACTCCTCCTGTATGCCAGGGTCTGTGATATATATGCAATTATAGTTGGCCTGTGGGATGAGTCACAGTACCGCCCCTGCTCTACAGGGTAGGGACTGACCTAAGGGAGGAAGGAGATCATACCTGATGCACAGGTGGCAGGTGGAGGACCTACCGTCAACGCTCAGGTCACCTTGTGTCATGCTATGAAAACCCAGCATCTGTCTCTGGACAAGTGGACTTTCTCTGAGCCCTTCAAAATTGGCCTTTGGTTGGAGGAGGCAGTCTTAAGCCTGGGAAAGATGGGGCAGGTGACCTGGGTCTGGTGACAGGTGACATCCAAAAGACTGAAGAACAAGGCCAATCTTCCTAGGATGCGGGAGCTACAGATAGGTCCTCTGAGGTCCCATTGCCAACACAGGTAAGTGGTCTCAGAGATAGCCCCTGGCTGGGAGCCCATGGCCTCTGCTTGGAGCACTGGAGAGACTCAGGAGCTCTGTGACAATGCCCTGAAGCTCACCTTTGATCATCAAAGCAAAGGGCGAGAAATTTGTTTCGGTTTCTTGAAAGCAGCAGGGAGCCCTTTATTTCCAGAAACGGAAAGAACATTCTCCAAGCTTTCTTGAGCGCCTCCAAGCTCTTTACCCCATGCTAGCTGCCAGAGGCGATCACGAGCACCTTCTGCCCACCTCGTGGGTTTGCCGAAGTGGGAGACGGCACACACTCCCGCCCCTGCCTGTCTCTCGTTCAGTTCTTTCAGGATGAGACCTGGGCCTGACTCCAGGACTGGAGCCTTGACTATAGGCGTGACGATTGCACTTGATCCCAGGGCTGAAGCTTTGCTTGGTCCAAAGCTTAGAAATTAGATTCTCGGGATAAAAGGGTTTCAGGAAGATGTTAGTGAAAAATGACCGAGTGACACCGGTGCTCTCGGACCGGCGGACAGCGACCCCTGTGCCGACAGCTGCACTCTGTTAGGGAGCCTTCTGGGAACTCACACTCACACAAGGTTGAGGGAGGTGCGGAAGGATGTGACCCTGTCGAGGGGCTTCTCTGTGTCTAGCAAGATGCCCAGTGGATTTACTTTGCTTGCAGCAAAGGTAAAAAAATCCAGCGATTTTTCTCTGAGTAGATACAATGTCACAATAGGAAGTGAGTAACAGGTGCTGGGATACAATGTCACAGTACGAAGTGAGTGACAGGTGCTGGTGGGAGGGTGCACTCTAAGGTAGAAGAGGAGGAGACTGAGGAGGAGGAGGAGGTAGTAGGTTAGACATTGTATTAGTCAAGGTTCTCTAGAGTCACAGAACATATGGTAGTCTCTGTATACTAAGGCATTTGTTGGTGACTTACAGGCTGTAGTCCAATTCCTCAACAATGGTCGGCAGCAGCTGTGAAGTCCAAGGATGTAGCAGATGCTCAGTACCACAAGGCAAACAGGCAGAGAGAGCCAGTCTTCCTTCTTCCAATGTCCTTATGTAGGTCTCCAACTGAGGTGTGTCCCAGATTAAAGATGTCTACCACTACTCCTGGATCTGGGACTTGCTTTGTCCCAGATGACCTTGGACTCAGAGATCTTCTGCCGTCATGTCCTAAGATTCTTAGCCTCTATGCCTCAACATCAACATCAAAGGCGGGCCTCCCAATTCTGGATTGTGGTTCATTTCAGACATAGTCAAGTTGACCACCAGGAACAGCCACCACAGACATTCACACAGAAGATTTGTCAGTGCTGATGAGGTAACAATTCTAGAATCCTGTCCCCACAGACATGCCTGACCAAGTGAGGGCAGTGTAGGAGTGCGTGAGCCAGGTGACTGTCACAGGGCCACATTCTCCCTTTAGGGAGCGGGTGAAGTCTTGAGGGGATGTGTACTTATGACTTGTACCTCCCCCTCATTCAACAACAATAACAGCACTGAGCTGCCAGGCTGCTGCTGTGTCTCCGCCCTGTCCCAGCTCTTCTGTATGTGTCTGTCATCTCGTCATTTCCAGGTTGGTCACAAAGCTGGGCACATTATCATATTCCTCCTATGGGCTCACAGGACCTGCCGTTGCCCTGTTCTGGTGACCCTTAGGAATATGGAGCTCAACTCATAATCTAAGCAGGGGGGTACGCTGTTTGTTAATAGCTCTGACGGAGCCTTGGCCCGCCATCTTCCTCACGCCAAGTTCCTACACTCAACCGACTTTCTTAATGTTCGACCCATAGCCAGAGCCTGCCGCTTGTTTTTCCCTGTGTTGGATTTAATGAAGACTGGCAACTGTAAGCTTTCTGTCAGGTATGGGGCATAGAGTGCCTGTCGCTCATTCCAAAAATAGGGATCGGCGTCTGCCAGAGGCCAGAGCAGAGTTGGCGACTGAGGGTACTTGTTCGTGATGAGCCCAGAGAGTTTGGGCTGCGGCATGCAGGGTAGCCATCTTGGTTCCTCTAGGGTGAGGTCCTTCAACAGAGACTAATGGAACAGTCTGAGCCCTGGGAGGCACCCGTAGGCCTGAGGCAGGGGGATGAGGGATGAATGGGCTTGAATGGGGGGCTGTGGGGAGAGGAGACGAGGAACTGGAGGGTCGGTGGTGAGAGGAGTGTGGTTGTGTGGTGTGCCAGGGCGGATGCCCCCAAGTGCCTCTGATAGCGCTAGCGTTGGGAATAGTCTGGGGACATGGCATCCAGGGACAGGTCATGCCAGTGCTCTGGCCATTGTAGACTTTTCATGGGGAATGTTAGGGTCAACTAGGAAGACATGGGGAGAGGGGAAGGAGGGCCTGGTTAGTAGTAGAGGAAGAGGGGGTGAGAAATGGGGGAGCCCCTTACGTGGAGGTAGCAGCTGCAGGCACCTCCACCTGCTGTCATGTCTGGTGCCTTGGTCACCCACACCTTCATTTTCTCTCTCCCTTCCCTTTCATGACCTACTCCAGGAGATGCTCGCCTCAACTGGGGCAACAGGCCAGGGCTGGAATGTCAGGTCACGTGCCCAGGCAGGGGCAGCATTGTCTTGCATTCCCCTCTCTATGCCTCTGGGTCCCCCAGGATAACTCTGCTGTAAGGATCGTGTCTGCGGTCATTATGGTGTCTCGGCTCTACTTTCCACCGTGACAGAACACCCAGGGAGCCAGGGGAACATTCAACAGCCAGGACCTGGTGCTGTTAGGCTTGTAAGCAGCTCCACCCAGCTGTGTCTATGACAGTCCTTTCGATCTCTAAGGACTTATTTTTTAGCCAAGTATCTTTAATCCCAGCTTTCGGGAAGCAGGGGCAAATGGATCTCTTGAGTTCAAGGCTAGCCTGGTCTACACAGTGAGTTCCAGGACAGCCAGGGCTACACAGAGAAGCCTATCTCAAAAAAAAAAAAGAGAGAGAGAGAGAAATTTTCCTCTTACGTATATATCGTTTACCTGCATGTATGTATATGCAGCATTGCATGCAATGCCCAAGGAGACCAGAAGGGGGCATCAGATCCCCTGGAACTGAAGTTATAAGCATTTGTCAGCTACCATGTGTGTCCCTGTGTTCCTAGCATCCCTGGGTTTAGAGGCTCTCGTGGCACTGACCACTGTCCCATTCACAAGGACACTCTTGACCTGGGGGTTGGAAAGCCAGCTTAGACTTAGCACCTGCGGCTGCCAAACTGAGTTAGACCATGGGAAGAAGAAAAGAGATCCAGAGAAAGACTTGTGGGGCTTCCCAGGCCTGGCAGTTCTGGTCACAGTCCTGCTACACAAAGTCACCACCTCTTTTGGGGGACTCCAGCATTCCCTGCATGTGACCTTTGTCGCTTGGGGCAGTTCATTCTGTCTGCCCCCTCCCCACTAAGCCCCAGGCACGGGAACTGTGGCGGCCATGACTCCCATCTCGCCGGGGCCATGGAGAGATGTGTGGCATTGGGTCAGCCTGGTTGGGGCTCTCTGTGCTCTGAGCAGTAGGGTTATAGTCCTAGGCTGTGGTTTGCTTCTCTCTTCTTCTCAGGCTTTAGTCTGTCAGTTGTCTGTCACCCTTAAAGCATTTTGTGTACACCCTTGGGGGTAAGGTCATGTGCGGGCTTGCTGGATTTGGATCTTGAGTGTCCCTAAGGTACACGCACATGTGGTTGGAGGTGGTGTGGCTTGTCAGAGGTGAGGCCTGGGAGGAAAAAGTTTGGGTCACTTTTAGCCCCTTCCTGTTTTAACTGTTTGCTTTCTGGGATGTGAGCAGTTTGTTCTGCCCACCAGGGTGTGCCTCACCGAAGGCCCAAGGCAAGGAGCTAACTGACCATGGACTGGAACCTCTCAGACCATGAGCCAGGGTAACCCTTTCCTTCTTAGATGTCCTTTCGGCATTTGGTCATTGTGACAAAAATGAGCCCCCGTGGGCTCTGGCTTCAGTCCCTGGCTCTTAGCTCATCTGCTCAACCTCACCTGGAGCTCAGGTTGCTACCCAGACAGGAGACTCTGAGAACCCTTTGTGATGTGATTGTGAGGTGCTGAGCAGGGGTTCAGGCTCCTAGGAATGGCTTCAGAAGACCTGGCAGAGTTTCTCCTGCACCTGACCTGCCTGCAAGCCACAGGGTCAAGCCTCACCAGGATCTAGTGTGTGTTACAAGAGCAAGCAGTAATGGTACCTGCTGGGTTCCTCCCCTCCCCCAAAAGGAACAGAGCAGGCGGGAATTAATGTTTAGCCAGCACCTTGCTGTCCCGACTCCATCTGACAGTCTTATCAGCTGCCACACAGATAAGAGGTCAGGAGGGATTCAATCACCAGCTCAATCCAGTCGCTGGCCCGACTCATTCCAAAGCCTGAGGTTGTCCACAGGGGAAGAGGGCAGTAACCAGAGCCTGGCCAAGAGCCCAGAGCCAGTTCCCCACCTGTTTCGGTAAGTAAAGTTTTATTGGTGACAAACTGCATCCCTTAGTCTCCCTGTGTTCCAAGGTTGCTATGGCACCGCCTTTTACAGAACCAAGCAGTCTGTAGATATGGTCTGGCTCTGTGCAGCCAATGTGTGCCAACCCTCCATCCTAAAACATGCTGGGTCACAGGCCGGCCCTTCCTATGCCAACTTTCTTCTGGTAGAATTCATATGTTGAAGTCGTAGTTCATAAGACCGTACTCGGAAGTGAGCCCACTACAGGTGTCCTTGAAGATGAAACATGTCTGCGGAAGGATAGAGCCCAGGGAGATGTTAGACAGAGATGAAGACCAGCAGGGGGTCCATGGCAGTTTACATTCCTGCTTTCGAAACAGTTCAGGATCCCAGCCTAGGGAATGGAGCCACCCTTGGTGGGCAGGCCTTCCACCTCAATTAACCTAATTGGGATAATTGTTTCTCAGTTTCTCCCTGCCCTTCACTTCTCTCTTTCTTAGGGTCGGAGGGACGCGGGGACAGGAACCCCCCCAGATTAGCTGGCCCAGCCACAGAACCTTCCAGCTGCTTTTTGCTTACCTTCACTCCCCCTGCTTCTGCCTAGGGAACTATGCACCTAGCTACAATATACTCAGCCGCACCTGCACTCAGGACTGGGGGGGCTAGCTCTGGGGTGTCAAAGTCAAGAATTAATGTTTTTCTGAGCTGCGTTGTACATCTCCAGTGTCTTGGTCTCAGCGGTTTTGGGATTTTTGAGTTCTCAGGATGCCAGATTCCCTAGGGAGGCCAAAGACCCAAATGCAGCAGCTTTCTGACTGAGGAATGCCCACAAAGGTAACAGGTACTCCTCTTCTAATCTGAATATCCCTTGGGACCTTCTGATGACTGTTGGGTGGCCTCATCACCATCTGGATGAGAGGAGACACTGCTCTTGCAGAGAACTCAGGCTTGGCCCCCAAGATGGACACAAGCACTTACAACTACAGTTTCAAAGGATACAGCGCCATCTTCTGGCCTCCTTGGGTACCTGCAGCAAACCCAGCACACGCAGACATCTTTAAAAAACAACAGTTTGAGTGGCAGCTAGCCCTACTAGGCAGTATTCTGCCCGAAACCAGCCACAGAACCACTAACTTGATGGTTCCCATGGCCTGCGCCCCGCCTTCCCTGTGCCGCCACTGTCCCCTTCACTGTAAAGAGACAGATGGTGCTGACCCTCGAGGGTCACTGAGGTGTGGAAGCAGAGATAACCAGGCCATTTGAGCCCTGGGTGCCCACAACACACTCGTAAAGGCTGACCAAAGGGAAGACCCAGAGCCCCATGTAAGGAATTGTCTCCCAAGACCAGAGGCAAAAGAGAGACCACTGATGAAGCTGCAGTGACCCAGCATACGTGGTGTTAGAGCCTCGCCTAAGTGACCGTGAGGGATTGTTTGTAGTGAGCACAGCACACATGGACAGACACAGGGGAGGGAAGGTGTTGGGCTAGGCGGACCTGTCACACGAGACTTCCTCTAAGGTGTGGGCAGAGTTCAGGTGTGGTGGCTGCCTCACCTGCCAGGGCTTGCCCTAGGCATCTCAGGGCATCTCCCTCAGCTCTGCTTTGGCCTTGGCATGTGGAAGCAGGTCCTCTCTCCGGGGTATCTTCAGTGAGGCGTTCCCTTGACAACAGGGCTGGTAGCAGGGAAGAGATCCAATAAAAGACCAACTTGAAGGCTGGAACCCTTGGTGACCTCAGGTCTGTATCACACAAGACTTCCTTGCCTCCCTGGTGCTCTAGGGTACCCACGTGAGGCCTTCACTGGCTTAGGCGGTTTACTTTCCCGCACATGAGTGTACACACACCATGTATGTGTGTGCATGCTCACACACCCATGCCTCAACACTATAACAGGCACGCGTGGGCCAGGGGCCGAGGGCTGGGGAGACTGTGGACTTACCAGGTGGGACAGCATGCTCCCCTACAGCAGGGCAAAGGTGAAGGTCTGGTGACAGGTGACAGCTTGCTCTGGGAAAGTTCCCTTTGGACACTATGACCACAGATGGTTTTTGTGTTGCTTGTTTCTCTAGTCTGTTCTCTGCCAGCTGTCCTCAGGCCTAATCTCTGTATCCCTGGGGGCTCTGGGTTCAAATCCTACCTGGTATACAGGGTCTGAGGGACTCAGGCTGGTCACTCAGCCGCTGAGACTCTTGCTTCTCTATTGACATCCGCTGCTACAGATCTCTGCACCCTTAGGCAAAGACTCAGGACAAGATTGTCACTCTAGGCCACACCTCCACCACCATCCCTTTCCCATAAGAGAGGCTGGAGCCACAGGCATGGCGTTGGCTTCACAGAATAAAGCAGCCGACTCCAGCACACTCACGTGCTCTGCTCTCCTCTCTCCCGTCCGTTTCCCACTCTGCCTAAGGGTCTGGAGCATCTAGGGTATAGCCACCTGGTCTATTTCCCCTCATGTCACGGTTAAGGGCCCATAGCCACCAGGTATCTTTACACTCCTGCTGTGTCCTCAGCCCCAAAGCTCACGACCCAGGGTGTGTTCTCCAGAACCATCCTTTTGAGAGTTTTCAGATCTGTCGCCACCCTTTAAAAGTCAGAAGGTTTCAAATTGCTGCCCCACTGTGTCGTAAGAAGTGATCGGAACGTGCCACTTGGCCCTGTGCAGTCATCAGCTGTGGTGTGGCCAAGGGGCCATCTAGAATCAGCCTCGGTGGCTCTCCAGAGTCTACACACACACACACACACACACACACACACACACACACACACACACAAACTCGAATGCTTACAGTCTCTTACCCCTAATACAAGGTCACACAGTCAGAGGACCAGCTAGAACCAGCCTCTGAGGCTCTTCTGAATCCCCTCACTAGGCTGCTGTAGAGGCTGGCAGGACTCCCAGGGAGTAGACCTCCACCTCCATCCATACCTTTCCAGGCCCTTCCGATGACAGAACTCAGTAGATCCTCCCACCCTCCTCACTCCCCTGCCAATAGCCCCAGCGTGGGAACACATGGGGACCGTGCTTTTGTATTCCCATGGGGCCCCCTCCACCCAGACAGGATCATGGTGATTCACCCTTCCTTTCTCCTCTGCCCTTTGGGATGGCTCTTGACATACTGGGTCTTTGAGCTACTGGGTGTGTGGCTGTCTCCAGGGCAAGGTGGTGGCTTAGTCTTCCATACCATCAGCCTGAAGTACCAGAACCGGAAAGAACCAGCATCGAGGTGAGAAGCTACAGTGTCACTCCAGGCCTCCCTTCCAAGGTCCCCTGACTGCCACCTTGGATTAGAGTAAGAGGCTGTGACTATTTGAGTTTGGTGTGTGTGTGTGTTGTGTTTGTGTCTGTGTGTGTCAGTGGTGTGGTGTCTGTATGTTTTGTATGTATGGGTGGTGTGTGTGTGTGTGTGTGTGGTGTGCTTGTGTATGTCGATGGTGTGTGTCATGTGTTTGTGTATGTCAGTGGTGTGTGTGTGTGTGGTGTGTGTATGTGGGTTGTGTATGTGCTATGTGTTTATATTTGTGGGTAGTATGTGTGTGTATGTGGGTGATGTATGTGTGTTTGTGTATATAGGTTTTGTGTGTGAGTGGTGTGGTATCTATGTATGTTTTGTGTGTATAGGTGGGGTGTATGTGTGTGCTGTGTGTGTATGAGTGGGATGTGTGTGTATGTGTGTGTGTGTGTATGGGTAGGGTATGTGTGTGTGTTGTGTGTGTATGTGTGTGTGTATGGGTGGGGGGTGTATGCTGTGTGTGTATGTGTGTGTATGGGTGGGGTGTGTGTGTGTGCTGTGTGTGTTGTGTGTGTGTGTGTGTGTGTGTGTGTGTGTCTGGTGTGTCCTTTGTGCATATGACTGCCAGCTCCTCCCTGTTTCTGAAAGGAAGTGTTGATCTTCCCAAAAGACAAGTCAGGAAGAGTTCAGAAGCCTCCCCTGTTCTGACACCATGGAAAGAGTGACACTGGTCAGCTCCCCACACGACCCATTGCCCACCTTCCTGCCTGACCTCATTCCCAGTCCTCTACCATCCAAGCCAGGTGGGTCACCGCCCTTTGCCCTTTCTGTCCTAACAGCTCCAGACACCTCTGTGCGCTACTCAAACTGGAATGTTCTTTTTCAGCCCCCCGCCCCCCATCCCCATTGTGCCTGGCTCTTCCTCGTGTTTCACAGGCTCAGTGAGGTCCTTGTGGAACTTGCTGTCCCTGGAGAGATCTGCCTGAGGGGCTCCAGCTCCTCCAGCCAGCCCTGCCGGAAACCCCTTCATAGCTCAAGCCACAGGTTCAGACTGTTCTCTGCACCGTTGGTTTTATGGTTGTCAGTTCCTGTGACCAAATCCCTACATTCCCCAAAGCACCACACAAACACAAACACACACACACACACACACACACACACACACACAGCTTGCTGAAGAGAGAATGAGAAAATGTCCCAAAACATAGCCTCCAAGACCTGCCTCCTTGGCCGGATCTGACCTGACCGGACACACCTGGGGCCCAGCTTTGTAAAACAGAGACATCAGGCCGACCTCTTCTGACCCCAGCCCGAGCACTGGGGTTGCTGTGTGGCTCTGGGAAATGTATCTAACCTCTCAACTCCAGCTTTCTCACTTGCGTTTCTAGCCGTAATAATTCCTCATGCAGCAAGGGACGAGGCTGATGAGAGGGAACACGGGCTGGGCAGTTACTCTCGGTAATGAGCTTGGCCCCAGTGTTTGCTTTAGAAAGAAGCAGACAGGAAGTGGTACTGTGAGTCTGTGGCCAGGAGCGAGGCAGGCCTTGGACCTGCTCCAGCCTTTGATCCTTGCCTAGAGACGTCCAGAGCTGGCCTGCAGTGGGGTGGGAGGACCTGAGCTCTCCTCAGCTGATAGTTGATGGACTCATGGATAGTTTCGTGTTCTGAGGGCTGAAAGATGTAAAAGTTGGCTTGCGGGGTTTAGGGATCAAGAGCCATGTGGGTATCTAGGTTTCTCCCTGCCTAAGGTAGGAGTCTTATCTCTAGGCTAAAAAAGGTAGACTTAGGGTGGTGGCCGCTTGCTCTGGGGGTGACCCCAGTCCTAAAATCCTCACAGAACCCCAAAAGGAAAGTGGTTTTCTTGCTTCCACTTTAGGTAGAGACACTAAGGCTTGGAGAGTTGAAAAGATTGCCCCCAGTTTGGTGGTACCTGGGCTCACACCTAGGCCCTCTGGGTCTGAACGCCTCCTCGGGTGCTTAGCAAGTTAACACACCCGCTCAAACTTTGTCTGTTTGTACAATACAGAGTCAGATGAACCTTATTTGGAGAATAAACAAGGCCCAGGGTAACAGGCAACAAAACCTGTCCCCAGGGAGGCCCACACTTGTGTTTACACCTCTTTCTGCCTGTTCCCTCTTGCCTGCAGCCCCAGCCATTAGCCCCTATCCAGGGCCTTGACCTTGGCCTTGAGCTACAGGAGAATTTCGGAAATGTTTTTGGCTGCTCCAGCAGAGCCCCCCGCTTTGAGGCGGGGCTCTCCAGCACACGTGCCAAGCCTTTGATGTCCTGTTCTCGCTTGATTTCACGGGAGCCCCAGCATTTCTTTAGCAATGGGATGGTATTTTTAGAGCTTGCAAGTAAGCCTGCAGCTCAAGCCTAGACGGGAGGTGCGTGTGAGCCCCACCCAGGTCAGCCACCTTCTGGCCACCCAGTCCCACTGCAACCCACACCCAAAGCTATGCACGGTGTGACCTAATGGATTTGTGATGGCAGAAACTTTACAGATGCCATTGATGATCTAGAGCAGAGATTCTCAACCAGCGTGTTGGTCGTGACCCCTTGGGATCGAATGGCCCTTTCACGGGGGTCATTCATCAGATGGCCTGCATACCACATCGTCACCGTACAGTTCATAACAGTAGCGAAGATTACAGTCACGAAGTAGCCACAAAAATAATTTTATGGTGGGGGGGGTCACCACAACGTGAGGAACTGTGTTTGAGGGTGGAAGCGTTAGGAAGGCTGAAAAGCCACTGAGCCTTGGGGACTATGGTGATTGTCCCAGTGGCCCCACCGTTGTTAGGTGATTAGAGGCAAGGTCAGTGGGTTAGAGCAGCTACAGAGAGGCCCGTGAAGGACAAAGGGACCACCAGGCAAGGTGTCCGGTGCTCACGCCTTTCCCCTAGAGCTGTGGGAAGGGACATATCTCTGATCATTCCTGACGCAGGCCTAGTGATGGTTACAGACTCCTGACCCCGGCGCAGTAAGGTGGGAAGTAAGTGCCACCATTCTGTCCCAGTCCGATTAGAGACAGATTCTCAGACAGCGGTCCTCCCTACTTGGAGGCACCCACACACACACTAAAGGTCAGCTGGGGGTGTGCCTGCTTACAGAGGGTGTCACGAGTGAGCCAGGGCAGCTGTGGCCAAAGCTACACGTGCACAGACCCATCTTTGTCTCTCCAACCATCGAGAATTTGAGAGGCCTTAAAGGTTTCACTCCCAGCCTGACCTGTTAAGATTCCGAGTCTTGGCTACCCTGGCTTCTCTGTAGAGAAAGAGTAAGGGATGGCCCAGTGGATGGCTGGCCAGACTCTGAAACCTGTATTTGAACCCAGCTCCCCAAGCCAGGATGTTTGTGGGGTTCTGTAGGTTAGGTATGGTGACTGTTATCCCTGAGACCTCCAGAGATACACAGCCATTGGGACATTTGAACAATGAAGTGTCTAGGAGAAGGGTGTAGGATCGGGGGCTGATTGTTGGTGCTCCCCATCCTGGCCAAGACTTGTTGGTAGCACATGCAGATTGTCCCGGGGAATCAGATGGAAATGCATAAGTACATGGGGAGAAAAGAGAGCGTGTGACCCACTGATAACATTGGTGAATGGCTGGGACAGGAGCCAGCCACTCAGCAGCCTTAGTGTCTGGACAAACAGTGGCCTCAAGCTCACGGTTCTGGTACCCCGAGAGATGGTGGCATAAGGACCCTATCTTGTAAACCTTCTGAGTTCAAAACCTAACCTGGCTGGTTACTGTCTCAACACCTGATCAAATAGCCGAACTTCCTAGAACCTAATGTTCTCATTGGAGAAAAAAAACTCACCATCATAGTCACTAACAGTATCATGTCATGCACTGTCCCAAGTCCTACAGGTGGATCTTAGGCTCTAAGATTCATTCTTGGGTGACAGAGGGGCACAGAGAAACCAAAGAAAACCCCTGGCCACATAGCTGAGAAGGGGCAGAAACTGGTTCTATGGGTTCAATGTGAAGTGACCCAATGGTGGTTAATACTGTCGATGTTAACAGGACCTAAAAACACCTTTAGAGACAAACCTCTGGGTATGTCTGGGAAGGGGTTTTGAGATTGTTAGCTGTGGTCGAAAAAGCAGCACCTTCCCTTGTACTGGGATTCCCTAAAAGAGAAATGGTGTTGAGCACAATATTTGTGTCTCTGCTTCCTGATTATGGTTGCAATGTGACCGCTTGCCTCAGGTTCCTGCTGTCATGCTTTACCCACCATGATGGACTGCATCCTCAAACCCTGAGCAGAAATAAACCCTTCCTTCCTGCATTTGTTTTTGTTGGATACTTTGTTGCAGTACCAAAAAGAGTAACTAGTACAGTCCCTACAGGCAACTGTTTGAGGAGGTCCTGGAACTTCAGGGATGTAGGACCTAACTGGCAGATCCAGGCCACCAGGACTGAGCCTTGAAAGTTCTTACCTGTCCCCACCACCTCTGCTTGAGTTCTCTGTTTCCTATTCTGCCCAGATGTGAGGAGTTAGATCATCGAGTTCCCACTGCCACTGGTAGACCCACCCCAGCTGCTTTGCCTTCTCCACCATGATGGACTAAATCCACTGAAACCATGAGGTGGAATAAACCCTTCTTCCCTTAAGCCACATTTCTGTCATAGCAATGAGGAAAGTGACATTCCAATATACTGGGCTTTAAAATTTAGTTATGTAGAACTTATCTGTGAAGCCCTCGGGAATGATGTGGGGGTACCCTGACCACTAGTCTTCAGAAAAGCTTTTTTTGGGGGGGAGGGGAGTAGGGGGATAGGGTCTATGGTAAAAAAATGTAAAGTGCCCTGTGCCCTAAGCATCCGCCAGCTGTTGCCATCCATACTGTTCTGTTTGGGTAACTTGTGTTTGAGCTGTGGCTCAGCATTGGCCAAGCTCTGACACATCTTGACTTTAGTGTTATCACAGGTTTCAAATGTGTTCCATTGAACTTACCTACTGTAAGGAAAAGTATCTACTCAGGACCTCCCACCTCCCCCAAACCAAGTTCTCAGCACAAAGGAGATTTCTTTGTCCCCAGAGGGACAGAGGTCAGGGAATAAGAAACAAAGAGAAGATAGAGAATGAGGGAAAAGGGGAAGGGAGCAAGGGAGAGACAGGAAAGGTAGATAGAGAGGTGGCCCATAGGCAAATGGCAGTTTTTAAAGGTAATGGGGGAAACCCTGTGATATAATCAAGTGTTTAATTTTGATTGGGCATGTTAGTTAGGTGAGCCAAAGGGGGCTTTGGATTGCTGGACTTTTAATACTTTGATAGCTGGACTTGGTAGCTGGACTCAGGAGGAGGAAGTGACTGAATAAGGAAACAGACCTTGGTGACCAGCTGTAGGAATGTAATCTAATGGTTTTTAGCAAGGCAGAAGGAATGGGAGAGAAGGGCGAAGGGCCAGGTCTGTCAGAGCCACATGCCTTACCTACCGTATGCATTAAATCACATGTGGGTTACATTCTTCTAACTGTATACTAAATCCGAAATATTTAAAACGTAAAAGTAACCAAGAAAAGAAACCCATTTTTGTAAGCCATCTCCTCGCAAAAGGACACTTCCTCTTAGCCCCTGTGTCCTGGGCAGTGTGGAGGGCTGTGTGCATTAAACTCAGAGATACAAAGTAGACCATCCTGGAGCCAATTGGGTCAGTGTAACTGATGTCAGGCTTGGCCTTGTATGTATGAGCCATGGGAGCTTGTGCTGGACCCTTAGGCTGACTGTACCTGGGCTACCCCCATGTACAGAGTCGGGATAAGGATATTAGGGTCTGAGAAGAATGTACCAATGGTGTAGCCCAGTCGGTAGGATACCTGCCTGACACTCACAAAGCCCCGGGTTCTGTCCCCAGCACAGCATGAACTGAGCACGGTGGTCCACACCTGTGAGTTCAGAGTCAGCAGTGGGCCTTGCTGCGTAGCCCACTGCTCCATCAGATTTTGGAATTCAAGCCCCACCTTCAACATTCGTAGGTTGAGAGGCTTTGAGCTAGTTATTTCTGTGCCCTGCCTCAGTCTCCTCATAGGGGAAATGAGGGCAGGAGGGGATAGCTCAGCCAGTAAGGTACTTACTGACTTGCTCTGCAAGCGCAAGGACCTGAGGTCAATCTCTAGACCTGCTGTTTAAAAGTCAAGTGTTTACACTTGCAATGTTGGGGGCATGGGGACAGGTGGGTCCCTGGCCAGCCGGCCGTCTTTTATTTAGCTTTTGCATACATGCACTTCCACACACATAGGTAGGTACCTGCACACATACAGGCAACTGCGCGAGCACACACACACACACACACACACACACAGATACACACAGGTTGGCGTAATAATAGAACTTCCACCTAGACTAATTGCTAGTGCTACTTTGAATAGCCCATTCTAGGCTCTGGGCTGTGCATGGCCCTAGGCGCCCGAGAACCCCAATTTCTGCAGCACCATCCTCAGTGACCAGGATGGGAATGGAGAACTGTGTTTTCTCTGGTCTCTGCTAGAGGCCTCGCAGCCTCAGAGACGCTGAGGAGAGTGAATCTGCAGGCCCAGGCCCAGCCTGGGAAGGTACGGAGATTTGATGATCTGATCCTCATCTAAAAACGTTGTCACCCAAGAGACAGATCACCTAACATGCTGTCACTTGTAGGACTTAGAGTAAACATGTCATTCATTGGCCCTACAGATTTGGTTTTTGCAGGTTTGGGGGCGGGTGGGTAGATGGGTAGGGGAACTGGGTCTCCAGGAGATGGGGCGGGCCACACATAAGGCAGGTGCTAGGAGTTAGCCAGTCTGTCCTGGTTACACTGGGCTCCAAAGTAGCCACATTATGCTCTTGATTTCTATGTTGTCCTGAGCTACACATTAACTTGGAGATAACGGTTGCTGGGAAACAGCCACCCCAGTCTGTCTCCCTGACATCTTAGGCCCACTGAATGGCACTGTGTTTAACCATTTGTCTGGGCACTGGGGAAGACATCCACATCATACTGGGGGAGATTGGAAGATCAAAGATAAGAACTCATGGGAGCTAGAGCTTCCAACCCTCATGCCCTGAACTGTGTTAATACCCACCTACTGGCCAGACTCTTGAGGTCCTAGTAAATCCTTTATGGCTCTAAACCAACATCAAGGGCTGGGTGACAGCTCAGAGGCAAAGGCTTGTCTAGCATGTGAGAGGCCACAGGTTCTGTCACCTGCACACAACCCTACAACCAGTGGCCATCAAGAAAATGCCAACTCCTAAGGGTGTGTAAACACGTTTACCCTCAGTATCTTGTTCGAACAAAGGGGGATTTCATGAGGCTGGGAAAGAGGGTGGGTGGAGGAGGGAGGCCCTCTCTCCCTTTGCAGGGGACTGCTGACCCAGGACTGCCACTTTGTAGGAGTACCTCTATAATGGAGTAGCTCAGGGTCACAAAGACTGGGCTGGGCGGGTCCTAAGGGTGGCTCAGCTGAGTGCAGCATTGACCTCCTGTGGAGAAGAGGGTGTCTTTTCCCTGTCTTTGTGTTGCTGGCTCTTTTCCACTGTGCTATCTGCCCACGGGTCCGAGTAACACTCAGTGGGTTGGACAGAGCGTGAGACCAGCTCACTGACCCTATTGTTTCTCACTCCCCAGATATTCGCCGGCTACCCACTCTGTTCCCCACACTGTTCCAGAAGCCAGGGATACGGCAAATGGCAAAACAGAGAGCCACAGAATAATTAGAAACGTCCCTGGTGCTAAAGATGAAACCACAAAAGGGAGAAGGGTAGGCTGTGCCAGGAACGACAACTTTAGAAACTTCAAGAAAAAAACGACACTGATGTACTTGGTACCTTCTGGGGTCGAGCCCTGCTAGGAGCTCAGCAGATACATGTGAGGCTTAGCGACAGCCTTGGAAAACCATGAACAGGGATAACCTGGGGGACTCAGGACCCAGGACCTGGAGCATGGGTGAGAGCCCTGCTGTTGCACTCTGGTATGACTGTGCACACTAGGTCTCAAGGGACAGACTCCAACACAGTCTGTCACTTGAGAGACTTTCTGAGCTCATATTAGCAGAGTGCTTATCAAAGAGGCCGGCCCATGTGCAAGTCCAGGCATTGTCACACCTGTACAAGAGCCATTAATCCCCATTTATTGTCGAGTAAACCGTTGCCTAGAAACCAGAGTCCGGATTGGAACCCAGAACCGGCACTTCTGGTCCATCGAGTGATATCTAAGCTAAGACCTCACCGCCCGCTGCTCAGCACAGCTGTGCTCTGTGAACTGGGCCCAGTTTGTAAATGGAAATATCAAAGCGCCAAGGCAGGAAGGTGGACGGTGTGGTTTGATCTTGGGGTTCTGTCCGGCCTTGTCCCCCTGGACTCCAAGAAGGAGGTGGATCATGGGAGGGTTTCAGACAGAGCCTAGCAGGATACATGTGGGACTTGGCTGGCTTCTTTGGGGAATCGTCTTTGGGGGATCGGGTGGCCCCTTTCCACCTGTCTCGACTCTGTTGTATGGTGGTAGTTCATCTGTTAGGCTCAGAGAGCTGTTACCTGCACAGGTTTTTGGGAAACAGATTTTCATGCAGCCCAAGCCAGCCTCCTACTCACTATGCAATTTAGGATGAACCTGAACTTCTAACCCACCCCCCAGCAGCACAAGCCAAGTTCAGGGATTACAGGTGTGCACCATCACATCCGGTTTATGCCCTGCTAGTGATTGAACCAGGCAAGCACTCTTACCAACCGAGCTCCATCCCTAGCCTATGGCAGTTGCTAAAGAGTCGCTTGTAAGCTTAGTTTGCACAAGGAGCCATTTTCCTCCCTTGGAAATGGGATCTTCTCCCAGTACAGAAAGCTGGGGGACTTAGGGGCAGTGGCTGGTGGCAGGTGGAAGGCCCATGTTCTCACCCAGCCTGGGTGGCCCTGGCAAAGCCAGCGAGAAGCCTCATCCAAGTTCCAGAGCAGAGAAAGCACCTCCCGCCAGCTTCCCTTCTTAGACACAAACCATTTTGCCCTAAAGACTTAATGTGAGTCCAAGAAACGTGTCTTGTTTTGAGCCTGTGGCAGCCTGCTCCTTCCCTGGAGGCTGTGCTCCAAGCCTCAGGGGCCTAACAGTAAACCCAGCACACCTACCAGCCCACCTTCACCTCTGATCCGCTCGCCCCACCCCCTCCTGCTGATACTAGCTGTAGGGCCCGATGTTTAGCAGAGCCAAGAGTTACAAAGTCACTACAGGGTCTCTGAGTCATAAAGGCCTCAGTTAGACTTGAAAGCCAGAGTGTCAACCGACTGTGGGACCCAAGCAGAGCCCAGCAGAGCTTTGCTTTGCCCACCTGCGAGAATGTAGCACAGAAACTCACTGGGGGCCGTGGGAATCATGGGATACAAAGTGCTGATGTCCCATATGTTCCCCAAGGTCATTTCATGTGATCCTTCAGACCCAGATCAGGTAGGATCAAAGGTCAGAGGTCAAAGATTTCAGCCCCCCCCCACCCCCGTGCTGCGATCCATCTCTAAGTCTTTATCCCTTCCACGTTCAAACTGCTCCTTTTTAATCCTGCTGCCCCGGGTCCTCAAGGGTTCCCGGGAGACAGTGGTCACAGGTCATACCTGTCTCTACCCACACTTCACCTCTCACCTCAGCCTGTCAGAAGGTCCCAAAAGCTCCTCCTCAGCTCTCCTTGTTTACTCATACTGGGTTGTTTATTTGGGTTATTACTAGCCCAATGCCTGCGATCTCCCCCCCCCCCCCCCCACTGAGCCGGAAATTCCTTCACTCCAGTTTCACGGATGCTGACTCAGCACTTTTCCCAGTCCCAGCCTGCAAAGCCCAAAGCAGCCATCATCCCCTTCTCCCAGCCTCAGCCCCACCCGGAGCCCAGGCATGGTCTTTAGACCCAGGCCGAGCCTCGGTGCCACTCCCCAAAGCATGCCCGGACACATTTCAAACCAGTCATTTCTCAACGCTCTCAGAGCCCCCTTTGCAATAAAGAAAGATAATCCGGGCCTTCAGAACACCAACCCCCAGTGTATGGCCACCCCTTCTCCTGAAGCTGTAGGGAGGAAAAAGAAACCAGTCAGGCGGGGGCCCTTGGACCAGGTTGGGGGGGGTCACTGTGCCTCATACACACAACCCGATGAACCAAGGTCCTGTCATAAAACACAGTGACCTAATGCAGGTGTATCAGGAAGTGGTGCTGGGGACCCAGGCTGCCAGCTGGAGTAGCAGAAATGAAAGGTGACCTGGGGCCAGGACTTCTGTAAGCCTTGGCGGTAGGGATTTTTATTAGGGAAAAAGTCACTCATTCACCGAAGCCAGCACTTGATGTCATGAATCTGGGTACCCGCCACGGCCCCACCCCTGCCTACTCCGCCCTCGCCATAGAATCTGGAAGCCAGTCCCAGCCACCGGTGATGGGCCTTGCGTTCGAAGCTACAGAAAACAAGAGGCTTGTGTTGCTTTGAACAGAAACTCCTTTATCTATCAGTCAGTCATTCGATTTATTGTTTGTTTGTGCATTGCAGCCCCTTGTGTGTCTATCCATGTTTGTGTGTGTGCACACATTTGTGAGGTCAAAGGTCAATGATGAGTGTCTTCTTCAATGGCTTTTCATTTAAGGTTTTTGGAACAGGGTCTCTTACTGAACCCGATTCTCACTGATTCCCTACTGTCTGGCTGGCACTGCCTCTGCTGGCCAAAACTGAGGCAGGTCTCCATCATGAGAGCCCTCGGGCCATCTGAGCCCCTGCACCAGGTTTTCCTATTGACACATAATCTTCTGGCTTCTTTGACAGCCAGCTCTCTTCCACCCCTTCTCTTGTTTCCCCTCTTCCTTTCTGTGACAGCAGGCTGACCTCAAAACTTTACTGTACAGCTGAGGATGACTTTGAACCTCTAATCCTGCCTCCACTCCCCTGAATACTGGAGCTAATATAGGCGTGTGCCAGTATACCCAGTGTATGTGGTCCTGGGAATTGAACCCGGGGCTTCATGCATGTCAGACAAGCATCCAACCGATGACGGCTGTACCCCAGTCCCCCCATAAGCTTTTTGCTAAACATCCACAGCATCTCCCAGGCCCCAGTGCAAACCAGTTCCACCCAGGGTGGGAACCAAGGAAGCAGACAGAGAGAGTCCAAGAGTGGTTCATTGCCTCTCTCCAGCCCATGGCACCAGGCAGTGTCCCAGCTCCCTGCCCCTGGGACCTCCCATACCCTCTTCAAGGCTACATGAAATACATTGTGGCCCTTCAACACCCCGGTCTGTAGCCACAGAAGTACCACCCTTCCCCAAAACGGACGCAGTCTCTGTTTCCCCAGAGGCAGCTTAGAACCTTCTGACCCTGGAAGGTCAGACAGTAAAGCCCAAGTGCAAAATATACGGGGCATCAGTCAGATGGGAAAGAGAGATAACAGGGCGGGCGAGTCTGGAAGCTTTGCAGTTTTAAGGAGCTGAAGAGAGCAAAGTAACTGGGAATGGCGGTGGGGGTGGGGCTGGACCAGCACCTTGTAAAGGACTGGGTAAGAGATGCATTTCAGACACAGTGAGCAGTAAGTGCAAATGTCCTGTGGCCTCTTTAGAAAAGTGGTTTTTCTGCCCTTCAGAAGGGCTCTCTGTCTGCTCAGCTCAGCCCCTTCCCACACAATGGAAAAGACAGGAAATGTGTGCAGGAGACCCTGCTAAGTACCCGTGGTCGCCAGAGTCCCCTTTCAGGAGTCAGTGGGACCTTCCTGGTGTCTGCAGGACCAGCCACACGGGATCTAGTGGAGAGACTTTGTCTAAGGGCTGGAGATCTTTTGTCTCTCAGAGGCTCAGCTCCCACAACTCCCTACCCTACCCCCACCACAAAACTCCCTGAATCCGCTGACCTGCCTGAGAGGAGCTTCTAAGAAATGCTGGGGGTACCTTTGCCCACGGTGGTACCCTTCGGCACAGCCAGGTCCCTGCTGCCCTGTAACTGTCACGATGTCAGTTCCCCCACCAGCCCCGTGCCACCAGCATGAAGGGTTGTGACCAGCTGCTGTGCAGCGCTGGCTGGCATTATTTACCCCTTCCCTAAAGCTAGTCTCCTAAGAAACCTTGATGCATGCCGCCACCTTGGAGGAAAGGGAGGCTAAAGAAAAGGAATGCTCAGCCTGGAGAGATGGCTCAGCAGTTAAGAGCACTGACTGGTCTTCCTTCCAGAGGTTCTGAGTTCAAGTCCCAGCAACCACATGGTGGCTCACAACCATCTGTAATTGGGATCCAATGTCCTCTTCTGGTGTGTCTGAAGATAAGTACCGTGTATAAATAATTCGAAAGAAAGAAGGAAAGAAAGGGAATGGTCAGTCATTTGTGGGGGGCCCGCCAAAGCAGCAGAAAGCAGGGAAACCCTGCCACTCTTGGGGAAGAGCTGCCTTTTGCTGACACCACCTTTGCCTTCCAGAAAGTGCCCCCTCTGGTACCTCAGGCTCTTTGCACATGTTCTTCTGTTGGATAGAACGACCTCCCCAACCCCCACCCCCACTTTAGCCAAGCTTAAACGCCCTCCCAGAGATCTCGTTTTTGCTTAACGTGTCCACACATACCTCGGCGTGCATTTAAAGCATCGGGCTTAGATAACAATTAAAAGACTGCCCCATGCACCTGACTCCCTCATTCGCCATTCCCATCCAGGCAAAACCGCCTTCTAGTGGCCGACAGTTGTCGACACGGATTTCTAACAGTGGTGCTGGGTCCCTGCGGGTCCACGAGATGACTTACAGAAATTTTAGTTCTGCATCATTGGATCTGGAGCCTGAAGAGGCTCTGGGGGATACCCCGGAGTCACGTCATACACTTCCCCCAGGCTTGTCTCAAGTGCTTCTGAGAGCCGAGGCTGGCTGCTCACAGGTTGAACCCCGTCGGTAGAGTCTTCAGAGTCCCTCTCAGTGACCTCCCTGCCCTGCCCTAGCCTGTTCTCCCCTGGGCCACCTTTTGAGCTCTGTTTCTATGGGGCAAATCAAAGACCAGCAAACCCATCTGCGTCTGTTCACCTGTAATTATACAGTAGAGGGTTTGATCAGTCCTGAATATATATTTAGTGACAGGCTTGGCTAATCTTTCGATCTAATTATACTCATTAACATTTAAATGTATAATCACTGTTACATCTGGCCATGGCTGTCTAAATATTTTACGGAAATCTTAAGTACAGTAAGCTTTCAGTATTGCTATGAACCTCCCATTTCCCCCCAATTGAAAAGATGGCAAGGGTGGTTCCAGGCCTTTCCCGAACCCCCCCCCACTCTGGTTGGGGCTGTCTTGTTTCTAGGGTAACAGCAGCAAGGGGGGGGGGGTTAGAGGCTCTGATGGCCTGTCCTGTCTGTGGCCCTGTTACCTTTCACAGTCAGGGGTCCTGAATGGAAGAGTCTCACAGGTGAGGTCACAGAGATGCTGTTGTAGAGGTGACCTGTGCTGGTGACAGGTCAGCATGTAAAGATGATGCGCACCAGCAAGCCTCGTGACCTGAACTCCACCCTCAGGACCCACACGGTGGGAGGAGTTAGAGCCCATCCTACCAGCTGGCCTCTAACCACACACTTTCTACGGCATACGCAAAGTCACAAAACAAATATGTTACAGATATTGATTCTTTTCAAGTCCCAATGGAGAAGCAGCTCCCAATTGACAGTGATGGTCAGGAATGGGGCTCTGACCCTCAGTGCAAGGAGAAGGCTTCCCTTACACCTGTCACCTATGGTAACTGGTAGCACCCCTGGGAGCTCTCTGCATGACAGGGGTCAGGGCTCCCTCAGGACACTGCCTCCCCTGTTTCTTGAGAAAGTCTCTCATTGGCCTGGAACTGGGAGATTTGCTGGCCACAGAGCCCCGGAGATTCTCCTCTTTGTTGGGAATAGAGACACACCCAACTCTTCAAATGCGGGTTCTGGGGATTTGAACTCAGGTCCTTGTGCATACACAGGAACTGAGTGACTGAGCCATCATCTCCTCAGCTCCTTCAGCTTTTGAGAAGTGTACACAGGGACGGGGACTAATCAGACTAATCACGTGTGAGCACGTGAATGCCAAAGGCTATAACATGCTAACTTACTCTGAGTCTCTCCGGTGCATGGTAGAGCTGGGGCTCTCAACCCAGGCCCTCTGTCCTGGGCTCTGCTCTTGAATGTTTTCTCTTCCACACCTGCATGGAACCTTGTAGAACCTTGATGAGTCTCCCACGGGAGACAGCAGTCATGAAGGCAGTCTGCAAAGTACTGGGTGCCAACACACCCAGGGACTATTCTGAGGGCCAAAGCCCAGAGAAGGTGCAAGACTGGGCTCCTGAGGCCGCACAGCATGTCCCTTTGCAACCTGACTGCCTGGCCAATCTCTCTCAATACAAGCCATTGTCCGTGTTTGCTAATGGCCTGACACAGAAATGTCGCCCTCAGTGCTGCTCACGGGAGGGGAGGGGAAGAGGGGCTGGCGGCCAGTGTTGTTTCCAGAAATCTCCTTTGCAAGTCTAAGGATTGTAAGGATTGTTGGTGCTTCCCCCCCCCCCCCACACACACACCTGCTATTTTTAGGAGGACTTTCCTGGACCCCCCTCCAAAGCCTGGAAAACAAACACCTCCCTTCGTGCCCTGCCTCCCCCCACTTCCCTCCTGCTGATGACCTCTGCTGGAGGGGAGGAAGCGCCACCCGTCAGAGCTTCCTGGTGTGAGGAGGGTGAGCAGCCCACCGGGACTTCTCTTATACAATTTGCATGTCCATAATCTCTTCCTTGGCTGACCCAGATGGCCTGCCCTCCCTCCCCCGCTAAGGGTCCTGCTTAAGAGTCGGCCCCAACTCTCCTCCCCAGAGCCTAGTCCACTCCAGATAGCTTTCATCCTTAGGTTGGTGGGGTTAGGCACAGCCAGGCAAAAATAGCAGTGCCTGCAGCCAGCTCTGATCCCTTCCAAAGCTCCGACTAGTAAAGGAAGTTTCTCCATTTGACACACAGGACATAAGGGACTGGGGGGGGGGGGGTCGGTCACACAGCTGGTATCTGCAGAGCCAGACCCTGGGCCCCAAAGCCTCTTCTGATGGTGGGTCTTGGCTGGGCCCAGAAGTTAGTCTTCTGTCCCATCAGGATATGGTGGCCTTTAGTGCTGGGCAGGGGACCAAAGAGAAGCATCCTGAGAAACATAGCCCGACAGAGTCAGGATTCCTGGTGACTTAGAAAGGACCAAGTGTGGAGAAGTCAAAGAGGGTCCCATAGCGACTGAGGGACTAGAAGAGAGAACGGGTTGAGCCAGAGGCTAGCTATCCGGGAGGCCGGAGAGGAACAGTGCATTGATGTGATGTTGGAAAAGTCCTGAAATGGGCCTTGCCAAGTTCAGGGTCTCAGACGTCCAAGGGAGTCTTGGGGAAAGGAGGGTAGTTCCCATGGCCATCCGTAGGGGCCAGGCTGGTGGGGGCGGGTGGAGCTGAGGAGGAGCATGACTCTTCCTTGAATGTTCTGCTGAGTTCCCATGATCCAGAGCCTTTACAAGTAGATGAGGTCACTGGTGGCATCTGGGCTTCTCGTCTCCCCAGATGTTCCAGGTGTAACACTTTTACATTTCACTCAGAAGAGAGTCAACTCAACAGGCGGAAACAGTGAGGCTTCAGGGCACATAAAAAGATTTCTCAACAATCCTTCTAGCCCAGCCGGGTTGACCCAAGCATCACCTAGACCCGAGATGGCTCGCTGTGTGACATCCAACATTTTCTGTCCCTTTCTGGACCTCGGATCTCCCAACAGTTACAGGAAGTTACAGTTGAACTGGAAGGATGCTGCCTCCCGTGCTGGTGGATAAGTCAGAGGCCTAAGTCCCACAGAGCCTCGTGCCAGCTCCTCCCCACCCCCACACCTGACCACCCTCCTTTCCAGAGTCTGTAAAGGAGGTTGGATGGAAAAGAAAACCGACCCACTGCTGGTTACAGCCTCCCACCTCGGCCCAGGGCCCTCCAGACTGGAAAGTTTGTAGAGGTTCCTGGCTGGGGAACGGCCAACAGGAGCCCAAAGGCTGCTGAGCTCAGCCTAGGAAGAAGCCAGATTTCGAGGGTGTGGTTTGACAGGACCACGGACTGGCTGGGCTCTTTGGGTGAAAGGCATGAAAGGTGATTCCATACGAGCTATACACACACACACACACACACACACACACACACACCTACGGCAGTCATCAGGCAGTAAATGGGGCACACACTGGAACGTCAGATTGTATTTGAGGAAAACCTCAGAGAGCCCCTTGAGAGGCCAAATGGTGAGGAGGCTGCATCTTAGACTGAGAGCATCCGGACAGCACCTGGGAATTATGAATGGTCCTCTGGCTTGTGGGGGGATGTGGTGAGTTGCGCTGTCCGTAGTGATGTGTGTCTTCATAACGTGTGTGAGACAGGCAAGGTCAAGGTATCCTTGGTTTGAGGCCAGGACCTGTTTCTCTTGCTCAGTTGCCCCCCCCCAACTCGAGTTCTCTCCCTCCCTCTTTCCCCCTCCCCTCCCCCTCATTCCCCCTTTTTCCTCCTCCTCTCTCCCCCTCCTCTCCTGACCCCCATAATTCATAACACTGAGGCGTCGATTTCCTCCCTGAAACAGTGAGCGTCACCTCAGTGTGCATGAAGCCAGGGGGTTCCATCCCAAAACAGCTAGACCAGCCTCAGCCCCACCCAGAGCCCAAGGACCAGAAGCGCAGATACAGACAGCCTGTTGTTCCTGGTGTGCTATGGGACCTTGTTTGTGTGGGTGATCTCGGGCTCAGAACCAAGGGGTCAGGAAGTTCGGTGCTGGGGCTCGGTAGGTCTTGACGATTAATTCATGACCAAGTCTGTAATGTATGATGACTTCTCAAGGCAGTTGACAGGTGACAAGAACCCATAGGGCCTGAGCATGGCGCCTGACATTACCTTAGTGTCACAGTTCGGGAATTATTAGGTGTTTGGGTCGGAAATGTTGTTTTGTTTTGTTTTTTTATTTTTTTTATTGGATGTTTTGTGGGGTTTTTAAACATGATTTTATTTTTACTTGTGTGTTATGGATACTGTACGCACTTGTGGGTGAGTGCAGGCGCCCTTGGAGCCCAGAAGAAGGTTGTCCACTGCCTTAGATGGGTGCTGGGAAGTAACCTCTGGTCCTTTGTAACACCAGCTTGCACCCTTAACTGCTGAGCCGCCTCTCCAGCTCTTGAAGTATTGTAGTATCTAGTAAAGTGAAGCTCAGAAGTCTGGGTGACTCACTCACCCCAGGTCTCCCAGAGCTTAAAGTTCCTCTGCACACCCCACAACCCTGCAAAGCCTAAGGCCATAACTACATCTGTCACATTAGCACTAGCAGTGGTCCCAGTGACCAGGTTGCTGGAATGAGACCCTGCCTGGGTGGAGCCAGTTTCTGGGAATGCAGACAGAGCACACTGGCCGGCTGCCACCTCAGGAGACCCGCCCCAGAGAGAGGCCAGCCTGGGGCATGCAGCTTAAGAGAAAGAGAAAGCACCTGTCCCAGCTAGGAAACAAGGCAAGGGAGGAAGGGCCCTGTCGTCCTTTTTGTGGTTGTGTATGTGGATTTATCTCCTCATGCACCTGTGGTGTAGAAGATTGCTTGTTGAGGTTCGAGTTCTAGTGCCCACCTCTGGTCTGGCCGCTCTGCCGCCTTGCTAGTTACTGTGCTTGCTTCTTTACCTTGAGCTGGTATAGCTTCCCGGGGACTTTTATGGCAGATAATAGACCCAGAGTATCACATTCTTAGGGGTGTGTGTGTGTGTGTGTGTGTGTGTGTTAGCTGGCCTTGCGTTGACTGGCCCCTGGTCTCTGATCACCCCCATAGGTTCATGCATTTGAACTTAGTCCCCACTTGGTGATGTTGTTGGTGAAGGTTACAGAACCTTTAGGAGGTAGCACCTTGCTGAAGGAAGTATGTCTCTGGGGTCACTTCCACTTCCTTCCCCCCTCCCTCCCTCCTTCCCTCCCTCCCTCCCTCCTTCTCTCTCTCCCTCCCTCCCTTCTCTCCCCCTTTCTCCCCTATAGTGTAGGTAGAATGTGATCAGGTGATCAGCCGGTTCCGGCAGCCATGCCTTCTCTGCCTGTTTCCATGCCAACCCACCATGATGGTCCCTGTCCTCTGGCACCATAAGTAGAGCGAGCAGTTTCCTTATGAACGTCTCGTTCATAAGGCCCTTCCACCATAGCCATAGGAAAGGAGTTACTACAAATAACCTTCGCCCCCAAAGCCTTCTTAGATTCTTGGTCGGAAGCCTAGTGGGGCAGAGCTGGAGTTGGGCAGGGCCCAGTGCCTTAGAGCAGAGACCCACATCCTGTGAGTTGGGGATGGAGGGAGGGAACGGGTGCACCCCAGCTGTGCCACTAACTAACTGGTTGTGAGGCCAGAATGTCCCCTCTGGGATGGGGTAAGAGGACCCGCTCACCAACCTCTATAAAAAAATGCATCTGAAATGCCAGTGAATTCAGTGTGGATGCCCTGTGGTGCTGGGCCTGGCTTGCTTATAGTGTGCTTGCAGACTGGATCTTGGGTCTTTGTTGGATCTTGGAGTTTCTTTTGGTTGGATGATGGTGGTTTTATTTATTTGTAGTATGTGTGCAAAGAATCCGAGGACAACTTGCAGGAGTCAGTCCTTTCCCTCCATATGTGCCCCAGGGTTCAAACTCCAGTCATCAGACGGGGACTTCCTGGATGTTGAAGTTTCTTAAAGCCAGGATCCCTGATAACAGGCTGCACCGAGTTGGAGAGCTGGCCCACTCCACCCTGCAAGCTTTCAGCTCACTAGGTCTGGAAACCTAGCCCTGGTGACCTCAGTTGCTGTGCAGCCAAGCTGGCTGCTGAGAGGGACAGTCAGCCAGGTTCATTGGGAGGCTCAGAGCTGGAATCTTGAATGCTGACCAGCCCTGGAGTCCCCCTGTGTGTGGTTCCCTGTGGTTCTCTTGTGTGCAGCTGCGTGGCCTCAGATGCCCTACCTACAGCTGGAGTTGCAGGCAGTTGTGAGCCGCCCAATAGGTACTAAGAAGTCAACCCCAGTCCTCTCGGAGCAGTAAGTGATCTTAACCACTGAGCCATCTCTCTAGCTCCAACAGTTGCCTTTGTATTGTTGAGTTATGAGAATTTATTTTTAAATACTTTTATTGAATTTAAGTAACACACACACATACACACACACACACACACACACACACACACACACACACACACACGTACATACACCATGTTCCCATCACAGGACACATGTGGAGGTCAGAGGACAGCTAATAGCAGCAGGCTTTTCTTTCACTGGGTTCTTGTTGATTGAACTCAGAATGTCAGGTTTGACTCTGGACACGTCTATCAGCTGAACTGTCTTCCTGGCCTAAAACTTATTTTTCATATTCTAGATGTCTCTTATTGGCTAAAGGACTTGAAGTATTTTCTCCCTTCTGCGGGCTGTCCTTTCTTTGTTCTCCATGTTTCCTGGTGAAGCAGAGTTTTTCATTTGATGGAGTCTAGTCCGTTCCCTGCGTGGCCAATATCATTTGTGTCTTATCTCGAGTGGCATTGAGCCCTACATGTTAATAATCAAGTGAGGCTTATGAGAGAGTCTTGGGTGGGGCTGAGCTGTTTTGTGGGCTCAGTGGGGTGATGAGGGGCTCATTTCAGTTACAGAGTTAGGAGTTCCCCATGGATGATCCCTCTGAGGCCCCTCTTGCAGCTCAGCAGGGCTTCCATTGCAGATAGCCCAACCGGAGAGATGGAAAGGGCGCCATTCACGCAGCAAACCTGAGTCCCAAGCCGGGACACTGCAGTGGTATGGGGCTCCAGGAGAGACACTGTATTGGGTGAACCCCATTTCTCACCTGGACAAACACCAGAGGAACAGGTAGGGTATCAGGAACTAATGGACCCTCTGTCCTGCCCACAGCCATGAAAGCTGACCGGAAGCGCTTAAAGGGGGAGAAGACCGACCTGGTGAGCCAGATGCAGCAGCTGTACGCCACGCTGGAGAGCCGCGAGGAGCAGTTGCGAGACTTCATCCGCAACTATGAGCAACACCGTAAGGTCGGTGTCCCTCTGGGCCCCACCCTCCCCTCCCACCCCCTCCCCTCTCCTGTCCCCTTTTCCCGCCCTCCCCTCTCAGGCATACATTTATCTTGTCTCTGCTCTTAAGCAAGCATGGTGTCTGCCTTGAATCCCAGGGGCGCCCTTGGCCGCTCTGGTGTCTTCAGCTAATCTGAACAATCCAAGAAGCCCAGCCCAGCTCCTGGTTGGGCCCGGTGTCTCTTATCCCTCTTCCTCTGGGCAAACCCTTGAACCTCCCACTCACCCCAGAGCCTCAGTTTCCCCTTCTGCTCTGGAAGGTGCAAAGCTATCGTGAGTACTGTGATATGAGCATCCAGCATCTTACCAATAACCACATAATGGAAGTGGGTGGAGTTAGCCAGGAGCCGTGGGAGACAGCAGGGCGGTCTGTCGGCATGCAGAGAGGGCTCTCGGAGGGCTTCATGGAGGAGGTGTCACAAGGGTTGGGCTCTGCATTACTTTTCTCATGATGAAACGCCCGACAAAAGCAATGTCACGGGGAAGTAGAGAGCAATGGCTGGAGCAACAGCAGCAATAAAACCCTCAGAGGTTTACCTCTAGGACCCTACCTACTTCAGCCAGCCAGGACCCACTTCCTGGAGGCTTCATACTCCCCAAAGAGTGCCCGCAGTCAGGGAACACAAAGTGAGTCTGTGAGAGGCATTCCTGACTCAAAGTTACCAGTTCAGCCTGCAGCTTTAGGGACAGGAGGGCCGAGTGACACTTCAGAATCAGCGGTGGCAGACAGCACCATGGGGCCAGTCAGGAAGGCCACCTCTGAGCTGCAGTTAGAGGCCAGTTGGCCGAGGCTAGATTGGGATGGACGAGATCCTCACATGCTTCCTGCAGGTGACTCTCGCTGACACATCCCTGGCATGCAGTTCGCTTCTTCCCTGTGGTCATAAGGCTCTAAGCAGCCAGGACAGGTGTCACCTGCCTACGCTGTGTGCCCTTGCTGCCGTCTGTATGCATTCAGGTTAGGCAAGCCAGGGGACAGCTCCTGAATGCCATTGCATCACCGGGCAGCCCAGGCCCCCTTTGCAGACCGCAAGACTAAGATGCTCAGGGGGCCGGTGGATGATCAAATCCAATTATTTATTTATTGTGGTGTTCAGAATGAACTTGGGACCTCCTCTATGTGGCCTAGGCAGTACCACAGAACTGGCCCCTCGGCCCCTCACTGGGAGATTCTAGGTGAGCACTCTGTCACAAAGTTAGAGATAACTATGCAGAAACGGAAACCTAAGCCCTGGTTCTATCCGGCCTCTCTAAGCCCTTGCATCTGGTTACCAAAACCTAATTTGCGTTTTATGTATGAACGAAACGAGCGATATTAATGGAACTCTCTGGTTCTCCAGTCACTGGGCTCTCAACCTGCCGTGGCCCACTGGCTTCTTCTGCAACCTCTCCGGGCCTCAGCTGGAGCAGGTGGGGACAGCAGGGACTCAAAGCTCCTGGCAAAGATAGGACTTGGCCCGTCCAGAAAATTCTCAGAGTTGCGACATCCCAGAAAACCGCGCCAGAGACACACACCCTGTCCAGAGTGCAGCTGGGGACTGTCTACAAACCCAGCTGGAGATGTCCCCATTGCAGGCCAGGCAGCTGCGAGCTGGATACAGGGTGATCTTGGCAGTGAGTTTAAGGTCCTTGGTTGTCACCACCCAGCACACCCGTCTTCTCCTGCTGCCTCTCATCACCGCCCATCTGAGACCCTGCTTGGCCTGCAAGGCCTTAATGATCTAGCCTTGTTTCTTAACGGTCTAGCCTTGTCCTGCCCTTGTGTGTTTCAGGTACCTATAGTCCCTAAGCCCTATCAAGTCCCGATCCCCAGAAAAGAAATTCCACATTTCTCTTTCATTCCCCCCACAATCATCAGGGGGTTGAGGATGGTAGTCCTTGGAGCCTCAGTTTACCCCCTCTATAAAACAGGAATAATTGGAGTCTCTACTTCATGGGTGCTGCACTGTCAGGACACTTGGTGACTCCTTGGGGACAGTTTTGTGGGACACAAGTGCCATACCTACAGACCTTTGTCACCTAGTGTAGGGTCCACGTCTGCTCACAACCAGCAGGACAGGCAAAAGCTCAGAGATAAGAAGGATCCCAAGGGTTTTAGTGAGTCTTCTTCCTAACTCAGGATCACCAGTCAGCTCCCAGGGGCGCCCCGCTCCGCTCCAGATGTTTCCTCATAGCCTCAGCAAGCATAGCCTTCATTATCTGGCTACATCAGACGTAAGGACTGGCTGGAGAGAGCACTGTGCGGTCACCCTAAGCCGGTGATCCCGGAAGACTTCTTGGAAGAGGAGGTATAAGCCAAGGGTCCTAGGGCATGAGAAGCCTCTGAGCAGAGCCCCAGGCCACGGGGCTGTCTCAAAATCCATACAGTCCAGTGGGGAAACTGAGATCACAACCCCATGGCCTGCAGAGCCTGGATTCTCTCTAGAACTTTAACCCCTGCTGTGCACGCACACCGGAAGCCACATCCATGCAGAAAAGCTGTTAACCCTTGGCCTCACGGCATTGGTGGTGGAGATCTGGTTTAGACTGGGTGCTTTGGTGGAATGGGCTGAGCACTTTCAAGGACCGTCCTCTCGAGAAGACCCAAGTTTCACTGTCACCCCTGTTCAGAAGCCAGGGTCAGCCACAGGTCTTTCTGGGGCCTGGCTGGCACCACCCCTGGCAGCCATGGTTCATTCAGGCAACTGAGAGGGGCCTGGGCAGGTGGCAGGGGGAGCTTTCTTCCTCGTAGGACATGAAAAAACAGGCTACTGGGTCTCCCATCAGCTGTGGCCTTGTAGGGTAGCCCAGACTGTCACCGCTTCAGGGGCCTTTCTGTATCTGTTTTACTCAAGCAAGAGCTGGGAATGCGGAGTCGGCAGAGAGATTGCCTAGGAGCTGGGAGGCCCTGGGTCCCATCCTTAGCGCCACACCTCAGAAACGGGGCCAGCACTTGGGAACCGGAGGCAGAAGAATCAGGAGTTTAAGATTGTCCTCGGCTACATAGAGAGTTGTGGGCAAGCCTGGGCTATAGAGGGGCCCTGACTCAAAACACCCCAAACCAACCAGACAGACAGATAAGATCGATTAATTAACTTAATGACGAACTCTCCCTCACCCCCAACTTTTATCGGATTCCACTTTGTCATCTGCACGTGAGATTGTTCTAGCTCTGAAAAGAGCCATACATGCTTCACCCTGTCCCATGGGGGAAGTGCTCTCTGGGGGAGGGTCCAAGGTGCCCACCCCATAGCCTTTCCACCTCACACCAGGGCTTTCAGCGTATTGGGGAAAAGGTTCTCCACTCCCCTGAGCTCCCAGACGAACCCTCCACTCCTTTGCTGCCTTGCAACCCATTTCCCACCCCCTCATCCCCACCACAGGAGAGCGAGGACGCTGTCAAAGCGCTGGCCAAGGAGAAGGACCTGCTGGAGCGAGAGAAATGGGAGCTTCGAAGGCAGGCCAAGGAGGCCACGGACCACGCCGCGGCCCTGCGCTCCCAGCTGGACCTCAAGGACAACCGCATGAAGGAGCTGGAGGCTGAGCTAGCCATGGTGAGCACTCGCTGGCCATCGAGGGCTAACCTGGACCACCCAGGGCTCCTGATGGTGGTCATGATGCTTGGGGACCTCTCAAGCCCAGGAGCACAGGGATCCTGGGAGGCCTCACATAACCACACGTCCCATGGGACTGCTAAAACGTGGAGCAATGGGAAGGCATGTTTTGTTTCAAAATAATCAATCTTTTGGGGAAATGTCTAGGAATATGAACATCTCAGAGTCTAGGATTACATATGACAGTGTCGGCCTGTCTGCACACACACAGTTTTGCATATGCATGCACCATAGACCTACATGTGTATCTGGCTACTTATTTACTCGGGATATTTAAAGGCTTTTGGTCCAAATGTATCTAGAGGAGAATCGTCTTTCTTGGGTCGTCAGTTAAAACATAGATGGATTTGATTGTTGTTTTTTTTTTACAAACCCAGAATCACTGAGACCTGTTCAAACGTGTTTCAAGATGGCATTGTGGTGCCTGTATGGGGAGCAGAGGGAATCTGGGAATCAGACAGAGGTAGAAGAGCCCCGGGGCTCAGCCTTGCCTGCCAGTGTGACCTGAGCCATTCCCCATGCCCACCTGGGAAGGGGGAGGGGTCTTCATTTCACCCTGCCATAGCTAGGTGTAGTCAGAACACACAAATATAAAAAGGCCTTTGAAAGCCTCCTGGACCCAGTGTGACAGTGGCCTTTAGAAGTTGTATGGTGACTCCTGTTGACTTTTTTGTTTTAATTACATTTAGCGTGCATGTGCTTGCACGCATGCGTGTTTGTGTGTGTGTGTGTGTGTGTGTGTGTGTGTGTGTGTGTGTGTGTTGATCATAGGCTAACTTGTAGGAGTTGGTTGGTTCTCTCTTTGCACCACATGGGGCCTGGGACCGAACTCAGGTCATCAGGCTGGGCAGCAAGCATCTTCACCCAGTGAAGATCTTGGTCCCCCTCCCTTGTGTGACTCTTTAGTAGTGGGATATGTTATCCAGCAGGGTGCCAGCGCTAGCGATAACAACACAGATAGACCTCGGTCGGATGCTTGACCTCTGGGGCCGCCATCCCTGAATACGCCCTGTAGAGCTCTGGGGAGGGTGTAAGGGAAACAGCTAGCTCTGCATTTCTGTCCTGCACTGACCTCATAGTTTGCAAAACTCCTGCTTCCGAGAGAAGCCACCCAGAGCAGGGCAGCCGCCTTGTGCAGTGCTGACCCCTAGTGGTGATGGCCGTCAAGGCAGGAGGACGACTCCCCTGCGTCTCCTGTGGATACTTCCTGCAGCCCTGAGAGAGAAGGGTGGGAAAGACCCTGTGTGCCCAGCTCACCATCAGTTCAGCATCTTAGTAATTCTCTGATCTTCCCTGTATTAAGAAATAGCTCCCCTAGCTTCCGCTCCCACCATACTGGAATACAGCCTGCTCTCCTAGCCAAAGCTCTCAGCTTCCCTCCTCCTCCCGGCAGCTTCAGACTCTCTGCCCCCGGGGGCCCTGGAGCACATCTTCCTAGTGGAAGCGGGAGAATGCTTTACCGAGACTCATGATAGCCCCACCTCCTTCTGGTGTCCCTCTGACTACACATCCTCTTCATCTACTTGACCGATTGACAGACTTCAGCACAGGTGGATAGCCCCAGACCTTTCTGCCGTGAGGTCCAGGCTGACCCGAAGAGTACTCTGAGAGTGCAAATCACTGAGATTGCAGGCAACCCAGGGCAGCTCTGATTCTGGAAGGAAGTCAGGACCCATAAGTGCAATAAGAAGCGGGGGGGGGGGGGGGGGAAGATGTGCTCAAAGTCACACAAAAGATTCCATAACAGCAGGGGCCAAGGCTAGCTCACATGAGCTTATTCATCCTAACTTAGAAATTCCCAAGAGCCCAGTGCTCCAGGATCAGGATGCTCAAGGGAGGGTAGATAGAGGCCAAGGAAAGAGAAGTTGGGGGGGGGGTCAGAGGTCAAGAGGAGCGCCCAGCATTGAGTCATATGCTGTGTGAGAGATCTTTCTCCGAGATTTCGAGTTCTGTGTGGGCAGGGTGAGAAACTCCCATAACTCCCTTGTCTGGTGCCTAAGGGGACCGGCCGCCTGTCAGATAGTGATGTCCCACTCCACGCAGAGGGCCCACCACTCCTGACTCAGCCAGAGGTGAGGTCCTTCATCAACGGGGGGGAGAAAGCGGGTGGGAATAGGAGGGCATCACGCCCGGGCCTCTTTTTGTGTTGCCCCTAAGGGCTGATCGTCTTGTAGGTTGATTTGGGTGGTCCTCCATCTTCTCTGTTTGGGGGTGATGCTTGGAAAAGGGAGGCCGTGATGGGCCTTTCCTCTCCCCTTCCCCCACTCCTCATACAGCTTCCCCTGCCCCGCAGGAGCCTGGACTAACTTTGAGTATGCATTAATCTGGCTCTAATACATGCTCCTTTTCTTAGCCAGCAAACTTTAAGATCCTGTCTGGTCAAATCCCACTTAGCCCGGTGGGAGGAGGGAGAGGCGCTCTCTCTGCCCCGAGCTAGCCCCACGTGTAGCCTCCCTAATACAAGCCTGTCCCTTGAAGCCCAGGCGGCACGCTTCACTCTTCTAAGCCAGTTCTTTGCGCTTTCAACTGGCAGAAGGGGGGGGGGGCTAACTAACTGTATTACGGGGTGCGTCGCGGTGGGGCTGTCCTGTGCATCGGGAGGTGTTTAGGTGTTTGCCTGACAGTCTTGAGGTCGGCTTCTCTGCCTGTGACCTCCACTCTTCCCAAGCTCAGTCTGAGACTGAGACCTACCTTGGCCAGGATTTACCCAAGGTCATCCCCTACGCCACTTTCTCGATCCCATCAGAATCTCGCCTGGGGTCCAGGCGGCTGTGCTGGTAAGGTGGCTTGCATTCAAGCGTCAGGATTTGAGTTCAGTTTCTTAGAACACGTGTCATGGCAGGAAGCACTGCAGCATGCAGGCAGACAAGGGGCTGGGGAGGGCTTTGTGTCTTGGTCAGTAGGAATCCAGGAGGAGGCTCTGATTTCACCCTGGCGTGGGAGACTTCAAAGCCGGCCTACACAGTACACACTTCCCCCAACAAGGCCACACCTAATAGTGCCACACCCTATGGCTAAGCATTCAAACACTCGAGTGGGGGGGGAGGGGTGCGTGCCTTTTCAAACCACCACACACCAGAGTCAGGATGTAACCTGGAAACAGAGGATCGCTGGGACTTTGTAGCCAACCAACTTTAATCTCCTTGGCAAGCTCCAGAGAGAGATCCTGTTTCAAAAGGTGAGGGGGGCTTCTGAGGAACAACCCTGTAATCTTGACCTGCAGCTCTCACACAAACAATCATGTGTATACATGGGCGCACAGTGCACACACACACACACACACACACACACACACACACACACACACACACACACGAACTCCTCACGTGGCTTGCACCACTTGCTGGGGGCTCACTGGTGCAGAAGTAGAATTCTTGGCTTTTTTGCCATGGTGGTAAGAGGTGCCAGGCAGCTACATGAAAGGTCCCTCTGGTGACATTCTCTCCTTCTATTTCCTGCTCTTTCTCCAGGCCAAGCAGTCCTTAGCCACACTGACCAAGGACGTTCCCAAGAGGCATTCACTCGCCATGCCCGGCGAGACGGTGCTCAACGGTAACCAGGAATGGGTGGTGCAGGCTGACCTCCCACTGACCGCTGCCATCCGGCAGAGCCAGCAGACCCTCTACCACTCCCACCCTCCCCACCCTGCAGACCGGCAAGGTGAGTTCTGCCCGGCCTGGGCCAGCAGGAAGGGAAGAGTCACAGGAGGCCGCGGGGCCCAGCGGGAGAGGCAGTTTCTTTGTTCACATCACAGCATCCTGGGACGGCACAAACTGTGACTGTTCTAACTGAACCTACCAAGGGCCTTCAGGCATAGCTTGATCCAGAGGCTCAGCTTCGTCTAAGACGTAAAACAAGTGACCCTCATTGGTCAGCTTGGGCCACGTGGCCATCTCTGAACTAATCACAGTGTCTAGGAGAGCCAGTGCCCTGATTGGCCATGCCGGATCGGCCAGGCATCCTTTGGCAGGAGAGGGGACCTGGCTCTTTGACTGACAGCTGCAGCCAGTCACCCTGGCTCCACTGCCACCATCTCTGATACACACTCCAGTCCAGTCTCCTTGCCATCCCCACTGCATCACAGATCATGAGCCAGCGAGCCACCTGACTCCACTGGGCGGGGAGGGGTCCTCGGTGGTTCTCAACCTGTGGGTCCCGACCCCTTTGGCAAAACCCCGTCCCCCCAAAAAAATTTACATTTCAATTCATATCAGTAGCAAGATTTCAGGTATGAAGTAGCAACAGGAAATAACTATGGTTGTGGGTCACGACAGCATGAGGAACTGTGTCACAGGGTCACAGCATTAGGACTGAGAGGCACTGCTCTGGAGGCTGTAGTAAAACTAGTCCTTCAGGTGCCCGCAGCTAGTCACACAAGGCCATGGACAATGACACAAGTGTCCTGTGCTCCCGATACATGGAGCATGTAGGGTAAGAACCTTAGAGGGCGGGGCAGGGTATAGGTTCACACTGTTGAGGTTACATCCTGACTCTGCTGCTTATAAAGGATGTGGCCTTTGACTGGTTCAAGGGTCATCTGTTCCTTTGGTACGAGAGGTGCTGGATTTTTTTTCTTTTAAAGATTTTTTATTATATATAAGTAAACCCTAGCTGAGAGGACATCAGATTTTATTACAGATGGTTGTGAGCCACCATGTGGTTGCTGGGATTTGAACTCAGAACCTCTGGAAGAGCAGTCAGTGCTCTTAACTGCTGAGCCATCTCTCCAGCCTGAGGTGCTGGATTCTTAATGCAGTGTGTTATGTGTCTGTTTGCTGAGACCTCCCTCCCAGGACTGCCGGAAAGGTCAAGTGTACAGAATTCCCCAAGTCAAGTCTTTGGTAAACATTAGCTGCCCCTCCCTGTTCGCACTGCCTTCACTGACAGGGGACACACAGGACTTCAGAACGTCTACTGTAAGCGACTCAGGAGGCCACCTGCAGTACACAGAGACACCAGCTGCTCTCTGCTGAGCCTTGCAGGGATCCCTATGGGGTCCAGCCGGCCTTCGAAGCCAGGTCAGAGCTGAAGACCTTAAAAAGCGTAAGACCAACACATCCTAGGCAGGGGTGCTGAGACCTAGTTGTAGCTATTCCTCGACACCTCTTGGTCAGTCCCAAGATGCAGGTGTGCAAGTGACTCCCCAGCCTCTGGTCTGCCTTGGCTGCGGGAAACAGAAGTGCTGTTGAGGGTGCAAAGTTTGCGATAGTTTCAGAATTAACAGAATGGTAAGTGACTTCCAATCACAGCCTGTGACTGCAGGGCCCCCATGGTGGGTCTGACACTAAATTAGGGTTAGCCCAGGCTCTAGAATCTACCGTCTGGGCCCTTCCTTCTCTGCTAGATTCTCTTTATTCATTCATTCATTCATTCATTCATTCATTCATTCATTTTGATTACACTGTAGCTGTCTTCAGACACACCAGAAGAGGGCATCAGATCTCATGACAGATGGTTGTGAGCCACCATGTGGTTGCTGGGATTTGAACTCAGGACCCATGCCATCCCTGGGAAGGCGTTTGCCCCATGGTTCTTCTTCCCTTTCTACTGCATACACCACAGTAGGCACGTGTCTCACCCCAGTACTGTGCGGAGGGGCTATCACCCAGCAGTGTGCTAGTCTACGTTATGTTGCTGTGGTAACCCCCCATGGCAGAAGCAGCCTGGCATCTTGCAGCTTCATGAAGAGAAATCGGGGCAGGAACCTGGAGGCAAGGACCGGGAAGCTGAGGTCAGGGAGCAATGCTGCGCTGCTTCCTGGCTTGACCTGCTGTCCACGGTTTGCTTAACTCGCTTTCCTATGCCACCAGCCCAAAGGTAGCATGACCCACAGTGAGCCGGGCTCGTCACATCAATCCTCAATCAACAAGATGCCCCCAACACTTCCCTACATGCTGATCTGAAGGAGGAAGTTTCTCAGTCAAGGGTACCTTTTCCCAGATGACTCTAGCTTGTGTCAAGTTGGCACAAAAAAAAAAAAAAAAAAAAAAAAACCAGCCCAGGAACTTCCGAGGATCAGATAATAGCTAATGGTTCAGAGAATAGCTAATGAGCCGATGGCTCAGCAAGGGTGAGGAGCGTGCCCAGGGCCACACAGCCTGTGAAGGAACTCATCTAGATCGGAAGTGATCAGAGCCAGCAACCAGCAGCTTCCCCACGGGGCCATGTGGTCACTGGTGGCAAGGGCTTTCTGTCAGGAATGGGCACAGAGGTAACAATACTCCCTCTGTACAATGCTGGCGCTGGATCACGGGGGAGATCTGAGGCAGGGCCCAGCAGGCTTCTGGGCAGTGGCTTCTGGGACAGGCCTTTCATTTCAGCACTGTGTGTTAAGCGCCTACAGAGAACCAGACACTGAAAGCCCAGAATGCATGTAAGGAGCCCCATGGTGCACTCGGTGCCAAGCAGATAATGCATGTGTAAATAAAATCTGGCAATACGAAGGTAAGAAATTGGGCTTTGGCAGTGTGCCCTGTGATCCCGGCTCTAAGGAAGTGAAGGCTGGAGGTCCCCAGGGTTTGCCCTGCCAGCAGGTCTACCTGAATCAGTGGGCTGCAGGCTCAGTGGGAGACCCTGTCTCAAGCAAACAGCAAGGTAGATAGGGCTGCAGAGATGGCTGTTTTGGGGGAGAGCCTGGTTTCCGTTCCTAGCACCCAGGTAGAGGCTCACAACCTGTGACTCACTGATGCCCTCTTCTGGTCTCTGCAGGAACTGCACACATGTGGTACACAGGCACACAAGCAAGCACAAACATGTAAATAAAAGTTCATAGGCGGGGAGTGAGTGAAGACAATACCTGTTGACCTTTGACCTCCACGTGTTTGTACAGGCGGCACAGGGAGCAGGAGGCCGAGCCCTGGCTGATGAGCTGTACAGGGTTAAAGTGTACCAGGCCTCAGGGGCCAGGAGGAGGAATATATATATATATATATATATATATATATATTTTATATATAAAATATTTTACCCCCACAGTGGCCAAAAGCCTGTGGCTCTGGCTTCATTGTAAGGAGTGGGGGCAGGGAGGCCACCCTGGTCTTTCCGGGGACAGATGGCAGTTGCCATGGGCTAGGAGAGTTGTTGGACTTGGGGCTGGGTTTCAGAGACACCAGGATGTAGGGGAAAGAAAGGAACTGAAACAGTGACCTGGGGGTTTCTTGTCTGGGACTCTGCTGTTCCTTTGTGGTTAGGGCTGCATAGTGTCTAGAACCATTCAGATGAGACCTCATAGACCCTCACTTCAAGAAGGGAGAGGGTCTCCCTAGCAGCCACCCTATAACATGCAGCTAGCCACACTCACCTTCCCTCCGACTCAGTGTTTTGATCTATACAATGGGCGTATCAGGCAGCTGTTCATGTGTCACTTACTGACCAGCTGTCCCTGTTTTCCAGCGGTCAGGGTGAGCCCCTGCCACTCAAGACAGCCTTCCGTCATCTCTGACGCTTCCGCTGCTGAAGGTGACCGGTCCTCCACACCAAGCGACATCAACTCCCCAAGACACCGGACACACTCCCTCTGCAACGTAAGGCCAGCAGCGGCAGGGCCTGGGCGCTTGGGCCCTGCCCAGAAATGGCGGGGCCGTGGGGTGGGATAAAGATGTGCCCACCCTTTCCTCTCGTCCACCCAGGGAACGCCGTGCCGAAGGCATTTCCCATTCTGTTCTTTCCTTTTGCAAGAAGCGGTGGACGTGGGGAGAGAAAGAAATGAGGCCTGTTCCCTCCTGTGCCCGGGAGGGCGAGCAGGGTCTGCGCAGCCTGGAACCCCGCCCAGTGCACCCCGTCTTGGGCCCTGCCTGAGACCCTGGGCCTGACTACAGGGCCACCTGTCCTGTAAAATCTTACTTTCTTCTTTCACCCTGGGGTGAAGCAGATTGCTGTATTTTAATCTTGAGATTCCAGTCATTTGCGACACATTTGGCCTCTGCAGAGAGGTCCTGTGGATTTGTCTGACCTTTTCAGTTAATTTTTTTTATTTATTTTAATTACATACCGAGCACCGGCAGCTAAGAGACATAAGTCCGCTGGGAGGGCTCTGCATGAGTCCACTATGTGCTGCTGTAACAAAAGGGCTGAGGCTGGGAAACCTACAAAAGAAATGACTTCTCTTAGGCTCTGCTACATAAAGTTTCTGTTACGTCTTACATCATCACCCTGGGGGCTAGGCTTCCAGTACAGCAGACCTCTGAAGGACACTCTCAGGCCGTGGCCGAAGCCATCACAGGCTTCCAACCTGGTGGCTGAAAACCATGTGAGCCTCTAACAGGATCACTTTGAAATGTTGACCCATCAACCTAACTGACAACCCAAAGGGCTTCCCTGCCATGTCCTAATGACAGAAATGTCTTCAGGTACATAGGAAGGCCTTTCCTTTTTCTTTCTCTCTCTCTCTCTCTCTTTTTTCTTTCTTATTTTTACCTTACGTGCATGAGTGTTCTGCCTACATATGTGTGTGTCCGTGGACCATGTGTGTATGTGAGGCCCATGGAGGCCAGAAGAGGGCATCACATTCCCCTGGAGCTGGAGTTAAAGGACGGTTGTGAGCCACTATCTGGGTGCTTGGAACTGAACCCAGGTCCTCTTAAGCCACAGAGCCGTCTCACCAGCCTGGGAACACATTTTCCAAAATGCAAGTCAATACCGTTTTATTAACCAGCAGAACCATTGTCAGCCATTGACTTGCTGCTGTGGTACTTTGCCTAAGACGCTCGGGTGAGGGACGTGCTATGTATGATAACCCATGATAAGCACGTGCATAAGGACATGAAAAACGGCAACTTTCCCGGATATGAGTGAGGAAAACCTGCTCCCCATCACCCATGTAGAGTGCTAATTATCAAAGTAGCTACGGTTAGAAGGGTCAGCAGAACCATGAATCACTGAGAGTCCACAGTCCTCAGAGTCCACTTTAAATCGGATTTAGGCACAGCGGTGTGCACTTATAATCCCAACACTGAGGAGGTAGAGACCGGACGGAACGTGGGGCTCCCTGTCCCACCAGCCTTGTTTAGTCAGTGAGCCCAGGGCAGTGAAAGACTCGAAAGTCTCAAAGAACACGTCATTTCCTGAGAAATGTTGCTGAACTTGGCCCTCTGGGCTACCCACAAACACACTCCCCCACATGCGCATACATGCGCATGTGCACAAAATCTCTCAGAGGCATCCCAGCCTAACTTGGGTGGCCATGGGATTTCTGGCCCAGAAGCTTCACGTTGTTCGTGGCAGAGTTAGGACCCCTTCTTTTCCGTAGGCTGTGAAGAAGCAATGTGTCTTCTCTCCACAGCCTAGGGGATGAGGCTAACAGACCACAGAGAGCAAGCAAGGGAAACCCCTCCTGTGTCTCTGTCATCCAGAAAATGGCTCCAGGTGGCCCCTCTGTCCTCAGGGATTTTACCTGGTACCAATAAGATCGACACAGCCGGACTAAAGAATACCTCACACTCTGGCCACTAAGGAAAGCTGAAATGAAGACTCAATACAGAGAAATTAGATGCTAAAATACCTTGGTCTGGGTGACATGCTTGATTTCATGGGTCCTGTGCTTGTAATTCCAGAAATGACCACCAGGAGTCTCCCTACTAATGGCTTTTATAATCTCCTAGGTAGGACATATGCAATTTGGGGATATAATAAAAACTTTTACACATCCACAAGCTATTAAAGGTCCTTTCCTTACCCACCTGGAATATAGTTGGTGACCCATGGAAATGTCCTACCTACCCACAGGCTATCTGGTGTTCCCAACAAAGAATTTGAAAAGGGCCCAAACTTGTGTGAGTGGGTGGGTGCCTAGGCAGCCCTAAGGCTCAAAACTCAGTGTGCGCTTGCAATAGAACCCTGCCTAGACAAAGCACAGAGCCAGGAAAATCAGACGCCCTGAATTTGAGCCCCAAGTCTACCTGCTATTAGCTCTGTAAGAGATTGTCACTGGACTCCTACTGGACCTAAATCCCACTAACACTTTCTGACAGCCTTCCACAAAGGAGCTATGTTACTATGTTGAGTTCAGGGTAAGTTGGTAACCATGTAGTCTGCTGAGTTCGTTTGTTTAATTTGTTTTTTGTTCATCTGTTTGTTTTGTTTTGTTTTGTTTTTCCTTTTCGGTGCTGGGGAATAGAACTCAGGGCCTGCCAAACGTGTCTATCACCGATTTCAACCCCCTCGCCCCCCCCCACAGTATGCTTTTCCCATTAAAGTTGATTTCTTTACTTAGAAAAGCAAAATGCCTAACAGGACAAACCTTCGATTTGAACACATGGACCAATTAAGGCAGGAACTTAAGCCTCAAAGGAATAGGGTTGAAAGGCCAGGCAGGAGAGCTCCTCGGGTCCCCTAACTTGATGTCTGATGAGACCCAAGCTTATTGGGGGGATTCCCACGCAGAGGTAGGGCAGCCCTGGAGGAGTTCCTCCTGGGAAGACTCCCATCCTCCTGGGCCACCTATGCCCTCATGTGTCCTCTGTCCGCTGCTTCATCTTCTTCTCCTTCGGCTATAGGGCGACAGTCCCGGCCCAGTGCAGAAGAGCCTACACAACCCTATTGTACAGGTATGTATAGCTTCCCTGGGTACCTGATCCTCCCTCCTCCCCAACATGGCCTCTCCCAGCCTTGTTGCTCCGAACTGTTGGTCCTCCCAATGCCATTTATGGACTCCCAAGGTAGAGAGGATTAGAACCCCCTCTTTGAGTTGCACAGGCTTGGCACAAACGCTGCCTGACCTGTAAGCCAACTGTGCACACCACTCACCCGGTAACCTGTAAGCCCACTGTGCACACCACTCACCTGGTAACCTGTAAGCCCACTGTGCACACCACTCACCCGGTATCCCGCTGCTGTGGTGAGCATCTTCCTCTCGCATCTTGGTTATCGTTAGCTTCCTTCTTCAAAGGGGGACCCAGCAGGCAGTGGGCATTTGCAGCCCCTGACTGCTGGTCCATCTCTCCTCATTTTTGTCACAGAGCAGAACTTGAGGGCAGCATCTCTTGTATTATGATGTTTAGCATTTCCTGTCTGCACATAATCCATCTACATAGAGTTCCCCTAGAAAAGACCACATACATACATACATACATACATACATACATACATACATATACACACATACATACATAATACACACATACATACACACACATACACATACACACATACATACACACATGCATATACATGCATAAATGCATGCACACACATAATATATACATACACACATACATACATACACATACATACACACACATACATGCATACACATACATGCATGCATACACACATATACACACATACATACATGCATACACACATACATAATACGCACACATACATACACATACACACATACATACACATACATACATGCATGCACACATACATACATACACACATATACATACATATACTTACACACATACATGCTTACATACACACATACATGCTTACATACATACATATTTTAATGACTTATTTTTCTTTTATGTGCATTGGTGTTTTGCATACATGTTTGTCTGTGTGAAGGTATCGGATTCCCTGGAACCGTAGTCACAGATAGTTGGGAGCCACCATGTGAGGACTGGAAATTGAACCTGGGGTTCTCCAGAAGAGCAGCCATTGCTCTTAACCACTGAGCCGTCTCTCCAGCCCCAGACTGCAGACATCCTGAGTGCAGATTCTGGGCCCTGCGGAATGAGAACTCCAGCCCAGTCTGGAGTCGGGAGCTGTATTCCTAGACACTCTAAAGTGTTCTGTGGGCCTCGAGTTTATGCCCTACCCTTTCTGGAGATAATACCAACCACATAGAAGCACACGGCCATTTGTAAATCTTTCTGCGGGTTGCAAGGTCGTTGTCAAGGTTCCTAGGCTGGTCCCATACTACACTGCCATGTAAGACATCAGCTCCGTACATAGCCTGTCCAACCCTACATCAGAGTGATTTCAGGTAGCGGTCAGGTCCGTGGGTATGTTCCTGTGGGTTCTGACTGGTCCTTTAAGTCACCAAACAGAACACACATAGTCCAGTCAACCAGAGCAGCTCCTGGCCACTGCATGGACTACATGGTTGTCAAGCTAGGGTCCAGCCTAAGCACTTTCACCTTATATCAGCGATGCACTCAGGACAATCTTGGTGGGTTCTGTTACTAGCAGTGAGAGGCTTTAAAACTACTGTAGGTTTGCTCAGAGGGGAAGGGACGGACTCCGGGACACCAGCCCCAGAGCCCAGCATCTTCTACGTTCTCCATCCCTCACTGTGTTCTTGCCCGTGACTTATCCACACCTCTCCTCCCCCACCACACTAACCTTACCTTTGTTCTTCTCCCTCGGCCTCAGTCACTCGAGGATCTTGAAGACCAAAAACGGAAAAAGAAGAAGGAGAAGATGGGATTTGGCTCCATCTCTCGAGTCTTCGCCAGAGGGAAGCAACGCAAGTCCCTCGACCCAGGCCTCTTTGATGGTACCGCCCCTGATTATTACATAGAGGAAGACGCGGACTGGTGATAACCCACCGCCCTTCGCCCATGGCCCACGGGCGTGTCTGTGTGGATGAGCCGTGAAGCGTGTGCGAGAGTGTGTGCATGGGGGTGTGGAGCCTGCGTGGGGGTGTGTGCACGGATGCACTCACTCTCCTGGGTGTGTGTAGCCAAGCGCCTGGAACAGGCAGAAACACAAATGTGAGCCCCGCCCCCTTCGCGTCGTCACCTCTGTAACCAATGTACATACCACAGACCGTGTGTGACTCTGTCAACCCTGTTGTCTCTGAGCGATACACTTGTGTTCGTTTTTCTCGTTCTGGTTTTTTTTTTTTTTTTTTTTTTTTTTTTGGTGTTTTGGGGGATTTTGTTCGTTTATTTGTTTGTTTGTTTAATCCATTGTGGTTTCGTTTTTAATTTGTCCCCTTTCTCCTCCCTCCTCCTTTTTATGAAACTTGAACACTTGAAGGACTGCTGTGTATTTGTAAATAACAGAAGTAGTGTGCACTTTGTGCTTGTAAAGTCCCTGGTCCAGCCTCTGCTCTTGCAGGCTACGTCGCCGAGGACGTGGTCTGTTTCTCATGTCCCCCCTCCCCTCCTCCCGACCCTTCTTCGGTGTGAACATGTGGGACCAGACCCTGTTTTCTGGGTGTGCCCGAGTCACTTTAACCACAGAAACACCCCGCCATTGTCGTCAGGGTAAGGTCGCTCTGCAGAGACTCGTGAGCACATCCAAGACCTTTTGGCTGGGCTACAGTGTTTATAAGGGGGTCAATGTGGGCTCTTTTTAATGGCCTGCCTGTTTTTAAATTGTGTTGCTGTTTCTTTCTTTATGGAACAAAAAGAGAGAAAGAAAACTTGCATTTAATTTATTTGCACAAATGCAGAAGACGCTATTCTATCTAAATTATTACGTAAATATCGGAATGTATATTTTTCCATGGGGTGGGCGGGAGGCGGGCATTTCTGCTGACTTGTCTTTTCTGTGTTCATGCCGCTGGAGACACTGTGCAAGGTAGAATTCAGGTGGCTAGAGCTGGGGACCTCAGCTTGCTTATTTTTTTTCTCTCTTTTCTGTCTCTCCCGGCTGCTGTCCCTGCATGAGAGGATTCCCACCTTCTGCTCTGGCCTTTCTCTCTCTATATATATTCTCTCTTTATATATATATATATTTATTTATCTGACATACAGATTGTGACTTCAGTGAGCAGAGCACTAACAGTCACATTCCCCTTCTCTTGAGCCTGTCTCTGGAGCCATGTTGATGAGTCTAGGGAAGCACAGCCTGGGGTACATCCGTGGGGTCTAACCGGACAACTGGGCTTGAGTCAGTGGGTAAGAGGTCCCCTGGTGGCACACACAATACCTCTCCATCCTTACTTCATTGCAAACATAGGGCAAGCCAGTGTCAACAGAGAAAATGCCCACCTTCTGGGAAGGGCTATTAGGGACAGTATCTAGCAGGCCAGTCCTCTGCCCTCTTTTGTCCAGTTGGCTTCTTTGGCCACGCATGGACTTTCCCATAATCCCCAGAACCCTGTCCTCTGATTATATCAGTGGTTCAAGCAGACGAAGCCCAAGAGGGTTGGCAGGTACCTATGCGTTTTTGCAGGGGTAGCACTATCCTACAGGGCTTTTACTGGGGGCATGAAGAACCCACAGGTTTCCACCCAGTACTTCCCCATCCCCGGAACTCAGTCCCCTCTGTTTCCCCCTCTCCACTCCCTTTTAACTGATCCTAAACCACTACCAACTCAACCCCCACCCCTCGTGGCCACTGCGGTACTCCCGCTAACAGCAAGCTTCTCAACCCTTGAAAAGAGAATTTCCAGTGCTGGGTGGAGCATCTGGGATGTATAGAATCTTGTGTCCAACGTCTCTAAAAACAAGCCAGAAAGCCCCACCGGACCACTTCTTCCTTCCCAACCTGGCCCAGAGGCAGGGAGAGAGCAGTCAGGGACCACCTCGTGAAGCTCCCTGTGTACACAACCCTTTCAGCTCAGCTGATTAACCCAGCCTGGAGGTGAGGGAGAGGCCAGAGCTGGCATCAGAGGGAGATCTTAGAAAATACTCCCCTCCCTTGAATTTTAGGGTTTTATTTTATTTTGTTTTGTTTTGTTTTTTTTTTTTTAATGGTCCCCTTCCCCTTCCTTTTACTTACAAGAAAGTAAGATTGCAACCACTCCCGGTAATGACTAGTCTTTTTTTTTTTTTTTTTTTTTTTCGGTTCAGTTTTTGGAAATTAGGAGATCATCCTACAACTTACTGAGGATGATTTATTTGAGAGAACCACATCAAATAGGAAATGAGTTATGGGTAACTAGATGAAAATGACCTTTTCCCACGGGAGAGGTTTCTCGAAGGCATGGATGCAAAATATAAAATATTAAAAAAAAAGTCTAAATAAAGCTTATTTTAAAATATGACGGAATTCTATGTGATTTGATTGTCTCTACGCTGCTCCAAGGGGGAGCCGTGTCCCACCAGGAGGCACCACGCTGTGAAACCCCTAGGCTGGGTGATGGGAGGGATGCCAAGGGACCCCGAGGAAAGCTGGTTGGATGCTAAGTCCCATGAGGGGAGCCAAGCCAGGTGGACTCTCAGAACATCTCACCTGTGTTGCCTCTCCTAAATTTGGAGGTGCAGTCAGCATCTGGGGCTGCCCACATTGTAATACAGCAGCTCTAGGCCCAAGACCCCCCACTTACTGGAGCTCAGAGGCCCCCTCCAGCTTTCACGGCCTCCCTTCCCTCCCCTCACACTCTGTCCAGAGGTCGGAGCTATGGCTGTGATTCTCCCCAGGCCTCAGCAGGCCTCAGCAGACCTCCATGTCCCAAGTCCTCAGGCAGCCATAGTGGCTTAAAAGAGACATCAGGGTCTAGGGCAGAACAGACCAGGCTTTTTTCTCAGTTTCACAAGAACCCCCTGAGGGGGTGCAGGGGACTCTGATTTCCCCATATGACCTGGGAAGAGCCAATCTGGGTAATCTCACCCTGGCTGTAGCCAGTTTTTGTTTTGTGCTCAGAAACAAGACTCATGGGAGAGAGAATGAATGCGTTGGAATGACTCTCCCAGTTCTCCGAGCAGAAAGCATGGCCAAAGACACACCATGCTCCAAGGTCAAGGAAGTCACAGGGGCAGAGATGCTAGGGACAGTAAGTAATGTTGACCATCAGAGTTCTCAATGCCCTTTGGAGGGGAAACTGCCAATGTCGGCACCCCCTAGAATCAAAAGGCTTTCATCTCTCCAGTGATTGTAGCCAGTAGCCAGGATTGAGAACCAACTGGGAGGCGGCCGTGTTCATACCTGAGACACAGTAGACTGTGCCTAGCCTGGTGAAGACATTACTAATCAATCAGACTCCTCCCCACCCATCCAAGAGTAGCCTCAGACCACCAAAGCCTCAAGTGGTGTTTGTATAAGTACACTATAGCTGTCTTCAGACACACCAGAAGAGGGCATCAGATCCCATTGCAGATGGTTGTGAGCCACCATGTGGTTGCTGGGAATTGAACTCAGGACCCCTGGAAGAGCAGTCAGTGCTCTTAACTGCTGAGCCAGCTCTCCAGCCCCCCAGCCTCAAGTATTAGTCAGATTTGCAAGAATGAAGTTTATTTGCTCTTCCAGAACTAGCCTTGCCTCTCAACACTAGTTTAAAAAAAAATAAAAATAAACATGGGGAAATGTGTGCTCTGGGCATGACTGGGTCAGAGTCCAGGCTGGCCCTTGTATGGTTCTGCCATTTAAAGTGGGGCCACACTGACTCAACCCCCAACCCAGCTGCCTCCTTTGTGCTCTTGTTGATGGCAGTACTGGGGGTGCAGAACCCAGAGCTTCATTCATGCTAGGAACACCTAACTACTGAGCTACACTGCCCCGCCTGCTCCTCCTTAATGAAAGAATACCTACCGTATGGCATCTGTCAGTCCTCCACTAGAGTGGAGCCATCCAGAGCATCCAAAGCCGGTGTTCTCGCTGTGCAGGTTGTATGCAGGAAGGAACTGAGGTCCTGGGATAACGGGTAACTGATAGCCCTGGCTTGTGCGGTACTCAACACCAGGGCCATCCTCAGTAGCCTTTCTGCATGCTACCCAGTCATTCCACCAGGCTCCAACCCATGTAACAATAACAGTAACAACAATAATCTCTAACATTCCTTAAGTGTTTGCTATGGGCCGGGCTCCAATGCTGTGTGTTTTTCGTGGATTAACTCCGCTAACCCACAGCCTGTGTTGCTGACGGGATCTGAGGCTAAGACGCCCCCGGGAGTGTGGGAATTGTAGGTATTGCACTACAGTGACAGAACTGTGCAGTGCTGAGCATGGAACCTAGGACTTTGAGCCAGGGGAATCTGGCTGAACCCCAGCATCTAGAAATGGGAAGAGCCAGGCCTTCTAGGTATGCTTGCCCTCTGGGTTGCCTTCCTGTTCATCAGGATCTGGCTAGAAAACCCCACCCTGACTCTCTCGCACGGTGGCCTCTGAGCAAGCCTGGTACTGCTTTACTATTACAACACAGTCTTCCCATCAGTTTTATTTCTTGTACTCAAAAGTCCTACCTCCAGCGGAGTATTGCCCAGACTGCATCGCAGAAGCAGGCTGGAGTCCAGTGCAAGCTCTGTGTCCTTCCTTCTGGCCTGGAGGGCACCGGTATCACCTGCATTTGGCCTGTTTCGCAAGCCCAATCCTGTCTTGAGAGGCAGCTCCTTTTCAGCAGGACAAGGTATACGGTACCCCAACCCCAACAGATGAATCAGCAAGTGGTCCAGAGCTGCTCCCCTCAACTCTGTGGCACTAGCCCACTGCTGTTGGCTTTACCTGTGCTCTGGGAACGCAGGCGAGGGCTGGCTGCAGTGTGGAATCTTAGTCTTTGGCTATAGAGAGATTGAAAGTGATGTTCCTGCGTGTTAGACATGTGATATACCTCCAAATCCACTGCCCAGGACTCTTTCGTTTGATAGTAGTGGTGGTTTGTTTTGGTTTTTTTGAGACAGGACTCAGTAAGTTGCCTAGGTTTGTCTTATTCTTGAAATTCCCCTGCCTCATACTCTCTAGTAGCTGTCATCAGAAGCAGACACCATCCAGTCTGGCTTTCAAACAATATGGTTTTTGAACACTTCAAACTTATATTTTAATTAAAGAGACCTCACAGAGACCCCCATCACCCCAAATTCCTCTCTCTTATGACAAATGACTCTTCAGCTCTTTTTCTTTTTAAGGTTTATTTATTATAAATAAGTACACTGTAGCTGTCTTCAGACACACCAGAAGAGGGCATCAGATCTCATAACAAATGGTTGTGAGCCACCATGTGGTTGCTGGAATTTGAACTCAGGACCTCTGGAAGAGCAGTCAGTGCTCCTAACCACTGAGCCATCTTTCCAGCAACCTCTTAATCTCTTTGTACTTGGACCTTCACTAGGCGATGTCTGTCCACCCTAACCTGGTAAAGGACGGTTGGAGAAATGTGAACTATAAAATAATTCTTTGTGTGCATAAAAAGAACCCCAATGTCTAGTTGGTGGTGGTGCACACCTTTAGTTTTTGTAAAGTCAGATCTCTTGAGTTCAAGGTCAGCTTGGTCTATAGAGTGAGTTCCAGGACAGCCAGGACTACAGAGCAAAACTCTGCTTCAAAAACAACAAGAAGAACAATAAAAAACACTATCTGTATGGTAGATGATCTTTAGATATCAAAGTTGTGGCATGCTCCACAGCATATTGGGGTCTGCCTCTGTGATGGTAGCTGGGATGCGGTAATGGCCTCCTCGGCTTCCCTTTCATGGTGGTGTCCAGAGGTCCAGACCAGAAAAGATGTTTGAATAAGCAGATGTGATGTATTAGCCCGTGTTATGCACAGCTTTATCCCAGAGGTCACGGTCCCCAGAGAATTAGTGTTTGGGGAGCAAGCCCAGAGTTCTGGGATATATTTGATGGGGTCTCATAGAGTGACTGCCTAGCATGGGTCCCATCTCCAGTATCACCTCATTTCAGAGCATGGGATATGAAGGCAGAGGGTCAGAAGACCAAGGTCACCCTCAACTGTAGAAGAAGCTGAGACCAGCTTGGGCTGCACTAAACCTTATCTAACACACACTGAGCACGGTGGGGTCATCGGGATGAGGTCTTCTCTAGTGAGTTTTGATTTTTTCCAGCTCCCTAGTAACTTTCTAATGCATCACCAGGCAGTGGAGGATATCACTAGGAAGTGGCAGTTGAGAACCCTGGTGTTGTATGCAGCAAGGAGAGAGACTTTGCTCATAGCTCTCACGCAGAGATGTGTACCTTGGGAAACAGTTACTACCCCAAGGCTGCATCTTGAAACAAAAACTCAGGGTCACCAAGGTATGGCTTTTATCAGGAGCTGTGTACCGGCCGTCATGGCTGTCCTGGTCTAGTGGTGAGGTCTCTCTCTTTCACTGTGAGTTCTTTCCGCTCCCCTTGTCTTCCAGGAACTCTCCAAGAGAAGCACACACGGGCTAACCAGTGCACAGAGAGACAAAGTCCTTGCCTAGAGCCACACAGCTAGGAAGAGACAGAATCTTGGCTGGATGCCAAGACAATGCTCTTGGTGGCATTGTTATATGGTTTCAGGTGAACTCCTGACACCAAGGTCCCTACTAGGACCAGCCAATCACCAGAAAGCCTCACTAGGAGGGTAAGACCAAGCCCTGGGGATGTCATCTCTATAGGTCAGTTTCTTCACCCAAAAAAGATGTATCAAGAATAGAAAACTTGTAAATTGTGTTCTAGGGACACCTGAGGGGTTCCTCTTATAGCTGATGAATGATTGGCAGGCTGGGCTGTGAACTGCCTTGAGCCAGAGCTGGGGGCTTATATTATACACCAGCCTTCTTCTGTGTAGGGTCCCATAGCACAATATGTGAGGGAAACAGGAAAGGTCGAAGTTAGGAACCACAGGTAGACCAGTAGTTGGTTCTAGGGCACAGGTTCCCTGGCCTCATCCTGGAGGTGCCCTGCTGAATTGGAAGGCCTGGGGTTGACACCCCAGGATTTTGGCCCATACTGGACATGCTGGAAGCTGGTTCCAGGGGCTGAAGAGGCAGCAACATGCCTGTGTAATGTCCTGCAGAGCCTCACATAGTCACCACAAGGAAGGCTGGGAGCCCAGGTTACTCAGAAGTCTGCTAGGAGCCCTGAGGCACACTGCTGAGCAGATCCAACCAGCTGCCACAAGGCGTCTGCTGCCGGCCTCAGAACTCTGCAGCCAAGCTCACCGGATGTGGCTGGACATGTTCGGCCATGGATGGGAGGCAGGGAATGTAGAAATGGAGTTAAACCCAAGTTCTAAGCTTGCCTTCCACTGTGACCAACCAACCCCTTCTCTTTGGCCCACCGATGTCTGTTCTGAGCATCAGGTAGACCTGTAGCCTTAGCCAGGAGTTATGGCTGTAAAACACATGCATGGACTGTTAACACTAAACACCAAACAACAGATTGGTGGGAGGGTTGGGGGAGCTGTAAGACATGGATCTACTGTAGAGTAGTCAGAAGCTGTCTGCCCACATCCCGCCCCAGGCTTCTGAGGAGGCTGGACCTTCCCCAGTCCAGATACCCAAGACCCCTCTCCCGATTTGATCTTGGGTTCTGTGACCATGGGCAAAATGGTTTTCCTCTATGGGCCTCAGGTTTTTTTAAAAGACACACACCAGGCAGAGGTCACCCCTCTGTGGCCCATCATCTCAGAAGCCCCTGGACTGGGGTACATAGGGCTTTGTCTGCAGCCTACACTGGGCCTTCACCCCTGGTTCACACACTGCTGCTCAATCCTAAGTTCTGGCTTCTTGAACATGTGACATCGTTTGGATGAAGGCTCTGTAGCATTAAGGCAGTGCATAGGCTGGGATGGGTACCCCTGTGCGTCTCTCGGGTGGGGCCTGCAGGCTGTTTCCAGGGTAGGAAGAGAATGCAGGATCTACAGAGGACCACTCCCCAAAACCCTTCTCCCCACCTGACAGATGGTACTCACCCTCTCCTAACCCTAAGAAATATGGAAATGAAGCTTGTGGCTTTGGAAAGCCTGCAAGGTGAGGCCAGAAACCCTCCCTACAAAGCTGTGAACTGCATTTAGCAGCCCTGCCCCCAGATCATAACCCTTTGACAGTTTATGGGCTGTCTCTCTCGGGCAGACGGAGGGAGGTGGAATTCAGAGTGCTGGTTCCCGGTCTGAACTCGGTCGCCACTCCCCCTACCTAGTAATTTTCAACAAGGTACTTCAACTTGTCGGGCCTCAGTCTCCACAGCTGCACAATGGGGAGACTAGGAGAGAGCTCTGAGGCTTCAGGGATGGTGTCCACACAGCAGGTTCAGCCCAGACAGAGATGACTTTGTTCAGCGGGTCACCAGACATCAGGTAGGCAGGACGCCTCCTTGCACAGGTGAGGGTCGCCCCTTGCACAAGTCAGGGTCAGCTAAGTACAGCAGTTGCTCAGCTACCCAGCCATCTCAGGTATAGGACATGGGCTGGAGGGCTCTCAGTAGCCTTGGCACTGCCCCTCCTGTAGTTACAGACGTGGGGGACTTGCCTGTAGCCAATAAGAATGCTTGTGTCTAAGCCAGCACTGAGACCCGGAGTTTCCCAAGGGCCTTGGACTGCCACATAATATTCAGCTGGGAAGAAATAACAGATCTTGGTCGATAAGTCTGAGGAACTGTGTTGTAGATCACAGAGCATATCCATTCATGAAGGCCTTAAAAGGTCTGCACCCCAGAAAAAAAATATATATCTTCCATTCTTCCATTCAGTGCTCCCAGGTTTAGCTGAACCCAGAGCCAGGTCTTTTAATCTAGCTGTGCGGGTCATACTCGGAGAAACAGCGGGGCATGTGATGTCATCTGACACCCTTTGGTCCGGCGCTGTGTGCCGTGAGGTGCTGGGTCATGGGGCTCTTTAGGGAGGTCTAAGCATGCTCGTCCTCCCTCTGCCTGGTCATGGAAGCCCCTGAGGTCCATGTCTGCTGAAGCAGTGCACTTAAAGAGAAGTGAAAATACAGGCACGGCAGCACGCGCCTGTGACTCCAAGACCACCAGGCAAAATGGAGCTGGAGTTGTAGTGCCGCTGGAGACAGGCCTGCCTGGCATGGATGAAGGCCTCAGCCCTGTCCTCACCATTCCCTGCGTGTGGTGACATACACCTGTAATACCAGAACTTAAGAAGGGGAGCCAGGATCGGGAGTTCAAGGTCATCCTCGGCTAACTACCTAGCAAATTTGAGACCAGTCTCGGCTACAGGAGACCCTGTCTCTTAAAAACAAACAAAATATGCAAAAGAGAGCCAGGCACCAGGTTGGGCAACTGTAGGTGTAGTGTGTGTGTGTTCTGAGCCATGCCCACAGGGACACAAGGATCCCCAGCAATTAGCTAAGTGGCAGGATTAGGGATGCATTTCTCATGCCTACCGTCCCAGATGTAGGAGGGACTGTGTCTGTTACATAGGACCGTATATAGTAGGTAATTCCATCTTGCCAGTGTCTGGGTCTCTTACCCTCTAGGGCACCCTGTGGGAATTCTGGGCTGCCTAATTGCTGGCCCTGGCATGAGTTAAGCATGTTGGATTCACATTCAAGTTGGCCCTGCTTCAGGACAGGGCCAGCATCCTTCCTCTTAGGAGGCTGGTACCTCTGGGGGTTCCTTGGAATAGATCATCAGGACACTTTAAGGGCTGGGGTGGGGGGGAGAAGGCAGCTTCTGACAAGGGTCACTGCGAGGAGCCAGAGTCCCAAAGATGGGGGAAGACACAGGACTAAGGGACATGTGGAGTCACTGGGGTGGTGGTTCTCAACCTGTGGGTCGCGACCCTTTCATAAGGTGTCACCTGAGACAATCTGAAGACACAGATAATTAATTACAATCCATAACAGTAGCAAAATTACAGTTATGAAATAGCCATGGAAGTCATTTTATGGCTGGGGGGGGGGACTCACCACAACTTGAGGGACTGTATGGAAGAGTTGCATCGGTTGAAAGGTTGAGGGCCACGGCTCTAGGAAATGGAGAGACAGATGACAGAGATCATGGACTGCAGTGAATTTATCCCATCTACCTTCCCTCCTGCCCCGTGTGTACACTTGGTGCTGGCTGAACTAGCAGAATTGACAAGCATCCCCCTGATGCCGAAAGGAGTATAAGAGCCATCTCAGGAGCCAGTGTCCCTCAGCCAGGCACCCACTACCTCAGAGCCTCCGTCTCTCCTTCTGTAACGTGAAGATGGGGACGCCTCGGCTGTTGGAAAGTCAAAACAGTACGTGGAGGAAAGGGCCTAACATTCCAGCAGCTTGTCTCGGGGCTACAGGGGGCCCCATAAAAGTTAATCTGGGCTGGTAACTAAGGCTGGGCTCCACCATGGCTAGAGTCCTCTGCTCACGGTGGGATCCCCTGTGCTCCCCTGTCCAGGAGGTTGAAGTCTACCTCTCGGGGGTGGGAGGGGGGAAGCAATGGATTGTGGGACTTGGTAAAAATGGGCTCAAATTGCTTACATCTGTGTCTTCAAGACAGCTCTGATAGGCTAACGCTGCAACATGTATGGTGGGGTGACAGGGACTCGGGCCCACCTCGGTGAACTGGCCCATACCAATGCTGTACTCAGAGGCGTGGGGAGACCCAGCAGGCAGGGGAGTCAGCGTCGCTGGCAGCATCTGGCTTGAATAAAGAAAGAGGCCTGACCCAGCCCTGGCAAGCCTGGGGAGGATGCTGGCCAGATAATTTCCAGAGCTCTTGACCTCGTAAGAGACCACAGATGCAAAGACAGGACCCTAGCACTTCAATGTTAACAATTAACCTTAGCAGACTGATATCCAGCAAAGGAAGGGGATCCGTGGCCCCAGGTTAGGTCTGGTCCCACAACTTTGATACCTCTAGACAGTGCTCAGTTCCCTAGGTCCAGGCTCTGTCTTGTTGGTAGAGTCCTAGGGCCACAGGTGCTCAGCTCTGTTCAGCCAGTTACCCCCACTCCCTGCCCTTTTCTACTGGGCGGCCACATTCCTTTCCTATCCCAACCCTCAGCATTAGGGGTGTCTAGCCAACGGAATTGAGAGGACAGGAGTCCTCCCTCTGAACAGCTCTAAGCCCATTATCACTAAGGCTTCCTGAGACAGGGGACCAGCTTCCTCTAGCCACGAATGTAGTCACCTTTGATCTTGTCTTCCAGAGTCTCTCGAGCCCAGAGACAAAGCTTAGACTTTATCTTCCAGTGGGAGTTGCCAATGGGCCCGGTGCAGTGGACTCGGTTCTGTCCCAGAACCCCCAGAAGGATGTGTGTTCACCGACATGGAGAGCTGTTCTAGGCCGGGGCAGGGGCTGTGAATAGGGTGTCGGGAGGAGGACAAAGGCCTGCCTTGGGCAGAGAGAAGTAGGGAAGGTGGGAGAAGACAGTATGGTATGACATTGAGTGACATTGAGTGCCTACCATCCCGAGCATGTGCTAGGCACTTCACATAAACGCATTAAGTTATCCTACAAACATTGCCTCTGAGTCTACAGCCTATGGGCCAAGCTTAGGGCTGAGGTCAAGGATGTAGATATAAATTAAGGGAAAGCACCAATCTTCTGAATCACTGAGTCCTCGATAAAGTCCTTGAGTTGAATGTCACTGTCTCGGCCTCAAACATGGGGAAACCGAGGCTCAGAGAGGCAGCCTAGTAGCCCAAGACGAAATAGGCTTTGGGTGAGATTTGGGGTGAGACACACTATTGCATAGTAACTGAATACACTGTTAAAACAGGTTTGGCTCATTCATTTCTGCACGTCTATCAGGAGAGGAGGCTGGCGGGAGGGAACGGGAAGAAGAGAGAAGGGTTTTGCAAGATGGGGAGATGTTTGCTGGCATCCTCCAATGGATGGAGACCATTGGCTCCAGCTGAATGTATTCATGGATTCTAACAGGGCCTCAGCCAGTTGTGGCAATGAATGTACCATAAATTCAGCCATGGTTGCAGGCACATCCATGACTCCGTAGGATCAGTATGGGACAGGTCAAAGTGGACATCCATCTTTCCTCGGCGCCTTCCTGTAGTGACCAGGATGTAAGAATTGTGACACCGCAACCCCATGGAAGCATTCATGAGGAAGAAATTACCGAGCCTAGATCTTGGTGCCATAAACAACGGAACCTAACTCTAGCCTCGAGAGCTTCTGAGGGGGCAGTCGGTTGTGAAACATTGTGAGGGGGCATCAAGGCTGTGTGGCGGTTTTTGTTAAATGGCAAGATGATCCCAGAGGAGTCAGATACTGTGATGCATACCTATGATCCCAGCGTTTGGGAGGCAGAGACTGGAGGATCAGGAGTTCAAGACCAGCTTCAGCTACATAGAAAGTTCAGTTTAGTAATAAGCTATGTGAGACCCAGTCTCAAAACTGTAGCAACAATGATAATCCCGGCAAAGGAAATTCTCCCAAGTACCTCACCCTGGTCTCTGAGTCAGTTCAGTGGTGGATCATGTATCCCAGTGAGTATATGACCATGGGCTATCTCAGTGACCATGGGCTATCACAGTGACCATGGGACAACAGTAGATGGCTGAGCTAGGCCCAGAGTCATGAGCTGTCTGGAAGATCGGAGAACAGCTATGACATCATGGTGTCAGATAGAGGAGACAGAAACGTAACTTCTAAGTAGGGATCCAGGGTCCCCAAGATCCTTATCCCTTATCACCCCAACTCTGCTTCCAACATCTGGACAGACTCAGCCTCACACACTCTCCGTGTAGAACCTCTGCTCAAAGATCCTCGCTTCTCACGGAATCCACCTGCCATGGCCACCTATGTTCTAGCAGGGTTGCCTAGGAAACATTCTAACGATAAGTCAGATATGAGAATCTCGGGGCAATGGGATTAGGGGGGTGTCAAAAATAGGCTTCTGAAACAGATTAGATCATAAGAAGGACTTCCCAGATAGAGATGTTATTAGGTGATAGAACAAATCACTGAGGAAGGAATAGGAGGTTTTTTTGGTAACTGGTTTTGCAGAGGCACAGTTGCTGGATAACTATGTAATACTGGAAATAATTGCAAAGCACAGAGTGGGGTGGAGGCTTGCCAAGCCCAAGAAGCCAATTCCTGTGCTGTAGAGGAGGGGCCAGAGACAGAGAGAGCCTTTGAGACCAGAGACAGGCACCTGTGAGGCCAGGACAGGCACCTGTGAGGCCAGGACAGGCACCTGTGAGGCCAGGACAGGCACCTGTGAGGCCAGGACAGGCACCTGTGAGGCCAGGACAGGCACCTGCGAGGCTTGGTGGCCATAATAAAAGAAAAAAAAAAGGTGTATTTCTGGGGAAAGCGTGGAGCAGTGATGTCCAGCCAAACTGGCGCTCTTCACCATTGTCACTTCCCGTGAGGCCTAGTGGCATAGCTGGGGGACATGCCTGGGGCCTTATCTTGCTGGCCCCAGGCCCTTGGAGAACCTAGCAGGCCCTGAGCAGGATGCTGTGGATTGGCAGTGAAACCTGGCCACCTGTCCAATGTCCTGCTGTTCTGTGCTTACTGGGACCTAAGCTGTCCCTGATGCTGTGCGCTGGGACCCCATCTGTTGCTCTTACTTCTTAAGCGCTGCGGCTGAGCATCCTTGGTGCATTCCAGACCACGAGGTGGCCATCAGCAGCCCTCACAGGTCGCTGTTATGTCCTAGAGCGGGGTTTAAAAATAGAAACTCACAGCTTCGGTTGTGAAAATGCTGGTGGGGGTTTGCTCATTGCTGGCCAAGCACAGGGACCTTTGGCCGGAGTCTGGCTGACCGCTAGATCAGGATGCTCTGGGATCTGAGCCCAGGGGCAGCACAAGCTACTCCACCCTGGTTGATGTGTGTATACAGTTTACAGGGACCCCGCAGGCCAAGTTCAGGTAAAGGGCTCAGTCCCCAAATGCACGGGACAGCCTGTGGCCAAAGAACCATTGGGGCACCTTGCCACAGGCACAGAGAAAATGACAAAGAATACATGATAGTTGTGAGGAACAGCCAGCTGCAGGCTATGGCTTAGGAGAGAGGAGGTGGCTGGCAGGAGACCAAGCAGCTCTGTCTAGTCCTCCTCCAAATCCTCATCCCGTTCCTTCTCCTCCTCCTCCTCCTCTTCCTTTACCTTCCTTCTCCTTCTCTTCTGTCTCCTTCTCTTCCTCTTCCTCCTTCTCTTCTTTCTCCTTCCTTCTTCCTTCTCTTAGCCTTCCAGGCAGGTCGCCTTGAGAGCATCCCACCCCACTCCACCCCATCCCCAGTGACTCGCTATTGACATGAAAGGGGAGTGCTTAGACCACAAAACAGGCAAGTGGGTGCTTTTGAAAGCTGCTACAGGCAAGTGGATGCTTTTGAAAGCTGCTACAGTTTCTAGAAACAGGACAGTCAGCTGTTAAACATTGGCTCTGGTTTAGCACCTTGCTAGGTACCGGAGATACTCGGAGCCAACTGGCTCCTTCTCCTATGGAAGGGTAGGCTACGGGGAGACATGGATGCTAGTCCAGTGATTTCAGAGATTAGATTGGTCTCCAAGCTGAGAGGTGCCCATGTCCAGAAAATGTCCTGAGTTAGTACGGGCTTGTGTGCATGTGGTGGTGGTGGTGTGTGTGTGCATGTGCATGTGTGTGAGTGTGACAGATGACACTTGTTAAAGAACCAGAAAAGGTTCTTTAACAGCAACAATATATAAACAGGGCCCCAAAAGTTGGAAAGGAGCTTGCCATCCCTGGGACCAGGGAACATCAGGGTTAATAATTTGAGAGCACAAATCCTCCCCACAGTTGCCAGTGGCTCCTGTTAGGGTAGACACATTGTCTTCTAGGGCTAGGACAGCAGCCAACTTTCTCTCTCTCTCGTGTGTGTGTGTGTGTGTGTGTGTGTGTGTGTGTGTGTGTGTGTGTGTACACACCCATGTGCGTGTCGAATGCTCGAATTCCTGCCTGCCTCTCTCTCATTCTCCTTCACAACAGGGTTCCTGGCTTCCTAACTCAGCAGGCAGAGCCAACAGCAATTCCCCAGCCTCTGAGAAGGCTGTTTCACCTGGGACACCACCTCATCCCTTGCAGTTTCTCTAATCCCTCCCAGTGTTCCCCGGTAATCAGCACGTGTTGAGTCTTCCCACGAGTGATCCCAGGCCATAAAACGTCGGGAGACTGGAGTGTCGGATGGCTAGCAGAATTTTCAGCACGCACAGGGCCATGATGTGATCTCCAGAACTACATAAACCAAGCGTGGTGGTACATACCTGCGTATGAGCGTTAGGAGTGTGGAGGCAGGAAGATCTGAGGCTTGAGGTCACCCTTAGCTACATAGTGAGTTGAAACCAGGCACTATCTCAGAAAAAAAATCAAGTAGATTGACTAGAAATACCATCTCATGGCTGGACAGACAAACTGCCCCGCACCAGCAGCTTCTGCAGACCAAGCAAAGGACAAGGTAAACGGTGTAAGGCACAAAGGAGCTGTCTGTCTGGGCCAGGCTAGAAGAAGGCATACTTAGAAACGTTTAGCATTTTAGACATAGTATAGTTGATAATGCCCAAACTGAAGAAACAGCTGAACTGCAGATTAAACAGCTAAGGGGGGAATTTTCAAAATGGAAAACAGCTCCAAGGAAATGACCTCCCAGGGAAGCAATGCGGAGGGATAAGGAGCTAAGTCTGCAAGGTATGCATAAAGAGGCAGAAGAGGATGATCGTGAGTCTTAGACTAGCCTGGGCTGTGCCTTAAAAGTCACTCCCTGGTAAGGGATAGGAGACACAGAGACAATGATATGAAAAGTTCAACTGTTTAGTCTAAGGCAACAACCACCGCCACACACTACTGTTCCAGTTTGTCCTTGAAGGCCAGGTGTGGTGGCACACGCCTGTAATCCCAGCACTCAGGAGGCAGAGGCAAGCGGATCCCTGTGAGTTCAAAGCTAGCCTGGTCTACAAAGTGAGTTCCAGGACAACCAGAGCTACACAGAGTGAAAGAGAGAAAGGTTTTAGAGCCGGACGACAGTGGTGGCAAATGCCTTTGATCCCAGCACTTGGGAGGCAGAGGCAGGCAGATCTCTGAGTTCGAGGCCGGCACAAGTTCCAGGACAGCCAGGGCTACACATCTCCTACACCCCATTTCCTAAGGGGGAAAATATTGAATTAGTCAATCACGTTAAATCTAATTAAAACTCATTTCTTCTGCTGCACCAGCCATATTTCAAATGTTGACAGTGGCATGCTGGGTAATGGCGACCATACCACGTTTTTTACCCTCCCACGAGTTTCTGCTGTGCTAAGTAAACAGGTGGGAAAGAGGATTTAAAAGCCCAAGTTATGTCTCAGTGAAATCCCAGGAATGGAGATCCATGAGAATGGAGCAGAGGTAACATTAAGAGACGAGTCTCGAGACTATACCAAGTGAAGCCCATTGACTGGGAAAGCAGAAATGAGATGGCTCAGAATCGATTAAGAAATTAAAGAAAGTGGTGCTGGTGAGCTGGCTGAGTAAAACTCATAATGAGTATGAGGGTGTGAACTCGGATACTCAGAACCCACACAAAGCCACACAGGATCTCAGGCATCTGTAACCTCAGTCAGGAGAGATGGAAGACAGAAACAGGAGAGTCCCAGAAGCTCGCTGGGCAGCTAGCCTGCGTTACCCAATAGTGAACTAGAAAAAGTCAGTGACTCCAAAGAAGGTGGAAGCCAAAGACGGAAAGATGGACACCCAAGGCGACCACAGACCTTTGCAGGTGAAACATGGCAGGTGTGGCCCGAGAGAGACCGAGACAAGCAGAGATGGGAGGGAGGAAAGAGACAGAGACAGAGTCAGAGAAAGACACAGAGTCAGATAGACACATACAGAGAAAGAGAGACAGACACAGAGAGTCAGATAGAGACACACAGAGAGAGACAGGGTGAGGGAGAAAGAGACAGAGAGACAGAGTCAGATAGACACACAGAAACAGATCACATCTAACCTCATTGTGGTGAAATTGAGACTCACAGAAGACAATGAGAGGCCTTCAAAGCAGCCAGCAGAAGCCAACTAGACTTCCCTTGCCAAACAGGAAGATTAAAGGAACCGCGTCTCCAGGGTGAAGAGACAAAGTTGTGAGGAACACCCGGCCCTGCACTGTGCCCCTTTGGGAAGTAGATATAAGCCTTCTTCAGATAAACAGGTCTCGAGGGCTTACCACTCTCCCCGAAAATACTTTGAATCAAAGGAGACGTTCAAGCACTTTCTTGGGCCATCGGAAAATAGATGCCTGGAATCTGACTCGGAGTCAAGGAGTGGTGAACAAAGAAATGAAACAAAAGAGCCCTGATAAATGTCTAGGTGAACTACTCCGAGCAGACACACGTCAGTGTGTGGAGTCACTATGAGAACGCTGTCCACGACCGAGGCCTTCAGGATTAAAAGCAGCCGTAGAAGAAGCAGGAGGTGCTGTGAATCTCTGGCGTCCGTTCTTACTGTCTGAGCTGAACGTTAAGACAACCGGATGCGCTGTAGGTCTTGGTCAGCTGACTCTTCGTAGTAAGTGACAGAGAGGCCACTAAAGCAGTGGCTGTGCCCTGGAACTTGCCTCCAAACCACGGGGACAGCCGTGGAAGCTGAGCCACCTCCAGAGTCACCGCTCAAGGTCTTCTAGAACTTTCATCTCTAGCCCGTTCTCGGGTGATGTTGATGTCTCGGGGACCACACTCTGAAGACAGTTCCATGACATCGAGTGATCCAGAAAGCGATGACCCCAACGCACAGGGGCAGCCTTGAGCCACCGACCACTCCCAAGGGCTTTGTGCAGTGGACCACACATGATCTGGGGCTTTGTGGGCCAGATGAGATGATCTTATCACAGATACCCAAGTCCTCGATGTGAACAGAGTCAGATGGAGAAGGGAGAAACCACCAGGCAGGCAATGGCTGTGGTCCCCCGAGGGGAATATTAGACCCACACTTCTTTTCTTTAAGCTGGGGGTGCCACCCTGTGCCAATCCCTGTGTTTGGCACCTAAGGAAGCCTCTGTAGCAATCGTGTGATCAGCACCGTCAGTGTCCTTAATAGCTTGTGGGGGTACCCACACGCACACTCGCACACCCACTCGCACGAGTGCACACACACACTCGCGAATGCACACACAAGCGCATGCGCGCACATGCTCACATATCGGTGGTGACAGGCAAAACCCTGAAACCTCCCGTGAGTAACCAATCCCCTAACTCCGGCCTCCTGCCTAAATGAGTGTGAACTGACTCATTTTCACTCCCAGAGCTGAGAAGGAAGGAAAATAACCACAGAGCCGAAGGAAGCCCAGGCATGGAAAATGAGCCCAGGCATGGAAAATGATCGGACAGGCCAGAATTTGGGGAAGGTCAGTGTAGCTGATGCTTTACGACCCTGAAGACCCCCCTTTGCCACACCCTCCTGTAAACATCTCGCTTATTCTCCTATTGTAATCTTCCCGGAGGCTTGCTGCCTCTGTCTGCTAACCGAGGTCTAGTCCCGGAAGCTTCTGGCCTCCGTACAGTCTCATCTAGGCCTAGAATGTCTCAGCCTTTGAGACTTAACTGCTGAACAAACTCATCCTTTCCATGTTCTTTCTCATCTCTGGCTGGCTGGTCGCCTTAGATGTTCTGGCTCAAACTCCTCTCTACGCTGACTGATTCAGTCTGGCTTCTCAGAGCTTCTCCCGAACTTCTCTGCTCGACCTCAAACTAACTCCTAGCAACGTGTTCTGGTCTTGTGGCTCCTTCTCCTTCTCGGTCTTGTTCTGTCTTTACCTGTGTCAAGCTTGTTCTGTATTCAACCAGTCTCTGTAAAACTCTCCTGGTAAAGCTGCTCCTGACCCGCACACCCTGCTCCCTTCAGTAGCTTCCTTTCTTCTCCTCCTGAGAGGGAGGCATAGCCTGTTCTGTCGCATCTCGGTCTGTCATTCAACTAAATATCACTTTCAAACATGGCTGCTTATTTCTACAAACTAACTTTACCTTCATTGTTTGGGACTAAAGGTGTGTAGTGTGTGTGTGTGTGTGTGTGTGTGTGTGTGTGTGTGTGTGTGTGTGTTAAAGTCAGAGGGATTAAAGGTACGTGCTACTAGCAACAGTTTTTTTTTTTCAGTAAATAACACAATCTTGGGGTTCACAATGTGATCAAATATCCTACAACCCCCCCACACACACTTTGCAGTTCAGTCCTGGGATGGAAGGCAGGAGGTGTGGGGACTGAGGGGTTCAACCTAAATCTGAGTGTGTGAATTAATTATTGAGTGTGACACGCCACTACCCTGTGTCTCTTAAGCAGTTGGTAGTAGGAAGGCAAATATACTCCTGCACACACACAGGTGCACATGGGCACACTCGAGCACACACAGAAACACGCACGCCTGCTAGCTGCAGAAGACCTGCACACAGACACACACAGACACAAGCGCACACAGCCATGCCCACGCAGGTGTGCATGGGCCCCTGTGCACACAGAGGCACACACAAAGTGTTCACCTTACACTGTGTCCTCCCGTCAGCCTCCCCTCTCTTCCCGTTCACCGTCTGAAGCTTGATCTTTCTAGAAGGGTGGGGTGCTTGCTCAGCCCCCTCCCTGCGTGCTTCTTACCTTCCCTTCTGTCACCCCACAACCTCCCACAGACCCCTTTCCTGGGAATCGAGCACTAGAGGCACTCCCCCCAGGCACACATTCTCAGCTCCACACCTCCCAACACCCCTGACCCTGACCCCTGAGCCCAGCCAGGGGTCCAATCCAGGCTCACCGGAATCCCTTCCTTCTTCTTAGGCTAAACAAACAAAGACCAGCAACAGATATATCTTACCCAAGCAATTCACGAGACCAAGGCACCTGATGAATTCTGAGTGTGGCCCAAATGTGCCCAAGTCCCCGAGAAAGGCCTTGGCTACCAGTGTCAGCTGTCCCTAAAGGAAGGCCTACCATGTCATCATAACCAGAGGTGAAACATACTTGCCCACCTAAGAGGCAGATGACATCTTACACCTATTTAATAGATACATCTTAAACTCCCCATCTCCCTGAACTGGGCTTTTAGGCATGCACCACCATGTGCAGTTTAAAATTACACATGTCATATAGTTTGTGTGTGTGTGTTCATATATGTTCATGTATGTGAATGCAGGTATACACACGTGTGTGTTCCTGTGTGTGCATACAGGTATGGAGATCAGAGAACAACGTCATCTTTTCTACCTCAGGCACCAACCACTTACATTTTTTTTTTTCGAGATAGGGTTTCTCACTGGCCTGGGCTCTTCTGGTAGCTACACTGTTTGACCAGGGATCCACCTGTCTCTGATTTCCACAGGGGGATTACAAGAATGATTGCCGTGTCCATCTTTATATAGAATTAGAACTAGTATGCTAGATGCATGTAGGGACAGAATCCAAAGATAACTGGATTCAGCTGCCTCCTTCCGCTTCTGCATGGGTTGAATGCAGGCCACTGTGTCTGCACCTTCACCTACTGAGCCATCTTGTCGACCCCATCTTTTTTTTTTTAACATGGGTTCAGGGAATCAAACCCAAGTCCTCATGTTTGTAGCACAAACACTGTAGCAATCTGCCTGGGAGAGGAGGGGGTAGTTCCTTCTGTCCATGTGGCTACTCAAGGGACAGGCTGCTGTGTGTTAAAGGTTGGTGCCCGGTCCCTTCTATCCCAAGAAAACAAATCCCCTGGTGTTCTTTGCCACTGTATCTATAATGTGTGAAACCGGGAACAGCCCTTCTCCCCTCCCCCTCCAGCCTATGCAGAATGAGATAAGCTGGGTGCACCCCGGCCACACTGTCAAAAGACCGCATTGAAATCCTCTACTGAAAGAGAACTATGTCTGTCACAGTGTCTGGCCCAAAAGCACATGAAGCCGGACGGAGCCTGGTGTGTAGGTCTGCAAGCCTGGGCATTTGCGTATCCTAGAGACAATCTAGCTAAATTGTCTAACAGCTGCTGTCTAGGAATGGTATTGGGAGATTGACATTTTTCTGTTAGGTTCACTCCTTTCTGGAATACAGAGAAGACTGTATAATGGGGGGGGGGTGACTTTGATTTTATTCATTCTTTAACAGTTTCTTATATCTACCCCCCACCCCTCCCCATTCAACTCTCTCCTACTCTACACGCCTCCTCCCAACTCTATTTGCTGCTCTTCTTCAATGACCTCCAAGTTCTATCGGTGTTCCTTGTAAGTGTATGAATGGAAGGCCATCCACTGGAGCACAAACAAAGTACCAGGATAGCCACTTTGATTTTTGTGCCTCGGAGTCCTCCCAACCCGACCCCAACATGGCTCCTCCCCACAGTTCCCCTGTCGACTTGTATTTTGCAGACTCGGACAGCCAGTGCAGCCCCACACGCCACAGCCTCAGCCTGTCTGAGGGAGAGGAGCAGATGGACCGCCTCCAGCACGTGGAGCTGGTGAGGACCACGCCCATGTCCCACTGGAAGGCCAGCACAGTGCAGGCCTGGCTGGAGGTGGTGATGGCCATGCCCATGTATGTCAAGGCCTGTGCGGAGAATGTCAAGAGTGGGAAGGTAGGCAGCTCGGGCCCCTGGGGAAACGCCTCTAAACCCTCTGTGAGTTTTATGCCCTCCCAGGTGTTGAGGGGTCTCCGTTTTACTCTAGAGATAAGAAGAAATTTAGTCTAGAAGTTGGCCGGCTTATTGGAGGTCCAAGTGATCAATAATCAGTTTTCGTAGCAAGGAACACAGCCCTTTGGAGTCACGCTACCTTGTCCTTAAAATGGGACCAACCTCAGATGGTGACCAACTTCCCCCAAGCTGGCCAAAGAGAGACAGGACTGGACCGGGGGAAGGGGATTAGCCTACATGGTGACCTCACACATATTGGTTCAAACAGTGGTCCATCCAAACAATGGTCCATATCAGTAGCTGAGCCCAGGACCTCCCAGAGCCCAGCAAGAACAGCAAAGGCACAGCCAGGCATCAGAAGGCAGCTGAAGCAAGACAGCCCAGGAGGACATGAGGCTCCGTATTAAACATCCTATGGCTCCTAGAAACACACTTTTGGTTTGGTTTTATTTTAAATATTTTTGGCTTTTTAAGACAGGGCTTCTCTGTGGAGCCCCACCTGGCTGTATTGAAACTCCGTAGAGCAGGCTGGCCTTGAACTCAGAGATCCACCTGCCTCTGCCTCCCAAGTGTTGGAATTAAAGACATTTTCCACCACTCCCTAGAGACAAGCTTTATTGGGAGTTTCCAGTCATCACAGGCAGCAAAGGTGTCCTGCTGCTAGGGAGACAACCAGGAGAGGGATAAGGCAAGGAGCCCCATTTTCTCAGACCCTTCCAGATTGGCTCAGGAGCAGCAGCAGGGCTCCGGGTGCCAAGGTCAGGTTCTCCCTACCCCTGCCTCATCTCTCACCTTCCGGCACTAAGCCTATCTCCTGAACGCAGGTGCTTCTCAGCCTGAGTGACGAGGACCTGGAGTTGGGCCTGGGTGTGTGCAGCTCCTTGCACAGGCGCAAGCTCCGTTTGGCAATTGAGGACTACCGAGATGCCGAGGCAGGCCGCAGGTGAGCCACTGAAACCTGGGCAAAGCCAGGACTCTATCCTGAGCCTGTCTGTCACCCAGTAAATCGGGACACTGGGCCACTCGAGGTTTCAGAATATCAGGTACAGCAAAGATAGCCTAGGCATGCCATGTCAACATAGAAAAATGAACACACAGGAGAATGCACACATGCCCAGAACATTGGAGACATACCTCCAACCCAGAGCAGGAGTCAAGAGAGGGGGTGGCTGCCCAGATGGTGGGGACCAGGCACTACACATAATCAACATGTCTGCCTACCTGCTCCAAGCTCAGTGCTGTGTAGGTTGGTGTTAAAGTGATAGATGATTGGACAGTGGAGAGGTGGGCGGGGAAAGAGTCTGGAGGAGCAGAAGAGAGGGAGAGGAGGTGGAGATACGGGAGGCTACCTGGAAGCAGATGTGAATGTTTCTCTCAGCACATCTCTTCATAAATAAGGTTGCTATGAATATTTCTAAGGGTTTCTATCGGTCTGTTTATCTCTTATAGATGGGCAGTTTTTATCTTTGTCCGTTGGTTGTGAGCTTATTGTGTAGAGAGAGGGTTTGTGGACTGAGAATTTAACGTATAAACCTGTTTGATAAGTTAATGGTCGTGGAGTCATGTTTCTACCGGGCGATAGAGTAAAGTGAGTGAAAACAACACGCAGGGGCAGCGAAGTGAACCTCACCTTAGTTCCTAGAGGCAGCCTGGAGCTGCTAAGTTAGAGACACCCAGAAGTGCCATGTGGCCCCACGGGGGCAGGGATAAACGTTTTCCACTTTTTAATATTTACCACACACTGCAACATTTTTTTTTTCATTTTCTGTTTTTATTTTGTTTTGTGGGTCCCAGTCTTTATTTAAGAACCAAACAATTGAGACAGGCTCCCTATCAACAGCACCACTAAACCTCATATCCTTCCTGCAACAGTTCTGTCCAGCCCAGGATGAGAAAAGGGAGTAGGAGGGAAGACAGAAGTCGAATGGGGCAGGATGGAAAAATTAGATAGTGTTATGCAAGTCTCTTACACTGGAGTGGAGCCAACTGGTTTAGGCATCTCTTAGCAGGTGTACCTGGCAGTAGCTACATTGTCCACGCTAGAGACCTGTCCTCCTTCCCCATACCACCCCTGCCCAGCCTTACTCCCTTCCCACTCTTCTCTTGACCTGATGGAAGGGCAGGGTCCACTATTTGAGCAGCTCTGGCGGAAAGGGAAGCCCCACCCCGTACCTGGTCCTTGGTACTTCAAGTGGAGAGGGGCTGGTTTTGTAAACCTGACATGGTCTGTTTTGCATAATTATCTCCTTTGCCGGTTTCCCACCGTTTCTGTACAGTTAATTTATCAAACCCAGTGGCATATGCCGCTATCTGCAGAAGCTACTTTGTGGATTAAAGGGAGGAGGGGGTGGAGAAGCAGGCTGGTTCTGAAGCAGAGAAATGCAATCCATATGAGGCTGGAGAGGGGCCCTGGTACCATAGATTACTGGTGGCAAGGATTACTGAGCCAGGGCCAGAACACTGGCAGCTTGGGGCCAGCAGCAGAGGTGTCAGGCTGGGAGGGAAGGGCTTATGAGGTGGGGCCAGGTTGAGCCTTCTGACTCCAGGGCTCCAGAAGCACCTTCCCAGCCAACCTCTTGACTGCATTTATCCTCTAGACCCCAAAGTCCCTGCTTCTACCCTGACCACTGGGGCTAGAAAACCCCTCCCACTCACACCATTCCTCACGCTCTGTGCTCCTCGAGCTCACAGAGTCCCCACCACCAGTAGCTCAGAAAGGCGTGGCTCAAAGGCACAGCCATGTGTGCAGGGAAGAATTAAAACAGGGCTGTCCCAGGAAACATGGGGTCCCCACCCTAGACAGTCTATATCCTGTAGAGAGGTCCCTTACTGTGAGATTCCTAATCTACATGGAAATCAAGCCTGTTTCTAACATGCCAGAAAGCTTTGTCTTCTCCTTTTGGGAATCCAGTACAAGCTTTAATGCCTTCCCCAAATGAGCCATACAAGACTAAATAACTGCATTTCCAGCCCTCTGACTTGGCCATGGAACCTTTTAAAAGCCCTTGGATTCTGGGATTAGAGCCTTAGGTGGGTTGTCCCAAACTCATCCAGCTGTGATGGTGGGTGTGGCCTCTCTGTGCCCCACAATTCCCTTTGCCAACCCTTCCCCTGTGTCTTAACACAGTTCCACTTACCCATCTCATCCATGCCACGGGCAGACATAACAACGTCCATCTTGGAGATCAATAGTCAAGTGCAGAGAGGGAACATGCAAAACACTGCACCACATCCAAGGTGTCTTTCCACCCTCCTGTGGTGCCAGTGTGTTGGATGTTTAATCGTGCCAGCTCCTGCTCTTAGCCATAGAGCTGGGCTTAGGGCTTTCCTTTCTCCAATCCCTTCAGTCCCCACTGGTGACTCCATGTGACAAATTTGGCTCTCTCCATGTTGACAGAGGAAACAGTCCTAGAAGCTCAAGGTCCCACATCCAGAAGAATCTCCCGGTGTTTTTTATTAACTTGTGACCCAGACGCTCTCTGCATGACATGCCCAGCCTCAGCCCTTGAGGTCTGGTCTAGCTCTGTCTGAGGAAGAGGTACTGACAACTATCGGTTCAAACAGTGTCTGGATTCCTGTTGACACCAGACTTGGGTTCCGTCATCAGCTCTGAGTAGAAGCTGGACAAGAGTGAACAAGCTTCGATGTAGGGGGGTACTTTGAAGGTGTTGTGTATGTTCTTTGGAGTAGAAGCTGGACAAGAGTGAACAAGCTTCGATGTAGAGGGGTACTTTAAAGGTGTTGTGTATGTTCTTTGGAAACCAGGTGTGCCTCCTGGCCACCACCCCCAAGAGTGTGGTACTGTTGACTTCAGAAGTGCAGGGGGGGTACTCTCCCCTTGTTCCCATGAGTGACAGCTCTGTCATGACAACCCAAGTCAGAGCCATGATGACCATGAAAGGGCCAGCCGGGGGGGGGGGGGTGGGGGGAGGCTGACAAGGCTCTGCATTGGAACTATCATCCCAGAAGGGAGATCATCTTGGGCTGGAATATTCTAGTTTAGGAGATGCACCAGGGCAGACAGGAGGCCAGTCCCTTTCCCCTAGCCTTCATCTGTTGTCCAGGCAGTGAGTTTCAAGACACACCGAGCAGCATTCACTCACTTGGGTGGGCCGAGTGAGCTGCCTGGCCCCTCACCAGGACAATCTAGTGAGGAAATTGATCTGTAAGCTGTAGTTAATTCCAACATGCCAGCCACACACATGGGGATCAAGAAGTTTTGGCAAGAGAAAGATTCTGGTCCAGTGAGTATTCCTGAAAGGTGTCTGGGAGAGCAGACAGCTCAGTCCTTAAAAATGATGAAGAGAGAATGTTGGGCAACAGGCCTGGAGACAGAGGACAAGGTCCTGTCCTTGGGGAAACTGCCAAGTGGTTCCAGGAGGTTGGGGCAGGGCAAGGGAGGGAGAGCAGGGAACCCCATACAGACATTCTGCCAACAAGTAGTTGGTGAACGTCTGCCGACCAGCCCACACTCACTACATAGGGAACATGGCCCTGTTCCTGACCACCACTCCTGTACCCTAAGTTAGGGACAAGGGACAGTAAACTAGTGGATCAACCCTCTCTATTTAAATGCAGTATGTATCCAGTGCTTTGAGGGTGATGACCAACCAGATAGGAGGGGCAGACTAAAACAGATCAGGAGAGACATCCCCCTGGGGGAAGGAAGGAAGGAGCCCCACCAGCACCTTCAGTGCAGTCTCAGAAGATGCTCAGTGTTGGGATGAGGAAAGGCAAGAAAGCCGTTGACAAGGGGCAGAATGGGGCTTGTCAGCTTGTCTTTGGCTGCCCCAAAGAGAAGCGCAATGTCCCTTTGTAGGCCAATTGTGTCCCCTTGTACTTAGTGCTCCCTCTGTGTGAGTGCTCCCTTTGTGTCCACCCCTGGCTCCCACCTAGTTGTGTTCCCACTACCCAGCACCAGGTCATTTTTTCTGTGTTCCTCTGCAGGTTAGGGGACCTCATTCCTTCTGCAAGGCTGCCACCCTGTGGTGAGCAGAGGAATAGCAGCCAGGGACGGCCTTAGGTATATCTCAACAAAGCCTTTTTGGGGAACACATATCAGGCTGCTCTCAACCAGTATCTTCAGTTCCAGGAAATCAGGCAACCCATGCCCTTAGAGAATACCCTCACACACACACACACACACACACACACACACACACACACACACACACACACACACAGTGTGCATAAACCCACAGAAGTATAAACACATAAAAATTGTAAATAATAAATGTTTTAAAGCCTTTCTGCAAACTTACAGTGTGCATGTTTCTAGGGTTCTGCCTCGTGCAAAAGTCTGGGGTACGGCAGTGAGGTGGCAAGAGCATCCTGTGGATATAGGCAATCTGGGCTTCTCTGACCCAGAGATGAGCCAATGAGAAAAGGGCTGAGCTGCAGCCCTGCCTTGAGACAGAAGACTCTGGCACATTATGGGTGGGCCTACGAAGGCCATAAAGGCTTCTCACCCCACCCTCCAAACAAAAAAAGGGGCCAGAGGGCAGCAGACAGGCAGGCAGGGGACAGTGATGGTCAGCCTGAGGCTTTGAGCGGTCCTGGGGTCTGCAGAGGCGCACCCGGCGTTAGGTGTCTCTTCTCCAGACACTACTCCTCTCTGTTTTAGTCTGAGTGTGGTCTATGGATGTTCCTTTTGTCCTAGGATCCTCTGTTGTCTGTCTGTCTCTCTGCTTGTTCTCCTTCCCCACCCTCCTCTGGCTAAGTCTCTGTGTATTAAACTGTCTCTGTCTGTCTGTCTGTCTCTGTCTCTCTCTGTCTCTGTCTCTATGTCCCTCTCCTTTCCCCTCCCTCCCCCTCTCCCCACATCTCTGAGCCTTTTGTTCTTTTCTTCCCCTCTATCCCTCTATTCTATCTCATTCCCCATCTGCCTCTCTAGTCTTCTTGTCTACTCCCTGTCCTGCCTTTGGTCCTCTCTGACCATCTCCGATCCCATTTCCACCCGCCCCTGCCTCTGACTCTTTCCCTACTCCCACCTCTCTCTGGCCATGTCTTTTCAGCCTGTCCAAAGCTGCTGACCTGGACCATCACTGGGTGGCCAAGGCCTGGCTGAATGACATTGGCCTGTCCCAGTATTCCCAGGCCTTCCAGAACCACCTGGTAGATGGGAGGATGCTGAACTCCCTGATGAAGCGGGACCTGGAGAAGCACCTGAACGTGTCCAAGAAGTTCCACCAAGTTAGCATCTTGCTAGGCATCGAGCTGCTGTACCAAGTGAACTTCAGTAGGGAGGTGAGGACTGAAGGGGGCAGGGCAGGGGAAGGACTCTCCCACAGGCCATCTCCACATCCAGTTTCTGTCTAACCATCCACTCAGCTGCCCACTGATTCATCCATCCACTTACTTATTCAACCATCTATTAATCTACCCAGTCATCTACCCATTTATCCTTCTACCCACAACCTATCCACCCACCGATTTACCCATCCACCCCCCACTGACCTGCTAATTCACTGTTCACCCATCCATCTATCCACCTACCCACTGTCCGTCCACCCACTCATCCATGTACCTACCCACTCTCAATCTACCTCCCATCTTGCTACCTATCTAGTTTCCATCCCACCCACATCCATCCACCCACCTATATACACAGCTACCATCCACCCACCCACCCACCCACCCATCCATTCATCCATCCACCCACCCACCCACCCACCTATCCATCCATCCACCCATCCACCCATCCATCCATCCATTCATCCACCCATCCATCCATCCATCCATCCATCCATCCATCCATCCATTCATCCACCCATCCATCCATCCATCCATCCATCCATCCATCCACCCACCCATCCATCCATCCATCCACCCATCCACCTATCCACCCATCCATTCATCCATTCATCCACCCACCCATCCACCCATCCATCCGTCCACCCACCCATCCATCCATCCATCCATCCATCCATCCGTCCATCCATCCATCCGTCCACCCATCCATCCATCCATCCACCCATCCACCTATCCACCCATCCATTCATCCATTCATCCACCCACCCATCCATTCATCCACCCACCCATCCATCCATCCATCCACTGCTGTAGCAGTGACACAGAATGAGTGGGCAGTGGGCTTTGGGTGGGGGTGGAGACCAGAGTCCTGGCTGCTGTTGTAGGCTTAAGTTCTAATGCTCCTCAATTCTGAACTCTGCTAAACCAGAGGATACAGGACACCAGCCTCATCTTTTGCAGCTTATGTTCCCCGAGGAAGGTTCCTGTGAGGCTGGTCCACAGGGTCGGTTCATGTGGTTGACCTGTAGAAGCCATGACAGAGCATAAGAACTCTGTTGAGAGAGGAACAGAGAGAAGGCTGCCTTCCCTGTGCCCCATCACCCATGACATGACTGGTCAGAAGGAGAAGATGAGGACCCAGGCTCTGGGATCCCGTATGATGAGGATAAACATGGGGTATCCTGACTGTAATACATAGAGCCAATGCACTGGGGTAATGGAAGTGATGGGGACTTTGTGTGGGAAGTCCTAGAGAGGGTGTCTTAGTTAGTGTTCTGTTTCTGTGAAGAGATGATGTGACCAGGGCAACTTGTAAAAAAAAAAAAAAAAAGCATTTCCCTGGGCACTCACTAACAGCTTCAGAGGGTTAACTTATTTTCCATCATGGTGGGAAGCATGGCAACAGGAAGGCAGGCATGGTGCTGGAACAGTAGCTCAGAGCTCACATATCACCCACACACAGGTGGGTAGACTAGAAATGGCACAGGCCTTTTGAAACCTCAAAGCCTCCACCTCATCTCCTACCCTGAGTGTCACATCTTCTCCAACAAGGGCACGCCTCCTGATCCTTCCTAATCAGTTCCACCAAATGGGAACCAGACAGCAGAATATAAGAACCTATGAGGGTCATTCTCATTCAAACGCAGAGGGTATACCTCTGCAGGAGCTCTTGATCTGGGAGTCCGTACCCCTAGGGCAACCACTGGAAAGGCAGCAAGCTGATTCAGCCACAGGACCCAGAGATGGTATTTCAAACCAGGATGCACAGACGCCAAGAGCCTACCTATCATAGGCAGGGTCTTCACAAATATCCACTGTGAACCTGCGTTCATCACTGGGACAGTGACACCATGGGCCAGGGACACAGTATGTGGAGAGTGACCCTCTCTCCAGCCTCCACACAAAAAGTGTGGTCTGGCCTGGGTGGCCCTCATCATACTAGCGTACTGAAGTCACCACTAACACCATTGAACTTCCTTCCGCATGTGACCTCCATGTGTCCCTCACATCTCCGGCTGACTCCCTGTTTTCCATCCCCCAGGCCCTCCAGGAACGCCGAGCCCGCTGTGAAACCCAGAACACAGACCCTGTAGTCTGGACCAACCAGCGGGTGCTCAAGTGGGTGCGAGATATCGACCTGAAGGTGAGGGGCAATGGTGGTGGAGGCATTGGGGGGTGGTGATTCTCTGGACTATGCAAATGAGATGCAAATCAATGTCCACTTTGATGTAAGGTATGTACCACCACCATCATACACCCTGAGGACACGGCTATCTGTCACTGGCATAGGAATCCTTGCTGCTACCGTAGGACCAATGTTGAAAACTCATTACTGCAGCAATTCTTATCAATATTTTTTCCTAAATATCTATGGCTCTTGTGTCAGTGACATCATAAGATCCCTATGTCCCCAGCTCTGAGGATAGGGACCAGGTCCATTTCACTCTCAAATCAGTCAGCTGTCGGGGTCACGTCCCTGCTTTGTCTCTGATGGTCCCTGACTCCACCTCACGCTTCTGCCCTCAGGAGTATGCAGACAACTTGACCAACAGCGGTGTCCACGGTGCTGTGCTGGTCCTGGAGCCCACGTTCAATGCCGAGGCCATGGCCACCGCCCTGGGCATCCCCAGCGGAAAGCACATCCTCAGGAGACACCTGGCGGAGGAGATGAGTACCATCTTCCATCCCGCCAAGTGAGTGGGCCACGGTACTCAGGATGCAGGGATCAGAGGGTGCTGTCACAGCTCTGGTCCTTGCCTGGCTGAGTATCATTCTTCTACCACACTGGTCGGGAAGATGAAGCTCAGAGAAATTCAGGCACTAGAGAGGAGTGTTGGGTCCTGAATGAGGCGTATGTTAAATCCACTGCACTGGGCATTTAACGTAGGGAGAGAGAACGGTTCGGCGGGAGGAAGGCTGCGTGAGGTGTAACTGGAGCTGAGGACACTGATTTCACAGAACAAGGTGGCCATTCTGTGAGGTATAGCCATAGAGAGAAATGCTTGGAGGCAGGATTAGGCATATAAATGGTACTTCTGACCCAAGGGAGCAGAGTACGGTCATCCCCCGACCTACAGGGGTCTTCTTGCCTAGAGAGCAAATGAGCATCCAGACAGCCCAGACCCACCCTGTGAATGCTGCCAGGGTCACCCTTGGGGGAGGGAGGTAGCTCCTTGTGGTTAGTTGGTCCAGTAATCACAGTCAGTTGTAGGATTTCTGTCTATGGGATCAAACAAAGGAAGCGGGCTTCCTGCAGGATTTGGAGGCTGATGGGCCAGGGACAGAGAGGCAGTGTGTGACATTCAGCCACAGCCTGGCAGCTTGCTGTCACCTCTATCCGTGGTGCAGCCCACATGTATCATGCTTGGCTGGTGACGCAAGGTCCCGGATCTGGGTTTCAGGAAGCTTTGTCGAGTGCCATGAACCTGGGGGACAGACTTATGTCAGATGCGGGGACACAGAACCCCTAGATTTCCTAAAGTTCAGAGACCACCAGACCACCTCAGAAGCAGAGAGAGCCCCCCCCCCCACCAGTGTAGACAGTTAAACTGGGCACACGGTGAGATGTTTGAGGTGGCTCCTAGAGTTGGTATTAATCACTGTGGTTCTGCAGTGAGCCACACAGGGAAGGCCTCTGTCCTCTTTTACTGTTACTTCTCAGCTTTCAGAGAGGAGGAGAAGCAGGTTTGTCACGCGCCCACGCTTTCCGCCGGTAGGAACAGGCGTGCAACAAACAAACAGATTCTTCTGCGGACAACCTTTATTGTACAGCACTCTGAGCAGGGGACTTCTTGAGCAGGAAACTTCTCTCTGAGCCCGGGGACTCCCTACCGGGGTCTACTGTATAGGCGACCTCTCACGTGCAGTCTCCCACGTGCGATCTCTCTGCCCAGTCTCTCTCCACGTGGGAATCTCCCGCAATCTCTCCTATCGGGTCTCTCTCCACGTGGTATCTCTCTGCCATCCCTCCACGTGGGGTCTCCCACAATCTCTCCACTATCTCCCACGTGGGGGAGAAATGCACTGCTATATATGCCTAAGAGACTTGTGTTGCTACCTGATTGGTGCATCCTCCTGTAGCTCAATCACGTGCCCTGAGATTGGGCTGTGACTTATGTGGTTGCCAAGCAACACGAGGGGAAAGGTTTTTGTAGGCTGAACAATGGGCGGGAAGCTGGCGCCAGCGGCTTCCTACACAGGTTGGTTGGTGGTGGTGACCCGTTGGTTCCTCCCAGCATGTTCCTCCCAGTATGTTGTGGATTAGGTGGGAAGACACCAGATGGAGAAACATTCCTTGTCATTGAGTTCAATATTGGGATTCCTATCCTGGATAGCATCTCAGGCTGAGTGGACCCAGTAGTCCTTCACAATGATGACACAAAATGTCATCAGTAAGGGGCTGTCTCTTTGCTTCATTTGTCCCCAGACACACACACACACACGCACACACACACACACACACACACACAGAGACCATGAGGAAGGATCATTGATATTTATTGTTAACCAGTATTGGAGGTGGAACCTAGAGCCCTGACTATTCTAGGCAAGCATTCTGTTGCGGAGCTATATCCACAGCTCTTGTTTGTTTGTTTATTTATTTATATGTATTTGAGAACTTTGTCTGCGTGCATGCCTAGTGTTCATGAAGGCCAGAAGAAGGCTTCAGGTCCCTTGGAACTGTAGTTATAGACAATTGTAAGCTACCGTGTGGGTGCTGCGAACCAAACCCCAGCTCTCTCTCTCTCTCTGAAGGAACAGCCGGTACTCTTAAGCAGTAAGAATGTGGGAGTTGGGACATGGACAGGAGGCTGTGTCTCTTACTAACCCTAACTTGTGAACCGTTTCAGCTCCACAGGCATCCGGGAGTCTGAGCGCTTCGGGACACCCCCTGGCAGGGCCTCCAGCATCACCAGAGCTGGGAAAGACGATGGTAGCAGCAACAGCAAACACAGAGCTGGCCGGGTACGTGGTCCTTCCATCCATGGGGTCAGACATTCTTTCCTGGATGGACCTTTGACCCCTTTGTCACCCGTGAACCCGGAACAGCCTCGAGTCACAGGTGCACACGGGAGAGTCACCACCTATCTGGGCCCTTGCTTAAAATAATGCTCAGTGACAAGGACCCATGCAAGGCAGAGTCTATGGCAGGGTGGCTACAGACTGTGAAATCCCCTCAGCTCCTGAAGCACACGGTCCCTGGGGTGCTCTGAGCAGGCTGGTGGGAGGGATCAGAGAGCTCTAGACTCTGAGAATCCTTGACTTGGATTCTGAACGCCGTAGCCAGCAAGGATCCTCTAGTGTACCCAGGAGGACAGCACACCGCCGGGGCAGCTGGCCAGAGACCAACAGAAACTCTAGCTGTAGCCAGCATAGTGGCCATCACGCGCATGTCTTCGCTTTGCTTTTACTTGGTGTCCCCTGGACTTCAGTTGGTCTCAGGACAGGCATTGCCAGAACAGGTTGCCACTGGCTTCTGGGCTAGCTAGTCTTGGTTTTTGCTTTGGTTTTAGTTTTGTGGAGCTGGGAGTCAACCCCAGGGCATGTGCACCAGGCAAACGCTCTAGCACCGAGCCACACCCCAACCAACCTTTCTCGTTTCCCTGTTTTATTTTATATATATTTTTTAATTTTTAAAATTATTTTTGTGTGCGCACACCCCAGCATGCACCCAGAGGCCACAGGACAACTTGGACTCAGTTCTACCATGAACGCGGTTGCCAGGGACTGAATTCTGATCACCAGTCTCAGCATCAAAACACCTTTACCCGCTAAGCCATTTCACCAGCCTGGTCCTGTTTTGTTTTTGAGATACATTTCACTGTGTAGTCGAGTCTGGCCCCAAACTCACCATCCTCCAGTTCCAGCTTCCCAAGGGCTGGGATTAAAGACGTGTGCCCTAATGAGGTCTAGGGCTTGCCTTTGGCTGTATCTCCACTCCAAAGGAGCAAAAAATTGTTGGAAAGGAGGGGGATTCATGTCCCTTCACAGATACGCACATGCTGCCTGTGTAGACACGCATTAGGGAAATTTGGAAGCCCTGTCTGACAAGCTCTTGTAGGAGACTCTCAAGTGGGGCTGCACCGGTCTACAAAGACGGGTAGTTTAGCACATAACTGCTCAGTGTTGCGGAAGCAAAAATCCGCTCGGAACCATGAGGCTCCACCAAGAGGCCTCCATGTGGGGGACAGTTCCCATAGGGCACCTGCTCAAAGCTGCCCGTCTTCCACCCCCTGCCATATAGATCTTTGATCTTCCCAACAGCCCGCCCAGGTCCCTGTCACCTTTCCCACCATGCAGCTGAGAAAAACCACGGCTCAGAGATGGGCAGTGACTTATCTCAGGTCCCACAGCCGGAAATGTAGAACAGGAACTCTAACACCCATGTACAAGCCTCAAGCTAGAGTTCCTTCTGGATGGAGCACACAGTCAGACCTCCTACGCGTGGTCACCAGGCACTTTCCCATCTACCGCTATCAACAGTGTTTGTGGGGTGTGGGGGTGGGGAATGTAATCATTAGTCCGAAGTCACCCCCGGTAAGTAATTGAATCTCTAACTGGGAACTCAAGCCTTGGTTCCTTATGGGATTTCTGCAAAACCCTTCCATGTGTCTGGGCCGGAGGGGTGGTACTAAGATCGGAGGAGCCCAGAGAGGTTCCGAGAGATGCTTTAGGTCACGCAGCAATTCGACTGGAGATGCCACACTGTGACCCAGCTCTCATCTCTCTTCCCCTGCCTTCTGGTTTGTTTCTGTCTCCTCAGCTGCCCTTGGGGAAGATAGGACGGGGCTTCAGCAGCAAAGAGGCTGATTTCCACGATGACTATGGCTCTCTGGAGAACGAGGAGTGTGAGGACGATGATCTCCAATGCAGGCCCGAACAGTGCCGTCTGGAGGGATACAGCGGCTTGGAGGTCACCAATGTGTAAGAAAGCCGTGTGACACAACTCCAGAAGAGCAGTGAGGAGGAGCAGCCATCCGTCCCTGCTGTACAGCGTGACCCGGAGCTGAGGACAGACAGCCACAATTTCCAGTGGGTGCCAAGGACAGAGAATGCCCGCCTAGGTGTCTTGTCTCTCTGAGGACCCAGCCACGACCCAGCGCGTGGCCCTGGGGTTGCTGTTCAAAGTACGAGCCGGGTGCTTCTGGTACTTTACACTGAACTTTCAAGGAAAGGTCAAGGAGGGGTCAGTCTTGGGCCTGGAACACCCTGCCGGGTGGAGCAAAAAAGCCACCCAGCCTTGGCAGAGCCAGGGGCACTGAGAACCAATGGCAAAGCCAACGGGCAGCGGCTAGTTGTCAGCCCACTGGGCAGAGAACTGGTTCTCTGACCTCCCTGCTCACTCTGGAAGGATGCGAAATGGCCTGGGCATGTCTTCCATTTTAAGAGCAGCACAGCATGAGCCGGAAGGGAGTCTCTGCAGGGCTGAGGGGCCTGACAGCAGCAGCCCTAGGGGCCACAGACATCCTGTCACCAGAATGAATGTGATTTCAGGAGTGGGTAGTGGGGGGATACTTACTAAGTTCTGTCCCAAACAGCTGTTCCCAGTGTAGGCCTAAAATGGGAGACTGCTTGTCCTTAACCCAACAAAACTCTATGGTGACTTCTCTGTCAGTTGAGACAGGTAAGCTCACCCATGAGCTAACAGAGGTTCAAATCCCACAGAAAGGTCACCATGTTGTCTGGGTAGGACCTTTCTAGCCGACGTCTTGGTCTGCCAGTGTTTTGCTGTGTGGCTTCCTCTCAGTGGCCTCACCTCTCTGTGCCTAAGTGTCTTCTTACCTATAATACCCCCGTCCCTCCCAGGGGAGCTGTGAGAATTAACATTCGCTAACATGTGTCAAAAGCTTTGAACCTCTCAGGAAACACGAATGGGCCTAACTTCCACCCACAACATTTGCAGACACCGGGCGAGTTCGCTCCATTTTGGATGGGGAGATAGGCAGGAGTGGCGTGCAGAATGTTTAACATTGAGACTTTCCAAAAGCCACCAGCGAGGTCTGGGAAAGACACCAGCACAGCCTGTGGGCCTACTGGGTGCAGGGTCCAAGCTGACTGAACAGACTGCCTATTGGTGATAGGGAAGACGCCAGCGTGGCTGAGCCCTGTACCAGCCATCTCTCCTCAGAGTCTGACACCGGGGGTGGGGTTGAAGGGGGCACTGCCACCAAAGCCAGACTTCTGCAGAAATCTGGGATAGAGAGCCCTTCTCTGTGGGAAGACCACACAAAGCCTGTGAACCTGAAAGCTGCCGGTCCCCAAGTTGAAGACATACATCCAATGTCCCACGGGCACAGTCTCCCTCACAACCCGAATCCAGGGGCCTCAGGGATTAGGAGGAGCCTTTCTGTCTGTCAGCCTCCGAAGGACACACACAGTTAATCTCTGGGGTATGACCCAGCTTGGCTCAGGTTCTAAGTCCCTGAGTGTTGATAACATGCGTTTCCCTGCCCCTGGAATCCTGAAGCTACTGAGCCCTTAGCCCAGCGAGGAGGTGGGGAGGTCTTCTTCCAATTGAAGCCAAGTCCCTAAAGGGTGACACAGCTTCTGGAGCTAGGGATATACTGACATCCTTCCTGGAAATGTTGCGGGCTACGTGGGCTCCTTGCAAGGGCAGGGTCTAGGGAGGGAGAGACTCCACACTGTAGGCTGGGGATCCTAGAGCATCAGAAAGCTCCTTCCCAGTGAACTCTGGGCTTCCATCTTGGGCATCCATCAGTTCCCCATCCATACCCAGTGGTCACTCTTAGCAGATTCTCTCTGTCTTGATTCCTCAGCACAGGATGAGGGGTTGTCAGGTGACTGAAGTCAGAAGTGGAGAAAGGGGCTGTCTCCTAAGCCTGGCCTGCACGGGGCGTTTAGAACAGGGAACCCTGCCAAAGACTGAGGTCATGAAGGTAGGTGGGGTCCTGGCAGATATGAATCTGAGCTGTAGGACCGTGACAAAGAGCTCTCCCAGGATCGGGACAGCCCTTCTCAGAAGGCCAAGGACCAGGTTGTGGGGGAGGGAAAGTGTCTCTCTCCTGGGTGGTGGCATCGTCTGGGTCTCACTTTACAGAAGCTAGTGTGGATGGTGATGACGTCCCTAACCCAGGAAGGGTTTGTAAATGCGTGTCCTGCGCATGCGCACCTTCCCAGAGGGAACTTTAACAATGTAACAATAAATGCTCTGTCTTAACGCAAGCCTTCTTTCTTGTGGTCTTTCTTCTCTACTGTCCCAGCAGCCGCTTAGCCAAGGGAGACTGGGAGCCCCTGAAACTAATGGGGGCCTCCTTAGAAAGGCTGAGAGTCTAGTGGTGGGGCTGGGACTTGAACCTGATCATCTGCCTCTGTGCTCACAACTCGCTCTCTCCTCCCCCCAACCCTCTGCTGCTGGTCACTCCCCTCCCCACCCCCGCCTCTCTATGTCCTTACACACCTCGGCTTTCTAGCACATAACATACCTCTCCCGGTGGCAACTCAAATCAGAATACACTCTGGTGCTGGGAAGCCCCTCTCTGGGTACCATCTCCTAAGGGGACTCTGATATTCCCCCAGGAGGTGTCTGTAGTCCCAGGGGACCCATACAGCTCTTCCCCATCTTCCCCGTGCACTCTGGTGAGCTGAGCAAAGTCGTTTTGGGTGCAGCTGAGTCACCACAAACTTTCAGGCGCTATCCCACAGGTGCCAAGGTCGTGACCTGCAGAGCGACCTTCCCAGCCAAGCCTGTGTCATCATAGATGGGGCTGGCCCGTGGGCTCTATCCAAGACCTTTAGTGTCCCTGACAGACACTATCAGCCTAGCCCAGCTCATCCTCTCTACGTCTCCCAGAAAAGAGGCTCTGGCTTGGTCAGGTACTGTGTATCCCCTGAAGTAGGTGCTGACTGGGCAGGAGATGAAGAATTGGAAGAAACAGGAGGACAGCCCAGTCACAAGGTTTACCTGCTGCCACCAGCCTCTGCTCCTGGGGGCCTAATGGCCCTGGGCAAACATCCTATTTGTCTTCCACTCAGTTTTAATTTGTTTGCCTGTTTTGTGAGTCAGGGTCTTGGTTTAGCCCAGGCTGTCATGGGATTCATTCTGTAGCCCAGGCTAGCCCCTGAATTGACAGGAATCTTATCTCTGCTACTCACATGCTGGGATGGCACACATGTGCCACCCCACCTGGCATGTTTTTGTTCAGTTTTACTAGGAGATGGGCTCACTGGACATACAGTGTGAGGTTGGTGTTTGTGAGCTCTTACTGAGCCAAACCATTTAATCCACTGTTCTGTCAGGCACTCACAGACTGGCAGGCTGTCTTTGGCCTCTGAGCCTGTCATTCACAAAAGATTATCCCATGGTTCTGTGGAACAGCCAGTTTCCATATCTGCAGGTTACCACTGGAGAACTCAACCAACCTGGACAGAAATATCCAGAAAAACAATTGCATCTGTAACAAACACATAGGCTATTGTCCTCTCTAAACACTGGGATATTACGTTCTGTTTACACACATGTAACACTGACAGGTGGAAGTCATCCAGAGGTGATTTAAAGCAGCTGGGAGGAGGCCTGCAGGCTACTGAGAATTACTGTTTCTGTTCAGGCCTCATTCTCACTGCTGAGTAACCATAGTGCGTCCAGACACATACCCCATCCATGGTCCCAGTCACCCTCCCCAAACACCCACCCCATCCATGGTCCCAGTCACCCACCCCATCCATGGTCCCAGTCACCCTCCCCAAACACCCACCTCATCCATGGTCCCAGTCACCCACCCCATCCATGATCCCAGTCACCCACCCCATCCATGGTCCCAGTCACCCTCCCCAAACACCCACCTCATCCATGGTCCCAGTCACCCACCCCAAACACCCACCTCATCCATGGTCCCAGTCACCCTCCCCAAACACCCACCTCATCCATGGTCCCAGTCACCCTCCCCAAACACCCACCTCATCCATGGTCCCAGTCACCCACCCCATCCATGGTCCCAGTCACCCTCCCCAAACACCCACCTCATCCATGGTCCCAGTCACCCTCCCCAAACACCCACCTCATCCATGGTCCCAGTCACCCTCCCCAAACACCCACCTCATCCATGGTCCCAGTCACCCACCCCATCCATGGTCCCAGTCACCCACCCCCAAACACCCACCTCATCCATGGTCTCAGACACCCACCCCAACCACAGTTCCAGTCACCTACACCCCCATCCTGGTCCCAGACACCCACCCCATCCATGGTCCCAGATGCTCATCCCATCCTGGTCCCAGATGCTCATCCCATCCTGGTCCCAGACGCCTACCCACACCCATGGAAACTGAGGGAGTATTGTTTCCTAGTTTCATACCTCTTGAGAGCTGCAAAAACCAGCAAGCACTGACCACACACCTGGTGGATTGGAAACCCTAACCTGTCTAAGTCAGTGTGACCATCTTAAGCTTCCATAGAACTGTCAGGAGAGAAGCTACATCCACAGCCCAAAGTTGGTTCCTTCTGAGGCCTCTCTCCTCAGCCAGTAGTTGGCCACCCCCTTCCTGTGCATGGCTATCCTCTATCCACACATAAAATGACACTGTTTGTTTATAGACATATGGGTCACATTGTACTAGACAAACCCCCTTCACTTAAACCCCAAATCCTGTCACGGTCTTAGGTACTGGAGTTAGGTGACAACATCTAGATTATGAGGGGCTGTGATCCATTCTGCAAGAGTCCCCCACGACTCAGGTTGGATTTCAGTCGCTTGATACAAAAGTCTCAGTTCAGTCTCTGCTGGTCTGAGTTTGAACCCAAAGAAACTCCCACACCTTCCTTCAACTCCGACCAAGAAGTTATCTCTACACACACATGCACACACATATACGTGCATGCACACACATGCACACACATATACATGCATGCACACACATATAAGTGCATGCACACACATATAAGTGCATGCACACTCATGCACATCCTCAGTCTTTACTGCATATCAACAGCTTCATCTACATCATGGAGTGACATGGGAGGGGGGACAAGACAAGTCTGAATTCTCTTTCATAGAAAGACTGACCAAAAACTTTCTGTTCAAGACGCCTGTCCCTCTTACCCTGTGACTCCAAAGGTAGTAGAGATGTTTAGCAGTGGTCAGCCATCCTATGTTTCCTCACTGTCCCCTCCGAGGTACCTCCGGGATCTCTATTTCCATATAGAACTCAGAAGCAGGGTCTAGAATCTCCAGTGGATCTGGAATGTATACCTGCAGGCCTCAGTTCCGGAAACAACAGGAACTGGGTGGGTGACTCAGGGGCTGCCCTGGGATGACCTTCCTGCGACGTGACAGCGTTCAATCCCAATGTGGGCCGCTAGATGGCGGGACATGTCTCTCACCAGTCCTAATGTGTTAAGTTTAACTCAGGAAAAGTTATTTCCACCCCACCCCTCCCCCCTTACACGCCCTCCAGAACTCCTCACGAAGTCCACCAAGGCTGGGCCCCTTGAGGTTCTTGCCTCTCTCAGCAGACCCAAGGGTGGCTTTTGGTGAAGAAATGTCTTTTGTTTCCCCAACAGAAAGCTAGACACTTGTTTTTAGTAAGGCAGTCCCAAAATGTAGACTCTAGCTTCAGGGAGAACGGAAGCTCAGGCCCCATTCCATTCTAGTAAAAGGTCCCATGGGGGTCAGGGGGAGCCATCAAGGGAGGCTGGCTCAACCGGTAAAGGCATTTGCCACCAAAGCTATGACTTGAGTTAATCCCCAGAACACATATTCTTTCTGGTGAAAGCACTTGGCACCCTTCTCTCACTAAATGAGCAAACGTGTCTGAGTAAGCCAGAGAAGCCAGAGAGCAGTGGAGAAACCAGAGACTGGACCTGCTGGCTTCCAGCTTCCGGGGGTTTCCACAGAATTGGGCAGCGCATCTCACGATCTGTAGCCTGAAGCTATAGCGTCACTTACTCCATGTACCTGGCCACTGCTTCCCCTAATCAACAGCTTGGTCCTGGAAACTAGAACCAGCCACAGCTGCTTTTAGGTCAGGGCATCCGAGTGCCGGGATCTCTCAGAGTTCCTCCCTACCGTCCTTATCTCCAAGGAGATGGGTGTTCCCAGTCTGGCTTTGCAGCCTTCTGTGGCAAATCCCAGAGAGCCCCTCATAGTTCTCTGGGGTCCGTAGGGAGCAGACAGCTGGATTTGTGGTCCAGAATTCTGACCTTAGCCTCCAGGTCACTGGTGTTCCCAGATTGGCTGTCCGCACTTCTGAGAATGGGCCCATCTCTCCACCTCAGCCCGACCCAGGACATCTGTAGTCATGTCGGGAGCTTTTCTCTGCAGTCCACAATAAGAGCTTGTGTTTATAAAGCAGCCTGCCATGATCCATCGTTGCTGTCTATACTTCACAGACATCAACTCCACCATGATCATCACCAAAACCATCTTAAGGATAAAGGTGCCAAGGCCCCAAAGGGCTAAACAACTTCCCCAAGAGTCCGAGCGCAGTTGGTACCCCACAATGCCAGGGCTTAGCTCCTATGTGACTTTGGGGCCATGTATCTGTGTAGCAAGCTCCTGACAATACTACAGATGCCCTGGGTCAGGTGAGGTGGAAAGATGGGCTCTCCTGAGACTAAAACTCTAAATGCTCACGCTACAAGCCCAGGACTGTGGTTAGGGTTTCATTGCTGTGAACAGACACCGTGACCAAGGCAACTCTCATAAAGGACAACCATTAATTAGGGAGGGCTTACAGGTTCAGAGGTTCAGTCCACTATCAAGGTGGGAACATGGCAGAGTCCAGGCAGGCAATTGTGCAGGAAGGGCTGAGAGTTCAACATCTTCATCTGAAGGCTGCTAGGAGAATACTTCCAGGCAGCTAGGACTAGGGTCTTAAAGCTCAGGCCCACAGTGACACACCCACTCTAACAAGGCCACACCCACTCCAACAAGGCCACACTTCCTAATAGTGCCACTCCTTGGGCCAAACATATACAAACCATCACAAGTGGTAAAGTCTTATGACATGCTAATTTCTTAGCAGAAAAATAGCAATTCCAGGCTGGCTTGGAGGTAACTTCCAGATATTTGAAAGTCAAAGGCAGGAGGATTATAAAAGCAGGTAAGTGGCGGTGGGGGAGGTGTTGCAGCACACCTGGTAGAGTGCATGTCTAGCATGAAACCCTGGCTTCCTGACTTCCATCTTCAGCAAGGCAAGGGTCGGGTACAATGTTGTACCTATAATCCCTGCACGTAGGAGCTAGAAAGCAAAAGGACCTGGCATTCTAAGTCATCCTCAGCTACATGGGGAGATCAAGGCCAACCTGGGCTACATGAGACTCTGCCTCTAAATAAATAAACAGAAACATGGAAAAGAGGACCAAGGATGAAGTTCGGTGATCCAGAGCTTGCCTACCATAGTTGAAGCCATAGGTTTCATCCCTAAAAGAAGAAAAAGAATTAATTAGTAAAAATAAACTTTAAGTTACAAAAAGAAAAGAAAAACCAAAACCTTTCCCTTTTCTGACCAAATAGAGAGCCAGCGGTTCAGTGATGCAATCCCACCCAGGGCCAGATGGCCTTTGGACCCTATACCACTCCTGAGGAAACCTCCAGGCTGAGCAGTCAGCTGTGCTGACTCCCAGTGATGCTGTGGCCAGTGTCCCCTCAGGCAAAGCTGGCAGTGGCAGGGGACTGGTGGGCTCTGAAGGAGAGATGCCTTCATGGCCAGGCACTAAGAATAACAGAAGTCAGGGAGACCCTGCCCGCCAAGCCTGAGGCTGTTGGCAGAATGGAGTGACAGACAAATCCCTAGCCGAACCGCGGACAGACCTCGAGGTTCTGAATGATGATAACAGGATTTTCTGAAAAATGACTTCACCCTGCTTGCTAGGGCAGCTGCTTAGAACCAGCCAGTCTCCAGAGACTGCCCGAAGTAACTCGATTTGCCAGCTCAGTGACTCAGCCTCTGGTTTCATCCTTCCCTCCTGGCCTCAGACACCGTCCTGGAAGAAGGTTTGCACTCTCTGGCTCGCCTCCCGGGATGGAGTTCCAGGGGCACGCCCAGCCTGAACACAAAACCACGGAGGCAGCACCAGCCAATCAGCCACCTTCAGAGGTGGGCTTTAGGAAAAATCTGGACCCAACAGTCTCTGGGTCTCTTCCGGGTGAGGACTTGGCGAAAGGTGTGGCTGAGAATCAAAGTTTTGATTTGGTTTGAGAATCAAAGATTTGGGGCTTAAGAGGCTGAACTCCATTCAGTGCTTGCGGTGGGGTCTTGCTGCCCACTCAGGCGAGCCAATCAACGATCTCCAAAACCCAGTCAGCATCTCTGCCCATTTACCTAACATGTGTGGTCAAAACACGTCTGAACTTCTGGCTGTCACAGGTATGCACACACAAGCACGTACACTACAAGCACGTATACACACAAATGCACGCCCATACACACTAAAGAGTAAATCAATCCAGGTGTACTGTAGGGAAGGGTGGGGACTGTGGTGAACCCTAAAGTGACAGCCACAAGGCTATAGTCCCATGATGGCAGGGGTGGGCAGGGTATTTCTGTGTGACATACAGGGACAAAGGAATCGGCCTGTATACGTTATCAGTAGATTAGCCATGTATGCTGTCTGTAGCTTGCTTGTTCGGACGTGGCCGTCCAGCCCCGTGGTACCTGGAGGACACCGGGGTTGATCTGGCCGGCACTAAGCAGACTCAAACTTCCACAGATTGCCTGAGCTCAGAGGCCAGAGACAATTATTTGGGAAGTACAGGGATGATACGAAGATTTCATAATCACCATGAGTCCCAGGGACAGACTGACCACCTGGCCAGAGGGACAGACAACTCCAGGAAAACCAACGGCCCTTGTTTCCTCCCTTTAAAAAGTCATTGGCTGGAAATTAAAAACAGGGCTGTCTTCTTAGGTCGTTGATCTCTTGCTCCCTCAGAGAGCCAGCTCCCCGTTTAGTGAACCCCGAAGATGCGATGCCTAGGGCCGGTGAGGTGGTTCAGCGGAAGACAAGCCTGCCTGTTAGGTAATCCCCGATACTAGGAAGCCTGAGGGAGGAAGATCCTAAGTTCAAGGACAGCCAGTGCTCTGTTTTAATTTTCACGTTGCTACGGGGAAAAATACCTGCCAAAGAAAGTAAAGGAAGGGAGAAAGGAAGGGTTTCTCTTCTCTACAGTTGGGTGCACAGCCCGTCACGGTAGGAGAACATAGGTGGAGGAGTTTGAGGCAGCTGGGCGTGTTCTCCCACAGCCACTGTCTTAGTTGCTTTTCTATTGCTGAGAGGAGACACCATGACCAAGGCAACTTATAAAAGAAAAGTTTTTATTTGGGGTTCACAGTGTTTAAGGGCAAGTCCACAACCATCACGGCAGAGAGCGTGGCAGAAGGCAGGCAGGTATGGCGCTGGAGTAACTCATATCTTGAGACACAACCATTGGGGAAGGGAGGGGTAGAGGGAGGAGGAGACGGATGGGGGAATGAGAGGGTTGGGAAGGGAGGGGAAGGGAAGGAAGGAATGGGAGAGGTAGAGGGAGGGGCAGAAAGGGAGAGAGAGAAGGAAAAGGAGGGGGCTAACTAGGTGTGGACTTTTGAACCTCAAAGACCTCCACATGCCAGTGACACACCTTCTCCAAGGTCACACCTCCTAACCCTTCTCAAACATTTGAGGCTATGGGGACTGTTCACACTCAAACCACCATAGCTAGGAAGCAAAACAAGATGGCTGCTGTATGCTCTCTTTCCTCCCTCTGTTTCTCCTTCCTTCCTTCTTCCTTCCTTCCTTCCTTCCTTCCTTCCTTCCTTCCTTCAGGCAGGATTATTTGCTTCTCAGACTGGCCTTTAACTGAACTTCAATCTTCCTGCCTCCACCTCCCAAGCTACAGAATTATACTAATGTCCCACCATGCCCCGGGGAATTTGGTGCTGGGGATGAACCCAAGACCTCTGTGGCACATTAGGCAGGCACTCTACCAACCTAGCTACCTCTTTGTCCACGGGATGGGACCGCTCACACTCAGAGCAGGCCTTCTGACTGAGTTAAAACTCTTTGGAAAAGCCCCCAGAGACACACTCAGAAGTGTATCTCCTAAGCGATCGCAAATCCCGTCAAATGGACAATAAGACTGTCTCAGTTAGGATTTCTTTAGTTGCTGTGGAGAAACACCATGACCAAGGCAACTCTTTTTATTTTTAAAGTTTTTTATATACAATTCTTTATTTTAAAAAAACTTTGTTTTAATGTATATGAGTACACTGTAGATGTCAGACACTCGAGAAGAGGGCATCAGATCCCATTACAGATGGTTGTGAGCCACCATGTGGTTGCTGGGATTTGAACCCAGGGCCTCTGGAAGAACCAGACAGTGCTCTTAACTGCTGGGTCATCTCTCCAGCCCCCCAAGGCAACTCTTATAAGGACAACATTTAATTGGGACTGGCTTCTAGGTTCAGAGGTTCAGTCCATTGTCATCATGGTGAGAATCGTAGCAGCATCCAGGCAGGTATAGTGCTGGAGGAGCTGAGAGTTCTACATCCTGTTCTGTAGGCAACCAGAAGACTGTCTGCCAGGCAGGGAGGAGGAGAGTCTCAAAACTGCCCCGCCTCCCCCATGACACACCTACTTCAACAAGGCCACACCTCCTAATAGTGCCACTTCCCATGGGCTAAGTGTATTCAAACCACCACAAAGACTAATCATTACACCACCATCTTAAAATGAGAGGGAGAGAGACAGAGACAATGCTTTTTTGGTTTTTGTTTGTTTGTTTGTTTGGTTGGTTTTGTTTTTTAAAAAGCCTCTAGCTGTAACTCTGAGGTAGAGCATTTGTCTAGCATATGCGGAGTCCTAGGTTTAACACACACACACACACACACACACACACACACTCACACACACACACTAAATGGATAGATAAATAGATAACTAAATGTAAAACTAAAAACTAAAAAATTAAGCCTGCAGAAAAGAGTGCAGTAGAAATTGCCTAGTTCTCTACTCCCAGTGACTGAAGAAGCAGACACCTCATCTAATACCAAGACTTTTAAAAATTAAAATTAAAGAGAAAGAACCATTTGGTGCATGGAAGCCTTGGGCCAGCAGAACACCGTTGATGGACTAACCACTGGGGTCGTGCCCAGACCCCAGCTCTGAGCAACCATGTTGAACTTGATCCTGCTGCATTAGGCTCCCGTCTATAAAGTGAGGTCAGCTGGTGACGTTCTTCCTCAGGTGGCCTGGGAGGATAAATGTGTCTGCACTCAGTGTGTGGAGGGACACAAATCGACTCCATGCTTTGTGTGTGTTGGCTGTGTGTGTGTGTGTGTGTGTGTGTGTATGTGTGTATGTGTGTGTGTATGTGTGTGTGTGTGTGTATGTGTGTGTGTGTGCATGCGTGCGTGCTTGAGATCGCATGCAGGCCAGAGGTCAAGCTCTGATACTATTTCTTCAGGGACCATCCCTTGTAGTTTTTGAGGCAAAGTTTCTTACTAGGTCCTGTTGCTCATAGATAAGGCTAGACTGACCAGCCAGCAAGCCCCAGGTTCCCTTCTGTGTGCTCTTCCACAGCCTGGTGCTTATAAGCAACCATCACCACCATGCTTCATGTTTTTTTTAACATGGGTGATGGTGGGAGTGGGGGTTGAACTCAGATCCTCATGATTTGGCAACAAGCCACCTCTCAGCCCTAGAGAGGATGCTAATTGCCATTTCTCTGCCTAAGTGTTGGCTTTATTTCTTCTGTGTCTATGTCCCAGGGGAGCCTCGTGCTGCCCTAGTGATTGCAAGGCACTTATGAACTGTCAGCGGAGCCTGCACAGCTGCCTGACCACCAGTGAGCCTTCACACTTGGAGTCCCTCTCACGGCTGCTCCAGGCTTCAGCGGGATTCTTTTCAAGTCCTTTGGGGGAAAGAAACCGGAATCCCTCCGTTCTAGCTCGCTTCTCTCCTGCTGTAAGAAAACACTGGCCAGAACCACTTAGGGAGAGGAAAGGGTTAATTTCATCTTAGAGCTTATAGTCCATCATCAAAGGAAGCCAGGGCAGGAACTCTAGGCAGGTGACCCCGGAGGTACTGGAGCAGAGGCCGTGGAGGGGTGCTGCTCACTGACTTGCTCTTCACGCCTTGCTCACCCTGCTTACTTAGAGCACCCAGAACAACTTCCCCAGGGATGGCACCCCTCATAGTGATCTAGACTCTCCCACATTAATCATGAATCAGGAAGATGTCCCCCAAGGCTGTAGAGATGGCTGAGCACTGACTGCTCTTCCAGAGAATCGGGGGTTCAAATCCCAACACCATATGGCAGCTTAACACTGTCTGTCGCTTCAAGATCTGACACCCTCACACGGACATGCATGCAGGCAAGACATTATGAACATAAAATAAAGATAAATTATTTTTATAAAAGAAGAATTTTTTTAAAAAAAGAAGAAAGAACGAGAGAAAGAAAGAGGAGAGATAGAAAAGAAAGAAAGAAAGAAAGAAAGAAAGAAAGAAAGAAAGAAAGAAAGAAAGAGAAAGAAAGACAGAAACATAGTCACATCCACAGGCCAGTTTGAAAGGAACAATTTCTAAACTGAGGTTCTCTCTTTTCAGATGATTCTAGCTAATGTCAATTCGACAAAAACCAGAATGTTCTCAGATTAGCTTAAGCCTTAAGCCAGAGGAAAGTCAGAAAAAAACAAAAACAAACAAACAAACAAACAAACGAAAACAAGCATCCTGCAATGCCCTCTCTCGGTCAGCTGCTAGAAACCGAGCCTAGGGTTGGTAGCAATAGCGTGACATTAGCAGACACTCCTGGAACCATCTTCCTGCTGCAGAGCCTCCGTTGTGTAGGTGAGGCTTCCGTGTGACCCCCAAGAGTCACAGCTATCGAAAGGGGCCCTGCCAATAAAGCATGACAAGGTACTTGACAGGAATGTCCAAGGACTGTATCATTAGTGCAGAAAAAGCCACTGGAAGAGAGGATGGTCTGGTGTTCATTGTGACAAGCTGCAAGGCTGAGCGTTGTACCAGGTTGAGAGTCTAGTGTGTCTGGAGAGGCTGCCCTTGATGCTGAGTGCAGTGGGAGGAAGCTGAGATCTACACCAGACATCCTCAACTTGGCAATGCAAGAGGGACAAATGAGGCATCTCAGGGCATCCCTGCACGCACATCTGGTGGCAAAAGATGGAGCCGTTAGATCTGTACAATCAGGGGTCTCCAGAACCACTGCCTACCAGGCATGGAGGTGCACCCCTGTAATCCCAGTACTCAGAGGCAGAAGCAGGAGGCTCTCCACACATTCCCAGGCTAGCCTGGTCTACACAGTGAGCACCAGGACAGCCTGGTCTACATAGTGAGTCTTCCAAGCTAGCCTGGGCTACATAATGAGCTCCAGGCCACCCAGGACTATATATAAGAGCTTGTGTACTGGCTGATTTTTTTGTGTCAACTTGACACACGCTGGAGTTATCACAGAGAAAGGAGCCTCCGTTGAGGAAATGCTTCCATGAGATTCAACTGTAAGGCATTTTTTTCAACTAGTGATCAAGGGGGGAGGGCCCAGCCCACTGTGGGTGGTGCCATCCCTGGGCTGGTAGACCTGGGTTCTATAAGAAAGCAGGCTGAGCAAGCCAGGGGGAGCAAGCCAGTAAGTAACATCCCTCCATGACCTCTGCATCAGCTCCTGCTTCCTGACCTGCTTGAGTTCCATCCTGACTTCCTTTGGTGATGAGCAGCGATGTGGAAGTGTCAGCTGAGTAAACTTTTTCCTCCCCAACTTGCTTCTTGGCCGTGATGTTTGTGCAGGAATGGAAACCCTGACTAAGACGTCTCAAAAAAACAACAGCAGCAGCAGCAACAGAACAAACAAAAACAAATAATGACAACAAATACAGGTCAGGACAAGAGAAGTTGTATCAGATGCTGGGATGTCCCTCCAAGCTCCGTTCCCAACTTTCTGGCTCGTCCCCTCTGGCCCACTGACTCCTGGAGAGTAGGAAGAGAACATATTTCTGAAATACGTTTTCAAGAAATGAGACAAAAACTGGTTTCCTTTAAATAGGCTGGTTTTGCACAGGGCATCCCAGGAGACCAATTTGTCTGCTACAGGGAGCTAGCTGACTATATGTCACTCAGAGAGGCTGGGTCAGTACATCACTCCTGAAGGCCCGCCCCTAACAAGACTAGTCACTTCCTGGTGACCAATAGGGATGATCCAGCCCGAGGCCAACCTGGTGACTTACTGCTGACTGAAGAGTCGGTGCAAAGATGCTTGGGCTCAGCAACAATGAACCCCAGTAAAGTAAGTGGGGATCTACATTCAGGAGACTGAGGTTACCCTGCGTACACAATTTCTGTTTTGTTTTGTTTTTGTTTTTTGGGTGGTTTTTTTTTGTTTTTTGTTTTTTGTTTTTTTTTAAAAAAGGGCAAAACAGGGACCTAGGAAGGAAAACAGTGACAGATGGCAGAAGCCACAGCCAGCAATGGAAGTCACAAGACTGACAGCTGGCTCCTGACCAGCTTCTAAATATTTATAAACATATTCAATTTTTTGATTCAGATTTACTTCCTTATGTGTGTATTTTCACACACGCACATACGGAGGTCAGAGGGCAATTAAGGGGGGAGCGGTTGTCTCTCCTGCCAAGTGGGCTCCTGGTATGAAATTCAAGTCAACACATATTACACAGTGAGCCATCTCCACTGGCCCATGAGCACTTAAATCAATTAGTATTTTGTGTGTGTATGACGGGGGCATACCTATGCCACAGTGTTCATGTGGTGTTCAGACAGCAATGTGGGGCAGCTGTCCACCTTCATCTGGGTCTGAGAATTGGACTCATGACTTGTGCCATCTTGCTGGCCCATGAGCATTTTATTTTTATTGAGTGGGTATTTTTCTTTTTCACCTACACATAATCAGAAAGGGGTCTAGTCACTAACCAGTGACAATAGATTTTTTTTTAAGTTAGTAGGGTTTTGGGGGCGATTGGTTTTTTTAGTTCTTGATGTGTATGTGTGTGTGTGTGTGTGTATGTGTGTGTGTGTGTATGTGTGTGTGTGTGTGTGTGTGTGTGTGTGTGTTTTGAGACAGAACCACACAAAGCTATCCTCAAGAAGGGTAACCTTGATTTTCTATTACCCCTCTGCTCCCAAATACCGGATACAGGTTTGCATCACCAAGCCCAGCCGGACTTTCGTTTTTAAGCACCACATGCCCGCTCAGCCAGAGTTCCAAGAATGGCACAGCAACCAGGCCTGCTCTAAAGGGTCCTGTGCTCCGGAGTGGGCAGGTCAGCGCACAGCAGCTGCAGTTCAGATGCCACGGGAACTCACACAGAGCATCACATCCTGCTGCCACCGATACTCATATTGATCCTGCAAGGGGAGTATTTTTGGCATCCCTATTTTTATTCTGTTTTTCTTCTCGATGTGCTGAGGATGGGACCCAGGGCCACACAAGGGATATGCATTTCATTATGTAATCGTCACTACGAGACAGGCCTCAGGCTTAGCTTTATGCATGAGGATGACTTGCAGTTCTGATCCTCCTGCCTCCACCTCCTTAGTACTAGGATTACAAGGCTCCGCCACACCACTGGGGTTTATGCCCTGCTGGGAAACACAGGGAGGACAAGCACTCTACCCACTGAGCCACATCTTCAGCTCCTATTTTAAGAATTATTTAATTTGATTCGTTTATTGTTTTGGAGAGCGTTTCATTAAGTTACTCAAGCTAGGTCTGGAGTTGCCCTGTAATGGAAAAGTACCCAGTTCCCATACACGAGGCCCAAGCTTTGATCCTCACTGATAGCAAAAGAAGGCTGCCCAGGGTGAACTCAAATGTACAATCCTCCTGCCTCAGCATCTGAAGTATCTGGGGCCATAGGCATGTGTCCCTGTGTACTCAGCCAGCATCGCAGTTTTTACATTTAAAGAAAGAAACTGAGACCCAGAAAGGATAAGACATTTTCCCAAGGTCACACAGTTCAAAATGTCAGAAAAGCCAAAATAAATAAATAAACAATAAATAAAAACAGATCTGATGAAATCTTACCCTCTTTCCAAATCCGTGATTCAGGCTATATTCTGTCATCTCTTGAGAGAAGAGCTTTGCAGTGGATAGTCAGCAGAAGGGCCGATGAAATCAGCATTGGCCTATACAGCTGAGAGTGCAAGATGTATCCATTCCCTGTAGCTACTGTAAGAAATTGCCAGGAACTGCTGCAGGGCTTAGAACAATAAGGTTAGAGCTCTGGAGGTCAGGTGCCAGCTTCTCCCAGGCTACAGTCAATAACAAGACCCTTCTGGGCTTTCTGCCATGTAATCTATTCCTACCATTTCCAGCTCTTATAGGCCACTAACATCCAGTGGCTGTCACAAGACCCTTCTCAGAAGCTTTGTCTGATTGCTTCTTCCTCTGGAACATCTCAGATAAAACCAACCCTCCTACCTTCCTCTGATAAAAGCCCCGTGACCATTTTGGGTGACCGTGATCATCTCCCAATTCACAGCTTGTTCACACCTGCAGTCTTCCATCTGAGGTACTGGGTTCCGGAGACTGAGATGTGAACAGCTTTGGGTGCCCGTTTATTTTGCCAGAGCTCGGAAATTCCTGGCATAGGTACTCAGAGCCGGGTTCCAGCCGAGACCCTCAGCTTAAGCCCCAACTCCCTCAGTACTGGCAGATCCAAAAATATAACTCTCCTCATTTCTCTAGGTCACCCCAGAAAGGTCAGAAAGACCTTCCTCTTAGAGAGTTCTGGGAAGGTCAGATGTTTGCAGCACAGGGTTTGTAGACCGCAAGCATTATGCAACCCCAACCCTGATTTCTTGTGCTAGTAGATGCTTTAGTTAGGGTTACCAGTGCTACGATGAAACACCATGATGTGTGTGTGTGTGTGTGTGTGTGTGTGTGTGTGTGTGTGTAGGTGGAGTGTTTGGCTTATGTTTCTACACTGTCTATCATTGAAAGACATCAGGCAGAACTCAAGCAGAGGCTGCTTACTGGTTTGTTTGTTCCTCATGGTTTTTCTGACTGCTTTCTGTAGCACTCAGGGCCACCAGCCTAGGGGTCCCCACAATGGACTGCATTTTTTTTAATCATTAATTATGAAAATGTTCTACAGAGTTGCCTACAACCCGATTTTATAGGGGAAGTTTTTCCCCAATTGAGGTTCCCTCGACAAAGATGACTATACCTTGTGTCAAGCTCACATATAACTAGACAACGCAAAGTTTGAGATTCACCTCTTTGGATAGGTCGGTTCCCCTAAGGGCACATGCCTAGGGCCCCTGATGAGCTGCCAGTGTGGTGGGTAAGAAGGCAAGCAGCTCCTGCGTGGGAAGATGCAAGAAAGAAAAAAAAAAAGCACATTAAGGTAGAAGGTTGGACGGGCTAAACAGAGCACACTTCCTTTGACATTCTCTTGGTTTTTTCTCTTAGTCAGCTTTGGCTGTTGAGTCCTTGATCTCTCTCCACTTGGAAGAGCCGGATCTGCACAGCTAGATTACCCTGCCCAGCAGAGGTGGGGCGGGTCTGGGGCTAGATCCGGGCATGGAAAAGTACCAGTATTCCTTGTTTCCACCTTTGAGACTGTCTGAATGACCTGCCTCGTGTCTGTCGGGGCGAAATGCAAACTCTATCCTGGGCTGTTCAGGGTTAAGAGGGAGGGCTTAGGGGAGAATGTTCAGGGGAATGGGTGGGGAACCCAGGCCCAGTTCAGCATAAGGACCTGAGATGTTAGCAGTTACTCTTGTGCTCGGAGCCTCTGTTTCCAAAAATGCCTTTTTTATACTTCCTAAACCACAAGCCATTCCCAAATTAATCCCTTGCTAGCTATTAGTGCGAATAAGAAGTAGCAATGTATAGAGTGTGATTGGACTCCGGAAATACACCGCTCAGTGAATTGACTATCAGGAATACTCAGGAATTCCAAGTGAATCTGGCTGCAGCCAAACTGGGCGGCTCAACCAGAAAGCGATCACCGCCAGTAGGAGGCGCCTTTTTGTTCCTAGCTGACTAGGGGCTGACTCCAGGCTGCCCAAGGACTTCTCAGGCCTTGAACTTCAAAGAGCTGGGCGCGCACCCACGAAGCCACCCAGGTCGGAATTCAGAGTTGGCAGGGGACGCAGATCCGTGTCTGGAGTCGTGGGGTACCCAGGCAAACTTCCAGGCAGGTGAGGTGCCCTCCCCAGCTGCAAGGCGGAGGAAGAAGCCAGCCTGTGATTCGCTGAAAAGTTTTCTGCCAAGCTGGAAACGCGTCCCTTACAGGGACACTACCGAACTAGGGCAGGACTCAAAGTAGCGATCCGGAAAGCATCCAGGAGAACTGAGAGGCCGGGAAAAGTTCGCTTCCTTTCTCCTTCCCTCCTCCGCCTATCACTGGGCTGGGCGGCCGGGAGTCAAGGTGGAGAGGAGTCGGCGCCCTGCGCTCACAGGAAGGTGAGTTTACAGCCAGGTGAGGTCGCCGAACCGGACTCCCAGCTCCCATTATCTCGCAAGTGCCCCTCTAGACAGCCATTCCCCAGCCGCAGAGTGGAAGGTCCCGGACTCTGCACTACGTTGCGCAGTGCCAGGCGCTCCAGCCTGCTCCGCCCCAGGGTCCAGGTCCCCGCCTGGTGGCGTAGGGCGCAGGGTGGGCAGGTGGGCGGCGCCTCCTGCGGGCGCCCTCGGTCCCTCCCTCCCTCTCTCCGCGCTTTGGGCCGTGCTGGTGACCAAAGAGGTCCCTGGGCTGCGCTTCCTCTCCACCTCGTGCTCCCCGGTTCCGGCTCCGCAGCCCGCAATTGCCTGGGGTGGGGGTGTCGCGGAACCCCCAGCCCCGGGCCTCCGGACAGAGACCCAGCGTGCCTCACTGCCTTCAGGGTGAGTCTGCGTCCTCGCGCCGAAAAGTGTTCGGCAGGGCCTGGGTTGGGTATCCTTGCGTCCCGGAGCATCATGTCGGACTTTGTCCCCAGGGGACTCCGGGACCCCGCACCCTCCGCAGCCTCACTCGGCCGATGTGGGGGTACTCCCGCCTCCCCGCGTCGCTCTGGCTTCGGCCTCGGGAGCCCCCTGTTGGCGGGGACAGGTGCCATCCGCTTGTGCCTGGACAGATACCTGGATACTTTTAGAGGAAAGAACTTGAATAGGGCACTGAGCCGGCTGCGTGAGCCCCTGTCCTTATAATGTGGGGGTGGACACTATGTACTCTTACTTCCTTCTCTTACCGCATTAAAAAGCACTCGAGGGGTGGAGAGCCAGGGGTCCTCCAGGATCCTTGGTTTCTTCCCCTGTAAAATAGGAGTGACGAGTCCTAGGCTGAGGCTAAGCATTTACAGACGTATGACTGTAGGTTAGTTACAGGGTGCAGGGGAGAACAAAATACCTATGACATAGTAAGTTGCTCGTAATTGGTGGGAGTGTTGGGGGTGCGCTTGAGGAGGGAACACCAAGTCTGATGATCCCGTTGGCCACTTTCAGAGAGATGTTTTTTCCTCTCAAGTACAGGGTAGGAGCAGGAGGCCTGTCCTGGTAGTTGCCATGGGCGACCCTGCAAGGTGGTAGGTTGCCCCCTGATGATGCATGTGGCCCTGAGCCAGGTTCTTAGCCAATACGGGAACTTAGAGATGGAAGTCCGGCAGAGTGAAGGAGCAGGGCCTAGGTAAGCTAAGCAGGCTTGCAGAGGCAGGGATCCCCACTTGTCCCCTACAGGGAAGGGACTCCTCTGGCTTTTGCTTTGAAGAATCACTTGAAAGTTAGCCCTGTCACTCAAAGGTGCTTGGGAGAGTTACTCCTTTCCAAATATCTCCCTCAGAACCCATCAAAGGTTCCCCCAACCCAGATGGAAAAAATAATGGGTGACCAGCGAGAAAGAGGCTGGTGGCGATCACCCAAGGCCAGGCCTGCCCAATTAGGAAATCAAGGAAGTCAGCGGTAGATATGACAAGGGCTGTGTGAGGGACTGTGGACAGTCACCCCACCCCCTCTGAGCCTGTCTCCTCCTTCAAGATGGGAGTGCCGAGCTTCTAGACTATAGTAAGGCTTTGGTGGCATATGCTCTGTAGTTAATATGTTGGGGGCTTAGAGAGACAGAAAAGTGAATACTGGTGTAATCGTCAAGATGTTGGCATCCCTGGGGGGCAGGGACAGAAGATGTTAGAGCAACTGACAGCAACAATAATGTGGAGGTCTACAGGTGTGCGGAAGTGTGGGGTGGGTGCGGGTAGTGTGAGTGGGTTTGTGAGCAGGTTAAAGGGAAAGTTAAAAGTCTAGGGGTCTGCGATGAGACCCACTGGACAGTCGGGGGTGGGGGGGCATCCCACAGAGGTGAGCAGAGGTGGATCAAGCGTTTTGTGTAAGCCAGGAGTTGCTGAAGGTGGACAGTGTAGACACAATTTCTATTCTAGGTCTTGAGGCAGGAGAGTCATCTGATCATAAGGTTCAGATAATTCTGGAGGGAGGGTTTGGGGGGGATCTCAGGGGTACAGTACTTGCTTGTCATGTGAGGCCATGGGTTCTATCCCCGGCACCGAACAAGTCACAGCAGCAGCAACTAGACATTCTTAAACTTAATTCCAAAGACAGCCAGGAGCAGGGAAACTGGTTCTAGACAGTAGAGACACTGAGGGGCACTGGGTAGGACACCACACAGGAGACAGGGATTAACTTGTGACCCTCACATGTGACTGACGGCCGAGGGCAAGATCCCTGGACTCCGTGGGAGGCCCAAAAGGCTGCTCTCTTTCCTACCAGTGAGTCCATGAGCTCCCAGGATGCTGGCAGGGCCCTGGACCCTCCAGCTGTTGCTTGGGACACTGACATCATCATAGGTTCGGAGCCCCCTCTGGCTACAGTGGTAACAGAAGAGGTGGCTCATGCTGATGTCCTCTAGGGGTAGCTTGCTTGGCCTTTCGGGTTTTTTTTGGGTGGAGTTCCAGATGTACACCAACATACTTCTGCATTTTTTGCCCTTCCCTGTTCTGAGGCTGGCAGGGAGCCACTCCTCTCTCCTGTTGCAGTTGCAGATCAAAAAGAGATCCCAGGGCAGTAGTCTAGGGAGTTGGAGGCGCTGGGAAAGTCCCAGAAGCTTCTGTCCACGAGGTGTGCGGAATCTGTCTCTGGCCTGCTGCTTCCTTTCACTTTTATAGTCAATGCCCTGGCACTCAGGGATACATCCTGCACTTAGCAGCCTCAGGAACACCCTCCTTGTGTGAAGTCTCTCATTGCCTGGAGGCAACTGAGAGGATCAGGTAGTATGGCAGGCGGGGAGGAGCCTCTAGCCATCCACACACCACATTCACATGACCCACGAAACTCAGAAGGACCAGAGGCAGGTGGATTCGCGCACCAAAGCCCAGACTCCTTTCTGGGGTCCTTCTTGAGATCCACAGGGGGGTGTGGCCACATGGGGGACAAGTTGGATGATTTCATAGTTTCTGGGTCTTTCTGGACATCCCATTGAGCCTGGACAGGTGGCACAGCCTAGCCTGGCCCAACTGTATTTTTTCCCCAGCCCTTGGCACCAGGCCTCCTCTCCTGGGAGCTCTTGTTTGGTTTTCTTTCCCTACCACAGGCCAGGCTGCCTTGACCACTTCCAAATGGTCCAAGACAGGGATCAGAAATCTGACAGGTGGGTCTATGCTGTCCCAGCCACCACACCTTGGGTTGATTCCTAAATTCCCTCTCTCAAGCCCCGGTCTCATCTCAGAATGCTGGCTTGGCCCTGGCACACTGCCTGCCGTTCAGCTGTTCACTCCGGCTCCTGTCTCCCCTGGCCTAGATTTCCAGGCTCAGCCACTCTCACATTTGCATGCTGGTCACTGTCGGACCCAGGATGTTGGAACCAGCAGGGAGGAGGGGAGAGTTTAGCTTCAGAAATCCAATCTCCAAATCTTACAAATGAGGAAACTGAGGTCTGAGGAAAAGGAAAGGCATATCTGACATTAAAGCTAGGACCAGGCCTTGAATTTTCCCAGTTCTGTCTTGGATAATTTATTGTCATATTTTATTTTGTTTACTATGAGTGTGTATGTGCAGGTGTGTGCATGCCAAAGCATGTGTGTAGAGGCCAGAGGAAAACTTTTGAGAGTCAGTTGTCTCTTCTACCTTGGTTTCTGAGGATGGGAACTCAGCCTTGGCGGCAAGCACCTTGACCCGCTACGCCATCTCACCAGGCTGTCTTGGATGTTGCTCAGGGTCCTTCTGTTTGTTTGCCTGCTGTGTGACAATCTCATGTAGCTGAAGCTGGCTTTGAACTCTGTATGTAGCTGAGGGGTGCCTTCTGGTTCTCCTGCCTCACCTCCTGAGTACAAGGACCACGGACATCCAATGCCATGCCTAGCTTCTGTGGGGGCCGGAGCTGGGGACCCTCGGGTTTACCATGTTCAGTCTGCTCATTGTCATCTGGGAGGGAGCTGCTGGTGACACGTGTCTGACACTCCGTCATCCACTGAGCCATATGGGCGTCCCTGCACCTACAAACTAAGGAAACTGCTGCTTCTCCAGATGGCAGGGGCACAAATGCCTTGTAAGGAAGGGACAATGTTGGTGACCCAGCAACACTGGCTGGAAAGCTACACCTGGTTTTGCACTCTGAATCATTCTGAAGAGACAAGTTTGCCCCCTACACATTCTGGCATGCTACATGGTGGCCATCAGTGATTCAGGAGTCTGGCTTTTAGGGTCACTTCAGTCTGGACACCACCTTGACTCAAATTCTCTAACACAATGAAAGGTGCACGGGGCTTCGGGGATCCCTGCTTCTGTGTGAAGGAGACGTCTGATCCCCATGAGGTCTTTAGAAAGAGAAGGCTGGCATATGGAAGTGACTGATAGGAGCCCATGATCACACAGAGGAAGAGTCTGATTTTAGCCATGTTCATTTTAAGCTAACCACTGGTACCACCCCATGGCTTCCCCAGGCTAGGCGTCCCTGGGGTGTCTAAACTAGAGCCTTAGGAACGTCTCATCTGGGCTTGCTCATTTCAGCCCTTCTCCGGAGTAAGTGAAGCCTGAAGAGATGCCTCAGTGGCTAAAAGCACTCACTATACAACCGGGAGGTCATATCCGGTACTTTCATGTAACAGGATAGGCATCTCTCCACTGACTGTAACCCAGATCTGTACGGGACTGTCCAGATGATCCCTGGGGTTTACTGGCTTCCAGTCTAGCTGAGGGGGAATAAAAAAAGCCCAAGGTTCAGGGCAAGACCTTGCCTAAAAGAATAAGGTAGAAAGTGCTGAAGGTTGACACATGGTGCCCCTCTTCTGGCCTCTCCACATGTGCACTGGTACACACACACACTCACACACACAACAGGGGAGGGGGACACATAACACTTACATAGACACACACTTTAAAGATTAAAAAAAAATATATTTAAAGAATCAAAGGCGAAATAAAATGTGTGAGAATTCGCTTCCTAAGCAAGGGAGGTCTTCCTCCTGGGGGCCAGACTTCTGGGATGGGACATTGATAGTTTGCATTGGAATTCTGAACGGACAGCGGGTGTCTTCCAGGCTAACGCCTGCACACTGTGGGCATCTTTTGTTTGTTTGAGTTTGTTTGTTTGTTTGTTTGTTTTTGAGACTGGCTCTCATTAGCTGTATAGACAAAGATGACCTTGAACTCCTGCCCCGACCTCTCCAGTTCTGGGATGATACACGTGTGCCACCGGCTACCATAGCATCTGATCAGTGGGTTTGACGGTCAGGTGACTGTTCTTGCTCTGTCTCTTCCAAAGGTGGAGGAATGAGAGGAAAGACTGGAGATCTACATGCACAACTTTAAAAACATTTTATTTATTTTGTTCTGTCTTGGAGGAGTCGTGGGGAGGGTCTGTATGGGCCATGTCTAGTGTAGGGAGGTCACGGGGTAATTTATAAGACTTGGCTCTCTCCTTCCACCACGTGCCATGTGGGGCCCAAGGATCAAACTCAGGTCAGTGGGCTTGGCAACAAGCCCCTTTACCTTCTGAGTCAATTCATTGGCCCATGGAGAGTACTTTTTTATTAAATTTTATTAGTAGTAGTAGTAGTAGTAGTAGTAGTAGTAGTAGTAGTAGTAGTAGTAGTAGTTTGAGACATGTTTTCACTATGTATCCCTGTCTTATCTCAAACTCTCTATGTAGCCCAGGGTGGCCTCAAACTCACACTGAACCTCCTGCCTCTCTAGTCCTAGGATTGAAGGCATGTGCCACCACTCCCAGAATATTTTTATAAATTAAAAAAATCACATTTATCATCATCATCATCATCATCATTGTATGTGTGAGAGAGAGACAGATGGGGTACACTCGTTCCAATATGCTGAGATCAGACGACAACTTTGCAGGAGGTGGTCCTCTCCATTTGCCCTACGGGTCTTACAAAAAACGCAAAGCTTGGCTTGGCTTTGGATACCCTAGGTTCAGAAGTTCCTCCCTCCCTGTAAAGAATTCACAGACCTTGAAAGTAAAAAATGTGTCACTAAGTAGTACACTGTCAGGTTTGGTTTCACCGCACCTCCCTTTGCCCGCTGAGCCATCTCTCGGGCCCAGGAGAAGTGTGTGTGTGACTGTGGTCTGAGTCAAGCAACACACGGTGAGAGCTCCGGGCGGTCCCGCTGAGTTCTTATGCCGTGATCCTGGGAACTCAGGATTCCTTGGACAGTTCCCAGAAAGCCAGCGGCTCAGGCTTTGTGAGGACAGAGCTCAGGGGTGGGAGGCAGGGCCAACAGGAAGGAGGAACTGCTTGCAAATGTTCCAGATATACCCTGGCTGCCGAAGTTCCCTTTTAAAGAATTCGGAGACCTTAAAAAGTAAAATGTATTACAAAGTGAAGAACCAGTCTTTACGAAACCTCCTCAGTTCTTCTTAGGAGAAACAGAGGCAGGGGCGGGGGGCCGGGGGGGGGGGCATGTGTTTCCAAGTGGAGACAGCGACGGTGTTCCTAAGGAGGCTAGGCAGTCAGTGTGAGAGAGCAGCACAGGCCACACTGTGTGTGTACCAAGACTGTGTGTCTTTAGGAAAGCCTGCTGCTATGTGGCCCTGCTTATGCTTCTGATCTATAGCTTCACTTTGGTCAGGGCTGAGATGGTTTAATGTTAAGGGCACTGGCTGCTCTTGCAAAGGACCTGGCTTTGGTTTGGTTCCCAGAACCCACAGGGCAGCTCATCCCAGCCTGTAACGCCACATCCAGAGGACCTGATCCCCTCTTCTGGTTTCTTTGGGCAGCCGCACACACATGGCACACACATACACTCGAGGTCTCGCATACGAGTCAATTAAACTTAGTCTGTTTCTAAAAGCACACGTGGTTCAATGGCGGCACTTAGCCAGCACCCATGCATAATAACCCTACTTCCCGTTTCATCTCTACTTCTTCCTCCTTGAACTCCTGAACCACCTGTAGTGCCGGAATTACAGACACACCCTCCACACCAGGTGCTGGGGTGGAACACAACTTTGTGTATGTTGGGTAACCTCTCCTCTAGTGAACTATATCCCAGCCCTTGTCTGTGTGTCTGTGTGTCTGTCTGTCTGCCTGCCTGCCTGTCTGTGTGCCTGCTTGCCACCTGTCTTTCTCTCTGTCTCTCTCACGTGTGTGTGTGTGTGTGTGTGTGTGTGTGTGTGTGTGTGTGTGTATGTGTATGTAGTATGCATACCTGTCTAGAATGTCATAGATGGCAGACAACTCCCTAAGATCCTCTTCCTAGCCTAAGAGGACCAGGACCAGCCTAACATCACCCAACACACGTTGGTGGGACCACAAACCAAAGTTCGCATGGTGGGCCCAGTGCCTTTGAGATCACGGTCTCACTTAATATACCATTCTGAAAATCTCTGAAAGGTTCTGCTGTGTTCTCTGCAAGGGACTTGAAGTGACGGCCAACATTAAACCCTGGGCCTTGCATATGTTAAGCCACTAAGCTCAGGCCTAGGGACTCTCAGAACCTTACATTTCGGCCAGCTTCTTTATGTTAGGTCTAGAGAGGGGCTGAGAACTGACCTACCCTCTTTCTACACGTTTTTTCTGCCCCACTGTCTGGCTTGAGTAGGGTGTGAACCAGGACTGTTGATTTTGGTGGACAGAACCTGGTTTGTTTGTTTGTTTGTTTTCTTTTGTTTGAGACAGGATTTCTCTGGGTAGCCTCAGGGAACATAAATTTTAAGAAGGTCTCTACCTCTCCCTAGGAAAGCAATCGTCTTCAGGTCTGTAAGACCATGAACTACAGTTTGCAGTTGGGAGTTATGGCTTGAACCTGCCTCTGGGCAACTCTTGTTTTCGAAAGATCAGCAGTGTAAATGGTTGTCTTGGTACCACGCCTAAGCCTTTGTAAGAATATTTGCATAAACAAATCGATAAACAAATGCATTGTTACAGTCTTTAGTGACTGGTTCTGCCATCAACAGAGGCAGCCCCGCCCCTAGGGATGTGCCTATGGTCCTGAGGGAGACTTTGGGGAATGTACCAAGCAGTTGGGATCTGGTCAGAGGACCCCCCCCCCATCCCGGCCCCAGGGCCAGGAGGGAGGAGGGGTTAACTCAAACTCAGAGTGCAAGAAAGAGCTTTCTTTTACTTTAGAGACAGCATCTCATGTGGCATAAGCTCACCTAGAACCTTATAGTTGACGATGACCTCAGACTCCGCATCCACCCGCAGGGTCCTGAGATCTCCCGATGCACATCTGTTTGAGGTAATGCTGGGAACTGAATCCCAGGACCTCACACGTGATACCCACTGTGCTAGGTTCTTCGAGGGAAAGAACCGCTAAAGAAGTAGAGTCCAAGTTGAACTGGGAAGGGGAACAAAGCTCAGGTGCCAGCAACCCACCCAGTGGATGTAGCAACCTAAGCAAAGTTCCTGAGGTAGTTGAGTTAAGTTCCCAAGGGCCCACAGAGCTGCAGTGGTGGAATGGAAAAACCTACAGGATTTCCTTCTACAAGTAATTTTAGTGGTGGTAGTTTCCCCCAGATTAGAATGGAGCTGTCATGCAATCCAGCAGATTCACGTCGGGGTAGAAGGACTGGGCTCAGAAGAGACATTTGTATGTTTCTCATGGTTGTTTGTGAAGGTGGAAGGAACGTTCCCTGGCATTTGGGTAAACACACGGACCGTGGTCCAGACAATATATGCCCTTCAGCCTTCAAGTGCATGGCACAGGCTACCCGAGGGCTTTATGCTAAGAGACAAAAGCCAGCGAGAAGACAAACAGAAAGGGGGTTGGTTCTTGGTGGGTTAGAACTTACCACGAAAACTTGAGGACCTAAGAAGAGTGGGATGCTGGTTTTCAGGGACAAAGGGAAGGAGACAGTGAGCTACTCTGTGCTGGGGAGGGGCTCGGTTTTTACAGTGTGGGTTGCTGAATGGGTCGGTGGGCTGTCTGTCAGTGATGGTTGGCCTATGACGTGAGTGTCTTTAATGGCACTAAACTGCCTGCTTAAAACTTGGTAATGAGGCGGCTGAGATGGTTTAGTGGGTAATGAGCTTACTTAGCAACCCTGCCCCCCCTCCTCCTGTGTCCTGGCCCCTGCCCCAAGTGCTATCTCCAGAACCCACGAAAGGGTGGAAGCCACAATGTTGTCCTCTGACCTCCCCAGCTCAATAATATTTTTAAAACTCGGTAGAATAATAGAGTTTATATCCTAAAGAACAAATGTGAGTGCCCAGTAGAATTTTCTCGCCATAAAAACTTGAGGGAGCAGAATCATGACTCTGTGCTCATCGAGTCTTCCTACAGATCAGGCTTGGTTCTTGGTTTTGGGGTGCGGGGCACACAGGAGAGACAGTTCCTGCCTTCACGGAGCTCACACCTTACTGGGGAGCAGGGAGGAGTGGGTGAACTAGGAAGCAAGCAGTTGAAATTAGTGGGCAAGCACCCCATGCAGAACCGGGCTTCTTCATGGCTTTCTTGCTGCACCGACAGGCCCGGGCAGCTGTCACAGTTCTCGGAACTGACCTCTTCAGAGATCCTCCACTCTCCATCCCCCCAACTAATGACCACTGCTCAACCCCCAACTTGACCCTAGGCCTTGGTCCCAAGAAGTGGCTTTCTACTTCCTTCTTCCTGTTCATCCTGGTCAGGGAAGTCTGATGAGTTTTCACTTCCTGCTTTCTCTGCTCTCTCCCTCTCTCTCTCCCCACTTCCCCTACCACTCTCCCTCCCTCCCTCCTCCTATCCCTCCCCCTGTGTCTCTGTCTCCCCCCCACTCTCTCAATGAAGAATGGGGTAAGTAAAGGCACACACACTGCTTTCTGAGTTTTGGATGTGAAGCCACCAGCTGCTTCGTTCTTCTGTCGTGACCTCCCGTCCATGAAGAATTGCATCCTGGAACTGATGGTTGGACTCAACCCTTCTTCCTTCAATCACCTTAGTTAGCACAGTCTATCACAGCAAATGGAGAAGAAACAGGGCCTTTGTACACAGCCCAGGCTGGTCTAGAACTTGTGATCCTCCTGCCTCTGCCTGCTGAGAGTTGGGATTAGCGGTTTGTCCCACCATGGCAGATTCTAAACCTTATGTATACCAACCACAATGTAGACACCATAGAAGTCTTTAACCAAAAGGATTCTTTACATATTCAATGCAGCCCCAGCTATATGTAGTTGGTTAAATCCTAGGATGCGGTTCCCATGGCTACAGAGGGCATCTGCTATGATCAGATATAGGTCATGGATGTTATTATCACTGAAGCTGTGGGACTGGTTTATATGGCTCAGGCCTTCCCTGTGCCATCTTTCAGCTCTGACAACCTAAAACAGCATTTGTTACAGTGCCTAAGTCTCTTCTGGTCCTTTGGGGTTTTCAGATTTCCCTCCAAACTCCTAACCTTGAAAGCTTGGATTTGTGCTGGCCAGAACATTTAATGTAGTTGTCCCTAAAACTGGGTTTGTCTATATTCTTAAAACCAGTCAGGGTCTTTCTAGCTCCTGTACGGAAGAAGTACCCTCTCTGCGCTGTAACAGGATCTGTAGGTTACCCATGCGACATTTTTCAGTCATGATGGCTTTGAAGACTGGGTAAGCAGGTGTCTACCAAGTTATTGCAGTCCTTCTTGGAAAGGTTTTTTTTTTTATTTTTTAAGATTTATTTATTTATTATATATAAGTACACTGTAGCTGTCTTCAGACACACCAGAAGAGGGCATCAGATCTCATTACAGATGGTCGTGAGCCATCATGTGGTTGCTGGGAATTGAACTCAGGACCTCTAGAAGAGCAGTCAGTGCTCTTAACCACTGAGCCATCTCTCCAGCCTGACAAGGGGCTTTTTAACATGGTGGCAAAGGTAAAATTATACAGGGCCATATATTATATGGTTGCTAGATTAGATTTTGAAAATTAAAGCCTTTGAAAAACCAGTTGGTAAACTGAGGCAGTGTTCACAGCACACGCCTGGAAAGATTTGTTCTGTAAAAACTCACAGTAGCTCTCTCTGGGTTGGCAGGAAAAAGCTGAATGCTCCTGCCCAGGCATGGGATAAAAATGAGCTGTTACTGCCCAGTGGGCACAAGGGGAGACATGGGACAGAATTCTGCCCAATTGCATTCAAGTTCATGCCAATTCAGACTGCACTATCACCACACAAGAACAGAAGATGTTTTAAAATTTTAGGTTAGTGGGCAGGTAACATGACTCAGTGGATAAAGGCATTTGCCTATAAGCCTGAAGATCGGAGATTAATCCCAGAGATTAACAGGGTTGAGAGAGAGAGAGAAAAAGAAAAACAAGTCTACAAGTCATTTCTCTGACTTCCACACTCATTTTGACATTCACACACCCACATATACACACGCACGAATATACGCACAGTAAATAAATAGGTGTAATAAAAACCTGAAGTTAAAAATAATGTAGGGTGGGCTGGAGAGGTGGTTAAGAGCACTGACTGCTCTTCCAGGGGTCCTGAGTTCAATTCCCAGCAACCACATGATGGCTCACAACCATCTGTAATGGGATCAGATGCCCTCTTCTGGTGTCTGAAGACAGCTACAGTGCACTTATATATAATAGATAAATAAATCTTTAAAAACAGAATGTGGGCACTTAGAGTGGGGCTCTACTGAAAGTGGTCCTCTCCCATAGCCTGTGCCACAGGAACCAAGTGTGGCAGGTTATCCCACTGCTAAGGGTCAGAAGCTCAAGGCCATCCTCAGATATATAGTGAGCTTGAGGCCAGCCTGGGCTACATGAGACCCTGACTTAAATTCATGAAGGAAGAAATAAAAGGCGGTGCTTTAATGTGTTGGGGTGGGGGTGGGGGAGTGAAGTGTAAATTGTTAGATATCAAAGGTGGAAAAATTAGATAACCAATCATGGGGCTATGGCTCAGTGGTAGAGGGTTTGGCAAGCATGTGAAAAGCCCCACCCCCACCACAAAGACTAAAAGTATCCCAATATAAATATTAGGTCTCAAGTCACGTTGTAATAGATTATATTATGGGGGGGCAGGGAACACAAAGAATGCATGTTTTTACCATATACAAGAAAGTCATGGGGGGGAGGGGCCACAGATCTAATCAGTACTTAAGGACCACAGTGTAGTTAATTTCCATTTTCTTTCTCCAGGGCTAGATTTATGAACTGGTATTTAACAAACAAGCGTCGTTTTTGTGGCTAGAGAAACTGTTTTCTTCTTTTAAGCATCTCCCTGTCTCGTACATCTGCACAGGTTACGACTAGAGAGGGGTGGCCTGTTGTACGGGGCTTGGTGAATATTCCTGGGGTGACCTCTTTAGGATCCAAACTTCAGTCCTCTTTCAGAGGCTTAGAAAGCTGGGGTGGGGTACAAACACTCTCCTAAAATCTCCTGCCTCTGCAGGTGACTGTGTGTTTGTCTTTAGATAAAATGAACAAACTTGCATGGGTTTGGCCGGTTCCTCCGGCCAGTCATACTGCTAACGAATACGTTCAGCGCCTTCCTGTCCTGCATGAAAAGTCAAGGGTCCACATAGAAGACTTGGCAGCGACCTTCAGGAATCATTCCCGGTCTTAAGTCTTTGCCTACCTGCCCCCCTCCTGCTGATGTGGTTGCCCAACTCCCCGCTGGGCATGATTCTGGCTTCCTACTCAAGGCTAACACCTCCCTTCCCATCACAGGCCTAGAAGTACCAGTGGCCTGTGTATAGTTCCTAAACAATGCTTTATTAACTGTTTAATTACAAAAGTTGTGTGTCCACATGAAGCAATCGGTGTCCAAGGCTACCTAACGCTAATACTAGAAACCCTTTTAATTTTCGGGGCGTCAGCCAGAGGTACTCAAGGTTCCTGACTCCTCGCATGCACTTCCTGAAACCATCTCTCCACTTGGAGATACTTTAAAATGCTGCACCTTTACCTGAGCTCTCGGTAGCGAGAGCAATAAAGTTTTGCAGTTGTCAGGAGCGCCTCAAAACCGTTGAGTCATTTTAAACGTGCACTAACTCATATCCGGGTCATAGCGCCATTATAAGAACCTGGAATTAACCACCTGGGAGTTTATGCCTAGACCTCCCACATCTGCATTTTAGGGTAAGTCGGTGGCTTGCCCCCATATTCCAAGAAGTCTGTGCACCCAAAGAAAAGTCAGAACCAGGTAGGGATGTCTGAGGAGCAAGCTTACATTCAGGGAAGTAAGTAGGTAGCCTTTGTGCTGGGGTGACCTCTGGACTCCCCCCCACACTCCCCCCACTAACCCCCACTCCCCCACCCCCGGTGGTTTTCGTTCCTCTGATTGCTGTGCAGAGAAGGCCGTTGATAGCTCTGTCATAGGTGAGAGAAACTGAAACTGGCCGGCCCCAGGGCCGCTGCCTTAGAAATGAAGTTCCCCCATCCTCCTTGGCCCTGACTCACAAATGTAGAGAATCAGCTGGCAGCCAAGAAATAGCACACGCCCCCCTCCTCCCGGGATGAGCTGGTTTACCGGGAACTTGAAGAGGCTTCCTGTACACTGGATGAACAAGATTCAAGAAGTGGTTGGGGAAATTCCTGGGGACAAAGATGTTTGGGGACTGTTCTTAACAGGCTTGACATCTGGAGCTTCCAATCATCCTTGTGTCTAGGGAACTACTGAATGTTCAGGACAATCTTATGACTAGTGGGGAAACTGAGGCAGGGATCCTGTCTCCAGGACTTTGGTTCTTTAGATCATGATAAAATAGTTGTGATTTAAATGGATACGGGAGGGTCTTGGCTCCACAGTCCTTTAGGGGCTTCTGTTCCTCCATCTTCAGTTGTCTCATTTCTAATAATTAATAATATTCCCAGCCAGGCCATTTGCCTACCATGGGGTGAGCTACTTCTCAAGGGAGCTAAGTATGGCCAGCCTGGGCTACATAGAGAGAGCATCCACCAAAGTGTGGAGTTTGGGGAGACTTCTAGGGTAAAGAAGTGGGGTGACTCATAGCTTGGGGGAGGTGTACATCTAGCATTAAGGTTCTGGGCTCCTGCGGTGCTTGTGGTCACGCAACAGGCCAGCATGAGCCAACGGTGCTGGTTTTTGCTTTCTGACCTTAAAATTGGTAGTTTATTTCTCCGCCAGAGAAATGAGCCAATTCAAGCCAGATTAGATTATAGTAAATGCATGTTTATCGGGAAACGGTGCTTTAGGGAGTTCATTGGCCCCAAGGATTGAGGTCAAGGAAGTCACCATGAGGGTTGGGGGAGAAAGAGCAATAGGGTCCTTAAAGAGAGAAAAGAGGGGGAGGAGAGAGGGAGAGAGAGAGAAGGAAGAGGAGGGGAGGGGGAACAGGGTAGAGAGAGACCGACAGACAGACACACACACAGACACTTCCGGACTATGCTCTTTGACAGTTTGCTAAATGGGTTTTTGTGTGACATTCCTTCATTGTGTGAGTGTGTGAGCGCATAGGGGCACATTCGAAGTCAGAGGACAACTTGCAGGAGTTGGTTCTCTCTTACTACTGTGAGGGTACCAGGGATGGAGGGCTCAAGGTCAGGCTGTGGGACAAGTGCCTTTACCCATGGAACCAGCTGGAAGCCTGCATTTGTGTGGCCGAGAGGTAGCAAGCTCCTCTTCCCACCAAGCAAAGTGTGGAATTGTGGGAAGTGTGTGAAGCGTATCTGTCTGGGAGGTGGGGAGGCCCAGGTTAAGCACAGGCCGGGTGGCTGTTGCTGCTGGGTGCTTGACTCTTCCCTGAGGCCATACTGCTCTCTGTGGGAAGGAGGCATGGCTAGATACCAATAGGTTTAACACCCCCCCCCCCCCCCCCGCTCCTGCAACTGAAATGTTTTCTCACGGGAATTCAGTGTCCAACAAAAATTTTAGTCTGCCCACTCAGGGACATCATGCACTCATTATGGGAGAGACTTGGGAAGACATAGAAAGATGACCCCAGTTGTAAAGGGGCAGGTAACAAAACTGCCCCCCCCCCGCTATTTTTATTTCAAAAACACCATGAATGATAAATCTTTCTTTTTTAACAATTGACTGTATGCGTGATAAGCAGGTAGAGGTCATGCACACGACACAGATTACATATGGAGACCAGAGGAAACTTTGTAGAGTCAGTTCTCTTGTGGGGTTGGAACTCGGGTTGCCAGGCTTGGGAGGTAAACTCTTGTACCTGCTGAGACAGCTTGGGTGGGGGAGGGGGGTGGAGTAAACCGTTCACTATAATGGTTCTGACAGTAATTGCTAATAAACTATGTGAGGTTTGTATGCCCTCTGTTCTCAGCTGTACTAAATGTCGAGCGAAGAAATATGTATTATCTCGGATTACGGCAACACTAAAATTCAAACCTCTGTCCTAATGACAGCGGTGACCTTGGGCCACTGCTCAGTTCAGCACCCCTCAGCTAGAATAATGTTAGGATTTTGTGAGATCTCGGCATGATGGCAAGCCTGTAATCCTAGCGCTGGAGAAACTGAGGCAGGAGGATAGACAATTAGAAGCCGGCCTGGACCAAGGGGGCGATGGGGGCTTTTGCTAAGAGTAAATGAACTGAGTGAATTCTGTTGTAAAGTTTTCACTGTTACCTTTTTTTTTTTTTTTTTTTTTTTTTTTTTTTTTTTTTTTTTTTTTGAGAGAGAGAGAGAGAAACACAATCTTACACAGACCAGGCTAGACTCTAATCCACTATGTAGCCGAGGATGGCCTTGAATGTCTGCTCCTCTTGTGCCCACTGTCAAGGGGATGTGAATACACCACTAGGTGCTGAGGATGGCAAGTGGTCCTCTGAAGCCGAGCTACGTCTCCAGACCCCACAAGCTTTTGAAAACCTTTCCCTTAGGATGAGCCTGTTCCTAATCCGAACCAGCCACCTCTAGCAGCCCATGGGGGTTCATCTTGGAATAGTGCTGTGGGTCCAAGAACAATCCAGCTACCCCGGGGTATTCAGTCTCTGCTATGCCTCTGGACACAGCAGCAGGAAGAGGCTGAGCTCCTGCTTTGTCACACCAGCAAGGGCTCCTCCACCTGACATCTGGTTGCCATCTCCTGCACAAAGAAACGATTTGGTGTTCTGGCATAGTGACGGACAAGTATGGTAGAGTCAGACAGTAGAGCCGTCACCTATTACACAGGGACAAGGGTACCGCCAACCTGCCCAGGGTGGAGGTGAGGATTCAGTGTTCCGGTATGGAAGAGCTCAGCCAGCACCAACCCAGGTGACATACCACAGCTCAGAAATTCACATGACGTCAAAACGACTTTAAAGTAACCGATTCAGCCGGTTCGTATATTCATAACCCGTAAATCTTCTCTTTGTCATCCCAAAGTCTTCTCCTCACCCCACGCCCCTTTGGTGAATCCTAGTTGCTCCGGAGGCTGGGTGGGGCTGAGCATCTCAACTCCAAGGAACAGCCTGAGCCACTTAGTGAGAACCCATCTCAAATTTCAAAGTGAAAGGGGCCAAGTATGGTGGTGCCCAAGGGGAGGAAGACAGGCCCCTGTGAGTCTGAGGCTAGCCTAGTCTACATATGGAATTCTAAGCCAGCCAGGGCCATATAGCGAGAGTCTGTCTCAAGAAAATACACAAACAAACAAGCAAAACCCAAAAAGTGAAGAGGCCAAAGCTACATTACAGGGTGGGCTGCTTGTCTAACATGTGTGAGACCCCATGCCTCCATTGAAAAGAAAAACCCCAACTCTCTTAAGCAACTATTCAAAGTACCCCTACCCCATTAGTGTCAGTGGCTGCTAGCAACCATTAATCCAGTGCCTGTCTGGACATTTCAATGAGACAGAATCACTTATGTGACCTGGTACAGGCAGATTCTTCTTCTTCTTCTTCTTCTTCTTCTTCTTCTTCTTCTTCTTCTTCTTCTTCTTCTTCTTCTTCTTCTTCTTCTTCTTCTTCCTCCTCCTCCTCCTCCTCCTCCTCCTCCTCCTCTTCCTCTTCCTCCTCTTCTTCTTCTTTTAAAGCTTTATTACATTTCTATTTGTTTGTGTGTGTTTGCTGCTTACGTTGGGTTTAGGGACCGATTTGCAGGAGTCGGGTCTTTTCCTGGGATGAGCTCAGGTCCTGGGGCTTGGCATCCCAAGGAGGCATCTCAGCAACCAGTGTATTTACTTTAGCTCATTTGCATCATAAACTTATCCTTTCTGTCAAGTCACACCTCAGCACGTGCTGGCTTTTTCAATGCCCACTCATGTCTCTTAGATTTCAATATGTGTTCCGTTCCTAAGGGTCCTGTTGGAGCAGACAACCCTTCCCCAAAGTCTCTGAGGCCTTAGACGGAAAGGCCAGAGAAGAAGAGGAGGTCACTGAGGATCCTCCAGGGAAGCTGGAAGCAGGGGTAGGAGCGGGCCTTATTCAAATATGTGGAAGGCAGAAGACAGGGCTGCGGAGGGTGGAGTCTCACGTTGGAGAAGCCAGGGTATCTACTTGCAGACATGTAATTCTGGGAGTCTAGTAGAGCAACCTGGTCCAGCCATTGTTCCCCCTATACATACCCAGTCCCATGGTGGGCTTGGGGCTGCTGGAGCCCATGGCCTATCGGTCCGAAACTAGGCCAGACAACCTGAGGAGCTTAGAAGCCTCGGCTCCACAGTTACCACCCTGTGTGGCCACAAAGTTAGTTCCTCTCTGGTCAGTTCTCAACAAGAACCAGGCAGGAAGGGAATCGTGGGGGCTGGAGATCCTCCAGCCCCTACACTACCCACCTGAGCCCCAGGACAGTTTGGAGGGCTCTGCCGTGGGTCCCCGGATCTCACAGCAAGACTGCTTGTCTGGTCTAGATGTGCACCATCTCTGTAACTTTCTGCCAAGATCCTTGGCTGGACCAGCATCCTTTAAGAAACTTTGCAGAAACAGGTCTGGCCCAGTCTTTGCAGTCCAACATCAACAGGCAGCCAAAGCATCAGAATTGTGGGATCTCTGGCTGACTCCGCCCATTTTAAACTTAATCCCTCCCCCTTCATGCATGTCTGAGCTGTCCCCTACCTACCCCGAGCTTGAGGATTCCGATGCCGGAAGCAGAGGGCTGCAGAGCCAAGAGGATATGAGTTACAGTTCTGATTTTGAAACTGGCTAGTTTTATGACCTTGGGGAAATGGCTCATGATTTCTGATTGATGCTTTCTCCTCATCTGTAAAATGAGTGTGGCTCCAGCATTCCTCACTGAACCAGCCCCGGTGAAGACTGCCAGGTGCGTGTTACACTTCTGGTGTGTGAAATACTGTGTAGTCAACAGTGGACACTTGAGCCTAGAAGTGTCCAGGGCTAATGTCAGACCAACCAGTTATGTGTTGTCCTCTCGAGAGCCAGACTTGGCCTTGACCCCATGTTTACATCATAAAAACCAGACTTGCTTTTCCTGCCCCCATTCACATTCCAGCCATTGTTTCCTATAAATATGGTTTGCTTGTTTCTTCTTTAGGCAAACCCCACAGACTCTGTTAAAAAAAAAAAAAATCCCGTCTAGACCCTATAATCAGTTTGTTTTTGTTTCTTAAGTGTTATTTGTTCCTTTGTTTGAACTAGGTAGCCCAGGCTGGCCATAAACTCTCCATGTAGCCAAGAATGACCTTGAACCCCTGCTTCCCCTACCTTCATCTCTCCAGCACCGGGATGACAGGTGTGTCTCTGACTCTTTTTTTTTTTTTTTTTTTTTTTTTTTTTTGCACTTGCTGTCTGATGTCCGTCGACATTGCTGCCTCTGTGTTGACTAAGGAGCTGACGGTTACCTCAGGCTCGATCCCGCATCGGATCAAAGCCGTGTCCCGGGCCAGCTGAGGGCACACAGTGAGACTTGGCTTTCCCATGGCTCAAAGGAAGCTGTCAATCCCAAGATAAACATAGCAGCTATGAGGAGAAAGGCTATAGTTTGGCAGCTTGGAGGTGGGGAAGGAAAGGAGAACCTGGGCATCCAGTGGTCAGGGAGAAGGCTGGAAAGATGGTTCAATGGGTCCAGTGTAGGTGATCAACCATGAGGACCCGAAGATGATCTCCAGGGCAAGTGTAAAAGGCTAGATATGTGTGTGGGCTTACGTTTAAGAGGCAGAGACAGACAGACCTTGGCCAGCTGGTATTGTCTACCTGAGAGCCCTAGATCCTAGTGAGAGATGCTGTCTCGAAGAAGAAGAAGAAGAAGAAGAAGAAGAAGAAGAAGAAGAAGAAGAAGAAGAAGAAGAAGAAGAAGAAGAAGAAGAAGAAGAAGAAGAAGAAGAAGAAGAAGAAGAAGAAGAAGAAGAAGAAGAAGAAGAAGAGAAGAAGAAGAAGAAGAAGAAGAAGAAGAAGAAGAAGAAGAAGAAGAAGAAGAAGAAGAAGAAGAAAAGAAGAAGAAGAAGAAGAAACAAAGAAACGAAGGTAGACAGCTCCCAAGAAATGAGATCAACCCAAGGTTGATCACACGTGTGCATGCATGCTCAAGCACACACACACTCACAGAGACAGAGAGAGAGAGAGAGAGAGAGAGAGAGAGAGAGAGAGAGGGAGGAGAGAGATCCTTGTATTGCAGGCTCAGTCTCTGGTCTGTAGCAATTGTTGGGAGGTGCTGGAACCTTTAGGAGACCGGGGTCTTGTGGAGGGACTTAAGTCACTGGGGACACGCCCTTGGAGGAGATATTAGGCTCCAACCTCATCTTTCCCCTGGCTTTTCTTCCTGTCTTCTGGAATAAGCTGTCTGTCACCTCTGCCATGTGCTTCTCTAAAGCACTTAGAGAGGGAGAGAAGAAGGCTAGGAGGGCCTTCATGGTTTAGCAGGGGGAGAGGGGAAGGCCACGTGGACAGGTGGGGCTGTCCTGTACCTCGGATGTGCTGCAGTCTTGTACTGATTTCCCTGGGAGGGAGCTCATTCCTACCCACGCTGCTGCTGCTTAAACCAGTGCTCTGTTCAAAGTGAACATCTGAGAGGCGGTGATGTAGGGCTGAGGTGATAAGGGTGGTTCAGACTCTCCCAAAGTGAGAAGTCTCTGCGGGGCCTGTCAGAAGCCTCTCTGACACGCTGAAGGCCCAGGATGGAGGGTTGGCATGACCAGGCCTGGTAGCCGACGAAGCTGGGTGAATCTGGCTATGGTAGCGTAAGGACTCAGTAGGAGCATGGGGGGACCCAAGGAAAGAAGGGCTTTGCAGAGAAGCAGTGAGCTTGGAAGACAAGTGGAGTGTGCAAAAGGACAGGAATGATGCAGGAGTGATGAGTTCACATGTCCAGAAAGACCCTGCCAGGGAGACGAAGAAGCCAGGTCAGACGTGTGGCAACGGAGAGTGGCAGTGACTATGGCAAAGTGTAGGCTAGGCCCCTTCCTCGGACAGAGCTCTGACTCACCCCAGGTGCTGGGGCAGGTAGGACCAGTCATGTTTGCATTCAGCATCACTGTGTCCCCAATGTGTCGCTATCCTACGGTACATAAGATAAACATGCAACACCTCCCAGGCCAAATAAAAAAGCTTTGGAGTGGGGTGTGCCATCCCGGGGCTTCAGTCTGAGGTGAGGGTGTGTGTATATTGAGGGAGGACCAAGGAGACAAGAGGGTGGCCAGAGTCACTCAGCACGCAAGTGCAGGTCACCAGACTATGCTGCGTCCTGGCCCTATAGGGGAAGGATCTGGAGGACAGGAGGAGCAGGCAGGATGGTTGTGGAAGGGACATAGAGGGTCACTTGCTTTTGTCACAGACAATGGAAATCACTGCTTGCCAAAGGTGATTGCTTCATGAGAGGGCAGAGGCCTGAGTTGGGCTTCATGGGGATAGGTATGGAGTAGTTTCTTTTGCTCTCATCTGTGCCCTTTGGTAAGTGTTTGGTTCTGTTTGGGATTGGAGAGAGTTGTTTCCTTGGTTGGTTGGTTGGTTGGTTGGTTGGTTGGTTGGTTGGTTGGTTGATTGGTTGGTTGGTTGGCTGACTGGCTGGCTGGTTGGTTGGTTGGTTGGTTGGCTGGTTGGTTGGCTGACTGGCTGGCTGGTTGGTTGGTTGGCTGGTTGGTTGGTTGGTTGATGGTTGGTTGGTTGGTTGTTGGCTGGCTAGTTGGCTGACTGGTTGGTTGGTTGGTGATATCTGGCAAGGAGTGCCCAAAGGCACACTAGAGCTGGTACTATACATGCATGGGCTTCACACCCTAGCTAGTCATGATCTTGAGCAGAGGAGTCATTGCTGGTCCCACTTGGCCAGGCCTTGTTCACACTCAATGGGAACACTGACCCTGCTGGCCCGAAGGCCCATAGCCTCTTCCCTCACTGTTGCCTCGGCCTTAAGTCTCGGGTCTTTGCTTTGTTGAGGCACTCGGTCCCCTCAGGTCCCCAGCTTTCTCATCTGGAACCCAGAGGCTCAGGTGGGAGGAACCAACATCCAGACCATTCCGTTCAACCCCATCTTCATCTTCAGTGTCTCCTGCTCAGCATCGCACAGTGACACAGAGTCCTTAGGACACCCAAGACCTAGGGACAACTGTGTCTCCATACTTTGTCCTTTATGAGACAAAGTCATTTTGTCTGATCATGAAATAAATGGTTGTGTGGAGAATACTCTGGTGTGCTTGCTTTTGACTTTTTGAGGTTGTTATTGTTGTTGTTGGTGGTGGTGGTAGTGTGTGTTTGTGTGTCTCATGTAGCCCAGTTTGTCTTCAAATTAAGTAGTCGTCAAAGCTGGCCTTGAACTTCTGACCCCTCTGCTCCCATCTCCAAAGTGCTGGCATGTGTTAACCACATCCTGCATGGGTTTTAACAACACAGACTCCAAGGATGCCAGCCCCTATCCTATCACTGTGTCACAGCCACCATGGCCAGGTTTGTTGGGGGTGTTAAGCTCCATAACGGTGTGTAGGTTCCACCATGTCCCACAACACTGAGGAGGGACCGTGTGCAAAAACTGCATGGCTAAGGGGTCAGGAGCAGGCTATCAGCACATGCATACATGCTTAGGGACATTTCCTATCTCAGTCAGCCAGTGACAGCAATTGTTTGGAACCTGGATGGAGCAGGTTTTTCAGGATGAGTGTCTTTGCTGGCATCGCCAGGGCTTGACGAAACGAGATCACTCTTAATGGGTTAAGGCTCTTGCCTCAGTCTGGTGACCTGACGTAACCCCTCCAGGAGCCACACGCTGGAGGGAGAACCCACTCCTACAAGTTGTCCACTGACTGTGCATGTGCCCATGTGTGTGCACACACACACACACACACACACACACACACACAACACACACACACACACACACACACACACACACATACACAATACTTACAATTTAAAAATAAAATAAAGCTCTGTACAAAAACCAAAAAACCTTAGACCCTAAACACTGAACAGCCACCACAGACTAGTTACCTGTTGACCTGTTTGTGAAGGTGAGCTTGGGCCAGAGAGGAGGAGACAGGAGACATCTCACGCCTAGATGGAAGGCTGCCGTTGCTTAACTGTCACCTGTGACTTGACACCTGGACATCTCAGGGTAGCTTCCCTGCAGAGCTGGTGTCTGCTGTCTCCAGACACAGTACAGTCATGGCGTCCAGGGGCCCCGGCACTGCTGGGGGTACCGCTTATTTTCATAGGAACCCTTGAGACAGTCAACATCGCTCATTTCTCAGGATGCAGAATCACTAGGAGATGTCTGAGGAACTTTCTAGACTGGGTTAATTGAGGCCAGAAGAACCACCCGAAATGTGGGTCCACTCCCGGGGCTGACTGAAAGAGAGAGTGAGCTGAGGACCGGCCTTCGTCCCTCTGGCCTTCCTGGCTGTGGGTGCCATGCTGGTCCATGCTCTTTCTGCCGTCCTTCCCCATCACAATAGACTCTTGAACTATGCTGTGAAAGAAATAATTTCGGGCCTTAAGATGCTTTTGGGAGTTATTCATCCCAGCAACTGGAGAAGTAATAAGTGCAGAACTCCTCTGTTCTCGGAGCTGAGCTGCCCAGGCTCTTGGGTGGAGCCACCATGTAGTGGTGAAGCCCTAAATACAGAGGCCATTCAGAGCTGTTTAGGGAAGGAGGGTGAAAGCTGAGACTTGAAGGAAGATGAAGGAAGTGGAGACTGAGAGAAAGAGAAACAGAGACAGAGACAGACAGACAGAGAGAGAGAGAGAGAGAGAGAGAGAGAGAGAGAGAGAGAGAGAGAGAGAGAGAGAGATGCCTTCAGGGCCTCCTTTTATGTGCAGAAGCTGAGCTCTTTGCCTAGCCTGGAATATTTCCCTCACAAAGGGTGTTGGGACTCTGCTGAGGTGACCATCAGACCCTGTGATGTCTTGTGGCCCGAGACCCCTGTGACCTGGCTGAAGTCCTGCTAGACAGGCAGGAAGGGGCATTGCAGAACTGAGACAGAAGAGTAAAAACAAGCCAACACCAGTCCCTTTTATTTGACCCTGGGTTTCTGTGGCTTGGTCCTAATTTCCTCTGGTCCCTCCTGCACCATCTGTGCCTGCAGTCCACACTCAGCCAACTCCTGGGTCTCCACATGAACCCACACTGGGGAGAGCCATGTTCCAAGACTTGGTGAGCATCAGGAGGCTGGCATGCCGCCCATTTTCCCTGCCTCTCATAAAGACGTCCTCAGATAATAGCAGAGGCTCGAATTACTGCTCCCTCTGCTCCCTCACCCCCATCTGCTGCCTTAGCTACTAAAGCCTCCTCCACATCCTGTCCACTGCAGTGGTATGAGCTAAGCATCAACAATGTACCCATTCTATGGACAAGCAAACTGAGGGTCAGCGAGGCGAAGCGATGTGTCCCTTCTCACACTGCTATGACAAAATGCTTGACAGGGGCCACTTAAGGAAGGACGGTTTGCTCTGGCTCACGGTCAGAGGGGACACAGTCGATCCCTGCCACCAGGTGGTCTGTCTTATTGCATCTGCAATGAGGAGACGGGACGCAGTAAATGCTGGTACTCATCTTGCTTTCATCCTTTTATCCAGTCCTGGACCCCAGCCCAGGGATGATGCTGCCAACATTCAGGGTGGGTCTTCCCTCCGTTGAATCGCTCTGGAATCTCCCCGATAGACACTGGCAAAGATGTGTCTCCCGGGTGATTCTGAACCCTGACCTCGGGCTGACAACGGAGAGCAGCCAGAGGGCACATCCGGATTCCTGTCAGCGTTGGTTCTAAGCTCTAGCGTCTCTGCTGCTAGCATTGGTCCCCTGAAGGTCGCTGCTGGGTAGAGAGGAGGAAGGAGAGAGGTTAGGGAGAGAGGCCTAAACCCTGGGGAGCCCTGGCATGTGGAATGTTTCTATCTCCATCATCTTGATGACTTAGCCCTCGTATGAACAGCTCATCATTAGTCAGAACAATCCACCCAGATCGGCTCAGCTTTCACAGCCAAAGGAAGCGCAAAGTAGCGTGACAAGGCCCAGGACCACTCAGCAGCAGAACTGACACTGCTGTGACCCGGACCCTCAGAGGCATCTCATCCGGACGGAGAATGAACAGACAGCAGACTGGAGGCTCCCAGCCCATGGGGATTGCTGCAGCTCCTGGAGAGACCCTTTATGACCCAGTCCTGGGCGTTTGTCAAGAAAAAGACAAACCCCTGCTGCGCAGGCCCGTCAGTGCCGTGCTCACTGCAAAGTGGCTGCCTAGGGAGAAGCAGCCAGTGCCAACAGCTGCGGGCAGGTGCACGGACTGTGAGGCGGCCACAGGATGGGCCACAGCTCACTGGGACCAAGCGGTACTTACTGTAGTGCACGGCACCCCATGGACAGGAAAAGAGGGTCCCCATAGGAATATGTGCTGTCTCATCCTGTGGATGGTGACTTATAGTGTGACCAGAAGGGGCACAAAGGGGCTCTTGAAGGTCAGAGAATTGTCTGATTCTCTCTCTCTCTCTCTCTCTCTCTCTCTCTCTCTCTCTCTCACACACACACACACACACACACACAGAGAGAGAGAGAGAGAGATAGATGGATGTTCTCAAAACTCATCCAAGAGCTGTGCTTGTGGCTCTGCTGTCAGAAGGCTTGCCTAATGTGCACCAAGTCCCGACTTCCGTCCCCTGCACCATACAGGACAGGTATGTAGATACACGCCTGTAATCCCAGCAGTCAGGAAGTGGAGGCAGGAGGATCAGAAGTTCAAGGACCTGGGCTACATGAGACCTCATTTTTTAAAAAGGAATAAAGGATAGAGAACCTTAAAACTCATCGAAACTGTGTGGCCCACATCTGTCACCCCAGAGCTCAAAGGCAAGGGAGATAGCTCAATGGTTAAAACTGCTGACTGTTCTTTGGGTGTGGGGTTCCCAGCAACTGCCTGGAACTCAGAGGGATCTTTGTAGAGTGCACATTTATTCATGCATATGTGTGTGTGTTTATGTGTGTGTGTGCATGCATGTGTGTAGGGGCTGGGAATGTGGCTCTGTAGTAGAGCTGTTGCCTACCCCAACTCCATCCCTATCACTGGAAAAACAAATAACCAAACAACAATGCCAAAAGAGACCCAACCAAGCTTATGACCCTCAGCCACTGCCGGGTGCATCGTACTTGGTACAAACTGTGTCTAAAGCAAATGGGATAAGCAGAAGCCCTTGGCTCAGTCTCGGACCTCAAACCAGCAGGTCTGGGGCAGGTCCTCCAACCTCCAACACACACCACAGACAGTCCTATAGCCAGCGTGTGTATACATCACCAGGCTCCAAGCCAAGTCCCACAGCTGAGGGTCGGAGGATACCAGACACTCGCTGAGTCTATCTCTAAGCCCAAGTCTAATTAGGTCAGTGTCGACCCCAGGGCTGTCTCCTGGTCTTCCAAGAGCCCTACTCTAAGCCTCAGACAAAGCACCCTCAGTTACTTGGTGGCTCTGGCTGCGTGCCCTGCATCACAGGGCCTACGTGCCAGGCGGGCAGAGGGTGGGACCGCCACATGGCCAGGATACCCTCCAGGCACAAGATATCAGGCAGGACTAGACAGGCCCTCTCTGGGTCCTGTCTGTCTGGCTGCAGGTCAGATGATAATGACAGGAACGGCAGCGGCTGGGTGTGGAGGAGCCAAGGTTACAAATGCGGTGCTAATTATTTGGTTCTTCAACTCAAGAGAGCTGCCAAAAAGGAGGCTCTTGGGAACTCTCAGCCCCGCACCCCCATCATGGATCTTTATATGGAGCTGTGCGCCTTTGTACAGCTGCTTAACCTCTCTGAGTGTGGCCTCCTCGCCTGTATAAAGGTCACAGTATCCACTGCGTGCTCGCGAGCACACACACACACACACACACACACACTAAATAAAAGTAAAAGTCTCTATTAGCAGGAACGCTTGCATGAGCGCCTCTTGCTGAGCCCCCCCCCCCACCCCCCGCTCTGTAATGTGCTGTGTGAATTCTCTGTGTAGTGCAGTGTGGGACAGGAGTCATACCCGACCTGCCCCTCCTCTGCTTCTCACAGGCGCTAAGCCGTGACCACACCCCCATTATGTTCATCTGCAAAGTAGAGATCTTTAAACCCAGTTCCTCCTGTCTGAGCGCAGAGCCTGGAAGACTGAGCGTGCCTCTGAGGAGATCGCTGGCCACCACCCAGCACAGTAGCCACAGGCGTGCCCGGCCTTCATGGTGATGCCATCTGCCTAGTGCTCTCCAAGTGTCTGCCGCAGTCCCTGCTCGTCTTGCACCTCCCTAGAGCTGACCTGAGAGGACAGTAAGGACCAGAGTGACGAGGGCTCAGTGGGTGGACATGCTTCCTGCCAAGCCTAACAACCTGAGTTCAAACCCAGAGACCTACACGGTAGAAGGAGAAAACTTACTCCTGCAGGTTGTCCTCGGGTCTACATACACAGCACACACACATGCACACACAGGAGACACACATGCACACACAGCACACACATGCACACAGAGCACACACACATGCAAACACAGCACACACATGCACACACAGCAGACACATGCACACACAGCACACACACATGCACACACAGGAGACACACATGCACACAGAGCACACACACATGCACACAGAGCACACACACATGCACACACAGCAGACACACATGCACACACAGCAGACACACATGCACACACAGCACACACACATGCACACAGAGCACACACACATGCAAACACAGCACACACATGAACACACAGCACACACACATGAACACACAGCAGACACACATGAACACACAGCACACACACATGAACACACAGCAGACACACATGCACACACAGCACACACATGCACACACAGCACACACACATGCACACACAGCACACATAGTACACACAGTATACACAAACATATGCACATACATACACACATGCACACATACACACATACATACAGATACAGCATACACATGTACACATACACACAGAGCACACTCACCTCTGTGCACACACACACACATCACCCATTGACAAAGAAGGGAAAATCAATTAGAAAATCTTAAAGAATTATGCAGTGTGAGGACTGGAGGTGAGGCTCAGTGGGAGAGAGCGCTGGCCGAGGATGCACAGGACCCTGAGCTGCATCTCCAGCATTGAGGAATTATGTAATAATAATAATAATAACAACAACAACAAACCCCAGTGTAAAGGGATGACATCTAAAGACTTATTTTTATGTCTCTCTCTCTCTCTCTCTCTCTCTCTCTCTCTCTCTCTCTCTCTCGTGTGTGTGTGTGTGTGTGTGTGTGTGTGTGTGTGTGTGTGTGTGTGTGTGTCTGCAGAGACTAGAAGAGGGCACTGGACCCCTTGGGACTGGAGGTATGGGTGGTTATGAACTGCCCAGTGTAGGTGCTGGGAGATGAACGTGGGACCTCCGAAGGAGCAGTGAGTGTGCTTACCTGCTGAGTCATCTCTCCAGACCCAGGAATGACATTTGAGTGACAGGCCAGTGGGAGGCAGCATGATGCGCTGCAAGGTAGAGCAGTCAGTCCCTCACACGCCCAAGGTGCGTACTTCCGGAAAGGCAGACTGCTTCCCATGGACCCAGGCTGTCCTCGGCACCTGCATTTCCCACCCACTAGCTCCCCACCACACCATACTCCCATGTCCTATTCAAAGCACCTTGTTATTTTTATTTTTGTCTTAAGTATGTGAGTACACTGTCTTCAGACACCAGAAGAGGGCATTGGATCTCATTACAGATGGCTGTGAGCCACCATGTGGTTTTGCTGGGATTTGAACTCAGGACCTCTGGAAGAGCAGTCAGTGCTCTAACCACTAAGCAATCTCTCCAGCCCCCATCAAATTACCTTATTTACTTATCGATGCACTCACCCAGTCATTTTTTAGAGACTCTTTTGTGTAGCTTAGGTTGGCCCCAAGCTGGCTGTGTGTAGCTAAAGCTGACCTTGAACTCCTAATCTTTCTACTTTCCACTTCCTGCTTAGATTACAGGCTGGGTGATCTATAGCAATGCCTACAGGGTACCTGTGTGACAGTTACCTGTATGCCTGCTTCCAGCCCTGAGTGGTGTCATGTCCTTCCTTATTCACCACCACAGTGATCTTGATTAACAGTCACTGTGCAAGCAGAGAGGACATTGTGGGGACCATGGTTTCAGCTGCCAGAGAGTCCAGCTCTGAGCAACTGGGCTGTGTTGGTTTGACTTTGCTCTCTTGTCCTTATTTGGGTCAACTAGTTGAAACAGCTGCTGGTCTTGGGTGGATTCCTGGGTCCACGTCCTCTCTGGTTCACCATTCCCCTGCCTCAGCTGTCATTGTGTCTACAGAGCAGCCCTAAAAAAGTGGAAGTCCCTCTTCTTGGGATGACATGCTGGTCCCCAGCAGCTCCAGACCCTGTTCTGTCTTCCTGTGAACCCAGAGAGCTTCCAGAACATAGAATCAGGTGAATCTTTTCGGTTCAGACAAGGCAAAGACCACACCCTTGGAGGGTTAAGGAATCAAAGGAACTGATTGGCCAGGCTGGCCACACCCAGTCCTAGAACCTGAAGTAGACAGGGATACTAGATGCTCACAGGATCAACTGAGTACTCAGAGGACAGCCCTGGCCAACCTGCTCCCCAAGTTTGGCATGGCAGTACTCCTGCCTTCAGGGACCCCCGCCTTCGGCATCATTTATGTGACAAGCTTGGACAGCTCCACATTCTGTAGAGATAAGGGACATGTTTGAGGTGTCCTATTAAAAGTGGCCTATTTGATAACAAGCAGTTGTTAGTTAGATTATCTGTTGACCTGTCTGCCATTTTTTTTTCTCACTGGTGTTTTCTAAAGAGGCTCATACCTGTGTGCTGCTGGGATCCGAGTCGTTTCTCTGAGATGCTCTTTGCTGGTTCCCCAGCACTTGGGCCCCTGAGTTGGTGTCTGTTGAGGGTGTGACGGAGGAAGCCAGCAGGCAGATGGTAACTCCTTTGCCTTATGACCCCCAGGGCTCACTTCAGCAGGCAGCACCACCCCTGCCCAATATGGGCAGTCAGGGAACAGCAGCTGGGGTTTGTTCACTGTGGCTATGGGCGTTCAGCCTAGAAGGTTTTTTTTTTTCCCCTCTGAATTCTGGGAGCAGTTCTTCTCTCTTGCTGACTCCCACACTCCACCTTCCAGGGTTTCCACTTTATGTCAGTACATTTGGGGTTCTGTTACCTTGGATTGGCTTTAGGATCTAAACACCACGAAGGGGAGGAGATCTTGGTGTTCCCAACACTAAGGAATGGGAACAGAGGACCACAGACTCCACACATGTCCAGAACAGGCAGGAGCCCTTAGCCTTAATTCCAACCCCTGACCCTGTGCTGACGAAGCTTAGTGAGAACAGAGTCCTGGGACACGAGACAGGCTTCAGGCAGCCTCGTGAGTGGGCATGAGCCCCAAGTTGAGGGATCATGAGCCCGGTGGAAAGGAGGCCCCGTCAGCCTTCAGTATGGACCCTCAGCTCAGGGTAGCTGCTCTAAGGCCCTGGCATTCAATCTGGCATTGGGTGTGGTTTGTATCTAGCCTTTATCCCTCTCTGCCTCTGTCGTTGGCAAACGTCTGCTTCTGACATTTTCGTGGGAGCTGTGGATAGGAGGTTTGTGGGGGAGAGAAGACAGGCCTGAAGGGTATGGAAGTGAGTCACGTGAGGGGCGGGGCAGTGGGAGAGCAGACTCTGGACTCTGACTCTGGTTTGCAGCCAAGCTCTGGTACTTATTAACAAGCTTCTTTGGGCAGTGAGATAGGCCTTGGGGCCTCAGAGTCCCGTGGTATGGGGGGGGGGGGTAATGGCCACAGTGCCTTTGTTTAATCCTGAGGATGAGGGTGATCACACGAGGCTGGCGATAGTTTTGGGCCATGCTAGGCATTCCGAAGACTTTGAAGATGCTCCCTGTAGGAACAAAACCCCCCCTCCCTAGTAAAGTGTATGACCTTTATTTGTAATCCGAAGATCACCATGTGTGGCTCGCGAGGAGCCCCAAGAACTATAGAGATCAGCCTCATAATACTTAGCTGGAAGGTAGCCAGTCATGGAGCACCTATGGCCATTTGGGCTGGCTGAGTAACACCCCTCTTTCTCCCTGGATGACTACACCATTTTCCCAGAGCCATATCTCTGTTAACCTCTAGACTGGTGACCCAATGATTCATCTTCCAAGTTCACTCTTGAGACCTGTGCAGTTGAGTTATTCTTTTTAAAGTCTTAAAAGCATCACATTATGTTTAAATTAGTTTGTAATTTTGGGTTGGACCAAATTCATGACTACCCAGGGGAGAATGAAGCTTTCAGGCCATGGTTAGACATGCCTGCACGGTGAAGGGGCTCTTGCACGGGTGACTGCATCATAGATCTTGAAGAGAAAAGGTACTCTTGGCTTATTCGTTGGCTTTGACAAGAGGGAGGCAAGCAGGGAGAGACAGGGTGCTAGGAGCATGTTTGCAAGATGGCCGAAAGACCCAAAGCCAGGGGATGCTGGCAACATCAGGAAGCCATGAAAGGCTAGAGAGTGGGTTTCCATGGGATGGTAAGCCTGCTTCGAGTGTAGAATTCTGGAACTTCCGGGAAAACAGATTAGCTTTGATTTAAACCCTACTGGACATTACTGGATGTCTATTCTGGCAACCACGGGGCATATCAGACCGTCTCAGTGGCAGGGAGTTGGGAGAATTCTGATTGTCCTGTCTTCACTGTGAAGACAACCAGGGCTGTCCCTGGTGCAGAACATCCCACCTGGCCCCTGGAGACCCTGATGGGTGTCACCACAGTGCCCTTCTCCTGGACCCTAGCTGTGTTAAGCTTCACCTCTGTTCTCAAGGTCTTCTCGGAGGTGTGCCTTGCAGGAGAGACCTGGGACGCTCCTGATGCCCTACTCCCCCTAAGAGAAGCTGCCTGTTAATTCTGGAGGGAACCTCAGAGCCCTGAAATACAATGGCCGAGTCAAGACGAACAGGACTCTGGCCTCTTGAGTTCGCAGGGATTGGATAGTGGAGATGCAGTTCTCTTAGCACAGCTGCGAATTCTGCTGCATTTTCTGAGCAAAGGGGCCAGGTGTTGTCTCAGGCTGACTGTAATGAGACGGTTTACACCCATAGTCGTTGGCCAAGGCCACTATGGTAATCATAGTGAGATTTGGGAGGTAGGTTAGAGGACACACTTTCTGTAGAACACCATCTATAGTATGCACAGGGGACTCGGACCAGATCCAAAACCAAGGATGCTCTCACCCCTCCTGTCTTGTTTGCAATGAGCCTGAAACATCTTCCCGTGTACATTGTGTCCCCTTAGGATGGCTTGTAATGACTGACCCACTGCAAAGACTGTATAAATAGTGGCTGGACCTTGTGTCTTAACTGATGAGCCACCTCTCCAGCCCTGAGACACATTGTTATCATCAATTTAAAGATGAGAAAGCTTTAAGAGGCACAGAAAAGACCACAAACCAAGTGTTGTCCTGTGTTGGTGGCAGTAACTTCCTTGGTCCTCTCTACCGGATGTCCACTTCCCTGTGGCCACCACCTGTGGGGCTATAAAACCACGTGCCTTCTCCTCTGGCTTCTGTCCCCAGCCACCTCCAGCCTCAGTTCCCACATGATTGATTCCTTTGGCCCACCTCACTCCAGTTGCTGGTCTCCCCAGTCCTCATACAGCCCACGGACAGTCACAGCCCAGTTCATTGGGGGCACCTCCGCACTTCCGTAGGTGAGCAAATGCCTCGGTCCGATTAGTTAAGGTTTGATATTGTATCTTAGTCTGAGGGGCTTAAGTCCAGGCATGCATGGTCTAATCCATTATCTGCTGTTCTGTGACTAGATTCCTGGAGATCAAGGTTCTCTGACAATGCAGCTTGGGATGAGATCTACTTCCAGGCTCACTGGGCTGTTGGAACTGACCCCACCCTTACCTTCAGACATGGGTGTGGGATGACGTCTGTGGTCTTTTGGGCTTTCTTCCATTGGATCCCTTGCTAAGCGAATTTCTCCCCCAAATGGCCCGCTTGCTTTATCAAAGCAGAGACGCTGAGCAGCGGACCGTCCCTTTGGTCAAAACACCACCCACACAACCTCCTTTATCTGATTTCCTCGGCCATATTGTAGCTGACCAGAAGCAAGCTGTGTGACCTGCCTACACTCAAGAGCAAAAATCAAGAGCACCAGGGGCTGGAGAGATGGCTCAGTGATTAAGAGAATTTGCTATTCTTACAGAAGACCTGGGTTTCATTCCGAACACCACATCGAGGTCTACAGTCGCCTGTAATTCCAGTTCTAAAAGATCCTACGCCCTCTTCTGGCCTCCTCAGGCGCAGGGCACACAGGTGGTGCCCAGACACATCTGCAGCCAAAACACAACGTGAAATAACATAAAATCAAAAGCAAAACCTGGATACGAACACCAGGTGGCAGGGATCTCCGGCCACCTTTAGAGTCTGTTTGGGGAAAGACCCTACAAAAGGCGCCGATTCCACGTGGCTCTTACGGTGATCAAATAAACTCATGTGCATAAATCATTTAATGTCACTGACATAGAAAAATCCTCATAAACAATGACAATACTATACTATCATATGTACGATATATAATAGCATATCTATCAGTTGGAGGTAAATTGAGCAACTCATAAGGGGGGGAAAGGATTCAACAAGATTTTTTTACAAAAAAATATGCTCTCCTTTTCGTGTAAATAGAGCCCACAGGTCAGGAGTCTGGGGTGGAAATGGCAGCTCTGTGGTCACCAGGAACCCCGCCCCCTCTTATCTTTTTTGCTCTGTCATTTATTACTCCTGCCATCCCTGAGCCCCAGCCATGCTATAACCAGGAGGAAAGAGGAAAGATATCCTCTTCGTTGAAGAACGCTTCCTGAGTGGGTGCCCCCCAGCCCTCTGCTGCTTGGACCTCATTGGCCAGAACTCAGTCAGATGAAGGAGCTTGCCTAGGAGACTGAGTAATGCTGTCTGGGATCTGGGAAGCCCTGGGGAGCTGAGTGTCAGTTTCCTTACCGTGGAGGAAGGAAAGAGACGTCGGACCGGCTTTGCTCTCTCCCCATGAGAATGCCAGCCAGCGAGTAACACCGCCATCTCTTCTCCAACCCCCTTCAACTCAGGTAGGAAAGGGGATAAAATCAGCCAGTTCCCCTGCTTCCAAGGTGAGCTGGTCTGCACAGGCCTCTCGGGTCCTGCTGGGTCCTTCTGGCTGAGGAGGGGCAGCCAGCCAGCTACGCCTCCGCAACTCTCTGATGTTGTTTTTCAACCTAGGAGTTCTACTGGGCACCCGAGAGATAAGGCAGCCTCGGTGTGCTATGAGGTGTGCAGGGCAGCTGCAGAGAACACAAAACTTAAGTGGCCAAAGGAGCCTGGAGTATGGGTCTCCCACAGGCTAGGAGAGAGGCTACTACTGGTCCTGTCTCCCCTGTAGGTCTGCATCTTGGTATCTAACTGTGCAAAACAGTCGCTCATTTGGAGACAGAGCTGGGATTCCATTCTCTGTAAAGGTGGGCAGACGTAGAAGGTACCCTTCGGGGCTGCTGGAAAGGGCAGGAGGTGAGAAATTGGTTTGGGGAGTTACTGGCTGAGTCAAAGGAAGCAGGCCCCTGCAGGGTTGGGTTGTAGCTTACCGGATGTGTGTGCTGAAGTCCTCTAAGGCCTCAGAATGGAAGTATTTGGGGACAGGACCTTTGAAATGGTGACTGAGCTGCTATCGGACCATATGGCTATCCCTCTCTCCCTTCAATGCAACTGGTGCCCTTATACAAAAAGGAGAGGCTGAACCAGGCATGGTGGTCCGTGACCATCATCTTAATACTTGGGAGGTAGAGACAGAAGGACCAGGAGTTCTAGGTCATCCTTAGCTATATGGTGAGTTTGAAGCTAACCTGGGCTCCTTGACCCTGTCACAAATAAAGCAAACCAGGAACAGAGGACACATAGAGGGGTGACTAAGAAAAATAGCTCGAGAGAAACCAACCCAGTCAGCACCCTGGCTTTGGGGAAGTCCCCGTGTGTGTGCCTGGGCACGGTGACCAAGTAGACTAGTCTGGGCCAGGACTCACCCGGCTCTTTCGGTCTCTCACCTCAGCCTTCTACCAGGTTTATGATTAAACAACCCAACGCTGGTTACTTAAACCACAGCCAGAAAGGACCAGAGCTGTGGGGGGCACAGTGACTCACACCTGGAAGCAATTCAAAGAGAAAGGAATTTTACCTCTTGACCTGGCAAGGGCTTCTGGGAAGGATCTGTGATGGGTGTTGGGAGACCTTCGATAGATGGGCTTCAATCTTCTGAGCATTCATTCACTGTGTGGCCCTGAGCAGGTGTCTGAGCGTCTCTGAACTTCAAGCTTTTCTCTGAAATTGTTCTTAAAAATTCATCATGGAGGTTTGGAAAATTCGAACAAGATTGTGACTTCACGAGTCGATGATAAAGGTACATGCATAATAATTTAAAAAAAAAAAAAACACTGAAGGGCATAAATAAAACAAAACAGTGATATTCAAACAATACTGAATTGGTCAGAAATAATCAAGAATACTGATGAAACACCCATGTGGTACCTGGTGCTTCCATAAGCCTGTCAGACACCTGAGTGGGCCCGGCCAGATACCCAAGTGAGCGGTTAGAGAGGAAAACTGGCTCGCCGGCTGGCTATGGGAGCAGGGGACAGGAAGAGCCTGAGCTGGGGGAAGTCACTGCGGTCCACTGCTCCAGGGAGAGAGGCAGGTGAAGCTCCAGAGGCAGAGAGTTTCCAGAGTCTCTTACTGGTTCCACCCTGCACAAGAATTTTTTTTTTTCAAATTACCTCCACCATAAAGCTAAAATAAATAAATAAAAGGATAAAATAACAAACTAAATCCAGATATTGAAAGACAAATGTCCCCCAAGTGTATCCTCGTGGATGGAAATAGCCAAGGACCACAGAGGGCTGGCTCTCATGGAAAATCTCAGGCAGCCCTCCTCCCATGTGCCTTGGTTAGGCCATACTCCCTCATGTGCTGGGCTCTTTGTCTTTGGTCTCAGGTAGCCCAGGCTAGCCTTGAACTTCCTATTTAGTTGAGAAATGACCTTGAATTCTGGTCCTTCCATGTCCCTAGTACCTAATCACAGACATGAGCCGCCATGCCTGGTTTATATGAAGCTGGGGTTTGAGACCAGGGCTTTGTGCATGTTAGGCAAGCACTGGACCAGCTGAGCCACATCCCCAAACTTGCACCTGAGACTCTGGAAGGACAGTTCTGAGAAACCCGAGTGGCTAGGGATGAGGTACCAAAGAGCTTTTCTCCCTCAAGCCTTTGCCCCACGTGGGATTCAGTAATGTTTGCCTGGGTCATGGCAGTACCCTGGTTAAAGTGCAAATTCAGAGCGAGGGCTACTTGCTCGGCCTGATGCGAAAGCTCCAGGAGGCGTGGCTGCAAGAGGTTGTGTGTCTGGAGGAAGGCATTGTGTGGTGCCTGGTGACACCTGCTACTGTGGAATGGAAGGCCTCGTGGTGACAGGTGTAAGGACATTGCTCATAGCCACATCCTGTGGCTGCTGGAAGAAATTCCCCAAAGGTGCTGGCTGACCACACATCCTCAGAGTTCCCAGAGGTCAGACGTCTAAGCCAGTGTTCGTCGGCAGAGTGGGCTCTTTTCTCAGGCTCGGAGTAAAACCAGTTTCTTCCATTTTTCTTGCTTCTAGAAGCTTCCTGCACCCCTCAGGGTGCCCGTCCCACCTGCCACCACCCTATTACCTGCCGCTTCCTCTTCTGACCTCTTCACCTCTGTCATGTAGAAACATGTGTAATTCGGTTGGACTCACCTTGCCTGCCCAGAGAAATCTGCCAGGCTCAGATCCCTGGCTTAATCACAGCTGAAAAATGTTTTGGCCACATAAAGGTTCCAGTCTGAGGTTGCGGGGGCTGTTGGGGATGTGGTCAGTTGGTAGAATGCTTGCCTAGCGTGCATGAAGATCTAGGTTCAATTTCTACAAACTGGGCACGGTGCTGCACGTCTGCAACCTTAGCACTACAGAGAGAGAGAGAGAGAGAGAGAGAGAGAGAGAGAGAGAGAGAGAGAGAGAGAGAGAGAGAGAGAGAGAGAGGAAGATTGGGAGTTCAAAGTCGTCCTTGGCTACATAGTGAGTTGGAGGCCAATTGGGACTGTGTAAGACTTTGTCTTAAAAAAGAAATAAAAAGGAGGAAGAGTAGGAAGAAGAGGAGGAAGAGGAGGAGGAAGAGGAGAAGGAAGAAGAGGAGGAAGAGGAGGAGGAAGAGGAGAAGGAAGAAGAGGAGGAGGAGGAAGAGGAAAGGAGGAGGAGCAGAGATCTTACTGTTATCTTGGAGGGTCATCGTGTGAGCTACTGTGTGTCACCTCTCAGGATAGGAGTCCCTCGATCAGCAGGACAGACAGTTAAATAGGACATGTGGCTTCCCTCTCAGTCCCCATCCTTCACCTTCTCAGACCTTCATCAATGCCTCAGAAGATGCCACTGCTCTTGGGGACATGTCTGCCTCATCTCCAGATATACAAAGGATGACTGAGCCCTTGGAGGCGTAGAGGGCAGTAGACAAGGTTGTAGCTCTTCAATGGGGAGGCCCCAGACAAGCTTCTGAGCCTCTTGTCCCCGGTGCCCCTGCTCCTTAAATGAGCAGCGTTGGGGACGGCACCTCCTTCAGGCTCACATCGGAGAGCAGGCTCAGCTGTACAGAGCATGAGGTGCTCAGCACGCCCAGGGCAGGAGCTCCGAGCCAGCCTGGCCATAGCACTCACCTGCCTTCGCCAGGGTGGCAGGACAGTTGTGACCCATCTGAGAGAGGCCGATGGGTGTGGACAGTGCAGAGATTTGGCTGCTGCTCTGAGTCTATAGGCTCTGTCTCCCTAGAGAAAGTCACCAGTGTAATGCTGTCCAGGGAACACAGAATGCTCCTAGCACTTATGGGCTGGGTCCCTGATGCCAGTCTGGTCCATGAGGCTATCCATCAGCCACTTGCTAAGAGAAGAGCTTGAGACAAACTCCCATGGGAGGCATGGGTTTCTGAACCTGTCTCCTGTGGCCTACATCCTGGGGACTATAGGGCAGACCTGATGTCTTTAACTTATCAGAAACTTAAGTGAATCAGTGAGAGACCTGGTGATGTTGGCTTATGACGTCCACCAGCGCCTTGTGCCAGGAATCTGGGAGAGGAGCTGCCTCTCTTCCCAGCAAGGCTGGTGCATTCTGGGAGATGCTCTTTCTTCTGGAATCACGCGGGTTGTTTCTTCCCTGGACTGCTTCATCTCTTAACTTTGACGCCATCACAGGAACTTCAACATCTCAAGACACTAGGGGTGCTGGCTGGGGTTTAAAAAAAAAATCACAACTTATTGGATGAAGTATACTTTAACCCCAGCTCTGTACTGGCTGTGTGGCTTTGGAAAAGCAGCTTTGCTTCTCTGAACCTGAGCGTCTTTCTTCATAAAACCAAACAGGAAACTATCAGATGGTTGCTATAGTTTATGTATCTTTTGGGTGTGATTTTTGAAGGTTCTTGTGTTAGAAGCTGGTTACCCAATGGCAGTCTTGAGGCCACTGGGTCCCTAGAGATGCCTGGGGTCTATAAGCCAGTCTTTGGGAAAGGACTTGAGTTCAGTTAGTTGCTGGGAACAGGAGAGGTCATGGTTTCACACTATAGACCAGGCTGATCTGGAACTCACAGTGATCCTCCTGGCTCAGCTTCCCAAGTGCTTGGGTACCAGGCAAGCATCTTGCTGTCAGTCACAATGAATTTCACCCCATTAGCGATTCTCTGATCTTTCAGATGGGTTATGAACAAATGTCACATGCCTGTCCGTCTCCTGAACTGCACCACACAGAATGGGCCCAGGAATGATTTAAAGCAAACTCATCAAGGTGAAAAACAAAACAAAACAGAAATAATTCATTTGCCTGTCACTCTGTTTTCATGATGACACACTGCAGAACCTGTCCGCCTAGCCCGGGGAGTAGCCTCGGGGACTCAGCCTTATGGGAACCAGTGGCTCGGGACACAGGGTTAGCTGACACACCAGATTTGATTGGGAATCTTGACCCAACTGTTTACTAGTTGTGTGATCCAGGACAGAGATGACGGGGTGTTGGGACTCATCCCATCTCCAGGTGGCCGGAGTTTCTGGGTGAGTGCCTTCCGGTCCCTGATTCGGACTCACACAGAGCTGGTAATGCCATGCTGTTTCTAAGATCACCTATCTCTCTCTCACTGTCCACTCCCAGGCTTTGTGGTGCCCACGTCGCCGGCCTCTGGCACCCCAGCCCTCCTACCCTCTCTCTCTTCCCTGTTTTCCTAGATGTCTAATCACAGAGATCTCCCTGGCTATAGAAATAGGCATCCAAATACCTTTGGGCCTCAGTCCAAAATTCTCTGCCGGGCAGGACCCCAAAAAGAGCTACAACTCAGAGTTTTCCTGTCACCCCGACAAGGTGACAGTGGGCCTCGGTGACAAAAGCAACTCCGGACTGAACTTGGCAGGTCCCGCTGGAACTCCTCAGTGATGTCGATGCAGCAGAGGCCATGTCCCCAGGGCAAAATCCCTTTCCCAATCATGCAGCTTGGCAGACAGTAGGTAATGCTGAGGCATGGCCAGCAGTCTCTGAGGCAAGGCGAGCCCTCACATTGGTCTGGCGAGCCATCTTCCCAGTAAAGCTGAGGGTGGCACCAGGAGTCCAAGGCTTGAGCTCACTTCCCAGTCCCTAACCTGCAGAACAGCCCAGCATGGCTCAGAGGACCAGCTTGGGCTCTCTGCCCTGCAGCAGCCGAGAAGTCTGTTTGCAGGGTTTGTGGTTTTGAATTCTCAGTTCGGGGAAATGGGATGTGGCAGCGGCTGTCAACCTGTGCGTCCCCCTTGGGGATGGCATCTCAGACATCCTGCATATCAGATATTTATATTACAATCCACAACAGTGGCAGTATGACATTTGTGAAGTAGCGACGAAATAACTCCGTGGCTGGGGGTCACTACAGCCCAAGGAACCGTGTTAAAGGGTCGCAGCGTTAGGGAGGTGAAAGAACCGCTGGGACCACTGAGTCAGTCGCCAGTCCTTACTGTCTGTTTTGTTTCACTGGTGGTCTTGAAGTTGCAGTCTGTGGAAATTGGGTCCGGCTGAGAATGAACAGCCGTGACTCACCCTGGCCTGCGCCAGGCAGAGGGAGCACTCTGATATTTGAGCCGAGACTTCCTCCCCCCAGTATGGCTAGGCTGACCTCTCCTGGGGAGGACCAGAGAGCTGGGCATCTGCAACCTCAGACCTGCCATGGAGTGATAGGATGGAATCACCTTTGTTCTCATTAGCATCCGAGAACAAGATACGGGTACCCCATGACTCCTGAGTGAGATCTTAGGAATCCTTTCCTGTCAGTATCTGCCTGGGCCTGGACTTTCCCTTGTTGATGAAGATATGGGCTCAACATGGGAATTCATTTGCCCAGCCTACGGGCATTTCTTAAGGGCCTGCTGCATTCCTGCCACAGAGTGCCGGGAGTCAGGCAGACAAAAGCAGCCTTTCTGGGATTTGAGGCTCGGATCCGGGCTCTCACGTGAGAGTGGCCTGTCTTTCTCCTCTTGGGCATTGGCCTTTATGCCTCATGGTTTTGCTGGGGGTGCTTGTCTGTCCATCAAACAGTGACCTGGATGTGTTTCCATTTTCTTCTTTGGGGTTGTGGTGGGCACGGAGAAGACCATGGAAGGGTTGGGGACCAGTGTGGACTGTCCTCACTCTACTGCCCAGGGTAGTTCTCTCTCTCTCTCTCTGTGTGTGTGTGTGTGTGTGTGTGTGTGTGTGTGTGTGTGTGTGTGTGTGAGTGTGTCTGTCTGTCTGTCTGTCTGTCTGTCTGTCTGTGTGGTATGTGCACTTGTGTGCAGTTGGGCATGCCTATGTATATGGTGGGATGGCAGAAAAGGGTGTCCTATGTCCTGATCTATTGCTCTCCATCTTATGCCCATAAGAAACGGTCTCTCCTTCGAAACCTGGAGCTAAGCCTGCAGGCAACAAGCCCCAGCGATCCTATGGTCGCCAGCTTCCACAGGCACACACTGCTCTGCCTGGCTTTTTACCCGAGTCCTAGGGATTTGAACTCAGGTCCTAATTGCGCGTACAGCGAGCACTTCGTCGGACGCGCCATCTCCAGAGCCTCCCCTTGACTTTTTCCACTGCCCCTCCATATAGAGGCCCACCTCAAGCTCCCAGCCTCCAAAAAGGTGTCTCACTATGAATCCCTCACAGAACCAAAATGCCCACGGCTGCTTTAGAACTTTGTCTCTTGCTTACACAGGGGGATCCAAAACTGGTGGTTTTAGCGTGGCAGCTGCGCAGGAGTCTGCCCAGAGCCTCCCCAGTAGCCCCGGGTAGGGGACCCCTCTTCCCTCTGCTAACAGAGCATTTTAAAATCCAAGACACAGCGCTATTCCTGTGTCTCCAGGCTGTCTCAGATGTGAATGGTGATGAGCAGGTCCTGCCCTGGGCTCTAGAGAACAGCTTGTCAGAGCCGGATACCCCTATCTGCCCCCACTCCGGATTGCTACTTGTTAAGGACATGCTGAAGGCTTTGTGGCCCAAATCATCTAAGCATAAAATTAGCTTCTGTGTATATTCGGCAAGGGAAAGCAAACTGGAGGCTAAATATATACCACAGGTCCACGAGCAGTCAACAAGCCAGATATAAGACAAACATCAGGCCAGTGGGAACCAGATTTTCTCAGACCGAGGGGCTCATGGGTTGGAGAGCATGGGCTCTGAAGAAGGCAGCCACTGGAGTCCCGGCCCTACTAGGGTGTACTCAGATGGTTCAGTGCTTCCTCGGTTTGCTTAAAAGGCCCTGGGTTCCAGCCCCAGCACCACATAAACCAGATGTGGTGTGATCCCAGCACTTGGGAGGTGGAGACAGGAGGATCAGAAGTTCAAGGTCATCCTGGGGTATACAATAAGTACAAAGTCAGTGTGGGCTACATGAACCCTTGTCTCGAAAAACCAAAACAAGCAGCCTGTATGTCTGACAAGGTGGTCCCCCTGGGCCGACTAGGGCTGTCTCTGTGCTTTGTATACTACAGACACACAGCTTCCACACGCCTGCGCGCAGACAGCACGGAGCATGCACATGTAAACCTGGCGTGTGTGTTCATACACACCCCTGATCATGCATTCGCAGTTATGCAAGTGTACCTGTTCGTACATAGCCATGCATACAGACACGCATACTGTGCCCATGAACACAGCTGTGAATTCTGCATGTAGCCCTTTCACACCAATGAAACTTCCCTTCTTTGAAGCTTCCAGAAGCTCCAGCCCAAGCTAGGACACACACACACACACACACACACACACACACACACACACACACTGCCCATCTCCAGAGCTTGCATGCTTTCCTCCATTTCTTGTCATTCTTTGTCTCTGCTTCCCCAGTGTCCCCTTCCTTCTCCCCTCCCCTCCCCCGCCCCGGCATCTGCAGGGTCTCCCATGGACCTTGCAGGTAGCCAGATACACCAGAAACATTTACTGGGTGGAAAAAGGGAAGGCGAGGACTTCAAGCTGAGAGAGGATGTTGTCCCAGATATTTTTAGAGTCATTTTTTTTTTTTTTTTAACAAAGCGGAGAGTTTCAGATGAAGGCGAAAGTTTAACAAGAAAACATCTCCGCGGCATCGCGTTTCGCCCGATCAGCTGTGCTTTCAGAAAGGTTGGAAGGAATGCAGGGTTGAAAACAAGGCTTGTCCATCACAAGCATCGGCTGGGCAATCCTGCTCAGCAGTTTCCTCCCCACCCTCTGAATGTATGCTGGGCAGACTGGGGCCCTGCCCTCTCCTCCTCCATGACCTCCAAATCTTTCCAAAACTACAGCCTCCTCTAGGTTCCCGAGCTCACTGAGGGTTCCCACGGGTCTTTGAGTGGCTTCATCGGAAGAGGGTTGTTTGGTGGTTTGCATTAGTTTGGGGTTCTCCCGGACATGGAAGATGAGGAATGGGAAGACATCTGCCTCCTTCAGGATGTGGGGAGATGGGGCTGAGGCAACGCTTTTCTTCCTGAGCTGCCTTACGGCCTCCGTTCATGTCACTGGACGTGAGCACACACGACTCAGTTGAGACTCTTGCTGTGTGGAGAGCCGAGAGGACAAGCAGGGGACCACTGGAAGACAGGCCCATCCCCAGTAGCTAGTGGAGCATACTGGAATACCTGGAAAGGGGGGTGGGTAACCTGGTAACTGGGGGGTACTTGGAAAGGGTGTGCAAACTAAGGTGGTAAGGCCACATGGCCAAGGAGGCAATGCTCATGGTTCTAAGAGAAGGGATTTTTCCACTCCATGACAGTTAATAGGGAGCCAGTGAGGGTAATATACCAATCCCAGCAGGCTAACTGGATAGGATTCATTACTGCTGCATCCTGCCCCTACCCCTCCAGGTGACCCCCCCCCAGGTGACTGGGATATGACTGACTCTAGCCCAGCAATGACATCTCTGTCTCTCACACTTGTCCCCCACGAGGGCTGAGAGCAGACCACACTTCATTAAACCTCACTGCATGTTGCAGCTGCTCTGAGCACTGATCTCACTGGCTTCCTGCAGGGACAGATCTGGTGGTTTTCCCTTCTAGCACAGGGGTGGTGGCTGGAACATCTGGAATGTATTAGAGGTAAGGCCAGGGCGGAGGCTGGTGGCTCAGCCCTGCCTGGTACCTCCTTCACAGAGAACCTCCCCAAGAGAGAGCTGATCCCCTCTCATCCCCTCTCTTCCTCAGAGCGCTCATCTGCTCCGTTTATCCCGGACACCTGGCATTTGAAGAGAGCCTTCGACTGAGAGTCTGCGGATGGTTTCTCACTGTGACAGCGGAGAGTTCCTTTGCTGCGTGGAAGGACTGTCTTGACACTGCTGCTTTGTCACGTACTCTCTCTCTCTCTCTTTGAGCCGGGGTCTCGCTCAAAGAGATTCCGCTGTCATGATGGCCCAGTCCAAGGCCAACGGCTCACACTACGCACTGACGGCCATCGGCCTGGGGATGCTGGTCCTTGGGGTCATCATGGCCATGTGGAACCTGGTTCCTGGTTTCAGCCCTGCGGATAAGCCAACGGCTCAGGGCAACAAGACGGAGGGAGGTGGTGGCATCCTCAAGAGCAAGACTTTTTCAGTGGCCTACGTGCTGGTCGGGGCTGGCGTGATGCTGCTGTTACTATCCATCTGCCTGAGCATCCGGGACAAGAGGAAGCTGCGGCAGAGCGAGGAGCTGGCCAGAATTCAGCAGCAGGCAGGAACCGTGCCCCCCTCCCAAGAAGAAGACAGGTGAGATCCAAGTGACCTCTCCCTCCAGCCTAGGGTAGGGACACACTTGCACGTAGGATCACCGAGAGAGTTCATTACTCCACGAGTCTGTGTTTCTACTCTCCCCCGGGAAGGTGCCTCATATCATTTTCACAACTACCCTGTGCTTACTAGATGCAGGCTTCCCAAATCCGGTAGCTTAGGTGGATCATAAGGGTGTAGCACAGAAACTAGTGGGGGCTAGGGTCCCAGGGCTCTAGGCTGTTTGTCTCTCTGTCCCAGATGCTGAGTGTGTCTACTTGAATTTAAAAGGTCAAGTCACAATATTTCCCCTTGGCCAAAAATATAACGAACGTATTTAAGTGATAGACACTAGATAGGGCATATGTAATAAAGGTTGGCATCTCTCTTAAGGTGCATTTCTGTTGCTGCGATCAAAGCACTCTGACAAATGCAGCTTAAGGGAGAGAGGATTTATTTAGCTCACAATGGCAGGTCTATCATTTTGGGAGAGTCAAGAAGGCAGGACCCCCACCGTCAAGAACTGAGAGCAATGAGTTAATGTGCACAGAGAGTCCTGCACTCAGCTCTGGGTCTCCTTTCCAGCCAGTCACGGATGCTACCACCCATGTTCAGGGTGTACCTTTCCACCTCCACTGGTCAGCACCACACCCTGCACACACAGATGCAGGCGTTCTCAGAGGCAAGCGATTCTAAATCAGTGGTTCTCAGCTTGTAGATCGCTACCCCTTTGGCAAAACTCCATTTTCAAAAGTATTTATATTGCGATTCATAACAGCAGCAAAATTACAGGTATGAAGTAGCAATGGGAACCATCTTATGGTGGTGTGGGGGAGGGGGTCACCATAACATGAGGAACCGTGCTGAAGGGTTGTAGCGTTAGGAAGGTTGAGAACCACTGCTCCAGCTGGTATCAAACTGACAAGCTTAGGCAGTCAGCACATCTGTAGTACATGTTCTTCTCAAATACACAGTCAGCTTAAAGATGGAAGGTTTGTTCTGTCTCTCATTGTTGACTCATGGATGGGAAGGTGCGGCAGCAGGAGCCTGGGGTGGGTGGTTACATCCTGTGGGAACTCAGAAAGCAGAGAGAGATGAATGCTGGTGTTCAGGTCTCTGCCTTCTTCCCCTGCTTCATCCGGACCCAGCCCATAAATGGTATTTCCCTCATTTGAGTCAGGTGGGTTAAAACTCTCTGGAAATAGCCTTGGCCCCCACATGCATGGCTTTGGACTCGATGGGGCCACAGGGAATGACCATGTGACAACCACAGGTAAATCTGGGACTGAGTGGGTCATGCACAGTTCAGATGGCGAGGCACCAGGCAACAGTCAGGAAACTCACCATGTTAGGGGGTCTCTGTGAGGGAGCAGCCTGAGGCTGCAGTCGGTACTTTCTGCTCCTACTGGTCGACCCTAGACCAGGAAGAAGGCCTTGCCTTTTGACATGGCCCTATTTATGTAAATGATGCACATTGACTCGGGGCTTTACCTACTCCCAGAAACCCTCACAGACATCCCAGAGATGTGTCTCCTAGGTGTGCCATGGACATTATGGGGCCAGCAAAGTGGTTCTGTGGGTAAAAGGGCCTGCTGCCAATCTCGGGAACCCACATGAAGCTTGTCCCTCACCTCCATATGTGTGCCATGACAGCACTTGGGAGAACATGTACATATAAATGACAGGTAGATAAAAGACGGCTCCCCCGGCCATGCTGGCCTGTGTCCTTTAATGCAGAGCAACCCCCACAACCCCGAGTATGAGGCATTATGGCGGCACTGCCTTTAGGAAGGCTCCAGCACGTGAGACACTGTGCGTGGGCTCAAGGGGAACAGTGGCAGACAGACAGGGTACCACGACACACTGCGTGATTACCTCTGGGTTGCAAGATCAGAGTTTTGGTTTTGTTTTAAGGAATGCAGGTGGTGGGATTTTCAAAGTTTGTATTTTCTTCCTTTAGATGTCATATATAGCAAGGGGAGAGGGTGCTTTATGTCAGAAACATGGGTCTTGTTTTTTTCCTTTCTTTCTCCCTCCTTTCCCCCTCCCCCTTTCTCCCTCCCTCTTTTTCTTTCTTTTATCCCTTTTCCCTTTTCCCTAACCCTAACCCTTTCCCCCTCCCTTCTCCCTTCCTTTTCCTCTCTTCCTTCCCCCTCCCCTCCCCCTCTCCCCCTCCCCCTTTCTCTCTGACACTATCTATGTAACCATGACTAGCCTGGAACTTGCTATGCTGACTAGGATGGCCTCCAACTCACAGAGATCCACCTGCTTTTTCCTCTCCAATGTTAGGATTAAACCATGCCCTGGTCTCATTTTCTGACCCTGAAAATACACATGCAGACTAGGGATGTACCACAGTGGTAGAGCACTTGTCTTCCTTGGGTGATGTCCTTACCCATCTCCACCACCAAAAAGAGAAGAGGGAAAAAAAGACAATATTTGCTATTTTACTATTAGTCCAAAGAAATAGAGCCAGCTACCTGCTGCTGAATGACAGGGACACATTCTGAGGCATGTGGGGTCAGTGACTTTGTGTGAACTGAGATATTTACGGTGTCGCGGGGTCACATAGCTCATGTACCAGCCCCCCCTCCCGTGTGCTGTCCCCTACGGAGCCAACTGTGACAGCATAAAGGCACGTGGCTGTATATGTGATTAAGAAGAGGAGAATCTGGAGGATGTGGCTCAGGTGGTAGAGTGCTTACCTAACATGCCATAGGTCCTGGGTTTAACCCCAGCACCCCATACACTAGTGGTGCACACCTACAATGCCAGTATTCTTTGAGGCAAGAAGCCCAAAGGTCAAGGTCATCCTCTACTACATAGGGAGCTCAAAGCTAACTTGGGCCACTTGAAACCTTGTCTCCAAAAGAGAGTGAGAACGGCCTAGTATGAAGAATTAGACCATGAGTTTATGGATGTCAGGGACTCTCATCCCGTCTGCGAGTGGAAGCCAGGGAGGCTTCCCACAGGTGTCATTCAGCCTTAGCTCAAGAACCTGGCATTTAGGGGAACTCTTGGGGATCACAGCTAGTTCAGGGGATGAAGAGACTGAGCTGCCCCAGTCCCATAGTGAGTCAGAGTGAAGGCAGAAATCCTCCCAGACACCTTTGTTCTGCTGAGGTCTGCAACAGTCTCGATGACCCAGAGACCTGGGGGAGAGAGCATCTTTTGGGATTCAGCTGAGACCTCGGGGAAGGTCTGCCATTCTGTGGTCATCACGCAGAATTAACCAGCATACACACGTAGTCTAGAAAACATGAGACGTAACAGAAAAGAGGAGAATCAGTTACCCACAATCCCCATCCCTGCTGCCACGTGAATAGGGGTGTACCTTGAAAGTGGGACCGTTCAAAGGTAAAGACCAGTGTGAGGGAGAAATTATCACTCGGATGTTCCTTCTCTACTTGGGGACACCCATTTCTCTTAACATTCACAGCTGTTTCAAGTACTGAAAATTTGGTCAAAGGACCCACCCAGCTGGGCGTTGAGATAAATATTCCGCCTGGTATGTTATGAAATATGAAAAGATTGCTGCCAAATTCACACCCAAACAACTGTGTGTAGTTGAAGTTCAGTAGGGCCTTTGCCTCCTGCCCTTCCATCCCCTAAATCTGTGACCAAGTAGCTTGATCTATGTGCTGAGTGCATTTGTCAATACTGACAAAGACCACGTAAGGAAAGAAGGGTTGACTTGGGCTCAGAGTTGATGGCATAGCCTATCCTACCTGGGAAGAGAGATGTGGGAGCAGAGACAGATGCTGGTACCAAGCTCAGTTTACCCTTTTGATTCAGTCTAGGTCCTCAGCACATGTGATGGTGCCACCCACATTCAGAATGGGTCTTTCCACCTCCATGAACCCAATCTAGAAACCTCTCATGGTCAGGCTCAAAGGTTTCCCTCTTAGGTGCTTCTAGATCCTGTTAAGTTGGCAATCACATTAACCATCACAACCTTGATGTATTTGTTTTCCCATCTGTAAAATGAGCATGATGAAAGCCCTTACTTATTGTGCCTTTGGCAATGGAAAGTTGGTTCTTTGGTATCTTACTGGTTCCTCTATGCTAAAACACTTCCCGATTAATTCTAGAGCCAGCGTGTGGTTTTGCAGAGTTGGTGTGTGTGTGAACCTAGTGTCCAAATGTAACCCTGAGCCCACCTTTTGTGAACGTCCAGTGACTTGAGCATGTGCTGACACTCTGTTTATCATTCCACAGCCAGGAGGAGGAGGAGGAGGCCTCCTCTCGGTACTATGTACCGAGCTACGAGGAAGTGATGAACACAGGCTACCCGGAGAGCAGGGGACAGGAGCAGAACCCAAGGCTGAGCATCTCTCTCCCCTCCTATGAATCGTTAACTGGGCTGGATGAGGCCACCCCCACAAGCACCAGGGCAGAGACAGAGACCAGCCCAGGGCATGCTCCGGAAAGGCAAAACTCCAAGCTGGCCAAACGCCTGAAGCCACTCAAAGTTCGAAGGATTAAATCCGAAAAGCTTCACCTCAAAGACTTCAGGATCACCCTCCCAGACAAGAACATTCCCCCTCCCTCAATCGAGCCTTTGACGCCTCCGCCTCAGTATGATGAGGTCGAGGCAAAGGCCCCCGACGCTCGGCCACCCGACTGAAAGACTCTCTGCATACTCCCTCCTCTCTCACCCTCCACACCAACAGACTTCGCCAAAGCCACTTCAGCCCCACTGAGGAGGTCAAGGCACACTTAGCCACTGTGATGGAGATTCTGGGTAGAGGGAGTTCACTAAGAACCTTCACAGAGCCTCACAGAGTGGGGGCATCAGGATGCTGGGAGTTTGTGATGCTCTGAACCACAGCAAGGCGTGTGGCCTTGGCATCCTCTCCATCTTCTTTTCCCACTTGGGATCATTGCCCACACACTCCTCTCCTGAGCTGGGACAGGATCCCTAGTGACACGTTTGGACCAAGGTTGTCTCCCTTTGCTTCCACCACCGTTGCTGTGTTTCAAGAGGAAACAAAGTTTTTCTTCTTGCTCTCTTCACTGGAGTTTTGAAGCAGTGGAGAACATGGCTCAGCCTTGGCCAAAAGGATCTAGGACTGTTTTGTGAATAAAATGATGGCCGTGTGGGGGTTGAGTCATGGAGGGGGTTCCCTAGAGGCTCCTGGTGCTGCTGGTTCTTTGAGGGTCCAAGGCCTGATGATCTCCAGCTCGGGACACAGAAGACAATTGTCTGATTCTGTACCCTGGTCTGCTGTGGGCAGTGAAGGGCGGGAGAGGAAGAGGCTGCTCCAAGCCTTCTCAACCACCATGCAACTGGGCATTTTATAATAAAGTGTTTTATATGTAGCACACCTGACCTCTGAGTCCTTTTCTGCAGGGGTGGTAACAATGACAGCTCGTCACCATGAACACCTAATTCACAGGGGAGCTGTGTTCTAAGAACCAGCTGTGTCACCCCATATCACCTCTACCCATGCTTGGTTTTCTCGTTATTCTGTGGGTTAGCTCGTGGGCTTGGGTTAGCTGAAGCACCCCATATTGCAACACTAACAAGAAACTCTGAGCTCAGACCCAATGGCTCTGGAATCTGAATTCTTACTTTCTCTCTCTGCCAAGAAACTTGGTAAAAGAACACAAACCACTTGCAAGGAGACTTGAGGCTGCCATTATCAACGCACAGACCACATAGAAGGAACTGGAAACTTCTAGCAGTGCCCCACTCCCAACCCTAAGCAGCAGCCCCAGGAGATTAGCCTGTCACCTACCCCTGGAACTGACTGGAGATAGATATGTCCCCTCTAGGAGGGGACAGTGTCTACAGTACAGTACATACCACTGTGAAATACCCCAGTGACCACAGGCAATTAAGGAAGGGAACAGAGACCTCTGCACCCAGATCTTGGTCCTGGAGGAAAGCCTGGGACAGAGTCCCTAGTCCAAAGGATTTCTGCTTGGAGCAGCCTGCTGGGAGTCTCACTCGCTCCTTGGTTTCTGGGAAGGAGGAAGTGTTCTGGGTTCTAAATGTCTTACAATAAGCTCTGGGAAGCTAGAAGGCAAATTACAGTCTTAACACCAAGCAAGATGGGCTGAAATTAATAGGTACAAGTCAGAGTGAAAGGCTGAGCTGGAAACATGGCTCAGTTAGTAGAGGGCTTCCCTCACCTACAGGAAACCCTGAGTTCCGACTCTACAACCACATAAACCAGATTGGCAGTAATTCTAGCATACAGGAGTTGGAGACAGGAGGATCACGAATTTATGGCCATTCCATTATTTATGAGTTCAGGGCTAGCCTGACCTACATGAGATCCAGTCCACCCCATCTCCAAAACCAGAATGTGTAGAAAAAAGTCTCTCTGTGTGTGCATGTGTGTGTATGTGTGTGTGTGTGTGTGTGTGTGTGTGTGTGTACACACCACTGAGAACCTGTGGAAGTAGTTCTCTCCTTCCCTGCTGTGTCACAGGGATTAAACTCAGACTGTCAGGCACAGTGTGGGATGCCACAGCATCTTTTATGGAATTCCCAACTCTCCCAAGGACAAGAACTGAGGACTCTCAGCTCACCAGCAGCAGCTTCATTCTTTCTCCAGAGCAACTTCCCCTGTGTCCCTCCCTCGCCTTGGCCCTCATGATGGTCCCACCATTTTGTTCACCTCGTACTCAAATGAAATTCATTTCTACAAGTTGTCCTTTGGTTCTTTACATATACACCATGGTATGAGTGTGCCTACGCACAACACAAACAACATAATAAACAAAGGGAAGAATTTTTTAAAAAGAAAATAAACTCTCATACTTAGAGATCAGCCTGAGCATGTCACTTACGTCTTAAAAAGTGTGCCTTTGAAAAAGAAAGAAAAAAAGAGAGAGAGAGCGAAAGGTAACTTTTACAAAGCCTATTTTCCTATTCTTCCACCATTGTAGACTTAAAGTATAATTCTCTGTAATGTTATAGGAATAAACTTCTGTTCCATTTCTCATATGTGCATTGGTCCCAAGCTTGCCTTTAACAGAACTTTACAAAGTTATAATGACCTAAAATTTATTAACGTTCTATGAAAGATACAGCAAAGATATGGTCAACAGTACCTACAAAGTCAAATACACTCTGGGAATTTGTAGATCGTTTAACAACATGCTCCAAGACAACAGGGAGCATGTAACAAAATAAAACGACCAGAATACAGTTTTAGAAGCAGAAATCATGGCGTGGCTTTTCTGGGTTATAAATCTTCTTAGGATGAGGAAAGGAAGAAAACTTCAGATAAGATGGTGTGGTGCCCAGAGATAAGCCTCAGCGCTGTGAAGAACTCAGGAACTGTGTGGAGTTTGAAGAGCAGGTAAATGTTCTCAGTCCCTGTCCTTGCACTGTCGTATCTGAACGTGCCCTCGGCGAAGGTACCCAGTCAAGGACAGTCACCTGCATCTGTGAGGAAAATAATACACTGCAAAGACTGAAAATTCGCTTCTTAAATAAAATCCAATAAGCTATGTGGATAGTGTTTGCATGGAAATGAAGAAGGGTTTGATACAAGCTAGTGCATAAATGACAGCCAAGATATCAGATTTTCTGCTTCCTTCAAAGTTAAATGATAGAGATTGAAATTTTTTATTTCCAATAAATTTCTCGTTTGCTTTAAAAATCAGATCCCAAGGACTAGTCCACAAGTTATTTGGTTTGTTGTTTTGGTTTATTTTTGTACAAGCACACCATGTGAGCCTTTGCAGAGAGTATATTCAGTTTAGCCTCAGAGTCTGCATAAAGGCAACAGAGAAAGGGTTACAGAAAGACACATCTTACAGGAAATGCTATGGGAGGAAGACAACCATTTAGTGACTTTAAAGGTAATGCTGAGGTAGACAAGATGGCCCAGCAGGTAAAAGTAATGTAGAATGCTGAGGTAGACAAAATGGCTTGGTGGGTAAAAGTAATGGAGCACAAGCCTGATGACCTAAGTTTTGTCCTTGACTCTTACACATTGTCCTCTGATATCCACACATGGGCTGTAGCAAGTATCACACACACACACACACACACACACACACACACACACACACGTGTGTGTGTGTGTGTGTGTACATTAAATAAAGGAATAAATGTACTTAAAAAAAAAAGGTTAACAGTAACTCAATGTCAGTGAGGTGGCTGCGTTTGTAAAGGTGACCTGAGTTCAATTCCTAGTGTCTTAGTTAGGGTGACTATTGCTATGAAGAAACACAGTGACCAAGAGCCAAGTTAGGAAGGAAAGGGTTGATTTGGTTTACTCTTCCACATCATAGTTCGTCACTGAAGAACATGAGGACAGAAAATCCAACATGGCAGGAAACTGATGCAGAGGCCATGGAGGGATGTTGCTTATTGGCTTGCTCCCCATGGCTTGCTCAGTCTGCTTTTTTATAGAACCCAGGACCACCATCCCATGGATGGTACCACCCACAATAGGCTAAGCCCTCCCACATTGATCACTAATTAAGAAAATGCACATGTCAAGTTGACAGCGCAACCAGCATCCACAGAGGTATCCTCTGACCTCTGACCCCTCTATGCAAGCTGTATCATGTTTCCTCACCTACGCACATTATGCACACACACAATAACAGATAATTTTTAAAGATTAATGCTAGGTCAATTAAAAACATTCATTTCACCAACCAAAATGCCGCAAAGCAAGCCACAACTGGAACCATAAATTTTAAGACTTTATTTTTATGTTTATTTTCCAAGTTAAAAAAAAAACAAAAACAAAACTTCTGACTTAAAATGTTTCCATTTGCTGAAAGCAACAAAAACTGTCCATTAATCTTTTCCTTAAGCCAATAATAGAAAGGTCTCAAGAGGCTAAGTCAGGGCCAGAAATAAAACCAAAGTAGTGGCTGTGGAAAAATGTCAATGGCTGCATTCTATAAATATGCTGAAGGCAGGCTGTCCCACGGGTCTACTTTGTGGAGACTGGAATACTTAGATATGCATATTTTCCCCCTCTGAGATAGGGTCTGATATATTCCAGGCTAGCCTTGAACTTGCTAAGTAGCTTACGGTGACCTTGAACTTCTGATCTACCTGCCTCTACCTCATGACTGTTGAGGTTACAGACATGAGAATGCTACACCTTACCCAGCTTACGCTATGCCAGGGATCCATTCTACAGTTTGGTGCATAGTAGGCAAGCCATCTTCCCATTGAGTCAACCCCACGCTTGGCCTCAGATGAACCTGTTTGTCTCACATCAATCTTGTCACAGTTGGGGTTGGATGACGCTGACAAAAGAGTGTCCACAGAAGGACTGCCAGCAGCAACCTTAACTTGTCCTCATGAAATGCCAAGAGCATCCCCCAAGTGGACCGTTATTATTTAGATCAGAGTTATCCCCCAAAGGCTTATGAAAAGGCTTGATCACCAGCCAGTGGGTATCGCTGGAAGATGATGGATCCTTTAAGAAGTTGGGGTCTAGGTGAAGCACCTCAGGTCACTAGAATGTCATGGTTTGAATCTAAAATATCACCTATAGGTTTATGTTTTAAATATTGGGTTCTTGGCTATGTAACCATCTAAAGGCTGTGGAGCTTTTGAAAGAGGGACCTGGATGACCTGGATGGCAGAAGTAGGTCACTAGCAGTAGAAGTAGGTCACTAGCAGTAGAAGTAGGTCACTAGCAGTAGAAGTAGGTCACTAGCAGTAGAAGTAGGTCACTAGCAGTAGGTCCTTTGAAGTTATGCGCATTATGATGATTAATATTGATTGCCAACTAGACAGAATCTAAAATCATCTAGGGGCATGTGTATAAGCAAGTCAGAGTAAGCTAATCAAGGTGGGAAGATCCACCCTGAATGTGGGTTGCAACATCCCCTAGGCTGAGATGCCAGATTGACTAAAAAGGAAAAAGAGCTGAGCAATAGCATTCATCTCTGTAGATGATCCTGACTGTGGATGCCATGTGACCAGTCAGCCACTCCTGCTGCCGTGCTTTCCCCACCATGATGGACTGACTGACTACACCCTCAAAATAGGAGCCAGAATAAATCCTCCCTTCCTTAAATGACCTTTACCAGGTTTTTTTTTTTTTTTTTTTTTTTTTTTTTTTTTTTTTTTTTTTTTTTTTTTTTTGCCACAGCAAGGAAAAAAATTAATACAGGGGGTGTGCTTTCAACAGGGATTGAGACCCTGGCCCTCTCTCCTCTCTCTGCTTCCTGGTCACCTGAGATGAGCAACCCTTCCCTACTACATGATCCCACACGATGACCCATGTTACTACAGGCTCCACATCAACCAGATCAACAGTCATGGACCAACACCTCTGGATGATCCTAAGTAAACCTTTTTTTTATGTAAGTTGATTGTCTCGGGCATTTTATTACAGCAACAGAAATATGACTAATTCTTGTGCCAGTCAAAAGTGTTTCCAGATATTGTCAAATATCACCTGGATGGAGGAAAATATCCCTGGACTGAAAACCACATGGAAAAATTAAGGGAAAGGACTCTGAGTGGTAATTTCCATGTTTATACAATGCAATTTCGCAAACAGACTGTGGGTCCGAAGACAGAAAATCTAAGGAGTGGGCCAAGTGCAAAGGCGATCCTGAGAGCAGGGCCTTGGGTAGGAAGGTTCTAGAGTTCATCTCGCCCAACTTCCTTGTGCAGGAAAGTAGAACAGTGATAAAGATCTTTGCTTGCGGGGCAAACCACACTGTGCAAGTATCAGCAGTATGGATACCCAGTGGCTTCCACCTGGGAAAACAAAGGATACAGGGAACACTCGGACAAGGTCCCCAGGGACCCCCGAGGAGGGCACCCTGAGTGGAAGACCTCACTGTGGCTTCCGTGGGTGAAGCATCTCCTGTTCCGATTTTCTGTCTGTGATGAGATGTCTTGAAAAGACTGCAGCTTAGCGAGGACAGGTTTATTTTAGCTTACAATCCCAAGTCACTGTCCATTGTCTCGGGGAAGTCCGGGAGAAACAGATATTCAGATAGGCACGTCATACCCACGATCAATCAAGACCAGAGAGAGCCAAAAGCGTGCTCGCTGGCTTGCTTGCCTGTGCTCAGCTCGAGCTTGATCTGTAAGCAGGAGCACCTGACTTCAAACCCTCGTGCCCTATGTGAAAAGCCAGACATGCTTCCCGTGCCTGTAACCACAGCACTGGGAGAGGGGGGCAGCTGATCACCAGAGCCCACTGGCCGAACACCCTAAGTAGAACAGTTTTCTGTTCAGTGAGAGACACTGTCTCAGGGACATATGGTAGCAAAGCAATAGAAGATACCCAATGCCCTATTCTAGCCTTTTGCACACTTATGCACACTCGTCCCACACAAATACATTCTAAAGACGGGCGCAGCGACACGTACTTACATGAGGAACAAACAGGAGCCAAATCCACAGAAGCAGGAAGTGAATGCCTCTGCAGAGCTTAGGGAGGAGAAAGGAGCCTGCGTTGCAAGGGTATGATGTCAATTCTACAAGGTGACAGGCTTCCCCCCAGCATACAAAAACACTAACACTTGTAAAAGGTATGGTTTAGTGGGTAAAGCAGAGGCTGGAGAGATGGCTCAGAGGTTAAGAAAACTGATTGCTTTTCCAAAGGATCCGAGTTCAGTTCTCAGCCCCCATGTTAGGCGACACCCAACCTGCCTGTCACTTCAGCTCCACAGCATCCAACACTCTCTTGTCTCCATGGGAACCTGCACTTATCTGTATGTGTACACACACATACACTCACATGCACACACACACTATACAAGCATGCATGCACATGCATATACAGACAAGTAATTAAAAGTTATAAAAAATAAATTCTTAAAACACAGGAAGCACGAAATGTTACATTGTATTTCACCACAATTTAAAATGATGACAAGGTTATTAAAGAAAAAGAGAGAACAGTTGATGAAGAATTTAGCATAGATACTTCAGTCTCTTACCACTGATCAACTTTGGCCTCATTAACGATAGAATAACTGGGTTGGCAAGAGGGCTCAGCAGGTTAATGGTGCTTGCTGCCAAGCCTCCTAACCTGAGTTTGATCCCTGGAACCTATGTTGTGGCAGAGAAGAACTAACACCTACAAGTTGGCCTCTGACCTCCAAACACACCTGATCTCTGCCCACCCGACCCCAACACACAATAAATACATGTGGAAAAGAATATTTTTAAGTTGACCAATTAGGGTTCAGTGCAAACAGTGCTTGTTTGGCACACATAAAGCATGGCCTCAGTTCTAGCAGCTCATAAACTAGACAAGATAATGGATGTGTGTAATTCTCACTCAGAAGGAAGACATGAAAAAAGGAAGACATGAAAAAACTGGAAATTCAAGGTTATCCTTGGCTACCTGGTGAGTTTGAAGCTAGCCTGAGCTACATGAGACTTTAGGGAGTGGAGGAAGCCCAGAGAAAATGTGTAAGGAACAGACAAAAGGCTGAGTGGATGTGTGTTGTTAATAGAAGCACCCCAAGTTAAAGACTCTATGCCTCAGTCCCGTTTCCCTAGGTGAGGTCCTGGGTAGAGCAAAACCTTCCTCAGGTCCTATAAACAATTGGCCTTTAGCTGAAGTCAGTGTGAGCAGAAACTATCAAGCAGAGCTTCCTCCACTGGGAAGTTTACAGACGAGCTAAGCCAGCCCCTCATCCAGTAAGCCCCGCCTCCTCGATTCGGATGTGGACAGTAAACCCTCCCAGTTTCTGCAGCTGTTGGTGGTTCACCTCCATCAGAGGGCTTGGCCCAACCGATTCCAGCTTTTCTGTACATGTGTCTGGTATGTCTGTGTGTCCCTTGTTTCTTTATGCCCTTGTCACCCCAGGTAGGCCTATCCCTAAAGCTGTGCAGAGCACACCAAGAGACCTTTTCTCAAGTGGTGGTGATGATGGTGATGGTGGTGATGGTGGTGATGGTAGTGATGGTGGTGGTGGTTGGTGGTGGTGGTGGTGATAGTGATGGTGGTGGTGATGATGGTGGTGGTGATGGTGGTGATGGTGATGGTGGTGATGGTGGTGGTGGTGATGGTAGTGGTGGTGGTGATAGTGATGGTGATGATGGAAGCAGTGGAAATTTCAGGATGCAAGTTAGCATAACCCAGCAGCTCCTTCAAATACCAACAACAGAATCCTGAGAGAGCAGTCAAAAAAAAAAAAAAAAAAAAGATTCCATTTAAAAGAGCAAGATAAAAGGCAGTGTCACCCAGGAAGTGGTGAGTATTAGAAAACACCAATGGAACAAGTTGAGAGAACACAGACAGTGGACAGACCCCGCCCCCAGGTCCATGGCTGGGAAACACCAGTACTTTAAAATGTCCAGACTACCCCAGCTATCTACAGACAGTATAGTTTTTATAGAAACCCCATGTCATTTTTCACAGAAACAGAAACAAAATCATATGTGCATATACATAGAGGCATGCATACATACATATGCATATACATTCCATGCACACTCACTCACACATTCACAGCACACACATTCACACACAGCTTAATACCTAAGGCCAACTCTTTCTGAACTTTACTTAGAGTACATTCTTTATTAAGGAATCCAAACTGTAGGGCTGGCAAGCTGGCTCAGAGAGCAAAGGCGCTTGCTGCTAAGTCTGACCACCTGCCTATGTTTGTTCCCCAGGACCCATATGGTGGAAAGAGAACCAAGTCCCAAACATTGTCTTTTAATCCTCGTATGTGTGCTGTGGAATGCATGCACCTGCGAGTGCATATATGCACGCACACACCACCCACACAAACGAAATAAACAAACAAAATGCATACATTAATAGAGTTGTAAAAGAACGACGCTGGAGGCATTGTGATACCCATAAGGAGGCAGACACTACATCCCTGTCTCTCACTAACTACACAAACCAGGCATTCCTGGGCCCAGGGTGGGATGTCGCATCACACACAGCCTGGCTGGAAAGAACTCAGAGCAGTAGGCTGGCTGAATCTAGGTGTCTGGATCTAAATCTATGCAAGACAGAAACAAGCACTGAAGCCTCCAGGGGCAGCGGAATCCGGGCTAGGAGACTCTACCGGACTGTGTACCTTGTCCCTTTTCTGTTGTGATGGATGGAATGCGCCGACAAAAGGCAACTTAGAGAGAAAGGGTTGGTGCTGGCTTGCAGTTCCAGATCTATCCAGCCAATCACAGCGTCACGTCAGGACCTTATGGCTGCAAGAATTTTGAGGCTGGAGTGCGTGCAAGTCAAGGAGAGGAGGGAGAGATCGGTGAATGGGGCTCTACAGTCCGAGCCCCGCCCCCATGACGTACTTCCTCCAGCAAGGGTCCACCCCCTAAGCGGTCTGTAGCTTCGCACAAGCAGCACCAACAGGGGACCATGTGTTAAGATGCGTGAGCCTGTAGGGGACGTTTCTCATTCCAACCACAACAAGGACTCTAACACATCAGTGATAGGGAGCAGTCTGCAACCTCAGCTCTCGGGACACACGGAAACATTAGGAGTTTGAGGCCGGCCTGGGCTACGTAATGAACCCCCCTTCTCAAAAAATGGGGTGAGAGTCAGAGATAAAGCAACCGGACGTAGCTTTGAGAAAGTGGCACTGCTGGGTCTGGTGGCTCAGGCCGGTAGGATTTGCGTGAAGGAGGCAGAGGCAGGATGATCTGGAGAATGTGACAGTAACCAGCAGGAAGAGGATGGCGGAGAGAACTGGAAGGACCGGAACTAGCCTAAGCCAAAAGTCGGGTGCTCACCAATCCTCATTAGCTGGGTTAGATGTGACAATTTCACAAGGGAACAGAGTGGAAAAAATAAATCTATAAATAAAATAAAAATAAAAAGGGGATGTTGGGAAAATGTGGTAGACCAATATTAGGCACAGCAGGGCTAAACTCTAAATCTGCTTTCATTGAGCCTCAAACCTTTTACAACAAAAAACAAGTTTTTTGTACATAAACAGCCCCAAAGGCAGTTTACAAACACATACTACATAATCATATCACACACACACTATTTACAACCAGTCACATACATACATACACACACATATATATACACACACAAACACACCACACACACACTATTTATAACCAGTCACATACATACATACACACACACATATATATATACACACACACTACACACTACATGCACTCTTACCCATATACATACCATACACACACATGCACACATTACACATATGCACACTTAATCACACATATATTACATACATATACACTATACACAAACACAACACAGTACCCACTCTTACACACACTACACATACATACACACATAGATAAATACATACATGCATATACATACAACACAATGCTAATTAATTAAAACTTAAAATAAATGACCATATTATATCAACGTTCTTCACAGAGCTCTACCCCCTGGAGAGGAGGGGGGCTTTAAATAAGTTTCCCGTCTTCTGGAAGCAGAACCCACGGGCCCTGTAGGAAAAGCACTGCTAACAATCACATGATAATGACGGTGACATCTGTGAACGAAGCATGGGAGAGATTTGCACTGTACATCCTGAGCTCAGTCTCCTTGATCACAATAAAATAAGAAAGAAGATACAAAAACCCAACAGAAAAATTAGGCCAAATATTTGATCCCAGGGGCTTGTGGGTCCTGAAGGAGAACTCCATGGGACACATGCACTTTGGACATGTCCCCTCTGTGGAGAGAAACAGGTCACCATGTGTAATGAAGGTAATTGGGAAGTAAAAGACGCAAGCACCTGCAGAACCCAAAGAAACGCCAATATGTGCTTCACGGTGGGTGTGCGCAGAGCGTGGTCTTGCTGTGGCCGGAGCAAAGTATTCCTCTGTGTACAGGAAGAAAGTCCAAGAGATGATCTGGCTCTCCACCGGAGGGACCTATACACCCAGAACTGGGGACATGGCTCAGTAGGTAAGAGCACCTGAACTTCAGTCCCCAGTGCCCATGTTAAAATAAAATAAATTCAGTGTGGCTGAGGGCACCTAGAATTACAGTGCTTCGGAGTGAGGTGGAGGCAGGGGGTAGCTGGAACTCAGTGGCCTCCAGTCTAGCCTTCTGGGAACTCCAGACACAAAGAGAGACCGCCCCCCAATCTAAAAAAAAAATTAGTCAGAAGAGGACACTTGAATATTCTCTGGCTGGGCTGCCTACCCCCCCCACACACACACACAAATTAAAAAGTCTACAAATCCAGATTTTCAAGGTAAATGAAAACAGTTTGCCCACATTAGCCTTTGTGTAAATGCCACAAGGTTACAATTCTTCATTAAAACCTACCTCCTTCATTACCCTGTGTTTTACACAGGTGTGGAGGATTTGAACTCACGTCCTCATGTTTTTTCCAATGTCAGGTCAGTCTGTGAGCCTCTTTGTAGCAGATAAGACTCCATCTCTAGCTGTAAGGGATGGCATGTGAGCCAATCAGAGACACCGAGAAGCAGAGAGATCTCTGAGAGAATCCTTGGTAGGGCTGGACGTCAGGGAAACCTCACAGATCCCTCTGAGATTCAAAGCTGAAAGGATGTAAGGGCTGGAGCTATGGCTGCCCTGTTATGGTTACTCTCCAGAGATTCCCTCTGGGGTCGGAACAATTGCTGAAAGCCAAAGAGCAGCAAGAGCTCATGACATCTGTTTATGGTGACCAGTGGGTCTGTTTTCTTGCTGGCCTGGGTCATGCTGGTGTTGGGTTCATCATGCTGCAAGTTTTTGATACAATATAAAAACCAGCAATCTTGAGAGCTGACCAGGGGCCACCTTTGAGTCTCAGTACCTGCTTCCCCGCCCCTGCCACACTCAGGCTTTGCCTCCTCGGCTTCTTCCTCCACCTCCCCCTTCTCTCCCTTTCTGCATCCAGGACTCCTGTAAGCTCTTTAAGTCTCGTGTTGAATTCTTCTCCTTTGACCCATCAGACTCTAGAAGCAGAAGGCTGTCTCTCCCGTGTGCCTCATCTTTTCCTCGATGTTAAAAAACAACCGGAAATCATCAACTTACAAAACCGGTAAGGTTTGTTTGGGGACATGGTTTTACAGGTTTCAGGCCCCGTGTTTTGGGTTTGTTATTGCGGTGGAACATCAAGTGTGAGGTATGTGTCAAAGTCGGTTTGCACAGTTTATGGTGGCTGGGAGGGAAAGGAAGGGGGTGTGGCGATGGAAAGAAGGGGGAAGAGAAAGGGAGAGAGGGAGGAAGAGAAAGACCCTTTAAGAGCGTGTTCTCAGTGGCCTACTGCCTCTGAAAGTTTCCACCACGTCTCCATAGCACCATGAATTGGAGATCAAGCCTTCAATGTGAGTGCTGGGAGTCATTTAAGAACAAGGCCACAGCCTTCCTTCTCTACTCCAGTTCCAAGTCCCACAGGGCAACCGGTGCTTCTCCTGGATCCCAGTGACCGGGGATCATTCCTGTCCCTTGGCTCTTGACTGGTCCAAATTCAGGCCTGGGTTAGAACTGACTATCTCTGAGGTTTAAGTTTCTGAACAACACTTGGTTCCCAGGAGAGATGAGAAGACGGGGTAAAAGATGAGGGTGGACCAGGACTCGGGAAGAAAAGAGCGATTGTTCTCAGAGAGAAAGAGTCTATGTTGATTGAATGTGGGGAGGAGACCAGATGCCATCAGTCCAAACGGAATGATTCAGAGGAAATCCGAGGAGGAAAAAAAAATGACCAGAGAGGCCCCAGCCAACCTGTTCGGGAAGGAAGGGGAAAGTTAGAGCCAGGAATGACACAAAACAGCCACCTCATGCCGCACACCTGCATTTCTGAGATGACAAAGGCACCCAGAGAGCATCCTGTAAAATGCCATACATCCTCCAGGAGGTGAGAGGGTGTGACAGGGTGTGACAAAGGGTGAAGTCACCTCAAGCTGCTGCCCGGAATGAGCTCTCTCACGTGATGTGTCTTTACTACTGACAGACACACACCCACTAAGGCCTTCTAGAATTTTCTGTACAGAGACAAGAGCACCTTCATGAAACGTTCCTCAGAGAGCCACTGTGTGCCCAAGTGGACAGGGCATCACTCATCAATCACAAGTGGCTGAGTTATCTGTTCCCACTTCCTGGACACACTGTCCCCATGCCTCCTTCTCTCGGGACCCACAGCTTCTATGAGTGACGAAGTAGCTAAAGCTGATGTCACCCGTTGGTGGTGCAGAAGCCTGCAAAGGCTCCAGGCTCGGGCTGAGACGGCTCAACTGGTAAAGGTGCCCGAGGCCGAGTCTGATGGCCTGAGATCAATCCCAGGTTCTTACATAGTGAGGGCAGAGAGTTGACTCCCTTGGATTGCTCTGACCCCACACACGTACACTGTGGCACTCGTGCCTCCTCTCCCCCAGTAAACTGCTTAAAAAGAGCATAACTTATTTCAAACCACAGAAGGCTCTGGGCCCCTCGGCACTGTCCACCCTTGCTTAGGGCGTCACTCTTCCCCATTCCAGGGGCTCCCACCTTCTCCAGGGTATACCTCTCAGTCCCCTCAAATCTAACCCACTCACTTAAATAAAATAAAAATATAAAGGATAGTGCATGCAGCACACTCCAGACATTGCCCTGAGTACTTGCGACATTGGGTGGACAGAAAGACCTCTGCATGGGTTATCATCTGGTTCCATGCAATCCATGCCTGATCTGGGGTCACGTTCAGGATCTGCTGCCTACAGGAGCTGAAATGTGACGGTTAATATTGATGATTGTTGACTCAACAGACTCTGGGAGGATCAGGGAGACCGTCTTCATCGCAGCCCGGTGTGAGGGGGGTTCTAAACTGGCTCACGCATCCTGTAACTTCCTTTGAGCCAGCCACGAAGCCTTGTAGCTGTCCTCATGGGAGCTGAAGCCAGGACTCACCTCCCACTAGAAAGCAAGAACAGAAGGGGGAACATCCAGAGGTGTTCAGGGAGGGGACAGTCGCAGCCAGGGGAGGTGTCAGGAGAGCAATGGGATTTTGTGGAGGCTTGAACTTGCAGGAGAGGAGTCAGAATACAATGGATAGAACAGGGCAGGGGGCAGACCAGAGGTGGCCCCTTCTCCCTAGACTTTGTCGCTGCCCAGAGGGCTGGCAAGAAGGTAGGAAGCAGGTGTCATTCTTTTGACAGCTGTCAGCTATGGTGCCTAAGACTTGACATTTCCCCTGTCACACTCATCCACAGATGTTCCTTGCTTTACAAACAGGGATGACCCAATATGCTTGTCATAAGTTGAAAATGTCCAACTCGAGGTCAGGAAAGGCTGAGCAAGCATAGGAACATGGGCTTGTGACCTCAGCAGGTGAACTCGGGGACACGTGCTTGTAATGCCATTGCTGGGGGATTGGGAGGGGTAGACAGACAGAACCCCGGGCCTCACTGACCATTTGGCTTAGTATTGTGGTGAACTCCAGGACAGTGAGACCCTGTCTCAAAAAAAAATTTTTTTTTAAAAAGTAGGATCCTGAAGAATGACGGTCAAGGTTGTCTTCGGGCCTTCACATGCACACAGACATACATGCACACATGCACAGACATCCACTGGGACACCTGCACACGGATGACAGGAAGAGACAGAGACAGACAGACAGACAGACAGACAGACAGACAGAATATTGTAAGCCGAAATGCCTTATATACACCTAACCAGCGGGATACTGGGCATTTCTGTGCAGGCTACTTTCCTCAGTGAGGGCGGGACAGACAGCGGTAGATCACCATACCCTGCCTCTAGTCCAGGAAAGACCAAAGTTTGAAATGCAAATTTTGACTCCTCCTAAACTCATAACTCTGTCACACCACTGTAAACCCTAAGTCAGCCATCACAGAACCTACTTGATCGCCTATTGGGTGTGGCCCCCATCCCGGCTCTGTGTCTCCAAGAGTCATTTCTCTGTCAAAAGCACAGCGATTTCACGGGAATTATGAGTGTCGCTGACATTTCCAGTACCTCGCTGCTGCAGTCACCCCCTTAAGTGTCTGTGGGTCCCCGCCCCGCCCCACCCCCTACCTCCAAGCCGCTCAGAACTCACTCAAACAGGTTTGTTAAAGACACTATAAAATGTGGATATTTTCTTCACAGGCAGTATTTTTCATACCCGGCCACTGTTTAAAGCAAAAGTCCTTATTCCCTTGCCCCGTGCAATCTGAAAGTCAGTTCGGCTGACAGCTAAGCATTTCTTCACTTGGGGATGGGCTGGCAGCCACGTAGGATTTCACTGAGTCCAGTAATGTGAACAGGTCTTTGCTGGTAATGCTTGCAAACAGATGAGAACAGGGGCGTCTCTGCCCAGGACACTCATGTCCTGTGCCCCTGGGCTGGCAAGTCAGGATCGGAGTCACAGTCTGATTGTATAGGGCCCCTGGCAATCCATGGAGAGACAGACTAAGACTGATTGAGTAATGGGAGCAAGGGGCTAAGAGGTTAGAAACGGCTGGTCCCTAGGTCACTCCACACCCTAGCACACAATCCTCACCGTAGAGGAAGTGGGTCTTGGCAAGACTGATTTTCCAAGATTCTCCAGCCTCCCGATCCACCTGTCACCACACCCTCTGCACAGCGTCGTCGTAATCACTCTGTTATAAAAGCTTATGTGGCCTCTGAGCCTCGGTTTCTTCTTCTGTGAAAGGAAGCATTCTCGAGTTGCTCGGAACACATAATCATACCCGACTCCCAACCTGCACACACGTGCACATTAGCACACACACACACACACACTCACACACACACGGGGTAGGGTTGGGGGGGGAGAGAACTCTGCTCGCGGCCACGCCCCCTCAAGGCCACACCCCTCACCTGCTGACCTCACCCGCCACGTTGTCATGGCGACGCGCGTACACAGGCCGGGCAGTCGCGCGGGGCGCGGGCCAAGCTGGAGACTCGGCAGAGCGCGGCGGGCCGCCTCTCCTTGGGTCTGGCAAGCAGCTCCCAGCCCGGGGGCCTCTAGGAGGAGAACATAGCCCCAGCTTCCTCCTCCTGCCAGGTGAGTGCGGTCCCAGGGATGACTGGCACAAAGCCGTGGTGAGGAGAGGAGGCGTGTCCCCGCCCCGAGTTCTCCAATACAGGCTCCTGTTTCAGGGTAGCTATTCAGACACGAATCCTTCCTCCTTAAGTGCAGTCACACCCTATCCCCAGAGGCATCCCGATGGAGACCTTAGGTCCCAGGATGTCCACCTAGTGCAGCTGGGATTAGGAGGGACTCCCTCCCTTAGGGGGTTTTCCGACAGCTGGCAGAGAGATCCCTTGCCTGACCTCACATGCCCAGCTATAACTGGAAGGAAAATGCATAGCTGGCTCCCACGTTAAGTAGCCCTCAGCAGAAAATATCTTCCAAAGCCTGCCTCTAACCCATGTCTCAGGGAAGCGGTTTGGCTCATAGCATGCTATCAAGAGAGAACCAACCCACTGTTTAACACCCTCAAATGACTACGGTATTTTCTGGCAGATGGGAGACTGTACAGAGATAGACTAAGGTGGAAAGGCACAGTCTAACTAAGGCACTGAGAGAAATAGGCCAAGCTTCCAAATTTTAGTCTAGGATTGATCCTGAGGGGGGAAGGGATGAAAGGAAGGGTCTCCCCCGCACCCCCGCCAGAGCTGAGCTGCCTTTCAGGTATCATTTGGCAATATTCACAGAACACTTCTATCTGCCTGTTGTGGCAGCTCTGGGCACGGGAGATGAATTAGTAGCCAAATCTGTCAGGATGGCAGAGGGCCCCAAGGTTTCACCCTAAAGCAAACTAAGCTAACAAGGGAGGGAGGCAGGGAGAAGACGGGAGACTCCTAGACCAGAGACTCCCCCTCCCCTGCCCCACCTTGAATGTCCTGCCCCCCCCCCCGCCCAGTCATGCAGGTGTGTGTGCTGGTGAATCCAAGCCTGTGAATCCATTTCCCAGGAGATGAAGATTCAGGAGTTCAAGGTTGTCCCTGAATGCCTTTCCCTGATTAGGCTCAGTATAAGGAGGTGGTGAAGAGCAGGAACCCCAAGTGTCCTCACATCACAGCTGAGAGGGGGGTTTGTTTCTATCCCCAACCTCTGTAACTCTGCTTTCAAGTTTCTAGAAGAAACAAAAATGAGGACCGTTGTACTTAGACCTGGTGTTGAGACATCTCCTGGGCACCTGTTTGTAGCTGGGCTAGAATTGAAACAGAAAGACACATTATCATCAATGTTTTAGGAACGTCCAATGACATGGAAGTGTTTGTTGATTTCTTTTAAACTGTGCGTGACTTTATTTTGGAGTGTGTTGTAAGACAGAAGTGTGAATGGATGGTTAGGAGGGAGAGAAAACACAAAATTCTGGCCACCACCACACCTTCTGTCTACTTTAAAGACCTCGGTACCTTTGACATTTCCATCATAAGATGTTGGAGGGAATTTGTGCAGAGTCCTGATCACATAGAATCCCGCATCTTTCCACTTCACCTTTAGAAGTCAGTCCTTGGACCAGTGAGATGGCTCAGCAGGTAAACCTACTTGCCAAACAAACCTGTGGACCTGCGTTTGATCCCCATAACCCACCCACAGTGGGAGGGGGAAACAGACTCCTGCAAGATCTCCATATGCTTACTGAAGTGTAGATGACCTCAGTAAAACATGCACTCGGAGTTTTAAAGTAAAAATTGAAATCGCTCCCTTTCCTAATTCAGTAATATAGAGAAATGCAGCAGCTTACAGAAGCCTGCTTTCTCAGTGGCGAATGCGAATGCGTGGTGTTTTGAACTCACTGGGAGCTTGTGGGTCTCTGAACTGGAGTTTGAGAGGCCCAGCTTAGCATCAGTAATAGCGGAGTTTGTTGTTGCCAGGCAACCTGGGAGGGAGTAAGTCACCCACGGTGTCTGAACTCGTAAGCACTGGGTCATAACCAAAAGAAATGAGCAGCAGGTGTCACGGATAAGTGGGCTGGAAGGAGGGGGCAGCTACTGTCTGTGACATTCGGGTTGTGGTTGGGATATTTAGAGCTCTGTTTTGTTTCTCTAGCTAAGACATGCCATCAGGGATCTGGAGAGATGACTCAGCGGTTACGGGCCCTTACTGCTCTTGCAGAGGGCCCAGGTTCAGATCCCAGCACCCACGTGGCAGGGCATAGCCGCGTGGAACTCCAATCCCGGGGGATCTGGTGCCCTCTTCTGACCTCTGCACGTTCCTGCATATACCTGGTGTACATACATACATACCCTTGAGTACACACATGTTCACATAAGATAAACACACTATTCCAATTCTCTGTACTGATCACCGTTAGGAGACATGACCTTCAAAATACAAGGCTAGGTCACCACCTGGCCACACCCTGTCTCCCTCTCCCTTGAGATTTGATGTCGATAAGAGACCGGCTCCAGACCACCAGATTTAGAATGTGTTCCTCTAACCAGACCCTTTCTGGACCCTCCTGCAGAGAAACCTGAGAGAATGAAAGCATATTTGAAGAGCGCGGAAGGCTTTTTCATCCTGAATAAAAGCACCACAATTGGCAAGCATGCAGATTCAGACCTCGTCTTACAGGTGAGGTTCACGGCGCACGCCTGTCCCATGTGCCCACAGCTTCCCACAGGGCGGGGTGGACTCTCGTCTGCCGAAGCCCAACCGCCGCATATGGCAAGCAAGCCACCTCTGTCCTTGTGTAGCCAAGATCCACGCAGGAATCTTCCCGATGCCAGAGGGGAGCTGGCGTTGGCTGTCTGAAGGGGATGGGCCATCTGTCAGTTACTGAACACATGTCCTTATGTGTCCCAAGTTGTCCCCTGCCCAGAAGCAGCTTTCTTGGGGAGCTTAGAAAGTGTGCACAGGGCAAGCACACTTAAGTGCCCTTCCCTAGCCTGTGCCCAGGAAAGCATCTTCTTTTCCAATGCCTCTTTGAGGCTTTCCCTCGCTCTGAGCCCAGGAAGCTCCGAGGTGAAGCCCGGGGCTTAGCCTCCTTTAATTGAACTTGATTTTCTGATGACTTGTGGTTTGGTCCAAAGCCTCGACTCACTGACAGCCGACAGCCGAGGAAGTGCAAGGAAGAGATGAATAATGAAAACAGGGACTTGGAGGCTCTTTAAATATTCAAGCGGCTAAAATACTGAAGCACAGAGGCAGGGGGTGGAGCCTCCTCCAGCAGAGGAGCAGGCATCCCGAGACCTTGGCCACATGCCTTTAGTAAGCTTTATTTTGAAACAGGTGAAGATTCACAGAAGGTTCCAAAGACAGTAGAAGGAGAGTGTGCTCCGCCCCTTGCTCTGTGTCCTCGGTGGCTATGCTAGTGGGACGTATGACAGCGTCGAAGCAGTCCAGAGCACAGGCCATGGCGTCTGTGATGCTATTATGGATGCAGATTCATGTGCAGCAGCCAAGATGCAAAGCATCCTACTTCCAGCAGGGACTCCTGCCACCCCACACCGCTAAGCCCTGAAACCAACACTGTCTCCTCCCCATTGATAAGTTCAAGGAAAGATAGAAACGTTAATAATATCGTACAGTGTGTGATCTGTTGAGATCCAGGGTTTAGTTTGGATTGGTTTCCCTTTCCCTCGGGCCCTAGAGGTGTACTTAGGTTGCTAGCTTGTTTCTTTTTTACTGCTGAGTAGTATTCCACAGTATGGACATACCGCTTTTGGCTTAGCCGGTCATATACTGGGCATGGTGATTATTTGTAGTTTGGGGTCATGGTAGTAATTGACTGCCCGTTTTAGTTTCCTCTAGGAGGAAAGGGTTCATTCCGCTTATCCACAGCCCAGTCCATCACTGAGGCACGTCAGGGCAGAAACTAAAGCAGGACAGGAACCTGGATGCAGAGCCTGAAGCAGAGGCCATGGAGGGCACTTATGTACTACTTCCTGACTTGCTCAGTTTGCTTTCTCCAACACTTCCAGGACCACCTTGTGGAGAGTCAGCACCATCCACAGTGGCCCCAGCCATCCATGCCAATCATTAACCAAAAGAATGCTGCACAGGCTCTGGCCAAGGCCCATCTGATGCTGAGGCGTTTTCTTAACTGAGGTCCCCCTTCCAAGATGATTCTAGATTGTGCCGAGTTTACAAAACATCTACCCAGCACGGTGCTGTGTGCTGTACACAGTTTTTGAGTGGGCAGGAATGCCTGGGAATGTGACGGTAGTGGCACGTGGAAATGTCTGTTTGGTAGCCAGGGATACTGCCAAACTTGTCCAACGCGGCCACGTGGCTTTCATCACCACCAGCAACGTAAGAGATGGTCTCACATGCCTCGCCAGCAGCGAATACCATCCACAGCTGTTTCGTTTAGCTACTGAGGGCGACAAAGGCAGCATAAAGTCTCCATATTTGCTTTGTCTCTGATTCTAGAGAGAGGGCATCCAGCATCCTGCCTTTACATAGCAGGTTAGTCAGCATTTCTGGAAGATTTGCCTAATCTCAGAACAAATTCAACCAATTTAACAAAAGCTCGCCATATCCCCTGTGTTACTTTTCTCACACCTGAGCCCTTGTCTGAGCGCATGGTATCCAGGAGAGTTCAATCCATGGTGACTTGACCCTTGCCAGTGTGTGGTCAGAGCATCATGGTGGCAGGGATGAGTGACAGAGGAACTGCCGACCTCATGACAGATAGGAAACAGCAGGAACGTAGAAGACACCAGGGCAGATACAACACAAGGATATGACCCAGTGACCCACTTCCTCCTTTTAGGTACTCCCTCACTCTCTACCCCATCCCCCATCATTCCATCTTACTACAAAGCTGGTCACTGAACTGACGTCCTCAGCATCTCCATGGCAACCACCATCCCAGACACTCCAGAGGTGTGCTTCGCTAAGGCCCAGGGCTAGCTGTCTCGACCTAATCAATTTGACCATCAAAACTGACCGACACGTTTCTTGTGGTCTCCTACACGACAAAGTCTCCATGCAAGAGCACAGAAAACCCAGTTCAGTGCCCACAGTGGGAGAAACCAAGAGAAAGAATCAGTATTTCTTCTGGGCGTATTGAGAGACTTTAAGCCAGGCATAGTGGTATGTGTCTTTAATCCTAACACTTGCAAGGCAAAGACAGGTAGAACTCTGAGTTGGAGGCCAGATTGGTCTACAGAAGACGTCCCAGGATAACCAAAGCTACACAGAGAAACCCTGTCTCAAAACAAGACAGACAGACAGACAGACAGACAAAACAAGCCAGAGGAGGTAGCATGTGGATTTGATGGAACAGGATCCCTCCTGCACCTTTACATGGGTGGCAGAAATTGGACTCAACTGCCCAGTCTGGCATCACGAGCCCTTCTACCTGCTGGGCCCCAGGGATCTTTCCTTTTGAACCAACTCTAAGACTAGAAAATCATAAAGATTGGAAAAGGCACAGGCTTTGAGAACAGAGAAATCTGGGCCTGAACCTCTTTGGCCCATTTCCTCGCTGTGTGGCTGTAAGTGTATGTTCCCATCTGTAGCGCATCTACCGTTCTGGGTTCTTGTGTTGACTGAATGAGAAAAGGCAACCAGGTGCTTGGCACACAACACTAAGTACATGACACTTTGGTCATCATTCTGACCTTGTCAAATGAGGCCGAGAGAAATCCTCGGCGGTAGGAGGGGGCCATGGAGCCCGGAAGCTGCTTGAAAAAGGCAGCTAATGAGAGGAGGTATTACACAGGCAGAAATTGAGTGGCATTTGATATAAAAATAATTGGCTATATAGTGTCCTTGGCCTCACTCAAATGGAAGTCACCAGGGTGGAGAAATGGTGCGGCAGTTAAGAGGGTAGGCTGCTGATAAAGAACCCAACACCCACAGGAGGCTCACAACCCCATCACCCCAGTTCCAGGGGAGCCAACACCTAGCAAGTACAGTGTGTAATGTACTCATGTGTACAGACCCACACACAGACCCACATACACTACTCATGCTGATGATAATGATGATGATGGGGAGGAGAAGGAAAAAAGGAGAAGGAGAAGGAAATAAGAAGGAGAAGAAGAAGAAGAGGAGGAAACTGCATAGGCTGGAGAGACAGCTTAGAGCTTAAGGACACTGGCTGATTTTTCAAAGGACCCAGGTTCCATTCCCAGCATCCATGAGACTCACAAACACCCGTGCTCAGAACCAGAAGGACCTGACCATTTTTTCTGGCCTTCAAGGGTACTTCCTTAACCCCCATCCCTACACAAACACACAAACACACATAAAAATAAAAATTGTAAAAGTCATGCCACTGAATAAAGTTCAGAAACCTAAGGAAAGAGAGGGAGGAGAAAAAAAAAACACAAACAAACAATACCAACCCCCCCCCAAAAAAAAAGGTTTGAAATCGCACAGCAGCTACACTTAGTGTTAAGTGATCAAGGTCTTTACAGGCCAGTGGGGCTGGAGAGGCTCGGTGGTAAAGGTTTTATCATCACAGGTCCACTTCACAGGTATTTACCAGGCATGGCAGGTGCTGGTGGTCACATGGCAGGTGCTGGTGGTCACATGGCAGGTGCTGATGGTCACATGGCAGGTGCTGATGGTCACATGGCAGGTGCTGGCGGTCACATGGCAGGTGCTGATGGTCACATGGCAGGTGCTGGTGGTCACATGGCAGGTGCTGGTGGTTACATGGCAGGTGCTGATGGTCACATGGCAGGTGCTGATGGTCACATGGCAGGTGCTGATGGTCACATGGCAGGTGCTGGTGGTCACATGGCAGGTGCTGGTGGTCACATGGCAGCATTTTGTCTCTCAAGAAAAGGCCAGCAAAGGTCAAGGAGTACTCACTACCCATGGGAGTGAGGGAATTCCGCATGCAAAGGTCCTGGGGTACTAGCAAGCATGTTAGCCCATGTCTTTTTTTGTTTGTTTGTTTGTCTGTTTGTTTTACTGAAAGAAAAACAGTAGGCTCATAAATAAAACTGGGAAGGTGAGTGATAGGCGGGTAAGACATCTCATGTGGTCGTTAGGGTTCTGGTCTAGCCTGGAAAAGCAAGGGGAGAAAGAAACGGAAGGGACCGAATTTCTAAACAGCCACTCCGGCTGCAGAGCTTACACAGAACCTCCTCTCCCAACCCAACCCAGCTCAGCTCAGCGTTAGACCCTCCTGAAGTGTGTTGTACAACTTAATGTTGGAGGGGACTACTGACTGACCCTGTGTCTGTCTGTCTGTCTGTCTGTCTGTGTTTATCTGTTTCTCCATCTCTGTGCTCCCTGTGTCTCTGTCTATTTATGTCTCTGTGTCTCTGTCTCCGTGTATGTGTGTCTGTCTCTGTTTTTCTGTTTTCTATCTCTGTCTCTGCTCTCTGTGTGTCTGTTTATCTGTCTCTCACTTTCTGTCTCTGTCTCACTCTGTGTCTCTGTCTCTGTGTGTGTGTGTGTGTGTGTGTGTGTGTGTGTGTGTGTGCGCGTGTGTGCGCATGCACGTGTGCCTGCAAAGGCCAGGTGAGGGCTTGAGATCCCTTGGAGCTCAGGTAACAAATATCAGAGCTTCTCAAAAGAGCAGCAAACACCCCAACCACTGAGCCATCTCTTCAGCCCCAACTTTAATTTTAAAGACAGCTTCTCATTGAACCTGGAGCTCAAAGACCGGATTCCTCAGATCCATCCGTCTTCACCCTCCCACAGCACCCCCTACCGCTGGAGGTACATATGCCCCTGGCACTTCTGGTGGGGATCAGAAGTCAGGACCTCCTGCTTGCTTGTGGGCACAGTACAAACTGGGCCATCTCCCCATCTCTTCTTTCTTTGTTTATCTGATGGACTCTTGCACTTAAGCAATCCCCCTGCCTCTGACACACACACACACACACACACGAAGTCATTTCCATGACACATGTACATCACTGTGCCCAATGAACATCACTGTTACTTAAACTTCTCTGAAGAAGGACCTCGGTTCTTTTTGAATGAAGAAATGTCCCCATCCAGTGGCCGACAGACTTTTCACAGGCTCGCAGTTAAGCTGATCAAATCAGGCTCCTGACTTTCAGATTCCTCTGCTCACCGCATCCCCTCTGCCGTTCTGGGGAGCATCCTTTCTCCCCCCCTCCCTCATTTCTGCGATGACTAATGTCATTGCCAACTTGACAGGTTTTAGAATTCTTTAGGTGGCATACCTTTTGAAGGCGCGTCTAGGAGGGAATAACTGAGAGGAACCCTGGTCAGCCAGCCTTGCCGTACGGGCAAGTTCCTGACCAATAAGAGATCCCATGCCGTGAAATAAAGTAGACAGCACCTAAGGAGAGATTCCTGAGCGAGGCGCGCACACACACATGAATTCACACACCAGAACACACACACATGCACACTGCCAAATGTGAACATACACCCACAATGCCACTCTGTGGCACAAAAACCACTATTGTTACCTTCCCTCGTACCAAAGTGTGTAAACGGGTCTTAAAAGGTTAAAACTGCACATCCAGCCAGGAGCGGCAAAGCAGTTTCATACGTGAGACCCTGACTCCAAGCTTTCCCATACGGCTTTGGGAACACCTAAAAAATCCTGTGAGCTCACGGAGACAATAAGGCAGCCACCCAAAGTTGCTGAATCCTCTATGCGAGTTAACAGTAAGCCAGCCACAGAAATGCTTCCTTTGGCAACATATTGGGCTGGCGCCCCCTGCTGGGTATCCAGTGTAACACGTTTTCCTACAAGCGACATGAAGCTGTATTAGGGATACCCTCTCTGGGGGTCGTCAGAGTAAACAGAGCCTAGTTGCTTCTTTAAACAGAAGCCTATCAGTGTGGGGCTGGAAAGGACATCCAACTGTGAAAGCGGCTACTGTAAGGGTCTGGATCGGGTGACCGATGAATGCTCCGGCTTAGCAAATCAAGAAATCAGACAGCCTTGGTAATTTGAGCTAACAAGGCTAAGCAGTCAGTGCAGGGTTGGAAGATGGAGACTTCTCTTAGAAGGCTTTGCAGCTGAGCTGTCTCTGTTGCTCAGAGAGAGAACCTTGAGCAGTCAAAATGAACCGGAAACGGGCTGATTGGTTTCTGGTGGTCAAGTGGGTGAACGTGGCTGTGTCCTGGTACGATGCAGGGTGCAGGCGAGTTGCACAGTTGCCTCCAGTCACCATTGCTGAGCATGTGCAGTGGGTAACCTTTGGGGAGACTGGTTCAGGAGACGACATCGCTGGGACTCGGTAGGACTGCGTCTGGCAGCTGAGTTAGAATAGAACATTTCAAGTGTTAACTTTCTGCTCGAAACAACACACCTATTATCTCTCAGCTCAGAAATCTGGGTGGATTCGGTCTCTGCTCTGGGCCACTCAAAGCCAAGATCAAAATGCTGGTCTATCAGGAGTCCTCTCTGACACCTTGGGGATGGTGTGCCTCCTGGTCCATTCCGGCTTTTGGAAGAATTTGATTCCTTGCAATTACCAAGATGAGACCCTCCTTTCTCTGGCTGGTGTCAGTTGAGGGGCATCCTCAGGTTCTGGGAGCTGCCCACATTCCCTGGCTTCCAGCATCTTCATCTCTAAAACCAGCAGCAGTGGGTGGCTGTGGATTCCCCTTCAGACTCTCCTCTCTAGATCCAACTACTGAAAGGCTGGTCTGGTGTGTGTGTGTGTCTGTGTCTGTGTGTCTGCATGTATCTCTGTGTGTCTGTGTGTATGATATGCATATGCACACATTTATAAGCATGTGTGAGTTTGTACAATGTGTAAGTGTGTGTGACAGCTTCAGGTGTTAATTTTTAGGTACCACCTTCCCCCAACACACATATGCACACACATGAACACACACACATTTTTAAACTGTCTCTCAGTGACCCAAGTAGCTCACCAAGTAGGCTAGGTTAACTGGCCAGTGGGCTACAGGGATCCACGACTGGGATGCGCCACCACACCTGGCTTTTTACATGGGGATAAAGTCAGGCCTTTGGGCTTATAAGGCAAGCCAGTACTTTATGTACTGTCCTCTCTGTCTGTCTGTCTGTCTCTCTCTCTTTCTCTGTCTCTTCCTCTCTCTCTGTCTCTCTCTCGATAGATAGATAGATAGATAGATAGATGATAGATAGATAGATAGATCTGACTCCTCTGATTCAGGTACTCCCAGTTGGATAAGCCTGAACTGCCCACAGATTAATAGTCTTCCTCATATGTACACAGTACCATTTTCCAGGCAGCAGAAGGTAGTAACGGATCGGTGGGCCCCTCTACTCTGAAATTGCTGGTCTGCCCCGGAAACCTATTCTGGCTGATCTTGGCTGTCAACTTCACATACCTGGGAAGAGGGATGCTCAGACGAAGAATTGCCTCCATCAGACTGTCCTGTGGGCATTGCTGTGGGGTATCTTCTTGGTTGCCAATTGATGTGTGCCTTCTCTGAACGGTATCATCCCTGGGTAGGGAGGGCCTGGGCTGTATACAAAGTGGCAGTTGAGTGTAAGCCTGGAGCCAACCAGTAAACAGCGCTCCTCTGTCGCTTCTGCTTCCGTTCCTGTCTTCAGGTTCCTGCCCCAAGTTCTGTTGGTGATGAACTGTAACTGTAAATGGAATAAACCTTTCTTCCCCCAAGATATTTCAGGTCAGTGTTTATTTCAGCAACAGAGATGAAAACCAGGGTAGGACCCGAGCTTAGAGTCTCAGCTCCCACAGAAAATCCACATATGGCAACACACACACACACACACACACACACACACACACACATCAGGAAGACCAGGACTTAGAATGTACAGACGGAAGAAGCTTTGGGCTTGCTAGCCAGCCAATCTGTCTAAAGCAAAGATTTGATGAGGATCTCATCTCAAAAATTAAGGCCACAGAGTGATGACAATATCTGTTGTGTGACACTGTTCCTGGGGAGACTTGAATGTCTACTCACCCCAGACAGGGAACTGAGACGGACCGAACTACAGTACCACCAAATTCCAACATGGTGAAATCAATGAGTTTTATTGGAGTTACCTATAGGAATATAGATGAGGGCTCACTTACAAGAGCCCTCCCCAGTATGAGGGAGAGCTCACAGAGCTGAGAACCTGGAGCTCACTCTACAGCCTGCAGGCAGCTCAAGAGGTTGGTGTACTTTCTGGGTATCCTTCCAGGCACCTCAGCTTGTCTGAGCATCTGTCCCAGCAATCCTTACTGCTTATATAATCTTGGGAAGGGCAGGAGAGAGAGAATGATGGCCAGAGGAAAATAGGGAGGGCAGGACCTAAGGAGGGCGGGACCTAGTATATCTGGTCGGTTTCAGGAACTTCCTGAACCAATGCCTTTGAGTTGTTTTCTTCCTGAGCTTAAAGTGCCCATTAGAGTATGTTTCATCTTCCTTAGAACATTCTATTGGGTTTTTTCCTCCCCGTTAACATCTGGTGTCTTAAGTACCTTCCTTCCAAGATGGACAGTTGTATCTTGGTGTAAACTTGTGAGCAGGCCACCCTGCTGACACACGCAAATGAGGACCCAGCAAGGAGGCACAGTATCCTCCTCTTCTGGCAGCCGCTGAACAGCAAGTACCAGAAACGTTGCTCTTTTCACGTTCCTGACCGCCACTCCCTTTATGTCAGTCCCCAGACATTGACAACCACCACGCGCTCATCGAATTCAACGAAGCCGAGGGCACCTTTGTCCTTCAGGACTTTAACTCCCACAACGGCACGTTTGTCAACGACTGCCACATTCAGAATGTGGCGGTGAAGCTGATCCCTGGGGACATTCTGCGGTTCGGGTCTGCAGGGCTGACCTACGAGCTGGTCATTGAGAACCCGTCCCAGGTGAGCCGCTCAGCCTCTGCGCGGTGGTGGGGGTGGGGTGCTATGCTGACTTGTGCATTCAATCTTGTTCGCCACCGGAAGTACTGTGCAACCCCACCCTGCCCACACATGACATAGCAACAAGATTCTGCCCAATCCCAGTTCTGGTGCATTGGGGGGGGTGGGGGCTTGGAAAGGGAAGCGTGTCAACGCCCCCTAATGGACACTTCCCTGCACTACATGTAACTTGCTGCAGAGTGCCCACCAGTTCTGACCCTGAGTGGTTTCCCAGAGGCTGGAAGCAGTTGGATGGTTTTGAAAGCAGAGATGGGTACCTCCCTTCTGGGCTGCTCAGCCCCACTGCTTTTCTCTGGTCGCACACGGATCCTCTGGAGGGCGGAGTCTTCTCCATGGTACCTGGCATCGAGAGGGTATATCTATAAACAGTGATCGCCAGTGTCCAAGTAGGTGATCCACACAGTTGTTATTTTGGTCCAGGTTAGAAATAGGTTTGAGGTTACAGTTTAAATTATTATCTCGATTTTAGTTAAAGAGAACTCAAAACTCAGGAAGCCTCAGGCTTAAGAAAGCTATAGTTATCAGGTTTGGAAGCAAGTGCCTTTACCCAGTGAGCTACGCTGGTCAAATACTGCTTTCTTTCTTTCTTTCTTTCTTTCTTTCTTTCTTTCTTTCTTTCTTTCTTTTAAGATTTATTATTTAAGTATACTGTCCCTGTCTTCATGAACACCAGAAGAGGGCATCAGATCCCATTACAGATGGTTGTGAGCCACCATGTGGTTGCTGGGATTTGAACTCAGGACCTCTGAAAGAGCAGACAGTGCTCTAACCACTAAGCCACTTCTCCAGCCCCGCAAATACTGCTTTCTATAAAAGACACTTTCTCAAGGTGAAGCAGTTCTACAAGGAAGTACGTATGTTCTGAGGTGGAGTTGGTGGTTCTGAGGTGCGTGTAGCCCTGGGAACTAGGGCTACAGCTACAACAGGGCGTGGACGCCACTATCCCCACCCCCACCCCTGACCTCTCCTCCTCAGTGAGCATGAACTTCACATATCAACTGCACGCCAAATCAAGTAACTTCTCAGCAAACTCAAGTAAGTCCTCAGGAGTCATGGAGCGCTCACAAAGTGCTTTCAAAATGCTTTCCCTCCGCCAACCTTCCCCTGTAAGAAGTCCGAGGTGTTACCGACTCCTTTGGTCGCCTGCTTCTATTTCTCTTTTTTAAAAGACTGGCAAAATGCGTCTGTCTTGGAACTTACCATCTCTGCCACATCCATGGGGCTGTTTGTTTGGTTTTAGTTCGTTCTCTCCGTTACGTGGTCATCACAGAACCAGCTTATGAAACTGAAACTCCGGGCTCCTCAGATACCAACCCCACCACCCCTCATCCCCACCCTTCACTGCCCCCTCAGTAGCTCAGACCGCCATTATACATTCTGGCTCTGTAAAAGCAGTTTCCTGGTGCCTATCAGTTACTTGTCTTTTACGTAAAGCTGTGGCGCAAGGAACTTGAGGGAGGAGGGGTCCTTTGGCCTCAGAGGCCCAGGGTAACACAGTCCCCTTAAGAGTGTGGATGGCTGGTCACATGATGCCCACAGTCAGGAAGCAGAGAGATGGATGCCGTGCTCAGCTCCATTTCTCCTTTTCGAGAACACTTGGAAGCCTGTGGGGTGGTGGTGGCACCCACATCAGTACGTTCGCGGTGTGTCTCCCCACCTCAGGTGATGTACTCTGGATAGCCCCTCAGACGTGCCTAGAGACTCGTCTCCTGGGTTATCTTCCACAGGATGAGAGATGGGCTGGGCGGGCCCAGCTCCTTTCTGTGAACTTACTTCCTGTTGGTCTCATGACCTGGGCTACAAAAATAAACAAACAAAATGGTAGAGGGATAGAGTGAAAGTGTCTCATGAACCTCTTTTCGGGGGACATTTTCTTTTGTCTTCCACTGATGCCCAAGTTGGCCTTGAACTCACTATGTAAACAAGGACGTCTTTAAACTTTTGATCCTCCGTCCTCCTCCTCCCAAGTGCTGGGATCCCGGGTGTGTGCCACCGCAAGTGGGTCATGTAGTGCTGAGGATGGAACCCAAGGCCTAATTCATGCCAGAGAAGCATGCCGCTAACTGAGCCGCATTCCCAGCCCTGCAGGGCTTGAGGTTCCAATTTCTGCCAAGCAGATCCGTGAGAATCATGGGCTTCTCTTCTCCTCCCCTTTTGGTTTCTGTAGATGTATGAGAACCAACCACAAGGACTCAGGTTCCCCAGCTTTTTGTCTTTAAAAAAAAAAAATCTGTCTGCCTGTCTGTCTGTCTGTCTGTCTCTCTCTCTTTTGTGTGTGTGTGCACACACTCACATGCGTGCATGCATGCACACCATGGCACATGGGTAGAGGACAGAAGACAACCTCAGATGTCTCTCAGCATCCACTTTATTGAGACAAGAGGCTGTATGCGTTACTGTGTGCACCAGGCTAGCTTTGGCGAAATCTCCTGTCTGCATGCCCTGTCCCACCTCCCGAGTGCTGGGTTTGCAGAGGTACACTCACCACGTCAGGCTTCACATGGCTTCTGGCGACAAGAGCTTGGGTCCTCATGTTTGCATGCGGCAAGCACGTTGCCCAGCAAGGCATGTCCCCAGCCCACAGGTTTCCTCTCAGCAGTGGCCAGATCGCCTAGGCTGTAATCTAGGAGGACTTTACCAGAACCCAGTGCACTCTGGGATGTGAGAGCTTGCACCATACCCCCACCACATCTCTCACCACACCCCTCACCCACACCCCCTACCACATCTTTCACCACACCCCTCACCACACCCCTCCAGCCCGCTGCTCCCTGCTGACAGGGCTGACACACCTTGTCAAGGAAAGGGAAGAAAACACACTTGAGTCACAGGCTTCCTCTTCTGCCTCAGTGTTTGCCCAGAACAGAGCTGCAGTTCCCGGCAAGCCCCTCCCCCTCCTCAGTTAATAATAACAGTGATGCCTGGTAGTCAGTGTTAAGGAGTCAGGGAGGGCACCAGGCTCTCCACAGACAGCCTCGTCTTCAGTTCCTCGAAATGCAGGTAGTCACCATTAATAGCAGAGGCCCAGAGAGCACGTGCTCATCCCCGGGAAGGGGCAGAGGACCAAGTGGCTCAAGACTCGCTGTCCCGATGATAAGTCCTGTCTCCTTAACCAGAGGGGCAGGTGAGCAAGCTCTGGTCCCTGAGTGTGGGAAATAAGAGCGCTGAGACTCAGACTGGAAGGAGGATACTTTACAACTTAATGCTTGCCTGAATGTCAGACCCACATGGCTGACACATGACAGCACAGAGAACAGTTACTGTGACCCTAGGGAAAGCCCTTTCCTCAATGGCTGGGCGACCAGGAGGGTACAATGCCACATGTCGCCTGAGCATTGTCTTTTCTTTCCTGCATACATTTGTCTCTATTTCATTTGTTTAAAAGATGTTTATGGACTGGAGAGATGGCTAAGAGGTTAAGAGCATCAAGTGCTCTTCCAGAGGTCCTGAGTTCAAATCCCAGCAACCACATGGTGGCTCACAACCATCTGTGATGAGATCTGATGCCCTCTTCTGGTGTGTCTGAAGACAGTGACAGTGTACTCATATAAATAAAATAAAGATCTTTAAAATCTTTTATTTTATTTTCATTTGGGTATGCGTGTATGTGTGTGTGTGTGTGCACATGTTTTATACCCTGTTTATTTTAAGACTTGCCAAGCACAATAATCTTGATATCAATAATATATAAGAGATATAAGACATTATATATCTTATACTTATATATTATATATAGTATGTTATATAGTATAATATGTAACACATTATATATTATGCATAATGATAATAATCTTGATAATCTTATACTTTCATTTTGTTATTGTGTGTGTGTGTGCGCGCGTGTGCATGTGTGTGTATGTGTGTGTGTGTGTGTGTGTGTATGTGTGTGTGTGTGTATGTATGTGTGTGTGTGTGAAAGAGACAGGGTCTCTCTAGGTAGCTCTGGCTGACCTGAACTTACTATGTAGATCAGGCTGTCCTGGAACTCAGAGATCTGCCTGCCTCAGCCTCTCAAGTGCTGGGATTAAAGGCATCCACCACCATGCCCGGTCCTTCCTCTCAGTTTCACGTTCATGTTGACAGGCAATCAGACTAGCAGAGGCTGGGGGAGGAGCCAGTGTTTTCTGTTTGCATGCAAACCTAAGCTGGCTCAAGGCACTTTTAAAAATGAACCATCATTTACTTCTTGCACTGAGCAAAGTCCAGTATCTGTGCTGGTAAATGAAGTTCTCTCGGGACACAGCCCCGCCTGTTCATGTGGCTGCGGCCTCTGTTTACCTTCCTGAGCCACTGGCAAAGTCAAAAATGCTTACCACCTGCCCTGCTATGAGTTCACCAACCTACCCCGGGAACACTCTGCTGAACCCCATTTTGCTTTCTGAATCCCACACAGAAGAATTTAAAAACAGAGGCAGAGAGAGACAAGGGACTGACTCTTCTGTTTGCCTAGGGTTTTATGCCAGTTAATGGTTTACTCAGCTAAGTAAGGGGAAAAATAGACTTTGAACACTCCACTGTCTCTTTAAAACAGCATCAGGCAGCTATGCATATGCAAATATGTACATCTGCATACACAGCAATCTAGCCACCTCCAGGAAACTGGTAAATAAATGTGCTAGGTCCTTAATATACAAGTGAACAGCACCTGGTCCTTTGTCTGGGAGGTTTTCTTTGAGAACTCAGGAATGTTTCCGAAATGTAACTTCTGAAGCTGGGAAACCGGTGGCGCAACCCTAAAAGAGCGTGGGAAAAACACCTGTATCTACATTATTGTTCAGAACAGCAACAAAGTTACAGTTAGGAAGTAGAGACTAAAATCACTGTTGGTTGCTGTGAGCACAGCGTGAGGAACTGTATTAAAGAGGCACTAGGAAGGCTGGACATGGGAGTTGTAGCAGTCGCTGAATGGCTCTTTTATTTGCTTCCCATTTCCCTAAATTCTTCCTCCCTGTCTTAGTCTAAATCTCTCCCTTGCCAGGCCGCCATTTTACCTTAAGTATCCTATGCAATGAGCCTGTCAGAACCTGTCAAGTGACTTGCCTGTGGTGGCACTTGGGTAAAGTCTCAGTGATCTTACTGTCCAGGAAATTTTACTGTTGTCAGGTGTCAGAAACCCAGATCAAACTGTGGGAAAAAAAAAAAAAAAAAAAAAAAAAAAAAACATGTAATAAAGCATCGGGGCCCGGCTCGATCCAGGCGTTCCAATGATGCACAGGAATCCATCTTTTCCAGCTTCATTAGCTCGCTATCCCAGCATGCTCTGCACCCAGCTCACTAGGAGCAAGCGCTCCCAGCAGCTCCAGCACCAGGGTTTTTGGTTGTTTTGTCTTTCCATTTATTTGTCTTCGGTGGTCATGTGACTATCCGGAACTCCCCACTGATGCCAGGGCGGTCATGTGACTCTCCGGAACTCCCCACTGATACCAGGGCTCTCATAGGCATTTTCCTGGGTCTGAGGGGATCAGCAATCTTGGGATTATCTGGATTCAGAACTGAAAAGAAGGGGCTGGGAGGATGGTCCAGTGGGTAGAAGGCCCTCTGGCACGCATGAATTTGGTCTTTAATTTCTCCACATATTTTCCTGTGAGGGTGCATATTTGCATGTGTGGGGGCACATGGATGTGTTTAACGGTGTGCCTGTGCATGTGTGTGGTGGTTTGAATATGCTTGCCCCAGGGAGTGGCACTTGTAGGAGGTGTGGCCTTGTTGGGGTGGGCGTGGCCTTGTTGGAGGAAGTGTGTCACTGGCTTTGAGACCCTCTTCCTGGTTGCCTTCCAAACCAGAGGTAGAACTCTCAGCTCCTCCAGTGCCATACCTGCCCGGACACTACCATGTTTCCCACCATAATGATAATGGACTCAACCTCTGAACCTGTAAGTCAGCCCCAACTAAATGTCTTCCTTTATAGGAGTTGCCTTGGTCATGGTGTCTGTTCACAGCACGGAAACCCTAACTAAGACAATGTGGAAGCCTAAAGTTGATGTCAGAAATCATCCTTAGCGAAGCTTTAACCTTATTCATCGAAGCAGTATCTCTCAATCAAACCCAGATCTCACCGATATGGGTGGTCTCAGTACTCAGCCTGCTCTGCCTTCTAAGGCTGGAATTAGCAGGTGGGCCATTATTGGGGCTGAGAATTCAAACCCTGGTCCTCACAGCCTGTGTGGCAAGTGCTTTAGCTACTGAGTTGCTGTCCCCCTAGCTCTGAAGACGTGAGTTTGATCCCCAACATAAAAGATCTGGGTGTGAAGGCTAACGAGGCTAGCCTAACCTGTGACAGGGGATTCATCGAGAGACTCTGATGCAGAGACTAAAGTGGAGGGTGATTGTCAAGGACACCTGATGCTGGTATATGTATATATGTATACATATATATATATATATATATATATATATATATATATACACACACACACACGCACGCACACACACACACATATGAAAACAGAACAAATAAAAGAACAAACATGTGTGTATGTATATATGTGTGTGTGTGTGTGTGTGTGTGTGTGTGTGTATATATACTTCTGCAATGGTACCAGTTCACTGACACCTTTTCCAGCTGCCCCACTGTCAACAGATATCACAAACAGAGAGAGGATCCACTGTGCTCCGTTACTGTACCCAGGACCCACATCCCAGCCAGGACCTATGCTGCGTTCAGCCACTGCACCCCCACACTGTGTAAAATTTTCTCTCCTTGGCGGTCCTGAGGAGCCCTATCCAGGCATCCTGGAGACTGTCCCTTAGTCTGAAAACACCAGATGCCTTCCTCTGCTTAGACCTGGTCAAAGCTTTCAGAAAGCCCTGACCAGCTAAGGTGACACGGATTTACTGTCTTACCCCTCAGGGGTGCCCAATGTCTGCCGACTCCAGTAAGTGTCACCTTCTCCCTGGATGAAGGCAGTGCCTGTCAGGCTTCTCTGGGATAGAGTCACTATTTCTGCTCTCTGGGAGCAAGTAGCAAGTCACTGGTTACAGCTCATGGGGGACATGAGATATCCATGGGGAAGCAGAGGCACCGAAAACTCCATTACAGAGCTTTCTGCCTACCCTGAGTTCTTCTGCAAGGGAGATTCCTCCTCTCTCCAGCTTCTGGTTTTACTCCATTGTATGTAGTAGGACAATCTTGGGTCTATTTATTTTACACACTGAGCTATAATGAGCTGTTATTTGTTTTTATGGAGAGAGTATGAGGCTTTAGAACATGTGTGGGTGCATGTGGAAGCCAGAGGCCAAGCTTCCGTGTTAATACCGTCTACCCTACTTTGAGACAGGGTCTCTCGGTGGCCTGGGGCTCACTGGCTGGGCAGTGAGTCCCAGGGGTCCTTCTGTCTCCACTTCCTTGGTGCTAAAACTAGACTCGTGGGTGAGCACATGCCACTTTTTATGTGTCAGCACTGAACTCAGGTCTCTACGCTTACTTGGCAAGCATTTTGCCAGCTGTACCATCTCCCCAGCCCACTGGTTTGTCTTTTATTCTGGCATTCAAAATTGGTCTATCCTTGACTACTGGGTGCTTCTTTCAGGCAGCTCTGCAACATACCTACAATGTTTTCTCAGTTGTTCATGTTCTGTCTTGTGGTTTCCCTTTTTTCTGCTATTGCAAGATGCCCGGGGGCTCAGTGCGCCTTTCCCCTGCTCAAGCCTCAGAATCAGCGAAATCCCTTTTGCCTGTACCACTCTGTTTTGCCAAGTGTGGGTCCAGGTGGGTCGGTAGACACACTCCAGGAGTGTCTGACAGTACGCCAGGCCCCAGACCCAGCCAGCAGCCTGTCAGTCAGGAGCTCTTTGGAAAAACGAAGCGTGTGTGGATAACTCGGGGTTACCGGTAGGATGCACAGAACATCCCTTACAAACAGTAACCACGGGGACGTTTGCTGTTTCGTCTCCTGGACCGAACTGAGTCTCAGCAAATGTTGACACTGAGTTTGGGCTGAGAACTCGGATCCCTGCTCCAGCTCACAGTGGCAAGCGAGACAGCAGTGAGTTACTTAGGCTCAATGTTGGTGGGGTCCGTGCGAAAGAAGAAGTGACAGGGGCGGTGACCTCACCTGTCCATCATGACAGAGAAGGTGACCTCACCTGTCCATCAACATCCACAACTCCTAAGAGCCTTCCCTGATGCATCTGACACTAGCTTCCATGTACCGGAAGGTCACGTCTGCCGTTCAGAATGTAGAGACTGCAGATACGATCATGTCCTCTGCATTATCCAGGTTTTATCCCGCGCTGTCTTTGCAGGGGAGCGGGTGGGGCGAGTGTGTGCAGGAGCACTGACTCTTGCCTGTGGAGGCCAGAGGTTGACGTTGGGTGTCTTCCTCCATTCCTCTTGGTGTTACCTGGGTCAGACCCTGAACCTGGAGTTCATGGTTTAAACTTGACCAATCACCCAGAAGGCTACAGGGATCTGTGTGGCCAAACAGCAAGGTCCAGTGTGAGACCCCGTCTCAAGAAATGATTAAGAGGGAGATGTAGCTGAGGAAGACACCCCAGTGTCAACCTCTTACCAGCATGCGCGTTCACACATAAACACACAAACTCGCACACACTCTCTCACACATGCACACACACACGTACACAGACTCTCACACGTGCACACACATGTACAAATACACATTCAAATTCATACATACACACACACACACAAACACACACACACACACACACACTTTTTAAAAAGAACCAAGGCTGTCATCCATCCCAAAGTGTAGTCAAGATCTGGTACTCAGCTAAGTCTTTGAAATCCATGGTTGGGCCTGCCCCCTCTTCTTGCTTGGGCACTTTCCTCACTCTCTCCGAAGTGAGGGGTGCATAATCCTAAAACCACTGAGCCACATACCCCTCCTGAGGTGCCGTCTAGGCCTCATCTAGATTAAAAGTTGACTGACAGACACGCTCTTACCAGTGTGCACGTGGCTGTTTAGAACATGCATGTGTGAGAAGGGTCTTTCCCGGGGTCTGACAACAGGGAACACACCCATTTGGCTCGATCACAGACACCTGTGAGAGAGCTTTAGCTCCTGAGGACAGTTCATTAAGAGAAATAAGACAATCCTAAAATGACCCAGCTCAAGTAAGGAAAGGTGGCTCGGCCAACAAGTGTGTATCTGTTCCCCCAGAGAACCCAATTAAGTCCCCAGAACCCACACCAGTGCCCGCAACTTCTGCTTCTACGGGAGCTCCAGCGCCTCTAACTTCCATGGACACTCAAACAGACATAGACACATCATCTTTTTAAAAAGCAAAACAAAACAAAACAACAATAACAGAAAGAAAAAAAAACCACTGCCCCATTAGCCCATATTTGAGTCAGGGCAGGAGTTCTGCTTCTATGGGGTACCCAGAGCAGTCAGGTTCAAAGAGGAAGAAAGGAGCAGGGGTTAGGAAAGGCACTTGGGAGTGGGGAGAACTTGAGTTTATAAGACACAGTCCAAAGCAGTTTGGGCAATATACTTAACACTATTCATAAGCACGCTTTAAAATTGCTAACAGTGGTGTGAGTTTGGGGTGCTCTTTGAGACACATGGCTTCATGCTTTTCCTGCCTCGTCCTTGCAAGCTCTGGGGTTATACCCCCACACTCATCACATTCTCTGGGGTCTGGCTTGTTTACAATTTTCTAAGAGCCCCGCTTCCCCCTCTCCTCCCTGGCACATCCTCGCTTGGGGTTGCTACAGTCTCAAGTCTAGACAGTCGGCTATGGTAGAAGATCCTAGGGTCTAGCCTAGTCCACTCAGCCCTGATTGGATGGAGCACACGTGTGTTCCTTGAACCAGTCCTTGTAGTCAAATCGGGGGATGTGACTGGCTAGTTACATAGTCCCTCCCATAAAACAGGAACAGGGAGATTGCCCAGAACCACCCCGGACCCGTCGGCATAGAGTGGGCCCTGCCTGTGGTCTGGGAGGTGGCATTCCTCATTGTTCTGCACTCTGGCAGCGTTGCTGGCATGTTCAGCATCTGTTAATCCAGTTTAAATAGTCTGTAAAAAAAAAAAAAAAAAAAAAACCTGAGGCCAGTGGGCCCAGCCAGGAACAGAACTCAGCCATGTTCCCAACTGGGTCAGTGGGTCAGCTTTCCCAGGTGACCCAGTTTCCCTGGATGCTTTTCTCCTCACTGGTGTTAAGAGTCTTCCGGGACACCCAGGATTCTTGACCTGTTTTAGACTGGGTTAGGCTCCTGAGCAGGGGGCAGCCTTCCTTAGATGGAGACTCTGCGGAGCAGATCTCAGCAAGCTCCAGTTTAGAACGTGCTGTCTGTTCCTCATGGGTTCGGTGTGGCTCTCCAAGCTCCTAGCGCAGGTTGGTACTTGCAAAGCATCCTGGGTATTCCCAGAGAATGGAGACAAAGGCAGGGCATGGACATACGGCGTGGTGAGATAGATAGAAAGAGAGAGGACACAGAGGGGAGAGGGGGTAAAAGACAGAGGGAGAGGGAGACAAGAGAGAGGGAGGCTGAGATCTAGAGTCTGTTCCTTTCCAGGGTGACTCATTCCAGGGCTTCATGGGAGTAGGTGAGCCCTGAGCAGCAGACAACAGAACCGTTGCCGTCATCGCTGAAGGACAAAGCACAGGGGAGACACCTTATTACAAGTTCTGCGTCAGCTCCACACCATATTGCCTCTCCCGAGGGGACAGATCCTGACGTTGCTCCTGGGGGACGGCTCTTGGCAGCATCTCCACTGAAGCAGCCAGTGCCTGCTAAGCACCTGCTGCAACCAGATGTTCAGGAGGTTGAGGATGAAGGCAGGCGAGGCAGTGTCCCACCCCTACCCCTGAGAGCTCAGCCTTGGGACATGTTGTCTTGAGTTCTCTGTATGTTTGTGTTTCTCCTCCCAGCCCCAAGCTCCCAGAGTAAAAACGCCGAGACTTAAATATATTTACAAATGCCTTGGCCAAAATGCTTTGGATTGTTCTCCAACTGGCTCATAACTTATTCATCCTATTGTTCTATTCAGAGTTCAGCCATGTGGCCGGTTACCTGGTCCTCAGTTACATGCGGACCGTCTTCCTCTGTGTCTGGGGCTGAATCCTCTTTCTCTAGCCTGTCCCCACCCCCCAGAACCCTTTCTCTATCCTGAAATTTCCACCTCCCTATTTTCTGCCTAAGCCAATAAGCCAACAACATTTTTATTGACAGGTGAGTCTTCCATATAGGACTAGAGACCCCCCCCTTACACTAGTAAGATAGAAGAATTGACTTGGGGTGGAGGAGAGGAGGGTCCCTGGAGCTGGCCTGACTCTCAGTGACCTGCCTCACCCTTCCCTTCATGCCCCTGTCTGCGCACCCCGAATCTGCTGTAGAAGCTGCCATACAGGGGTGGGCAGCTCAGCACCATGTCCCTGGCTTCAGAAGATGCCACATGTGAAAAGTCCCGGATGAGGACTCAGGAGGGGACTGAGATGGATCATTGCGTGTCTAGAACTTAATGGAATCATTTACTAACGCCGTGGACAGACAGATGACAGGATGACAGGGGCTCTGAGGAGAGGAATCAACCCCCTCCCAACCAGCGTAGCAAAAGTGGGGTCCTGAGGATGGGAAGGTCTGCAGCCAGGCTCTCTGGTTCCCAGGCAGGAGGTGGGGGAAGGGTATGGGGGAGGGGGAGGGGCGGGGGTGGGGAACAGGATGTGCGGCCACCTGTACCCACTTTGATATGAACTCACTTCCCAGGAGAGAAACCTTGACCCCTGGGAGTCTGTTTAGGTGCCTGTCAGTGTCTGTGAGAAGGGGGAGGCCTGCAGGTACCCAGTCCCGATTCTCACACCAACATGGCCTTGCCCAGCCTCAGTGTCATCAGCATTGACTGCAGTGAATGGGGATCGGAATCTCTTGGTAGAGGATGATGATGACTAGGGTCCCGTAGCAGGGTCATTGTCCCAAACTTGAGAAACGCAAGGTTTCTCAGAGGGAGCGACTCACAAGCCGGGTCTTAGGACAAGCCGTGCTGTGTCTAACCATCACCTCTGAGCCTCCCATCTGTCCCGCAGGCCTCCTGCCCTTGGATGAGGGGCCCAGCACCTTGGCCAAGTCCACAGCCACACCTGTCGTCTTCGCCACCCAACATGCCCTTCCCCCAGCCAGCAACGATGCAGAGAAGTTGGTCACAGGGTTGTCCCAGAGCCACCATGGCCCCACCTGCCCCTCACCAGCGGCCCATGAGTGCCAGCGGAAAGATGTTCTCCTTTGTGATGGACCCAAAGTCGCCTGTCATCAAGCAAGGTATGTGCCAGGCTCTGGGGGTGGTACCAGGCAAGGATTTAAAGCCAGGAAGATAGGTTGGCCTTGGTTTTTCACTTTTCTCTGACTCCAAGTACGGACGGTAACTACTTGTTAAAAGCATAATGGTGGGCAGGCAAAAGGGCTGAGTAGGGAAAGGGGTCTGTCGCCAAGTCTGACAACATGAGTTTGATTCCCAGAACCCATAAGGTAGAAGGAAAGAACTAACTCCTGCAAGTCGTCCTCTGACCTCCTCAGAAATGCTACGGGGTGTAAGCACATATTCCGTGTAGGCACACACACATGCACACGGAGTTAAAAAAAATAAACAAAACATTTAAAAATTACTTAAATAGAGAGAACAGGGGATGTTGCCTAGTATGCATGAAGACCTGGGTTCGCATAAGACCAGATGTGATAGGGCTGGACATGATGGTGCACATCTTTAATCCCAGCACTCAGGAGGCAGAGGCAAATGGTCCTCTGTTGCAGTAAATATTTTTAAAAGGGCTCTGTTGCTACCAGTCCTGCAGTCTCACGCCGCAGGAACTATCATACCAGGAGCCTCTCCCATGTGGAGCCAAGCACAGTTCCTTAGACGGTTAGTTACCAAGCCTGGTACCCACACATCTCGTTCCACCAGCCCCACATGCCCTCACCTCATAAGCTCCAGCTGCCTCTCAGCCATTGATTTCACACACTTCCCTCCACAGCCCGGTAAAATCATGACTCAACAATCAATAACTTATCAAATGGGTGTATATGTTAAATTCTCAGTCCACAATACATCCAAACAATAAATTCACTGCCAATTAATGAAGATATAAACTGACCACCTACACAAGATAAAACCAAGCTAGTTCACCTTGATCTGAACCATCTTCCTTTGCTGCCTCCATCTTGAATCATCCCACTTTCCCCCTTCCCTTCTGCCTTACCAACTTTGTCCCTGCCCCACTCTCTACTGTCCAATCATGCATCACCTTGACATCAACCTACAGCTCTCTGTGGGTTCGAGGCCAGGCTGGGGTATTTAGTGCGTACCAGGGATACACAGTGAAACCCTGTCTCAAGAAATAAAAAAGAAAGAAAGGGAAGAGGGAAAAAGTTAAGGATAAACAAAACGAGGAAAGATCCAGCTGTGCAATTCTAACATCTGGATTCCTCCTTTGAGCTTCTGGCTTTGTCTCTGAGACTCTGCAGCAGAGCCCCAGTCCACACCGCAGTTCCCTGTGCAGGGTGCATGCGTGTGTGCGTGCGTGCGTTCCTGTGTGCCTGTGTGCATGCGTGTTCACGGACATACAATGTTCAGCAGGATCTACATGATTCTCTTTGCATGAGCAGACATGTTGGCAACTGAAAGCCCATTTGCCCCCCCAAAGCCCCTGAGAAGTTGTGAGAATGACTGGGAGAAGCGCATAAGGCTTACCAGAGAAAGTTCTTTCCCCGGAGGGTAGATCCATCCACTCCAGTCTGATTGAACATTCAGTATCACGTGACCACCCACTCACAGCTTTGTAGTGTGGGGAACACAGAGCCTTTGGGGTGGTGTCCAACTTCTATCCCAAACCATCCTCGAAAGTCTCGGCATATTTGAGGATAGAACACTCTGTCCATTCTTGTCCTTCTGGACACAGTGACCCTAGCAGCAGAGCAGATGTCAACTCAGGCCTTGGACACAGTCCCCAGCTTCCTCCATGCTGGTGTGATCAAGGTTTCCTTCTTAGTCTTCCATGCCTCAGCTCCGCAGACCCTGGGTCCCTGGTCTCTTGGCACTTTCCACTTCCTCCCATGGCCTCTCATGAACTTCAACCTAGTTACCTCCAGCACCAAAATTATGCTTACCTCCATGAACTGTTGGGATGGGGGAGGAGGGGAGCGGACCTCTGGGACCACACCACCATCACCAAACGAGACAGACCCCTGAGCTCTGGAAGCAGCTGTCGTCCCACCAACATTTGGACTCAAACATTTCCAAACATACAGTGGGTTCCACTCGGAAGGCTGAGGCTGGGGGATCGCAGCTTAAGTGCCTGCTCAACAAAAATGATTTTGCCAAGAGCCTCCACCCAATTCTATCTGTAATATTCTGTTAAGCCATTTTATTTTATATTAGTTTATTTTATATGTTTGGGTATGTTGCCTGCCTGTAAGTCTGTGCACCACAAGCATGCAGTACCCATGGAGGCCAGAAGAGGGTGTCAGAGGCCCCTGGAACTGAAGTTACAGACTGTTGTGAGCCACCATGTGGGTGCTGGGAATTGAGCTCAGTCTGGAAGAGCAGCCAGGGCTCTTAACCGTTGAGCCATCTCTCCAGCCCCTTATTATTTATTTCAAATCTATTTGTTTCATACGTCATTAATGGTACCAACTTGTTATTTTATGCATTTCAAAGCAATTTGTACATATCTACATGGATACCATAAACTAAAGTTTAATACATGTTGTCTTTTAGTGTAGAGTTTACAGATACAGTGGGTATCAGTTATTAATTATTGTGTAACAAATTATCCCCAAGCCCAACAGTGCCACACATACACACACACACACACACACACACACACACACACACACACACACACACACACAAATAAAGACCTTCTGTGTTGTGGTGTCAGTAGCCAGAGATTTGGGGTAACTCAACCCTATGCTGTGGCCCAGGAGAGTCATGAGACAGAAGTTACGGAGCTGGCCAGGACTGAGGCCCCCTGAAGGCTTCCCTAGGGCTGGTGAGTCTGCCTCCAACATGACACTGTCACGTGGTGGGGGGGCGAGACTCCTCCCCCATGTGACTTCTCTGTGACTGTTTTCAAATGACCAGAGAAACTCGGGGAAAAAAAGATGGCTTATGCATCCAGAAGGACAGCCTGTCTTGACTGGGAGGCACAGCCATTGGGTGCTCTTCTGGTACAGTTGTGCAGAGGCCATTGAGATGCCAGGAATCAGACCCAGGGCCTTGGGTCTCCTGGTCAAGTGCTCTGTCCCCGAGCCACGGCCACAGTCCAGTTTTACTTCCTTCAATTTTTGAGACAAGGTCTCACTAAGTTACCCAGACTGGCTTTGAATTTGCTATGTAACCCATTAGGCTGATCTTGAACTTCCAGTCTATGTCTGTCTTTGTCTGTGCGTGTGTGTTGTGTGTGTGTGTGTGTGTGTGTGTGTGTGTGTGAATGTCTGTCTGTCTGTTATTTTATTGAAAGCACATTTTTTCATACAGCATATTCTGCTTATGATTTCCCCTCCCGCAACTTCTCCCTGCTCCTTCCTTCTTTCCCACCCACCCAGATGCACACCTCTTCTCTCTGTCATCAGAATACAAACAAGCATCTAAAGTAACAATAATAATTAAGAGTAAGATGAAATAAAAAGAAGCTATATTAGGACAAAACAAACAAACAAGGGGGGAAGTCAAAGAAAAATCACAAAAAACTCGTAAATGCAGAATGTGAGCAATACAAGTGTGAGCATGCACAGAGAGAGAGAGAGAGAGAGAGAGAGAGAGAGAGAGAGAGAGAGGCTATGAGGACAAAATTAGAAACTATAATATCTAACCAAAAGATCTAAAAGGTTAAAAAGAAAAAGAAAAAAATGCCCAGACAAAACACCGTAAGACAAAACAAATCCTCCAAACCCCACTGTACCGGCTGTCTAGTGCTGGGCATGGGCCTGCCCTTAGGTGTGGTTCGTATACCCACGGAGACTCCGCTGAAGAAAATTCATTTTTCCTTTGCGTGTTCCAGCCCCCTGGGGAGCTGGATTACAGACCTCTGTCCTTGTGGAGCAAAAAGCAGCAGCTATAGATGAATCTCAACTGAATGATTGGGGCCATGTTCCAGGAAAACTTTATTTTTAACAGTGTGTTGGTTTGTTTGCTTTGGTGACAGAGTCTCAGTACATAGCCCTGGCCATCTGAGACTATGTAGAACCGACTGGCTTCAGACTCTCAGAAATCTTCCTGCCTCTGCCTTCTGGCTGCTGGGGTTAGAGACGTGTGCCACCCCGCAAGGCTCAAAACGTTTTAGAGATTTGCTTATTTGACTTGATGTGCAAGGATGTCTTGCCCGCACGTGTCCCTGTGCGGCACATGAGTGCTGTGGCCGCAGAAAGAACCGGAAAAAGGTTAGGAACCGGAAGAAGGTTAGGCGTCAGATCTCCTGGAACTGAACTTGGGGAAGGTTGTGAGCCACCATGTGGTTGCTGAGAATTGAACTCAGGACCTCTGGAAGAGCAGCCAGTGCTTCTTGCTGAGCCATTTCTCAGGAGACAAGAGCACCGGATGTTCTTGCAGAGGACTGAAGTTCAGTTCCCAGCACCCACATCAGGTGGATCACAATCATCTGTAACTCCAGCTCCAGGGGACACAATATCTCAGGCCTCCTCAGCCACCTGTACTCAAATACACCTACACACACACACACACACACACACACACACACACGTTCGCACCTACTTATAGCCAAAAACAATAAAACCATATAATTTTCAAGCATTCTATGGCTTGTGTCTATGATCCCAGCATTCATGGAGCTGAGGCAGGAGAATTGGTGTGTGTTCAGGGCCAGCCTGGGCTACATGGTGCATATCAGAGCCAGATCTTAGCTATTTAATCTCATAATAGCTCTCTGCGATAGATACTGTTAGCATCACTGAAATATTTATGTGGAAACCAAGGCAGAGAGAGGCTTACTGTCCCTCTCATGGTCATCAGATCCTGATGCGGCAGAGGAAGGCGCATCGGTGATTGGCTGGCCACAGAGCAATGGAGAAGAGAGGTGAGCTGGCTGCTCTCCTGGCCAGTCCTTCCTCAGCGATGTCGTTGCCTGTCAGCAGACACGTGGCTCTGAACTTTTTAAGTCAGAGAAACATCTGGGAACAAGACCCGGGGGATAAAATGGCTGCTGCCAAGGTGTGAAGACCTGAGTTCAGGTCCCCAGAACCCGTGGAAAGCAGGGTAGTGTGGGTCTGTAATCACAGCAAAGGGGAGGCAGAGCCGAGGATGCTGGAACTTGCTGGCAGCCAGTATACCCAAAGCAGTAGGCTCCGTGTTCCGTGAGACCCTGAAAAACAGTAAGATGGACAGGGAGCGAAGAAGACGTGTGATGTCAGCCCCTGGCCTCGGCATGCACCTTCTCACAAACACGTACACAAGAACACACAGGCATACATACAAACACAGGTTAAAAAAATATAATAAGGGCTGGCCATGGTGGCGGAGACGGATAGATCTCTGTGAGTTGTGGTCTTCATAGAGAATTCTAGGCCAGCCAGAGCTACTTAATGAGACTCTATTTAGATGATGTTGATGGTGGTGGTGATGGTGATGGTGGTAGTGATGGTGGTGGTGGTGATGATGATGATGTTGGTGGTAGTGGTGATGGTGATGATGATGGTGGTGATGTTGGTGGTGATGTTGGTGGTGATGGTGATGGTGGTGATGATGGTGGTGGTGATTGTAACGATGTCAGAGAAACTATAAAACACAGAGCAAGGTGTAATGGCTTATGTGTGTTGTATTATTATGTGTAATGGCACTCAAAAGGCTGAGGTAGGAAGACCACAGAGAATTTGAAGCCACCCTGTTCTACATGGCGAGCTTCAGGCAGCTCAGGCTATACAACAAAGCCCCTCTCAAAAGCAAAATGTAATAGGACCTTCGAGGAAGAGCTGTGAGTAGCTCAGGGTGCAGGGCCCTTCCAAGCCGAGAGCTCACATTTTCTGTGGCTGTCACGCAGTGTGGGCCAGTGCCGTGGAGATGCCAGAGCAATGTATGATGGAAGGACTCTCCAGGGCGACGCATCCCACCGAGATCTTCATGGACCAGGACCTAGGCCAGCAAGACAAGGTGAGGGAGGGGACCTTGGGAGCCCATGGAGCAATAGCAGTCATGGGGAAGTTGTCACCTCGTCTCTGAGTCCTATGTCCAAGGGCCACTGGTTAATAGACAACTGTGTTCTAGGTAGCATCAGTCTTCCGACAGTTTGTCGCGCACTTACTGTGAGCCAGGCTGAGCCCCTAACTTAACATTCATCGGCCCATTTCACCCCTAAAGGCTTCAGAACAGGGTCCGCTGCTTCCACTTTGCTGACGAGGAATCTTCAGCCCAGAGATGTTAGCTGCCGTGCCCAAGTATGCACAGTGTAAAAGGTAGAATGGGATCCGAACCCAGGTCCGTCCGGCACCTCTCTCACACACCTGGTCAGCCCCAAGTGATGACACAGCAGTGGGGAAAATACATGCCAGCTGCGGGCAGAAGGGGACACTGAGGTAAGAGATAGGAGAGCCAAGGTGATGCTGTCAGAGATGTGGGGCAGAGAAGTCAGAGGCTGAACCCTAAAGGAAGTCAGCACAGAGCAGCTCAGACACTGACCATCCCCCACCTGGCCACAGCTTGAAAACAGAAAGGGAACCGTGAGCGGGCAGGTGTGGCTTGGATGGTAGCGAGCTCGCCCGCCACACACACACACACACACACACACACACACACACACACAAGGCCCTGGCTTTGGTCCCCAACACTGCATAAACCAGGCAGGGGACACAACCCTGTGATCTCAGCACTTCGAGGTGGAGGCAAGAGAGGCTCAAGATCCTCTTGAGCTATAGAATAAGCTCCGGGCCAGCCTGGGCTACATGAGAGCCAAACTTCAGCCCAACGATGCCTCACTTTCTGTACAGATTGAGGCCTGAGCAAGAAGTCGGGGACACTCAGTCACTGTCTTAGAGTGCTGTAGCTAGGGCCAGGAGGCAGTTGTGAGGTTTGGCGTCCTGGGACAGACTGTGAGGTGTTGTGGTACAGTGAGAAGCTACCTGTCTGTCACCGGGCAGCAAGCTACCCCAAACTCTAGCGACTACAATAGCCACCCACCGTTCCCGTGTCTCCCATGACCTGACTTGCACGGCATTCCTCAGCGGGCGCCTCTCAGCTTACACGCAGCTTCAGTCCACTCAGAGTGCTGGGGGCTGACGCTCTCAGGTGGTAGCAGCCGTAGGTCTGGGACCTCAGCCAGATGGGGGAAATGGCAAGCCCTCTGCACGCAGTCTGTCCCCGGAAGAGCGGCCTCCAGGTCCCCAGGGCAGATACTACAGTTGTCTTGACAGTTTGCTCAGAGCTCACTATCACCACCTGTGCTAGCCTCCCTCCATGCACTGGAGCCACAGGCTGGTGGAGACCTGGTGGACAGTAGAAATCGATACCACTCAGTGACAAAAGCCACAACGCATTTGTCACATTCGATCCGCCACCGTCGTAACCCCCACTAAGGTGGGAATCAAATGAAAACTGAATCGTGTGTGCTTCTTTGGGCCTTTGATGCCCTGATTTCCCAAGATACCGTCAAGGACAAGTAACAGTCACCAAGCAGGGTGGGAAATGTCCACTAGAAAATCTTATTGGACGGGTGAAAGGCTGGTAGACTTCAGGCATGGCTGCATCTTCAGGGTGTCATTAGAATGTCCCCGTTGCCTGTTCTACTCCTTATCTTTCTTACAGCTCGACATTCCCCGGCAGGCTAGCTCCCTGTGCCGGACAGGATGGTTAGGATCAAACTCTAGACTTAAAGTCCATGATCCAGAGAGAAGTGGGACTCCCCCACCCCCACCCCAAATCCACACTCAGGAGTGCTGAGAAAACTAGTTGACCAGCCTGAATCACGGGGACAGGAGCAGGAAGGACAGGAAGTGAGTTACATGATTGACAGCCACCCCTAACCAAACCCACACAGAAGGAGCGATGATGCTCCCTTAAGGAGGGCATAGAGACCAGAGACAGTACCAGAAAGACAGAAGCCATTCCAGGACACCAGACCTGTTTATATCCAACGCAGCGGCCAGCACACAGTAGGTGCCCAGTAAATCCTTGTGGCACAAAAGATACCCAATTCTTGGTTGTGTGTGGAGGCCCTGAGTGGCTCAGTTTGGATGAGGCAGGGGGACAAGCGGAAGACACAGAACAACAGAAACAGAGTCTGCTGGAAGAGCTGCAACAGAAACATTGACAAGGACCCAGAGAAAGACTCTTGGCAACGCCAGCTTCCTCATGCCTGTGACGCCATCTGTTCCCCAGGCACACGGCTAGAATTCTGTTTTCCCAGTCTTTCCATCATCCTGAGAGGTTCAGGGTACCTTTTTCTGGCTTTGGAGAAACAGAAATTTCTCTGGCTACTTTGTTTTCCTAGTGAGGAGTTGCGTTGGCCCCACCCTGTGGGAAACTCCGCCCACATTGGCCCCACCCCGCGGGAAACTCCGCCCACAGTTCCCCCAAACCTGCCTGTGTGTTCACTGAATTCATCGTGCATTCAGTGTTCTGTTTCCTGACTTGGGTCCCTGTGTACATCTTCATCGGGACTGCCAAGAGGAAACGGAGAATTCCAGAAGAGAAGGAAGAGAGAAATGACCCCTTCAGAAGACATGAAAACTATTAAATTAATAACGCCCTTGTGGGAGTCAGAATACATACATTGGGATTGGATCCCATTCTAATTACCTGGACATGGGCCTCATAAGAAAATGCACAGTGTCTGCTGACATTTCTGGGGGGCGGGGGGTTGTGGTTTACCACGTGAAAGTGTTTTTTTTTTCCTGTGTTAAAAAGTTTCTGTAGCTGAGAGGCTGCATTATAAGCATCTAGGTACAGATATGTGGTTTTAACCCAACTCTGGTGTCTCCAGGGCCTTCCAAGAGAGACAGTCGGCAAATGTCTCCTTACCCTTCCTCCTGCCCTCTCCCCACCACCTGCCTTTCCCAGAGTGATTCCCCGTCCCCACCTCACCAAGACTGTAGGAACAGGCCCAGCTTGCCACCCATGCCCACTGCTGCCAAGCCTCCCTCTTGTCCCCCACACAGGACGAGATCATCCTGCTACTGGGGAGAGAGATTAACCGGCTCTCCGACTTTGAAATTGAGTCCAAATATAAAGACGCGATGATCATGAACCTGCGGTCTGAGGTGGCAGACCTGAGTCAAAGGTTGTCCGAGACGACCGCAGCCGCCACCGCCGCGGCCAGACAGAGCAACAAGTGTGACCCCAGGTTCCAGGGCCTGGATGACAGGGACGATCTCAGGCAGAAGGAAATTGAACACATGAAAAGCCAGGTAGGACTCCGTCTGGGACAAAGCCATCAAAGCGCGGACACACCACAGCCTGGGCCACAGACTGGGGGAGCTGGAAGGGGACATCTGGGGCATCTCAGAGCATCCAGAGAGAAGGCCGTCAGGGGCCCAGTTTCCCAGTCAGGCCTTGGGCCTTGGTGAATGTAGATCTGTCTCAATCATCTGAGACATCCCACAGGGAAACCTTGGTAGTCCCAGAGATGCCCAGGAGCTACCTGGATCTTACACAGCTCCCGGAGGTGGTGGGGTGCCTCAGATCTGCCCTGCCTCTCTGCTCCCACACTCTCTCCCAGCTTCTCATTTCTAACCCCAAAGCCTGGCTTCCTTGCCTTAAATGACTGCCTGTCGCAGCCCCATGCTGCCCCGGCCAGGGACAGTTATCCCAGGAGTGAGGAGCCCCACCCCCACCTGGCTCCTCCAACTCTGGACACCTCCTCAAGCCCCGAAGGTGACAGCCAGTCCCCTGGGCAGTGTCATCAAATGTATTCTCCCCCACTTGGAAGAGCTCCTTTACCAGGCAGATTCCGTTGTCTGGAAACTACATCCAAATTCCTCTGTTTTATAAAAATAGCAGTTGGGCCAGGGAGCCGGCTCAGCTGTTAAAGTACTTGCTTCGTGAGTGCAAGGACCTGAGCTCGGTCAGCACAAAAAAGCGAGGCATGCGAAGTGGGCGGGAACTCCCAAGGACCCACCCCTGGGTGAAGAGCTGCAGGCAATTAGTGGCTGCTGTGGACAGAAGAGTCAGTGTTGTCCAGAGATGAAGTCCCTGATAGCTTATCTAATCCCAAGGGGTCAGCCTCAAACATGTGCCTATGAGCAAAACTAAATGGAGTCATCAGGATGTGTGTGTGTGTGTGTGTGTGTGTGTGTGTGTGCACAAGTGTGTATGTGTTTGTATGTGTGTGTATGCGGGTGTGTATGTGTGTATGTGTGTATGTGTGTGCACAAGTGTGTATGTGTATGTGTTTGTATGTGTGTGTATGAGGGTGTGTATGTGTGTATGTGTGTGCATCTATCTGACGATAATAGTATACAGAATACTATTTATATTTATAGTATATATCACATAATGTATGTTTGTCTATGTGGCAATAACTAATAGTATATAATACATGTGTGTATTGTGTAAAATGAATTCATAAATTTGAGAGGGAGTGAGGCGTGAGAGGAGTGAAAGGGGAAGGGAGAGGCAGGAATGATATGAACAGAAATTCTCCAAAACATTTTTAAAGGAAGAATATTTAAACCAGGCAAGACATGGAGGTGCATACTTGTAATGCCAGCACCGGTCGGGTAGAGGCCTTAGGGCTCCTCAGCTAAGGTGCAAAGGCTGACCTCTGACCCCCACATCGCGTGCATACTCACACACATGAGCCCACACTTGTGCACGTATACCTGCATATATATAATTTCAAAGTAATAATGAGTGGCCACGTTGGTTTTGTACATACACTACTAATGGTTGATGTGAGAGGTCCCAGTTCACTGTGGGTGGTGCCATCCCTGGGCTGATGATTCTGGGTTCTATAAGAAAGCAGGCTGAGCAAGCCATGGTGAGCAAGCCAGTAAGTAACATCCCTCCATGGCCTCTGCATCAGCTCCTGCCTCCAGGTTCCTGCCTGGAGTTTCTGCCCTGACTTCATGATGGACTATCAGCTGTAAAATGAAACAAACCCTTTTTTCTCTGGTTGCTTTAGGTCACAGTGTTTATTACAGCAAAAGAAATCAAACTAGGGCTGGGTGGTGACGCCACACACTGTTAACACTAGCTCTTGGGAGGCAGAAGCAGGCAGATCTCTGAGTTCAAAGTTAGCAAGTTCCAAAACTACACAGAGAAACCCCGTGTCAAAGAGAGAAGGGGAAAGGAAAGGGCAGAGACCAAACTAGGACAGATGCTCACCTATCTTTGACTCCATGGAAGCAGGTCACAACATGAGTATCGGTTCAAGTAACTAGTAGCATCTGGATATGATTTTTTTTTTCACTTTGGAACAATTTAGAAGCAACCATGCTCCTTTCCTTATACATTCAGTTATAATGGAAAGGGGTGTTCTGTTTCAGTTTTTATTTGTATATGCCTCTGTGTGTCGGGGGAGGGGGAGTGTGTACGTGCATGCTCAAGTGCACACTAGCTACAGCACACATGTGAAGTTCAAGGGACAAAGGACATGCCTGTAAGGCGCTATCTAGACAGAGACCCGGCCTCACTGTGGGCAGCACCATCCCCTAGGCTGGTGTTCTGGACTGAACGAAAAGGCAAAAGGGAGCTAAGCGCCAGCCAGCGTGCATTGCTCTCGGCGTCCTAATGGCAGATGTGACATCACCAGCTGCCTCACTAGACCTCCTGCTTCCAGGATGGATTGTGCCCTCAAAGTGTGAAGGAACAAAAAGCCCTCTCCTCCCGAAGCCATCATTGTCTGGTACTTTGTCAGAGCATGTCTGGACTCAAAGATGAGGTAGATTTACATCCAGACAGCTCTTGTTTTAGTCTCTAAAGCATTTTATTGCCAGCAGAACCCTTGGGCCGGAGAACAATCTGCACGCAGGTTGATTGATTACTTCACGTGTTATCAAGGGTCCCCGGAAAGCGTGTACCTACCGATTTGCTCTCAAGGCTCCTCCATCTGCCACCACGCCACAAGAGCGTGCTCACCTCGGGCGGCTGAGCTAATTAGTAGGGCGGTTACTACCCCTAGGCAATCATTCTTCCCGGCACTGTTAACTTCCTTATGATCCAATACACGTTTTATTACGCAGCCTAACCAGGCAATAAACATCCTGGGGTTTGTGCCAATGACAGACAATCTGGATATTTATTTAGGGAAATGAAGGCTGCGAAGAAGGCTGAAACGCATTTGCAGTTGGAAACCTTAGGGCACCTCGTGGCTTCCCTTCCCATGCCTCTGCCCCACCCCCACCCCACCCCAGCTCGTCTTTAGAGAACGCCTTTGATGTCCTGCCTAAGAACGATTTAGGCTAGAGATATGAAATGTTTATTTGTACTTTTTATAATGCGTGTAGTGTGTGCCTGCACATGTGAGTGGGCGCTGCACACCTGCCGTTCTCAGTATTTTCCCCCGAGACAGGGTCTCTCAGTGAGCCTGAAGCTAGGCTGGCGGCCAGCAAGCCCGAAGACCTCGCTGTCTCTGTCCCCCATGGGGCTGGGCCTACAGGCTTGTGTGCTGACAATAGTGTTTGTGTGTTATGTGGGTGCTAGGATTCGAACTCAGGTCCTCATGCTTGAGCAGCAAGCACTCAACCACTGAGCCCTCTCTGCAGCCCCTAGAAATATTTATTTTAGTTCAGTCAGCAGAAAAAGATAAGCTTTCTTCATCCGCACGTTCAGATGTGTGGCTCCAACGGTGGTGAGGGGCACAGCCTATTCCCCCCTTAAAACATACATACACACACTCATGTACACATGTACACTCATGCTCACACACACACACATACACACTAATACACATACACTTACACACACACACACACTCATGCACACATGTACACACATGCTCACACAAACACACTCACACACATATGCACTCACATACTTATGCACACATGTACACACATGCTCATGCACACATGCACACACACTCACATGCACATATGCACACACATAAACACACACTCACACACACAGATACACTCACACACACACGCTCATGCGCACACACACACTTACACATACATATACACTCACACTCATGCACACAAACACACACTCACACACACTCATGCACACACATACACACATACTAACACATACATATACACTCATACACATTCACGCACACATGCACACACAAACATACTCATACACATATACACTCACATAGACATATAACTCACACACACTCGTGCACACATGCACACCCATACACACACATTCATGCACACCCATACACACACACAGACACACACACTGGCATTTACCCTCCCTAGGTGTTTTTTTATTATCATTTAAAAGTTTTATTAGAAGATTTCCATTTACATAATAAGAGCCATCAAAAGGAATCTAAATGTACATAATAAGAATTAACAACAAGTAAAAAGCATTAAGACGAAAATAAAACCCAAACATGCTGGAAATCGTTAAAAATGTAAAAAAAATTTTAAAAATCTAAAAACAAAACATAAAGAAACAGTACAGACGGTCCGAGGAAGTGAGTTTGCACAGCCTGGTGAGGAAGGCGGGGCTTCTCGTGATTGGTCTAATCTAACCAATCATGACTTTGGGGTGTAAATGAAGTGCAGTTAACATTCACTGAGCTTTAATTATGTGGTCCTTTCCTTCCCTCTCCGTGGCCCCTTCCTCCACCCACATATAGATTGTGTGTGTGTGTGTGTGTGTGTGTGTGTGTGTGTGTGTGTGTGTGTGTTAAAAGCTACAGTCCACACATGAGAGACAACAAATTCTGTTTGTCTTTCTGAGATCAGGCTTTTCTTTTTGGCTGAATAAAATTCTTCTGTTGATTCTACCAAAGATTTCTAATCAGGATCATCAGGAAGCCCAACACAGGCCTGTGGGCGCCATCTAGTGGTGTGGAGTGTATGTGTGCGTTGTGTTCATACATGCGTGCAAGCAGGTGTGTCTGTATCTGTGTCTCTGTATGTCCGTGTGTGTCTATCAGTTTGTGTGTGTCTGTCTCTCTGTGTGTGTGTCTGTGTCTCTGTGTGTGTCTGTCTGTCTCTGTGTGTGTCTATTTGTGTCTGTGTGTCTCTGTGTGGCTGTCTATCTCTGTGTATGTGATTGTGTCTCTGTGTATGTCTGTCTCTATGTGTGTGTCTGTGTCTCTGTCTCTCTGTATATGTGATCGTGTCTGTATGTGTAGGTGTGTCTCTGTGTATGTGTGTCTGTGCATGTGTCTCTGTGTGTGTCTGAATTATCTGGGAGGGGCAGGACCTACCCTTTGTCTTTTTTATGCCAGGCCTGTGACGGGGTGTGACAGTCAGCAGTCACCCGGGAGTTGAGTTTGTCTAGACAAAATTCATGGGCACACACAAAAGAATTGCGGTCTGTCTTCCTTCCCCGCTGCAGCCAGAAGCTAAAGCAGGATAATCACATCGCCGTAGCTAATATCTTGATGTGGTGCAGTAGGCATTGTCTGGGCGCTCCTACGTCTGTTAGCTTATAAAATCTCTCTGCAGCGCTGCAAAGACAGGACTGGCATGACCACGCTCACCAGACCAGGCGTGACACAGTAGCAACACCTTTACTTCCAGTACTTGGGAGAGGCAGAGGCAGAGGCAAGTGGATCTCTGTGAGTTTGATGCCAGTCCAGACTACTTAATGAGTTCTAAGCCAGCCAGAGCTACAGAGAGAATAAAGAAAGCCCGAAGATGGGACCCAGGTCTTTCTTATGCCTGCATAACGTGGACACGGCAGAGACCAGATGTGGCAGACATTCTCCCCCAAGTACAGGCTACACCGTATAAATTCCAACACGCTCACTCTGAAGCTCTCCTCTCCCTCCCTCCCTCCCTCCCTCCCTCCCCCTCTCTCTCTCTCTCTCTCTCTCTCTCTCTCTCTCTCTCTCTCCTATTTCTCTCTCTGTGATGTTAATGTGGGAGTGTTAATATGGGGGTGTTATGGGGGTGTGCACATGTCTGTGTGTGCACACAGGTGTGTACCCATAAAGGCCAGAGGTTGAACCCCTCCAACCTCAGTTTGGTTTCTCAAGACAGGATTTCTCTGTGTAGCTCTGGCTATCCTGGATCTTCTTTTATAGACAGGGTGGCCTTGAAGTCATCGATCCACCGCCACACCCATCTCAGGTGCCTTTTCTCCGTCGTTCTCCGATTTTCTTTTTTGACAGGATCTCTTAATAATCCTGAAGGTCGTGGCCCAGCTAGACTTCCCCCAGGCTGTGGTTATAGGTGTATGCCATTCTACCAGACTGCGTAACACACGGTGCTGGGGATCCGAACTCAGGTCCTAACACTTGCAAAGTAGGCACTGACCCGTCTCTCCAGTCCCCAGACTCTACCTTCTAACATTAGCTTCCTCGGCCTTGTGATGGGAAGCCAGACACCTGAAGGTGGGGCTCCAATGGAGCTCCCCCACAGGCCGGCCCCAAGGGCCTAAGCAGGCAAGCTCAGCTTCCCTGTTCTTGGTTTCCTCACTTGCAAAGTGGGAACTGTATGGGGGACATCCTTCAGAGTGCTGTGAGGCTCTACAGGAGAAGCCAGGTCTGGGGATGTTGTCTGGGGCCACTGGGCGGTGTGTCCAGCTTTTTGGCATTGCAACTCAACACTGTCACTGACAAAATTCATGTGTAAGAACTACACTATAAAAAAAACACACACACAAGATGATGATGATGGTGATGATGATGGTGATGATGGTGGTGGTGAAGATGGTGGTGATGATGTTGTTATTGTCATGGGCCAGCAAAGGTACTTGCCTCCAAACCTTAACTACCTGAGTTCAATCCCTGGGACCTATAGGATGAAAGGAGTTGGGTCACATCCATAGCTAATGTGGGGCACAGACATTTCATGGGCTGCAGACTGAGCACGTCTTCTAGAGGGTCCTGTGAAAAATGTTCATTGTCATCCAGGGAAGACGTTCCAACCTGTGTCACTCTCTTGAAGTCTGCTTGATACCTAGCCAGCAGTGTCTGATGGGAAACCCCAGGGCTGGTCTGTTTCTGGCTGTGAGTTCCAATAACATGAGAATTCACATTAAGGGGACAGGTATCCCTGGGACAGCTGGGCCTCTGTACCTTTGTCATCAGCAAGACAGGATCATGTGACAGATCAAAATCTCTGCACAGACTTGGGAAATACCCATGTGTCTTGGAGCTGGGCTGTTGCCGTCTGACTATGTGCTGCCTCCTCCCACAGATAAACGCTCTTCAAAAAGGCTATAACCAGGTGCTGAGTCAGACCCTGGTGGAGCGCAACACGGAAATTGAATCCCTGAAAAACGAGGGCAAGAACTTGAAGAGAGACCATGCCATCACATCAGGTGAGCGCTTGCGGAGTCAGGCTTAGGAAACACTACCTCAGCACCCACTCCTGTGGCCCGAGCAGACATTACCAATCGATTACCACACTTTGCTCCCTGAGCTTGGACCTCAGAGTTCTCAGCAATCCTGGGGCCATTCCATCGTTCACTGGTGATCTTCCCCAGAAGTGTGCTCACCAGCCACCTTTAGCACAGGCACTACCTCCATAGTCAGTGACTACCTCCATAATGGACGCCAGCTCTTAGCTAGCACACCCATCTCACCAGTGAGGAAAAGAATGCTGAGTGACCTATGGTCCTAAGAACCATTTCTCTGAAGCGTTCTTGGCCCTGAGGGAAACATTGTGCTAACTGATCAACTGAGGCAGTTCAATGTTGAAGATTGTGGGAGGGGGACAGTTAACTCATGAGCCAGAGGTTACTTAACCTGGATCCATCTATATGACGGGCAGACAGATAAGTAGGCAAGTGTGTCTGAGTGACAGAGCAATGCGTGAAAAATGGGACAACATGGTAGTGAAGGGATTCAGGAGTGCAGAGAGGGATATCACATGTGCAAACAGGAGGCGCCCCATAGGAACAGTGTTCTTCTGGCAGTAGGCGCATGTGCAAAGGTCCTGGGGAAGGAATCAGGTAGCTCTATTGAAGGTAAGTATATGTCAGGAAAAAATGGGGGGGGGGGATGTCAGAAGACAGGGCCAGATCTCACAGGAGATGATCTCCTAAGTGTTCAGGGAAGCCATTTGAGATATTTGAAGCTGAGAAAAATGTGTCTAGAGAGGCCAGAAGAGGACAGAGGCATTGGGAGAAGGGAAGGATGTCGAGAAATCTGAAGCAGGGGTCTAGGGAAGCAGCTCAGTCATAAGGTACTTACCATGCAAGCAAGAGGACACAAGTGTGAGCCCCAGACTTCACGGAACGGGTCAGCCCACTCGTGCACACTAATAATTCCCAGCACTGGAGAAGCAGGAGCCGGAGGATTCCTGGAGCTCACTGACCGGCCAGCATGGATTACTGACGAGCTCTGGGCTCTGTGAAAAACCCTACCTCAAAAGCGAACACCACCGCCATGGTGGGAAGAGACTGAAGAAAAGCCAGATATCGATCCTGAGCCTGGCAACATCTCTCCTCCCCAGAAAGAGTTTCTGTGTGCAAGAAACAGCCTCACAGGACTGGAGAGATGGCTCAGTGGTTAAGAGCACTGACTGCTCTTCCAGAGGTCCTGAGTTCAAATCCCAGCAACCACATGGTGGCTCACAACCATCTGTAATGGGATCTGATGCCCTCTTCTGGTGTGTCTGAAGACAGCTACAGTGTACTTGTATACATAATTGAATAAATCTTAAAAGAAAAGAAAAAAGAAACAGCCACACAACATGGTCCCAGCCCCATTCCAGCCCCTGGGGTCCTTGAACCCAGCATGTTCCTCAGTGTCAGAGGTCTCCCCAGTGGCTGACTGGGACAGCAGTGGCGGCGGTAATCCTCACTCTGTCTTCGGTCTCTACCCTGGCTTTGTTTGGAACAGGGATGGTAACGTCTTTACAGAAAGACATGTCGGCGCGCAACGAGCAAGTTCAGCAGCTGCAGGAGGAGGTAAATCAGCTGAGGGTCCAGAACAAGGAGAAGGAGTACCAGCTGGAAGCCCTGAGCTCCAAGGTGAGTATCTGAGGCACCATCTCCTCGGGGCTCAGGATGAGGGGCCTGCTCATGTGACACGCCCCTCTTCATTTCTCTTGTGCCTTGACTTTGAACTCCACAGCCCTCCTTCCACATCGTGGGGTCCAGGGACATACGGGGAGTCCTGAAGTGTCCTCCTAGAAGGACTAGCATAGAAAGCCAAGTTTCCCATGGCTTTTCTTTTCTTTCTTAAGATTTCTTTTCTTTTGAATTATGTGTTTGTGCATGAGTGCAGCCCCTGCAGAGGCCACAAGAGGGCGCAAGATCCCCTCAAATTGGAACTAAGGTATTTGTGAGCTGCCCTGTGGGCACTGGGAACTGAACTTGGGTCCTCTAGAAGAACAGCCAGTGTTCTTAAGCACTGAGCCATCTCTCCAGTTCTTCAAAGAACAGTGGGAAACAGGCTCAGAATCAACACAATACAGAGCCTAACTCAGCGAACATGTCTGTTTTGTTCATATGACATGTAAGCCTATAATCCTAGCACTTGGGAGGCAGGGGCAGGAAGATCAAGAGTTCAAGGCCAGCCTGTGCTACATGAGACTGTTTCCAACAAATATTAGGAGGCGAGGGAGCTAAAGTACCTTCTGTGCAAGCATAGGGCCTGAGTTGGGCTGTTCACATAGAACCCTCAGGAAGCAGAGAGCAGACAGGAAGTGAGACTGGGCTGACAAATCTCAGAGCCCAACCCCAGTAACACATTTCTACTAGAAAGGTTCCGCCTCCCAAAGGTTCTCTACCCTTTCGAAACAGTGCTACCAGCTGGGGACCAAGTGTTCAAACACCTGCCAGTGGGGGACATTTCACAGTCAAACCATCACACTAAGGAGATTGGTGGGGGTGGGGGTTGGGGGAGGAGATCCTTCAGCCTTCAGATCCACTGTCAGGATCCAGCCACTGGCTTCAGAATGCACTCTGCCCTAGTTTCACTTCTGTTGCTGAGATAAAATATCCTGACACCCCACCCCTTCAATCCCCAAAGGGATTTATTTGGCTACAGTTCATCTCTGAGGGGCATCCAGGCAGGAACTTGAAGCATCGTGTCCGTAGTCAAGTGCAAAGAGAGAATAATCCCACAGATTCCTGCTTGCTTATCCTCTCTCACACTGTTCAAGACCCTTTGCCTAGGGAATGGTGCCACCCACAATGGGCTGGGTCTTCTTACATCGATTTAAAAAAAAGAGCACAACAATCCCCCCACCGATGTGCACACAGGCCAACCTAATACAGATAGTTTCTCACAATATTCCCAGGCGATCCTAGGTTTTGTGGAGTTGGCAGTTAAAATCAGATAATCAAACAGCACACATTCTTAATTGGAAACAAAGCGCACCTCTTCGTGCCGGTCGGCCACAGCCTGGGAAGTAAAACAATGCGGCCCTTAGAGCTACTCTGGTTCCCACCGGCAACACGCATGCTCCTTCAACCCAGCTCTTCAAAGTTTTTCTCACGATTCGGATTGCTGGCTTCTGAAAAGGAATTTAGATCTGGGATCTCGAGGGAGGCAGGAACCCGGAGCCCCTGAAGCATCTGTGTCTGTCAGACACCAGCTGTCCCCCCCTGCTGGAATGTGGGTGTACAACTGGGAAACAGCACAAAGTCCTCTCAGGGCCGGCTGGGGCCCTGGGTACGCGCTCCCCCAGACACCTCCACACTGCCAGCCTTGGCCTCTTTCTTTGCTACCCTTTCCTCTCCTCAGTGTGCAGTGCTGAAAGAAGAGCTAAGAAAGGAAGAGGCTCAGAAGGATCGCAGGGAGGCTCAGGAGAAAGAGCTGAAGCTATGCAGAAATGTAAGTGGAACGGGCATGCCTCAGAGAGCGAGACCAAGACCGAGAGCCAGGCGCAGACCCTGACGTTCTCGGTGCGACCCGCGATCCTCCCCAAAGCACAAGGCTCTGGCTCTGCTGTTTGGAGGAAGCCATGAGGCTCTCTCCAGGATTCTTGAGCTAGTTGCCTGTTTTCCCAGTGGGTTTCCCCTGCCTGGGGCTGAGCAGGGACAGCAACAGGAGGCCACACCTGCTGCTTTAATAGTTCACTCTCAGGTTCCCTGCCAGGGACATTTTTTTTACATTTAAATGTGGCCACAGGTGGTGTTGTGAACACAAAAGTCTCCTGTTTTTGTTTTTGTTTTTTTAAGATTTATTTATTTATTATGTACGGTGTTCTGTCTGCATATATGCCTGTGCGCCAGAAGAGGGCGCCAAGGTCTCACTACAGATGGTGTGGTTGCTGGGAATTGAACTCAGGACCTCTGGAAGAGCAGTCAGTGCTCTTAACTGCTGAGCCATCTCTCCAGCCCTCCTATGTATTTAACAACGAGATTTTATAACACTGAGTAAACATGAAAGAAAGAAAGGTTATTGTTTGCCTCAGAGAGAATGTGGCCACAAAAATAATGGCAAAGGGGCTAGGAGGATGGCTCAACAATTAATGCTCTTGTAGAAGACCTGAGTTTGATTCCCAGCACCCTTAACATGTGACTCACAACCACCTATGATACCAGATTCAGGGTATCTGATGCCACCTCCTGGTTTTAAAGGACCCATGCTTGTACACACACACACACACACACACACACACACACAATTAAAAATAAACCTCTTAAAATTGCAATAAAAATATGGTCTTTATTTCAGTACCTCTTGTCCCTAGCAACCTTAGGTTGCTCTGGGTTTGATTGAGAGGCCCTGTCTCTGGGTTTGGTTGAGAGGCCCTGTCTCTGGCTTCTGACTCTGGGACTACAGGCCAGTTGCCACACCCACCAGGCTTTTCCTTGCTTGGGTTCTGGGGATCCGAACTCCAGTCCTCAAGATTGCACAGCCACTGAGATATTCTCCCAAACCCTTTAAACCCCTATGCTGATTGTATCTTTCAAAGTAATTAATTCTTTTCCTTTATCAAGCACATCGGATATATTAATTGGCAGGGTGGGGAAACTCTACCTGTAAATGTAGAAGAAACAGGAGCTTAGCTGGCTGGTAGGGATCCTACCTGTATGAGCCCCCGGAATACAAGAGACCTGAGCCTTCCATTTAGGAGGTGGCTTGCTATGCCTAGTGAACCTGAATTCTCTGTGGTTGCTTTTGCTTTTTTTTTTTTTTTTTTTTTTAAATTTTATTTTATTTTATTTTTAGCAAATGCAAGACATGGAGAAAGAAGTGAAAAAGCTCAGAGAGGAACTGAAGAAGAACTATACGGGTCAAAACATCATCTCCAAGATGCTACGAGAAAAGAGCAAGGTGCGTGCTTCTAGGAAACTTGCTTGTGTCCTTGACCTTGGGAGACAAGCTCTCCCGGTGCAGCATCCCGCTGCAGCCACACAGCGCCCCCGTGTGGCTGATGCCGGCATCACGAGTGGGAGACGGTAACCCTGAGCAAGTTGCTCAGAATAAAATGGTTCCTATATTACCTCAGTGAGACTCGCCCCAACCTGCAGATCCTACAGTGTTTCTTTCCCGTCCTGGGAAAAGTGACATTCATTTCAGAAGGTGGTATCCACACAGGACTATCTAAACTTTTTAAAAAATCAAAAAGGTAATAAAATAAAGTTCAGGACTGGGAAGAGGGCTCCATGGGGAAGGTGCCGGCTGTGCAGACGTGGGAATGTGAGTTTAGATCCCCAGAACCCGTGTAACATCCGTGTGTGATGGCACCTAGCTGTAATTCCAGCACTGCGGTGGATGGAGATGCACAGACCCAGGTTTCCTCTAGCCAGACAATCTAGAAGACTGGATGGGCTCCAGGTTCAATGAGAGTCTCTGTCTTCAAAAAGCAAACAAAAAAAAAAAGTGGAGAATAATTACAAACTCAAAATCCTGGGTTGGAGAGATGTCTCAGTGGTTAAGAGCACTGACTGCTCTTTCAGAGGTCCTGAGCTCAATTTCCAGCAACCACATGGTGGCTCACAGCCATCTGTAATGGGATCTGATGCCCTCTTCTGGTGTGTCTGAAGACAGCTACAGTGTACTCATATAATGAATAAATCTTTTTTTAAAAACCATCAAAATTCCATATGGCTGTGGGAGGAACTGCTGAGGTCCCTCTCCTGGCTGAGGGGCTATTGGCAGTTGAGGATTGTTGGGAAAAGAGAATCAGTTTTCTTCAAGGATACAGTGTTTGAGAGGCTGCCAATGCCAAGCACATATTGGCAACATTGAATGGATACCCAAACACAAACACACACACACACACACACACACACACACACACCAGCAACACATTAAAATAAAATTAATATTTCAAAATGAGAGTTGCCAGAAAAACTTAGAGATAAGCTAAATCCTATCTGTAAATTTTCCCAGGAAAGAATACATCCAGATCAAAAGACTATCCCAAGACAATGAAAATGGAAACATCTGGGAATGTGCTGAGCCACTGGCTCGATGTATTTTATTCTTCAGAATACGTCTCAGTGGAAATAAGTTGACTTTGACATATCTTCATTAAAACCATCACAGTCATAGCAACAGAACCATGCTGCCTTCTGGGCTATGCCTTTTCCTCTAAATGAGGCATTAGCTGCACCCCACAAGTTTCTAGACTGTTTATCTTATCATTCAGAACCCAGTAGCCTTTCTCGGTGCCCATCTGACATGTGGCATGCTTTAAAGTTATTTTCTAATATCTAAATATATGAAGATTTCTTGGCTGCCTTTTGGTTGTCGGTTTTAGCTTGATTTGATTATGTTGTGTACCGAGCTCTTACTCTGGGTGTTTTAGGTCCCTGGTATCAACTGGGATTTTCTTGGTGGTCTGCATGTGGTACACGTTTCTTTTACATGTGCCCACAACATACATTCTGCAGGGGACACAGTGTTCTACATGCCTCCTTTAGGTCAAGTTTGATTGTTGTGACAGTTAGTTTTTAACTGTCTATTGTCAGCTCCGAGGACAGTCAGTGATGAGAGCTTAGTTGAGGAACTACTTAGGTCTAATTGGACTGTAAGGGTTCTTGATCATTAATCGGTCTGAGAAGAACCAGCCCTCTGTGGGTGGATCCATTCCTTAGGCTGGTCCCCAAACTGTATGAAAAGAGAGAAATCTGAAGCTGAAGAGATGGCTCAGAGGTAAAGAAAGCTTGTTGTGCTGTCAGAGGACCTGAGTTCAATTCCTAGCATCCGTATCAGGTGGCTCACAACCACCTGTGTGATTCTAGCCCCAGGATTACCAACATTTCTGTCCTCCAAAGAAACTGCACTCATGCACACGCGCGCTCGCACACACACACACGCACACACATTTTTAATCAAACTTTTTAGAGTCAAGAAACCTTGCTGAATATCAAGCATCAGTGAGCAGCATGCTTACATTTCTCTCTGTTTCCAACTATGGACACAATGTGGCTGGCTGCTTGAGTTCTTGCCTTGGCCTCTCCCCTCCCTCCGCCCCCATAATGGACTCTAACTTGGAAATGTAAGGCAAATAAGTCCTCCTTGCCCCGTGTTGCCTCTGTCAAGGTATTGTGTTAAATTGTAAATTATTATTTGAATGTTCGTGTGTTTTGCCTACATGTATATCTATGCACCGTGTGTGTACAGTACCCAGGAAGTCCAGAAGAAGGAGTCGGATCCCCTGAAACTGGAGTTACAGCTGGTTGCAAGCGCCTATGTCAGTTCTGGGAATTGAACCCCAGTCCTTTGCAAGAGCAGCCAATGCGCTTAACTACTGAGCCATCTCTCCACAGTGCTGGGATTAAAGGCAACGCAATGCCTTGCCCACCACTGACCGTTTTCATTAGACACTTCCCCTACATTCTTTTGGAATTTCTCCACTCAGCTCCTCTTCTTCCCAAAATCTGATACTTTTTGTTTTGTTTCTAGGGTTTGTTTTGTTTTGTTTTGAGACAAGGTTTCTCTGCGTAGCCCTGGCAGTCCTTGAACTCACAGAGCGCTGCCTCTGCCTCCCAAGTGCTGGGATTAAAGGCGTGTGCCACCACAGACTAGCAAGATTTACTCATTTGATATCCCACAGCCACCATCAATCCTTTAGCATCACCGGCACCCCCACAGACATACTGTAATCACCACGACCTTCACACTCACACCCGAGAGGGATCCCCAATGCTTTTGTGCATTTAGTGTTTAGTTCACACCCACAGGAGCTGTGCCTTCCCTGATTCCCTGGGTATCCAGGGTCCACCTCCTACTAAATACATCCCCAAGGATGCAGTCTCTACTGAAGGGGAAGTCTCTGAAGTGTGTGTGTGCATGCGTGCGTGCCTGCGTGCGTGTGTTACCATCCTTTCTGAAGCATATTGTGACTGTGCATTGATTTCTCCCTTGACTGATTTCCTTTAGCACTCTGTAGACCTTCTATTGTTTCCAGACTGTAAGTCTACAACATCATTACTATTAATACACGGTGGTTACTGTGTAACCAGTTTCCCTTTGACTCACAGCAAATGTGTAACAACTTTGCCTGAGGCGGATTTTCCCCCCTCACTTTGTTTGCATTCCTATGGGCTTCTCACACCTTCGGCTTTATTTGTTTTGATTTATTTCAGTTTCTTTTTCTTTTCTTTTTTTTTAATTAAGACTGGAGTCCCAGCTGTGTACTAAAGGCAGAGAGAAGCTGCCGGAGGCCTGCGACCTAGGCAGTGGCTACACCCGGTTTGTAGACAGTTCTGAAGGTGGAGATCAGAGCTGATTCTGGCCACGGCGACAGTCATTTCTGTCTGTTCTCTCAGCCCACTCTATGGTCTGGAAACTGTTGTGTCCAGCTGACAGGCGAGGACCTGAGGGTTGAGGGAGCACCTCAGAGCAGAACAGTTCCTATGAAACTATACACTCAGTGAGGGGTAAAAACCAAGCCACAAAGCCTCATTTATGGGACTCATCACAACGGCACTGCCACTAGTCAACTTGTGACTACTGAAACTGAAATTAAATTCATTTTAAAATTCAATCCCTCTATATTCATACTTAAAAATAAAATGGTATTTTTAAATCCAATTGAAAATCCACCCTCGTCCACTGAGCCAGGATATAAATTTAAAACCTGGTGTCCCTAAGCACCAGTCACCAGGCAGCCCGGACTTTGGTCATCTAGGCCTTATGGGAGGAAGCTGATTCAGACGCTATTACTCATGGCTGGGTGGGTCTCAGCAGTACCGTCAAGAATGTTCTAGAATGAAATAAATTGGAGGCAAGGAGACCGAAGGTCATGGGTGCCCAGCCTAAGATCATGTACAGAATAGGGACCTAATAATCCTCTGAGGACCAAATCCACCCCCTCAGCATCTCTTCTCTGTGGCAGTGACTGAGGGACAGGGCCGGCAGGACACTTGAGCACCGGGGTGGAGCTGGGCTGTGGCTGAGGCTGGCTCCGGGGCTTTGGAGCACTAAATTGAGGATACAAAACAGGCCCAAAGGCCGGGTCCCGTCACTTTCGAGCTGGGAGGACCCACGGAGCAAGCGGTGAAGACCAGACCACGCAGGCCTCTCGAACAGCTTGAGTCTGGGTTCTTCGCTGCCACACAGGGCTCTGGAGAAAGTGCTGAAGGCTTTGAGTGTATATTTGTGGTGCAACCCTCTCCTGACCCCAATAAGGGGCTTGGGAGGCTTTAAAGGAGCACCCCTATCTCTAATACAGGCTAGAGCTGTGGTCCCCAAGGAAGAAGGACGAACAAGTCAGGAAGAGGAAGGGACCGAAGTGGGAGGGAGCAGGAGTAGTAATGAGGAACGAGTGTGTTCTGAATACATCATACCTATAAACATGTCATCCGGAAGCTTATTCTATCTAACATCTGCTAATTTGGAAAAAGTAGTTGTGAATAGGAATGCAGTGCGTCCAATGGCCAGCAGAGGGTAGCATTGAGCACTTTTGCGATTACAGGGTGGGACTAAGTAGACACGCCCCAGACCCCCCATCCCTTTTGAACGCCTTCTGCAAGTTCCGGCTCCCTGAGTGGTCCCCACTGCTGACATACTCAGGTCCGTATTCCTCATAACAATATTTACGAAGCCCCCTGTGGACTTAAGGGAGGGGGGTTTATCTTGCAGTTTTATCTGCAAACACTAACACACGTAGAGCCGTTATAAAATCTCACCACTTCTCCACACACTCTTAACCCCACAGTAACTCAAGACAGCCCCAGTATCATAAAAAACGCCCCTCTGAAGTCACATGACCCATTAGAGACTGCCCTGGGATTCAGGCCTGGGGGTAGGACTAACTCAGCTGAGCCCAGGGAGTAAAGCCCAGTGCTTGGCCCCAGAAAATGAAGCCTCGTAAGCGGACTTCCTCACCAAACTCCCTTTTGACCCCAGCCATGTGGGATGCCTCATCTGCGTGTCCCTCTAGGACACCCCCACCCCTGGCCATTAGGTCTCACAGAGGGCTCTCTCCCCGAGACTGCCTCGTGGCCACATTAGCAGCAGCTAGCACATGCTTTGATCATCCTTTCAGGTTGAAGAGAAGCTTCAGGAAGATTCCAGAAGGAAATTGCTTCAGCTGCAAGAAATGGGGAACAGAGAGAACCTCATTAAAATCAATTTGGAAAGGGCAGTAGGCCAGGTAGGAGTGTTCCACAGCTCCCCACCCCCCTTGCTGGACCACGTTCCCCCAGGGTTCTCCTACAGCCAAGCAGCCATTTCTGGTGTCAGGGCTGGGTGGGGTGGATCGGGGTGTGATGTTTAAGGACGGTTGGTTCATCTTCTGCTGGGAAGTTCTCACTCCAAAAATGTGCCGTGACTGTGACTCCCCAAGACCCTGACCGGGCAGCCAACTCTGCCCCAGGGCTTCCTGTCCCCCACCCCACTCCCTCTCCCCCTCTGGAAAGTTTCTCCCTATTGTTTTTATTGTAGACATTTACCCTGGTCTTTTCTCCCCCAGGACCCCCCAGCAGATTCTCAGTGGCCATAAGGAAATGTCTCTTTCTTAGATAAGTAAGGCCTGAGTGTACAAAGTCCACGCTAGACAGAGATGAGCCAGGTCAGGGCAGTGAGAGAGTCCTCGCCTGGCTGGGCAGGAAGGCCCTTTCTACACTGCTCTGGCCCAAGATGGCTGGCGGACCTTCCATTGTGCAGGGCCCCACTTCGAAAGCTATAAAATGCCATAAGACTTTACAGAGGACTTGGGGAGAGCCAATGAAAAGCCAAGAGCAAAGCCCAAGCAACCCAGGACAGCTACTTTGGATTATCTGCAGAAATCTCTGCTGACACCCCACCTGCTGGTGGCTCAAGACACACTGTGTCTGGGAGGGGCGTCTGCTATACCACTTAGCAGGGTCTCAGAAGGACTGCAAGCCACCTAAAAAAATACTAAAAACCATGATTCTGTATTGTCCCTCACCAAGTTGACACAATTTCTATTTCCATGGTAATCCAAGCTCTAACCAGGTTGTGTAACCAGGGCTTGGTCCTCACACTAGGGACATGACATGTAGAGGTATATTCCACCAAACAGTGCTAATCATTGGTCCTCAGTCCCCTTGTCCCACCACACAGTCCCTGGGCTGCCCCCTCATCTCCATTGCTCTTTTATGACACCACCCCCCAAATATACCTGAACTGGGTGTGTGCCCCATGCTCCAGAGGCCTCATTTCACCTCCAGGCTGGGTCCTAAAGGATTGTGAGACAGCTTCATGCATAGATCCCAGTGGGAGGGAACCCCCCGAAGGAACCCCCCTTCCTCCTGTCCTTCTCACTGTCTCTTTACCTCATCTGACCCATCTGACTTTCTCAGCCCAGTCCACTGTCCCAGTTCCCACCATAGCTGGGAAGAATCTATCACTCCCAGATTCAGTCTCTCTGGTGGCCCCAGGGTCTCTTATATGCAGGACTTCCCCATATAACCAACTTATCGGCTAGCTTAATCCCCCACCCCTCCTTTTGACATGAAACCAGAGGGGACAGTTTGGAGCTCACGGCTTGAAAGTTTCCTGTACTGTTATCATCTCTGTCTTCTCCGAGTTCTGAGTTTTATACAGATCTGTGACTTTGAATGTCATCTGATGGTCCTCCTTGTCCCCTTGGGCACACATGTTAGTCTTTAATGCCCACATCTGCCCACAGATCACAGGCACAGGTCATGGGGTGCCGTGGGAGTAAATCCTCAACCGGGGGTTTTTAGTTTCTACTTCCTGATGGAGTCTGGGGTGCCTTAGGCTTGGGATTCTCTAAGTTTACACACAGGGTCAGCCCCTCCATCAAAAGCTAAAAACCCCAACCCATGGGAGGCACTGGGTGCCAGCTCTAGGCCTGACCGATATGTTTCCACATCTGGGTGCTCAGAAAACCCCTGCTGAGTGCCCATTCCAGGCCCGTACTGTGCCGGCTCCAAAGACAGAGAAATGAGTCACAATGGACAGAAGCTTTGGGACAGCTGACGTCCCAGGCACCTGGGAACACACCTGTGCTGTCTCCTCTCCCTGTTGCAAGTGCCGATACCATTTATTTCAGCTGATGGTTTCAATATCTATTACACAGCCTAGCGATTATGAAAAGGCACTTCTGGGCCTAGACTTCCCATTGGATAGCTGACTTCAAGGGCCTCCTTGGAGGGCCTGCGACATGAGTGCAGGAACCATGTGACTGGGTCGGGTTGGGCTCTAAAATAATTCGTGAAGCCTGCTGCTCCGTTCTGTCTACGGCTCTGCACCCCAGTGCCTCATAACCGTGACTGACCGTTCAAGCACGTGGCCTGAACGCAGAGGTGAAGTCACCGTTTAGGTAACCCTCTGTCTAGGTAACCCTCACTGACCAGTCACCTCCCCCCCACCCCCTTTTGTGCCACAGCTAGAGAACTTCAGAAGCCAGGTCATCAAAGCCACTTTCGGAAAAACAAAGCCATTCCTCGACAAGCCCATCACCGACCAGCAGGTTAGTGTAGCTGGCTTTCTGGTCACGTGACTCCTCTGCGTCTGTCTCTGGGGATCTGGATGCCAGACCCTGCGAGCGTATGCTTGTTTTTCTCAGTGGCACATATTCTTCACACTGTTGCTACACCATAAAGATTTGTTGTGATTTTAGGGGATTTCCTGGCTTTTGAAGTGAAAGCTGGTTTAAAAAAAAAAAAAAAAAAAAAAACCTTGAAATGTTCCTTGTAAATATCAAGTCCAGCCAGGCAGGCTCACGTCTGGTCACCAGACACACACTGGTGCTCTGGGAGCAGAGGGGTGACCTGGCTTTGGCCCACATACCTTGGTTGATCCCATCCAGCGGGGAAGCTAGCCACAGCCTTGTAGATAGGCCACATGTTTGCCTGTTATCTTTTGAGACCTTTGTGGCCAAGAACAGGTAAGTAAGTAGTTTACAAAGGGGGTTGGGATGTTGGACAGTTAGCTCAGTTGGTAAAGTGTTCACCCCGCAAGCGTGAGGATCTGAGTTCAATCCCCAGGACACAAATAAAACACAAAGGTCTGTGTGCCATTACACACCTGTAACCCCAGTGCTAGGGAGAGATAGACAGGTAACCCTTGGGCATCTGTCAGGGTTCTCAGCCAGCCAGCCTTAGCCTGTTTGACAAGTTCTAGGCCAGTGAGATGCCTTAGCTCAATAAAACCAGGTGGATGGCTCATGAGGAATGACGGGCAAAGTGTTCTCTGGCCTGCACACACACACACACACACACACACACATACACACACACAGAGAGAGAGAGAGAGAGAGAGAGACAGAGACAGAGACAGAGAGACAGAGACACACACAGAGAGATAGAGAGAGCTACACACACAGAAACACACACTCACAGAGAGAGATACACAGAGATACACACACACACACACACACAGAGAGGGAGAGAGAGACATAGATACACACACATACACACATGCATACCCTCACACATGGACACCATGCCCAAACCCAGTACATACATACACACCATACACACATACAGTATTCACACACAGGGAAGAAAAAAAAAAAAAAAAGACCCACAGGCAGGCAGGTACAGGAGGCCAGGGCCTGTGAGCGCACACTTAGTGTCAAGAGTCATTGCTGTAACTGTGGAAGGATCTGGAGCAAATTCAGAGGGACAGTACAGACCCCAGTTCCGGGGCGATGCGTCCAGGTGACAGAGCACATGTTCCCTCAGAGGCAGCACCTCAGGGCCTGCATCCCTCCCCACCGAGCCAGGACATGTGCTCCCACTTTGCAATCAGTGCCTCGCAGAGCAGGCTGCCCTGAGACATCTTCCTGTCTGTCCTCTGGTCAGCTGATAGAGAGGATCGTCCAGGTCACCGAGGACAACCTCAGCTTCCAGCAGAGGAAGTGGACCCTGCAAAGGGAAACTCACCTGCACTGCAAACAAGAGGAGACCGTGCACAGCGTGGAGAAGCTGAGGGCGCTGCTGGACAAGTGCCAGGTAGCCTCTGGGAGAGCCTCACAGGCCGCCAGCCTGCTGTCCCCCTTCAGCGCCACATGACAAGAAATTGCCCCCTCCCTGGGACAGGCTGGGAAGAAACATTCTTCGTTTTAAGACCCTCCCCCACCTTTGACTCAAAATCCCCTCCCAGGGAAAGAACGTATCCATCCAGACTTTTTTTTTCTCCATTAAACTCAAAATATAGCCGGGACAGTGGCCTGCCTGCTACACGGGCATGAGGTCCTGAGTTCGAATCCTTAACACCCAGTTAAAAAGATAGGGGCGGCACACACCTGTTACCCTAGTGTTTGGGAAAGCAGATGCAGAAAGATCCTGGGTGGTGGGGGGGATTGTGAGGCACTCAGTTTAGCCAAATAAGCTAGCTCTGACGTCAGTGAGAGACACTGTCAAAAAATAAACAAGGGCAAGGGAGGGGCGTGGCATGCATGAAGGCCTGGGTTTGATCCACATCATCCCATAAAACTGGATATTCCAATGCAAGCCAGTACTTGGGAGGCGGAGACGCCCGGATCTAGGTCATCCTTAGCTACACAGGAAGGTTGAAGCAAACCTGGGTTTTGTATGACCTTATCCCAAACATGCCAGAAAGTTTCTTAAAGTAAAGCAGAGAGTATTTGAGGAAGGCCCAACATCAACCTCTGACCTGCATGTACCCTTCCCCACAAAGTCAGTCTCGTACCAAATAAGGTTGGATTTTGTGTGGGGTGGGCTGTATGATTCTGTAACTTTGGCCCTTGTGCACAGTGGGCAAATTCTGTACCACCAAACGTCACTCCCGCCCTCAGACATTTCTTTCTTGTCATTTTTCTGCAAGCCTGTACATTATGCTGGATGTTTTAGTCGCCTAGAGGCCACTTGAAGTATTCAGAAGGCTGTGTGTAGGTTATTGACAAATGCCATGACTCTCACTAAGGAAACTGAACTTCCTCAGAATTTGGCTAGTGTCTTGGAACTAATCAATTCCCCCACAGACAGAAAGAGATGACCAGCTCTGGGAAGTCCCCCAGCTCTAGATTTGAAAAAGTAAGAAAGAGAAACCACAGCTGGGGAGACGCCTCAGTCACTACAGCGGTTTCTGTGCGCCCGAGAGGACCTGAACTTGATCCCACCCTTTAAAAGTTGAGCTCGGTGGCGCATGCCTATGATCCCAGCACTGGCGGAGGCAGACAGATCCACGGTCAGCCAGAGACCCACTGACAGCCTCTTTCTCAAAAACAAGGGGACATGGCTCTGAGATTCCAGCCTCCACGCCTGAATGTGCACACTCAGGCATGTACAGCCCAACACACACACACACACACACACACACACACACACACACACATACACACACAAGACAGACAGACAGAGGTTGGGGGGAGGCAGGGAGGAAGAGAAATGTTTTGCACAAAATTTTCATTTGTGCCCAGCCATGGAAGCTATTTTCAGCCATTGCCTTTCCCTGTTGAAGAGGGAGCCCCCTGGCGCCCCCTCCCTGTGTCAGGACTTACAGCTGCCTCCTCTGCTCTCTCGCAATCAGAAGCTGCTATTTAGGGAGTTTTGCGCAAATGCTGACTTGCCAGCTCTCTTTCAAACAAGTCAGGAAACGGCACTTTCTGTCCAGCATGTGAGACAATCTTGACAGGAGCTCTGGTGACTGGAAAGAGCCAGATTTGGTTCTCCCAACAGGCAGATTGGCAGCGGCAGTGAGGCATTACCCAGCCTAAAAAGGAGATTCCCTGTGTCTTTTTTTTTTTTCATATTTTTATTGGATATTCTCTGTATTTACATTTCGGATATTATCCCCTTTTCCCAATCCCATACCCCCTCCCCCTCCCATTACCTTCAGGAAGATGCTCTCTCTCCCAACCACCCTCTCCCACCTCAGCACCTTGGCGTTCCCCTACACTGGGAAAACAAGCTTTCACTGACCCAAGCCCTTCCTCCCATTGATGCCAGACAATGCCATCCTCTGCTACATATGCAACTGGAGTCATGGGTCTCCAAGTGAACTCATTAGTCAGTGTTTTAGCCCCTGGGAACTGTGGTGGGTTTGGTTAGTTGATCGTTTTGTTCTTCCCATGGAGTTGCAGACACTTTCAGTCCTTTCTCTAGCTCTTTAATTGGGATCCTTGTGTTCAGTCCAATGGTTAGCTGCAAGCATCCTCCTCTGTATTTGTATGACTCTAGTAGAGCCTCTGAGGAGGCATCCATATCATGTTCCTGCCAGTAAACACTTCTTGGCATCAGCAATAGTGCTTGGGTTTAGTGGCTGCATATGGGGTAGATCCCCAGGTGAGGCAGTCTCTGGATGATCTTTTCTCCAATCCCTGCTCCTCTATTTATCTGTCTCTATTTTGCTGTATTTCCTCACATGGGCATTTTGTTCTCTCTTCTAAGAAGGACTGAGGCATCTATGTTCTGGCCTTCCTTCTCTTTGAGATTCTTAAGTTCTGTGAATTGTTTCTTGGGTATTCAGAGCTTTTGGGGCTAGTATCTGCTTATAAATGAGTAAATACCATGTGTGTTCTTTTGTGACTGGGTTACCTCACTCAGGATGATAGCTTCAAGTTTCATCCATTTGCTTAGGAATTTTGTGAAGTCATTGTTTTTGATAGCTGAGTAGTACTTCATTGTGTATATGTGCAATTTCTGTATCCATCCCTCTATTGAAGGACATCTGGGTTCTTTCCAGCTTCTGGCTATTATAAGTAAGGCTGCTATGAACATGGTGAAGCATGTGTCCTTGTTAGATGTTGGAGTTTCTTTTGGGTATATGTCCAGGAATAGTACATCTGAGTCCTCAGGTAGTAAGTACTATGTTCCATTTTCTGAGGAACTGCCAGACTGATTTCCAGAGTGATTGTACCAGTTTACAATCCCACCAACAGTGGAGGAGTGTTTCTCTTTCTCCACATCCTCGCCAGCATCTGTTGTCACCCAAGTTTTTGATCTTAGCCATTCTGACTGGTGTGAGGTGAAATCTTAGGATTGTTTTGATTTGCATTTCCCTGATGACTAGGAATGTTGAGCATTTCTTTAGGTGCTTCTCAGCCATTTGATATTCCTCTGTTGAGAATTCTTTGTTTAACTCTGTACCCCATTTTTAATAGGATTATTTGATTCTCTAAAGTCTAACTTCTTGGGTTCTTTTTACATATTGTATACTAATCCTCTATTAGCTGTAGGATTGGTAAAGATCTTTTTCCAAACTGTTGGGTGCTGTTTTGTCCTTTTGACAGTGTCCTTTGCCTTACAGAAGCTTTGCAATTTCATGAGGTCCCATTTGTCGATTCTTGATCTTAGAGCATAAGCCATTGGTATTCTGTTCAGGAAATTTTTTTCTGTACCTAAGCTCTTCCCTACTTTCTTTTCTATTAGTTTCAGTGTACCTGGTTTGTGTGGAGGTCTTTGATCCACTTGGACTTGAGCTTTGTACAAGGAGTTAAGAAAGGATCAATTTTCATTCTTTTGCATGCTGACTACCAGTTGAACCAGCACCATTTGTTGAAGAGGCTTTTCTTTTTCCATTGATTGTTTATAGCTCCTTTGTCAAAGATCAAGTGGCCATAGATGTATAGGTTCATTTCTGGGTCTTCAATTTTATTCCATTGGTCTGCCTGTCTCTGTACCAATACCATGCAGTTTTTATCAAAATTGATCTCTAATACAGCTTGAGGTCAGTGATGGTTATTCCCCCGGAATTTTCTTTATTGTTGAGAATAGTTTTTACTATCTTGGGATTTTTATTATTCCAAATGAATTTGCAAATTTCTTTTTCTAACTCTATGAAGAATTGAGTTGTAATTTTGATGGGGATTTCATTGAATCTGTAGATTGCCTTAGGCAAGATGACCATTTTTACTGTGTTGGTCCTTCCAATCCATGAGCATGGGAGATCTTTCCATCTTCTGAGGTCTTTAATTTTCTTCTTCAGAGACTTGAAGTTCTTGTCATACAGATCCTTCACTTGCTTGGTTAGGGTCACCCCAAGGTGTTTTATATTCTTTGTGACTCTTGTGAAGGGTGTCTGTTCTCTAATTTCTTTCTCCACATGTTTGTCCTTTGAGTAGAGGAAGACTACTGATTTGTTTGAGTTAATTTTATATCCAGCCACTTTGCTGAAGCTGTTTATCAACTGTAAAAGTTCTCTGGTGATTCCCTGTGTCTTATCAAAAGTCCAGACAAAGGGCTGGGGGGTTGGCTTAGTAGGTAAGAGCCATTGTGCAAGCTCGGAGACCTGAGTTCAGATCTTCAGTGCCCATGTCAAACAGCCAGGCATGGCTGCAACCCAGCCTTGATGGGCAAAGGCAGACGATCCCAAGAGCTCGCTGACTAGTCCACCGAGCTGAAATTGTGAGCTTCTTGGTTTGCTGAGACACGCTGTCTCAAGGCAATGCAGTGGGAGCAATGGAGGAGGACACAACACACATGCACGCATGCACACACACACCATATACACATATGCACATGCACGCACATGCACACACACCCTCACCAAGACCAAATTAAACTGGGAGAAAAGAAAGGCTGCCAAAAGGACCGGAATGAAAGTGGGCCACAGTAGGGCAGTGACGGGCTGTCGACCTGCTTTCCTGGCCAGGTCCAGGATCTCATCCCTCATAGGCCAATCTCATCAGGGTCCTTATCAGGGCCATTTATAGATGGGTCTGACTGCTCATAGCCTGTCTGTTCCCAGGCTTGCATGAGAGATTCCTGCAACGGCATCGGGCTGAAGAAAGAGGTGGAGCTCCTTCAGCACCTGCAACTCAGCCCACCCATTTCGGGACTTCAGAAGGCTGTGCTGAGCATCCTGAGAGTGTCCCTGTCCTGGCTGGAGGAAACAGAGCAGCTGCTCAGGGACCTCAACATCGAGATGTCGGATTCTGACAAAGGTAGCTGGGCCTTTTCTCTCATAAGGTGTTTGGAATATCACCACGAACTCCCCCTGGAACAGGATATGTTGGTGAAGAAGGCTTTATGGAATCAGGGCTGGCAGGATGGCATAGCAGGTAAAACCCCATGAGCTGAGTTCATCCCCAAGACCCATATGATAGAAGGAAAGAATCAACTCCCCAAACTGATTCTCTGATTAATATGCACAATCACACAAAACAAACATAAAATATAACTTAAATTTTTAAGTAGAGGGGCTGGAGAGATGGCTCAGCAGCTAAGACACCGGTTGCTGCTCTGGCAGAGACCCAGGTTCGATTCCCAGCACCCACATGGTAGCTCACAGTAATCTGTAACTCCAGTTCCAAGGGATCTGAAGCCTCCTTCTGACCTCCACAGGCACCAGGCACACACATGGCACACGGGTTTACATTCAGGCACAACATTCATATATGTAAAACTAAATAAACAATATTTAAAGTGAAGCCTTTTAAAGTGGTGGCACACACCTTTAAACCCAGCACTTTGGAGGCAGAGACAGGTGGATCTCTGTGAGCCTGCGGCCTGATATGGCATATATGTGATATATATCATATATGTGATGGAAGGGTGAATGGTTTGTGAATAGATATCACATATCTAGATGGATTATGTCAGGTGGGTGGGGAGATTGTAGATATAAATAGGCAAATGGGAAGATAATGAATAGGTGGGTCAGTGAGTCCACAAATGGATGATTGATGGGAGGATGGATGGGTGGATGGATGATGGATGGATGGACAGACATATTGACAGACAGATGGATAGATGGATGGATGGACGTATAGATGCATGGGAAGATGAATGGGTGGGTAGGTAGATGATTGGTGGATAAATAAAGCTGTAGGAATGGGTGCTATGTAGAAAAACAAGACCAGGGAAGTGGAGAGAGCGCCCAGGGACACATTCATAGTAGCACCAACGTTTCGGAAAACTTGTTCTTGAAACAAGTCCTTGAAAACTTATTCTTTCAAAGGGCTTCCTAAATATGCCTTTATGTAGCCAGGGATGAGGCCAGAAAGACATTTGCCTTCCAGAGCTTCAGCCTCCCAGACAGGGTGTCTCCAAAGATCCATAGGACGGTATAAAGTTCTTCTTAGGAAATATAAGAATGATTTTCATGTCTCTAAGTGTGTACACAGAAATGAGAGATGAGGACAGGGTCACGGGGTGACCCAGCAGCGGGGAGCAGGCTTCTGTTTGCTTGTCCAGGCTGGAACCAATGAGAAGCCGATCCCAGTCTTTTCCCTCCGTAACAGTTGCATTGAGCTGTGTGTACACTGTCCCCTCCTCACTCCCAAGACCATGTCTGTCACCACTGTCTGTGTCTGTAAATGGAGCCATCTGTTACTGTAAAGAAATATGGATGTGAAGTTAAGCTGCCTAGACGGCAGTTCCAGAAAGGCTGGGACAGACGGGCCTCGGGCAGGACTTCCAGTCGGTCATTGTTCTCTCCTGGATTCTGGCCTGAGCTCCGAGCGAGCGGTGCTAGGCCGGGCTCAGCAGAACCGTCCTCTCTCCACACGCTGTGTGTGTTACAGGAAGTTAGGATGAGCGGTTCCGGGTGCAGGCCCTTTCTGCTCCTTATTCCCAGTTTGGTGGTTTCAGAAAGATTGTCTCTGAATCTCTAGTGAGCTGGGGTTCTTTTTGGCTGTGTCCTGCGATTACAATGCCTTGGTTCTACAAAGCTGAGAGAAACAAAGAATAAAAAGAGGCACAGTGTGGAAGACGAGGCGGGCAGCAAAGGGATCTCTCTCAGCATAAGGGTATCCCAAAGGACCAAAAGAAACAGACAATCTGGTACCTGCCCTGTGTTCTCCACCCAGCGCTGTTTCCGGCACAGGCCGAGAAGTGGAAGGAAGAAAGTTTTTTTTGTATATACTTGGGCCAGAGAGTGGGACTATTAGAAGGTGTGACCTTGTTGGAGTAGGTGTGGCTCTGTTGAAGTAGGTGTGTCACTGTTTGGTAGGCTTTAATAACCTAGTCCTAGCTGCCTGGAAGCCAGTATTCTGCTAGCAGCCTTCAGATGAAGATGTAGACCTCTTAGTTCCTCCTGCACCATGCCTGCCTGGATGCTGCCATGTTCCCACTTTGATGATACCGGACTGAACCTCTGAACCTGTAAGCCAGCCCCAATTAAATGTTGTCCCTGTAAGAGTTGCCTTGGTCATGGTGTCTGTTCACTGCAGTAAATCCTTAACTAAAACAGTGGTGATGTAGGAGGTAGGGGAGAGGTGGGGATGAAAGTGAGGAAGGTGATTGTGATGGTTTGAATGAGAACAGCCTCCCCAAGCTCATTCATTTTGTCACTAGGGAGTGGCGCTATTCAAAAAGATTAGAAGGATTAGGAGGTGTGGCCTTGTTAAAGAAAGTGTGTCACTGGGGCTGGGATTTGAGGGTTCCAAATCCCAAGCCAAGCCCAGAGACTCTCTCTCTCCCTGTGGATAGGGATTTATCTGTCAGCTACCTCTCCAGCACCTGCCTGCCAGCTGCCATGCTTCATGATGATAATGGACAGAATCTCTAATACTGTAAGCCAGTCCCAAGTAAAGGTTTTCTTTGATAAGAGTTGACTTGGCCATGGTGTTTTTTCACAGGAATAGAGCAGTGTCTAAGGCGGTTGTCGATGGTGGTGATGGTGGTGGTGATGGTGGTGATGGTTGTAGTGATGGTGATGGTTGTGATGATGGTAGTGATGGTTATGTTGGTGATGGTGATGGTGGTGGTGATAGTGGTGATGGTTGTAGTGATGGTGACGGTTGTGATGATGGTAGTGATGGTTATGTTGGTGATGGTGATGGTGGTGGTGGTGGTGATCATGATAGTGATAGCAGTAGTGACAGTGATGATAGCTGTCATATTCAAGCACTTGGATTTGATAGAACATCCTCAACATTTCCTGTGTTATCCCTGCTCACCCTCACAACAGCTCTCTGAGTCACTGAGACCAGGGAGGGTTCGCATATGCTCTCTGCCATCCCTTAGCACACAAGAACTTGTGTCATCTCAGTTTGAGGAAACAGCAGGAATTGTGTGTCATCTGACATTTCTGAGGACTTGCCACTGGGTCAAGAGCTTTACTCTTGGGCACTTAGCACTATGTTAAGTGTTTCTCTGCTGGGTACTTAGCACTGTGCTAAGTGTTTCTCTGCTTGGTACTTAGCATTGTTATATGTTCCACTCTTGGGGATTAAGCACTTGCTAGGTGTTTTCTGAACCAAGTGCTTTTATACCCTCCCACCAGCCCGGCGAGACAGGTGTTAATGTTGGCTGTATTTTTACTAATGTTAAAACTGTCCTGCTATGAGGACATTGTGGTTTTGGTCATGACCCCACATTTTCTCTGAAGGCCCAACAGGGCACCAGGCCAGGCCCACATTCTAGAGCATCCAGGCCTAGACAGACCTACACTGTCTTTCCCTAGATGAACCTCAGCACACACACACTGTGAGTCATGACATTACTGTAACAGAACAGCTGAATCTGGACAGTTTATAGAGAAAACACCTGTAGAGCTCATGCTTCTGGGAGTCCAAGAGCGTGGTACAGTAGCTCCTGAGGCCTTCCTGCTGCATCAGAGTTACAGAGGGTGTCACACAACCAGATAGCGAGCTGATAACTGAGATCTACTGTCTTACAAAGCTGCAATGCCCTTTGGGGGCTACATCCCCAGATACCGTGGCAGACGAGACCCTGGAGATTAAGTTTCAGAGTGCATTTGTCTGAGGACAAAGCTCCACTCTCACTCTCTTTTGGCTCTTCTGGACTTGAACTTTGAACCCCAGGGTTGGGACCCCAGACCAGCACTCCATGTGGCCAGGTTCCTTGACAGTGCTGCGCCTCTGTTTACCTGTCTGTAAAATAGTCAGGAAACCTCATGGGTAGGTATAAGAGTGTATGACCGGCCTGGCCCACAGCAAGCCTCTGATAGCAAGAAGCTGATCTCAACAACTTCAAACACTTGATGACATAACATAGGTGGCCGCCCATGTGCCTGGGCAGGGCAGCCTGGCTTACACCAGAGAGGCTTTATCTAGACCCTACCTTACTTCCACTGGGCAGTAAATTAGGACTTAGTAGGACCCTTTGAAGGCCATCTTAGAGACATGGTCTTGTGTCCCTCCCTGCTCCAAGTCCCCTTGGTCTTGGAGCTCCGTTCCTAACCACCAGGCTCCCTGCTCCTGTTCCTAACCACCAGGCTCCCTGCCACCCTTTACCACAGTGTTTCAAGAGAGAAAGGTTACATAGCATGTTTGTAAGTCCTGAGATAAGCCCAGATAAGTCCAGGTTGCCCAACATGGGTGAGCCTGGAAGTCTTGCTGTTCACTTCTAGGCAGCACCACATGGCATCTGATTGGCAAAGGAAGTTCTGGGAAGACAGGAGGTATCAGAAGGGAGACCCTTGAAAGTCAGCAGACCTGACTCTGTCTCTCAGGCTGCCTTGATAAGTGGGGGAAAGTTGCTCAGAGCTACCTCTGCAAACCCACTTACTTGTCTGTGTCCGTTTCTGCGACTGTGAGGAACCCCCACTTCTAGAAGAGCTGAGCTATGCCGTAACTTTAAGAGGGACAAAGGAAAGAAATGAAAAAAATAAAACTCCCCTTTCCCGCCACCATCTTTACTGTCATGGCTGCCACTGTGAGCGGTCATTTGACTCCGTTGCTCCCCCACCTCCAGCTCATTCTATCAGCCATAGCTTGAAGTTTTTATGGCTGCAGAGTTGGGCTCAGATGGAACTGTAATTAATTTGTTCATTTATCCCATATCAGCGAGATGGTTGGTTGGTTCAGCAGCAGTAAGTATCTAAAACCTTGTGGGGAAAAAAGAAAAGAAAAAAGGAAGGGAGGGAGGGAGGGAGGAAGGAAGGAAGGAGAGAAAAGATAAACAGAGCCAGGAGTAAGGGGTGGCAGGTGGATCTCTGAGTTAGAGGCTGTCCAGGGCTACAAATGAGACCCTCCCTGTCTAAAGAGTAAAAAAAAAGGAGAAACAAAAGAATCAAGTTTCAAAACAATATGCAAACCATGTTCCTGGCTTCTTTCTTTCTTTTTTAAAGATTTATTCTTTATTTATGAGTACACTGTAGCTGTCTTTAGACACACCAGAAGATGGCATCAGATCTCATTACAGATGGTTGTGAGCCACCATGTGGCTGCTGGGAATCGAACAAGCATTCTACCCACTGAGCTGCCTCTCCAGCCTCAGCTACTACCCTATGCTGGCCCACTGTGTGAGACTGAAGATGGAATCACGAGCTCCTCTCATGTACAATGAAATCATGCTCTTCTTCCCAAAGGCAAAATCCCAACATGATCACATTTCACCTTAGTTAGGGTTTCATTGCCGTGGAGAGACACCATGACCACGGCAACTCTTATAAAGGAAAATATTTATCCGACGCTGGCTTACTGGTTCAGAGGTTTAGTCCATTATCATTGTGGGAAACATGGCAGCATGCAGGCTGAGACTGGAGGAGCCAAGAGTTCTTCTAAACCTTGATCTAAAAGCAGCATAAGGAGACTGTGTGCCACACCGGGCAGAGCTTGAGCATAGGAGACCTCAAAGCCCATCCCCATTGTGACACACTTCCTCCAACAAGGCCACACCTCCTAATTCTGCCCCTCCCTATGAGCCAAACATTTAAACACATGAGTCTATGAAATTTTTTCCTATTCAGCCCAGCACACCATCTGACCTTGAGACACAGTCTGGTACCCCCTCCCCACGTCACCTTCCATCTCTCCCCTCTTCCCTTGGTCCTCTGTAGATTTCACCCACACATGACCTTTCTCTTTGGCTCCCGGGTCACAGGTGGTGTCTGAGATCCTAGACTGGCCTTGTCCACAGGTGGTATCCGGTTTCTCTCTGACCATCTTTCCCTGGGTTCTTTCCAGTTGTTCAGATTCCAGGAATCTCAGAGCTAGTCATTGTCCCTCACCCTTTCTCTTAGGCCTGCTACCGCAGCCTAGCTGGGGACATCAACCTTGACTGCCTGGGCATCCCTTTGGCTACAAGCAAACTCTTAAGTCAGAGCAGGAGTCTCTAACATCTCAAGGGTAGCCAGCCATGTCTAAAGTTCTTGTTCTTATGACGGGCTAAACAAGAGATACGTTGTGAGTCCACTCAGCAGAAGAGCTGAGAACAGAGTCAGGGCCCGCAGGCTGTGGAAAGGGGAGCTCTGGCTCGTCTGAGAGGTGACTGTCCTTAGCTTGGTGGAGGCAGGCTTGGTGGTGGTTGGGACTGGGCATACAGAGAATTAAGCTGCGACTCTGTAGCTGAGTGCCCTCCCCATGGCTCCCCACAGGAGATGGGGATGAAAGATACAATCCACGTTGGAAAATAGATGCATAACAACTTACCATACCCACTTTTCAGGGTACACCTGAGGTTAAATACCTTTTTCGGGGAGGAATGTCCGGGAAGGGAAGCTTTCTGGCTAAGCTCTCTGGGCCCCTAGGTTACCTCAGTAGCGTGGAAAACTCTGCTTTAGGCCAATGTGACTATAGGAGATGTTTTTGTTGGTGGTGGTGATTTGTTTGTTAGTTTTTGTATGTGAGGAGCGTGGCATGTGTTCCAGGCCAGGAGTCTGGCAGGGAGCAGGGAGTCACCTAAGTCTCGGGTGTGTGCCCACTGAGTCTCCAGGTCTCAACCTGCTCTGCCTTACCAGACGTCCTGGCATGGTTTTACTATTTAAAACACCTCTAGCCATGGAAGCTTCTTAACATCCTGTGCACCAGGGGTTCCCACATGTAGGTCACAACTCCTTTGGGGTCACATATACCCTACATGGCAGATGGGCCAAGAGCTCATCTGTCAGGGTGATGACAGGAGCCACCGTGGTGAGGCGGTCATCGATTCCAGTAGCGTCAGGCACGTGGTGGGGGTGGACGCTGTACATTTCAGAGATGTTTAAATCAGGACTGTACATTTGTGGTTCCCCCTAGGCCTGCCGGAAATGGTCTTCAGGTCCTTAGCCTCCCTATGTAGTCTCAGGTCCAAGGCCCTAGGACCCGAGTACCAGTGACGTTCCCACCCAGCCAGCTTCAGCCTCTGTTCTGGAATGTCCTCCCTCCCACTCTGCCCACACCTAGTGACTCCTCAGCCTCTGCTGAGACCCTCACAGTCCCCTGTCCCTGCCCTGTCACCAGATGCCTGTGGTCCCCTGTGTTTCTTACCTGTCAGGTTGACCTGTCACTAAGACTGCACTGTAAGGCCTGGGAAGGGCGTGGCTTTGTAAAATCCTCCGATATCATTTGCATACAGGAAGGGGTACTTTATTGGTGCGTTTTTTAGTGTCTGCCAAAACAAAGCCATACTCTCCTTGGAGCTGTGCCTGCCTCAAATGTCTAACAACCACTGGGAAAATATATTGGATGACAGTTGGTCCTGTCCTGATGGATAAGTTGTTATGTACAGCTGGGTGTGGTGGAGCACTTCTGTACTGTCAGCACTTAGAAAGCTGAGGTAGAAGGATCACAAGTTCAAGACCAGCCTGGGCTACGTAGCAAGACCACATCCCAAAAAGGAAAGGAAGGAAGAAATAATAAGAAAGGCAGAGGGGGAGGGAAGGGAAGGGAAGGAAGAGGGAGGGATAGAGCGAAGGAGAAAGACACAAGGAGTTAAACTGACCCTTGTCTCTCTTCTTGCCCCTTTTTTTAAGGGTTCTCTCTGTGTCTGATATATCTTCTGGAACATTACAAGAAAATTATGAGCCAGTCCCAGGAACTTCGGGTGACTCTTTCAGTTCTTTTTCTCCCCCAAAACTGTGAATTTGAATCTGTCTCCTTTTGCTGTGGGTGAGTCAGGCACCGCCCTCCCGCAGGCACCAGGATTTTCTGTTTGCACAAAGGGCTTGGTCCCAGTGTCTGAGAGAGACCTACAAAGGAATAGACAAACACCGTCAGGGTGCCATCCCCTACCTGACCTCCCTGGATACCCACAGGGCTTGATTGTCTCTGTGAAAACTCCCAAAGAGGGCCATCGAGGTGGCTCAGCAGATAAGTCGGCTGACCTGAGTTTAATTAATCCCTGGGACCCACATAGAGGAAAGAGAACACTGACCCCGCCCAGATGTCTCTTATCTCCACATGAATGCCATGACCCTGACACGCTTACACATACACGCCACACACAACGGTGGCGGGCGAACCCGATCCGGACCCTGGACCACAGACATCAGTGTTCAGAGAGGTTGATGATAGTCTGACTGCCACACAGCTAGTTAGATAAAGGATCTGAGTACGGGGTTGCTGACCCTCCCGTCTGCTGCTTACGGAGCACTTACTACACACTATACACTGGGCTTAAAGTTCCCCCTCATCACCTCATGACTAAGATGCAGGAACAGTGACACCCCATGTCCGAGCTGGGCAGACATGAAGACTTGGCTAGAACAGGGATTTTTATATAGAACCAGGAGTGTGATGTCTCAAAATTCTTGTTGCTTCTCAGTAATCATGTCTTTACACTGAGTGTGGCTCAGCCATGCTTTTAAGGAGCTTTTTACAGAAGATAATTTGTGAGGAAGTAGCTAGAGGGTTCATCAGTCTCTCCCCCGTGGGCGTCAGATGGCTTTTCTCTCCACGCAGTCCCAGGTCAACGCCTCTCGGGAAACTCAGCAGTCTCTGCGGCAGGAGCACCTGGCTGAGAAGGAGAAGCTGACTGAGAAGCTGTTACAAGAAGAGAAGCTGAAAACCAGAATCCAGCAGCTGACGGAAGAGAAGGCGGTAAGGCGGTCGGTCCGTGGCTGTTCTTTGAGCCTAGGAAGTGAGGTGGACATTTCCCATGGGCCACTGGGGGCTTTGTGCAGAACTGTAACCTTCCCACTTCCAGATTGGTGGACTGGCTCTAAATGAGGTACACAGGGTGAATGATTTGGTTCTAATGCTCACAGCAATGGCCTGGGGAGAGACGGTTCAGTGGTTAAGATCATTGGCTGCTCTTACAGGGAACTGGAGTTAACTTCCTAGCTCCCGTGTGGCAGTTCAGAACCATCTGTAACTGCAGTTCCAGGGGTGTCTGACGCCTTCTTCTGGTCTCTGTGGGCACTGCACACAGATAATATATATTGCCATATATACACTGAGGCAAAACACCCATACATATTAAGTACATAAATAGATAGATGGATAGAGTAGATAGACAGACAGACAGACAGACAGACAGACAGACAGACAGGTAGATAGATAGGAGATATATAGATAAAACTTTAAAAAGAAAAACACAGGAAGATCAAGTGGAATAAGCAGGCGTGTTGACATTTCAGGAAATGTCACCCTGTTTGTCTTGTATTACAGTTGAGCACACAAATTGGAGTTGCTGTGGCAGGTCCTGGTTTATCAGTGGCCAAGTGTAAGCAAAACTGATTTCAGGTCACATCAGCCCTTTTTTCTCTAGAGACCACACATTAACATGGAGTATCCTAATAAAATGTTATTTCCAAAGCAGTGGGGCAGGCAATGCCTACGGACCATTTGCTAATGTTGGTCCTAAACTTATCCATCTTCAGTCCCCATAACCCAGAAGCTTTCTTCTCTAACCATCTGCCCAGGGCGGACAGGAGGCCTCTATTATGTTGGGTTAGAACACAGACTTCAGAGTCACTAACCCCATCTCTTTAGGATGTGGCAAGGTCTGAAGCACTGCCATGGGAACCAGGTCTGCCTAACAAGGGTCCTTGACGTTCAGACCCTGGAGACAACTATTGCCCAAGAGAAAAACAGAGCAAAGGAGGCTTTAGAGGGAGGAACAGACAAGAGCTTAAGAGGTGGGAGTTACTTGGCCTACCAGAAGAAGGCAGACAGTTCAGAGAGGGGGAGCTGAGTCAACCTGGACTATCAATCAAGGCTCAGGGTCCCACTGAGATTTTCACATAGACCCTCCTGGCCCCTCTGCCCCGGCCTGTGTGAGGCATGCTGAAGACGGAAAAGCAAGCCAGACGGGGCCCAGGGAGAGTCCACTTCCTACCATGGCAACGGGTCGACTCAACAACGGCTGTTGGCTTGCAGGCTTTGGAAGAGAGCATCAAGCAGGAGAGAAACAGATCGAAGGAGGCCCTGGAGAAGGCACAAGCTCAAGTCCGGGAGCTGGAGAACCAGTTGGCTTGTCAAAAGGAGGTACGCCCAGCTGGGGGAGGCTGGCTGAAGGGACCGCAGGAGACAGAAGGCAGGTGGGGTGGGGGGGGGGCGCTGCCCTGTGCCTGTGCTGTTTGCCCTAGTCTGGGCTCTGTGATTGGGAGAAGCATTAGAGCATTTCAAAGACAGCCATGGATGTGTCGCCTTGACAACCAGCTGGAAAATACAAGGCCCATGTGACAAGCTGGGGTGGTGGTTTCTGCCCATTAACCCCAACACGGACATCAACTCAGTCAGGGGGACTGGGGATGAGAGAACACCCCATCTTCAGCACCATCCCCCGGAAGTCATCTTCAGTCCAGTCCCAGCAGAGGAATGCACAGGGCTGTCAGGAAGTCTGTCTGAGAAAGCTTTCTGGCCAAAAGATGACCGCCATCAACCCATCTCGGGCTTCCTCTACCAGTACAGATGCTTAAAAACCAGACACCCGCTCTTATACACTTCCCAGCCAGCCCCCCACCCCCACCCCATCCCCTGTCATGCACAACAGGATGGTGGCTGGCCTGGACCCCCTTCTCGGGCCTGCTCTGTGGTCCGGAAGTCACCTGTGGTTCCTCGAGACGTGTTATACCCAGAATGTTTTAGTTTGGATCCATAAAATGCAGTGGTAAATCTGGCATACAGTCCTCTCTTGGAAAGTCAAACTCCATCCCTGGTTTCTCCGCTTTGGTGGACAGTGGGGGAGCAGGGGCCGGAATTGATCCCAGCATCAGCAGTTAGGGTAGTCCTTTGAGTTGGTCCATGCAAGCCTAGGTCGGTTTGGGTCCAACTCTCATAAGCTTTGAAGCTTGCAGCTCATCACCTGCCTTCTTCCTAAAGTGTAGCCAGAAACAAACGCCATCCCCTCGGCCTCGAAGCCTGAGGGAGGGGTTTCCCATCCCTCACTAAAAAGGCTGTGCCCCTGTGGGTGTGCCCACACTTCAGTCTCCAGGAAAGCTGTTATCGTGTCACTTTGCATTTAGCTGTGGTCCGTCGCAGGCCCCTGGTCCCTTTTCACTCGTATTTTCTTAATCCCTGAAGGGCGCAGGCTTTGTAGACACACAAAAGGCAAGTTGAAGTCTATCATACCTCCCTTCTTGGAAGCGGGCCATGAAAGGCAGAGATAATGCACAACCCAGCACCGGATCTGAAAATGTCACTAGTCTGTGGTGGCCATCCTCAGCATCACTACAGACAGGTCTCCCTGGACTTGGGCACAGCCCTTGCTTCCTGACTACCCTCTCTTCTCAAAGTGGAGTGCTTGCCCCCGGGGTTTGGGAGGGAGAAAGTGTCCCCCTATATGCGGCTCCACCCATAAGATCTGATGTGGCCCAGGGAGATGTTTACAGTTTCTCATGTAGCTGCTCCTCAGAGCTCTGTCAACAGTGTTGCCAAGGTTTGCCCTGGAGTTATGTCTCCAGGCAGGGTGGGTGTGAGTGGTGTGTATGTGTGTGTATGTGCTGTATGTGTATGTGTGTGTATGTGCTGTATGTGTGTGAGTGGTATGTGTATGTGCTGTGTGTGTGTGTGTGTGTGATATGTGTATGTGCTGTGTGTGTGTGTGGTGTGTGTGTGTGTGTGTGTGTGTGTGTGTGTATGTGTGTGTGGTGTGTGTGTATGTGCTGTGTGTGTGTGTGGTGTGGTGTGTGTGTGTGTGTGTGTGTGTGTGTGTCTCCATGGAGTCACATCAGTCAGGTGCCATCTAGCTGTCAACAAGGACTGGCAGGTGATGGGGGTGGGTCAGAAAAATTTAAGCCTCTGGGCTGGGAGTGATGAGGTGGGCCTCTGTGAGTGTGAGGCCAGCGTGGTCTACATGCCGAGTTATAGGCCAGCCAGGCCTAAACAGAAATTATTTTTAAAAAGTATTTTAAAGTATCATTGCAGGGGGGAAGGAGCTTACACCATCCCTCAGGGGGTCACAGGACCTGACTATAATTTCTTCCCAGAAAGAATAGAGCCACCTCCGCTGAGCATTTTGTTTGTTTCTTGGGGTGCTTGTTTTGTTGTGTTGTGTTTTGACAGAGGATCTGTTAGCCTAGGTTGGCCTCACTGCTCACTACTTAGCCAGTTATAACCTTTGACCTCCCGACCTTCTTTTCTTCACCGCCCACATGTTGGGATCACGGGTGTGAACCACACAAATCTGTCTCAAATGCCGGAGAGATTTAGCTCCTCTCTACCTCTTGTGGACCAAATGCCTTCCGAAGGCTAATCCTCTCCCCTGTTAGGGACTCCAGTGGAAACCTTGTTGCAAGTTCCAAACACCTGATGCCCCGTGAGGCACAGAAGGGAGGCCCCTTGAATGCTGGCGTGACTTTTCTTGGGGTTTCGGCTACTATGACAGGGCCAGTTTCTGCTCTGGGGGGTTGACCCCCCCAATCTGATGAGCCCATTAGCTGAGCAAGACATGAACGGACCAGATGAAATTCCATGACTAGGGACAGTAGAGGGCTAGCCCAGAACTCTTCCGTCGTCCCAGGGCATCTGGGAAGGCTAGCCCTGAATCTTCTAGATGCTGGAAGAATTCTAGCGGTGACTGAGTCATTCAACCCCACTCCTCCATCCTCCCAAAACCAACTCTCCCTCAGAACTTTGCTTCACTAGTTGGAAGGCCCGTCATCAATGAGACTCTCCTCCCTCAGATCCTGGTCCCCTCCCGGGGCCCCTGTACTCAGCCCACAGGTCTGCTCTGTTCAGGACCTTGGCCTTCCTGACAACAGGAGACATCATAGCCCTGAGCCCTCCCCTCTTCTGGCTCCTGGTTTCCTCGGGTTTTAAACCAAATAAAGGGTTCTCAGCAGCAGCTCCCCATAGGGGTGCCATAGGGATGAGGTCATTCTTGGGGGGTGACTTGGCTTCCCACCCTTACTGTTAGCCTTAATGGGGAGGCTGGCATTAATGACTGTGCCTTTCAGGTCTTGGAGAGCAGTGTGGCTCAAGAGAAAAGAAAAATGCGGGAAGTGCTGGAGGCAGAAAGGAGGAAGTCACAAGACCTGGAGAATCAGCTGACCCAGCAGAAGGAGGTAGGAACAGCCAGGGCCCTCCAGGAGGACTTCCAGCCGCTGCTACACCTCTGCAGGAAGTAGCCAACACTCTCCAACCAACCCCGGATGATCCCTGGAGCTCAGACCCCAGAAAAAAATGGGAATTTAACCAATTTCATTTTGTGGGACAAAGGCTGTATCGTACATAACCCTTCTCTGAAGCTGCAGGAGTCCTGCCAGCTGGAAACAGGAAACATGTTCTAAGCACTCTGCCCCATCCCCCAAAAGCTAGGGACTTTCCAAGGTGAACCTGCCCTGGTGCCAACACCTACCAGGTTAGGCAGTGGCCCAGCGCCCAGAGATGGGACTGAACACCCGTGACCAGGGGTGCTAGCCAGGAAACCCTCCCCCCTTCGTGTTCCTGTGACTAACTGAGACACGTGGCCCCCTGCTGCCCAGACTCATCATAGCCCTCCCTCTCTCCCACCTCACACCCTGGCAGGCACCTGGTTCCTTGAGTTCTTGTCCCAAACCTCTGAGTCACTGGTCTTGATGGTGACTCACGTTGGCTTCCCCTTGCAGCTACTTTGTCCCCCATCTTAGTCACTGTCCTCCTGCTGTGAAGAGATACCACGACCAAGGCAACTGCTATAAAAGAAAGCACTGAATCGGGGGCTTGGTTACAGTTTCAAAGGGTTAGTCCATGATCAACATGGTGGGAGTATGGCGGGAGCACGGCAGCGGGAGCACGGCGGCACTCACGGAGACCTCGAAGCCCACCCCCAGTGACAGTTTCTCCAGCAAGGCCGATACCTATATGAGTGTATGGGGGCCATTCTTAACCAACCCACCACACCCTCTCTTCTGCACTCACCCCCAAACCCCTCCTTGACTTCCAGATCTCAGAGACCCACACGTATGAGAGACTCAAGATAAGAGACACCCTGGAGAAGGAGAAGAGGAGAATCCAGGACCTGGAGAACCACCTGACCAAGCAGAGAGAGGTATGAGTCACAGAGATGAGGGGGACCATTGCTCCCACAGACCTGCCAGGCCCTGCAGCTGCTCCCACTTAGGAAACCCAGCCGATCTCATACGGAGAGACACAGTGGCTGACCACAGTCATGGACAGACAGATCTACGCAGAGCGCACATGTCTCAGCCGCACTGTGGCTGTTCCTGAGCTCCTGGCACAGAAGCGCAGGGGCTGGATCCGAACTCAGGATTCCTGAGCCCTTCATCTTCACACACTTCCTCCATCCCACTGACAGACAAACATTTCTGTTAAGACCCACAGTCTGACGTAGTGAGGAAAGGGGAGGCGGCTGCACACAGTCTCACAAACTACAAACAGAATCATTTGCACATCCTAGGAAGGGACACATACACATGTATACACACACACACACACACACACACACACACACACACACACAGGAACACACACCTTGGCCAATATCAGTCAAAGTAGATGAGCAACATCCAACCTGGCAAAAGTGAGTTAAATTTGAATATGTAAGTATGTATTAGAAGGATCTTCAAGACCTGAGTCTCTTTGCATCCGGTTTGCAGGGTTTACTTTAAACACAGGCACCCACATAATAGCATGCGTGTATTTTGAGGGCCGCCAGCTATAGGGTAGATCTGGATTCTGTATTTTTAACAAGTTGCCCAAGTAACTCTGGAGCATTTTGAACATGACCACCTAATGAGAAACTGTGTCACCAGAGCTCTTGGGATTACACAGCTGCTCTGGACCCCACTTTGGTTGATGGGGGGCTTTAACTGATGGATAGGTGTGTCCAGAGGAGGCAGGGTCCGGCAAAGTGAGGCAAGGCTCGAGAACTCAGCTCTGCCATTTCCCTATGTGAGGGCCTGGGGTTCAAAAAAGGCCTGAGCAAGGGAGCTGTCTCTTTACCATGTTTCCCGCCCGATGCAACCTGGAAAGCTTTGAGATGAATCAGCAAGAGGTGGGAACAAGTCAGTAGGTGGCAAAGGTGGGAGGTTAAGTCAGTAGAAAGTGGGTGAAAGGGAGAGTTTAAATTTAGAGAAGAAAAGCTAGTAATGAGACTAATATAAATACCTACATATGTACCATATGTACCATATTCATACATGTACACACACACACACACACACACACACAATCAGGGCTGGAGAAAAGGCTCAGCAATTAAGAACTCCGGCAGCTCTTCCGGAGGACCCAGGTCCGATTCCTAGCACCTACATGGCCGCTCACAACCATCCATTGCTCCAGTTCCAGGGGACCCAGTGCCCTCTTCTGGCCTCCACAGGCACCAGACACACAAGCGGTGTACAGCCATATTGGCAGGCAAGATACCCATGCACATAAAACAAGCCTTTTTTTTTTTTTTAAGTTGTGTAGTCACTGCACAGAAACAAGTACAGTGGGGCTCTTAGTGTAAGCCTCTAAGTCCAGCCACTCAGGAGGCTGGGGTAGTTCAAGACCAGCCTGGGCTACAAAGTGAGCTCAGGGTCAGCTTAGAAACTCGGTAAAGCCCTGTCTCAAAATTTAAAAGTCAAAAGAGACCTGAAGAAAAGAGTCCAAAGATACATCGCTTACCTAGCTTGTGCAAGGCCCTGGGTTCCAGTCCACAGCTAAATGTCAAGCAAGCTCACAGAGGCAAAACCGTGTCCAGTTGCCAACCCCACAGAGCACCTCCACCAAGGGCTATCATCAAAAGAATTCTACAGCGACAGAACACATCCTTAGTGACACCCCTAAATTAGGACACCAAAAGCAGCAAGTAGCTGGGAGACCCCAGGACTGGCTGTCAGCACCACACACATCAGGAAGAACAGCAGCAGACCACCCCTGAGGGGACCCGCCACACACCAGGACAGAAAACAGACTGCGAAGTCACACTGTGTGACTCTGGCAGGGATTCTGTATGCAATCCCTCAAACCCCAGGAAACCAAACCAAAAATAGACAAGTTAAAAGCTTCCTCCAGACGGAAGGACCAGTGAGCAGATGCAACCACTGGACTGGGCAGGAAATACTTGGGAAGCACAGGTCAGAGAACTGTTTAATCTCTAAACCATCTGAGGAATTCAATAGCCCAATAAAAAGATGGGCCAATGGCCGAACCAAAACACTCACCAGGTACCTGACAGACTGGCTGGCTTTGTTTTGTGGTGCTGGGGAATGGGGCCCAGGGCCTCACACACACTGGCCAGGCACTTTTCCACTGAGCTCGAGCCAACCTTTCCGTTTGTTTGTTTTATTTTATTTTTGAACTGAAGTCTCATTAATTTGTCCAAGTTGACCTTGAACTCACTATGTTACCCAGGCTTGTTTCAACTCTGCCATCCTCCTGCCTCTCAGCCTTTCAAGTAGCTAGAATCATAGACTAGCACCACACCTGACCTGAATACACGTGTTTCTCTTTCTTTAAAAAAAAAAAAGATCTCATTTTTTTATGTGCATTTGGGGGTTTTACTTGCATGTGTGTCTGGTGCCAGGAGACGCCAGGAGATGGCATCGCTGAAGTAACAAATGGTTGTAAGCCACCCTGTGCATGCTGGGAACCAACCTGGGCCCTGTGGGAGAGCAGCCAGTGCTATTAACCACTGAGCCATCTCTCCAGCCCCTGAAGAGATGTTTTTCAAAAGAGGATAATTAGATGAAGACCTCAAGGCTGACAGACAAGCCAAGATTGCTAGGGACACTCAGCTCAGTTGGTAGAGGTCTTGCCTAGCATGCTGGAAGTCCTAGCTTCTTTCCTCAGTATCACATAAACCTGGCTGGATGGCACAGGCCTTTAGTCCTAGCACTTGGGCATTAGAGGTAGGAGAACCAGGACTTCAAGGTCTTGCTTAGCCACTGAGGTGATTCAAAATTCAATACTGGGCTACATGGAACCATATCTTTATAAAAAAAAAAAAGACAAAAATAAAACAACAACAACACAAAGGCAAAACAGATAAGAGAGAATACTCGAGAAGAAAAATAGCTCCAGCTCTGTGAGCGTGGGGCAAAGATGGCTGATGGTGAGTCTTCTCTAGACCTGTGAGCCTGAGGCAGAGATGGCCAACATGGGTCTCTACCGTATCTATGGATGCAGAGCAAAGGCCTATGGGTACAAAACAAAGATGGCTGACAGCAGATCACCTCATGCTGTCCAGCCTCATAGCACAGTACAGACACAAGAACACTCTGTGGTGGATCCTCAGGGACATCTGGAGAAGTCCGTTGAGCATGAGGTGACAAATGGCTCTGTATCTGCATCCTTTTAGGCAAGGTCCCTCTCCCAGCAGATTTCCCTCAACACTGAGATGTCAAGTCCAAGGCAAAACCTCAGTCACAAAGACCAGGAAGTGACTCCCAGTGAGGGACAGGGGCCGCCTGGGATCAGCAGTGCCTGTATTTTTCTTTTTCCAAAATCCATCTTTTCCTTTCTGATTATACAAGGAGCCCCACTCCTTCTAAAATATTTGACAAACACAGAAAATCACTCCGAAGAGCCTCAACATTGACCCTGTATCTGCCAAGCTGAGTTATCACCAGTGCCGGTCTGATGTGATGCCTTCCTGCTGGTACTGTGAACATGGGTGAGGCCTACTCCTTACCAAGATAGTGGCAACATGATGCCTGCTGCCTTGAGAACTATTTTGATACATTATGTAGCTCTCAAATGTCTCCATGTCCCTGAACCCTCTTCCACAGCCTGCCACTGAAGAATGTCCAGGGTCTGCCCTGTGTGGGATGGACTTGTGGGTTGCTGGCCCGTCCCTCTGCCAGGCTTGGGGTCATTTCCCACCTATTCTGGATAGAGATAATTGGAGGCAAGGGCCTGTGATCCCAGCACTCAGGAGATAGAGGCAGTTCTAGGATAGCCAAGCTAATTCACTAACTAGTTATTTAATTAATTAATAAGCAAACAACTGAGTAAAAGCTGCTTGGCTGAACAGCCGTGCACTCAGCGTTTCAGCCTTAGGCTAAATCTGCACACGCAGCTGCTGGACCCCAGGAGGCGAACGTCCTCAATCACAGTCTCTGCTCCCACATGACTGTCCAGAACAGGCAGGCTGATCACCAGCAAACAGCAGCTTGTGAGAGCCCCCAGGACTGGGTCTCAAGACTGCATTTCATGGGGCTGCGGATGCAGCTCAGTTGATAAAGTGCCTGCCATGACTTGAGTTTAATACCCAGAAACCACATAAAAAAGCCAGGCCGGGGAACGGGAAAGATGGCTCGGCAGTTAGGAGCACATGCTGGTCTCGAAGAGGACTTAGGTTGGATTACCAACATACGTGTTGGCCTGTAAGGTTAACAACTGCCTAGAACTCTGGCCCAAGGGGATCCAATGCTACTGGCCTCAGGCACCTACTCTAATGAGTGCAGATAGGCACACACACACACACACACACACACACACACACATACAATTAAAAATCCTAACTTCTGGGAGTCAGAAACAAAAGAATTCCTGGTGTTTGCAGGCTAGTCAGTCTAGCCTAATCGGTAAGCTCCAGGCCAATGGAAAGATCCTGTCTCAAACGTGTTCTTCGGCCTCTACACACACTTGCATGCACACACACACACACACATACACACACCTGTTCATATGTGTACACCCACAGATGCACAAACACATCCACATTTTAAAAAATACCATTTGGGACCCAGCATAGGGTCTGGCAGGAGTTCATACTCTTATCCTTAGAGGAGGGTCTCTGAGAGGATGGTAGGGTTTGTGACAAAGATGGATGAAGGGGTTTCCAGGGGAGGCATGAACCATGCCAAGGACTTGGCAACTGCAATCCGGTCTGGCCAGGGACCCGAAGTGCAGGGGAAGAGAGTGTCTCCAGGGAAGGGCGGGTAGTAAAGGGGGAGCATTCAGCCCATGTATCCTGGAAAGTGCATTTAGAGAGAAACAAGACAGCCGTCCTCTGATTTTTAAAGGGCTTCCTCATAAAATAGAAATAAAACCTCGTCAAAGGCTCCAGGTGACAGATGAGAAACCAGAAATCACAAGGATCTCCACTGAAGATAAAGGAGAGTTCTGCAATAATTGGAACCTTCCAGAAAAATCCTTGGGCTTTAGCCGTAAGAAGCCATCAACCAACAGGAGAATGAGTCCTCTCTGAAGGCACGAGGGATAAGGGGCCTTGGAAGAGTAAAGGTTGACCGTGTTAATTTGGTGTTTGCTGTTTGTCTAGGAGATAGAATTAAAGGGGCAGAAAGAGGACATCTTAAATCATAAATTAAAGGACACTCTGGCCATGGTAGAAGAGGCTCAGCAGATGAAGACAAGCGAGAGTCACAGAGCCGAGAAGCTCGCCCTGAAGTTACAGGAAACATTAGCAGAGCTAGAAACAACCAAGACGAAAATGGTGGGTTGATCTGAAAAAAAACTGGTAAGCCCTACCCCTCCCCCCACAGCCCCCCTCCCCAGAAGATCACAGAGTGTGCTGGCTAATGTTCTGTCAAGTTGACAAAAGCCAGAGTCCTTTGAGGAAAAGGAACTTCAGTTGAGAAAGTACTGACCTGTGGGGAACCTAACTCTGGCACAGTAAAATGCTGAGAATTAGGAGGGTGGGGGAGGGAGGAGACCAGGCCCGAGACCAGACACCTTTCTTCTCAGGGACTGACCTGTGCTTTGTGCACAGTAAGTAGCATTGTTTTGTTCCCCACCCCCACAACCCCACCCCCACCCCAAGTGAATCAGACACTACCAAATGTCCCTCAGAGCCAAAAATCACCCGTTTGAGAAATTGCACATTGCGGGACCTAGTGGTACAGGCTGGTTATTCTATGTACTCAGGAGGCTGAGTGAGGAAAAACACATTCAAGGTCTGCCTGGGTTACAGAGTGGGTTCAAGAACAGCAGAGCACCCCGTCTCTAAATAAAATAAAATAAATCTGGGGGTCTGGAGGGACCACAAACTGCTCACCGGGAGCTGGGAGGCTGATGCTCTCAGCGTGTCCACTGGGAGAGAGGGCCGGAGCAGAGGAAGGTAGGGCTGGTAATGTAGCAGGATTGGAGGATCCTGTGGTACAGATGTCAAAAGGGGCTCAGAAAGTGGAGGGTGGTCGCAGGTGGTGTCTGATTATCTGTCCGAGAGCCTTTGTTGGTAGTTTTAGTTCATAAGAATTGCAGTGCATGCTTGTAGCCCGGTACCCAGGAGCCAGAGCCTGGGGCTCACTGACCAGGCAGCCTAGCCCTCTTAGTAAGTTCCTGGTCAGGAAGAGACTGTCTCAATAAAAGAGGTGGATGGTACCTGAGGAATGACACCCAAGGTCATCCTCTGACCTACACACACACACACACACACACACACACACACACACAAATACAAATTAGATTGCTTTTTTTTTATCCAACTCTTCGTCCATTTATTAATTTTTTCAGACGTGTTTATTTTTATTTCATATGTAAGTGCTTAGCCTTTATGCATGTCTGTTCACGACCCGTGTGCCTGGTTCCCACGAAGGCCAGAAGAAGGCGCCAGATCCCCTGGAACTGGTGTCACAGATGGTTGTGAGCCACCACGGGGGTGCTGGGAATTGAATCCAAATCTCTGGAAGAGCAGCCAGGGCGCTTAACTGCCGGGCGGTCTCTCCAGCACACATGGCTCCCATTCATTCATTCCCATCAAACATGTGGGTCTCAGCGCTGTGGCCGTGGCAGTAAAAGAGAAGGCGAGGCTTCTGCTGCAGAAAGCTCAGAGACTCAAGGAAGAGAAACAAAAAAAAAAAAAAAAAAAAAAAAACAACCAAACAAACAAAAAACCAGAGCCACTTTAGATGTGGATAAAGGTCTCAAGGACAAGAAAACAAGCAACAGAACTTGTCTGGGACTCTTCTATGAACACATTATGTGGGAAAGTTCTTCCAAGGAGGTGATGTTTGTTAGAGCCAAGACCTGGAAGAGGATGGCTCCGCCATGCAGTGGGGGAGGGGAGCAGAGTGCCAGCAGGACCTGGGCATGCAGAGGTTCTGAGGTAGGATGCAGTTTAGCACCTGTGTGTGCAAAGGAGGCAGACTACAGCCATCTACCCTGGCTACCAATGTCCCCCCAGATCCTGATGGACGATCAGCTGAAGCTGCAGCAGCAGTCGCTGAAGGCCCTGCAGGATGAGCGGGAATCCCAGAAGCACGGCTTCGAGGAGGAAATCTCGGAGTACAAAGAACAGATCAAACAGCACTCACAGACCATCGTGAGCCTGGAGGAAAGGCTCAGCCAAGTGACTCAGTCCTACAGGAAAATAGAAGGGGAGATCGCAACATTGAAAGACAACGACTCAGGTACGGCTGGGGCTGTGGGCAAAACTCCACATCCATGCTCACGCATGGCCCCAGGCTGGACCCCGTCTAAAAGCCCCCTCGTTCCCCGTCAGGCCTTCTGCCCCTCCTTGCACACGATGCTAGAAATCCTCAGAGGCCTAACAGAGCCGGTTACGACAATGAGTTAGGACATCCTTTGTACCAGCCCACTGAGCCAGTGAGGCTCACGGGCAGCCAGAGCTCTTAGTGGAAGTTGTCTTTTCCACATCATAAATGACAATCCAGAGCCTTCTCTGTGCCACTGGCCACTGTGACCTCACTTAATAGCTCTCCGGGGCAGCCAGGACCGGCCTCCTTCAAAATAAGCCCAAACAGACTAAAAACAGCAACCAGAGCTGTACCACTCATTCACCTGAAATGACCGAGGTCACTCATGACAGGCACTAAACTCTGGGTAGAAAATTCTGGAAGCAGAGGCCTCGGCCCGGGGTCTCTGCATCAGCACTGTTGATGTTTAGCATTGGATAAGCTTCGCTCGGGGGCAGGGCACCTGGTTTAACTACACCCCTGACCTACACTACAGGCCTATTCCTCGCCCACCTCACAGCCAAGTGTCTCCAGACATCACTGAAGTCCCTCCAGAAGGGAGCTAGCCTCCACTCAGAGGCACAGAGGTTAGCTCAGGCTTGCCTCATGCGTTCATGCAGTCCCCTCTTGCCACAGCCTCCCTTAGGCACTGGTAGACAAGCCAGCCAATATCCCTGTGAGGAACCAAGTTAGTGCCCTAACAGGGACTTGGGAGAAGGAGGGTCCCATCACAAGGACACTCTGTCTCTTAACCCAGAGTCCAGGTAAGAGTGAGGATCTGTGTCATTTCCACCCTCAGATAATTGTCCACCATAAAACAGGCATTAAATAACTGTTTGTTGAGTGAATACACGATTGAGCAGGAATTGGAAAGCAGAAGACAGTGGGCTAAGGAGGGAGCAAGGAAGCCAGGAAGGCAGAAACACAGATTCTGTTAAGATGTGTGTTTAGAAAGAGAGAAGGGGAAGTAGAGCGACCCATCGGCGAGGCTGTACCTCTTGAAGCTCGGCTGGGCCATTGCTACGGGTCCCTCACCCCCACAATGCTTCCTGGTCTGTAAACATCACCCAGTAGCCGGGAAGAGCCCACAGCCATATATAGCCTATTTTCTGTTTTCGCTGACCCAGAGGACACCCAGTCCTATGAATGTTCGAGGGGTGGGGGGGGTGCGTGGCCTTGCCAGCAGAGGCCTGAGAACGCCCAAGGTGTCACATGTCAGGAGAAAATGGGTGTGCGAAGTTGGGCATGTGGCTCAGTTGGCAAAGGTTCAATCTGTCACCCAGTAAATGTGATCTGGTGGTACACGCCTGGAGTCCCAGCACTTGGGAGGTAGAGGCAGGAGAATTGGAAGTTCAGAAGTTGCCCTCAGCTACACAGTGAGTTTAAGGCCAGCCTGGGCTACGTGAGATTAGTTTTTTTGGTTTTATTTGTTTTTTTTAATGGCAGAAGGTAGAAAGGGACAAGGCACAAGGGGTGTGAACCTGTCTGGTCTCTGTCAGTCTTAAAAAGCCGCTAGCATCCTGGAGCTCCGAGGTCTCCGATGACCAATCTACTCCCTGCTCTAAGCACCACGAGATCAAGTCTCCAGCTTCTTAAGCCACACAGTGCAGATGAAATGCCAACATATCAATTCCTGCCGTGGGTGGTGACAGGTCCCATGCAGGTCCAGCCGAGACCCTCACTAGACCTCAGTGGACCTCAGCCCCACCCAGCCAAACCCTTGGTTCTTCCTCAAAATTCGCTAAGTACAGACTACATCCAGGCCTTCACACAGAGGAACAACCTCGGCTTATCACGATAGACATGTAAGGAGTCTCAGGGTAGAGAAAGTTCAGGTTGTTGTGAGAGACAGGAGAAGGTAAAGGGAAAACCCACTGCATTCAGATTGTGATGACCTTAACATGTCCTCCTAATGCAGCTCAAAAGGAGAAAGTGCCCCAAGAGCTCACAGCAGGACCCCCGATGGACAAAGAAATAGCGTGCGACCACCTGATGTGAGTAGCACACCTGTCTCAGGAGCCGGAGAGGCAGGGGCATGGCCATATCTGTCTTCTCCCAGTTGCTTAGCCTTCCCTATCCCTGGCATAAGATAGGTCCCATGTAGGACAACCTGAAACCCTCACTAGACCTCAGTGGCCCTCAGCCTCCCTCCCCCCAACCAAACCCTTGGCTCTTCCTCAAAGTTCACTAAACACAAGCGCATCAAAATGGGGTTCTCTTCCAGTATTTAAAGGCCGCCTGTCCCCTGCCTGGGCTGGGGTCCCGGGATCCACCCCTGGGCTTTTTGAGCTTTTTCTCCAGATTTTCCTGCCCCAGTCCTCAGGAGTCACCAGGGAAGTTGAGCACAGCTCAACCAACAGGCTAAACCAACGGGCGGGTTTGGGTTTCCTTTCTTCTCTTGCAGAGATGACTTGCTAATGGCTCAGAAGGAAATCCTGTCCCAGCAGGAGATCATCATGAAGCTAAGGACCGACCTCGGGGAAGCTCACAACCGGATGTCAGACCTGAGAGGTTGGTGTGAGTTCCTGGGTCGCTTGACCTCCTGACCAGGCAGGAAGTGAAGACCAAGAGTCCTCAGCCTCAGACTCAAAGCCTCCCAGAACACATGGGCTTGCAGCCCGTCACTCAGGGGGAATCACACACACTTACTGGACCCTAAATGTCAATGGCATCTGCTTCAGAGCATCTCCACCCCAGGAGAGCCATAGTGGGGCTCTCCTTCTGGGCTTGGTCCTATGCAGGTGTCTGGGTGCAGTTTGAAGGGCCCTCACAAGCTTCCTCTTCCTCACGCAAAGAACACCTTCTTTGACAATGGCCACCCAGAGTAGGAGTGAGAAAACCCAGTCTCATGTCCCCTCCAGTTGCTAGGGTACCCTCCTGTACAGCCACACAGCAGGGCTCTTTCCCCATCTTTCCTCTAGTTTCTTTTGGCCAGTTTTTCTTTCCCATCCCCAGCCTCTGGCAGGAAAAAAAAAGTCCAGACTTAGGTAACAAAGCTTCCAGAAGTGGAAGGGCAGCTGGGGAAGGGAGAAAAGGAGGGAGGAAAGGAAGGAAGAGAAAGAGAGGGGGAGAGAAAGAGGGACAGAGGGAAAAGAAAAAAGGAAGAAAGGAAGAGCGGGAGGAAGAGAAGAAAGGAAGAAAAAGAGGAGAAGGAGTAAGGGAAGGAGGGAGGGGAAGAAGAAAAGGAAGGAGAGAATCCAGGAAGAAAAGGAGGGAGGGTGGGAAGGAAGGGAAAGAGAGGAGAAAGGGAGAGAGGGGAGGAAGGGAAGAAAGGGAGGAATGAAGGGAAGGAAGGAAAAGAGGAGAGGGAGGAAGGGAAGGAGGAAGGGAGAGAAGAAAGGGAGGGAGGAAGAGATGGAGGGAGGGAGAGAAAAAAAGGGAGGGGATCCAGGAAGAAAAAAAGGGAGAGGGGAAAACTGTCTCACCCATCTCTAGCCTCTGACACCCCCAAACCCTCAGGATTGTTTGCTCCCTGACGTTTTCCAAAAGGACAGAGAGTGACAGATAATGGTATCTACAGAAAGTCAAAACCCAGTTCCAGAACCAGATCATTTGACATTAAGCAGGACTCTATACTATCTCTCTGAGCCTCAGTGTCCACATCTGTGAAATGGTGCTGCGGACAGTAACTCGCTGTAGCCTGCAACTGAAGTTTTAAGGCAGTGCAAGGGTCTTAGCGTGGGTCCTCCCAACAGAAGACCCAAAACCGGAACTCCACTATAGCCAGTCTGTTCACGTCCCAGCCCCGGGAAATGCCTTCAAGCGATGAAGCAGGGCCTGAGCCATAAGGAAGATGAGAACTATAGAAGGGCTGCTGAGGGAACAGGAACTGCTGTCTGCCAGCTGTGGGTGGACCACTGCTGTACCTCTGGGGCACACAGCCCATAAGACTCCAGGGTCCTGGGAACACCCCCAGGTAGAAAGAGGCAGAAGCAGCTGGATATGAGAGCTTGTCTAGCCTGCATGAGGCCCTGGGTTCAGGCCCCAGCACTAAATAAGACTGGGATGTCCCACGCCTGTGCTCCCAGCACTGGGAAGGTGAAGCTGGGAAGAGCAGAAGTCTAAGGTCATCTCTGGCTATGTATATAGATAGATAGATAGATAGAGAGAGAGAGAGAGAGAGAGAGAGAGAGAAAGAGAGAGAGAGTTGGAGACCAGCCTAGGATGTCTGGAAACAAAAGTATAAACAAAAAGACTCAGAAGCTGGTAGCTAAACATTGGCCAGTGTGACATAAAAGACAAGAGAGAGTGGGTAGGCGGTAGGGGACATGGGTAGGAGTGGGGGACATGGGCAGGGTAGGGGACATGGGTAGGGTTGGGGGATATGGGCAAGGGTGGAGGACATGGGTAAGGGTGGGGGATATGGGCAAGGGTGGAGGACATGGGTAAGGGTGGGGGACATGGGCAGGGGTGGAGGACATGGGCAGGGTGGGGACATGGGCAGGGGTGGAGGACATGGGCAGGGGTGGAGGACATGGGTAAGGGTGGGGGACATGGGCAGGGGTGGGGGACATGGGTAAGGGTGGGGGACATGGGCAGGGGTGGAGGACATGGGTAAGGGTGGGGGACATGGGCAGGGGTGGGGGACATGGGTAAGGCTGGGGGACATGGGCAGGGGTGGAGGACATGGGTAAGGGTGGGGGACATGGGCAGGGGTGGAGGACATGGGCAGGGGTGGGGGATATGGGCAGGCAGTGCGGGACATGGGTGGGGGTGGAGACATGGATGGGGTGGGGGACATAGATAGGCAGCGGGGCCCTGATGGCAGCTGCTGGTTTAACAATGTCATGAGGCAGAAGCAGGGGACTTACTGTGCCACCCACTGTCACATGCAGAAGCTCTGGCAGAGCTTCCCGGGAGCACTAGAGCACCCCCCCCCGCCCAGAACCCTGGGCAGACCTGCCTTCATGGATCCCAGAAGGATAGTCCAAGGCAGAGACCTGAGGTAGAAAAGCACTCACTAACTTCCTGTCGCTCCCAGGGGAGCTAAGCGAAAAGCAGAAGGCGGAGTTGGAGCGGCAGGTGGCCCTGGTGCGGCAGCAGAACGGCGAACTGAGCATGCTCAAGGCGAAGGTGGCGCAGACGACCGGCCTGGTGGAGAAGAAGGACCGGGAACTGAAGGTCCTCAGGGAGGCACTCAGGTGTGGGAAGGGGTCCGTGTGACATGACCACCCCAAGGCATCTGGCACAGAGAGGGCTCAGTAAATGCTGGCTGAAGTGGACGGATACGTGAATGATAGTGTTTCATTGCTTCCTAGATTCATTAATTAAAACAGAGCTGCGCTTTGCTCTGAAATGCGCATCCCCCCACCCACCCCCAGGCAACCAGGCTCAGCTTAAACGCAGGAAGTCTGAAAGGTCTCAGTTCCCCGTGAACGTAGTTTGATTTTCAGGTTTACAGAGGGATGCAAAGGTCCCTGAACCCTAAGCTGCCTGATACCCATGATGCCCCTCTCTGCCCCAGGGCTTCCCAAGAGAAACCCAGACCCCACCTGAGCATGGAGCAGAAGCCTAGGAATCTGAGCCAGAAGTGTGACATCTCATTGCAGATAGAACCAGCCCACCCAGATTCATTCTCCAGCTTCCAAGAGGTCAGTGTCTGTGAATGGGGGTTCCAGGCAGCTCCAACAGCCCAAGGGCTAAGGGCTTTCTTTCTTAAGAGTATTGCTCGTCAGAGCTCTGTCCCCATGATCTCGGTCTCCAGAGCCACACTATCAACAATGCAAACAGGTCTCCCTAAGACCAGGAATGGGCGGTGGCTGGCTATGTGCCTTGGATCAAGTTGGCCTGGGTTTGAATCCTTATCCCTCCACATAAAAAGTCTGCAGCCTTAGGGAGGTCACTGTGGGCCAACTCCCTGGCCTCGAGAACAGCATCCCCACTTCAAAGACTTGTTGAGAAATATATTTTATTTATGCATACACACAACCTGCACATACCTCCATCTGCTAGGTAACTGTAACACTGTGATTTATCTCTGTCTCTGTGCATGTGCATGTGGGTGTGCATGTGTGTGCTCACGTGTGATGTGTGCATGTGTGGAGGGCCACCGGATACCTGTCTCTGTCTCATCGCCCTTGAGATGGAGTTCTCCCTCGCTGAACCTAGAGACCTCCTTCCCCACCAGCTCTGGGGTACATACAATCATTGCTTTGCTTTTTAAAATGGGTGCTGGGGAGCTGAATTCCCTAATGCTTGCATGAGTGCTTGAGCAAGTGTTCTAACCACTGAGCCGTTGCCCCAGCCCACCGACTCTACTCAGTGGCATCCTTTCCAACGAAGCCTGTAAAAGTCCGCTCTGTGTCCTTACCCAGCCGGTCCCCACGCGATGGAGATTTCGGCTGTGTAAAAGTTAAGCTTTGTCCTTCCTCCCAGCCCCGTGCTCCCAGATATAAGACTCAGACTCAAGACATACTTACAGATACCTTGGCCATACAGCTAGGCTCTTCTCTGACGAGCTCACAACTAAAGTAACCCAATTATCTTCACCTACCTTCTGCCACACGGCTGGTTACCTGTGTTCAAGTACCATGGTTCCATCTCCTCCCATCTTCCTGTGCCTCTCTGTTTCCCAGAACCCTTTCTGCCTCCCCGGCGTCCCACCTTCTATTTTCCTGCCTAATCTAAAGGCCACAGACTTTTTAACTGACAGGTGATACATCCATAAAATACACAAGTTGTTCCCTCCACGCAGCTGTGTCTCCTTTAACCCGACGCTGTGCGGCTACCCTGTAGAACTCGAGTTTGGCTGTGAGGCTGAGGGGCTGAGGGGCTTCCTAAACTGCGTGGAACAGAACCAAATGACCTTTCCAGAGACGGTAGTTGCCAGGCAGTTAATGTGACCCCTTACATCGCTCCCATACCATGTCGGTCACTTGATAAGTGTGGCTGTGTGGCTGCCTGAATGTCCCAGATGCTCATCTAACGGGAATCGTGCCTGAGTGGCCCTTCATGTGGTCCTCTCAAAGCTGATGCTCAGACTCCGAGCCCATGCCTGGTGCTGTGGTCTTGGCCGTCATTCCTGGTAGGCCGACTGTGGGGTGCAGCGGTTCCTTGAGGTCTTGGTTTCCTAGAGCTCAGAACACCCTTTCCTTTCACTTTGGGAAACCAGATGCGTTTGGGAAGCATCTGCAGAAGGAACAAAGCCAAAATGTGTCACAAAGACACTGTCCCTGCCAGACAACAAGGGAGCCAGGGCTTCCAGCAGCCAAGATAAAAGGGCTGGAGGTCCAGCCAGCCAGTCCCTGGCACTGAGCGCTGTCCAGAGCACTCAAATAGAAGTGTTCCCTGTTGCTCGGGGCAACCAGGAGGCGTGCGATGACCCAGGTGGCTGGAAGCTCAGCTGGGTAGGAAATACCAGTCGCTCCTGCTGGAATCCTAAGCCAGCAAAGCAGGACCTGAGCCACCTCCACCTACTGAGCACTTGCTGTATACCAGGCCTTGTGCTAGAGACAGGGAAAGGCACTCAGGGACCCTACACACACCAGCCCTCCCCCCCCCCCCCCCGTACCCTGCCTGTGTTTGATGGAGGGACTCCTTTGAATGGTTACTTTTCTGTCTCACAGTTGAATCTGCTGGGGGAGGGAGGAGGGAGGATAAAAGGCACTTGGAACAGTGGTCCTCATCCAGGCTACTTCCTGTTTCCAAAGCCGGAGAGGGTCAGAGGGCTCAAGAGTTGTATGAGAAAGAATCCGTGTCCTCTCTCAATAAGAGAGTTCCCAGAGGGGCATGAGGAAGGGTCACGTGGTACTTCCTCTCCCCCACCCCCTTGCATGAAAGACGGAAGAAAGTCCCCTGGCTGCCAAGCCTGTTCTTCTGTCTCCTGTCTGCTTCTATCCAGACTGAGGGAACATTCAGGTGGCTCCTTCCAGGACCAACAGATGCCCTCCAGCAGATGAATAACAGAACCAAGCCCTGAGGTGGACCAGCTTCAGGGCAGTACACCAGAGCAGTTGGGTCTCCCAGCAGCCCTGAGCTGGGGACAGGGGCCTCGCTCCTTCCAGACCATGTGCACAAAGGGAGAAGCCAGAAAGAAAATAGTATAGAATAAAATGTCCTAGGGAGGAGGTGGGGAGGGGGTGTCAAGTGGTTTGTGGAGCTGTCGTGGTAGGACTTCAGACTGTCCTGGCTTGCTTTCTATCGGTGTGATCAACACTCTGACCAAAAACAACCTGGGGAGGAAAGGGTTCAATTCATCTTACAGGTTACAGCGCATCACTGAGGAAAGTCAGGGCAGGGTCTCAAAGCCGGAACTCATAGGCTAGGACTAAAATAGAGGCCAAGAAGGAGTACCAATTACTGGCCTGCTTTTCCTGGCTTCCTCGCCCTGCTTTCTTATATACACCAGGACCACCTGTTCCAGGGTAGCCCTATCCACAGTGGGCTGAGCCTCCCCATATCAATCATTAACCAAAAATAAAATAAAATTAAATTAAATTAAATTAAAAAAGAGCCCTACGGACCAATCTGATGAAGGCGTTTGTTTCAGTCAGTTGAGGTTCGCTCTTTCTAGATTAACCATTGCTTGTGTCCAGAGACAAAATACTGACCAGCATAGCAGTTCAGAGCGTCGTGGTAGGAAAGGGTTCTCCCAGAACTGTTGGTCAGAGACCTCCAGAGGGGGCGATTTGGAGCAGAGTCATAAAGGTATAAATGATAGAAATGTCCAAGAGAGGGCCTCAGCCAGCGTTGAAGGAGAGCATAGGCCTTGAATCCCGGGAGAGCCAGTGTGACTAGCACAGAGCCTGGGTCTCATCATCCTATTGGCCTCAGAGGATCGCCAACATCAGTAAAGGAGAAACAAATGATTGTCCTTCCCTGGCCTCGGCTCCTTCCGCGGTTGGATTTCTCAGTCACCGACGCTAAGGTGTCTAACGCCAGATTGTTCACCATTGTTGCAAATCCTGCACAAAGTTCAGCTCCTCGGGAGGCCTTAGCTTGGGGTCCTGGACGGAGGCACCTGGAATAGTGTCTAGCCTAGGAAGAGAGGGCGGGGTCAGTGAATATGAATGAGAATATGGGTAGGTAGTGATGGGTTGATAGACACAGGGCTGGACGTGTGGCTCAGTGGGTAGAGCTTGCTGAGCTCCCAAAGCGATTCTGCTATAAGACCACAAAGACTAGGCTCGGCAGTCCTTACCTGACATCCCAGAACTCCGGAGCTGGAGACAGGAGGGCCAGGGAGTTCAAGGTCATATTTGGCTACTTGAGATCCTGTCTCAAAGAAAAACCTCAAAAGGGAAAAAAAAAATTTAAAAAGAAGAGAAAGATGAAGATGCCTAGCTGTATAAAATTTTAATAATTTCCGTTCACCCTCATGCTGCGTGTGTTGCCTCCAGCATCTATATCTACAACCTAAAAATGAACCACAACTTGCTATTTTAAAAGTACTTATAAATGAGACAGATCGTTGCTTTCTTCCCATTCTTGCCAGGTTGGCTGAGGCCTCCCCCTAGCAACTGTGTGACAACTGAAACCCCACCCCTACTCACAGCGCCCCAGCCCCAGCCCCCCTCTTAATTATCAGTTTAACATCTGTGACTGCCCACTGCGTCTCTCCCTCTTTACTTCCCCACTGTCTGTCACCTTGTACTGGGATGCAAAGTCCAGGACAGCAAGGATTTGCCAGTGTTACTCACTGACAGAGCCACAGAGCCCAGAGCAAGTTGGCACTCGGAGGTGTGGACTGAGTGAATGAATGAATGAATGAATGAATGAATGAATGAATGAATCCTCCTCAGAGAACGGAGACAGGATCTCATGTAACCCAGGCTGGCCTCGAACTCACTATGTAGCCAGGAAGGACCTTGAACTTCTGATTCTTCCACTTCCACCAAGTGCTGGGACCGCAGGCACATGTCACCTCCCTTTTTACAGTACTGGGATTGCAGCCCAGAGCTTTGTGCAGGCTAGGCAAGCGCTCTGCATCACTGGGATGTAACTCCTCTTTTTCTCTCTTTTTTTTTTTAGAAAAAAAAAATCATCCTAAAGTCTTTGAATTTGTTTGAAAAGGGAACATGGCCTTTAAAGACCTTCCTTGTCTGTGCCCCGAGCAGGCCCTGCTCTAGTCCCTAACGGTCCCGTGGGGTCTGCATGTGGCCAGCAGCCATCTTCCTGTCTGGGGCGGGTATGGAATATTCCACTGTCACAGAGAGTTCTGTTGGACCTGCCACTCTAGAGATCCTGGAGTCTCAAAAGACTCTCTCTCTCCAGACCAACCTAGTGCCAGGGCATCCACTACCCCCAAACAGACAGGAGAAAACCATCCTCGTGACCAGTGTCAAAGGAGCCTCCTGAGCTCTCATCTCAAATGTCCTGCTGGGGCTGAGAACACACATGAGCAATAAAGCAAGAGCTTAGTAATACACGAGACACGGGTTCCACCCTCAGCACCACAGGAGGGTGGAAGGAGGAAAGAAGTCAAACTGCCCCCCTAGAAGTAGAACCGGGAGTGCTGCAGAGACAGCTCAGCAGTTAAGTTCGCCCATGGCTCTTGCACGGGAATTCTGTTCCCAGCAGCCTCAGCAGGGGGCTCACAGACACCTATAACCCACCTCCATGGGATATGACGCCCTACTCTGGCCTCCGCAGACACCTTCACCCAGGGGTACACACACACACACACACACACACAAATTTGAAAAGTCATAAAAGAATTCTTTTCTAAAAGTTACCATTCAGAAAAAGGTGAGATTGTTAATAAATGAAAGGTCCAAAACTGGGCGTGGTGACACACACCTTAAATCCCAGCACTCAGGAGTCAGAGGCAGGGGGATCTCTGAGTTCGAGACCAACAGCCTGGTCTACACAGTGAGTTCCAGTACAGCCAGGGATACATAAAGAGGCCCTGTCTTAAAAAGTGAGCAGGAGATGGAGAGCCAGGCATGAAAGCCTATTAAGAGAAGAAATAAAGGCTGCGGAGAAGGAGAACAAGGGGTGTTTTATTTATAGTACTGCTAACGTAGGGAGGAGAGCTGGAAATCCTTCTCCACAGGACTTGATATTTGCAATGAAAAGTTTAAATTCCTTCTCTGCTGAAGCTCTGGCAATGTTTCCCAGAAGTGCCGAATGGCAGGGTTTCTGCTAAACAGGAGTTGTTTACGTCACTGGGCATCTAAGGGAAATACCTGGGCCCTTCTGGAGCTGCTGTGTGTGCTACCCTATCCTCAGGAACAGTCCTTCAGTGACCTGGGGGCCAAGTGCAAAGGGTCTCGACACGAGGAAATCATCCAGCGGCAGAGAAAGGCCTTGGCGGAACTCCGAACACGGGTCAAAGATCTGGAGAAGGCCAACTCCTCGGGTAAGTTCTCTGCTCCCTAGTCCCAGCCTGGGGACCCCAGAGCCTGGTGAGCACCCTGCGGATTGGCTGGCTGGCCAAGATGTACCCATCACTGAATAATCAGGACATTATGATGCTAACAGGAAGGGGCCAGGTCCTGCCTGAGGGTCAAATGCAAGCCCTGACATGACATGAACGGGACAGGAAGACTTACTACTGTCTTCTTTATTTCCCTGTCACCTGGTGGGAACTTTGTCACAGTCTAACTATACCTGAGGGTGAGCAGGAGGGGGCTCCTCTTAGAGCGGCCCATTCAAAAGGGCTGGGGCTGGCTCAGAATGGGCAGCAGACGGCCGAGGAAGGCACTGGGTGCTAAGGTATCCTGGTACAAGTGCCATTGTCACCTCTGTGGTCACAAGGCTTGTGGTGACATTCACTATGGAAGCCTCTACCATGGTGGCCAAAGCCTCACACTTACTGTGTGGCCTCAGGCAATTCGCTTCACCTCTCTGGGCCTTGGCTTCCTCGCCAGTACCCCTGTGAGGTTGTGAGGATTAGAACGACCCCGTGTCTTGAAAACCATAGCTATAGTGATGACATGAAATGACACCTGAGTCTACACAATTTCTTTTACAGCTCATAAGGACCATGTGAATGAATCATTCCTAGAGCTTAAGACCCTCCGAATGGAAAAAAACGTACAGAAAATATTATTAGACGCAAGGCCCGACTTGACAACCCTCTCAAGAGTAGAGATCCGACCGGTAACCAAAAATCACTTATCTCTGAAGTGACTGACACAAGAGGGTGGGCATTAGGGCTGGCGAGAGATGACCCTGGAGACGGTGTGCCGGAGGTTCAAAGCCAGGGCCTCCCTGATGAACAGGTGTCTGTCTACACACATCGGCCGGGAATCATATTGACACAGACAATAGCCTTCATCTGCACAGTGCAGTGTCCTTGCTTTGAGTCTCGGCCAGGTCGGTCACCGAAGCACAAAGGGCCCCTCCTCCTCTTAGGAGACATTGCATTCTACAGAAAATGAGGTTATGCCAGGAGTTTGCCAAAGTCCGCTGTTTCCTGTAAACGGAGAGACTCGAACACGCAGTGTAGGGGAGCGTGGTGAGAGGGCCAGAGGAGAGCCCTGTGAGGAAGCCCCGTCTGAATGCTGGGTGACACACACCTGTAATCTCAGGGCTGAGGGGTGGAGGCAGGGGGATCGGAGTACAGATCCGATTTGACTGCATGGAAAGTTTTAGGCCTATGGGGGCAACTTACACTCTCAACAATGACAACAAAAACCAAGGACAGGCCCTGGGGGACTTCATGCCAAGATTCTCAGGAGTGATGGGTGGTGACATCGAAGGGGAGCTTGTAACCCACTGGATGTGAGACCGAGTGTTTGATAGGCTGAGGTCTGTGTCAGCCACAAGGCCCACTGGCTACCAACTGGGAACAAAGCACACGGAAGCTTCTAGAATGAACAACAAAGTTACCCTATCTGAACCAATGTCCTGTCTAATAATCTTTCCGGACATTTACTGTCCTTGGAGAGGAAGGTCTTTGAAATGAGCTGGTTTTCTCACTAAAACCAAACACCCTTTCTCTGGGGCTCAGAGTGGCAGGAGAGTCTCCCAGATAGGAGGTCCCCCACCCCCACCCCCACCTCTACTCCCACTCCCACTCCCACCCCCACCTCTACTCCCACCCCCACCCCCATTCCCACCCCCACTCCCACCCCCACCCCCACTCCCACCCCCACCCCCATTCCCACCATTGCCACCACACAGCAGGGAACTTCCCAACTCTCCATCCTCCACAGTAAAACTGTTAAGAGGCCAGAAGGAAGGAAAGCCCACATAGATTGAGTGCTTGTTGTATACGGGGCACTGATTTGAGCCCTTCGCCTGCTCAGCTACTCCTTGCAGCAGCTGACCTGTGGATTTCCAATGTCCCTGTTAGATTAAGAATCAGGGCTTCAGAAGGCACCTCACCCAAGGTCACAGAGGTAAAGGGGGAATCTCTACTCCATCCCTGTATTCCTCTAGCACCCTGCCAGGATAAAAAAAAGGGGGGGGGGATCCTAGAGAGGGGTCCAGAGGACTCTGGTCAACCTACTGTTATCTCCAAAGACATTCTTGTCAAGGACAGGGAAATGGCTCAGTGGGCAAGAGCACTTGCTCTTCAAACACGAGGGCCTGAGTTCAAATACCCAGTACCCACGGAAAAAGCAGGGTGTGGCCACACACCCACCTCTAAGCTCAGGAGAGATGGAGACAGGAGCTTCACCAGGCACTGGGGCTTGCTGCTTGCCAACCCGCCTCCAGGCTCCATGAGAGATCCTGTCTCAAAGGGATGAGGCAAAGTGTGACAGGACAGGACTCCTGACCACCTCTGGCCACCACATGGGTTATACACGCCTTCACACATGTACATCATCCATGTGCACACACACAACACATACACCATAACGTCTAACACACACACACACATACCTTCCTATCTCAATGTATAACTGTGTCCACTCTTACGCGTTTCTGGTTTTATGGTCAGGGTCTTTGGTTCTGCTTTAGTTTTGGGGTGGGGGGGGCACAGGGCAGCACCTGCTGATGCTGAGGGCCGAGATGCCCTCGATGCACCTACTGAGGACTAAAGTCCACCTGGGTCCTGACGAGGTGTGTTACAGTCACCCGCTGCTCTCTACGTTTTCTGCTTGGCCTGACCGCTGTTCCAGGGCTCCAGTCAGAGCTTCCAGAGGCCAAATGGCTGATTCAGGGCGTAGAAGCAAATGCACAGCTTGGGAGGCCGGGCCTGCATCCTCTCAGGAAATGCTCCAAGGGAAGCATTCCCCAACCAGAGAACAGTTAGCCGCATCTTCTGAAGGACTATCTCTACCATGCGAAACAAGGTTCTTCAAACAAAAGGAGACCATGCTGTTCATTCATTCATTCATTCATTCATTCCTCAAGCACATCTTGGGCCACCATGTGACCAGCACCACGCTAGGCACTGGATTGAAACATACATACAGGGCAGCAACATGGTCCCTGTCTCTAGGGGGTTTGTCACTTAGCCCAGGGTTTCTGTACATCAACACATTAATATTTGGAGTCAGAGGCTGGGGTACCTTAATTGGTAAAGTAATTGCCACAAAACCATGATGGCTTCAGACTGATCCCCAGAATTCACATTCAGAAAAAAGAAAGAAAGAAAGAAAGAAAAGGCAAACATGACCATGAGCACATGTCTTTAATCCCAGCACTTTCGAGGCAGAGACAGATTAATCTGGTGTATATAATGAGTCCAGACCAGCCAGAAGTATACAGGGAAACCCTGTCTCAAAAAAAAAAAAAAAAAAAAAAAAAAAAGTGTTGATCGTTGTAGTGTGTGTAGTGTGCTCCTGTAAGCCCAGTACTGGGAGGTAAAGACAGAAGAATTTCTGGGGATCAGCAAGTCAGCAAGTGCCTCGAGACCTGGTGAGGGACAGACACTGTGTAATAAATAAGGACAGATGGCTCCTAAGGACAGGAGGGCACCTAAGGTTGGCCTTTGACCTCCCTCTCCCCACACATACAGAATATTTGGTGTCAGGTGACTCCCAGTTTGACTGGGGACTGTCTCGTTCAATGGCATCCTCAGCATCCTCATCACTAAGCAACCTGGGGGTGGGGTGGAGGGAGAGTGCAAACCTAGCCCAGCCCAGAGACCCTGTTCCAGAAAGAAGGCATCGGAAGAGGAGCCGCTAAATACACAGCGAAGCCAATGACCAAGAGTTCAGACCACACGGCCAGGAGTGGAGATGAGAAACTCACGGAACACTTCATCCATGGTCGCACGGGGTCCTAGCTTCCCCGTGGCCCACACGGACGACAGAGAACCAAGAGAGCTGTTCATGTCTCTTTTATTTCAGCCTCAGAATGGCCCTTTCAACTCGGGCTCCACCTTGGCCATGGAGAAGTCTGTGAAGACAGATTCTGCAGAAGCCTTAGAACTCAGTGAGAAGCTGGTGTGTGAACGTGGCATCCCCTCCCCTTCCCCTCCTTTCTGCCCAGCACTGACTGTTAACCACAGGGCTGTTTACTGCCGGCCTCTGAGCCACATTAACTCATTCTAATAACCCAGCTGCTACTCAGCACGGGTCAGGAACTAGCACACAGCCCGATTCCCGGGAAGCTCCACCGTCAGAATGAGTATTAATTTCTGTTGCCGTTTTCCATCCATTCTGGAGAAGACCTATTATATACGGCTGTGGGGTAGGGGGGATAAAGGCCCAACTGCAGTCACTTCCAGCATAGCTGTTTGCTTCCGACGGCTGCAAGGAATGAGCTAGACTCAGACGCAGCATCCCGACGGCCATGCACAGCCTCCAGCGATGCTCTTACCAGCCCCCTACCCCATCCCCTTGCAGTACACGGACATGATCAAGACACTCGGCAGCCTGATGAACATCAAGGACATATCCGGCCACATATCGCTGAAGCACCTCTCGCCCAAAGAGCGGGAGAAGGTCAACCACCTCCGGCAGAAGAACCTGGACCTGGTGTTTGATAAGATCACTCAGCTCAAGACCCGGCTTCAGAGAAAAGAGGAGCTCCTGAGGGGATATGAGCAGGAACTGGAGCAGCTCAGGTACCACACCCATTCCCTGGCTAAGCATGGACAGCCGATGGGCTGGGACAGGACAGAGGCCTATGCAGATTAAGTAAAAACATCAGTTGGGGACATGGCCTCCAGAGGGAGGCTTTCGGGAGGGCACCTGCTAGATGGGGGACCATGCCTCTCTAGCCTGTCTGCATTCAGTGTGCAACCTACACCTGCTAGGACCTTGACTTGTGAGGAAGGATGCAGCTCAGACAATAGAGAGCTTGCCTAGCACGCACGAAGCCCTGAGTTCCATCCCCAGCAGTGCATAAGACTTGGCAAGGCCATTCATACCTAGAATCCAGGCACTCACGGAAGGATCAGGGGTTCAAGGCCATCCTCTACTGCACAGCAAGTTCCAAGCCAGCCTGTGCAACATCCGGCCCGGTCTCAGTATAACAAAAGGCTGACTAGAATTGGATAAGTAAAACACGTGTCCCATGAGTGTCAGGAGCTGAGTCTGAATCCACATACGAGCGGTCGTAGGTGCATCCAAAATTCCAGTGCTCCTGTGGGAAGATGGGAGGCAGAGATAGGAGGGTTCACTGTTCTGGCGCTCAGGGCATAAAAACTGGAGATCCCGCCTTAAACAAGGCTAAAGGCAAGGACTCATACTTGATGCCCTCTGGTCTCCACACAAGCATTCACAGAAGCAAACGAGTGTACACACACACACACACACACACACACACACACACACACACACACACACGAATCTTGGTTTAGAAATTACATGACTTTGAGGGTCCACCATTTCCCCCCAAGCCTTGCAGGGCCACACCCACACCCTCGGAGCACTGGGAAAGGCCCGCAACACTTTCTGAACCACCCAGTGCTGGGCATGTTCAATGTGTGCTGCCCTCTACTCCCCAAGTCTTTGTCCCTAGCTCATAAGTCAAGCCCATAGGGAAAGAGCTATGGAGGTGGGGGCCTTGCGGGTGAATGGGGACCGTGAGGGGGAAAGGGACTCTGTCTCTCCGTACCCCCAGGCATAGCAAAGTGTCCGTTCAGATGTACCAGACGCAGGTAGCGAAGCTGGAGGACGATGTCCACAAAGAGGCCGAGGAAAAGGCGCTGCTGAAGGAGGCCCTGGAACGGACAGAGCAGCAGCTAAGCCAGGAAAAGAGACTCAACAGGGCCTTCAAGCAGCAGAAGGTGAGCCGTTTGGCCCCTGAGACGGGACAATTGGGAGTGGCAGTAATCCCACTTGCCCCTAATCCCAGCACTAGGGAGGCAGAGACAGAAAGATCTCTATGAGTTCCAGGCCAGCCAGGGATATGGAGAGAGACCCTGTCTCAAAAAACAAAACAACAACAACAAAACCCAAGTGTTATGACAGCACCAGCAGGAACCCCCTCCCTAAGTGCAGGCAGCGGCAGAATAGCTTTTGTGGCCAACAGACCGTCAGGCTCCGAACTCTACTACCTGCTTCCGCTCCGAGATCTTAAGCATCCCTCTCTCTGAGGCCCAGTGTCCGTCTTCTTATCTGTCATTACATCTATTTATTTCCTTGCAGTACACGTGTGGGTATGTATGTGCTACAACATACATGTGTATGTCAGAGGATAATTTTCAGGGACCAGTTCTTCCCTTCCACCGTGTGGGTTTTGGGAATCGAACCCAGGTTGTAGGTGCCGTGGCCACTGAGCCCCCTTCACTCTTGCTAAGACAATATGGACCTCAGGCTCGGATGAGGTTGATGGAGAGTTAATCGCCATAGGCTAGGCCCAGGGCTTGGTCTGCACTACACAGACATGGTCATTAAGAAAGAGGCCATCCTGACTTTTTTATTTTATTTTACAGATGAGCCTCAATGGGTTGGGAGACCTGGGCTGGGGATGTAACTCATTTGGTGGAATGCTTACACTAAGCCCTTGCTCAGATTACCACATAGACCGGGTGTGATTGATGCTTGCCTGTGAGCCCAGCACCCAGGAGGTGGAGAGAGGAAAGCTAAGCGTTCACAGCCGGGTTTGGGGACCCCCTGCACCACATGAAAGATGAGTGCTGAGAGCTTTGCCCAGGTTCACACAGTAGCTAGTGCACGGGGTTCCATCAGGGCCCCTGGCTTTCCCTGATTGCTGGGCTGAATGATGGGCTGCTCCCAAGGATTCCTTTGTAATTGTTACCTTTTTTTGACTTTGGGGTTTTGTGTTTATGTGTGCCCTTGCATGCATACATGTGTGTGCCCATGAATATTTACATGTATATGACTCTTTGTGTGTGAGTGTTCAAATATGCAGGACAAGGGACACGCTTGAATATGTATGTATATCACTGTGACAATGTGTCCTTGTTTGCATAAGGGTATACATGACTATTGTGATGTGACTTGTGTGTGTGCGCGCGAGTGTGTGTTTGAGCTCTGAGGAGGCCAACTATGAAAAAGGATGCCCTAGAAGCACTATTGGGGGGTCACCGTAGAAGCCCACCCCAAGCCCAGCAAAGAGGAACATTGCTGCTTACGCTCATCCCTCTGAATTAAACATCACAAGCCACCATATGTGTGTGCCATGGGCTCCCTCAGACAGAAGGCCAGAGGTGAAGATTGGAGAGCGGGGGGGGGGGGGGGGGGGGGGAGCTTTTGCACTGAGCCACACCAAGGACAGCTAAAGCAGACAGGAAGTGGGGCTGCTAGAGCACCCACTTCTTCCCAAGGTGCCCCCTGGGATTCGTCAGCCCAAGCCCTCAAGAACAGACACAAAACCATAGAACAGGACCTCAGAGGGCCCCCAGCAGCCCATTGTGGTATGCTGGCTGAAAGTGTTAAGAACCTGAGGATTTGCATAATCAATGTCACATGCATTATTCAGGACCTGCCTCATTCACACACAATGCAGCCGCAGGCCTGTTGGAACCAGACAGACATCCTCCGCGACAGGCAAGCAGGGGTGACCCAGAATGTCCTGGTTCAGCCTGCAGCAGGGGGTCCCAGCAGAGCCAGGGCTGGGGCCTTGCAAACTCCCAGGCTTTACAGTATGCAGAGAGACAGGCGGAGCTGTAGCATGGGCCACACTGAGCTGATAGATGTCACGATTCGCTCACGCCACATGCCACACGCACCTGCCACCGCCTTTCGAAGCTTGCATGGAGTTCATCCGGGCCAATAGGCTCAGAGAAGAGCTGAGACTCACAAAGGGTCTCGATGTGTGGCAGACCAGCAGCAGACACAGCAAGGCTCCCACCAAGCCCTGTCATCACTCCACCCTAGTCTCCTGGCCGCCATGACAGTGGGGGTCTCGTCCCAGGCCTATGGCTCTTCATACTGTCGGAAACCCCTGTTCTCTAGAGAAAAAAAAAATCTAAATCAACTGTTCATTCTAGGAGTGTATTTTCAATTTAAAAGGGGGGGTTGGGTGGAATGTGGGGGTGCATGCCTTTCATCCAACACTTAGGAGCCAGAGGCAGCTTTATGTCTGGGAGTTTGAGGCTACCCTGGTCTATAAAAGTGAAGCCCTGATTTCAAAGGAAGGGGTCTTAAAAGGAAAATCTATTTTCTTTTTAGGTTTATGTTTATTTTAATTTTTATCCAGGAGACTCACCAGCTTTGCAGAGTTCCCTCAGAAATATCGTAAAGATATCGTAGTTGAGACCCTGGACAGGGATGTTTTCCATCTGAGGCTTTTGACCCATTCTCATATACGACAGACAGACAGACAGACAGACAGACACAGATACAGACACGCATGCATACACCAGTACAGCTTTAATGTTTGGGAGCCTCTTCACGATATGGAGCTTTCCGGAATCAAAAGCCACGCCTCCAAGTTAACCCTTTCCTTGCCTTTTCATTCATGCGGTGCGGGGTTGGGTGAGGACACCCTCATGCATGGGTGTGTTAACATGCACACATGTCTGTCCAAGGCCCATACACTTGTGCCAACCCCAACCCGACAAGCCCTTTTGGTCCCCTAGACCTGCTTGCTTCTACTCTGAAGTCCTACATACACGCAGGATTTTATAATCTATGCTTTCAGAAAACCTAGGAAGCACACGGGAGGGAGAGCATTCACTGTGTTCCCGAGAGGGGCTTACCTCTCTGCACACCACTAACACTCTCGGCTGTGTGATGAAGCTGGTTGTCCAAAGCAAGGAAACTCTCAGTGTTAGACACAGAGCCTGAGACCTCAGCTCTTTCCGTGGGACCCTAAATCCATGACAATGCTGGGCTCAGCCCTGTCCAGTTTCCACATTCCTAGAAAAGGCACCCCTCTAAAAATTCAGAGGTTGACTCGAGCCAAACAATAGGGTCTGTGCCCACCTCTGACCCTTAGTGACTAGTAGGTGGCCACTCTGTGTCTTGGCTTCTCAACAACTGCAGTGACAAACAGGACCCACTTTGCAGGATGGTGGGGTACGTGCAGAATGACAGCGGCACCCCCAGAAAACAAAGTGCTTTAGGGGAGAAAGGCAAACAAACCCAGGCAGTCAGGGCTTACTTCTGGGTTTCTTTCAGAGGGTCTCTTTCAGATCACGGCTGCCTCCCCCACCCCACCCCCAGCTGAGAGCCCAGCAAACCCCTGAGGCTGCTTCCTGATCCCAAGAAGCTGGCAGCTCTTTTGTCCAGCATTCTTTCCCAGTTGGTGAATGCAGCTGGGGCTGCCGCCAAGAAAGAGCAGATACTTTCCATGAATGGCTCAGATGGGAATTTTCAATAGCAAGCTTTTAAACACTGGGGAGCTGCCCCCTGAGAAGCCTGGGAGCCCTTTGGGGGGGCTTCATGGGGGCTGGAAGGGTGAGAACAGCCTCTATCAGTGACTTCCTTGGCCAGGGGAGTCAATTTTCACTCCCTTCCAGGCTCCAGCCAGTCAAATCCCAGCCCAGAGGTTTGGTTGCCGCTTTCAGAAGTGGTCTCAGCTTGGCTGGAACACCCCAACCCCTGCCATGACATTGATTTAGATCCCTTGCCTTCAGGATGAAAATAACGGTGTGGCTCACAGGGTTCCGTCCAGCCGGGTGTTAAGCCTCAGCAAGAGGATGCCTTTGGCAGCACCGACAACCTTCTTCTATTTAACTCACTGTTTTCTGAGATTGGCTTGGACCCAATGTCGTTTAGCTCTTCTTTGCCTCTGTCCCACTGTGGCCAAAGATTAGAAACCAGTAGACATTGGGCAGATGGGATTGGCTTCTTGGGCAAAGACGATTGTTGTTAAGCTGTAGTGGCATAAGTTCGATCCCCAGGACCCATATAGAGGAAGGAAGAAGAAAACGGGTTGTCCCCTGTCCTCCTCATGAGCTCATGGCTCCACAGACAGTACATAAACAGATGTAATAAACGATGTTTTCAAGAACTCATCAGATACGTCAGGTGGCAATGGATGGGGAGTGGCAGGAAAGGAAGGCTGAAAAAGATAAATACAGGTCAAGTGGTACGGTGAAGGAGAGAAACGAGTAGAGAAAATGGCTTCCGCCATCCCGCAGGCCCCTTCTGAAACGGTGGGCAGTGAACCATAGTATTTCCCAGAAGGCCCCAAAGCTAAGCCCCAGACCGGACTAAACACTCTCCCCCTCGCCTGGTTTCTTCACTTAGGAGCGCGTAGAGGATCAGGAGCAGAGAAACGCGTCCTGCAGCTACCCCTTCAAAGACAGTGAGAAGCAGGTAGGAAGAGGCCAGGTCAGGCAACCGCTGGCAAAGCAGCCTGTCCCTGCAAGGGTAAGAGCCCTGGGCAGTGAGCTATAGTCCACACTGCCCAGGGACACCCCCCCCCCCCCGCCCTCCCTCCCAGTCTCCTGGCACTCTGAACAAAGGACCTAGGAGACAGGCACGTGTGTCTCTCAAACTAAGTGTCCCGAAGCAAAGGAAGCCCCAGGGCACTTTTGGCCAGTGAAACAAGTCATCTCGGCCACTAAACAGCTTAGATTTTGGAGAAAAGAAAAAAGGGAGGGAGTGGGGAACCCTAAGACTTCTTTCCTAAGGATAGAGTACGTGAGTCAGGGGGTATGAAGTGGAACCCAGATGGGGGCCAATGTTCCTGACTATAGCAGCTTTCATCCCTGCGTGTGGGCGGCTGTCACCTGACACCCTGGCACCCTGGCACCCTGGCACTCTGTTGGAAACAGAGATCCAACTCGGTCCCTGCTCACTGAGTCCTCTATATACAGTGCCTGAGCTGTCCCCAGTGTTTTCAGAACAGGGAGCATCCAGAGCATTCCCCCCAGGGGACCTCAGGTGACAGGATGTGTCACATCCTGAACAGCAGCCTTGGCAGCTCCGAGTGTCCGCTGAGTCACACCTGAGAGCAGACCTTGATGTCCTTGTACCCTGTGAGCCCTTCCTTCAGGGCTCAGCTATTCCCCACCTGGCCTTCATTCACAAATGGATTCAGGAGCCGTGAGCCAGGGGTTCCTCCGAGTCCTTGGATCCCATGAAAGAGATGTCTCGCTCCCCTCCCCCAAGCCCATCATTAACCAGAGTAGCCTCACTTCACGTCTCTTATATACCAGCATGCTTGAACCTGGGTTGGGTAAAGGGGTTTGCTGCAGAGGAGAGAACAGGGAAAGAGGAAGGTCCGTAAACGAGGCCAGGGCTGCAGGCCAGTGGTAGTGTGCTTGCTTATAGCAAGTGAAAAGTCCTGGGTCTCAGTACCCAGTACTAAAAAAAAAAAAAAAAAAAAAAAGCTTAAGGAAGGTTTTAATTGATGCTTTATAGTACCTAAGACTCCAGACGATGCAAGCCTAGTCTCTCTAAACCAAGTTTGGGACATTGTGTGTGTGTGTGTGTGTGTGTGTGTGTGTGTGTGTATGTGTGTGTGTTCACTCACTCGTGCACACACCTACATGCTTGTGTACGTGAGTCCTCTGGAGCCAACGAGTGTGTGCACGAAGCCTCAGAAGCCAGAGAAAGGCATGGAATATTGGGACATTCTGGGGTTGGAGTTACAGACAACTGGTCATGAGCCTCCAATGTGGATGCTGGGAACTGAACTCCAACGCTCAGAATAGTAGCCAGTACTCCTCCAATCAGCCATCTCTGCAGCCCTGTTCATAAACAACGAACAGCTGTAAGCGCAAGGCCTTCTAAGTACAAACACCCAGAGGGCAACTGTCAGCTAAATTCAGGCCCAGAAGAGTTCTGGGGACAGTTGTTCTGAGAGGTTGAAAGAGACCAGGGAACATTCATTCTTCATTCTTCTTCTCCCAGGAGACGGCCTTTCTTCCTCCCACCCTCCCTCCCTCTCTGGGTATCAGGAAAAGCCAGTAGGAGGGAAAGTGAAATCAGACACTCAGGTACATCTGAATTTCACTGGGATTTTTTTGTTCTTCCTCCTTGTTCTGGGATGGAACCCGGGATGGAACCTGTAGCCCCCAGCCTCCTGGGAAATCACTCTACTACTGAGCCATACCCTCTGCCTTTTGAATTTCGGCTAAACAGCGTAGTAATTTAGTCTAAGTATGTCCCAAACATTGGATGGAGATATATTTTCATAGAGATGCGCTCTCATTATGAAGTTTGAATGGACTTGGGCACCGTTTCTCTAGCAACCCACCAATGAGTATTGACAGAAACCCAGCTTGGTGCCAAGGAGGGAGGCTCAGAAGCAGCTGTCAGGAACAGCTGCCCACAGACGGCCTTCCACTGGCTCAGGAGAGCCCTTCATTGGTTTGAGCTTTTGGTGGTGCTTATTTTGTTTGTTTATTTAGAGAGGGTTTTGTTTTGTTTTGTTTTACTTTTTAAGTGATATCTCAATATGCTGGATTTCTAGTTCCTCTGAGAAACTTAGGAGACAAGAACCACCTCCCAGACCCCTTAGGAAGGACTCAGGCTTGGACGTTCGTAGTTCACCCAGTATGTCCCCTTTTCTTACACCCAGAGCCTTGAAGGCGTAAGTTTTGTGGTGCACAGGTTTTCACAGGTCTCTGGGAATCCCCTCTCCCTAGCAGGCATTCAGTTCACCTGCTGACTTCTGAACAGGAGACCGCTGTTCCCTCTGTCACCTGGTACCCTCTCTACTTCTGAAGGGTCTTTCTTCTGGGAGCTACCCCTAAGGTGTAGAGTCTGGAAGACAGTGGGGCCAACAGTTCTGAATCAGAACAGCATGCCAGACTGGGGCGTAGGTGACTTCCCAACAGCAATACTTTAGGAGCAGGGTAGCCATTGTGGTCTTCTGAACACCTGTACCGAGGGGACACCCTGCACCCTCTGCCCTCGAGTACTGCAAGGCCCCTGCTGCCAACAGAAGCTGGTTTGCCTCCTGGAAGAGCCCTCAGCCTGCCAGTCTCCCCCTAGCTAGAATCTAAACAGAGACCCCTGAGGGGGCAAAGCAGTAGCCCTTGAACCCCCCAAACAGCATCCTTCTACTGCAAGCCTAAATGTCATTCCCTGCCTCCACCCCCAAAAGGGCCCAACATTCCAAATAAGTAAATCTTACATAGAGAGGAACCCATCCCTTTTTGGCACAGAAGGCAGTACACATCTCAACTAAATGCCGCTATCCTTTCTGTATTAAAGAGACGCTTGTTTGTAGAGATGGTCAAGAGCAAGATGCAGAACTCAAGTCTCCAGGTGAGCCAGAGGGGGAGGAAACAGTATGTTGGCAGTTCCTCACATCCGCTGGGAACCATGCATGTGGTAGTGTGGGACGAGAGATGACATGACAGTTCATTCACTTCCGGGGCAGGGGTCATCCTAGCCCACAGAGGAAGGGTCTGAGGATCAGAGACTGTGAGTCTCAAGCCACACAGTTAATGAGGACACCTCCATGGAGCTCAGCACAGGTAGGAGATATTGGGTGTTCCTTACTGCCTTTCAGGGTGTACAATTACTACAGTTCTGATAAGCATTCCTCTCGAATTCCGAGGGAACATCACCTAAAATATTCTTGTTTTAAGAACTGAGAATCATGACATTTTAAATACACTGAAGCAACTCAGCTGTGATCCAGCCCTTCCTGGCATTGCCCCAATCCACAGAAAGCAGAGGCGAGCTTGCAGAAGCCTGCGGCTAGACACACTTCCTCTTCGCATGAGAAAGGAGATGAGTCTGTCAGTGTATGGGGGGGCACAGATGAAGGAGGCACGGTGCCTGTCACCTTCAATAGCCTGAGGAGCTTCCGTAGAACTTCCAGGATCACGACTCAGGCGACAGAAAGCATCTCAGGACAGACCAGTTTATAAAGCAGAGCCGAAGGTTTTAGATTTTCTTTTTCTACTTAAGATATTTTCAGTCGGGCTTTAGCACGAGGGGCTGGGAGAAATGGAGGTGCTCGGAAGAGCGTCAGCCATACCCAGGTGTATGTATCTACTCAGGAAGAGACATGGCTCTCCCCGTGGTTTATGATAATCATCTATATGCGGGATTTCGGCTGGGCCTTGAGTAGACAGTCTTATCACGGGGTGGTCCCTCAGAGACAAATCACAGGATTACAGCTGATAAGGTGAAAGGCAAAGCTACGGAGGAGGGCAAGATATCCTGCTGTTCATAGAGTTAAGTTCTGTCCAAGGGTCTGGGGCAATGTCTGCGGAAAGCCTGAGACCCTGCCCAGGGTCAAACACATTCAGGCTTTAAACTACACAGGAAAGGGATAAGGTCAGCAGCCTTAATAACAGACGTTGTTCATGCCAGAATTCTTACATCTCGGCCGGTGAGAGGCTTCAGACCCTTGGATGAGATTCCCCCATCTTCCTCACGTTCCCATAATATCCATCTTCCTATTGTGCCTTGGTTCCGTGAAAAACCTCATTATTCTATAACAACAGAATTATCAGTGTCATTGAAAAAAACCAGATATTCTGTATACGGAACTAGCCTTAAATTTATAGAGATCCTCCTGCCTCTGTCTCCCTAGGAGAGGCATGTGCCACCACGCTTGGTCATCGGGATATTTTTAAAGATCAAGAGTCTCTTCCTTAATAGCTTTATCCCAAAACAGAGAGTGCCGGGGGTGTGTGTGGGGTGTGTGGGGGGTTAGATCTGAGACCTTTGCCTGCTGTATAGTAGTACTGTGAAGAGACTTGTCATTTATCTATAAACAGGAGGGAGATGCAGTTAGGTTTTGTCTAAGAACTGCCTCAGGTTGTAAGGGGTCAGAGATGTCTAGAGGGCCTGGATGTCTGGGGAATGTCACATCTCTCTGACATGGAGATCCTGGGATGTCAGGTGTCCTCTGGGCTGCAGAGAATGGGACAAAGCAAACTTCTGCTGGGAATGCAGCGATCCTATTTCCATCCACGTAGGCATCCATACATCCATACAAGGTTTGGGGTCTAGGATGCCGTGGTGCAGACAGCCTTGATCACACATCCTGCAAATTGTTGCTGGGTCCCCTCCCTCGAATGCCTGGGGTCCTGGGGGAGATAGAGAGGCATTGCCCACTCATGGGTCCCTCGTAATACTTGGGAAGTGCCTCCTCTTATCAGGGCCCCATGGCCTTGCTCTTCTGCCCTCCAAGATGCCATGGGCCAGTTTTTTTTTCCCCCTTGTGGCCAGCAGTTTTTTGTCATTGTTTGCAGGATGTATGCCAAGGCAAACGTTATTCTCGTTTCCTATGCTCTAAAACATCTCCTAGAGACTTGCTGATTGCCTAGGCTGGGCTACTCGACTGCTGGACATGGGGTAGGAAAGTGAACCACGAGGTTCCACCCTGGGACAGACATGAGCTGAGATCCTAAGATGTGGCAGGTGACACAGGTGTGGGCGCTAATCATACATCCCTGTAGAGACAATGTCACCTCCAAAGGAGCAGGCATGAATCCTTTACGTATGAATCAGCACACACATACAGAGACACATGCATGCATGCATACATGTACACACGTACCTGCACAGGTTAGGCATCCTTCATCTAAAGATCTAAAATGCAAACTTCCTTAACACAGCTGTGTGTGTGTGTGTGTGTGTACATATGTGTGCACATCCATAATACATATATGTGTATATGAACATCATACATAACATTTTCATACATATAAGAGGGGTGAGGACAGACATCGCTATGTTATCTAGGGGTAATAACAGCAATGGACTAACAAGGGAGCTGGACCTCATAAATATTTGCCTTCCTGGCTTAGCCTTGGAACTATATTTTTTTTCTTCTTGTTGTTAAGGAAATACAAGTGCTAATAACTGCTTTGGTCAAAGTATTTTGAAGGCAAAAGTGAGCCGCAGAGCTCCAGAGCCTCTTTCAAGGGGGTCCCTCCCTGTCTGTGGCAACAGAGGTCTGTGGGGAGACAGCAAAGGCACCGGTGGCTGCCTGGGAGTGGACTGGGCTGTGCGGTTTGCCAGAAAGAAACCAGCCCAGTGTATAATTTCCACCTGGGCTGCACTGTTACAGACGCCGGTGTGTTGTAGACTTAGGGTGTGTCCTGCGATCCCAAAGAAGTCAAACTGAACCCTGGGACAGCTGTCTGTCTGGAGGCCATGGCAGGCTGGGCTCCTCCCCTTCCCGTGCATGTTAATGTGTCCAAAGTCTTCCTCCTCTTCCCGGGTCAATGGCCACAGCTGCCTTCCCTAGTCAAGCCAACAGAAAACAAAAAGTCCCTTTCCCCACACTTGTGGCAGACACAGGGGTGGCACTGCCTGGACCTGGGGCTCTCTTTTTAATGAGCTGTGCTTTCTGACTCTGGCACCACAACAGGCTGGGGCAGGGACATTTGGGAACCATCTGCAGGTGGCAGTTATACTGAAAAATCCAGAGAAAGAAACAGGAAGGAAAGACCTCTCGGCAGGAAGACAATCTTGGTTGCTGCCTATTTTCTTCCTCCCTGGCTGTCAGATCAGTTGTGGCTGAGTGGCCTGCGATACAGACCTCAGGCTCTCTTCCCCTGAACAGATTCTGAATGTAGACTCTCAGAACACAGGCAAGGGCTACGGAGGTAGCACAGGTTTATAATCCCAGCATTTGGGATGTATAGGCAGGATGATCAGGAACTCAAGGTTAGCCTGGGCTATCTCACTATTTCAAGGCCAGCCTGGACTACAAACGCTGTCTTTAAAAAAAAAAAAAAAAAAAAAAAACAAGGGGCTAGAGTAGATAAGAACATTTGTTGCTCTTGCAGATGACCTGAGTTCAGTTCCCAACAACCATTAATGGGTCACAGGTGTCTGTAATCCAGGACACCCCACACCTCCTTCTGACTGTATCTGGCATCAGACATGCATGTGGTGCACACACATGCACAAAAACAAAATACTCATAACATCAAATAATAAAATTGCTTAAAATTAAACAAACACTGAAGGCTCCCATCTACCGCTGGTTTGGGCCTCCCAAGGCTAATTTTAATGCTGCCCAAAAGCAAACATAGTTTAGGAGGTGGCCTTTCTATCTCCAGAGACCTGTGAGGTAGCCCCACATGTTACAGCACTTGGTACCAAGCCTCAGGTCCTGAGTTTAGTCCCTCACAAGGTAGAAATGCCATCCATGCAAGTTGTCCCCTGACTGTAATGTATACCATATCATATACACACATGAGCACACACACCCCCAAATAAATAAAATGCAATTAAAAAAAAAACTTTCCCAGAATGACTCCACCAGTCTCTGAAAAAGACCTGGTCTCCATGTGACAGATGACGAAAGTGGGGTGCGTAGGGAGGTGTTTTAGTGCAGCTGAAATACATCTTATCAGCAAGCTCCCCCTTCGACCCTTGCCTTGGGTGTATGAGAATCCTGATGGTTTGCATCAAATACGTAGAGGAGACAGGAAGCATGCGCCCTGTTAGACAGGAACTCAGAAGGCTGACCTATCTGCAGTACAGAGAGGGGTGTGTGCAAGCAAGAGGCCTTCTGGAGAGATGGCTACCTACGTGCAAGGGGGAGAGATGTAGATACACAGAGAGATGGGCCTCCTGTAAAAAACCAAGGGAGAGGGCTGGGCACTGTTGACACGCACCCACGCACGCGCACATGTAAACTGGGGAAGGGGGAGGGAGAGAGAGAGCACAGTCCCACATACTAGGAAGGGTGCATAGAAGCATGAGGCTAGTCCCCGAGAAACATGGCAGTGACGGGATTGTATTGTTTTGCTCCTATCTCCACGCACGTGCGTTTTACATTTTAGTTCACAAACACCGCACAGGGGTCTAGAACCCGTGATCAAGCAGCTGAGAGCTCGTACCGCTCTGGCGGAGGACTGAGTTCAATTCCCAGCACCCGTGTCGGGCATCTCAAAGCTACCTGTGACTCCAGCTCCCAGGGGAACCAGACAGCTCTGGCTTCCCCAGACACCTGCACGTGCATGTGCTCCTACAGACACACACAGACAGACGTCACTAAAAATAAAGTAGATCTCTTCTTAAAATCGCATAGGTCATTTGAGGCTCTGACCGCACTGACAGGTTTTGTGTATCTGTTCGGTTTTTTTTTTTTTTTTTTTTTTTTTTTTTTTTTTTTCATGCAAGGCTGGAGCCAGGAAAGCCACCCTGAAGACAGGCCAAGAGAGAGAGACAAAGAAGGAGGCGTGCAAGTCTACCCAGAGCCTTTCGCTCGTTAAACCCAGTGGGAAGAACTAGAAAACACACTGCCCCAGAGCCTCCCATGGCCCTGAGTCTGTGTGACTCTCCTGGAACAAACGCCAAGGGACTTCGGAAACATGTTCAAGATGGATGCTCTACATTCTAGATCAATATTTTCCACAGAACGTATTTTGGAGACTGTGAGGAGAAGACTTTTTTAAATTATCTATAATGTATATACATGCACGTATGTAAAGAATATGTCTATAACGCAGGCTCCTTAGGCTTGTGAATATAGCTGTTCACATTTGAGTTGTGACACACCCAAGCGCTGGCTCCTCCAGGGAGCTCCAAAGAGACCCAGCTGGAACCACAGGGCAACGGGATGCTTGAAGTACTTGGCCACAGTATAATGAATTTATATCTGAGTTTATGGTAATAAATTTAGAATGCCAACCAATTCTGTCACTCCTGTAATCCTGATCGACATTTCTGTGGCCCTTTGTGGTTCTCAGAACATTTCTCGCTCCGTTCCCCAAGCCCTGCATTGCCCCATTTCATAGATCAGGATGCTGAGCTCCAGAGAGGTTGACTGGCCTGCTTACAGTCACTCAGCTAATAAACTGGGCTGGGAAGACTGTCATTTTGGTTGGTTGGTTGGTTGGGTTTTGTTTTGTTTGTTTGTCCTGCAAGACAGGGTTTCTCTGTGTGGCCTGGCTATCCTGAAACACGTTGTCCCTGCACTCACGGAGATCTGCCTGCCTCTGCCTCTCAAGAGCTGGGACTAGGGATGTGTACCATGATGCCCGGCTGGAAGCCTGGTTTCTAATTCGGTCACATTGTCCATCCTGCTGGACCAAGATGAACCCTAGTCTTCCAGTCTCTGGCTGCAGGATAGACCAAGGACTCAGTCACCAAAGCGTGCACACCTCATTTCCATGATGTTTACAGAGACCCTCAATTCTCCTCTTGTGCCCTGCCTTCTCCCCACCTACCCACCTCTTAGCACTGACAATCTTTCTCATCTAGACAGCCAGCCATACCTAGGTGAAGAAGGAGCCAGAAGGCACAAAACAAACTGGTTTATTATTATTTTTAAAAACTGCAATAAAATATTTTCATATTCTATTCTAATTTCATTTTTATTGCTGTAATAAAATATCCAGACAAAGAGTAACCTAGGGGACAAAAAGGGTTTATTTCCGTTTGTTTTGCCAGTGTGATTCTCACAGCCTATTATAAGTCAGGGTAGGAACTTCAAATTGCTAGACACATCACACCCACAACTGAGAGCAAAGAGGAATAAGTGTGTGCATACTCACTCACTGTGCTCAGCCCGACTTCTCTACTCTTCTACAGCTCAGATATTCAGACCTAGGGAATGGTGCCACCTACAGTGGGCTGAGACTTTCCACATCAGTTAACACAAAGCCCCATAGCTATGGCCATAGACTGAATCTATGTAGATGATCCCTCTTTGAGGCTCTCTTCCCAGGTGACTCTAGGTTGTGTCAAATTGACAATAAGTCCGTTGTCCTGTATTATAAAACCAAGTGTATTCTTTATGCTTGTTAAGATCTGGTGAATGTAAGAGAAAAACTTTTTATGTGTTATTCCACAAGGGGCATTTCCTAAGTCAGTGAGAAAGGTGACTGTCACTTGACCTCAGAAGGCTCGTGAGAGGCTGGAGAGATGATTCTGTGGTTAAAACGCACTGGCTAAGCTTTAGAGAGTCAGGGTTCAGTTCCCAGCACCTGCAACACAGCTCATAGCCATCGGTAACTCCAATTCCAGGGGATCTGACGCCCCCTTCTGGCCTCCACATGAAACTGCACATAATACACACACACACACACACACACACACACACACACACACACACTCACACACACACACACACACACACACACACACATACAACCTTTTGGTTTTGGAGAAGTGGTTTCTTTGTGTAGTCCCAGCTGTCCTAGAACTCATTCTGTAGACCAGGGAGGCCTCAAACTCTGCCTCGAGAAATGTTGGGATTAAAGGCATGTGCCGCCAACACCTAGCAATTTTTATTTTTTAAAGAAAGGCTTTTTAAAAAGCTCTTGGAAAATCTCAAACTGTGTTTCATGAAGAACCTGAACTTAAGCTGTGCCTAATTGCAGCACACCAGAGGTAGGGAAGGTGGGGCAGGAGTTCGAGGTCTTCCTCAACTACATAGCAAGTTTGGGATAGCCTGGGCTACATGAGACTCTGTCTCAAGAAGGAGATGATCAGTGCTCAAACATGAGGACCTGAGTTCAAATCCCAGCACCCACATAAAATCCAGGTGTATCTTCACACTTACTGGAAACCACAGTGATGGGAGGGGACAGAGAGGCAGAAGAGTTGCTGGGGCTTGCTGCCTGGGCTATATAGGAAGACCTTGTCTCAAAAAAAAAAAAAAAAGTTTGGTCAATGAGATGCGGCAATGTGGTTCTGTAGTAGATTGTCTAGTGTGGACAAGGCTCTGCGTTCCTTTTCCAGCACCACAGAGGGAGAGGGGGAGGAAGGAAAGGAAAGCGAGAGGGAAGGAGGGAAAGAGGAAGAGAGGGAGGGGAGAAATTTGTTAATGTTTTTTTCTCACCTTTATAACTGACCTCACTTCCTGACACTTGTTGTTCCCCGAGCAGCGACGCTGCATCAGATTTTCTGCATCCTTGGACACAGCCGACTACCTGTAGTCAATCTGATTCCCTCACAATTCAAGCTGAGCCCATCAGCCCCTCCGGCCTTGGCCTCTGGAAGTGGATCCTGAGATGTCATTCGGGTCATTGTGAGCTGGAACTGGAAGATGATGCAGTCCCAGGGCCAGCTGTGTTCCCACAGAGAGAGGGTGGGGGGAGGAAGATCCGAGCCTCCAGAAGGAAGCCATATACATACATATATACATGTAGGCATATATGTGTGTGTGTATGTATGTGTGTGTGTGTATATGTATATATGTGTGTGTGTATATATGTGGATAGGTAGATAGATAGATGGATAGATAGACAGACAGACAGACAGACAGACAGATAGATAGATAGGTAAAGACAGACAGAAGCTAGAGAGCATGGGGACAGTACAGATGGAAGACACTGGGGAGCCAATGCTATTTCTGTTTAGTCACTGCGTGGTCATCTCCATCCTTTGCAATATAGGCTGAAAGCTAAACATCTTGGTTTTCCCTCCTCCCTTGCAGCTAGAATGCATGTGCAGAGCCAGACACTAACACATAAATCAGAGTCATGGAAGGGCGTTGCTTCTGAAACAAAAGACAAAACCCATCTTTTAATGACAATAGAGTAGAACAGAAGAGGGTCTGGTGGGACCCAGGTGGCATCCATGAGCTCTAAGCCATAGGGTTGCCTCCCTCTGGACTGCTTGTGCCCACACACTATAGCCAGCACAGTCAGATGTATGTCTGCTGTAAAACAAACCACCCACAACTTGGTGACATAAAACAACAAATATTATGTCTCATGTTTGCACAGGTCAAGGTCGGTTGTCTGTCCTGTCCATCCTGGATGATTACAGGTGACCCCGTTTACATGTCTGGTTCGAGACAGACCAGTGGGTTGGGGTAGTGGCTGTCAGTCATGAGTGATACCAGTAATCACACAGTGTGTGGAGGTTAAGGTTGCCAAATGCCCACACCTCACAGAACTGGCCACCACTGCAGAGAAACACGTCACCCTTGATGAACAGGGAGATTATGAAACTCACTCTAGGGAGGCCCTTGGCAGAGCCAGTTACAGCCCAGAGTGCTCTCCCTCTGTTCCTAGAGGCCATACGAGGTGATGGGCACAGGTTCCAAAGAACTGCTGTTAAGAGCAAGCCCCAGTGTGCACCTTCTTAGTCTCTGCCTGCCTCTGTAGACAAAGCCAGAACCATTAGAGGAGGGCCTCCAACTATTCACAATCCTCCACACCATGTTTCTGTTACTTGAGGCTGATCACATTCCCAGCTGACAGCTGGAAAATGCTACCTTGCTCCTCGGACACTCTGGGCCCTACTTCTTTCCCTTCTAAAGGCCAGCTGGCCCTATGGGCTGCCGTGGGTTCTCACTGGGACCCCTCTTATCCCCTAAGATGCCCCAGTCCTGTTGGATAGATGATTCAGTTTCTAAAGTTCTTTCTATGCAAGAATGAGGACCTAAGTTCTGTCCCAAGTACCTACGTAAAAAAGCTGGGTGTGTACTTCTAATCCCAACACTGGAAGGTTCGGGGGCTGTCGGGGGGGACGACAGGCAGATTCTTCTAGCTACGTGGCCAGCCAGGATAGCCTAATTGGTGAATTCTAGGACCCAGTGAAAGACCTTGTCTCAAGAAACAAGAGAGTCACATTTGAGGTTGAATATAGACCTCCACACACAGGTGCGCACACGCACACACACACATACACACATACACACACACACACACACACACACAGACACACACACACACATACACACACACACACACACACACACACACACACACACACACACACGATCCCTTGGCTACACACAGGAGAAACCCTGGAAGGTAGTTATTTAAAGAAGTTGATGAGCTAGAGAATAGAATAGAGAGTTATCAACACAGAAAAGGCTTGGACAGCCCAGGAGTGGGTTTTCTTCCTCATACACACACAGTGGCTCTGAGGCACACCAGCAACCTGATCTTAGATACAGAGAGGGTGGGCTACGGCCAACTCAAACAAGTCACTTCCAGCCCCTCCAGCCTCTTCCCTCGCTCCCCCAAGAAGCTATGGCAAACACCTTCTTCTGCCTTGCCGATGTTGGACCGAGTGGAAGCTCAGAGTCGTGACTCTGCAGCTAAGGGACCTTCTCTCACAACTTGGCAGCGTCACAAGTGCCTGCTGTTGCAGAAGCCAGCGTCATGAGCTGTCTGGGTGGAGAAAAAAAATACCTTCCAGATCTTCATTCCAAAGCATGCTCCTAGTAAGAACTGTGGGTTCTGGGCTTGGGGTGGGGGGCGGGGACTGAGAGGGCAGAGCAACACAGGCGAGATCTGAGGAAACCAAAAACCTATACATGCTAATTGCGGTCCCCTTTCTCCTGCACGGGGCCTCCTGAGCAGGAGGCCAGGCAGTAAGGAAAAACTATTGCAGCGTATCGAGCTGGCCTGGTTTCCATCAAGATGTACCATTTGCATCTGACCTCTCGGTGTCTCCAGTTATTTTGGGCCAGCTCATGACCTTATGTTGCTGCTTTTTTTTTTTTTCTTTACTGTTCCCGAGAATCCGTAACCATGTATCCATCCTACGACAGATCCTTTAGCAGGTTGCTTGTTTTGAGTTTCATCTCACCTTTGGCATAAACAGCCTCCCTCCCTAAGACCCCAAGATTCAGAAGGAGAAGTCTTTGTCTCTGTCTAACTGGGGTCTTCTCATCAGAGAAGTGACTTCCCTTTGACTGTCAAGTGACATTATCGGGGACACAATTAGTCTTCAGTCAGGCAACAGATCCTGCCGGGGGCCGGGGGTGACATTGTGCTAGCGCTCCTGGCTTTGACCTTTGCTCCCTTCACATTATAATCTACTGCTTTTAAAGTCTATGTGTGTGAGCATTTGCTGCCTGTATCTCTGTGCACTGTGTGCGTGCAATGCCTGTGGAGGACAGAAGAGGGCGTCAAATCCCCTGCACAGGAGTTACAGAGGTTGTGAGCAACCATGTGGGTGCTGAGAATCAAACTTGGGTCCTCCGGAAGAGCAGGGCTCTTAACTGCTGAGCCATCTCTCGAGCCCTCTGACCTATTACGTTATTAACTGAAGGAAGTTGGAATCATTGATTTGTGGGTATGTTCCAGTGAACTGCTCACTTGTCCTTGAGAACCATCAGACATTTGCTAGACACTGTAGGTATGAAGCCACCTCCTCATGCACAGCTCCTGTTTTGCTTGTGAAATAAAGAGTCTGTGGTAAGTACCCAGCGACTTCTTCTGTCTGCCATTTTACTTAATGAAGTCCAGACCCCTGCTGTTTGCTCACAGATTGGGCCGCGCTAGCCAAGGAACAAAAGCCCTATGCTGCCACAAATGATTATTATACACGGTCAGCCGCAGTGTCTCTGTGAACACTGTTTAAGTCTGTCTCGGGGCTAGGAGGGAAATGGATGGGCGTGTTTGTGTTTTAATAAAACTTTATCTATACAAATGGGTGAAACCTTCCTCAAGACTAGATGAACTTGTTTATGGACACGGCCTGCTTCGGAGCTACCAAGTGGCTGCACAGTTACTGTCTTCACCACGAGATGGGTGAAGACCAGTGGTTCAGTTCTGTGCGTCTTCCTCAATCCTAACTTTAACCTGAAGTCACCAATTCAGCTAGACTGGCTGCCAGTGAACTCCAGGCATCCTCCGGTCTCCACCTCCACGGCGTCAGGACTACACGAGCTTCCCTGCTTGGCTTTTCCATGTGAGTCCTGAGTATTGAATTCGGGTCCTTCTGCTCCTGTGGCAAGCCCTTTCCCACCGAGCCAGCTCCCCAGCCCCATGGAGAGCTTTTTGAGTGTCACACATGCCTTCGGGTGGTGGCACTAAATGCTTTAGAGTTTTTGTACATAATCCTCTCAAGAGCTCCAGGAGAGCCAGGGATGGGTAGCTGTAATCCCAGGATAGGGGAAGCTGAGGAAAAAAGCGCATTGAAAGTTCAAGGTCAACCTAGGCTCTATAGCAGGTTCAAACGCCGGCCTGGGGTACGTAGAGAAACTGTGGAACTCTATGTGGACCACACCACAGACGATATCCCTCCAAGATCATCCCTGTGACATCTCATGCATGGGGCCAAGCCATCTTCCATATTGCTTTTGCTCTTAGTGAGTCATCTACACAGATGCTCTGCCTGATGGCCTGGAAGAGCTGCTCCCCCCCCACACACCCCCATCCCCCACCACGGAGCCTGAAGGAATGCTGTCTTCGGCCTCATGCTCCTGGCCTTCCTGGTATCTGCTGAGTCACCCGCTTCCTCCGTCAATCTCTTGGGTGTATAGCTTGTCTCAGGCACCAGGTTACCCTTCACCCAGCTTCACCTACGTCTGCTCCGGTCCGCTGTGTATTATTAACTCTACAGTGTCCTACATTCCTTAAGGGCCCCCACAGTGGCCACACACAGTGCCTTCCAGTACCTTCTATCCATTATTACTCCGTCTGTAAAGAGAGCTACTTAAATAACCTCTGGGTTACAGTGATAACCCAAAGGCCAGCATGTCACACTGCCTGAACCCCTATCTGATGCCGGTGTCACTTCCTCAGAGACAACAGGGGACAGACACTTGAGAAGCTTGTGTTCTGCGTTCCTGTGAGCTTTGTGTCCGAGTCATGTGGGTTCAGAGGTGTCACTTCCACGGTTTCTGTTTCTTGGCAGTGACCTTCAGACCTAAAAGTGGGCCACCGGATGCTGGGGAGGGGGAGGCATTGAGATAGCATCCAATGTGTCCCCAGCCTTCTCAGGACACCACAGACCATCATGGATTCGCTCAACAAGTATGTCCCCTGCATTCACTTCCAGCTAGACTTGGTACGTTGCTGGAGCTGAGGGAGAGGGTGCAAAGGCAACCAGTCTGGTCGAAGGCAGGGCCATCACTGCTCTCCCAACAGTTCCTGATGGGTAAGAAGTGTGTGTAGCTAGAAGAGCTGTAACCTCCCTCTGTTACTCAGTGGGGTCCAGTGTGTTAGACTTTGTCTAAACTCCGCCCCACAGTTACCTGGCAACAGCCAAATATGCTCCACCCCCATAGGTACCTGGCACTATAAAAGGGACTGCTTGCCCCCTCCTCACACTCTTGCTCTTTTCTTGCTCTTACTCCTTTGTCCCTCCTCTCCCCACTCCCTCCCCCCCACCTCTGCTTGCTCATGGCAGCCTCTTCTCCTCTCCTCCTCCTTCTTCCCCCCCCCCCCCCCGCCCCTACTACCCTCTTAACTCTCCTCCCCATGCCCTGAATAAACTCTATTCTCTACTATACCTTCATATGGTTGGTACCTCAGGGGCAAGAGATGCTCAACATGGGCCCACCAGAGGTATATCCTTCCCCCCACACCTCACCACACCTCCACAGAACACATCCCCATCCTTTACCCTCTTTATCTTTTTCATAACATTGGTGCTGAAAGCCGGGACACATTTTTTCTTATTTTTTTATAAACACATCACAGTGGATCTCACACTCCAACGCAGCTACTCTTGCCCCGACATCAGTCTCCTCTTAGCCTAGACCAGGAAAGGCTCCCAGACCACACCCAGCGGCCAGCACACTTCACAAATCTGTCTTGATTAGCAGCAAGCAGCAGTATGCTTGCTGCCTTCCCAGAGTAGCTGCTGCCAGAGTGAAATCCAGTCTTCTGCCTGCGTTAGTACCATCTCTGGAAGGAGCCCAGAAGGGCACTTCAGTGCCAGAGGGGCTAGGCTGAAGGTATCTTTTCCCTACAAACATACACACATCATCTTAGAAGATTTGAACCGACTGTTGCATAAACAAACATCTATTCACCCAGACAGGGACGGATGACAATCTGACTCCTCCCAGGAATTTATGAGTCTGTTGGCGTTACAGGAGTATGGGAGAGGGGCTGTTTACATGTGGAGGACTCATTCTTACACAGATGAGGACTCCAGAAAGATGCATTCCTGAAGGGTAAATGGAGGCCGGAATGCTGGTCTTCTGAGTCCCCATTCCTTAGCAGCTGTTTATGGTCTCCAAGCCCTGGGGAGGAGCCCTGTATAATCTCCTCTCTTCAAGAGGTTTGTTTCCTCTCTGGGTCCCTTTCCCCCTTTCCTCAAGGAATGTCCAGTTCAGAGGAAATGGCTGCAGACTTGTCTCATATTGGAAACAGCATTTGTAGGCTGGTAAGGTGGTTCCGCCAGCAAAGGAATTTCTTCGGTTCTGTCCCCAGGCCAGCGGTGGCGGAAGCAGAGAATGACTCCTACAGTTGTCCTCTGGCACCCCACGTGGCAACATGACACATTCTGCACCATCATTGTTCTACCTGCTTCTTAATGCTGGGGTTTATTTGACTTCTGCATTCTGATCACTGTCCATCGAGAAGGGAAGTCAAGGAAGGAACTAAAGACAGGAACCTAGAGGCAGGATCTGAGGCAGTGGGCTGGACTCTCCCACAACAATTCTTTTTTATTTGTTTTTTGTTTGTTTGTTTTGTTTTGGGGTTTTTGTTGTTTGGGTTTTTTATTTTGTTTTGTTTTGGGGGGCTTGCTGTTGTTTTGAGTTTTTTTTAAATTTTGTTTTTGTTTTGTAGGGGGGTTGGTTCTTTATGACAGGTTTCTCTGTGTAGCCCTGGCTGTCCCAAAACTCCCTCTGTAGACCAGGCCGGCCTCAAACTTGGAGATCTACTTGCCTCTGTCTCCTGAGGCTAGATCTAGGTTACCCCCAAATTCTATATTGCAGCGCAGAAGTAGCATCATGAGATTTTTACAGCTTTACAGACCAGAGAAAGGTCACAAATAAAGGCAAGTTTAAAACACATTCATTGAGAGGTACATCAGAGAGGCGGGCACAATGAGATTGGGGAAGCTTTGCTATAGACTCAAGATGCTATCTGATGACATTCTTGGCGCTTGGATTGGTGGAAACTGGTAGCCTGTTAAGTTACTAGATCCCCAAAGGTTTTCATTTATCGGTCACAGGATGTTCATGGGATGGGGGTGGGCATATGAAATGGCTGTTCCTGAGGGCTAGAACTAGCCGGAGGTAAAGTAACTAGTTTTTGGAACTGCAGCATTCCAATCTCGCCACAGAATTGCAATACCAATCAAGCAATCAGACATAGCTTCTTTCCAGGAGTTTGGCTCACAGAGACATTCCCCAGCTGAGGTTTCTTCCTTTTTTTTCCCAGATACTTTTATGTCAAGTTGACAAAAATCCCACCTGGCACAACCACCAACGCACTACATACAAACATATCACACATATACATACATGCACGCACATGCACACATATATATGTAATTAAAAACAACTACAACCCATTTGCACCTATGCAACTAAATCTTAGAATTTTGAAGATCAAACACAGGGTCCCATGAATGCTCAGCAAGCATTCTACCGCTAAGCCACACCCCTAGCCCATATGCAAATCATATGAAATGCTACCTAGGATCCAGGATAACTCCAAAAGAGAGCCCTGTGCATGAGTTGGCTTGCAAACCTTTGCAAATGCTCCCTTTCCTCCTGCTCCAGGGAGCGAGGCCTTGGAGTTCCTAGCTGACACCAGCTACAATCTTCAACTGCACCCACTGAATGGCCTCCAGATGCTGTAAGATATTGAAGAGAGAGATTATGGCCTCTTGCCGTCAGCCCATTGCTTCAAGTGTTTATGGTATCCCTGGCCCTTGATGTCTAAGCATCTTCCTAGGTTTACCTGGGGCTTCCTGATGACTGGATCTTTACGATGAGTAATCACTATCCTGGCATTCCTAAGTGCTGGCCTGCATGCTCTGACCCGGGGTTATCTCTGAAGGCCTCACTAATCCCTTTCTTGATCCCCCAGAATCTCTGGGCCTGAAGAGACCACCCAGTTCTGTCAGACTCTGGAATGTGCCCCCAGTGGTCAGGCCCTGTCCGGTCCACCCAAAGCTCTTCCCAACTCTTCCTTGTTTCTTCTGTCTTTTCCCTGTACACAGGCACAAGCATGCATGTGTGTAAGGGGTGCACCCATGCACTCACATGCTGTCAAAGTCCTATTTCCTTGAGAAACAGTCTCTCACTGATCTTTTGATCTAGGCTGGAAGCAAACCCCAGTAATTCTCCTGCCTCCACAGTGCTAGGACTACAGACTGTTTTCCAGACAGGGCTGTCGTGGAAGTCACTCTGTAGACCAGGCTGGCCTTGAACTCAGAGGTCCGCCTACCGCTGCCTCTCAAGTGCTGAGATTAAAGGCATGTGCCACCACACCTTGCTAGATTTTTTTTTTTTTTTTTTTTAGTGTGGATGCTTGGGATTCGAACTTGGGTCCTCGCGCTTGCATAGCAACTGCTCTCACCCACTGAGCCATCTCCCAGCCTATCACTTCTCTTTTCCAAACTGCTGTTGTTTTCTTAATAAGACTTCACCCCTCCCTGGAAGACAGTTATACAAGTAAACGTGGGAGGCAGGGAAAGAGGCACTGTCAACGGTGACTAAGTCAGCTGAGCTCTCCCTCGCCACTTGCAAGAGCCTCAGAGTTGGCTCTCACTCGCCTCAGCCTCCGTAGAAATCCTTTGCTGAGGGGGCGCTTTTTTCCTGAAGATCATCCTTTCTTCATGACCAAATGCTAGAATGTACCACCAGAATAGATCTTCCCTGCTGCCAGAAGCTGTGCTCACCCCACAGAACTCATGGTCGCTATGAAGTGACTCTCCTAATAAACAGCCAACTGGGGTTTCCTGGAAGCTCTGTCTCCAGTCAGAGCCCGCCCATCGCCTCTGCTTTCCGTACCCTCGCCATTGCTTTAGTGTCTAAAAGAAAAACAAGGATTCCATGAAATCCAATGACGCGTCCCCCTCCCCCTGAGAAGGAAGGGAAAAAAATCGGACAAAATACAGCCTTCAACTTGCATCTCTGGTTCTGGTTTTAGCAACCAGCCCTCTGGGCAGGGCCACAGCCCCAGTACCTCTGAGAAAGGCAGGGCAGTGAGCACCTGCCTCTCATGTCACAGAGCCTTAGAAATATGAGGAAGTTCACCTCGGGCTGGGGGATAGGCCAGTCGGTAATGAGTTTGCTATGCAAGTGTGAGGACCTGAGTTCAGCCTCATCACATTTGTAAAGAGTCTACCTCACAACTTCCAGGCTAGTGGGAAACCCTATCTAAAAACACAAGGTGGACAGTGCCTGAGAAATGACAGCCAAAACGACCTCTGGCCTTCATAAATATGTGCACACACACACACACACACACACACACACACATCCTTCAAAGAGTTCAAACTCGAACTCCAGATTCATCTCATATAATTTACTTCTCACGACAGCAGACCCATCAGACATTCTCATCACGGGGAAGTTGAGTAGATGCAAAACTGCCCGTAATTAAGACACTTCTGAGTCCTGCAGAACTAGTAGATGGTCATCAATTCACCCAGGGTGCACCAGATCCGTGTGATCACAGCACCGGAGAAGCGGAGGCAGGAGGATCTCCAGTTTGAGGTCTGCCTAGGCACATGGCAAGTTCAAGTCCTTGGACTGGAAAAGGAGACTGACTCACCAACAAAACAAGAAATTGGACTGGGGATGTGGACCAGACGGTAAAGCACTGGGCTAGCCTGCTCAAAGCCCTGAGTTCAGTCTCTAGCAGCGTATAAACAGCATCTAAGGGTGTAGACCTTGTTCTCCCAGCACTTAGAAAGCTGAAATACCAGAAACGCATCATCCTCAGCTACACAGGGAGGATGAGGCTAGCCTGGGCTACCGACATCTATCTAAAATAAAGCCATACGTTTGGGTAAACCAAGGCTCACTAGAGTTTTGAAAGTAGCCTATACACTTTACCCGGACAGTCTACACAAACCTAGACATGTGCAGATGTAATTTAAATGTTTGAATCTTTGTGTGCCCTGCCTCCCATTTTTGCTCCCTATTAAATAAGTAAACCGTGTTCCTTTTATAAGCAGCTGGACTAAACTACCCAACACTAAGGACTTGTAGCTCCCTTGGTCTTTGGGAAATCAAAGTCTCTAAGCTTAAATAGCATCTTTATCAGACTTAGCAACCTTACAAACAGGGGATCAAAATGTTGCACTTTCTAAACTACTGATTTCCTCTGTATCCAGTTTACTCTTTCAAATCCCTTTTCCTTCAACAATGTTTCTGAACAAACACTGATGTGATGTCTTCTTCTGAGAGTCATCCTGTGGCGGCCAGCAACTTCTCTGGTACCCTCTGTTTACGTCACCTTTTGGCCAGCCCTCTCCTGTCTTCTCTGCACCCTGCCTCTGGGAGTGGGCAGTATCTGGGCCCCCAGCATTGTCCTAACATCTTAGGGAAGGCACAACCCATCTGTACCAGAGACTCTTGACTTCAAAGACTAAGTTTTCCCCAGGTGCTTGTAAAATGCAGCTTTTTGGACCCCAGTGACAAAGGACAGGTCTAGGAGGGGCCTGGGAATCAGCATTAAGGTTAGTGTCCCTGCAGTTGATGCCAGAGCACCCCAGTTTTGTAATTTGAAAAGTTTGTTATCGCTGGAGAGATGACTCAGCGGTTAAGAAGCACTGACTGCTCTTCCAGAGGTCCTGAGTTCAATTCTCAGCAACCACATGGTGGCTCACAGCCATCTGTAATGGGATCTGATGTCCTCTTCTGGTGTGTCTGAAGACAGCAACAGTGTACTTATATATAATATAATAAGTCTTAAAAAGCATCTATCTATCTCTCGAGAAGGGGGTGTCACTGTGCAGCCCTAGCTAGCCTGTAACTCCTGATGTAGACCAGGCTGACTAAATTCATGGAGACTGACCAGCTTCTGCCTCGTGAGTTTTAGGACTAAAGACTACATACACCACCATACCCTGCTCAAAGATTTACTTTACGTTTAATTATGTGCGTGTGGAGGGGAGGGGGGATATAGGCTCATGAGTGCGGGTACAGAAGCAGCCAGAAGAGGGTCTTGGATCCCTGATGCTGGACTTACAGACCTTTTGTGATTTGCCCTCCGTACCCCACCCTACATGGATGCTAAGATGTCAGTCCTCCGCAAGAGCAATAGCCACTAGTAACCGAGCCTTCTCTTCAGCCCAGCTTTGCTGTTTTTGAAGTGACAGTCTAGATGACAGAGACAAATTCTCTTTCCAGTCCCCATTCTTGAGCCTTTGGGGGGGGGTCACCCCTCTGGGATCCCTATCAAAGAGGCAATAGAGAGATCTCTCCGAAATCCCTCCGAGGTGGAGTCTCGGGCTCAGCCGGATCAAGCAGCTATTGTGCTGAATCATCGTGTAAAAGGACGAGCCCCTTCCCCTTTCCCAGTTCTTTGGGGGACCTTTGAGGACTGGTAGGGTTCGTCTCCCTCAGTCGTGAATGATGCCAACCACTATGGCCCTGGAGACAGTCTCTATCAGACTCTAGAGCTAGGGTCCACCTTCTTCAGACTCCCGCAATCTTATCAAGAACGCCCAGCGGCTCACAACCAGTGGTCTCCATGGCAACCGACAGGGTATCAGAGACACAAACCCCTTTCAGAGAAGGGGTTGGGAGCCGCGCCCCTCTCCAGTCCCTGAACACAGTCACCTCATGCGAGCGGACCCTCTTTCCTCCCGCAGGGACACCGTTGGGACACCCCCTCCCCAGGTTCCTTCCAGAGGGCTCCCGGGACTCAGCGATTCCCCCAGAGGTCGTCAGAGAGACATTGATGGTTTTTTTTTTTTTTTTTTCACTAGGGAGAGGGAGGGAGGGGGAAGATGATAGAGATCTGGGAAGCAGAATGCACTTGACCACCCTCCCCTCCCGCCCCCCTCCCAGGGGATTGAGAGGGACGGGGCACGCGGCACAGGCGGCGGGATCCAGCCCGGGGGCGGGCGGTCCCCTAAGTCCCACCTTCAGGGCGGCGCCTGGCGGCGGGGAGTGTCAGGAAGAGGAAGAGCGCGGCCGGGTGCGCGGCACGGAGCAGGGGCCCGGCGGAGGCAACGGTGCGCGGGCCACCATGGCCACGGACGAGCTGGCCAGCAAACTGAGCCGGAGGCTGCAGATGGAAGGCGAAGGCGGCGAGGCGACGGAGCAGCCGGGGCTCAACGGGGCGGCGGCGGCGGCGGCCGAGGCTCCCGATGAGACTGCCCAGGCGTTGGGCAGCGCGGACGACGAGCTGAGCGCCAAGCTGCTGCGGCGCGCGGACCTCAACCAGGGCATCGGCGAGCCGCAGTCGCCCAGCCGCCGCGTCTTCAACCCTTACACCGAGTTCAAGGAGTTCTCCAGGAAGCAGATCAAAGACATGGAGAAGATGTTCAAGCAGTGAGTACCCTCGCGCCCGGTTCCCCACCACCCTAAACCCGGCCTCGGCCTGAACCTCCAGTATTCCCATCTAAGGTCCCCCAGGACCCGGACTCACCAGGGCGGGGAACTCTGCGGTCCCTTCCAGAGGGCCATGAGGCTTCCACACCCACCACCCCAGCACGCAAGTGGATCTGGGGAACTCCCTTTCCTGGTCCTGGCATGTGACCCCCTCCTCCTGGTGATCCTGCCCTCGGGATACCCCACACGGGTTGGGAGCACCTCGAGGTTTCCTTCCAGATAATCACAGGTCCCCAGCGATTTTCGACCACCACCACACAGGGTACCGATCCCCTTCCCACTATTAATGTTACTGCACTTACTACCCTACACCCACACACACCGAGAAAGGGCCAGTGACTTCCCTTCCTCTCCCGTCCCAACTACTGGACACCCTACCCCCACCGCATTAAGGCACCCCTATCGCCTTAAGGGGACATCCTCGGCACCCCATGCCAGACATACGCCTTTTACTGGGGTCCTTTAATTTCTTCTGCTTAGCTCTGGTCTCTCTAGCTCTAGGTTGGGACGACACCCCCCCCACACACACACACACCCCTCAGTCATTCTATGTTTACTTACTGTGGGTGAAAACTCTTCAGTCCTTCCATCCCCGCCCACCCTGTTGGTCTGGTCCCATTTCCTTAACACTGTGTGGTCTTGCTAGGAAAGGGCTTCTCTGTCCCCGTCTCCCAGGCTACAAACATGTATTTCCCCGTCATCAGGACAGCGTCCCCAGGGGCTTAGTCCCTCTCCATACACTGTGAGTCCACCTCCCTGCCCCCCACCCCACCCTGAACCCCTCCACTCAGCGTCTGTGCAGTGGTGGCACATGCCCTGCCTAGGGTCTCCAACCGCTACCCTCTCGTTCCCCGTGATTCCAAGCACCCTTACCACATCAGGATGTCCCCTAGACCTGTGGGCTCAGCCACTCCACACCCCGCAAAAATCAAGCAACATGGAGGGCGGTAAAGAGTACCCATGGGGGTAGAAAAGGTGCGAACGCCCTTCCCTAGGACTGTCGTTCCTACTTCCTATCCAGACACCTATGGTTCCTGGAAAGGAAATGGTCCTCCAGGTACCAGGCCGGAGTGGATCCCAGAGGGGACCAAACCACTGAAGCTGAGTTTTGGGTGGGGTACGCAGGGAGCCCCAAAGCAGAGAACAGCAGGCAGGTGAAGGATTGAGAGCCGGGACCACACCTAGCTGACGATACCCAGACACCAATCAGGAAGCCCGGGAAGGGGGCGTTTCCTCCATCCAGGGTCCAGAGAGGGTTTACCCACGTCCCACTTCCTTTCACACCCACAGCCAGTCCCCAGCCGTGGGTGCCTAGAAGCTCCCTGGTGCTGCTATAATGCACCCCCAAACTTCTACATGGAGGTTCCAGGGCCAGAGGACTGGCTTCAGTCTGCACTGACTGACCGGGCCCGAAGAGCAGGAATCCATATTCCTTGCTTTTTGAACCTTAGGGCAACTGTGACTTCCAGGTAGAGCCGCCCTGTGGCATGGTCCCAGAGGACCATGTGTCATAGATCTCTGCCGAGATAGGGCTGATGTAATGAAGCCCATACACGCCTCCCAGCAGCCCCGTGACCCAGGACTTTACAGCTACATAAAGATAGGATCACGATTCGAACTCAGACCGGCAGATTTAAAAGCAGTGGCCTTCCCTTCTGAACTGTCTCTCACAGATGCCTGCGGCAATGTCTCGAAATATGTCCTGACACCCCCCGCACCCCGTGTGTGTGTCCCCTTCTCCCCTGCAGCCACCACCAGCCCATTTTACACTTCTTCCTTACGCTTTGGCAATATTCTTATCCCCCAAACCACAGAGTTGTTTTAGGGAGCCCGGATACCCCCAGAGAGCAAGCTTGGGAGAGACCACTTTGATTTGTGGAGAACCCGTGGGGAAAATGGTCTGGAGGCTTGTACCCTGTTACACGGGCTGTTTGGGTGGGAAGCGGTTTAGCTGAGAGGTGCTTTTGTAGAGATGAGAAAGTGCTGGCCTCCTCTTCAGTACCAACTCTTGGCAATAGTGCTGCTTACTGGGATGTTGGGAGGGGTGACGGGGCAGGAAGGGGCCACAAAGCTGGACCTCGAGAGAAGGAAGTGCCACTCGCCAGGGTCCCTTGGCTGGGGCACAAAGCTGCTGATGTTGTATTCAGGGAAACAAGGCCTCACTGTGCCCGATCAGCCCAGCCCAGCAGAGTCCCGGCTGGGAACAGCCACGGCCGGCCTCTCAGAACACAAAATACATGATCTGCTTCCACTGTGCAAGTGGCTGCTGCCTCCTGGGGCCCAGCAGGTCCCAGGATCTCAGCCAGGGCTCTGTGGAGAGCAGAGGGCAGGGAGGAGGGGAACTGATGCCCCTGGAAGGTGGAGCTGGCTTTTTCTTGGCAGCCACAGCTAGGAGGCCAGGCTTCCTGCCTCGTCCGTGCATCGTCCCTGGACCTCAGTCTACCCTTGTGCAAGAGGAACAGGCTGCGTGTGATGATTCTCGAAGACACTTGCTTTCTAGCCTTATTTCTAAGGGGTCTTTAGCACTGATGTTCTTCAGAATCACTGCCCAGTCTTCTGGTCTATCCATTTAGTGTAGAGGAGCAGATACCATCCGAGGACAGTGATCGAGGGAGAACAGAAGGAAACAGCAGGCTCTGCCATCTACCGCTGTGACTCCAGCCCCTCTTCCCATTTTACAGACCGGAAAACTGAGACCCAGAAGGGAGAAGTGCCACGCTCAGGATCTTGGGTTTTTCTCGAGGTGGGGTCTAGAGATGTCATGTACTGAGTCCCACTTTCTGTCAGGAATAGGGGCCCTGCATCTTAGAGCCTGTACCCCACCCTCTCCCTCCACCCCCGCAGCCTCAGACTATATCCCTCCTCTCGCACACACACCCAGCCTCCTCCCCTCTCTCTGCCCACTCATCCAGAGTTGTTTCCAAAAGTTTCCAAGGCACACATACAAAGAAGCATGGGACAGACCCACCAAATCTCAGGGATGTCTACCCTCTGAGCTGGTGAGAGCCCAGGGAGAACTCTGGAAGGTTCTGTAAGCTGACACCTGCCCAAGCTGTGGAATCTGAGGAAGGTGCCCTAGTTCCTTGTCCTGTCTGGCCCGGCACTGACCCTATCCCTACCTCCTGCCCAGCTTCTTCCCTGCCTGCTTTATCTCATGACCCCTTGCATCAGGCAGGTCAGGTTCCCTTTCCTTCTGGCTTTTCATCACAAGCTCCTGGGCCCACCGGGCCTCCTCTCTCTTCCCTTTCTGGTTGACAGACCGCAGCCAGTCTAGCCACACATGGGCCTAAAGCAGACGCCTTAACCCTTTCTGGGTCTCTTTCCTCCCTGGATGGTGCTGTCAACTTCGTGACCTAGTACTTGGCACAGAATCAGTACTTACTAAGTTACTGTCACCACTGTCCCAAGTTCAGCATATGCCCGGGCCTTGGTGGCAGCCGTCACCGCTGATCCCGAGGTAGATCAGAATGAGTCTCTGGCTGCCTCTACTTCCCCCCAGCAGAGCTGCCAGGCTGTTAGGCTGGTAACAGCCTTTGCTTCAGGCCAGAATGGAAGGGATTCGACCCGTTGCTGCCTTCCTCTTGCCCAACAGACACTCTGATTGACAGCTACCTATTGCTTTGATAAATAACAGAAATGGAGAGATGAATTCATTATCACTTAATTACGTGGCAGACAGGTGGTAGAAGAAAAGGGAAAGAGCTCACATGACAGCCCTTGGAGCGACACAAAACTGGGACACAGGCCCTTGCCACCCAGCTGGGTCTCTCTGAGCAGGGATACTGGGCTTCTGAGCCCAGGCATCTCCTGGGGCCATCGGACCCACCTGACAGTTGTTGTGATGGTCTTAGAAGACAAGGATGCCACCCAAGAGCTATCTTTCTAAAGGTGTGGGTATGCAAATCCAGCTGAAGGCCTGGTAGAACCCCACAGTCTTTGGGAGGTCTTTGGTGCATCCACGGGTTCTGTATCTCTACAAGACTGTAGCCATTCATTCCCACAGCAGCCTGTGGTGGTGCCCCCGCCTTGTCCTTACTAGAGAGTCCCAGGGGAAATCACCTCAGTTATTTAGAGGTGAAGTCTAGTCCTTAAGGCTCAAAGAGGTGAGTCACTTGGGCTATCAGAGTGGAGGTGGAGGTATGGTCCTTGTTTGTAGAAGCCAGAGCTTTATTTGGTGAGGGTTGGGGTGCCTCACACCCCAGGGAGGAAGGATTCCTAACAATGGACCTCTTCTCTTTTCCACCCACTTCCCCTCTGCTTCTGAGTCACCTCCCCTCCCTCCATTGGTTCTGTGTGTGGAGGAGGGGCATAGTTACGCCTCCCACTGCCTTTCCCTCTTCTCTCCTTCCCTAAGGTTCAGGCCTGGCTTCGGCCAGGAAGAGCCCTGGCCCAAGCAAGGGTCATCAGGACTTCTAGAGGCAGGTTGGGGACCTCTTCTGCAAGGACATTTCTGCTGAGGAGTCAGTCACTTTGCAGCCTCTTGCAAGGACATCCCTACACCCTGCAGTTCCTGATTTTTTTTTTTTTTTTTTCCTGGCTGCCCAGCAATCTTCTTGCAAAGCAGGACTTCCTCATTGCAAGAAAAGAGGAGGCCACAGGGCCAGGCATGTGTGACTAGCTGGGACCAGCCTGGTTGTGCTGAGTGGGAAGTTCTTGAATGAATGGGGCTACTGTTGACCCACTGGGTACCAGCACCCTGGCTCTCTTCTTCTTAGGAAGCTACTGTTGTTGTTGTTGTTGTTGTATGGGTGTTTTGCCTGCAAAGGTTTGTGCCTTTGGAGGTGTTGGATCCCCCAAACTGGGGTTATAAATAATGTAAGCTTCTATATGAGTGCTGGGAATTGAACCCAGGTCCTCTGCAAGAACAGCAAGTGCTCTTAACCACTAAGCCATCGCTCTAGTCCTTCTGGACTCCCTTTAAACATCCTGCTAGATTCCCACCGGCCACTTCACAGGTAGGGAGACTGAGTCTCAGCAGGTTAAGGTCCAGAGCTAGTAAGATGCAGAGGCAATCACTTCATGGGGGTGTGGGGGTCTGTTTCCCTATCCTGACTCCTCCCTATTGTGGTCTTCCTGTCACTTGTAACCTGGACCCGTCAGAAAAAAAGTCTCTGCAAATGCTTCCCAACCCTGGTGGCTCTGGCCTGTCATCTCAGCTGCTCAGGTGGCCGAGGCAGGAGGATAGAAAACTCAAGGCCAGCCCCGTGCTGCAAAGTGGGTTTGAGACCAGCCTGGGCAAACTCCGTGAGACCTCAGCATGTGTGAGGCCCTGGGGGGTTAATCCCCAGTATCACTGACAGAGACCAAGAAAGAGAAGGTACAAGGCCAGTCTGTCTGCCTCCATTTCCCTTCCTGGTGACAGTAGGCAGGCGACTGTGCGAGCTCTCCAGGAGTACTCTGAATGGAGTCAGGAGTGGGTGACAACGCTGGGTTATATCCATAGCCAGTATCATAAGTGATTATTAATAAGGGTGGGCAGGAAATAGATCGACAGCAAGACGCTCCCACATTTGCTCCCACATCGCCACCTTGGCTCAGCCCGTGGGTGGTGTCAAACTTGAGGTTAAGACAACCCTGAGTCTTGGCAGCCCTCTAACAAGTAGCTCTCAGCTTGGGGGTCCTCATTGGACCCTCTGGAAAACTAGGGAGGGGGCCTTCAAGCATTGTACAGTGCTCCGTCCCTAACCCCCTGACTTAGGGCAAGTGATCAAGGTCAGATTCTGCCCAGAAGAAGAAGTGGTGAGTAGAGCCTGGGTTTTCCCCTGAGTCAGACAGTGGGGGTGGGGACATGCCAAGCTGGCCCTGCTGAGCAGTCACTTCTGGGACCCACCTGGCCTTCCCATGGAGACCTGCAAGCAGGCCTAGGCTGGCCAGAACAGTAGCAGAGATGGGACCCTCCGGAAGTTACCTACCCTCAAAAATGCCCTCCCATTTCTTAGGGTATAGAGGCTCAGACTCAGGAGGCCACTGAGACCCCAAAATACAGCTGCTCAATAATTATATTAGAATAAGTTGGAAGCACCGACTGTGTGGTGACCATTTTCTATTCATGATGACATTTTCCTCCTTAATAATCCTGGAAGTCGATGTTCGTGGTAATGAGGGAGCACACAGACCGGGGGGCCTCTGAGCCCAGCACCCCTTCTGCAGTCTTTCCTCCTGTGGACATTTGGAACCAGCAGCACAGGCCTGGGCTGGGTGCCAGAAGGGACCGAATGGAGTTCGTTCCCTGTACCCCTTCCCTTTGCTGAGGTGACAGCCAGCACAGCAGGGATGGGGCTGGGGGACCAGCGATCGCTGCCTACCTTAGAGAGCAGTGAGCCCTCTGTCCTCAGAGGTATTCAAGACACCAAGCAGGGAAAACCACATTGGGAGTTTGACCCTTCCGGAGGGCTGGCCGATGTGACCCCCACTGCACCATCCTTTTCCAGCCCTGGGCTCTCCAACCCAGCATCTGCAGGCAGCAGGAGATAGTGCGGTTTTTTGGACCCCAACTGCACCCAGGTTGACCTTGGCCAAAGGCACTTTCTGTCTCTGGCTCCTTGTCTGTTGAAAGAGGATGTCTGGACAGAGATTGCCACCCTTGTGACTCAGGGTTATCAGACGAGGGAGAGGACAGGCAGAGATGGGGAGGAACAGCTTTATAAGATCACATTCAGACCTAAAGACGGGTCGGCCTGGGCGGCAGCTGTAGGGAGGAGGGTTGATGAGATTTTTGTCACATTCAGGGTAGCAGCTGCTGAGCCCTCCCCTGGTGTGAACTATGGCACGGGGAGGGAGGCTGGAATGTGGGCTGGGTGCCAGGCCCGAAGCCGCCTCCCCTCCAGTGCTGGGGAAAGGTGCTGAGCTGAAGCCTGGGAGTTTTGTTGACAGAGCTCGGTGACATTGACTTTACTGAACCAGGCCTCAGAGCCCCGAGCGGAGCATCAGGCCCAGCCCCAGTGTCCCATGAGCAAGAAGGAGCCAGAGAGAAGAAGAGTCCAGCTGGTAGAATCCCACCTGCTGTGTGACCCTGGCTTTATCATTCTCCACTCTGGGCCCCAATCTTCCTTCATAAGCTGATGGGCCGGGCTAGGTGATGAACCCCAAGAGCTAGCCTTTTGTTCCCGACCTCCTCTGAGCTTCCTGGAACCTCAATTCCTACTCAGAAAGAAAGACAGCAGGGTAAGAGGGCCTCCCCAGCCTCGCCTCCCTTGTGAGAACACCATCTTCTCCACAGCTGTTCACCTACTTGGAGGTGTGGGGACAGTCCCCACGGTTACCTCCTTACAGGGAGGTACGCAGGAACTATACAGCTTAAGGCTCCAAAGTCTCCTTCAGCTTAGCCAGACCCCTAAGGCGCTGGCTCTTTAAGTCAGACCTAGAAGGGGATAAGCAAGTTTTGGAGGAAGGGAATGCCGGGTAGCCCCTTGGTCATCTATCCAGACTCACACCCCACCCCTTAGGTCACGCCACCATAAGCCCTCATCCCAGTTTTGTACTATCGGGCCTAGAACCCTTGGAGAAGCCAGAATGCGTTGGTTTGTTTGTAAGAGTCTTAGGTGGACTTGAAGTCTCTTAGGTAATCCTAGCTGACCTCAAACTCACTGCAATCCTTCTGCCTCCGTCTTCCAAGTGCTGAGATTATTGACAAGTGTCATCACACCTAGTGGGGATTCTTTGTTTTGCTCTCTCTCTCTCTCTCTCTCTCTCTCTCTCTCTCTCTCTCTCTCTCTCTCTCTCTCTCTCTGTGTGTGTGTGTGTGTGTGTGTGTGTGTGTGTCTATTATGTGATGCAGTACCCAGAAAGGCCAGAAGAGGGCGACAGACCTTGTGGCGCTGGAGTTACAGGTGCTTGTGAACTGGCTCGAGGACCAAACCTGGTCCTCGTGGTTGAGCTTTGGGACTCCAGGGTGGCTTTTATTAACCCAATATTACTGCCATTTTCATAGTAAAGACGTGAAATGCTCAGTGTAGCATATGGTGCATGATCTTAATGACAGTGGCCGGTTTTAAGGTATTAAGCACCTACTGTGTGTCTGCCTCTGTGCTGAGAGTCAACTTGAATCATCTCCAAATCCTTGCCTCACTTTCTGAGTGGGTACTTTGATCCGCATGTTAGAGATGGTGAAAGTGGGGTTCATGGGGTCAGGTGACCAGCAGGGCCACCCAACCAACTGAGGCAGTATTGGAGTTTGAATACAAGGTGAGCATGTAGACCAGGAATTTTATCAGGTTAACCCTGTGACCTAGTCACCGATGTACATCTTTAGGGAATAGTCACCTCCCCCAGGGCCACCTCCCACCCTGCACTAGGCTTCTCTTGGCTCTGTGTCACCTAGCTCAGTGATTGATACTTTTTGGAACTGTAGCCAGCCCTGAATCTTCCCCTGGGGTCAGGAGTGAGCCTGGGTTGGAGCCCAGCCCCGGTAATTGATTGAACTTTGATTGATAAAGGCTGCGGTTTGAGGCGTGGCCTGGCCCAGCCTGAAGCTGCCAGAAACCAGGGAATCCACAGCCCAGTGTGACATTCAAGTTTGAGCACGGTGCCTGCTTTCACTTAGTCTGAGATAGTTGTTCTGCATAGACCCAGCTGGGGACACAGAAATACAAGGGACATGTGGCTCCCAAGCTGGGGTCCCAGGCTAGTACCATTTTCAGTGGTCCTCCCCCACCCTGACCCGCTGTGATTGCTGGGCCCATAAAGTACCGGCACGCAGTGGTTACTTGGCTAGATAACTGAATCCCACTAGAGAGGTGGTAACTGACAGGCAGAGCTAGCTACTTAATGTGTGGGCGCTGCCCTGGGCTTAGCATCTATGAACCTGAGCAGGTCTCCCGATAACCAAGAGGCACCGTGACATCTGCGTTTCTCAACCGCGCTCCCGTGACGTTTAGAACCTGTGATGGTCAGTTGCATTGTCCACCTTGACACAACTGAGAATCACTGGAAATGGAATCTGCGTGAGGGGTTGTCTGGATCAGGTTGGCTGGTGGGCGTGTCTGTAGGGGGCTGAATTATGCTAATTGATGTGAGAAGGCCCGGCCTAAAAATGGACAGTATCATGTTCTGGGGCCCTGGGGTTTGGGTTTTTAATTATTGTAAGAGTATTATTCTGGTTTTCTTCCTGTACCCTGATAAAGTTCTTGAACCAAAAGCAGTCCGGGTAGAAAGGGAGTTATCTGGCTTAGCCTTTGCTGTCATAGAATGAGACAGGAACTCATAGGAACTTGAAGCAGAAACCATGGCGGGCTCCTGCTTGCTGTTTCTGGCTCACACTCAGCTAACTTCCTTATACAGCCCAGGGAATGGTGCCACCCACAGTGGGCTGGGCCCTCCTGCATCAGTTAACCATCAAGGTAATCTCCCACAGGTAGAGCTGCAGGCCAGTCTGATCTAGACAAACCCTCAGTTGCGATTCCCTTCTCAGATGACTCTAGACTGTATCAGGTTGACAATTAGAGCTAATTAGGACAGAGTCGAGAAAGTCGAGCTGGGTTAAAAGCAAGCACAGCAAGGATGCTTTCCGTTCGTTCGCTCTGCAGTTGGCGGCTATGATGTGACCAGTTACTTCAAGCTCCTGCCTGAACTTCCCCAGCCGGCCATGGCTGTAACCTAGAATTGGGAGCTAAAACACCCCTTCCTCTCCAACCTGCTTTTTGTCAGGATATTTTAGCACAACCTCAAAAGAGACTAAGACCAGACCTTATAGGGGAGCCGTACTGGATGCTGTAGGCAGCTTCTTTGATGTCTGTTCAGTTGCACCCACGACTCCCACTTAAGCCAAGCAAAACATGTGTCGTGATGTTACCAGATACCCCTTAAAGGTCGCGCATTCTGCGATGCGCTGAGGGGGAGCCCAGGCGGTGCGACATGAGAACAGTGAGGTGCCATCTCTGAACTTCACTGAGGTCCCAGTTCAGAATGTAAGGGACTTTGTGGTCCCAGATGGTGGCTGGGCCTGCCTGCGCTTGCGATCACCACATCCTCTCATACGTGCCTCGACCCCAGCAGTCCCTCTGTAGGGAACACATGGTCCCAAGTCCCATCTTGAGTGCTTCGCTGCTTCCAAGGCCTGATTCGCTCATGTATCAGCTATTTATATCCCTCACACAAATGCTCACTTTGGCGCTGATGGCAGACACCGATCTGCAGGTGGCCACGGGACATGGAAGGAGGTGGGGCACAGATGCATAGATTTCTAAGTTCATCAGCCTGACAGAACTGGGATGGTAGCCCAGCTCTTTCCTTGCTGCTGTGTGACCTTGGGGAGGTCAATTAGCCTCTCTGAGCCTCTGGTTATTAAGAGTGTTAGAGGGTAATAAAGCTGCCGTCCAAAGACCGTTTTTCAATGTTGGGAACTGTTTAGATGTTTAAAGTCAGGTGTGGCTGTGTGTAACTAGAGAGGGCAAAGGGGACACTAAAGAGAAACAGGAAGGGCACCCGGTATTTGTAACTGAGCCCTTTTGTGTCCTGCATGTCACCCTGAGGACACTTTCCCCAGGATTATGTTCCAAGAGACAACCAAAGCAGGTGTGTGTCACCCTGACAAGAAGACTTGGGGGTGCAGACAGCACCCTATCAGCTAGAAAATGGTTGGAAGCCACCTCTGGCCACTCACAACACAAGGAGTGTAGTGACATAGACAAGGGGCACTTGGACCCTGTTCTCACCCATCCCTGACCCTGCCAGGCTGTTGGTGACAGAGGAAGGAAGGGATAGGCTGAAACAGAGGCATAGTTGTCAACTTCTGTGCCAGGCTGCCCAGCATCTCCCCTCCCTGCAGGATCCCAGAACAACCTGTTCCCTGAACGTACCCAGGTCCACCGCTGTGGCCACGGCCCTGATGTGACCATGGCCCTCCCCCTGTCTCCCTCCCGGGCACAGTGCCACAAAGAGGCTGCTGAGACCCTTGGCTCAGAATTCATTCCCAAGTCACTCACGCAACAGTCTGAGCACCTAGTAGGTGTTTTTAACTCTGTCTCCTGGAACCTTGGCATAAGCTGGAGCAGGAAGCAAGAGTTCCGAGTTGGGGGTGTGGGGGGAGAGTGAGTTGGGGGTGGGGGGGGGAGTGAGTTGGGGGTGTGGGGGAGTGAGTTGGGGGTGTGGGGGGAGTGAGTTGGGGTGTGGGGGAGTGAGTTGGGGGTGTGGGGGGGAAGTGAGTTGAGGGTGTGGGGGGGAGTGAGTTGGGGGTGTGTGTGGGGGGTGAGTTGGGGGTGTGGGGGGTGCTGGCTCCCTCCTGTGAAGGGGTTGTGACTCTGTTAGAATGGAACGTGCACCACAAAAATATATAGTAGAGCGTAATGATCCTCACCGACCATCCCAACACGTGGAGACAGGAAGGAGGATAACCTGGGCTACATAGTGACTTGTAGGACAGCTGGGGCTGCTAAGTGAGGCTATCTATTAAAAAAAATTAAATTAAATATCTTCCACATTTATGCTATCCTCTGGCCACTGGGAATGATTTTTGTGCTTGTGTACACACTCGTCCACACATACACATTCACACACAGACACACACAGACACACACACACACACACACACACACACACACACACACCAGTTAGCAGTGTTTGGCAGACATTTGGCTCTCACAGCCCAGGGGAGCTACTTTTGTGAACATCCCACAGTCCATGAGCAGCCCCCATGGGAAAGAGTGTCTCAACCCCAGCCCACAAACCCCTCTACGACCTAACTGAAGCCACAGACCAAGCTAGGGTAAGACTGAGACACCTTCCCTCTCAGTGCCCATAGAGGTGCCTGGCCCAGAGAGAGCAGGACCCACGGGCACATTGTGAGAACATCTGCTTGTTCATACACACTCATACACACTCAGTATGGGAGGCTGTGGTTTCCTCCTCCATGCCTTGCGTTTATGTGAGAATTAGCATTGTTGAAAATACAGGATGCTGCCAGACCACGTGCTAAGGTCCCTTCCAGCCCTGGTGGGAAGACACTGGCCACTTCCGGTCCCCCAGGCTTTTGGCCTCTCTGCGTCGTCAGACACAAGGTACACCAAGACGGACTTAAGCGGCTCTCTGCATCCACAGGTATGATGCCGGCAGGGACGGCTTTATCGACCTGATGGAGCTGAAACTCATGATGGAGAAACTGGGGGCCCCCCAGACGCACCTGGGTCTGAAGAGTATGATCCAGGAGGTGGATGAGGATTTTGACTCCAAACTCAGCTTCCGGGAGGTGAGTCCATCCCCAGATTACTCCCAGCCAGCCACACCCGAGCCAGCTGTGAGTAACTCTGAGGCTTGCAAGGTATTCTTGGCAGGTATCCTCAGTGTCAGCCATCACAATCAGCTATCTTAAAGGATTCCTTTGTACTCAACTGAGTTGTGGGAAGGACTGTGCTCTGAGGGTCTGGCGATTGGAAGGGAAGTCCCTGAAACACAGTGCTTGGCTCAGAGGAAAGGAAGGTAAAGGTTCTGCTGAGGGGACCAGGCATGGCGCTAGGTAGCTTCCATTCTCCAAGGCAGAAGCTGTGGATCAGCCTGTTTGGGGAATTGCCTCAAAGCAAACTAGCCATGGTTTGGGCTGGAGAGATGGCTCAGCGGTTAAGAGCACTGGCTTTAACTGGCTCTTTAAGAGGCTAGACCAAGAAGATAGGGTCTTCCAGAGGTCCTGAGTTCAAATCCCAGCAACCACATGGTGGCTTCGAAACCATCTGTAATGGGATCTGATGCCCTCTTCTGGTGTGTCTGAAGACAGCTACAGTGTGCTCACATACATAAAATAAATAAATAAATATTAAAAAAAAATTTAGCCATGGTTCTAGACCCCAAACAGAATGGAGATGGATACAGCTGTAGGAAGGTAGGTGCTCCAGACAGTTCTCACCCTTAGAGATCTGGCATGAGTCAGAGACAGTAGGGAAGAGAGGTGGTGTCAAGGGTTGTGTGTTTGGAGGTAAGAAGAGGCCAGGGAAAAGGTCAAAGTGGTCCCTGAACGCGGCTTGGGGTCAGCGAGCGTCCATCCGAATCCTTCTAGCGCTGAAGCCGTTTGCCGTCTCTGAACCTTCCACCCTGCGGAATGGGAGCGTGGTCCCTCTGGGGATTTGTGAATGCAGCACAGTGCAGATTTGCCTTGAGGAACAGTGGGTGGCAAGTAGAGGCAGTGTGAAGCCATGAGTGGAACTCTTTAACCCAGGGTCCCAGCAAGACAGACCAGGAAGGTAGGGGCCAGAGCCCAGCCTATCGACTTCCGGTCCTGCAGGTGTGCGCACAGCTTTTCTGCAGAGGGATCTGAGCTGAGGCTTGGGTGTGGCCCGGACTTTGTCCCTTGCTGACCCCGGTGCCCTCCCTCCGCAGTTCCTTCTGATCTTCCGCAAGGCAGCAGCAGGGGAGTTGCAGGAAGACAGTGGCTTGCACGTCCTGGCCCGCCTCTCCGAGATCGACGTCTCCACCGAGGGCGTTAAAGGCGCCAAGAACTTCTTTGAGGCCAAGGTGAGGAGGACTACGTGGTCCCCACTGTGAGATGGCACAGCTAAGACAGAGGACTGGCGCAGTCCCTTCCTGTCCCTTTTGAGGCTGCAGAGGAGAGCTGGAGCTGCCATTTCGTGAGGTGTGCCGGGCCACGAGGCTCCCTGGAAGCCCTACCCTTGCCAGCCCTGGGCTGCACCGTCTGTGTGTACAGCCTCTTCCCTCCGGCACATGTATAGATGCAGGGAAGGGGATGGGACATTTGGTCCAGGGGCTCCTGAGTCTTGCCCATCCAGGACCTCACCTTCCCTCGTTTCTCGTTTCCACATGAAGCTGAGACCTTTGCTTACCAAGGGCGCTTCCAACCTTTGATAGAGATATCAGGGTTCATCCGTGGACCAGTGTGTCTGACCTAGGACAGGTCTGTCTCTCCTGACCTCCCTCTCTGTCTCCCTCTCTCCTTTGTGATGCATGTGTGTGTGTGTGTGTGTGTGTGTGTCTGTCTGTCTGTCTGTCTGTCTGTCTGTGTTACTCTCTCAGAGAGAAATGGTCTCATATAACCCAGGCTGGCCTTGAACTCTCGATCGTTCCGCTTCTATCTCCCAAGAGCTAAGATCACAAGAGTATAAGTGCACCATACCCGGTTTTCTGAAGTACAGCTCAAACCCAGGACGTCGCGCATGCTAGGCGAGCACTTTACCTCTATCTCCCCCCGCACCTCCCCCCAAGAGAGCCCTGAGGTCAGTTTCAGCATGCCAGGTTCTATATGGAGAAACTGAGGCAGAGAGGTGACTGTGGCTCTCAGGGGCCCGGGGCCGGAGAGGATCCCTGGGAAAGCAGCTCCCCGGGGCTGATGTGGAGAGCTCACCCCTGACCTGTCGCCCTCACCCTCAGGTACAGGCCATCAACGTATCCAGCCGCTTCGAGGAAGAGATCAAAGCTGAGCAGGAAGAAAGGAAGAAGCAGGCTGAGGAGGTGAAGCAGCGGAAAGCGGCCTTCAAGGAGCTGCAGTCCACGTTCAAGTAGCCAGAGCCAAGGCCAAGACCTGGCCCTGGCCTGTGTGCGGTCTGGGGGCACGGGTGGGTACAGGGGACCTGTGGGAGACTAGCTCCCAGGTCCTGGTGTCTGTGCCCAGACCACTACTAAAACGCAAACTGTGTGACCGGATCTCATTCAGGAGTGTCCTCAGTGGTCAGTCCAGACCCTGTGACCCCACCACCAGCATCCTCCTCGGCCACCCCTACGGCTCCTGTTCTCTGGCCACTCTGCTGCCTGCTCTAACCCAACTCCAACCCGTTCACACCCCTGCCTTCAGTACCAGCTACTCCCTCCCGCCACCTACCCTTAACTACAGGCCGCCCTGCCATGGTCCAGCCAAGAGTGAGACCCTCCCCAAGACTCTTCCTTTCAGATCAGGCCCCATCTCTGCTGGAAGTGGAGGGACTCCTATGTTAGTGAGGAGATCCAAGGACTCCTATGTTAGTGAGGAGATCCAGGCCCTAGCACTCTAAGCTGATATAAATGGGGCCCAGCCAGGCAGGGTGAAGGCCACTGTGCGAATCTACCTCACAGGCTGCACTCTGCCAGGCATGCCATGGGGGACATGAGTGATAGGGTTCCGTGGGGGAAGGGCTAAGATGTCATTCTCTGACACCCTACCCACAGCAAGCTGAGGGTCCCACAGGGCTGTGGAGAGAGGGGTGTCCTTTTCAGGGCAGACCTCAGCACTCTGCCCTGACCCGCAGGGAGTGCCTGATGTGTTTGTGTGCACTGGCAATAGGAAATGAGGCCGGCACCCCTTCCACGCTATCCTTCCTTGGGTTTGTCACCAGTGATGGCACCAGCCTGTCGTGCCCACCCGTAGATCGCATGGGGACTCGCCACGCCCATCACCAGACAGGCCACAGTGAAACCCGTGCCGTTCCTCACACCATAGCTCCATGTGCTTGCTTACGTGTGTATGTGCGTGTCCGTGCGTGTCCGTTGCTGTGTCGTGAAACTGTGACGTCACCCAGTCAAAGTGAACGGCCACCGGGGCCACCGTTATGCAATGTTCAGCGTGTCACTGCTTGTGAAACTCGATAACTCTTTATTTTACTACAATGCCTCAAGAGTCCCCAGGACCCCTGTGGGGCTTCCAAAGGTTTTATTTTTTCGGTCTTAGAATCCTGTGAGAATTGGAGGGACCGAGCCCAGCTCAGCCCGGCAGCCGTGGCCCCGGCTTGCATTTGCCTTAGAGGATATGTTTATACAGATGAATATAAATTCCCTTTACTTTTTGGCTGTTTGCATTTTATTTTTGGCCCCACCCCTCAGCACCTCTCCCCCACACCCCTCTCCCCCCCCCCCAAAAAAAGAAGAAAGCTACTTCTTCATTCGGTGGTACGATTTTTTTTTTTTTAACTAAAATGAGATAAAATTCTATATTCTTATGTGTGCGTGGTTTTTGATGACTAAAGGCGGACAGGGTAAGGATACAGTCTCTGGATGTGGGCAGTCACATCGGAAGCCTGGGGAGGAGGGCACTCCTGCTGGAGAGGTCTGTCCCTTAGCATCTGTAAAACACTACTGATCTAGGCACTACTTACACATTAAGCTCATCTCATCCTTGAAGGAGCCTGAAGGTCTGCGGGCACACAGGCCGATTAAAGCAGCAGAATCCTGCCCATGGTGGCTAACCCAGTTGGCCTGGGCTATGCTGTAAGACCCTGCCTGTCTAAGGAAACTGTGAAACGATTGGTGTTACAGATATACCCATCACCCCCAATGCCCCTGGAGGGCTGGGGCGGCTGCAATGGTGAGATCAGCAACCGCTTGTGTAGGGCCGGTGGAATCCAAGTCTTCATCTGCTGGACTGAACTGGGATCTCCCAAGTCTTTCCAAACTTAGGTTACAGCCTAAGCCAAGCTGGGGAAGTTTCTGATTTGTCTGGTTGCTGCTGCTGCCCCCGTGTGGCCGTGAGTGGAACTGCAGTATCAGATGGCCCTTAGCACCTTGGGCTTTGTGAAGCTCGCAGTCCTCCTGCCTGGGAAGTGGGGGGCTACATCCTGGGGTACAGCACTCCTCGCCTGCTATCCACCCCACTAACGTTTTAAGCCAGGCATCTCCTTTCAGCTACAAGCAGCGGCATAGCCAGCAGGCGAGCGAGGTGAGGTTAGGAATGAAACTCGGGTCAGCACGACTTAGCCAGTTCTGGGCCAAGACCTCTGGAGTCTGATGCCGAGGGATTTGTTTTTGTTTTTGCATATTTTTAACACACTAAAACGTGGAAGAAAATAAGGTGTTTCCTATTGGCAACTGCCACGGCAAAGCTTTGGCTACATCAAAACGCCTTTGCTAAGAGGGACTGTACCCCGTGACTAATTCTCCCACTCTATGAATCCTAATGTAAGTAATCTGCTATGTGGGATATTCAGCCCCTGTAGAAGGGTCGTTTGACCCCCATGGAAGGTCCCTGAGAGCCACCGTGGTAGTCAGGCAGACTCGGGAAGGGGAAGGAAACTGAAAGGAACCGGCGGCCATCCAAGCTGCAGCTGGTCTGGCGGATGTGCGGATGTGCGTGGGCTGAGAGCCCTCAGAATCCAAGAGCAGCAGGCTGACTCGGGTGCCAGAGCCTCGGCTACCGGGGACCTCAGTCTTAGCCTGCCAAGACCCCAACCTCTCAGAACCCTGCAGAGAAAGCCAGCGGAGAAATGAGGTAGCTTCAAGTGACCCAGTTCCCAAGAGAAACTGCTCCAGAAACCATCCCCGGAGCATGGTCTGGGGACACGTGTCCGTAAGGCTGACACCACGGAGTCAGATGGGAAGCTCAGTGGATGTGAGACCACCAACTGGGCTCATGGACCGACCCATGATGGAAGAAAACCAACTCCACCAAACCGTCCTCTGTCGTCCACATGTGCACCATGAAACACGCATGTGTAGCACACACAAACATACACACACGTAAATAACTACGTGAAATTTTAAAGGTTTTTTTTTAAACCCAAACAAAACTCCCCTGAACCCCATCTTCTCATTAATCCTCTTTACCAAAAAAAAAAAAAAAAAAAAAAAAAAAAAAAAGGACCAAGGGTCTTACCATGTAGCCCAGGTTGGCCTGGAAATCTCTGTATCTCTGTATAGACCAGGATAACCTCGAATTCTGCCTCCACCACCATAGTCAACTCCCTCCCCCGTTGAACCAACCGCTCTACCTCACTGACCAGGGGCTCTTCAGTGAACCCCCCAAACTCCGAGGCCACAGTTCTTTCCTGTGGTATTTGAGGTAAAACCTCACAGGCTCTTCAGCCTCCCGCTTCAGCGAGCCTCCTTCCAGAGGGAATGGTTGCCACCTTATCTTGTCAAAGCAGCCAGAAGCCAGTCTCCTGTCGCTAACACCTGTTCCTTTCTCGGGCTCTTGCTCCGCCTCCTCCCCCAAAACCTTAGCGTTGCTTCTCCATGCGGTGTCATCTGGTCACATCCCACCATCCACACACATCTGTTTTGGGGTTACTTTTCCATCACAGCTGCTGGCCCTGAACCCTGAGATGCTGAGAGTCACACTGTGTGCCCTGGAAATGAGGGCTGTGACATTCCCGGTGCCACGGGTTTATTCTGAGCGTGGGATCAGCGGAGAGGAAACCTTATTCCCCGCAGCCTGTCCAGTTCCCACCTAGAAGGATCTCATCTACAGAGCTCCAGCCGAGGTCCTCTCTCCAGGGAAAGCACATCATCATCCTGGCTGGCAGAAAGCTCCCTCCTGAACGCAGGACATCAGAACACACACATGGTGGTGGTGCACACTTAAATAAAACACACATTTAGAGACAGGTAAATACAGCACCAAGCCCTGACCATCAGTCACAGAAAATCCACTCCCAACCCAGCCCCGTCCTTCACAGATACCCACCAGCTACCTTTCCTCTCACAGCGTTGGCACTTCTCTCATGACTAAAAAGGAAGTCAACCCGCCTAGCATCACAGTGTGGGCAAAAGCTAACAGCATCCTCCGCACAGCCACCCTCTGTGCCAGAGCCGGGGATGGGAATGCCAAAGTGGTTCCTGCCCACCCCACCTGCTGCTCTGGAGTTACTGTTAGCTGTATGCACCATGTCGGTCAATCCCCTTGAACCAACTGCTCTACCTCACTGACCAGGAGCTCTTCAGTGAACCCTCAAACTTCGAGGCCACAGTTCTTCCCTGTGGTATTTGAGGTAAAACCTCACAGGCTCTTCAGCCTCCCGCTTCAGCGAGCCTCCTTCCAGAGGGAATGGTTGCCACCTTATCTTGTCAAAGCAGCCAGAAGCCAGTCTCCTGTCACCAATGTGCTAAAGGTCATAGACACATTAAATACACTCAAGTCTGGTGCCAACGCCCTGGTGCCTTGAGGGCCCCAAGAGAATGCATTCATTTCTTTAAAATTAACAGGAAATGGAGAGATGGCTCGGTCGTTAAAAGCGTATGTTGCTTTTATAAAGGACCCAAGTTTGGTCCCCAACACCCACATAGCCGCTCACAACCATTTGTAATTCCAGTTCCAGATCTGATCTTGTTTGGTCTCCCAGGGCAGCAGGCATACATGTAGCATACAGACACTACATGTAGACAAACACTCATACAGGCAAAATCATCTTTACATTGACCAAGCCAGCTCAGTCAGTCACCAGGATCTCCAGGGCAGGAGCGAGGATTAAAGAAAAAGAAAAAAGACAATTACACAACATTATGGTGTGACCCCAGCAATCGCTGAAGTGGGTTTATTTTTCCCAGTCTGCTTTTATACCATCATACAAAGAATAGGGTCAGTTCTAGATTGAGGACAAAGTAGCCAAGGAACAAAGTCGGCATAGGCAAAGCCCCCTGGATCGAGGTGTATTCGGGGACTTTAGTGATTAAGATCAAAAGAACACATTCCTAAGCCGTATATATCTTGAGTCTACTTCCTTGTCCCAGTTTGGTGTAAACCATTCTTGCCAGGACTTTTGAAAGGGCACCAAGAGCTCTCCCCGCTACATCTTAAAAATTGTCATAATAAAGCAAAATCAGTAGAAATCAGTATACAAACTGACTTACAACATCTACAAAGGCAGTCGGCAGTCCTGGAGTTTAGTTCAACCCGCTGACAAAGAGGGGGGCTGGGTAAATTCACTCTGCCTTGGAAACCCCATGCTTCTCGCCAACCACATGGCCTGCCCAAATTAAACAGTAATTACCAAGGTTAGGGAAAGGCCTTGTCAGAACAGGTTTGCCGCCAGGTTTAGCTCAGCCTTGACTCCTGTGGCCTCTCTCCGATGCCTATAAATACCCAGCCTGTCCACGCCATCCAGTCCTCAACACCTGAACCATGTTGGCAGTTACAGTCCTCGCTGCCATCCTGGCCTGCGGTAAGCTTGGGACTGGGGACCAGCTGCAACCAGCTGGCTGTTAGATCAAGCTGGCCTTGGGGGTATCCTCTGCTCCCCCCAAAAGGCACTTTTGGGGTCCTGTGTGGGTCCCACTGAGCATCTGTGTATCAGCTAAGCCTCTTCCAGATCTTGGAGATCTGATGAATGGAGAGCCCCTCCAGGGTGTGAGGTTTAGACAGGAGACCCTGAACAAAGGTCCACCTTAGGTGTTTCATGCTGGGTTCACTCCAGGGAGCCACTGGGCCTGTGTTTCCCTCTGTGTCCCCCACTTCTAGCCCCACCCCATGGCTCTTTGCTCTCCTACTTTGGTGATACTCTCCCAGATCACAAATCTAGGGTGCGACGGGGTTTGGTTTGGTTCTGACAAGAGGAAGCTCTTAGTCAGGAATCCTAAGGTCTTTCTAGACACAGGAGCAAACTGGACCCTACACGGACTGGGTCTGTCCCTGCTTCCATCCAACAACGGGGACCCGGAGGCCCAGGGACGCTCCGTTTTCTGCCCGAGGACGACACGCCGGTCCCATCAGCCTTACCTCAGAGCATGCGCACTCCACGCAACGTCTGAGACACCACAGTGCGGGACTCTGTGTGGTCCACACTGAATACCCCTCCGTCACGCACTGTACTGTGACCCACAGAAGATACCCTTAGTCCCTCATGCGCGCCAGTCGCTACCTGTTCCTCTCACTTCTGTGTGGCTCTTTAAATGTATCAAGTGGCTTAGTTCTCAGGAGACTCTCGTGTTAAGGTCATTCTTCCCACGTCACACACACACACAAAAAGGGAAACTGAGGCCCAGAGAGCCAAGTGGACTCTCCCGACTCACCAAGTACGATACGAACCACCGAACCGGAGCGTTCCCATCTCCCCCTTCGCAGAGGGCCAGCCCGCTTACCTGCACTCCCCTCTCTCCCCAGTCTCCTGCTGCGGGAACCCCACCTTCCCACCTAACCTGTCAACCCGCGTGGTAGGAGGAGAGGATGCCCTCCCCAACAGCTGGCCTTGGCAGGTAAGCGTGCCGCGGGGCAGATGCAGGGCCTGGAGGGGCAGGGCTGGGCATCCCCGGAGGGCTGACATGGGGTCCTTCTGCAGGTCTCTCTTCAATACCTCAAGGACGACACATGGAGGCACACCTGCGGGGGCAGTCTCATCACCCCCAGCCACGTCCTCACTGCCGCCCACTGCATCAAGTGAGTGGGCGTGACACCTGGACACCAGCGAGGACCCAGCAGTCCAGGCCCTGGGCTCTCTCTGTTAGCTGTTCTCCCCTGCTAACTTGCTCCTTCATTTCTTCACTTGAAAACCCTTCTTGCGCACCTACTGTGTGTCAAGAGACGGCTTCCGGGGCTATTCTAGCCGGAAGGCGGAGCAGTGGAGGAACCAGTCAGTGTGTAACTTTTCAAACAAAAATGAGGCTGGAAGGAGGGGGGGTGGTAACAAGGTAATTCTGGTTCAAGTTAAAAGATAGCCCAGAACTAGGGGGGGAAAGGGGGAGGGAGGGAGGGAGGGAGGGAGGGAGGTGTTAACATAGTAAAATAAGGGAGCTCGGGCATAGCTTAGTTGGTGGAGTTACTTCTTAGCATGCACAAAGTTCTGGGTTCGAGCACACACACAAACACACACCTGTGCCACATGAAAACAGGTGTGCTAATAATACACACCTGTAACCCCGTCACTTGGGAAGTGGAGGGAGATCAGAGGTTGAAGGCTATCCTTGGCTATGCATTTGAGGTCAGCCTGGGCTAAAAATAGAAGAAGGAAAGAGGCAGGGTAAGGTAAAGAGGGAAGGAGGAAGGGAGGGAGGGGGAAAAAAGAAAGGAAGAGAGTGACCAGAAGAAAGGCAAATGGATCTGGGCAGAGACACAAAAGGAAGGTCACTCACTGATCTGTGGGGTCTGAACCAGTCTGAAGGGGAAGCCTCTGAGGAGTGGAAAATACTGAGCCCAGTGGGGGGGGATGGGGGTGGGGGATGGAGGAGCAGGACCGTACTTGCAAGGACGGCAGTTGGACTGGAGAAAGGCTGAGCTGTGGAAGGGCTTCGGGGTGCGGGTTAACACCTCACCAGTCAGGGGAGGACAGGTATGATGGCGCTTGCCTGCCGTCTCGGGGCAGAAGGATGTCGTACTAGGGAGGACGGGGGCCAAACCGATGTCGGTCAGGTGCCTACGGCCATGTGAAAGCCAGAGGCAATAGCAGCCTGGCTTCTCCTCGTCTGGCAGTCCCTGGCTCTAAGCTGTGGTCCTTCTGCAATCCCGCACAGGGTCAGTGGGAACAGACTTTCCCTTTCCCACAAAGCTCTTCTGTCAAAGGCGGCCATGTCTCCGAAGCTCTCGGTTCCCCGTTGGCCCTACCGGAGGCCAGTCGATGTTTCTCTTTCCCACTTCTAGTGAAAAGTTCACCTACCGTGTGGGCCTGGGGAAGTACAATCTGACAGTGGAGGATGAGGAAGGCTCCGTGTACGCCGAGGTGGACACCATCTACGTCCATGAGAAGTGGAACCCCCTCTTGGTGTGGTAAGTGCCAGCCCCGGTGCAGCATGGGAGGAGGGTCCCCAAGATGGAGCCCCAGAGTCTGACTCCAGCATGTGACACACCCAGCTTGTAGGAACACGGGATGACTCCACTCAGTCCTCCACACTCACCAAGGATAATGGCTCAGTACACCGGTATCTCTATACCACATGACTTCCCACCATACTTCCCAGAATTCACCAGGTCAGAGGCTGGGCCAAGAGTCACCTATACGGAAGGCTGAGCACAAGCCCAGATTGCAACAGGCTTGTAAGATGCCATCTTTTCTTAAAGCCTCACAACAGCCCTAAGACAAGGAGCTAAAGCTCAGAGGAGTTAGGAAATGTAACCCATGTGGGGCTTTTGGTGGCACATGGCAGAGGCAGGAGGATCTCTGTAAGTTCCAGGACAGTCGGAGCTATGTAAAGAGAAATCTGTCTCAAAACAAACAAAACAACACAACACAGCAGCCTGGTGGTAGTAGTGGCGCACACCTTTGAGCAAGCACTCAGAAGGCAGAGGCAAGTGGATCTCTGAGTGCGAGGCCAGCCTGGTCTACAAAGATGCCTTCTTCCCAGATGACCCTAACTTTGTGTCAAATGGACAGGAAATTAGACAGCATTCGAGCCTGAGGACCCAAGTTCAGATCCCCAGCACCTACATGAGAAGCCGTGTGTGGTAACCCCAGGGCTGTGGGAGGTGAGACTTAGGCATCTCTGGAAATTGCTGCCTGTCAGTCTCACGCTGGTGAGAGATGCTGTCCAGAGAATAAGGTGGTGAGGAACAGACCAAGACACCTGATGTCTTCCGGTCCCTGCACACATGCACTGGTACTTAAAACACACGCACACACACACCACACACCACATACATACACATACACACCATACACCAAATACATACACACACACCACATACACCACACACACACTACACACACACACTACACATACATACACATACATACACACCACACACCAAATACATACACACACACACCACACATACATACACATACACACCATACACCAAATACATACACACACACCACATACACCACACACACACACCACATATACATACACATACATACACACCACACACCAAATACACACACACACACACACACACACACAAGCCATTTGTTCTCCAGACTCCTTCCCCAGCTTTGTCACCTAGCTGCTAACAGATCCCTGGCCACCAAAACTGGACCCCCAGCACCACCTTCTGCCCACTTGCTGAACCTCCACTTTGCATTCCAGGAACGACATTGCCATCATCAAGCTGTCTGAGCCTGTGGAGCTGAGTGACACCATCCAGGTGGCCTGCATCCCAGAGGAAGGCTCCTTGCTGCCTCAGGACTATCCCTGTTATGTCACTGGCTGGGGTCGCCTCTGGAGTGAGTACAGCCTGCACTGGAGAAATCCCCAAGGCTTCCTGGAGGAGGTGCCACTGTCAATCAGCATGTCTCCCACATTCTTCCTCCTGCCTGATGTTTTCATAGATTTTAGACCTCTGTGATAATAACAGCTAGAGTTTATTATTTAGCCCAGACGATGTGACAAGCACGTCACAAGTCAGGCTGACACAAAAATTAAATAGGCTAGAACCCATCAGGTGTTTAGAACAGAAATACAAACAAGCTAAGAACAAAAGGCAGGCCTGTGATCCAGAACTTGGAAAGTAGAAGCTGGAGAATCGGGAGTTCAAGGTTACACACGGGGAGTTTGAGGCCAACCTAGGCTACATGAGGAGGACCTGTACCAAAATAATAAACAAACTAACTAACTAAACTGTCCCCTTAGAGGTAGGAAGCTAGACCCCAAGACAGACAAATGCCCAAGCAGATGGCGGCTGAACTTGAGTGTTAGATGGGAATGTTGAGACTTGGAAAAAGCAGAGGTTAGCTCTTGGGACCCCCTGGGGGAGGAATGCCTTTAGGTATGACTCCTAAAGATGGAGTGAGGGAAGCCCCCAAGATCCCAGCTGAGGCAGAAGGGTCACAGGTCAACCTGCCTCAGGTCAGAGTGGACCAGAGACCAGCCTGGGCTACGCAGGGAGACCCAGTCACAAAATGCAAAGTTAAGGAAAGGCTAGAGTTCAGTGGTGGAGCGCTTGCCTGGCACACTCGGAGGCCTGGGTTTGGTCCTTGGCACAGCAAAGCAGGAGGGGAAAGAAAAATGAAGACTCCAAACTAAAGGCACATAGTCCCCAAGGGACTGTGACCCAAAGACTTGAGCCATCCCAGAGAAGGGCAGGCCCACGGTCTCCTGCTGACCACGGCCAGAGCACAGGGCACAGGCTGACTTCTGCACGGCTGCTCTCTCCCCAGCCGACGGTCCCATTGCTGAAGTTCTCCAGCAGGGCCTGCAGCCCATCGTGAGCCATGCCACATGCTCCAGGTTGGACTGGTGGTTCATCAAGGTCCGGAAGACGATGGTGTGCGCTGGGGGCGACGGCGTCATCTCTGCCTGTAACGTGAGTGCCCTGACCTCACACCAGGCGGGCAGCAGGGTGGTAGGCATGGCAGGACTAGAGTGGAGCAAATCACACCCCTCCCTCCAGAAGCCAGGCCCCGATGAACCATGGAGGCCTAGGAGAAAGCTGTTACCCCAGCCCACCCCTCTCTGCCCACCCCACCCCCGTGCATGGGGAGACACAGAGGGCTGGACAAGAGCAACTCAAGTTCAAGTCCCAGTACCACTGGGTGGGCTGCTGAAGTTCTCTATAAAGTGGCAGCAGGGGAGAAGTGACGCAAAGGATAAAGGCTCTTTCCACCAAGCCTGGCGACCTCAGTTTGGTCCCCAGACGCCACATGGTGGGAGACGATCAACCCCCGTAGTTGTCCTGTGATCTCTACATGTGCACTGTGGTTTGTATGCATTCACACATGGGTACACCTGCACACACACACACTGAAAGTGAATATATATATATATATATATATATATATATATATATATATATATATACACATACATACTGGGTCTGGGGAGATAACTCAATGGGTAGAGTTTGCCTTGCAAGTATGAGGAGCTGAATTCGGTCCCCAGAACTCACGTTATGAAAACTCCAGGCATGGTGGTGCACCCGAATCCCAGTACTAGGGAGGAGGAGATGAGAGAATTCCTGGGGCTCACATGTCAGTGAGTCTAGCCCAATTGGCCAGCTCCAGCCCAGAGAGTGTGCCTTCTGGCTCCACAAATGCACGCATACCTTCATCCTCACACACACACACACACACACACACACCTTCACACCTTCATACACACACACATCCACAGGTACCTTTATACACACACACACACACACACACATCTTCATCCACACATACACATGCATGCATACCTTCATTCTCACACACAAATATCCACAGGTACCTTCATAGACATGCACACACACACACACACACACACACACACATACACACACACCTTCACACCTTCATTCTCACACACAAATATCCACAGGTACCTTCATAGACATGCACACACACACACACACACACACACACACACATACACACACACCTTCACACCTTCATTCTCACACACAAATATCCACAGGTACCTTCATAGACATGCACACACACACACACACACACACACACACACACACACACACACACACGCACACTTTCATCTACACATACATATGCATGCATACCTTCATCCTCACACACACACATTCACAGGTACCTTCATACACACACACACATGTACACACACACACACACACACCTTCATCTACACATACACATGCATCCATACCTTCATTCACACATACACATGCATGCATACCTTCTCTCTCACACACATACATTCATGTGCATATATACATATATATATATACACACACATACATGTACATACACACATCAAACCAAAGCCATAGTAACCACTTCACAGAACCACCATGAACATGCCCAGCGACATGAACTGGCCTCCTTCCTGTTCCAAACATACTCCTAAAGGCTCCAGTCAAAGGAGACAGGGACTCAGAGTATGACCAGAACCACAAAACATTCAGTCCAATGTCTATTCTGAAACACACCAGCCTTGCTTCTTGCCCAGGCCTCTCCAGGGTGCCCGTGACTCTCTGGGCAGCCAACAGCATCTTACATAGTCCCTGCACAGTCAGGGTACCTGAGGCCAAGAATATTGGCCTCACCCCAGATCACAGCAAGCCAAGAGCTAGCTGACACCTCAGGGCTTCACGGGATGAGGCCTAGATGGTCCCTACACTTTCTCCATCAGAATCCTCACAGCTAGCCTGAGGCCTGAATAGTAGGTATGGAGGCGGAAGGCCCAGCTTGCACCCCTACAGCAGCCCAGGCCAGCCTCTGGGGATGAACTGGAGCTGAGGCCGCTCTGCTGCAGGGAGACTCCGGCGGCCCGCTGAACTGCCAAGCGGAAGACGGCTCATGGCAGGTGCATGGCATCGTGAGCTTCGGTTCCCGTAGTGGCTGCAACGTGCACAAGAAGCCTGTGGTCTTCACCCGCGTGTCTGCCTATAATGACTGGATCAATGAGGTAGGTGTTCCCTGGGCCTCGAGCCCACCCCAGATCCTTTGTGCAGACACCGGGCCCAGCCATGTGCCTCCTGGGGACCTATTACCCTGCAGAGAGCCTTGTGCTGCCCCAGAACGTAGCATGTCCCAGGGTCACTCATAAAGGCTTCTGTTTCTCCAGAAAATACAACTGTGAAGAGAAGGTTCCAGAAGCCCTGCAGCCTGTCTCTCAGCCGCAATAAAGCTCCTTCCATGAATGACTGACTATATTCATTTATGCCTTCTGGGGGTTCCCGGGTCTCCAAGCACTGGAAACAGACACTGTAGGCCAGACTGTAGAGACATTTAAGGCAGGTGCCTTTTAAAACATTATTATTATTATTATTTGTATTATTAATCGATGTGTTAATATAATTAACATATGATTGATTATATGATTAATTGTTAATTTAAACATTTTATTCATTTATATTAATTATTCAGCATAATTGTATTGTATTTATAGAATTGTGTTAAATATATTTATAACATTATGATATAATTATGATATAATATTTAAATCATTGATAACCATTTTAATTATTTAATTATTAATTATATAATGATGATGATGATGATGATGATAATAATAATAATAATAATAATAATAATAAAAAGAGGCAGGCAGGTAGCATACAGGGTCCAAATTAAGGTCTAGGACTTCCAGCTGCAGATGGAGGCTGGGAAATCCTCAAGGGCAGATCCACTCAGCTTAGAGAGGCCAGGCTGCAGAAGACACCCAAATCTCAGAGACAGTCAATAATTATTAAGGATGAGTGCCCAGCAGGTATCTGTCCCCATCCTGTCCCCCCCCCCCCCGCTACGCACCCTCATTACTCCCCACTACAGACCCAACAGCAGCTGTTGACCAGAGGTGTCTGGCTGAAGAATGTAATGAATCCTGACCCAGGGTGGGACAGGAAGAGGAGACCCCCGCCCCACTCACAGGCTTGAGGAAAGCCGTGGTCTCCACAGTCACAGGAGACGCCTTCACTGTATGAGACGGGTAGGGAAACTGAGGTTCAGAAGAGAGGAAGTACTGAACTAAGCCTCAGGAACAGGACCGGCCAACAGGAAAGAGCCACAATGAACTAGGAACAAGAGTGCCCTCCTGAGGCCAACAGGAGGCAAGTGAGAGTCAAGATCTAAGTGTCTGGCGGTTGGTGACAGATTTCCTAGTGGGTGTTCATCCCCTAACCAGAGGGGCCACTAGCCTGGAACACTCCTGAACGTGTGGCCATTTGTCTTAGTTAGGTTCCTAAAGACCGAAACCAAAAACAAGTTGGAGAAGATAAGGTTTATTTGGTTTCCACATCATAGTTCATCGAAGAAAGGCAAGCCAGGAACTCACACAGGGAACCCGGAGGCAGGAACTGATGCAGAGACCATGGAGGGATGCTGTTTACTGGCTTGCTTTCCCTGGCTTACTCAGCCTGCTTTCTTGTAGAAAAGCAGGACCACCAACCCGGGGATGGCACCACCCACAATGAGCCGGGCCCTCCCCCATCGGTCACTAGTTAAGAGCTGGAGAAGTGACTCAAGCTCTTTGGAAGAGTCCAGAAGATGCTGAACGGACCCCAGACATTGGATCCTGAGTTAATTACAATTGGAGTTTGGCTTGCCTACAATCCAGTCTTATAGGTGCAATTTTCTAAATTGTCAATTTTCGAAATTGAGAATTCCTCTTTTCTGATGACTATACCTTGTGCCAAGTTGGCATAAACTAGTCAGCAAAACTGACCCCTTGTCAATTTGACATAGAAACACATACTTGTTAAGCCACATTTCCTTTCTTGTTCATCCCCAAGAGCACACATTAATATGAACATCAAAATACAAAATATTCCAAGTTCCACCGTCGTTACAAATTCAAACACTTTAAAGATCAGTCTATTTTTAAAAATCCAAAGTCTCTTCTAAATCCTAGAGTCTCTCTTTTAAAATCCAGTCTCTCAACTGCGGGCTCCTATAACATCAAAAACAAATTCAATACTTTCTTACTTCAAGAAGGAAGAACCAGGGCACAGTCACAATAAAATCAAAACAAAATCAAACTCCAGTTGTAAACAACTCAGAGTCCAATGTCTGGCATTCATTCTGGACTCTTCCAAAGAGCTTGAGCCAATTCTCCAGTTCTTCCTTCTGTTACACACACAGCTTGTCTCTCGGGCTCTGGCTGGCTCCATTCCACCACTGCTGCTGTTTTTAGAGGTCATCCCCATGGTACTGGGTCTTCTGCTACAACTAGGCTATACTTTCTCCAATAGACTCTCTTAAGGAACTCTAACCCAGCCACACAGTGCCCAGACATCAGCTGGTCTCCATGATCCCTTCAAACCTTCAAAGCCAGCATCACTGGGTGACTCTTACCCTACCAAGTTGGACTGCCAGTGTGGGGTACAACCTTGGCCATGTCTGGAACACAGTTTCTGTGTAGTGGCTCTCAAGAAACACTTTCCTAACCTGATGCAGCGGAAAACGGGGTGGCCGAGGCTGAAAAGAGCAAGAAAAAGAAGGAAGAGGAGGAGGAGGAAGAAGAAGACAAAGATGAAGATAATGATGAACGAGTTGGTTCTAGCACAGTCTTTTCCCCTTGTCCATAAAGCATCTCAACGCCCCTGTTCACAACTCACTCCTTTTAAAGAAAAAAAAAATTGAAATGTAAGGCTGTGTAATATTTATTGGTACCGTGTCCTTTTTTTGGTATAGTTAACACACTACCAAATGTGTCTTTATATAGACGTATCCTGGTGGTATTTTCAACAGTCACTAACCTTGCCTGGTATGGTCTGAGGGTTGTAAATTGGCATGGAAATTTAAGGCAGGTTTGTGTTGGCACAGCACAAATTAAGTTATATGTGGGGGCAGTAGTTTGGTTGTTTTTTTGTTTTTTTTTTTTTTTTTTTTGTTTTTTTTTTGTCTTTTCTTTTTTTTTTTTGTTTTTGGTTTTCTTTTGGGTTTTTTTTTTTTTTTTCATCTTCAGTTCTCTGATGCAGCTTATATGAAGATAATTATTGTTCTGTTAGCTGAACATCACTCTGTAATTGCAAAAAAAAATGCAGCTGTTTTGCTGGTATTCTGAATGTTTCTAAGTAAATGCAATTTTTTTATTAAAAAAAGAAAAGAGAGAAAGAAGCACTTTCCTGAGATTTTTCCCTCAACAATCTTTTCCTCATCACCGCTAATTTCTCAGCTTCAACTAAACAGCATCATGTATTCCGGCAAAGCAGAGGCCTCTCTTTAGTAATTCCCATACCTTGTTAATCACAGCGGATTCTTCAACTCCAGTTATCCAGAACCACAGACTCTGAGTTCAAAATAACAAATGGCCCGGATAGAGCCTTTAATCTTCCTCCTGAAACTTCACTGGCCCAGCCTCCATTGTCTGCTTGCCTTCAACATCTTCCAAACTCCCACAGAACTCCCCACTGAGATCTTAACACTCGATGGCTTTTCCAGCCCAGTGTTCCAAAGTCCTTCCACACTCCTCCCCAAAACATGGTCAGGTCTGTCCCAGCAGTGCCCCACTATGATGGTGCCATCTTGTCTTAGTTAGAATTTCTATTGGTGTGAGGAAACACCATGACCAGAAAACAAATTGGGGAGCAAAGTGTCTATTTGACTCACACTTCTACATCACAGTTCATCATCCAAGGAAGTCGGGGCTGGAACGGATGCAGGGCAGGAACCTGGAAGCAGGAACAGAGACAGAGGCTGTGGAGGGTGCTGCTTACAAGGTCTGGGTTAAATAAATCACGGTCCCTGAAAAGTTCCCATCATAATCCCCAGGGCCTATGAACGTGGAACTTCCCAGGGCTAAGGGGAATTCTCAGATTTGGTTTAGAATCTTGAGATGGGGTGATCCATCTGTGTTTATGTTTAGCATCCCTTTGAATGGGATGCTAGTGGAAACAGCTTAACGGGAAGAGGGGTACTTTCTTTATGGTCCCAGAGTTTTGTGGCAGGAAACAGCAGGAAACTCGGAGACAGATGTTGGGAGGAGCAGTACTGTTCCCCATAGAGCAAGAGAGGAGTTTGAAGTCACCCTCAACTGCTTAACAGTTAGAGGACAGCTTGGACTATCTGAGACCTCCCATCTCCAAAGATAGACAGATAAATAGATTTATAAAAAGATAGATAGATGATAAATAGGTAGGTAGACAGACAGATAGATAAATATACAGACAGACATATACACACAGGCAGAAAGACAAACAGGCATAGATAAAGTCCATAGAGAGAGAGTGGTGACCATTGGGAGGCTGAGGCAGGTTCTGGGTACAGACTGAGACCTTTGTCTAAAAAGGAAGAAAAGGAATGAACTCGTCCCAAGAGCCGGGATCACAGGGGCTGGCTCTACGGAACCACTGAATCCTTGCTTACAGAGTGATTCTTAAAAATAGTTATTGTGCATGTGTACGGCATGAGGGAGTACATACATGCCACACGCAGAGGACAGAGGACAACTTTCAGCAGCTGATTTCCCTCTTCCGTCTTTACACAGCAAGTGCTTTGCACCCTAAGCCATCTTAACCTACCTACAGTGAGTTTGAGGCTAACCTGAGCTACACGAGACCCTGCCTCACACACATATGCACAAATATATACATATACCCACAGAAACACAGCCACACACCCAGCTAAGTACAACCATGCATACACACAAAGACAAATACACACACACTTAGCACACAGATCATAAGACACATAAGCATGTACATGCACACACACTCAGATATACAAATGTATACACACAACATTCAAACACATGTATACTGATATATGCTCACACTTTCATATACACACTAATATGTATCCATACATAGACACATACACATGTGTACATGCTATGCATATATATGTACATATATACTCAAACACATTTGAATACACAAAAGAACAGACACACAGATACAAACAGACATGCATGTACACATCGATGTATATAGGCAGACATGTATATAAACAAACACACATAAATACTCATATACCCATGCACACATATACATATTCACATCTATATGCATATTTGCACACATATACATGCACACACACAGAAAGACAAACACACATACTTAAACCCAAACATATTTCAATGCATATGTATATACACATTTATATACAGACATCCATATACATGTAGATACTCATGCATACATACTGATGCACATACACATGTACACACTTAAACACACACATAGATAAAAACATAGATATATAGACATCCATACACATATACATGTATCTAAACACAAATACATATACATGCAGAGAGATATGCATACACACATGTATACACACACACACAGTTTCACATACACACATACACACACACTGTTTCACACACACATACACACACACATACACACATACACATATTGTTTCACACAAACATACACACACAAACATACACACAGTTTCACACACACATACACACACTGTTTCACACACACATGCACACACTGTTTCACACACACATACACACACTGTTTTACACAGATACACATACAGTTTCACACACACACACATACATACACAGTTTCATCCACACACACACAGAGTTTACCCAGCTCTCCTTCTGAGAATCCAGTCTCTGCCACAGTCAGGGTCAAGAGCATAGGCTTTGAGGCTGTCCTTAATGAACAGTAAGACAGCACATGTCCTAGTGCCAAGCCAACATTTCACCCGAGATAATGTGCGAGATAATGTGCTGCAGGTGCCGAATCTGGAGACCAAGGTCCTTATGAGAGTTCTAACTTTCCAACTTTCCAATCGCCAGCAGGATAGGCTGGGACCTCCAGACAGCCCACACAGACATGCCCAGGCTGAGCCCAGGCCCCGAGCCAGGGAGCCAGCCAGCTGGCTTCTCGGAGAAACGGCTCTGAGTCATGAGAAGGTTCCATCTGCGTCTCTGCTCCACTTGCAGGAGTTCAAGGTCACACAGCCCAGTTTTGAACTTGCTAGATAGTCACACTATCCAAAGTGCCAGGGCTGGGGGGTGGGGCTTGGGGGACTGGAGGCTGCAGTGGTTCCTCGATGTTCCCTCTCGGCACAGAAGCCTCAATTGGATTCACATGCAGCCCAGCCTTAGTCCCGGGGAAAGTGATCTGGATGAAGCCTCCCTGCCGCAGGCTCCACCCATCCCTGCGCTACATCCCCTTCCCCACCAGGCACTGGGTTCTAGGGCGGTCACGTGACCAGAGGCAAGCCACATCAGCTTGTTGGGAAGAATGACCTTAAGTTCTCCAGAAATGATCTGAGGCTCCAACCACAAAATGGAGAGGAAACCGCAGAGGCGTGGGCTTGTTCCCCAGGGTGCATGTAGGAATGATCACAGTCACTTTTGGTTATCGAAACTGGGATTGGTATCGAAGGGGTGGGACAGAGAGACAGAGACTGAGCGTATGTTTCCTTCCATTTTGTAGATAGACAACCTTCAGGTGGAGAGCCTGCCTGCTTTGCCCAGGGTCACAGGACAAGCTCACAGCAAGTGCCAAACTACTGTTTGTTCAGAGATTTTTGTCTAGAGGAAATTAATTTTGATCTCAAAGCCGACACCTCAAGAAGAGTGCCTGTCTGCTGTGTAAGTCTGAACTTGTGCCTGCCTGGAGGCTGTCTTGTGAATCTGTCTGTCCCTGTGTCTGTATCTGTCCCTGTGAGACCATCTCTTTTGTATGTTCTGTGCCTGTGTCTGTTGTTGGGTGACTGTCTGTCCCTCACAAAGGGCTTCACTCTGTCTTTATTGAACAGCACAGAAAGCATCAGAAAGAGGACAGAATGGGGTGTGTTGCTTAAATCTTTAACTCAGTTTTACAAGGGATTGAATCCCTGGATCCAACCGATCCCAATTGACCAAAACAACGTGGATGCTTCTTCTTTTTTTTTTTTTAAACTGATTTTATTGGATATGTTTTATTTACATTTCAATGTTATCCCCTTTCCTGGTCTCCCCTCATCACCCCCATCCTTGCTTTTATTAGTGTACCCCCCACCCACCCACCTCTTCCCACCTCCACACCCCGACAGTCCCCTACACTGGGGCATCAAGCCTTCTTCCAAGGGCTTCTCTTCCCACTGATGCCCAACAAGGCCATCCTCTGCTACATACGCAGCTGGAACCAAGGGTCTGTCCATGTGTACTCTTTGGATAGTGGTTTAATCCCTTGAAGCTCTAGTTGGTTGATCTTGTTCTTATGGAGTTGCAAACCCCTTCAACTCCTTCAATTCTTTCTTTAACTCCTTCATTAAGGACCCCGTTCTCAGTTCAGTGGTTGGCTGTGAGCATCTGCCTCTGTATTTGTCAGGCTCTGGCAGAGCCTCTCAGGACACAGCTATATCAGGCTCCTGTCAGCAAGCACTTCTTGGCATCAGTAATATTGTTGGGGTTTGGTGGCTGAATACAGGCCGGATCTCCAGGTGGAGCAGTTTCTGGATGGCCTTTCCTTCAGTCTCTGCTCCAAGCTTTGTCTCCATATTTCCTCCTGAGAATATTTTTGTTCCCCCTTCTAAGAAGCACATTTCCTTCTTCTTGAGTTTCATGTGGTCTGTGAGTTGTATCCGAGCTTTTGGGCTAATATCCACTTATCAGTGAGTGCATACCAAGGTGTGTTTTTGTGACTGGGTTACCTCACTTAGGATGGTATTTTCTAGATCCATCCATTTGCCTAAGAATTTCATGAACTCATTGCTTTTAATTGCCGAATAGTACTCCATTGTGAAAATGTACATTTTCTGTATCCATTCCTCTGTTGAAGGACATCTGGGTTCTTTCCAGCTCCTGGCTTTTATAAATAAGGCTGCTATGAACTAGAACATGTGTCCTTGTGTGTTGGAGCATCTTTTAGGTGTATGCCCAGGAGTGGTATAGCTGGATCCTCAGATCCTATGTTCAATTTTCTGAGGTGCTACCAGACTGATTTCCAGAGAAGTGGATGCTTTTAACCTTTATGGTAGACTTGGGAAGTTGCCTCTCACCCCCCCCTCGCCCCTCTCTCCCCCCCCCCTCGCCCCTCTCTCCTTCCTTGTTCATTTGTTTGTTTGAGACAGGGTTTCTCTGTGTAGCCCTGGCTGTCCTTAAAGCCACTTTGTAGACCAGGCTGGCCTCAAACTGGATGCTTCACAAGATGATCTAATGTTTTCTTCAGAAAAAGCAACCCCAAGAACAAGCAAAATGGCTGCTTTCATGACCCTGGTGACCATAAACAAAGGTTCTACCTATTCCAGGGCAGTAGGGGTTGAGCTAGAACAAGAGCACCCTCCCCTAACATGTAGCCATCTCTTGAAAGCAAATAGAATCTTTTGTGGTGGTAGTTGTTATTCCTGTTTGGGGGGAGGGATTGGTGAAAACAGTCTTGTGTAGCCCAGGCTGGCCCGAGCACTCTATGTAGCCATGGATGATCTTAACTCCTGATCATCCTGTCTCAACCTCCCCGAAGCTGGGGTTCCAGGTGTGTGCTGGCATACCCAGCACAGCCAAGCGTCAGTACCAATTTTTGGCATGTTTCTCAATGTACTTAGAGGATGACAAATAAATAGAAAAAAAAAAACCCAAACCAAACAAACATTTGGACTCCAGCTCTTTATTCCACTGGGCTTTGGGAAAATCTCCACCTTGCATACTCCTCCTGCTTCTCTGGCTGATAAGGCTCCTCATAAAACGAAGCTTACCCAGGGCCAGACAGCCAGACGTCCCCGGACACACCATGATCAGGACACTGCTGCTTTGCGCCCTGGTGGCTGGAGGTAACCTTTGTCTGGTGAAGCTGGGACCGGGAGCCTCCTCCCCGTCCCTCCAGCAGCTGTCCCCTCTCCGGTCCCTCAGTTATAGGCCACATGGAGCAGAGCATGGTGACACACCCCTTGTGTCAGCCTCAGGAGCCTAAGAGAAGAGGGTCACAAGTTTCAGGCCAGCTTCAGTTACCCAACAAATTCAAAGGCGAGCTAGGAAGTAGGGTGAAGCTCAGGACTCATGGACCTCAAAGAACATTCCAAAGCAAGGGTTTCCTGTTGGGGTTCGGGTATGTCCACACATCCCGTTCCCAACCAACACAATCCCCTCTCAATCCTCTCTCCACAGCTCTCAGCTGCGGGACCCCCACTTATGAGGTCCGGCAGGATGTGAGCAGGGTTGTTGGAGGTCAGGAAGCCACACCCAACAGCTGGCCCTGGCAGGTGAGTCAGCCACACACCAGTGGGTCTATTGTGCAAGCAAAGATGAGGCCTGGGGAAACAGAGAGGGCAGCACAAGCAGCTCGGCCAGTTCGGGGGCTGAGGGAAAGGTTACTTCGTGAATGCTTGCAAGGTCAAAGAGATGCTGTAGGAACCTCAAGAGGGTCTGGGCAGAGCATAGTTTTCATCAGACTTAGGTTAGGAAAGGGTTTTTCTGGCTTCTGTGCCCTGAGAAAATGTGGGTGACCCACACCTGCAATCTCGGCTCTCGGGAGGTGGATTAGGAAGATTGGGGGCGGGGAGTTCAGCCTGGGCGACATGGCAAGACTCTGTCAGAAATGAAAGAAAACATAGGATGGGGGTTGGGCTAAGTGCCCCAAGGCAGGTTCACTAGGTAGCCCAGGCTGGCCTGGAATTCTCCTTCCTCCCGTCTCAGCCAGCACCCTGAGTGTTGAAATTACAGACATATCGTGCCCTACTTAGTGAAATTTTTACAACTTTTGTTCATCGTAGATTTGTGTTAGGTTTTGCTGCTGCTTTGAGACAGGGTTTCATATAGCCCAGGCTCTATGACTGTCCTTTACTCTCTGTCTCCACCTCCCAAGCACAGACTCATACAACGATAGCTGGCTTTTGTCTTACTGGTTTTCTATAAAGCACTAAATGTATCTGAACTGGGTTTAGTGGCACACATCTGTAGCGCTGGCACTCAGGAGGTAAAGGGAGGGCATCATCCGTGGCTATGTACCAACAGACCCCGTGTGGCAGTGAGGAAAACATTTTTATCTCAGTGGTTGGAGGTCTAGAGATATCCCTTTAAGTATGGAAAATGGCTTGAACGCTCTGCCCACCTTGCCTGCCCCTGCCTGATGTCAAACCATGGAGAACTGAGAAACCAGTTTCTCTCACCAACGCACCTGCTCTTTCCCCGAATCCTAGGTCTCCCTGCAGGTCCTTTCCCTTGGAAAGTGGCAACACACCTGCGGAGGCTCCCTGGTCACCAACAACTGGGTTCTGACAGCTGCCCACTGCATCAGGTAACTGAACACCCGTTGCGCCCTGCTCACCTGGTTGTTCAGGGTGTCATGGAGTGGCACTCAGCCCTAGAGCACGGATTCCCCAAACGGATCCACCTGCTGTAAAGGAGGCTGGAGAGAACCCTCACACGCCTGCCTAAGGCGCAGGCGCAAGTCTCTTGGTGGTTCCGGACCGTCAAGTTCCCCTGTCCACACACTGCATGCACGGAACGCCCTGTACCAGTAGGATTTAGAGGAAGAAGTGCCTGCCTGACTTCCTGGGAAAACCAACGATGGTCCTGGGCCAGGGGCTGCTTCCTTGATAGCACTCTGGACTGGGGTTCACAGAGACAGGCGGGGAGGGGGTCAGGGTAGGGGAAGAGGGGGAGGAAGAGGCCACTGATCTCTCTCTCTGCCCCTCACAGCAACTCTAAGACCTACCGCGTAGTGCTGGGCAAACACAGCCTCTCCACCGCGGAGTCTGGCTCAGTGGCTGTTCAGGTCTCTAAGCTTGTGGTCCATGAGAAGTGGAACCAGCAACTCTCCAATGGGTACGTTCTGTCCCGTCTGGTGCTCTCAGGGAAGGGTGGGTGACAGCACAGAGAGGGGTCGACATACCCCTCCTCTGCCTCTTCTGTAGGGAAGGGAAGGAGCTCTCGCTTCCTAGAGGTGGAGCCACTCCCCCACCCCCCATAGCTGCCACAGGGGTAGGAATAGTGGAGTTATCAGAGGAGGGAGAAGCAAAGATCGTGGGAGATCCTGCTATCCTGCCAACTGGGCCAACCAAGGTCATCCATGGGAAATGACAAAGCTAGAACGGAACCTTTTTTCCTGACCCAGGTATGACATTGCCATGGTCAAACTGGCCAGCCCAGTGTCCCTGAGCAGCAAGATCCAGACGGCCTGCCTCCCAACCGCTGGCACTATTCTCCCAGCCAACTTCGCCTGTTATGTCACAGGCTGGGGCCGGCTGCAGAGTAAGTTGGGGGGTTACCATAACATGAGGAACTGTGCGTATTAAAGAGTCGCAGCATTAGGACGGTTGAGAACCACTGCACTAGACGTTGACTACTGACCTCCACATGGACACACACACGGGGAAAATGAAACGAACTTTATTCTGGCCAGCTATGACAGTGATGTAGGCAATGTCACTGGGGCCATGAGGAAAACTACCTTGACCGCAGAGTATTTTTTTTTCCCAGTTAGAAGGCTCCAGGCAGCTCCCTCTTAAAGCAAAGTAAGAGAAACCTATGGAACTAGCCCAGCAAAAAGAGGAATTCTAACCCAAGGGTAGACACATAGCTAGATGTCAGGAACATCCTAGGTCAAGGAACTTGGAGCCTGTAAGAAACCATAAACTCTCCTTCAGAGTGCCTTTTCCACCTCATCTTTCTCCACGTAAGAGAAAATGGCAGCCACTACCCACGCCAGAATCCCAGAGAAAGGAGCTCATTGGCTCACCCTGAACCAATCACCAATAGCCCAAACACCAACCAATCAGTTGAGGATACAATGCAAACCAATATGGCGGTCTGCAGCAACCTTGCGGGTGGGAGAAAGTACCCTGGACCAGAAAGGAAGGGGGTGGACAGAAGACGCAGCAGCGGTGCATCTCTCTCACGTACCCCCATTTTGTGATCATGGCTAGAAAGCTCCAGAAATCCAATCTCCGTCCCCACCCCCACGGTCATACTTGGCTCTTTCCACACGCGCTAGGGATTTGAACTCAGGTCTTCACGTTTTCACCGCAAGCCCATCCCTGGCAATCCCATTGTTTTCTCCTCACATGGGAGTCTCTTCGCCCCCTCATACCTTCTCTCCGTGGTCTCATTCAGGTAACGGACCCGCTGCTGATGTCCTGCAGCAGGGCCGCCTGCTGGTTGTGAACTATGCCACCTGCTCCAGCGCCAGCTGGTGGGGAAGCTCCGTGAAGACCACCATGTTGTGCGCCGGTGGCGACGGTGTGATCTCCAGTTGCAATGTGAGTATCCGCAATCAGGTGTCCCGGTCTACAGCAAAGCGTGGGGGTGGCGTAGGGGGAGTTGGCGGTCAGGGGGTGTCCTGGGATCCATCTTCTCCCTCCTTACTGGGCAGGAGCCCTGGAAACTGTTCTGGAATGTTTCCGAACCTGACCTTCGTTCTCCTCGTCCCCAGGAAAGATGTTAGAAGTACCATCCCCCTGTAGCATTCCCGTTGCCTAAGTGCTAGGAAGTCTTCAGTCATCCAAGTCTCTCATTTCTGCCATCCCACAGTAACGGCTACAGAAGTCTACTTAAAGACAGTGTCAGGAACCAAGGGACTTGGTACAGGCAGATTCTGCAGAGGAAGGAAGACAGAGGGGGAAGGGAGACCCACACGACTTCAGATGCAGTCAGTGCCTTGACTACACACACACACACACACACACACACACACACAGAGTGTGTGTGCACACCATGATCTCCCTCAGGCAAGTCCCAGCCTCTGAACACTCGCCTTCTCTAGTGAACCGGAGAAACTCTTGCTGGACTGATGGGCTCTCTCGTGAGGGTGAAGCGAGAAGAGGCATAGAAAGGACATAGCTGCCAACTTGGGGCACATACCTACTGCCTCTGCCCTAGGAAGGGGGAGGCAGGCGGATTGTTGCACATTTCAGTGCAGCCTGCGCTAAATGGAATAACCATGTTTTTTTAAAAAAAAATAAACAAATAAGTAAATACATAAATAAACGGTGAGCCATGACATGGTAGTCCACACCTGTAACAGCAGCATTTATGAGGCAGAAGCAGGAAAGGCGCATTTCGAGGATCCGTATCCAGAAATGAATACCAGCTCCTGGAGGTACAATAGCACCACCTGTGTGTGACCGTAAGGCTGGCTTCAGGGGACACTGACCTCACTGAACAATATACAATAACCAGGCCCCACTGGCCCCCCTTTCCCCCCCTTCATGCCCAACTCTGGCTTCCTCAGGGCGACTCCGGTGGACCACTGAATTGCCTGGCATCTAACGGCCAATGGCAGGTGCACGGGATCGTGAGCTTTGGCTCTACTCTGGGCTGCAACTACCCCCGCAAGCCATCCGTCTTCACCAGGGTCTCCAACTACATTGATTGGATCAACTTGGTAAGTTCCACCATCCCTGAGCCCACAGCCTGCCAGGAGGCCTGCTGGGGTTCCCAGGACCAGCAAGTGGATTTCATTTCTTTTGATGGGTTTATAAGCCTAGTCCCTCCGGTGCCTCAGTGACATTTATCTACAAAGCCCACGCCTAGCTTGAGACCCCCTACAACCTTAGTTTTTAGCACGTAATTCCCCGAGGTGTGCTCCGCCCCACCCCAAGACAAAGGACTATTTATTCATTTCTAGGTAGGGCCACTCCCAGGCAAATGGGATTAAGTTAATCTCTGCCCCAGAAAGCCCTTTCCTGGAAGCTCAATTTCCCTTCTACCACAATGATCACATATTATGCTAGGCAGTGAAGCGAGTGCCTTACAAATACAAGGACCAGAGTTCAATCCCCGGGAACCACGTAAAAAGCTAAGCATGGTAGCAGGTGCTTGTAATCTCAGTGCTGGAGAGGCGGAGTCAGGAAGAACACTGAGGCACGCTGGCCAGCCAGAGCAGTTGAGGATACAGGCAGCAGTTAGTCCTTCAGGAGGCAGCCAGAACAGCAGGAAACTGGCAGTCAAGGGACCCTGGGTGAGGATGGAGGAACGCAGAGTCTGGAGACGGATAGTGGGAAGGGACAGGACTCTGCCCATAGAGTATATTCTAATCCACACCCCTGGTTTGCTTTTCTGTAAAATGGGACTTGAACTGAGCCAGACTCCTCGGCAGATACAACCAGCTGTATGACAGAGCAGCAAGGGTGGTGGCCCGTGTGGCAGCGCCCACAGGGAAGGGAAGCTGCCCTTGGCTCATTATCTCCAGTTGGAAAAGCAAATATGAGCAGGCAGCTACGGGTTTATGCCAGAGGGGGGCCAGCAGCTGTCGGAGGCAGCCATAGGGGCTTCCAAGTTCGTCTGCTCTCATCTGCCCGCTTCTCAGTCCTTTGTCTGTCTGCTGGGTCTGTCCGGCCCACAACTACTCAGAAACTACTCCCAAGAAAGTTTGTCAGGACTCAGAAATGAATCTGTGGGATAAAGGAGCTTGGTGTCAAGCCACACACACACACACACACACACACACACACACACAGAGCAAGTAAATGCTTTTTCTTTTTATTTTTTTACTTATTCATTTTTTTAAAGTTTTTTTCCCCCTCATTAAGAGGAAAACGGAAAATCAAGGGTTTTGGGAGTTTTTTTTTTTTTTTTTTTTTTTTCATTTTAATTTGTGAAATGGGGAAGAGAGCCATGACTAAATTTTGACAGAAGGAAATCTAAAGCCAGCTTAGAGCATTTCAAAGGACCCTCAATGATTGGGTGAAAAGCTGCTTCTGGGCTTTGTCTCAGCCAGATCCTGGGTCCTCTTTTGTAGTCCCAGCTGCTGCACTAGTTAAGACACAGCTGAGCCTGGTGCCACCTTCTGGGACCCAGAATGTGAACTGTTGTCCTAGCACCTGCTGTTCCCAGCCGAAGGCAGACACAGCAAGGCAGATTGCGGAGGGCAGGAGTCAGGAAGACCAAAAGGGGAAAGCAAACCTCAAACTCACAAAGATCCACCTGCCTCTGCCTCCTGCCCTGCCTGTGCTGGGATTGAAGGTGTGTGCCCACCACTTGGCCCTGGGTTCTGTTTCTAACACCCACGCTGCTGCAGTGGGCAACCTTGGACACAGATCCTTGTACTCTGATCTTCGGGCTTGTGCTACAAAAACTCGAAGTTCCGCTGGTGTAGACCCAAGAGGAACCATAGGTGCAGGTGGGAGCATCAGGAAGGTCATCCTTGGCTACACAGAAACTTTGAAGCCATCCCAAGTTATGAGAAACGCCATCTCAAAAGACAACAACAACACCCCAAAAGCTCAAGGGTTACTCTGCAGCTCTCTAGTCAAAAAGGAACATAGTATGTGAGACCCTGGGCTCCATCCTGGCACCAAGAAAAGACACACCCCAAAAGTTTTGATCCTGCTAATTGGTCTAGGAAAGCAAGTGATAGCTTCACCCCATACACTACATCAGTGCCTCTTAAGAAACAAATCGGCCCCCGTAGTGGTGCACACCTTTAATACCAGTACTCAGAGGCAGAGGCAGGCGGATCTTTGTGAGTTCAAGGCCAGTCTTGTCTACATGGCAAGTTCTAGGACAGCCAGGGCTACATAGAGTGACCCAGTCTCAGAAAAAAACAAAGAAAGGATTTATATCAAAACCCACACCCATCTGTACATTTGGGATGTAAACGTTATCGATTCCTGGATTCCCAGCCTGACGTCCTTGCAGGACTCTGGGCTAAGACCCTTCTTGACAGGAGAGGAAAATGGTGCCCACACCCCTTGGCCCTGAGAGTCACTGAACTCAATGCTCAGCCCTCAAGTTGACTTCACTCTCCTGTGTGTCCTGCAGGTGATTGCAAGATACTAACCAAAGACATCTCTGCAACTGTCACCTTGGAGAGGCCACAGAGAGCAAACAGTAATAAAGTGACTTAACAAATCACATCCTGGGATGAGTCTGTCTTATTAACCTTGGGGCTCTGCAAGCAGTGAGACAAGCTATAATCCCCATGGACTCCCCATGGGAGGCAGCGGGAAGGAGGTTTAGAAGCCAGTCTGGGCTACCCCCTCCCCCACTGGAACATAAGCAAGGCTTGGCACCCCTACCATCTAAGTTCAAGTGAATGTTCACAAAGCAAAGACCAGAGGAAACCAGAAAGAAAGAAAAATATGTGAAAGTCAGAACAGCTTTAAAGACAGGAATGGCACCTTCTCCAGGGAGGACCAGAACTTCACTATTGCCGGTCACGGCCAACTGGGGACCAGGCTCACTTAGCAAGGAAGACACTGGGTGTCCCATTAGGATAACCAAGATCCGTCAGACAGGAGCCCTGATCTGTGGGAACCCGACTCCCACCTCAGTCACCTCCTGGGCTCCGGCAGGGACCTTGGAAGACACAGAGAAATGCTCAGGGAAATGCAAGTCTCCTTTGTGGGAAGAACAGAGGGGGAGGGGAGGATAAAGGAATAGACAGTTCTTTTGCCTAAGATTTATTGTTTAAGAATAAATAATGTGCTCAAGGAAGAATTAGCCCTTCTGGAAACTTCGATGAGATGCAGCCCAGATCCAGCTGTTCACACTGGGCCAGCTGGACTGTGTGTCTGGGAAGGAGAGATGCTGGTGTGTCTGTAGCCACAGACCCCTGTGGGCGATGGTCCTCCAGGGGCAGGTGCTGAAATGTACCCCCAGGGCACGCATGACAATGTCTGAAGACATTTCTGGTTAGGAGAACTCAGGAGGGGTACTCCTGGCAGCTGGAGACCAGAGAGAGCTTAAAACACTTCGGCAACACTCAGGACAGTCCCATGACAGGATTATGCAACCCCACATGTCTGTAGTACATTGGCAGAAAAGTCCTGTTCTAGAAAGGCCTGGGAGTTCCAGGCCACAGTCCCTAACCACGGGTGAAGCGGGCAGGCGGCATCCGAAGTTTCTCTCCCCACAACGCTCCACATCTCCCTCCCACCTGGAAGCTGCCAGGAGCCTGTCTGTGTCGGGAAGGGAGTCAGCAGCCTGCCCCAGCTCAAAATCCTCACTTCGAAGTTCAGTTCTGGCCTTGGCCACCTTGTCCATGAAGGCCTCGGGGAGAACAAAGAGGCGGAGAGCAGCCCCCAGCCTCACGAAGTTTTAAAAAACAGCTTTTTCCGGAGGAAGTTAAAACAGCCAGGAATCTGCTTATAAATCCCCTTCTCAGAAACAGCATTGGCGACCTGCAAAACAGAACCATGGGTGCAGTGTCCTTGACTGAAGCAAGGGCTGAGAAGGGGCCCTAAGGAGGGGGCCACTGAAGGGGCATCTGAAGGTGACTCCACCTCCAGCCTCCTGAGAAGGGCTATAGAACAAACACCTTAACTACTGTAAAAGAATGGGAAATTCGAGTTTTGTTTTGTTTTAGACAGTGTTTCTCTGTGTATCCCTGGCTGTCCTGGAACTCACTCTGTAGACCAGGCTGGCCCTGCCTCTGCCTCTCAAGTGCTGGGATTAAAGAAGTATGCCACCACCGCCTGGTCACGTTTTCTAATACAAAAATTCACAGGTCTAATCAGACTGAGAGGTTGGGGGAGGGCAAAAAAAATGGGGGAAGATAACCCAGAGACCACGTGTGTCCTGCTTGGTCCTGGCTGTCCCTTGCCCTGTAGGATCCCATCTCAGGACCAAAAGTGACCCCTATAGCCCCAGAGTGTGTATTTGAGCAAAGCAGTGGAAACCCTCAGGGTCCACATTGGGAGCAAATGCCCTAAAGGGGGGAGGGGCTGTTATGCCCTGAAAGGGGAGGGACTGTTATGCCCCTCCCTATTCATTCTCACTGAAGCCTGCAGGAAGGGGACACACTAGACAGAATTACAGTGCTTGCTGGTCAAGAGTCAATGTCATGGGGTTGGGAATGTAGCTCCACTGGCTCCCATCGCTGCATGAATTTGGGTGTGTATAACATGTATAATCCCAGCACCCATGAAGTACAGGCAGGAGGATCAAAAGTTCAAGGTCACTGCCCACTACACAGCAAGCTCTAGGCCAGCCTAGGCTACATGAGACCCTATCTAAAAAGAGAGCATTCAGGGGACTGCCTGGGCTCCAGGGAACCAAGCTTTTGCCACTGAGCCAGCCCACCTGGCACTTAAGACAACTCTCATCTGGAACCCGGGTATCTGTCTGTCTGGGTGTCTGCCTCTGTATAGGCAGGGAAGATGGCACTTGGCAAACAGGACCAACGTCACCACCATGGTCACTTTCCTCATTTGAGAGGCAAAGCACTCCCTGGTTCTCTGTTAGGGCCTGTCAGCCTTTGTATCTTGCTAGGGCCTCCTGCCCTGTTCTCCAGGCCCCTCTGTCCTCAGGAAGAAGCACTCACCCTGAGAAGGAGGGACTGCAGGTCTTCAGAGCGAGCCCACTGCTCCAGGACGCCATCCAAGGTCTCGATGTACCAGGAGCCACTCTTCTTGTCCCTCCAGGAGACAAAACCTGCGGGAACAGAAAGGCTGACCTCTGCCTCTGAGCAGAGGGGCACAGTCCTTGGCGAACTGTGCAGGCTGTCGCCAGATCCAGACTGTGCTTCACTGGCGAGCGGCAAGGGTGGCACCATCTCCCTGGCTCCCCACTACCCTTCACCCTCAACGCCACCTGATTGGCTGTGGCTCCCTTTTTCTCAGCATGGAAATCAAGGTTCTGAGAAGCCAGGGGTCTCAAGAAAGTTGAAGGATACACCTTACCACTGTGTGGCAGGCACTGTGCTGAGGGAAGTGCCACCCCCTTCCTAGTGTGCTCTCCGAGACAACCTCAAGTAGGATTACTGCTCTTAATCTGCATGCCAGTCTGAAGAGGGGCCGGGGAAGGGATGAAGGACCTGTTGAGGACCCCACAGGCTGTGTCTGGCAGAAACAACAGCTCAGGGCATAGGTGCCCTGGGCTAGGGGCAGGAGCACAATGAGCTCACCTGGGAAGGTAGAGTAGGACACAAGGATGTCACTGGGGGTGGGCAAACTTGACACGGCATCCAGCTGGTCCAAGGTCCTTGGGCCTTCCTGATATGGGACAGCATCTGTCTCAGAGTCACTGTCGAAGGCTCTGCCTTGAGAGGAAGGGCAGGCCACCTCAAAGCCATGGTCTTTCTGCTCTGCAGGAAGCAAAAGAAAGTCACCCAGCATCACTAAGGTCACTGCAGCACAGGGTGCTTCTACTGGAAAGGGAAAGGCCTGGCCCGGAAGCTTCACATGGGAGCTGTGCCGAAATAGGAAGGAAACAGAAACTGGGTCTGACGGAGGGCGCTTGTTTTGAGACAGGGTCTCACTTATGCAGCCCTGGCTGTCCTGGAACTCACTCTATAGACCATGCTGGCCTCGAACTCACAAGAGATCCACCTGATTCTGCCTCCCAAGTGCTGGGATTAAAGGCATAAATGGTGTTTATGTGTTATTGTGTGTGGAGGTGGGGTATATGCTTGAGTGCAGTTACCTACGATGGCCAGAAGAGGGGGTCGGATGTCCTGGACCTACAGTTACAGGAAGCTGCCCAAAGTGTGTGCAGGGAACAGGAAGCTGCCCAATGTGTGTCCTGGGAACTGAACAGGGTTCTCTGCAACAGCACGCACTCTTAGCCACTGATGTATCTCTCCAGGCCCTGGCCTTGAACTTTGGTCACCCTGCCCTGGCTTCCTATATAGCTGAGATTAGATTACAGGTCTATGCTGACAGGCCCAACCATTTGTATTTTTTAAACTACCCTGATTATTTTATGGTATCCCAAAACAGAGAATCCAAACTATACCAAGGAGCCAGGCACTGTACATGTACAACTCAAGCATTCCTGGGATTAAAGGTGTGGGCCAGAGAGATGGCTCAGCGATTAAGAGCACTGTCTGTTCTTCCAAAGGTCCTGAGTTCAATTCCCAGCAACCACATGATGGCTCACAACCATCTGTAATGAGATCTGATGCCCTGTTCTGGTGTGTCTGATGACGGCTACAGTGTGCTTATATACATAAAACAAATCTTAAAAAAAAAAAAAATTGTTCTGTTCTTCCAGAGGTCCTGAGTTTAATTCTCAGAAATCACATGTTGGCTTACAACCATATATACTGAGATCTGATGCCCTCTTCTGGTGTGCAGGTGTACATACAGATAGAGCACTCATATGCAAATAAATAAATATTGGGGGGGACAACATTTGGGATATAAATAAAATTAATAATAATAATAATAATAATGTATGTACCACCACACCTTAAAAGTCAGAGGTATAAAATAAAGGTATTACCCAAGCATGGCTATTTATAGTCACCTTGTAAGTACAGAAGTTCAAATTTAAGGGTGGTATCTCTTAAAAGTCATTAGGGGATGGAAGGGGAAGTGCAGGTGGTGGCAGCTAGCACAGATACTATCTTGTCACATGAAGCTGCCCACCACATTGAAATTCGACAAGAATTTGACAAGCCCTCACCAGAGCCATGACCACGGCTCTGGATTTTCAACTCCAGATCATGAGGTAATAAACCTCCCTCCTTTATGTATTACCTAGCTTATAGTGTTTGATTATCGAGACAGTAAACAGAGTAAGGCACCAAGCATAAAGCAAAACCTCAAAGTCCTTCACATCTCTAGGGTCTGGGAGTTCCAGGAGTTAAATTCTTTAGTTTCTCCTTGAGGCTCAGTGCACTTTCCCTGGGACAGTAGAAATGGTTCTTAACTAGAAGTCAGAGGTCAGGGGATGGTACCAATACAACTGAAGGGTCATTTTACTCTCTCCTTTGCTGTGTGTGTATGTGTCTTTATGTGTGTCTGTGTGTGTGTGAATGTGAGCACATGTGTGCACACACATGTGTTCATGTCTGGCTCAGACTCAAGAGCTCTGCGCTTTCATGGCAAGCTCCCCTGCCCTGCTGTTTTTACTGAAACTCTAGGACTGAAGCTATCAAGGTCACACAAACCCGTGACATCACTGCAGCCAACCCCTCAGATGGTGCTAGGTCTGTGGTGTATAGTCCTACTGTACATATACCAGTGACGTGCATGGAGAACCCCGTAGATGCAGTGAGAAGCTAAGGTGGGGTCCTTCCCCACCAGCTGTGCTCTCAGCAGGCGAGAGTCCGCTCACCACCACCGCAGGCCTGGACGAAGAACAGCTTGGGCTTCCCTCCCAGGCTGGGGCAGCCGGTCCCATTGAAGATGTTCACAATTTTCTCGATGGACACGGAGTATCCATCTGTGCCATAGACAGCACCCGGGAACTGGAGGTGGCTGGCCTGGAGGACAAGGTACCTTGGTTACAAAAGACACTAGGGGGCTGGAGAGATGGCTTGGTAGTTAAGAGCATTGACTGCTCTTCCAGAGGTCCTGAGTTCAAATCCCAGCAACCACATGGTGGCTCACAACCATCTGTAATGGGATCCAATACTCTCTTCTGGTGTGTCTGACGACAGATACAGTGTACTTATATACATAAAATAAATAAATCTAAAAAACAAAACAAAAAAAAAAGACGCTAGGTAGAAATCCATAGGCCTGTCCCAAAGCTTTGTGTGAGAGGTCCACATTTAGAAGGCCCTAAGCCAGAACACCAGACTAATCAAGATGGAGCAGGCAGGTCAGCATCTAGTCTAAGGGCCTAGACTCACTTAACTATGGGCGCCACGGAGCCTGAGTGCAGGTCAGCTGTGTCTAGACAGTCTGTTCCCATGCCACCAGTGCCAGCATCACCCACAGACGTGTACAAAATGCTGATTCCCAGGCCTCACTTAGCCCTCCATAGTCAGCCTTCTGGTCCTCCATATCCTCTGAAGCAGCTAAACACAGCACAGCATTTATCTTGCTGTTGTTACTGTTGTCATTATTGTGTGTATATGCATATGGATACCCCCATGCATGTTAGAGGTCAGAGAACAATTTGTAGGAGGAGTCAGCTCTCTCCCAACACCACGTGAATTCCAAGTTGTCAGGCTCAGCAGCAAGCTCCTTTACGCGGTGAACCATCTCACTGACCCTCAACTTAGAACATGAAGGATCTGAGACCTGGATAGGCGTAGGGCCTTAGCCACAGTGAATTAGTACACTAGTGGCCAAGCACCAGATGGATCCCAAGGTCCTATGTCCCAGCCGATAGGAAAGGGTCTGGAACATCCTCCAAGGAACACAGCAGACGTGGGGAACCAGGAGAGCCACATTTGGTTTGTGAACCAGGGAGGAGAGCTGTGCAGACAGGTCTTAACTTCCTTCTCCGTCCTGGACAGGACCTCTCCTCCACCTCCCACCCACCAAGGCAACTTCTGAGAGGACCACAGGGCCCTGAAGACACAACAGGAGGGACGAAGGTCTCACCACTTCCCCTCTAAAGCTAGGGGGTCATGGACACAGAAGGGGTAGGGATACCGCAGAGCCTGTCAAGGACCTGGAGGAGAGAGGCCTCCTACCTGGCAGCCATGAGAGAGGATGACCGCCACAAAGCAGTCCAGGGCACGGTGGTCGCGGTGAGCCATCTCCATCAAAGCTGTGACCATCTTCTACAAGGGAAGGCTACAGTTAAGGCAGGGGCACCAGGGGAGATCTGACTTGAAGGATCCAGACAAAGGCCACGACACGGCACTCTGCTCCAGTGCTGAAGCAGGGATGGACACAGTCATTTGGAGGGAAAGGTGCTATGCTTAGTCACTGGCCATTTAACCCCCATAACTCTGTGGGGAAAATCACTCTTGCTTCTAAACTGGAAAACCGAGGCATAGGAGGTCAAGTGGCTGGCATTAAGAAAGCCAGTCCTCAGACCTCCCCCAACCCCCCCAATCTGATGCTTGAACCAGCTGCCATGTCACCTCCACAGTCCTATGGACACAGAGGCTCCTCTGGGGACTGTACCTTGGCAGTCAGGTCCTTCTTCACCTCCACCATGAAGCGCAGCCAGCGGAAGCGGTGCAGAAGCTTCTCACAGTCCACGCTGGAGCCCGTGCGTGTGCTGAGCCCCGAGGAAGGGCAGAAGTTCACATTGTTGATGATGAGGCAGTGGCCACAGGGATCCGAGTCCAGGATGTATGCCTGTGTGATCACAGGTTCCCAGTGTCATCAGGGGGCTCAGTGCACCCTTCAGGAGAGACAGGGACTCCAGATCCCATTTAAGTGGTCAGGTCTGGAGAGCCAGCACACGTGATGGGGTCTTCCTTTCCACTGAGGGGGCAGTGTGGACCCTACCCAACATTCCAGTGAGAAAACCCAAAGGAGCAGCTAGACAAGTGCTAGGTGTGTGCCGCATACCTGAGAGAACTGAATGCCATCTTAGCTGGGGATTGGGAAATCATAACCCCACTAGGTGGCTCCCATACATAAGCCCAGCAAGGCATGATAGCACACACAGTTAATGGCAAAGGTGGGGGGACCTCTGTGTTCAGGCCTAGTCTATGCAGAGACTCTGTCTCAAAGGAATAAAATAACCCCCTCCCCAAAGAAAACGTAAGCCAGGGAAGTTGGGAAGAAGACTGTTGTAAGTTCAAAGTGAATTTGGGGCTTTATATTGGACTCTAGGATATCTTGAGCTAAATAATAAACTTTTGTTTCAAAAATACAAATTTGGGAGGCTGGAGAGATGGTGCAGTAATTAAGAGCACTGGCTGCTCTTGCAGAGGACTTTAGTTCAATTTCCAGTGCCACATGGTGGCTCACAGCCTTCTGTTACTCCAGTTCTAGGAGATGTGACACTCTCTTCTGGGACTGCACACATGGCTGCAGACATACACGTAGGCAGAACACCCATATACATAAAAATAATAACTCCTTAGAAACACCCAACGAAGGCGAGGCAGAGGCAGGTGAAACTGTGAGTTCAAGGCCAGCCTGGTCTACAGAGTGAGTCCCTGGGAAACCAGGGCTACACAAGAGAAACTCTGTCTTGAACCTTCTCCATGTCCCAAAAAAGATAAAACAATCAAACAAAATACCCAACCAATCCAGGCACATTCACCCAGAGGGACTGGCCCAGGGCTCAGCTGAGGGTCAAGTGGTAGGCTCTACCAGGGCAGTCTCATGCCAGGGCCCAGCCTCTGATCTGAGGCAGCTCTCTCCCAGGCTCGGGGCCCTTGAACTTCCTCTTTCTACAGCCAGTTTCAGCCCACGGGTCTGATCACTCTATTTAAATATCCTGCCTAACTTTTCTCCCTAGCACAGGGCTCTGCAGGGTACATCTTGTCCCCTTGTCCCCGGCACACGGGGGCTACAGAGTACATACATAAGGACAGCCCGACTGGCTTGCCCTGGAGTGGACACCCCAGAGGCTGTCACCTTCTTTAGGTTCAAGCTCTGACTTTACAGGGGCAGACGGGTAGACAGGACAGAGTGCTCAGGCTGAGGTCAGGAGCCGTGGAGTGTGGTGACTGAAACCGCACTCTCCAGCCAGGCTAGGGGGGAGAGAGACAAACCCTAATCACGTGAGAACTCACCATATCTGCATGTCCCCTGGTCTTCCCTGGAGCACCTGGGAAAACAGGAGAAAGAAGAAATGTGGGTGTTGACATTCATCTGGGAACAGAGAAACTATGAGGACAGCTCCCACAATAGAGAAATGGGGTCTTTGGGATAGGAGTCACGTGACACCGCCAGTGCAGAGAAGTGTCTAAGAGTCTCCAACAATGTTAAACACAGACTTACAACCTTGAAAGGAGCTGGCCAAGAATATTCACCAAGATCTTATTCAAAAGCCTCAAACTGTGATTCAGCTACTCTGGGGGATATCCTAAAGAGAAGCCAGCTAGTGATACCCACAATGCCCTGGGTAACCCGGAGAGCAAGAGGCTATGTTAAAGCAAACAAGCCAGCCGCTGAAATTCAGAGCACATGATTCCATTGATATGAAATGCCACAGCAGAAAGAAGTAAGGGGAGGCTGGAGAGATGGCTCAGTGGTTTAGAGCACTGACTGCTCTTCCGGAGGTCCTGAGTTCAATTCCCAGCAACCACATGGTGGCTCACAACCATCTATAATGAGATCTGATGCCCTCTAATGGTGTGTCTGAAGACAGCTACAGTGTACTTACATATAATAAATAAATCTTAAAAAAAAAAAAAAGGAATAAGGGAGGTAGAGTAAGTAAGGGAAGGGGGAGAGGTGGCTTAGCAGATAAGAGCACTAGCTGTTCTTGCAGAGGATCCAGGTTCAAATCCCAGCAAACACATCACAGTTCACAGTCCAGTTCCAGGAGATATGGAACCCTACTGTAGCCTCTGTGGGCACCAGGCATGCATACAATACACACACATGTACAACCCTTGGATTAGTATTTCTCCTTAGAACTGTGCTGCGACTAGGAGTAAACATTCATGTCAAAGAGGACGTCAAATCCCTTATGAGGAGCTAGGAGGCTGGCTTGTGGGTAAAGCACTGGACACACAGTTGAGAAGTCTGGATTCCCCAGAACCCACACACAGCTGGATGCAGTACAGAGCACCTGGGATCCCAGCAGTACACTGAGACGGGAGGCAGAGGGAGAGAACCCCGAGAAGCTCACAGGCCAGCCAACCCGACTCAAGTAGTGATGAACAAGAGCGTCTGTCACAAGCAAGGGAGGGCCAACACCTGAGGCTGTGCTCTACCTCCACACATGTGCAATGATGCACCTATGCAGGCGTGCACTTGAGTGCACTTGTGCATACCTGTGCGTGCACATGCTCACAAGCACACACACATACACACACACAGAGAGCTGGCATACTGCATATCCCTACATTCTGTTGCCTTGACATCTTAAGCTGATCATTCCACTTTCCCAGGGCTTTGCTTCCTTGCTGACACGGCTGAATCTAACAGTATCTGCTTTGCAGGACTGCAGGGAGGTAGAAGTATGCTTCGTGCAATATGTAGGTGTGCAGGGCTGAGTCCTGGCAATCAGCTTCCCCACACCTTCTGTCGGGTGTGGGTAATTTCAGACACCCACCAGAACCCAGTGGCAAACCTGGAGCAACAGCCCCTTCTGGAAACACTGAGAGAAACAAGGAGAATACAAATCAGACTCTTTTTGCTTTTCAGGTGAGCTGTCTAAGGTACATCTCCTATAGACTGACCAGAATAGTTCACCCATCTCCTATGAGCATTCATTAAGACAAATACTACTCAGAGTCATGCCCCAAGATCCTCATTGCACGCACCCACAAATAGTTCTCTTGATACTCACAGACATCATGCGCTTTACCAGAACCAGCATCCACTGGCCTGGGTGCTTCTGGTCTGAGAACCTCTGGCCTGAGCTGAGCAGGCCAGAGCTCTTCCGGCCCCAGCACCACTGGGGTGAGGTTTCCCAAGGCAGGCTGTGATTGGTCCAGGTTCACTACTCTCTGCTCCTTTGATTTGAGTCCCATGGGTCCCAGGACCACAGGTACCAGGTGGTCTAGGGTTTTAACAGCCTCTGGATACTGCTTGGCTGCTTGCCGACTGCTTTGCAAGAAGGAAGCCAGGGTGCCCTGGCCTGTATCCTCTAAGCAGGAGATGAAGAGAGGAAGGGCCTGCCTCCCTCGGGTCTCAAGATCTGTGACCAGCTGCCTGGCCTGATCCCGCCGAGACCCAGAGCCTGCCCGCTGTTTGGATAGAAAACCAGACATTCGTTATCCAGAGACATCTATGTGGCTCTCACCCTACATCCTATTTCTCACATAGCTTCTGCCTCCTGAATGCTGGGGTTCCAGGTGTGTGCAGCACCCCTGGAACACTCCTCTCCTTCCAGTCTGCCACTACCAACACTAGGTCAGACACTGCTCTGAGCACACTTAGCTGGAGACGGGAAGAAGACAGAGGTGGCTGGTGCCCCTCCCTGGGCAGTTTAGCTTCTGATCCTCCTTGATATGCCTTCTGGAAGACTAGGGCTTTCCCTTCAAACCACTTTCCTTGATCAGTACGGGCCCCTCCGAAAGTGTTCCTGAGACTACTTTTGTCATTATCTGGTAGTTCACCACATGACTCTATAACCACTTTCTTCTATCCTCCTTCACTGGACCAGGCCAGATTCCAATACAGATGCTGGAGACAGCTTTCTAGGCAATTCCCCGGGGCCTGCCACTCACAGCATCTCAGAAAGAAATATTCCCTCTTCAGACCTGTGGTGAGGCATCAACTGGAGCAAAGATGCTAAAGTGTAATCAAATGTTTGATTGTATCCTTTTGTGTGACCCGTATCAATTTCCTTCTTTTCTGAACTCCTTTATAAAACATGCACTTGATAAAGGCACAGCCAAAAAAGACATGGGTCCTAGTGCTTCCTAAAGTGCTTGGCGTTGGTTACCTCACTTATCCTAGGACAGGATGACCACTGCTGCATTTCACAGCCCAGGAAACTGAGGTTCAAAGACAGCAAGTGACTGATACAGTGAGCCAGTATAAGGCAAAAGTGGGTGTCTAGGACCCTTATACTAGAGAAAGACAAATAATACAAGTACTAACAGGGTGCGGGTTACAAATCGCTTTAGCAAACCACTCCACAAAAGAAGTGTTTGGGTTAAGTGTTTGGGTTCTTCTATTGATTCTTCTGGAGGGTTAAGAGGGCTGGACTGTGGAAGGTTTTAAAAATGGAGTTCCCACACCATGGTTTCCCAGCGCGTGGGTTGCACACGGTGCAAAGCGGGAGAAAAGGGCGGGAGCTCCGTAGTGCCTTCAGGGAACCTCTCCGCGACCTCCCTGTCCCTACGGGCGCCGCGGGAAAAGCGGCGGACACAGGGGGCGGGGCGCACCTGAATATCCTCGATCATGTCTCGCGTGAAGAGCTCTCGACTCAGCAGAGCGTCCCAGAGCTCCGCGACTTGCAGCTCGCTCACCAGACGTACCCTGCATCGCCGCAGGAGCTGCCGGTCCGCCTCGTCCATGGCGAGCGGATCGCTGGACCCGGGGTTCCGTCCGCTTCCGGCCCTCGGGTCCCGCCCCGGCACCCACGCCCCGCCCCCACATAGCTCCTCTGGGGATCCCGCTGCGGCCAGCGGTCGCCGGGTCCACTCGGCTCCGCCCCGCCCCAAGGCCGGTCCCTGGCGCTCACTCCGCTCTACCTCCGCAGCCACCTAAGCTCCCACCGCCTCTCACCGCATAACCAGTCCCCCATCTCCCTCATTCCCCCCACCCCCGTATTTCAGGCCACGCCCCTCCGCCACGCCCTAAGATGTCCGTGCTTCGTCCGGCTCCGTCACTTCGTTCCGCCCGCTAAGGCCTGCCTCTCAAGATAACGCTTCTCCCCCTAAGACCCACCCCTCCTCGCAGACCGGCACTCCGGCCCTACCGGGTCCCTTCGCCCCGCCCCTAGGCCCCACAGGATTTTCCTTTGTCCCCGCCTCCAGGACCCGCCCCCATTTTGCTATTCCATCCCTCCCAAGGCCGGGCACTCGGGCCCCACCCCCAACTCTTTTCCTGACGAGCTATTCCATCACGCCCCTCCCTCGCCCAGTTCTCTGGCCCGCCTCCCGCTCCCTGGCCCCGCCTCTAGCAGCGGCCCTATGGAACATCCCTCCGCCCCTCAGGCGACCCAGGTGACTTTCCCTGCCTCCTTCGCATCCCAGACTCTCCCCAGGACGCCCCTACAGTTCCAGGCGCTGCTGCCTTGCACCCGCTTGCTGTTGTTGTATCTTTTCCCCTCTCGCGGCGATTGCTCGGCCAAAATTCACAGTGACCCTACTAATACAGATACTCAAAGGGTCACCAGAGGAAAGGGAAGGTATCTTGTCTAGACGTCTGTCCTACATCTTTCAAGTCCCTAAAGCCATCCGCTGCGGCTAGTAAAACCTCTCACCTCCTGTTGTTTTTTTCTGGCTGTCGTGCCTCGACGAACTAAGCCCACACAGATTTCCATCTCGCTCTCTTTTTCCTCCTCAGCACCTCTTACAGAGAGAATTGCCTCTGATCGCTCAGTTTTGTACCAGTCATTTCCATAAAAAGTAATCGAACGCGGCTGAAGAGATGGCTCAGCGGTTAAGAGCAACGGCTGCTCTTCCAGAGGTCCTGAGTCAATTCCCAGCAACCACAGGATGGCTCACAACCTTCTGCAATGGAAGCTGATTCCCTCTTTTAGTGTGTGTGAAGACTCATATATACATTAAGTAGATAAACAATTTTTTAAAGAGTAATTGAACATTGTGCTTGCCACTTATGGTGTTGTTCCTGCTAGCCCTATTTTGTTATCCCTGCCAAATTCCTGACAGGGACATAGTTATTCCTTACTGACAGCTGTGGACATGTGTTAGTATTGCCCCAACAGAGAGGCATCTGAGATTCAAACCCAAACTAGAATAGACCCTTAGCCAAGAATCCACCTTGGAATATGTCAAAAGACGATATTGCACTTGCTTCCCGATTTTGGCGTCAGGCAACACTTCGTTCCATAAAATAGGATGCACATTTGCATGAGCTGCTGAGGTGAACTGCACAGACAGGAAATCTGGGGAGAGGAAAAACAAGAAACTCAAAGGGTGTTGTATTAGTTGCTTCAAAGCAAAGGAGATTAGTCACCATAGTGGCTAAAGCTGGCTGGTTTGGGAATTTGGCAGTTATCTCTGTCACCTGGTTTCTCAGATGGTTAAATAACCTAGTTCCGGCTTGGTAAAAATGTGAATTAGGTCTGCTGGGGCTAGTGCAAAGGCTCAATTCAAAACAACCATGTATCGTATAGCACTGGAGCAGCAAAGCCTTAGGCTCGGACCACTCGTAGAGCTGAGATAGAGCACTTGCCTAGCATACATGTGGCCCTCACTTTATTACCCACACTTGCGGGGGTGGGGGGAAAACGGTGACAGACTTTAGCTCATTTTTCGATTATTTTTGATTAAGTTTAACTATTCAAATATTCACTTGTACAAACCAAGGTCTGTGCAGACAGCGATACAGTGCTGAACAAGAAAAAGACTCTACCTAAAGGAGCTCACATTCCTGAAAAAGCCAGAGATGGACGTTCTAGAATAAATGTATAAAAGACAGAGCCGGGCATTGTAGTGCAGGCTTTTAATCCCAGCACCCTTTTGGGAGGCAGAGGCAGGCAGATCTCGTGAGTTTGAGGCTATCCTGGTCCACCTAGCAAGTTCCAGGCCAGTGAGGGTTACACAGTGAGACCCTGTCTCCAAAACAAACAAGGAAAACAGTATGCTAGGTAAGTGAGGAAAAGCAACCAATAACATAAGAACTCACTCAGAACGAGGCATGGAATAGAAAATACATCTCCAAGAGCCCTTGGTCGCGGGCGCAAAAAAAGAAAAAGAAAAAAAAAGAAAAAGTCAGCCTTATTCACCACGCCCTCTTCCCCCAGTTCTTGTCTAAATCCCAATCTAGAACATTCTTGGGTTGACAGAATTTAGAGTCTTGGATTCTAAGCTTGTCTTAGCCCTCTCCGAACTTCAGTATATGGAGAGGTTGAACTAGGAAGAATCCCTAAGGTCGGCTCAAACTCTGACGCTCTAGGATTCTATGAATAGGGTCAAAGTGAACTGGGACCAGCGACTGCGTCCCCGTCCTAGCAACAGTAGCTAGATGTGGGCCACCTTCTGGCAACCAGTGGAAACCCCTCCCGGACTCCCGGAGGTCTTCTTGGTATCCCGTGATGCATAGCGACTCCGCCTCGCTAGAAGACACGCTCTGGCCTCGCTGGTCAAGATCAAGCTTTCAGACCCAGCCGGGAGAGCGCGCTTCGTTCCTATAGCAACGGCGCCCGATCCACGTGCCTACGGTGAACGTCAGGGCCAAATTAGGTTCGCCGAGTGTGCAGCCTAAACCCGGTCCATGCGCGCATTCTAGGCGCGTTGTCTTTAAGTGACACGTGACTGCCCCGGGCCTGGGCCCCGCCTCTTTCCCCTCCCCAGGTGCTCTGGTGTGGACTGGAAGCGCCGGCCCCGGCGGATTCACCGGAGCACGGACGCTGCGGCCGGTAGGGCCGGTGCCCTTTCCCGGTAACTCCTTCCCGGCGTGACGCGCGAACGCGGCGGGGCCCTGCAGGCTGGGGTTCTCCCGTCAGATCCTCCGCGACCTCAGCCCGCGCTGGGCCCGGGGGGACCCGGGAGCCGACTGGAACCGGGGCGGCGGGGGAGGGGGCCGCCTCCCGGAAGGTCGCGACCCGGGCGGGCGCTGGAGTCCAGACTTTGTCCTGGGGAGCTTCAGCCGCCTGTGCCTGGGGACGCCGAGGGCTACCTGTTGGCCAGCGCGTCCCCTGTCCTGTGGCCAACCCCCTGGAGCTGGGGAACGTCAGCCAAAAAAAAAGTCCCCACCTCACCCACTCTGCGGGGCTGACACTTCACCCCCATCCTGCTTGTGGATTCTGCTTAATAAACCCCTTACCCACTTTACTCTACCCCACCCCCGCCCATGAAGATCCTGCTAGGTGCTGGTGTTCAGTCATTCCCTGTCAACCAGAACACAGGTTTTACAATGGTGGTGGACAATCTGTCCCCTCCCCCAATCTGATCCCCAATCTGGGTGAGTTTAGCCACTCAGAACAGGTTGTCTTAAAAGAGAAACTACTGGCTAGCTTGTGGATTTTACTTAACAGTTCTAAACAGTGGTCAACTCTGTCTTTAAAAACTCTCAAGCAGGGTTTATGTTTTGCTCTTGTCAAGATCCACCCCCCTGAGTGAGGTGTCAGCCACTGAACCTTTCTTAACACTGTAAAGTCAAGATAAATGGGACCCATGAAAATAGTGTATGATATAGATCATAGCCCCCTGTGTCAGTGTGTCTGTCCATGCTATCTCCTTATCATCCAGCCGTGATTATTCCAAAACCTACAGTGAGGTCAGCCCTCTCAACTGAGTTGTAGTTAAAACATTTTAAAGCTGTGCCTATTCTTCGAATCTTTTCTCTTTAGATGGAAAACTAAATTCTTTCCTAACCACTCTTTTATTTCCGAAGTTTCCATGGTCAATAACCAAATTGCTAACTGGATTAAAGAACAGCTTCCCATTTTGTTTGAATGAAGGTGATAATAGTAATAATCATAGCAGGCTTCTGAATATTACTGCACTGTTATTTTTTTTAAAGCGTTTTACTTTGATGTTTATTTAGTGCCTGGAAATGCCACAGTGATCCCAGAATGTAATTTAGTACATGATGAATCATGATAAATTTGTAAATTAATTTGACACATTCTCAGCAACTCTGAAGCCAATTATTTTAAGTTTACTATTATGATAGATGAAACCGTGCATTTGAGATGTCATAATCCTGGATATCCTAAATTCTTGGAGTCACACTTTCTTCAGAGCATTTGTTTTCAGTCATTTTAAAAGGACTTTTATAATCTATTATGACTTGTCTTTTTTAATTTATAATAGTTCTTTCGTGTAATATTCAAAAATAGTGATCTGTTGTTGTTAAGATAGGGTCAACTAGATTGACACATTCCCTTTTTTAGAAATCTTCTGCTTAGATTTCATCTGAACATCTTAATCCCTACTTAAAAAAGCTTGACCGTCCAGGTCTCTTGCACTTAAAACTGCCTCTTAATCATTTCAGCTCTGGGAAGGAAGAGAGATGGAACTGAAAAGGTTGAGCATCTCCTGGCAATTCTTGATAGTTCTGGTTCTGACCCTGCAAAGCCTGTCTGCGTTGGATTTGGACCCGTACAGAGTCCTAGGGGTCAGCCGCACAGCCAGTCAGGCTGACATTAAAAAGGCGTATAAGAAGCTCGCTCGGGAATGGTAGGTGAAAGCAAGAACGGAAGTCTAATGTCCACTAAGCAGTCAGCGGGTGCCTGCCGCCTCCGTGAGGATAACTTGTCTGTTTCTGTGTTGCATGTAGACTAGAGTATTGAGGGCCAGCTAATGGCCCATGTTCCATCCAAAGTCTGTGTTTACTTTGACATACAATTCTTCAGGAATACTACAGCTTAGAGCATTCTCATAGATACTATTAGGACATTTGATGATAAAGTAAGAAGCATCTTAAATTAAAAAAAAAAAAAAAAACAAAGTGCACATGGTACCCTACACTTGTGATCCTAGCTCTTCAGAAGTGGAGGCAGGGGGCTCACCCTTAGTTGAGGTCTGTCTGGGCTTTGTGGCAAGTTCCAGGCCCATTAGAATAGCATTTCTCAAACTGTGAGTGGCCACCCCTCTGGGAATTAAACAACCCTCTTTCAGGGGTCACCTAAGACCATCAGAAAACAGATATTTACCTTACAATTGGTAACAGTAGCCAAAGTACACAAAGTAGCAACAAAAGTAAGATGATGGTTGGGGGGCGGTGTCACACCATGAGGAGCTGTATTCAAGGATCACAGGTAGGAAGATTGAGAACCACTGGCCAGAGCAAAGAAGGAAGCCAGGTCATCAGCAGTAATGAGCCTCACCTGGGTGTTACGTAGAGGATTTCTGGCTTTTAAGCATTTTTTCTTTTGTGTGTGTGTGAGTGTGTGTGTGTAGCGGGGAGCTTCTCTGTGTAGCTCTGGCTGTTTTGGAACTCACTTCGTAGACCATACAAGCCTTGAACTCAGAGATTTGCCTGGCTCTGCTTCCCGAGTGCTGAGATGAAAGGTGTGTGCTGCCACCACCCAGCTTTTTTGTTTGGGGTTTGGGGTCTTGTTGGTTTTCTTTTAGTTACGTGTCTATCTCAAAAGACACTGCTGAGTATGCTGGAGATGGCGTTGTGGGGAGTTGGGAGTTGCCTGATGTGGGTACTGGAACTAAACCTTGGTGCTCTGGAAGAGTAGCAAGTGCTCTTAACCACTGAGCCATCTCTCCAGCCCCTAGGAGGCAATTCTTCATGGGTATAAATGCAACAGGGAACATACAGTTCTATTCTCTAAATCTCTATGCCTTAAAATGTTTAGATATGTACTTTTGGCCTCCAATTTTAAGAGATTCAAGGAGCGAGTATATTACTTTTAAAAACATCTCAAGAGAATTACCAGAACTTTTTGAGACAAAAGTCTTAGTGTGTAGCCCTGCCTGGCCTGGAACTCACTATGTAGATCAGACTAGCCCTGAACTCACAGAGATCCCCCTGCCCCTCGGGTGCTAGGTGTGCTCATGAGAGCAATCATAACTTCACGGGAAGCAGGAAGTGGTAAACTTACTTGGGGCAAACTTCTCCCAGACAGCTTCAGCCAAAGAAGGACAGACTTTAAGTAGCTGCAGAGGGAGTAGCAGCAGGACCACTATTGAATACCTACCACATGGTCACCTCCAGGTTCTTTGTGTCTCATTGTACCGGTTTGACTAGCCCTTGAAAGAGATGCTTCGGCCTGGTTTACTAATGGGAAGTCAAATTGCAGAGTTGGCAACCTGCATTGCCCCTCGTGCCCACAGTTTGTTCCCGCACCATCAGTTGGTTTCTGTTGGCACTTGACTTTGCAATCACTTTCCCATCTACACATGAGTAAAACCGAACCGGTTAGTGGTCTGGGAAGTAGTGTCAAGTTGGGCAGCCACAAAACTGCCTTACACAAAGAATCTGTAAGCTTGCATGGCTCTGGCTGACAATATTTTTTTCCTCGATGAGCAGATTTAGCTTGATTTTAAACTAATTGCAGTGAAGGTAAAAAGTATAAAGAATGTTAATGAATATTTGAGGCAATATTCGTATCCTGAGGAATCTAGAATTAGATGCTGAAAAACACCATGTCGAATAATGCATGGCCTCTTTCCAGCAATTCTCTGCCAAATTGGCTTTCAGTAATATTTCAGGTCCCTGCCTCTCTGTACTTAAAGCAAAAGGACAATCTGTGGTTGGTTCATAAATAACAGCCTTCTTTGGACAAGGTATCTAGAATGGGAGCTTAAGGATGTGGGCCTCCTGCAGTGGGCACTTGTGACCTCTATGTCTCAAGTTTTAAGAGACGTTCGGCTGTTGGCTAAATGCCCTTGTCTTCCTGTTGGAGCCTCGTAGCGTAATTCATAACCGTATAAATGAACAGTGTTGGCTTTGTGCATTGAGTTCGTGTTCACCTGCCTGTTTGTACCTTCTTCCTGGTTTCTACTGTTTTGGCCCAGGCAGTGTTTTCTCACTTGCTTCAGTCTGTGTCCCCTCTGCATGGTTTCATGGTAACATTGAAAGTGACATTAGAGCCCCACTTGACTTCCAGACTGAGGCAGAGCAGGGACTTGGACCGTATTCTGTCAGGTGCTTTCCTGAGTGAAACCATGTGATATGGCTATTTTTTTTCTGTCAGGAAATCTATATTTCTCACTGATAAATTACATCCTATCATGGATTTGCCATCAGTGTTAGCAGAGTACCAGGGCCTGCTAGGAGAAGCAGACTGGGTAAGGTGGTTTACTGCCAAAGCACATCAGTCCTGCTCACTCTTAGCTGAAAAAAATCACCTCTTTGCATCTTCAGTTTTATTTCTTTAGAGGTCACACCATAGTCAGTTGAGCCCATACACAGTACTTTCTTCACTTTGAAGTGGAAAGTTGCAGCTCGTGAATCCAGATCGTTCCCTGGACACAGCATGATGGTCCTCACCTAGAGCTGAACTTCTCTTCTCCTGGTACTTGCAACTTGGAGAGCCTCCTTGTCAGCTCAGACTGTTGATACCTCCTGAGTTCTCAGCTAATCTGTTCTACCTAGCTGCCACTGCCTTGGTCTCCTGTGATGTCCCTCCTCCCTCCCTGCTAAATCATCCTCTGCAGGTGTGCACGCCGTAGCCACTCATCCTCTAACCTGAGTTTGAATGGTAAAGGCTCTTATTTTAGTCAGTCAGAAGCCCACTTTGGGCCGCCATCCCTTTCCTTGAGTCCTGTTGTATTTGGTGTGTATGCCTACCTGACATTTGTTTTTACCCTTACTGACATTTATGGCAAGGACTCAGTGGTTAAGGGCAGGTGGTAGGTATCCAGTTCAAGTCATTTGAAGTTCCTTGTTTGGGGATAAAACCCACTCAGACATCCCTGCTTCGATGAGTTTAGTGACGGGTAGACTTTTTTTTTTTTTTTATTTCAGTGTGTATTTAGTGTGTTGTCTGTCTTCTATGTTTCCCTGTGAATTGTTTTTCTTCCCAGAGTGTTTGCTAGAAGAAATTTCATAAGGTTAGCATAAGTGATTATATGAAGTGTGAGTGGGGGGAGGCTCGGTGGCGTACACCTTTAGTCCCAGTACTCTGGGGACAGAAGCAGGTGGATCTCTGTGAGTTTGAGGCCAGCTTCATCCACAAAGAGAGTTTCAGGACGTCCAGGGCTACACAGGACCTGCCTCAAAAGAACAGCAAAGAATAAATGTGGCTGGGCCTGGTAAAACAGGCCTGTGAAACCCAGCTCTCACAATGCCGAGGCAGGAGGATAAAGAGTTTGAAGCTAGCCTCAGCTATATACTGAGCTTCTGTGTCAGACAGTCACAGTCTCTTCATACCATGACCCTTGAAAGTCTTTGTGGAAATCTGCTTTTAATCTTAGGGGGCAGCAAGGAAGCAAACGGGGTTCATCCCTGCTCTCCAGAAACTTCCAGAACTGCCAGTGGGAGAAGGTGTAGACCTGTAGTTCCACACTTTGAGGTAGAAGCAGGAAGCTCTGGAGTTTAAAGCCAGCCCTGAGTACCTGAGACCCAGTCTCAAAAAACGAGGTTTTAGTTTCCAAAGATAACATGACTATAAACATGAAAAAATGTAGAATAAAATGCTTCCTGTGGAAACAGCAAGGGCCAACTAGTTGTGAGACTAGCTAAAATAACCTTGCACGGACTCTCAGCTTACGCACAGCCTTGAAATCGTTACCCACATGTAGGGAAAAGTAGCCAGTCAGAGGCAGAGTGGAGTCAGTGGGGCAGGGGCAGAAACTGGGTTCTGATCTGAGAGTGAGCAGCAGGCATGAGACATGTGTCCATTACCTCATGATGCAGCTTTGCCTACACCCACTGCCTGCGTTCAGGAAAACAAAACAACCTGACACCGGGAGGGAGCACTCCTGCCCAGGGACAGCATGAATAACTGATTTAGCCTTGAGCCAGATTGAGTCATGCTTAGAAGGATGATGAAGACGCACATGTGTCACCCCTCCTCAGTAGGATGCTAAGGCGTTCTCTGATGCTTGGACGTGTGCCCAGCTGGAGCATCTTGACAGGAGATGGCCTGTGTTGCAGTTCAGTTTTGTTTTATAGTCGTGTGAAGCAACTGATCGTTTATACCACTTATTTTGGGAAACAGTCCTAACCAAACAGCCTTCTCTTCACTTCTGATGTTGAGAGCTATGTGTTTAAGGTTATAAAATAAAAAATGTATATAACAAAATCTTCTCACTGCCTTCCGTCTGTGTTTCAGGCATCCTGACAAAAACAAAGACCCTGGAGCAGAGGACAAGTTCATTCAGATCAGCAAGGCTTATGAGGTACCGTGCCAGCCACTTCAGTACCTCCATTAGCTCCTAGAAAATGGGATGGAGGGGCTGGGAGATAGCTCAGCACCTCAGCCATTCAAGCAGGAGATGCACTGCTCAGATCTGCAGAACCCACACAAATGCCACCTACAACACCAGTGCTCACAAGACTGAGAAAGTCCTCCCAGGTCACACTGCCTAGCTAGGCCAGCCTTATCTGAGAGCTCCCAGTGAAGTTGAGGGACTCTGTCTCAAAGAATAAGGTGGAGGGTGACTGAGCCAACTTGGCCTCAGGCCTCCACAGACTGTGAGCTCACACACATACAAACAGAAATACAGATGCATACACAAAGCAAAAGAAAGAGACCTCAGGCCAGATTTGATGAGCTCTGTATCATCGCCCCAGCAGAGCATCCTCCACAGGCACCCCCAGTTTTCTCATAATGTTAGAGAAAATATCTCTGCTCCCTCCAACATGTGCAAGTGCCTGAAGTAGGTGGAGCTCCTGGAAAACCCAGCCCACTCTGAGTGCTTCAATAAGAACTTCAAACTTACCCAGACAGATGTCGGTTCTGACTGTAGAGACTCAGGTAAAAGAATGTCACAGCAATTTGCCTGGTTACACAAGGTTACCAATAACTAAAACACAAGATTTTTGCTAAGTCTCTCCAACATGTCAGCTTAAGTAGCACGGCCTAGAATACACATAAGCAGCGGGGCCCTGGCTGCCTGATTTGTTAGGGAAATGGGTTTTGGCAGACAGTGACTCATCACCCTAAAAAGATTATTGAATTTTAGTCTTCAAAGCTAGATTTCAATAAAGCAGAGTCGGTGGTGAGATGGCTCACTGGGCAAGGGCACCTGCTAACCAGCCCAAAGATGGAAGGAGAGAACTGACTCCTACAAGGTGTCCTGTGACCTCCACACCTGTTCTGGCACACATGAAACAAACATAAAAGTGAAGCTGACATCAGCTCATGCATAAGACCCTAAACTACACGTTGGTTACTTTTTGATGTTCATTGTTACCATACCTTGGTCCAAATGATTCTAACTCCAGTGGTGTGACCATGGTCATGTTCTATGGTAGATCCTGGTGATGTCATATGTAAGGTCCTCTCTGGTGTTTACTGGGATGGTTGACAGCTTTAACATCAACATAAGGGTGAAGATCTAACCAAATGAGCTCTGGGAGTTTTAATGTTTCTGTTAGAGGGTTTGAGATGAACTTATTCACTCTGTGTCTGTGTGAATTTTCTGGGCTTACATAGGCCACAGCATTCATGTAGAGGTCAGAGGAAAACTTGCAAGAGTTGGCTCTCTCCTGCCATGTGGATTCTAGGAATGGTCAGATCAAAGTCAGTCTCTCCTTTCCTTCTTCCCCACACCTCCAACCTTGCTGGAGGTTGAACCTAGCATCCCTACTACACGTTTCTGAGAAAGGTACTTCCATCTTTCAGGTTGCTTACAGGAAATCCATTTGGGGCTGGGGTGTGGCTCGGTGGTAAGGGTTTGCCAAGTGTGCACAAGGCCTGGCTTCAGTCCTCAGTCCTGAAAGAAGAGATTGAGGAAGGAGTTTCCTTCGGTAAGCCACTACCTTGCCCTTTGGACTCCTTCTCTTCTTCTTCCTTTCAGATTCTGTCCAATGAGGAAAAGAGGACAAACTATGACCACTATGGTGATGCGGGTGAGAACCAGGGCTACCAGAAGCAGCAGCGCGAGTACCGCTTCCGCCATTTCCACGAGAACTTCTACTTTGATGAGTCCTTTTTTCACTTCCCTTTTAATTCGGAGCGGCGGGACTCGATCGATGAGAAGTACTTGTTGCACTTTTCACACTATGTGAATGAAGTGGTTCCCGACAGCTTCAAAAAACCTTACCTCATTAAGGTCACGTCGGATTGGTGCTTCAGCTGTGTCCACATTGAGCCTGTCTGGAAAGAAGTGGTCCAGGAACTGGAAGGACTGGGTAAGGCGTTTCCATTAGGACACATTTAGACAGAAGGTGACCCTTTCTTTCTTTTTAAGATTTATGTGTTTTATGTATATGAGTGTTCACTCACATGTATGTACACACGCTGCATTGCAAGCAGTGCCCATGGAGACCAGAAGAGGGCACTAGAGCTCAAGGACTGGCGTTGGAGGTTCTGGTCTGCTCTATGGGCTCCGGGAGCTGAGCCCAGGTCTTCCTTAAGAGCAGCAAATGCTCTTTCAACCACAGAGGCACCTCTCCAGCCTGTGATGGGGCACTGCAGAAAGGGAGCAATCCATGTGTTTCCTTTTCCCAAGTCCATAGGGATTGATTTTCAAGGGGTGTTTATGGAGGGAAGAGGTAAATTAAGCTACCTTTTCTTGCCTTTTTAAATATATATGAGCATTTTGCCTATATGTCTGTCTGTACACCATTCAGGTCAGAAGAGGGTATAGGATCCCCTGGAACTGGAGTTACAGATAATCGTGAGCTCCATGTGGGTCTTGGGAATCAAACCCAGATCCTCTGCAAGAGCAAGAAATGCTTTTACCCACTGAGCCGTCTCTCCAGACTCTACTTTTTCAAAAGCATATACCAGTTTTACTGGCTCTTTTCTAAGTTCTCTGAAAAAAGTAGACTTCTGGAAATGGTTGGGCCATTTGTTCCAAATATATCTTTGGTGTGCTATGCAGAACACGAGGGTACTCGGCTTTAGCCAAATACGTCCCTGAACCTAGATACAGATGCTCTTGGAAGAAGTTCCAGTCGGTGTAGCAAAGGCAATAGGAAGCTGTTACTCTCGGTGTATAATGCTCAAGGGGAGTGGAGATGAGGCGGAAGTCACTGACATCATAGTCTCTTGGTATGAAGCATACCTATGTCTTAGTGTGCAGGGAAAATGATCTGGGAGCAGTACGATGTGAACCGCTGCACTTTAGGACCAAGGGCCACACCACATCTCATAGCTTACTTTTTATGTTGCACATATGTATGCATGTGAGCACACAGCCAGCACACATGGGGGTCAGAGGTTGACTTTGTTCTCTTCTTCCACCTGTGTTTTCTGGGCATGAAACTCTGATCATCAGGTTGGCAGCAAAAGTCAGAAAGGTGTGAACACAGAGGAGGTACCACAAGGAAAGAGATGCAGCAGTCACCAGGAGCTGGAAAGGGTTTAGATGGCCTTTCCCTGCAGCTGACAAAGGAAACCAGCCCTGTTGACACCATGACTCAGCCCAGGATAAGGACTGGACTCCTTGTCTCTGGACCTTTAAGATGAGATGTTGGCATGGTGTGTAGTGATCTATTACCATAGCCAAAGAACCCATCACTCCTGTCAGAAGGAACCTGAGTTCAGGGATAAAGGAGGGTCATGAAGGACTCCCTGGGACCAGTGGGATGAGAGTCTGAGAGACCACAAACTGCTGGTTGGAAAGGAGGGGAATTTGAACTCAGGCCTTGATTGTCTCCTGTCTCTGTTTTTGTGATTTTTTTTTTTTTTTTTTTTTTTTTTTTTTTTTTTTTTTTTTGTAGTAATGAAACAAGATTTGTCTGTGTAGCCCTGGGCTGTCCTGAAACTTGCTATCTAGATCAGACTGGCCTCAGACTCACAGAAATCTGCCTGCTTCTGCCTCCCAAGTACTAGGATGAAAGTGTGTGCTACCACACCCAGCAAAGCTGTCCTTTATCTCCAAATTTATTCTATAGGATACTCATGGAGATGCATGTGTGTATACATACACCAACAACTACATAACAATATGTGGAAAGCTTTAAAGAAAGACCTCTAGCATTCTCATGTACACCTCACAGTATACATATCTGGGTGCCATGACATATGCCATGATGGAGTGCAGAGGCAGGTGGGTCCCAAGGCTGGCTGGCTATCCAGTCAGCAGGTTCTAAGCCAAGAGAGGAACACTGACTCCAAAACTAAGATGCATGGCACCTGATGAATGGCATAGGGTTGACCTCTGCCCTCCATATGCACACACACACACACACAGAAGTAGAGTGTTAAAGTATCAAATCTGCACAGCTTTATTGTGTAAGAAGAATTGGTTAGCTGGGTGGTGGTGGTTCACACCTTTAATCCAGGCACACAGGAGACAGAGGCAGACAAAGCTCTGTGAGTTCAAGGCCAGCCTAGTCTACAGAGAGAGTTCCAGGACAGCCAGGGCTGTTACACAGAGAAACACTGTCTTGAGAAAAAAAAAAAAAATGAAAGAAAAAGAAGAAAGAATAAAAATTGGTTAAATAGCCCAATGGCCCACTTTGATTGAGCACCTATTAAGTGCCCAGCTCTATTCTGATGCTGGCAATACACCAGGACTCCTCTCTTCCTTGGAGCCTCCATTCTAGAAGGGGGAGGTCTATAAATACAGAGCAGAAAGGTTTGTATGTGCTGTGCTAGAGGATGAGAAGCAGCCACGGGGTGCTCCTGAGTGGTAGCATGTGCTCAGTGTGCTCACCTTGAATACAGTCCACTGGGACCACTGTGCAAGCAGTAATCTGTGGAAAAACAAGGTGAGCGTCAGGGAATGCAGTACATGGGAGCACAGCTTTAATACGGGCTGAGGTGAGCCTCCCAAGAACTTGATGTCAGTGAAGGTTACACAGGCGCCAGTGGGCCAAGGCCAAGACCCCAAAGCAGGACCATCCTTGCATCGTTCCAGATGACCAAGAATGCTGGGGCTGGAGCAGGCTAAGCAGGAGGAGCAAGAAAGCGGGATAAATAAGAGCAGGGCCACATCAGAGACTGGTTGTCCTTCTTGAAGATCGTGGTTTCATCCCAAGTGGGGTGATCCCTTTAGAAGGAACAATCTGAGGTGCACTCCTGTGTGTGGTTCTGGCTCCTGGGGAGCCATAGGAATGAGGATGAGGGTGTTGGGGGTTATCCTTGGCTACATAGTGAGGTGAGTGCAGGAGGAAGAGGGCTCAGTGGGAAAGCTGCTGCAATGGCATCTTCTGAAGAGAGAAGCAGGAAGCTTGCTGGCAGATTGCATGTGGGTGTGCGGGACAAGAGAGGGGTGGCTGTGTCGTTTGCACGGTGTAATGGGAGGCGTGGAGCTGCCTTTTTTGGAGTGACAAAGGCAGCATTAGAGCTTTCGTGGGAGGAGGCTAGGAGTTCAGTGTCAGGAGCTTGACACTTTCAAGCCTACCAGACACCAAAAAATTCTCCGTGTTGGCTGTCAGTCTTGCGCTCAGGGCAGTAGCTGGCCCTGCAGACATACCAGTTAAAAGAAAGTACAAGAGAGGACTTGGTATTAAGTGAAAATGAAATTTCAGGTGACCCACTTTACCGCGTGTGCCCTTGTGCACAAACACACAAGGGGTGACCATGGAGACTGAGCTAACCACAGAGCCCGACCATACGTGGGCTCTTGAGTGGTGCTAACTGGAGGTGCTCACTTTAACAATGTTTCTTTATTCATTTTGTAGGTGTGTGTGCTTGTGTTTATCATCAAAGCTCGTGTGTGGAGGTCAGAGAATGAGTTTTGGGAATTCTTGTTTCACACCTACTTTTTTTTAATTTTTAAAAATATTTATGGGGCTGGAGAGGTGGCTCAGCAGTTAAGAGCACTGACTGCCCTTCCAAAGGTCCTAAGTTCAATTCCCAGTAACCATATGGTGGCTCCCAACCATCTGTAATGGGATCTGATGATCTCTTCTAGTGTGACTGAGAACAGCTACAGTGTGCTCATATAAAATAAATCAATCTTTAAAAATAAAATATTTATTTATTATATATAAGTATACTGTAGCTTTCTTCAGGCACACCAGAACTCGGGATTTGAACTTGGGACATCTGGAAGAACAGTCAGTGCTCTCAACCACTGAGCCATCTCTCCAGCTCTCACACCTAGTTTTAAGGCAAGGTCTCTCTCAGTTCTGCCATGCTCTGTATGTAAGGCTAGCTGGCCCACGGGTGTCTGGGTGATTCTTTGCCTCCCATCTCTGCACGGAAACACTGAGGTTACAGATGAACACTCGAATCTGAACTCCAGTCTTCAGGCTTGTGTAGCAAGCTTTTTACCCACTGACTAAGCCGTCTGTCTCCTAGTCCCTTCCTGTGCTCGGTAAAGAATTTGTAACCATGCTGACAGTACACACTTTCAGTCCCAGCACTCAGGAGGCAAGGGCAGGTAGATCTCTGTCAGTTTGAGGCCAGCTTGGGCTATATTATAAAATTTCAGGCCAGCCAAGGTTGTAAAGTGAGGTCCTGTCTCAACAAAAAGAAAGTAGAAGAAGAGGAGGAGGAAGAGAAAGAGAAAATAAAAGAAAAAAGTTGTAGTTTTAGAGTTCTTTTAAATTATAATTCTTTATGTGGATGGGTATTTTTGTTTGAGACAGGTTGTGATGTTTTGAGTAAGAATACCACCCATAGGCTTATAGATACTTGAATGCTTAGTCATGAGAGTATCGTACGTGAAAACGGCTAAGAGGTACGGCCTTGTTAGAGTAGGTGTGGTTTTGTTGGAGGAAGTCTGTTACTGGGGTGTGGAGGTCTCAGAAGCCCAAGCCAGGCCCAGTGGCTCTCTCTTCCTGCTGCCTCCAGACTCAAATATAAAACTCTCAGCCACTTCCCAGCATTACTTCTGTCTGCTGCTGCCATGAGCCTGCGGTGATCACTGTGGACTAACCTGAAACTGTAAGCCAGCCTTGATTGAATCCTTTCTTTCATAAGAGTTGCTGTGGTCTCTTCATAGCAGTAGGACAGTGACTAAGACAGAGTTTCTCTCTGTAGCCTTGATTGGCACGGAACTTGCTATGTAGACCCGGATGGCCTCAAACTTGTGGAGCTCTACCTACCTCTGCCTCCTAGTTCTGGGATTAAAGGTTTGTGCCATCGTGCCTCGTCCTGAGGTACAGCTCTGCACCACGTATCTGCCTGGTTCCTGCGAAGGCCGGAGAGGATGGATGTCTGAGCCTCCAGAAATGGAGTTAGTTATAGATACCTGTGTGTCCCAGTGGAGCCAGTGCTCTTAACTCCTAACCATCTCTCCAGCCCCCAACATTGTATTTGATTTTATTTTATTGTGTGTTGTTGTTTATAGGGTTGTTGGACGGGATACACATACAACAGCAAGCATGTGTAGGTCAGCAGACAGCTCTGTAGAGCTGACTCTCTTCTTCCACATCTCCATGAAATCCAGGGGTCAAAGCCAGTGATCCATCCTGTACAGCAAGCACATTTACTCACTGAGCCATCTCCTGAGTCCAACATTTGTATCTCTCAGTATGTCAGTAAAGTATTATAAGTCTATAAGGGAGATGTGTTCTCGAGGGTGAGACAAGTCTTTCTCACCCTTGATGTGTGTTGAAAAGTCATAGGCCATGGTGCTGGTAGGCTTTGGTCACTGAGGCATTGGCCTCTTGGTTATTCATACATGTTTGTTTATGGGCAGGAACACGGTGTACAGGTTGCTCTCTTCTTGCATTTACTGTGTGTATGTGTATGTGTGTGTGTGTGTGTGTACACCAAGAAAGTGTACAAAGGTCAGTAGACAACCTGTCAGAGTCGGTTTTCTCTTTTATATCTTGAGAGTTCCAGGGATGGACCTCAGGGTTAACAGCAGCTCCTTTACCCACCATACCCTCTCTCTGGCCCTCTTTTTTATTCTTCATGACCTGCTCTCAAAATTAGGAATTATGGGCTTAAGAGATAATTAGGTTTGCAAATATTTATAAATATTACCAAGTTACTCCATAGAAAAACTGGCCAGTTTAGAATTCTAACAGTACAAGACAGCTAAGCAAGCTATTAGAAAAAAAATAAAAATTCATTCCAACCAGCTGGGTTTCATTTTCCACTTCAGAAGAGGCTTCATGGAACTCTTCCATGCTTTGCAGGTGTGGGGATTGGTGTTGTCCATGCTGGGTACGAAAGACGCCTGGCCCATCACCTGGGAGCACACAGCACCCCCTCCATCCTAGGGATCATCAACGGGAAGATCTCCTTCTTTCACAACGCAGTGGTTCACGAGAACCTACGGCAGTTTGTGGAGAGTCTTCTTCCAGGAAACTTGGTGGAGAAGGTGAGTGTCCCCTGAGATTGGGGCTGCCAACTGGAACCTCCCAGTCTTTGCTCTGAGCAGCCAAGACACTACCATTTCAGTACACCAAGTAATGCAAGAAGCCTGAGGACACTGGCGACTGAGGCAGGATAGAGCTGGAAAGAGCTCACTGCCATTAAGAACCAATCACAGGTTTTAGACATCACAGGAACCTGATCTGAAGCCACAGTCCTAGTTCCTAAACAACAACGAAGTTAGATCACACGATAGAATTTATGACTCATGCATTTGTTCATATGTATTGGTTTGTCCTGTGAAAATATGAAAATCGGGCTGGAGAGATGGTTCAGTGGTTAAGAGCACTGACTGACCTCTTCCAGAGGTCCTGAGTTCAATTTCCAGCAACCACATGATGGCTCACAACCATCTATAATGGGATCCAATACCCTCTTCTGGTGTGTCTGAAGACAACAACAGTGTGCTCACATACATAAAATAAATAAATACTTAAAAAAGAAGAAAGTATGAAAATCAGATTACATTGAGAAAAATTAATTACATTTAGATTTTACATTTTTAAGTATATATGAAGTATGTATAATCATATCTACCAAACCCACCAGATTCATTAAACAGGTATTATTTTTGGAACTTTAAGAGCTTAGTGAGAAGCGGCCATGATGGCGCACCCCTTGCATCCCAGCACTCAGGAGGCAGAAGAAAGTGGATCTCTGTGAGTTTGAAGTTAGCCAGGACCATGTGGAGAGAGTTTGTCTTAAAAACAGCACGACAAGTAAAAGCTCATTGAGGCTGGAGAGCTGGCTCAGCAGGTAAAGATGCTTGCTGCCAAGCTTGACAACCTGAGTGTGACGAGAGCCAGCTCCTGAGAGTTGTCCTCTGACCCACACCTGCACACATAGCTCATACCTATACATGTACACCAAACAAATGATGTAGTGTTGTTGTTGTTGAAGACTCAGGTCCTCTTGGATAAGAGCAGCACACACCCTTACCCACGGCACCTGTCTAACCCGACTTAGACCATGTTTACAGAGCAAGTGCTACATGGCTTCTAGTCAGTAATTCTTTCACACAGGATGATAATTTTAATCTGTCAGCATTTATAAACCGATGACATGTGTGTCACCATTCTTCTAATGGCTTTGTCAAAATAAGACAGATTATAGGCCAAGGCCAGCAGACAGATCTCAGTAAGTGCAAGGCCCGCCTGGTCTGCTTAGCAAGTTCTAGTCCAGCCAGGACTAAATAGACCCTTTCTCAAAAAAGGCAAAAATATTAATTGTCTGCATTTTTGGTTTTTACAAACAACCTCTTTATATTACTTAACTTATCTCCTGACAGAAGTATAAGAGTTGTTGAGAATTAAATATTGTGGTTGAAGAGACACCTCAGCAGTTAAGAACACTGGCTACTCTTCCAGAAGGCCTGGAAGTTTCCAGCACCTATATGGCAGCTCACAACCATCATAGCTCTGGTTCCAGGGAATTTAATACCTTCTTCTGACCTTTGTGAGCACCTGTCATATGTGTAGTGCACATACATACATACATATAAGCAAAACATTCATGCACAAAATAAAAATGAATAAAGTGTTCTTTAAAATTATATTTTGCAACTAACCTTCTATTTCCAACTTAAGGTCACAAATAAAAATTATGTGCGCTTCCTCTCTGGCTGGCAGCAGGAGAATAAGCCGCGCGCTCTCCTGTTCGGCCAGACACCGGCAGCACCGCTGCTCTACAAGGTAACGCATGTGTGGAGTGGTTTCCATTTTCCTGGTGGGGTGCCAGCTCTGCGTCAGAGCCCATGACCTGTTTGTCTTTTGTATGATTACATATATGAGCATCTTTGATTTAAAAATCCCAAATCAGAAAACTTCTGACCATGAGTGCCTCACCACATCAGGGAATTCCACCCCTGACCTCATGTGACAGGTCACAGTCGAGACATAGAATCCCTGAAATGGACACTATCACGTTTACACTGTGTGTATGAGGTGCATGTGAAACATACAGATTTTATGTTTAAATTTGGTCCTGTCCCCAAGAGTATTTCATTATGGATATGCTAAGATTCCAAATTCTGGAAAAGGCTGAACCATTCTGGTTGCAATGTTTCAGAAAAGGCTACTCTGCCTGGGCTGGAATAGACATGGACATACACACACACACACACAGAGACACACATGGACCCAGGCAAAATTTCTTGATAATGTTTTATCTCTTGAGAAAATTAGATGTGTTTGCCCTTGCTCAGTTTTTATGCCATTAGAATTCCTGGAGCAGATGTTTGAGGGTAAGCCAGACTCACGGGGCTCCATAAGATGACAGTGTATCCCAGCCACTGACATTAGTGGGTCCCACTTGGTCCGTAAGCTGGAGGCCAAGCTGTCCATCTCACTTCCTCCCTCCTGTCTCCCTCGAAGTTGACAGCCTTCGCATACAGAGATTATGTGTCATTTGGATATGTGTACCTGGGCGTGAGAGGTGTGGAAGAGATGACCAAGCAGTACAACATCAACATCTATGCCCCCACCATGCTGATCTTCAAAGAGCACATCAACAAGCCTGCTGATGTGATCCAGGTATGGGAGTCACCTCAGGCCAACACGCTCTGTTTTTTACCCCAGCCTTCACAGAAATAAGCAGCAGCGCTGAACTAGAAATAAAGCTCTGGAAGGGTCAGGAGCTCAGCTACACTCGAGTCTGTGGTTAGCCTAAACTGCACTAAGACTTTTTCTCTAATGATGAAGAAGGAAAGATAGGGAGGGACCAAGATGACTCAGTGGGTGAAAGTACTTGCTACCTAGTCTGACCCTTGACCTTTGACCCCTGATCCCTGAGTTCCATTTCTGGAACCCACGTGAAAGAAGGAGAAAACCAACTGCTAAGGGTCATTCTTGTCCTGAGTGTGCTCAGGCACACACATGTACACTCATGAATGAGAGAGAGAGGGAGGGAGGGAGAGAGAGAGAGAGAGAGAGAGAGAGAATTGATCAAAACAGCTGAATAAAGGGAGAAACTCACTTAGCATTTCTTCTTACTGATGTACTAAATTTTGTTGATTTGTTTTTATCTGACACAATAGTGTTTTGCTTACAAAACAAAATAGCCTCAGATGTACATGCCTGGAATTCTAGTACTCTCAAGGCCAAAGCAGGAGAATCTGGGTTTGAGAGAAGAGTTATTTGTTGACTTTTGGGTTTTTTTTTTTTTTTTTTTTTTTAGACAAGGTCTCATTCGATATATAAACTAGGCTGACCAGAAACTCCCAGAGATCTGCCTGCCTCTGCCTCCTCAGTGCTGGGATTAAAGGTGTGCACCACCATGCCCACTAGCCCCTGACTCTTAAGTGAGACTACTATACGTTTTATTAAGTGGCTTACTTGGGGGCTGGAGAGATGGCTCAGCAGTTAAAAAACATGTACTGCTCTTCCAGAGGACTCAAAGTTCCGAGTTCAGTTCCTGACACATATGTTGGGCAGCTCACAACCACCTACAACTCCAGTTCCAGGGGATCTGACAATCTTTTCTGGACCTCGAGGTTGCCTATACTTCCCTACGCATACATACAATCACATACACATAATTTTTTATAAATAAAAATAATATATTTTATAAACATTTCATTGTCTTACTGCTGGGTAGTGAATATTGTATTTCCTGGGATGTCCATAGGTAGGCTGTACCCTACAGTTGTTCACTCAAGGGAGGAAAGCTAGAAAGACAGTCTCTACCCAGTCTACTAGGCAGCTTGTTCAGCATGAAGAATAGGGTGTCTGAGACTGGAAATTGGGAGGGTCATTTTGTAGGGCAGAACCAGACAGGGAAATGGCTGATAGGGAAAGAACAAACTGGTCTTATGCATGCTGAATTAGAGCTACAGCAAATGCTAGTGAAGATGAGCCCAGATGGGCAGAGTAGAGCTTAGGAAAGGCAGGTGGAAAGGCTTTAATATCAGCACTTTGAAGGCTGAGAATATTGAGATTTCAGAGCCAGGGCTGGAGAGGTGGCTCAGTGGCTAAGAGCACTGACTGGTCTTCCAGAGGTTCTGAGTTCAAATCCCAGCAACCACATGGTGGCTGACATCCATCTGTAATGAAATCTGATGCCCTCTGCTGGTGTGTCTAAAGACAGCTACAGTGTACTTATAAATAAATCCTTTTTAAAAGAGAGAGAGAGAGAATTCAAAGCCGGCTCAGGGTGCTGGCCTGGCAGGCACAGAGCCCTAGGCTGGAGGTGCAGCACTGGAGAAGCAATCATTGCTGGCCTGTGTTCTCAGGACACAGAAACAAGAAGGAAGTTCAAGGTCATTCTTAACTGACATAGTGAGTTCACTATGACATCTGGTCACTTGAGATGACCTACTGCCAAGAGGTAGTAGGCAGGAAATAGAAGTTGGAAGGTTGTGAGTACATCAGTGATTTTTTTTAATTATAATCTTTTTTTTAATTTACACTTAGTTGTATGTATCTACACATTCATGTTTGTGTAGAGGTCACTGAGGAAGTCAGGTCTTCCTCTCTGTGTGTCTGGAGAATCGAACAGGCTTGTGGGCAAACACCCTTGTCCCAAGTCATCTCCCTAGCCCAGGGTCTTACTGTCAGCATCTCTGCTGTGCTCGCTGCTGATGGAAGGGATGAAGTTGGTTCTCGGATACTGACTTCGTATCATCCAGCAGCATTGCAAATGCTTCAGCCATCCTTCCTGCATTTGTTTGTTCTTTCTTTAGGATTTACTAAGTACACAGTGGCTAATGGCAGTTTTGTGTCACCTATGTGATGTCTGTCCTTTGAACTGCATGAAAGCATAACAGAGCATTCAATGTTCTATTTTGTGGTCTGCCTCTTGGTTCGTACAAACAGTGGTTTGGGAGGGGCTGTCAGAGTGGTAGTGCTCTTTTAGAGTGTTTGAAGTCCTGAATTCACTACTAGGACCACGTAAACTTGATGTGGTGACAAATGCCTGAAATCCCAGCACCAGGACAGTAGGAAGGTCAGAAATCCAGGGTCGTCATCAGCTACATAACAGGCTGGGTTCCAGCCTGGGCCACACAACACCTGTCTCTAAAAGACACTGGGAACTGGACATGGTGGGACAACACTCTGATGGCAGGAATAGGTGTTAATTTGTGAATTTGAGGTCATCATAGTCTACACAGAAGTTCCAGGCCAGCCAGGCTAAATAATAAGACCCTGTCTTTAAAACACAAAAGCTACCATTGTTTGGGTGTTTTGTTTTGTCTTTTTGAGGTATGGTAATTGAACCCAGAGTTTTAAGCATGTTAGACCAGCATTTTACCATCTCTCTAGCCCTAGAATTTATTTTTAATTCTTTAGTTTGCTACAGATCCCAAAGTAGAAATATATTTGTATAAAATCAAAAATGATTGACTTGGGAGATGGGAGTGGGGAAAAGGGGATAACATTTGAAATGTAAATACAGAGAATATCCAAAAAAAAAAAAAAAAAAAGATTGACTCAAACTCTTAGTGTAAATTGGTATAGAGAGTCCTGCAGCAGAAACCTTGACTTTTCTCCTGAGCTTGACCTGGCTACACCATGACCTTCACCTGAGTTGTTAACCAACATTTCCACGTTTCTTGCCTTGTGTTGCTTTAGCCAAGATCAGCCACAGTCTTCATAAGTGTGAGAGTAAGCCTGTGTGCAGTGTGAAAACTGAGTGCTTGTTGGTGTTTCTCCAGGCTCGGGGACTAAAGAAACAGGTCATCGAGGACTTCATTGCCCAAAACAAATACCTGCTGGCGTCCCGGCTCACCAGCCAGAGGATGTTCCATGAACTCTGCCCTGTGAAGCGGTCTCACCGACAGAGAAAGTAAGACCTCTGCCCCTCACTGAAGTAGCGTCTTTCTGTTAAATGTCTGTGATGGGGTGGGGTGTCTTAGTCCAGGGTACCTTCAGACCACATGCTGAAATCATAGACATAAGCCACCACATATAGCAGATACCTGGAGAGCCAGCAACATGGGCTTGCTCGCTGAGATCCACATGGTGGAAAGAGGATTGATCCACACACCAAGACACAAATACAGTTTAAGATCTGCCTGAAATCTTACTATTTACCACTGCCGCTATTGAGTAGGCCACAGCCCTATCCCCTTGCTCAGGACTCAGTTCACCATGTCTGCCATTGGTCTCTTCAAACCCAGGACAACAAAGTGGCTCTGCCCTCCTTTCTTCTCCTACAGCACTTTATCCAAGTCTCTGCTGAAACATCAGGTGGTATTTTCCTGACCTGCATGAGTACAACCTTCATCCCACCCCATCTCTCTGTCCCTCTTCTCCTTCTCACAACACTTGTCAATATCCACTTATGTGTCTGTGTGTCTGTCTTCTCTACTGAAACAAGGATGGAAGTGTTGTCTGAGAGCTCAGTGACTGGAAAAATGAATGGATAAATGTTAGGCCTCCTTTAGAACCTTGAAGAAGCAGCCCCTTCAGAACAAGGTTCAGTCACCTCTGCCCTAAGATAGATCAACTACTCCTCCCTGAAAGGAAATCATATAGAGTGTATCTCTTAACTTAGCAACCATTGCCAACCCTGACCCTGCCTCAGGATTGGTGATAGGACCTCCTCTCTTATTTGTGTACAGATACTGCGTGGTTTTACTGACAGCTGAGGCTAACAAACTAAGCAAACCCTTTGAAGCCTTCCTGTCATTTGCATTGGCAAACACTCAAGACACAGTGCGGTTTGTGCATGTCTACAGCAACCGGCAGCAGGAGTTTGCCAGCACCTTGCTACCAGACATCGAAGCATTCCAGGGGAAGTCAGGGGTGAGCTATGGGCCCCGATCCTCATTCCCAGTCCCATTCCTCCTGTCTTCAGAGTACTGAGTACAGATTGCAGAAATCTGGAAACCTCTGAGACCTGGTTGGAGCATTATTTAGACCTCCCTCCATTCTTCACCTAGTGATTTTACATCCCCCTTGTGGGCTCCAGACTTTCCTGTAAGGCCCTCTTCCTCCACTCTGATGCCATCCCAGCTGAGCCCTCTCAGCCACTTCCCATGAGGGAAGGCTGAGATGTGTTAGCCTTTTCCAACAGCTTTTCTTGGGGACAGTGTAGTGGTACAGAACTCAAGAGGCCCATCCACTCTCCAAATCTCAGGCCACTGGTGACATGCTCAGAAACCTTCCTCACATTCTCTGCCTGTGCTGTCACATACACACACCCCAGAAGACTGAGGTGGCTCTTTTAGGGTCAAGACTCTAGTTTGGTGACAGAGCGCCAGCCTGAAAAGCCCGAGGCCCTGGGTTGTATCCTCAGCACAGAAAGGAGGAAAAAGACCCACAGTCCCATTTAGTTATCATGGAAAAGCTCTGCAAAGCAAAGTTCCTTAACTGGAACATTAAATCAGAAGCTATTACACAAAATCTGTGGGAAAAAAGAAAGGTTTAGAATTTTGGCAGAAGCTTTGGAATGTCACCATAAAAGCAATTACTTTTGCCATTTGTAGTAGCATATATATGCCTATAGTCCTAGCACTCGGGTGGTAGAGGCAGGTAAATTAAGTTTCAGGCTAGTGGGCTACATGATACCCAGTATCAAAATGAGCAAAGATTGAGCTGGAAAGGTTGCTCAGTGATTAAGAGCACTCTCTGTCAAATTCATGGCCTTTCTATTGATTGTTATTGCTTGCATAAATATATATACATATTTCTAAATATAACCTGTTCAGTTCATATAAAACTACCTGTATAGTATGTTTTCAGGGCTGACTGTTTGGTTTTGAACAACCAGATGGTGTACTCTTCCCTAGGCAAGACCGCTTCTCCCATTCCATGATTAAATTTTTTAAAGAACCAAAAATTAAGTTATTCTGGAAAGGCCAAGGTTTGAGAGTCTTTTGAGCCCAGGAATGTAAGGCCTACGTAGGTCTCAAACAACACTGACTCCTGATGTGGTGGGGTTCAGTTGGTAGACTGCTCAGCTAACATGCACTGGGCCCTGGTTTACTTACTAGCACAGTAAACCAGGGACACTGGTGGGGCGGAGACGAGTTCAGGGCCATCTTCACAACTCACAGGGAGTTTGAATACTACTGATTGTTGTTGCCAAAAAGACCTCAGGCCTCCTACAAACACCACAGACAGCTTTATGTGTTAGCTTAGGTATTGACTTCATGAGGCCTTTTCCCATCTTTCCTGAAAAACAGCACAGGCAACTGCAGTTTTATACACAAAATGTGACTATGGAAGTCCAGGCTAGGCTCAGACTCCTGATCTCACCTCAGCTTCAGCCTCCCAAGGAGGTGGAGGGGCGGAGTTAATAATGCTGTTATATCCTGCTGCTTTTGAGACTCTAATGGTTTTTCTGTTTTTTCCCCAGGTGTCTATCTTGGAAAGGCGGAACACAGCGGGGAGGGTGGTATTTAAATCCCTGGAAGACCCCTGGACTGGCAGTGAGAGTGATAAGTTCCTTCTCTTGGGTTATCTTGACCAGCTTCGGAAAGATCCAGCCTTTCTGTCCTCAGAAGCTGTGCTCCCTGACCTGACTGATGAACTGGCTCCTGTGAGCATCAGGATCCGGAAGGATAGGCCATCAGGAGGGGCAGGGGCCTTCGGGAGGGGCAGGGCAGTGTGAGGTATGGGGCAGGAACAGAGCCGGAGAGGCTCACAGGACTTAACTGTTGGGTAGTGTGGGTTCCTTCTGAGCTCAGTCCTGACCACTGTCCATTTGCTCTCACAGGTATTTTTCCTCCGGTGGCTCTACTCTGTTTCTGACTACCTCTCGGACTTCTGGGAGAGCCTGCTGCACAGTAACTGGTAGGATGTTGTGGGTTTTTTTCCCTGTCAGCGAGCCTCCAGCTCTAGACAGAGCCGTGCTTGGATTTCAGTGTGCACTTGCTGCTGAAAGTAGGAAAGTTCACGTAGGCCCAATGACTGACTTGTTCTTCCTTTGCTGACTGGTACTTCCTGCTGGGAGGGAAGAGTCATCCCAGCTGGCCTCCCTGTCAGCAGAGGTGGCACTGGTCCTTTCTTTACGCTGTGTCTGCCACTTGTCACAGGACCTCAGACGTAGAACCCAGTGTGTGCATGCACAGATAGATATGTCTACCCATGACCAAAATAAACTTGGGGAGGAAAAGGTTTATTTTGGCTTACAAGCCAAGGCAGGAGCTGAAACAGATTGCAGAGGAATGCTGCTTACTGCCTGCCCATGCGTGGTCCTGCAGTATCAATTAGTAATAAAAAAAAAAGTCCCCACAAACATGTCCACAGCCAGTCTGATGGAGGCAACTCTCCTACTAAGTTCCCACTCCAGGTGACTAGTCTGTGCCCAGTCGACAGCTGAAGCTGATCTGGGCCACATCTGACCATTCTGGCCAAGGAAGAGTCAGTTAACTTGAGATCATTCCACAGACTGTAGCCACAGTCCCCCGGTGTCTGAAAGCTGCTCCATGTGTACTTAAGTCCTTCATCCTCGTCTGCAGAATGTGTGGACACAGTCTAAAGCCACCTTCCAGAGTGCAGTCTCTGTGACTGGACTGAGGAAACAGTCTCTTCCTCCCCCTCCTTCACCCTAGAAGCAGCCTGTCTTGTGATCCTGTTTCTTGGTGTGAAAGGCGTTTGGTTTGGGACTTTTTCCTCCTGAGACAGCCGGAACCCAAATCCCAGCAGATGTGGCTAACAGCTGCCTTTGCTTCCAGGCGGGAGATGATGCCCTTGCTGTCCCTTATCTTCTCAGCCCTCTTCATCCTCTTCGGCACTGTCATCGTCCAGGCTTTCAGGTGAGCCCAGTGACCGCTCTGCTGATGCCCTTTCGTTTAGAAAGGAAAGGAAAAGTAACTTGTGTCTCTGTGCTTCAGTGACTCAACTGAGGAGCGAGAGTCGCACCCTCCTGATAAAGAGGAAGTCCCTGAGAAGACCGGGAAGACTGAGCCGAGCTTCACCAAAGAGAGCAGCAGGTCCTTCCCCCACACACCCTGCCCTCAGCCTCAGAGAGCATTGTAGGATGGGAGGAAAGGCCTCCTTGCCCGGCTCTCAAATCTGGCTATTGGTTTGGGGGAGGGAGTTGCAATGCCAAGGATCAAACCGAGAGCCTCACATGTGCTAGACAAGAGCTCTCACTGGGCAGCATCCTAACCCCCAACTCTGAAATAACCTGAAGTGTAAAACTTTATGGATGGCAACGTAAGGCCACATGGAGTGTTCTGAACCAGCCAGTCATGGTGGCACATACCTTCAATCCCAGTGCTTGGGAGGCAGAGGCAGGTCGATCCCTGCAAGTTTTATATAGTGAGTTCCAGGCTAGCCAGAACTATGTACTGAGATCTCGTCCCAGAAAAAAAGAAAACAGTTGGTATGCCTCCTCCGTGAGTCACAGTCACAGCAAGTGCACATGTACCCAAGTGTATGTGAAGTCACCTCCAGGCTGAGGTGTGAGCTGTCAGAAATGTCGTGTTCTGGCCCTGCCCCCATGTCTCACACATATAAAGTGGGAGAGGAATCAACATGTCCAAAGCACTTCTATTCCCAGGCATTCTGAGTTCTTTGTAATTGTTATTTTTAATTACGTCTGTGTGCGTCTGTGTCGGTTTGTACCCTCAGAGGCTAGAAATAACAGGACCCCCCTAGAGCTGGAGTTCCAGACTGTTACCACCTTCTGGGCCTCTAGAAGTTCAGGACACACTCTTAACCGCCGAGCTGTGTCCATCCCCTTCCCTGGCATCTAGAGTAAGGGAAAAGCCACTGCTGCCTGGGCACACGAACGAAGACACTTCACACATGTAAATACAGGGCTGACATGTCATGTGATTTGCAGTCCTAGCTTCAGTCATGAAAGCAAGAAGGGAAAGAAAACACGGGATGTGGCACCTGAGCCAGAAGCTGGGGTGGCCTTCTCCTGTGACTCATAACTGGAAGGGACCTGTCAGAGTTCAAATCAGACGGAGCATTTGTGGCCTCCGTGGCTCTCATCTGCGACCACTTTGTACTGGGCGGAAAGCTGCATGGGAAGGGTTACTGTTGTGAGCCGGGGCCACCCTGCAGCCACCTTATGGCCTGTGGGTCCTCCTAGTCAATGCTGAGAGGCAGTCAAGATGTCCCCGATTAAGCCAGGGGATATTCTGCTTCACTGGTTTTGTGTTTGTTTTAGAGGCCTAAGGGGGAGTTTGCATGTGTATTTATTCCCATAGCCCAGGCTATCCTCAGACTGACCACATAGATGAGGCTTGCCTTCAGCGTCTACCTCCCAGATGCTAGGGTTACAGACATGTGCCACCACACATGGCTTCCACTGGTTTCCTCTCCCCTCATCTAAAGTTCTTTGTATTTCTCCACAGCAAGATTCCTAAAAAAGGCTTTGTGGAGGTAACTGAACTCACAGATGTGACATACACCAGCAACTTGGTACGCCTGAGGCCCGGCCACATGAATGTGGTCCTCATCCTGTCCAATTCCACAAAGACAAGCCTGCTGCAGAAGTTTGCTTTGGAAGTCTACACATTCACTGGGTAAGCTGTGTGTGTGTGTGTGTGTGTGTGTGTGTGTGTGTGTGTGTGTGTGTGTGCTCAAGAGTGAGGGCAGGGAGAGAGAAAGGAAGGGATGTGTGTATCTAAAGAAAGAAGAGAGGTTGGAAGACAGTTGCATATGTCCCACTAGCTGAGCAGTTCTGTATCCTTCCTGGGCCACATATCTGCCATCATTGGAACCTTCTCTTGCTGTTTGTTTGGGTTCTTTGAGACAGGGTCTCTGCATAGCCCTGGCTGGAACTCATGATGTAGACTGGGCTGGCCTCAGAATCACAGAGATGATCTACCTCTGCCTTATGAGTGCTGGGATCAAAGGCTTGTGCCGGCATACCTGGCTTGATCTTGTACTTTCTATAGTAGAGCTGGATGCTCTCAAAGGTGGAACAATCCTGCCTCTACCTTTCAAGTGCTAGAGTTACAGACTTTCTATCACTCTCCCTTAACTTTCATGCCCATGAATCCTGCCCCACCCCACCCCCCAGCTCCACATAAATCCTTTCCTAAGTTCAGGCCGCAGCCAGCACAAGCCTCTCCCGGCTGTTTAGCCCTGCCTAGGGTGCTGACATTGTTCTCTTCAAATGGCCTGCAGTTATCTCCCAGAACCTTCCAGAACCCTCGTCTGCTCTTCCCACAGGAGCAGCAGCCTCCATTTCTCCTTCCTGACTCTGGACAAACACCGGGAATGGCTGGAGTACTTGCTGGAGTTTGCTCAGGATGCGGCCCCCATCCCAAACCAGTATGACAAGCACTTTATGGAACGAGACTACACTGGCTACGTGCTGGCCCTAAACGGACACAAGAAGTATTTCTGCCTTTTCAAGCCACTAAAGACAGTGGATGAGGAGACCGTGGGCTCCTGTGACCCTGACTCCTCCCGAGGGAAGCCTCCCTGTGGCCTTGGGCCCAAGCCCCTCAAAGGCAAGCTGAGCAAATTGTCATTGTGGATGGAGCGCCTGCTAGAAGGCTCCTTGCAGAGATTCTACATCCCATCGTGGCCTGAGCTAGACTGAGCAGAGGGCTCTTCAGGCTATGACGCTCCCCAGAGATGGGTTTTCAAGAGAGTCTCGTTTTTAGATTTCTCTTCTAGAGCAATGGCTAGAAGACCTTTCCTTTATCACCTAGGAGGAAAACGCAGTGCAGGTTTGATCCCTAGATGAAAATCTTCCCCTTTGGGTTGTCTTACCCCTAGATGAATGCCACACTACTTAAATAGATTACCCATCCCTTCTTCTTTGCTGTCCCTGTAACATGCTCACACCCCCTGTCCTTACATTGGAGAAATCCAGGGCTTGACCCTGAGCCGGGCCTGGACGAACCTCAGGATCTTCTTGAGCCTGTCATATGGGGTGGGTCACTCACCTCTCCCCCACCCCCCTGCAGCAGGCTCCTGCTGGCCCCTGCTTAGCCTCTGCCAAGGTGTGTGCTCTCAACATGGGACAGCCCACTGTGGCTTCTAGGAAAGAGGCCTAGTTGTAAGCAATTTTCCATGTGACTCTGCTTCTGGAAGCAGGCACTGAGAAGTCTATTTTGGGGGTATCCCCCACAACAGTTGGCCAACCATAGTTTTAAGAAGAAAGGGGTGAGCAGGGGGTGAGGGTGCAGCATTCACATTTGGTCTCCCCACCAAGAGGAAGGGTGAGCACTGACTGGGGGTGCACAGCCCTGTGATCCTGTGAGCTTCCCTTGTTCCCGCCCCCTTCCCTCACTGCACTCCCTGTCAGCACCACCACCGCCAGGGCCTTCTGCCTTGCCAGCACTGGAGTGACTGACTACTGACCTGTCTCCAGATGCCTTTTTGCCTCTGGATTTTAGAGTTTGATACTAGGAGCCATATCCTGTGATCTTGTTCTCTGAGCGTAGATAAGCTGCTATATAGAGCCAGTAGATGTAAGATGGCAGCTCTTACTCCTACCCGCCAAGAGCTAGGTGCAGGAGCCCTTCCTGCCTCACTCTCCAGTAAAATGCCAGGCGTGTCTTCATACCAAGGAGCCTGACCTCTCTGACAATTGCATTTTGAACATTGTTATCCCCAAAGAATTCAATCTTCAAGTCGTGTCTGACAGAGCGGAGACGTGTGGGACTCCTGTCCAGTAGGCAGCTTGCTTCTGACTTCTGGCGTCTCTGCCTCATCATTAGCGCTGCTTCCCGCCGCCAGATCAGACCCATCGGCTCCCGTGGGCCTGGCTCCGCGCACCTTGGGCTCAGGGCCGGATCATGCTCGTCCACTCAAGGGCATACCCTTTGTTTTTAGAGCCAAACCATAAGGGAAGTTTGGACAACTGTCACACATGGTGTGTTTTACTGTCAAGCAAGTGCCCTTTTGTAAAGTGAAGGGCACAATCAGGGACCGGACATTCACTCAGTGAGTATTCTCCAGTTGTAATTGCTTTGAACCAAGTACCTCGGATCCTGACTACTTTAAACACTGAGCTCAGTGGTAAGTGATAAAGTAATTGAACCCAGGAACTCTGTAGTTTTCAAAGAGTCTTTAGCTTTATTAAAAAATAAAGAAACCACTGCCAGGCTTCATTCTTCCATCTGACCCTCTAGAAGTACATGCCGATTCACGATGCTGCTTCTCACGCGCCTGGCCCAACTAGAAAACGTGACGGCAGTCTTGGCTCCTCGCTGCCAGCCGTCAGAATGTGTGTCTGGAGCCGAGGGTGGGGGTAGAGCACTAACTGACAAGTGCAGAGCCTGAGTCCCACCCCAGGGTCACACATTTTCTTTTCTTTCTGTAATGTATGGCTGGGTGCCTCTTGTGAGTTTGTTTTAACTCATTGATAAATTTTTGTCTTTATGTTTCTGGAACTGGTAAAATTCCTTGACACATAATTTTTGAAAACCAAAAATTCTCCAGATGTTTCTTCTTTTCTCAAAACTGTACTAAGAAGATAAAATGTCTTTCCATTCAAGGGGGCAGAGAAAAGTAGAGACAGGATTGACAAAATTCTACAGACCTGATGAGGTTGGGGTATCTACCAGGTGCACCGTGGAGCTTTGATTTGCTTGCTTGCTTTAAACAAGAGTCTGATTGTGTAGCCCAGGCTGGCCTCCAGCTCGAGGCCCTCCTGCCTCAGTCTCCCAAGTACTGGGATTATAGGTGTACACCACAAGTCTTTCTTCCTGAATGTTGTTTCTATGAATTGTTCATTTTTGTGTCAAATATGAGCTATATTTATGCTCAGCCAAATGCCAAGGTTTCTCATCCTAATGAATGTAGTCTCACAGCAAGGTTTCAGTTCAGATACTGCTGTGTGAGGAGTGGTTATCTGCTCAAGGCAGCCTGGGAGCCATGTTCAGTAGCTGAGGTGCAAGTCCAGTCAGTCTGTGGGATGCCCTTTCCCTGCCACCTTAGGATCAACTGTGGCCGACCTAACCCAAGCTGACAAGCTGCATGAGACCCTGAAGGAGAGAGACTGCTCTCCCTGTCACCTGCCAACACACAAAAGTTTGTTGCTTTCAGAAGGGTCAGTCTCCTCATTTGAAGCCACCATCTATGTGTTTGCTAAGAAAATCACTCTGAGCCATCTGCTTTGCTTGGGCTAGGAGCTGGAAGCAAGCACCCAGCCTCTCTGGTTTGATTCTTTTCAAAGTAGAAGTCCATCTGGGGCTGACGCTGAGTGGTAAAGCACTTGCCTAGGGAGGATGTGAGCCTTTTGGTTTGATCCCCAGTGATAAGGGGGAAATTTTAGGTATAATTCCTTAATTGCAAGGAGCCAGACGTGGTGGCACATGCCTCTAACCCCAGCACTCGGGAAGCAGAGACAGGAAAATCAGGATTTCGGGGTCATCCTTAGCATAAGCAGGAAAAACAGGCTTGGGCTATTAGACCATGTCTCAAATACAGGTGACACCAGGCTGGGATGTTAGGATACTTGTATAGCGAGCATGAGGCGCTGTGTTCCTTAATCCTAGACCATAAAACAAGTAAACAAGTACATCAGTGAGTAAGAAGAGGGTGCGGATGAAATACTGGCATCCATGTGCCCTTGAAAATAATGGCGGGACAAATCTGCCATTCGTTAGAAAGGATCTGGAGACATCTGAGAGGAAGGTGGAGATTTTGCACTTTTGATACTACTAAGAACAAATAATTTATTTGGCAAATTGCGTCTTTTATGTTTTATGTTTTTACTCTTCAGTTTTGTTTGGTTTTGGTTTTATATTGTGAACAGGCAGTAAAGCTAATGTTATTTTGTTTTAAGAATATTACTGGAAACAAATAAACTATTTTAATGTGTGATGGCTCTGGGGCACCACTTGTGATGGGTATCGAAAGATGATTTCCTCGTAGATACATCACTGGAATTGTACACCACTCGGTCGTGCTTTCAAACACGGCAGGCACGGGAGATGGCGGGCAGAGAGGGGCTGTCAGCCTGAAGGGCAGGTAATGCAAAGCCGAGTTGTACAGAGGGTTAGGAGGGTCTCTCGGCAAGCTGACAGATCTGGTTGTCTTCCCCTAGTCTTGTTTGAGGTGAAGGGCAGTGATATGGTCTTACTGAATAGACCAGGTTAGCCTCACATGCACATGGATTCCCCTGCCTCAATGCTGAAGTGGCAGGTGGGGCCCACCGAACTCAGCTCGAAGGCTTCAGTGCAGATTTCTTCACTAGGTACTGTGCATGTGGTGTCGTTTCTCTTTCATGTGTGTTCACAATAGCCTAACACCAGACGCTGCCCTGAGCTCCACTATAGACAGACACTGTGGAGACAGTCCGTGGGCCTTTCTCGTTTGCTCATCTCCTTCTCCTGTGTTTTCCACCTTCTATCAAAGAGAACAAAATTAAAACAGTATAGACTGGCCAGACAACTGGTTTTGGTTTTCTGAGAGAGTCTGGCATTCTTGCTATATAACCCTAGCTAGGCTCAAATTTGTAGCAATCTTCCTGCCTCAGCCTCCCAAGTGTTGGGACTACAGGTGTGTGCCAGGGTGCACCACCAGACCTGGGGCAGTCAACACTTCTCCTTAGAAATGTGAGCTTTGGCCAGGCAGCGGTAGCATACACTTAATTCTAACACTTGGGAGGCAGAGGCAGGCGGATCTCTTGAGTTTGAGGCTAGCCTGGTCTACAGAGTTCCAGGACAGCCAGGGCTACACAGAGAATCCCTGTCTTATCAGTTAAGAGCACTTACTGTTACTGAGGACTCTGACCCAGTTCCCAGCACCCACTGGTGGCTCACAGCTGTCTAACTCCGGTTCTAGAGGATCAATCCTGCACCTCCTTCTGAACTCCACAACCACACACGTATACATGCACGTACTCAGGCACACATAAAAAATAAACATTTTAATGTTAGAAAGGAAAGAGACACGAGCTGTTAGGGTTATTGTTCAGAAATTGTCCCTGTTTGCAGCCAATGGTGACACTTCACAGAAAGCTCTCTTTGGTCCTTACACTGCTTGCTCACAGGTCCCTGGGGCTTTGTCATGACACAGTCTGTTTTGTCTTCAGGAACAGACTCAGACAGTTGTCACCTTGGGGAGAGCACACAGCATCTCAAACAGTAGGTTAGCTGCTAGGAGGGCTGTGTTGCCTAGGAGAAAGAAAAAGGCTATGAAGCAGGCACACACCTCCTCTAGGTCCACTCTCCAAGGACTCTAGCCTTCTGGCCTTCCTAGAGCCCTGACTTCTGAAATTGGGGTGCCATCTGCCTGTGAACATGCCTTCAGTCCCTACCAAGCATCTTTTGGAGACTATGAGAATTCTGAGGGACCTTTAATACCAGTGACTGCTCAGGCCCACCCTCAGGCCAGTAGGCCTAACCAGAAGCTCTTTTCTTTCTTTCAGTTAGAATATCACAGGGGTGACAATTGTTTTGCCCAAGTGTCAGCTGAAGCAACCCCTACTTCACAGTAAAGCATGCTTTGCAAATTCACTTCTCAATGAAACATCAAAGGAGATGCCACCGAGCCACGCTGTCACTGAACAGCAACATCTGGCACCTCCCAGGGGTTTTGTTCCTTGCATCAGCTCATGCTTGTTGGGTTTGTGGGAACAGAACCAGTTCACTGCTGGACATTCTCCACAGGGTCCCTGAGGTGACCGTGGAGGCCCAACTCATTAGATGATTCTAATTTGAACTAACAGCCACCCGTGGATCCTCCTTGCTCTTCGCTCACCAGAGAGATCGTACGGCGGGGAGACTTCCACAAGATCGCAGCCCACCACATTCAGGCCCTGACAACCTCGGATGATCTCCAGAGCCTGTCCAGGACAAACATGACACTTACTGCCAGTGAAAGCAACCAGCGGAGGAGGCACAGATACCCACCCTTGACCTAGGTGTGTACTGGCTACAGCCACACTGGTGGCCCAGGTACATGATGCACACAGGCCCTGGGTTAGAGCAAGCCAAACTACAAACAGGAAAAGACACAGGCTAAGGTACCGAACAAGACAGACACGGGGGCATGGATCTGACTGACTCCGGGTGGGGGTGGGGGTTAGGAACAGGTACAAAGGCGTTACCCAAGAAGTTTGCATCCTGCACATGAAAAATGGGGGGGGGGGCGCTTACGGTTGCCCCAGAAATGAGCAGAATGGCTGGGAGACGGTTATGAGCATCCTCCTTTCTTAGAAGATGCACGTAATTTACCTACACCTTGGACAGCGTGCCCCACAAACCCTGCCTCCAAGGACATGGGAATTAGGGCATATGGGGAAAGACCCTGCCCGTGTGGATCTCAGCACAGTTCATGAGGCTTGGCTCCAAAATGCTCCAGCCACCTGGGTAGGTAGTCTCCGGGTGTGTACTCTACAAACGTAACCATACGAGCCTGGTGCGTTGTGTTTTGGGTTGAGGCTGGGAATGTTTCGTAGAACTTGGTTCACACTACACATGTGCGCTACTACCGGGTTATCCCCTCAGGCCCTAAGTTCAGTGCTCTTAAGAGGGGGCACTACAAAATGTTCTTCCTGAATTGACTGCAGATGAACTAGAGGCAGGAGGAATGCTAGGGGGCTGGGCAGGGGCAGCACACGTCTTTGATCCCAGCACCCGGGACAGAGGCCAGTGGATCTCTGAGTTCGAGGGCACACTGGGCCACAGAGCAAGTTCCAAGGCAGGGCTCCACAGAGAAACCCTGTCTCAGAGAAAGGAGGGGGAGAAAGAAGAGGACAAAGAAGGGAGAAGGAGGAGGAAGAAGAAGAAAGAGGAGAAGAAAGAGGAGAGAAGGAAGGAAGGAAGGGAAGGAGGGAGGGAGGAAGGAAGGAGCCACAGACAAACAGCTCAAAGCAATACCTGATTTCTACAGTCAGCCCTGGAAACAACCTCATTACATTGTGAAGTGACATTATGATCTGCAAATTTTATGCTTAGGAGCCAAACAGTCCAGGTTTTTTTTTTTTAATATCTTAATGTTTCAAGTAAGTTTACAATTGTGTGTTGGGCAGTATCCACAGCTATCCTTAGCCAAAGAAGAAGAAAAGTATCCTGAGTCCTGAAGACAACAGGGCTCAGGCAACTGTACTGTGAAGAATACACCCTTCCCAGGGTGGTGGTGCACTCACCTTTGATAACAGCACTTGGGAGGCAGAGGCAGGCAGGTCTCCTAGTTTTAGACTAGCTGAGTCTACAGGAGTTCCAGGACAGCCAAGGCTGTCTCAAAAAAAAAGAACAAAACAAAAAAAAAAAAAAAACAATAAAAAAGAAACCCACATTAGGTAGCTTCCAGCCTCCTGTAATCCAGCTCCAGAGGGATCTTTGAGAACTTGTACCCACAGGTGTGCACCCCACACACACAGAGAAAGAGAGACAGACAAGACAGAGGACACATACGTAAAGAATACCCCCTTCAGGAATCCACTAGGTAAGCCCACTTACCTGACTAGGTGTGAGCCCAGCAATTTCCGGTGTCCCTGTCCCCGGGGCATAGGCAGGATCCAAGGCGTCTATGGCAAAGCTGATATAAAGAGGCGTGCCCCCCATCTGCTGCCTGATCTCTGCCATCAGGGGGACCAGGGACTTCATCCAACAGTCTTCAGCCAGGACCACACGGAAGCCCTGTAGAGGCAAGAGTCAAAGAGCTGCAGGCGATAGCTGACCCCAGGCTTTGCATTGCACGTGCGTATTACATCTGACCTCAGCTTCCATGACGGGAACCACAGTCCCCACCTTACTGATGAAGGCTGAATGAGTGGGGGATGAGTGGCCCTCGAGCACACAGAATAAATAAATACAATGAAAAGCAAAGTAAGATGAAGGAGCAGAGGTGGTGACCCACACCTTTAATCCCAGCACGTGGAGGGAGAGGCAGGAGGCTCTCTGTGCGTTTGAGGCCAGCCTGGTCTACCTAGTGAGTCTACGGAGGACAACCAGGGCTACATAATGAGTGAGTCCTTTGTGTTTGTGTGGTTGCCTGGCACCGTGTTCAGATCAGAGCTCGCCGTCTGCCTGGTGTTACATTAAACACTAAGAAATGTTGTCTACCTTAACTCAGGTTCACACCCCATGTCTTCTAAACCAGCAGCCCCCAAGGGGTTTGCTTTCTGTCTCATTCTGTGCACAGCAACAGGCAGCCCCTGCCTCATTAATGTCTCCCAGGTGTGGAGGCTCACACCTGCCATCCCCAAAACTCAGGAAGCTGAGGCAGAAGGATCACCTTGAGTTGCAGGCCAGCCTGGGCTACAGAATAAGGTCCTGTATCAAAAACAAAAGTGAGGGCTGCAGAGATGGCTCAGCAGTTAAGAGCACCGACTGCTCTTCCAGAGGTTCTGAGTTCAAATCCCAGCAACCACATGGTGGCTCACAACCATCTGTAATGAGATCTGATGCTGTCTCCTGGTGTGTTTAAAGACAGCTACAGTGTACTGTATATATAATAAATAAATAAATCTTAAAAAAAAAAAGGGAAAATCAACAACTAAAAATCAATACTCTTGCCACAACTCACTTGACTCAAACTCAGGGTGATTTTTGTTTGTTTGTTTGTTTTTGTCTCCACTTGCTTTTTCTTATCTGTGCATGAGAGACAGTGTAGTTCAGGCACACACACTATGAGGGCTGGGGATCAAACTCTGGTCATCAAATTTAATGGCAAGCCCCTATTCTCCACGAACCATGGCACCAGCCCATTTTTGGTTTTATCCTCAAACAAGGTCTCATATAGCCCAGGCTTGCCAGGAATTCAACATGCAACCGTGAATGGTGTTGCATTCTTGAAGTTTGGGCTTACAGACTTGTGCTGTCACATCTAGCCCCAGCCTCACTTTCTGAACTTCAGTAAAGCACCCGCTGAATCCTCTTTGACAAGGCAGAAGACACTTTGCGGAATAGAGAAGGGTGTTCGTCCATCACCTGACTCCGACTGTATCTGTAGGGATCCAGGGTCTTGGAAGAACCCCGGATACCTATTTGTACCACTCGCTTCCTGTCCAGCAGTCCCTCATCCACACTTCGACGGAAAGGTGTCCGATGGTAGACCTTCTCCTCCGGAGATTTGTCCGTGGTGTTGGTGTGGGCACCCACGTGCACTAAACCCACGGGGCCGTGCCTGGGGGCAAAACAGCATCTCAGAGGTCAAGGGTCCTGGCATCCTGCCTGCCTTGCAATCTGTTTTCTGTGGTCAGCTCACTTAGCACCTAGGAAAAACCAGGCAGAAGCAGACACGGCTGGCCTGCCACCAAGAGTTTCAGAGAGAAGGAAAAGAGGCTCAGGACAGAGCTCTATAAAGGCAAAACCAGTCAGCGCTGCCTTTTCTCCGGCTAAGGAACCAACGGGCCTTTCCATCGGGCCTGCTGGACATGACAGATGAACAACAGTCCATGCTAGTGAGAGGCTAAAACAGCTTGAGACAAGACTGACCCCAGCCCCACCCGGAGTCAGGATGCTACCCACATGCCCCTCCATCCCAGTTAGGATGTTTTCCACGTGCCCTCCCAGAATGCCCAGTCAGAATGCTGCCCACACGGCTTCCCTAAAACAAATTCTGAAGCTCCCACCTACCACTTCCACCCTCTACCTTCCTCCAACTAAATCAGCCAAAGCTGATCGGTATCAGGAGACTTGCTCCAGCTGAAAAATCTGCTTCCTGTTGTCCAGACAAGGAAGGAGTCTATGGGAGGTGGAGTTGTTGGGGGGGTAACAGGGCCTCCCCTCTGTCGATATTTGCATTTAGCTTGCATAGGAAAACAAATAGAAGGAAGCCCGGATTGCATGTCTCACTTGGGACTCACTGGCCAACTGAAAATGCAGTGCGCATGCACCATGGTAAATGTCGGCCAAAGGAAAGGACAGCAAGCTGATGACTGACAGAGACACATGGAGTCCAACCTTTGTTTTGAGCCACTAAAAACAACTCAGTGGGGGAATTTCCAATAACCCTTCCATAACCTGCTCCCACAGTGGTCACTTGATGTCACCTAGTAGCAAGCTGGACCTTAGCTCCCGAATGTTGCAACCTTGGGACTTACTCCTTTGCCACGGCTTGCAGTATGGGATATGTGATCGTATGGTCTCCACCTACAGAGAGAAAACAGGACGTGAGCAAGACTATCACTAGCAACAGTCCTGAAGTCCCCAACGCTACCACCCTTACGGGTACACTACAGAACTGTATCCACAGCTAAATGACCATAGGTGGCATTCTAAAAGGAAAATGCCTTCCCCTGTCTGTTGCATGGCATTGGATCACACTATGAGATTGTGTTTATTGGGAAGAGCTGTTACTAGTTGTGGTGTGGCTCAGCCTTAGCACACACCTTTAATCCCTGGGTGCTGGAGAGATGGCTCGGAGGTTAAGAGCACTGATTGTTCTTCCAGAGGTCCCACGTTCAGTTCCCAGCAACCACATGGTGGCTCACAACCATCTGTAATAGGATCTGATGCCCTCTTCTGGTGTGTCTGAAGTTACAGTGTACTCATATATGTAAAATAAATAGTATGTCTTTAAAAATATAGATCATTGAGTTTAGTGTCAGGTCCAAAGGAAACTCCATTTCCCCAAATTTTGGTCTTTAGACAGAAGCCAGGAACTTGTGGAGCTGATTCCCATCTGCCAAATGGAGCCATCTCCCTTCTTCCGAGCAGAAGGCAGGGTGTGGTCTGCAGGATAAGCACATGCTGCCTCCAGGCTCCCTCAGCAGGGCAGATGCTGTTCCACATTTCAGAGTTCATGCTAAACCCCCCAGACTTCTCAGCTCCCGTCCTCTCCTACCCTAAACCAGCTCACGGGCTTCCTTCCCCCAGCTCCTCAGTCTCCTTATAGCCCTGCTATTTCTTGGGCTCCTTCTCTTTTGCCCACTCTCTTGGTTTTCCTTTCTTGTTCTCTTTCCCTCTTTCTGTTTCTCTCCTCCCCGCCCCCTCTCTGCAGGTCGTATTCAGCCTTGCCTTTATCACTGCTGTAAACTCTTCCAGATGTCTCTAACCACCCCCCCTTCTCTCATCTACAACAGACCTGTTATCAGTTCCACATTTACTGTTGCTTGTACCTATCTATGTTTGGAGGGACACCATTATTTGCTGGAACTGTCTTTTTATTTTCTTCCTTCACTTTTCTGAATCTTGAGACAAGATCTCACCAAGTTACCAAGGCTAGCCTTGAATTCACTCTGCAGTACAGACTGGCTTTGAACTTGTGGTCTCCCTGCCGTGGTCTCAGGGGTAAGTAGGGTTACAGGCTACCCCACTGAGCAGTGCAGGCTTAGGACATGGATTAGATCTTGACAATAACAATAGCTGAGTCGTACTGAAGCCAATATTTAAAGCACAGCAATGAGCTGGTGAACTACACACCCAGCCCACAATGCAGTGAGATAGCCCGCTGTCATTCTACCTGTTGACAGATGGAGCCAAGCACCAAGCAGCACAGACCGGACTGTGAGGCAGCTTGTGAGATCTGGGTTGAGATGCCAAACACTGGAGGCCTGAAACCTCTCTCCCTACTCCGCCATACCCAGTAACTAGGCCATCCAAATTATCAAAAATTAAACAGGAATATAGAAAAAAAAACCCACTCACACTGTTTAAATTTGTGAACCAAAGTAGAGAGGAAGAGGTTTCAATGCCCTGTACATTGATGGAAATCCTGACCAGTTTCATGTACCCTCTGGAGGGCGGGCAAGATGGCACAGCAGGTAAAGGCGCTTGCTGCCAAACCTGATAACCTGTGTTTGATCTCCCGGACTCACGTAGTAGAAGGAGACAACTCCCAAAAGTTGTATTCTGACCTCTGTATGTGTGCTCTGACACACGTGTGTGCACAGAGACACATTCTAAGTAAATAAATGCAAGAGAAAAAGAAAAAAAAAAAGTAAGGAGCAAAAGAAAGACCTTCCTGCAATCTCACGTTCACTAAAATCGGTTTTTGTCTGTCAGGTTGAGAAGTTACAACTGAGTCTCTGTTGATAGCCTTCTTCAGGTCTGGGATGGAGAAGTAGGAGGAGGGTGAGGGAGGAGGGTGACAGGTCTGAAATGAAGGATTGGGAGGAGGGTGAGGGAGGAGGGTGGCAGGTCTGAAATGAAGGATTGGGAGGAGGGTGAGAGTAGGAGGAGGGTGAGGGAGGAGGGTGACAGGTCTGAAATAAAGGATTGGGAGGAGGGTGAGGGAGGAGGGTGACAGGTCTAAAATGGAGGACTGGGAGGAGGGTGAGGGAGGAGGGTGGCATACATGCAGGGATAGAACATTTGAAAGAAGCCGGAAAAAAATAAAAGAAAAAAAGAAAGAAAAAAAAAAGCCCTACAACTTAATTAACTGAGATCAATACTATCATAAAATAGTAATTTTTAAAAAAATCAATGCAAAAAGAAACTCTTGATGAACAAGAAAACACAGATCCCCCTAGTCATACTGGGGCTTGAAGCAAAAGCAGGGAATGAGTTACTTATCCTCCTGCTTTATTGATTTCACTGTTGGTTTTTCTCCTGCCCCAGGACAAATGCCTTACGGGCCTCGTCCCACTTTCCCTGTCCTCTCTTTTTTTTTTTGTCTTGTTTTCCTGAGACAGAGTCTGTCAATGAAGCCTCCGTGCAAGGCCTCCCAAAATATTGAATAACCTTTCTCCTGTAACCAAGATGAAGGAATTTGGAGTTTACTTTCCTTCCGGGTCCACGTTCACAGTAGCTTCCCCTGGAGAAACAGCTGCCCATAGGCCCCTGTGGAGTAACCATCCTCCCCCACTGCAGGGGGGGGGGAGCAACACTTGCCCTTGCTCGAAGCCATTACCCAAGGTCAGAGGAATGCAGCCAGCAGCCAGGATGCTCCCATAGGCCTCTCGGATTAGCCGGCAGCTGTCCTGGAGGTTGTAGAGATTGACCTTCACGTTGCCTAGGTCAGCAACCCTGAGGGACTGGAAGGGGAGGGCTCCCGTGCTGGGATTGACAGCCCCCAGCATCAGCGATTCCTCCCGGATGCGACTGGGTCCAAATCTGGAGAAGAATGGTCTCAGTGTCAGCTGCCACATGGCTCTGAAGGCTCTCTGCGCCCAAATGGCGCTTCTCTCTCAACCTTTGGGGCAGGTGACACTATACTGTGGGATTGCCTTTTCAGTCTGTAAGCATTAGCAGTCAGAAACACCTCGCCCCGCAGCCTGCAAAAAGCACGTCTGGATGTTACCAGCTATTGCCACTGGGTGTAAAACAACCCCCATCTGCTCATATTTGGACCTTTAAAAAAATTGGAGTTTTTGTTTTTTTATTGTTTGTTTGACAGGCTCTTGCTTTGTTGCCCAAGCTGGCCCAGAACTCACTGTGTAGCCCAAGATGGCTTCAAACTCTCAGTCCTCCTGCCTCAGCCTCCGGAGTGCTAGAATAACCAGCTTGCATGATCACGGCAGGCTAACAGTGTTTCTGATCATGTTGAGGTTTTTACTTTTCTACCTACTACAATATCTGAGGGTGACTTTTTTTTAAATACACGGATGGCTCTATCAGTAAAGTTTTTACCATATAAGGGTTCAGTTTTTATCCCTGACATATACATTCATATATATATATATATATTGCTGGGGTGGAGAGATGACTCAGTGGTTAAAAGCACTGACTGTTCTTCCAGAGGTCCTACATTCAGTTCCCAGCAACCACATGATGGCTCACAACCATCTGTAATGGGATCTGATGCCCTCTTCTGGTGTGTCTGAAGACAGCTACAGTGTACTCACATACATGAAATAATTAAATCTTTAAAAAAAAAACAAAAAACTGCCAGGTAGGGGGATGGCACCCATTTGTAATCCTGTGAGTAAGGGATCCGTGACCACCAGTCTAGGCTACCCCATTACTTCAAGGCCAATGAGAGACCCCCATCTCAAACAAGGCAGTGACACAGAAGATGACTCAATGGGCCGTCCCCAGCCTCTCCCCCACGTGCATGGGTTTGAGCATGCACACAAATGCACTAAGTACACAGGGTTCCTCTGTGTAATCAAGCCCTGGCTGTCCTGGAACACTGGTCTTGAACTCAGAGCTCTGCCTGCCTCTGCCCCCCAAGTGCTGAGATTAAAGCCATACACCACCATGCCCGCTTCAATTAAATGTTTTTTTTTTTTTTTTTTTTAAGGGGCTAGAGAGAGGGCTCATCAGTTAGGAGCATTGGCTGCTCTTGCAGAAGACCTGAGTTTGGTTTCTAACACACACATGACAGCATACAACTGTCCTTAACTCAAGTTCTAGGGACATCTGACACTGTCCCTTTCTGTGACATCAGGCAGAGATGTGGTGTACAACCATACATGCACATAAAAACATGTCATCACATAAAATAATTTAAAAAAAATTTAGTCTGCCTTTAATCCCAGAACTTGAGAGTCAGAGGCAGGTGGACCTCTGTGAGCTCGAGGCCAGCCTGGTCCTGGGTACGTTGACACTTAATAAACGACAGCGTTTAAAATTCAGTCCGATACAGTCAGATGTACTGGGCCAAAGCAGAAACGGCTGATGCTTACTAATTAAGAAAATAGATTTTACGGCTCTCTGATTTTGATAGCTAGAGATGTGGGGAAGCGACAACCAACTTCGCCTCTCAAACCAGTGTCCCCTGGACTGTGCACACCTAGGGTAGCGTGCACACCTAGCGTCCTACTAGAAACTCCCTGGCATGCTAATGCAGTCCAGGCCAGTGTTTCTGAGCTGCCTCGGCTTCCTGGGATTACCAAAATACACAGAAGCCATTCTGAACCATCAAGTCTGAAATACCATGACTTGGCTTTGCTTGTTGAGGAAGGAGAGAAATCAGTTTCTCCAGTGCCCTCTATGATCCCAAAAAGACCAAAGACCGGAGTGAAAAGGTGCTCGCCCTTGTGCCTTCTGCACTTCTGGCTACTAAGCCCAGCCACGTGTCCCCAGCCCAGGCGCTTCAGCCTTACCTTGCCCCGGGCCGGTTGGAAGTCCCGGTATCCAGAGGCACACCTATGAAAGCAGCATCCAGCCCCTCGGCGGAGGACCGCAGAGGCAGGCGCATCATGGAACAGACGCCCACCGGCTGTACCGGTGACTCAGAGCTGGGGGACTGGTGATGTGAGGTATCTGAGGCATCTGAAGCCTGGCGGATCCCGGGGCGTCCAGGACAGAAGAGCCCCGCAGAGGCACGCCAAGGGATGACCCCAGTCCCGGGGCCCCGGGCCCAGGGGGACCTCAGCAGCTGCAGCATGCCGCCTATTGAGGAGCCCGACCAGGCCAGCGTGCCAGCCCCCAGTTGCAGGGTTCAAAGGACAGGGACATCCTGGGATCAAAGAGGCTGGGAGGGCCCCAAAGCCCAAGCGTTTTTTCCAGCTGCCCAGCTCTGGACTTCAGCCCCTGGATAGTCAAAGAGCCAGGTTGGGACTCCCCATTCATGCCCAGAGTTTGTCATTGCAGGAAACCCCTCCCCGCAACACCTGGCCTTTGGCTGTCTCTGCTATCCAGGGTAATTTTACTTTGCTTTGTTGTCTTGTTAACAAATGATTTCATTCTGTAGCCCAGGCTGTTCTGAAACTTATGTAGGCCAGGTTCGCTTCCAGTGCTGAGTTAACAGGCTCAACAAAAGTAACACCGTGTTGTTGTTGTTGCTGTTTTAAGGCAGCGCAGGCTGGCCTCCAGCTTGTCCTGTAGCTGAAGATGACTTTGACCTCCTGATTCCCCTGTCTCTACCTCTCACAATATACATATGTATTGTATCATATATATATATTGTGATAAGAAATATTTTGAGGTCTGCAGAGATGGCTCAGAAGGAAAGAGCCCACCTCATCAGGAGGTTGCCAACTACCTGTAACTCCTGGTTCTGCCGCGCGGCCGCGAGCGTGCACACACACACACACACACACACACACACACGAACAAACATAAACACAAGGTGAAAAGAAAAGGAAAAAGAAATTTCCAGGGAGTGGGATTCTCAGGAAACAGACGTCTTTTTTTTTTTTTTAATTGAGACAGGCTGCTCTGTCTTGGAACTCGCTGTGTAGACTTGGCTACCCTGGTAGAGCTCCACCTGCCTCAGCACAGAGTAAAGGCGCTTGGCACCAGGCTCAGCACAAGGATAGCTAGGGCTAGGATATTTGCATCATCTCTGCAAAGACCCTCAGTTGTATGCTGAGTGAGGGGAATATAAAATAAAAAGGCATTACAGCTGGGCATTACGGTGTTAGCTTTAAATCCGAGCTCTCAGAGGGCAGAGGGAGAAGGGGCCTCAGTGAGTTTGAAGTCAGCCTGGTTTATACCGGGAACACTAGCTCCAGCTACATTAATTACATCTCGGCATCCTGGATGTTGTTGCTGTTGTTTTGGTTGGTTGGTTGGATGGCTTGGTTTTTCAAGACAGGGTTTCACTGAGTGGCCCTGGCTGTCCTGGCACCCCAAGCTGTCCTAGAACTCGGAAACCTGCCAGCCTCTGCCTCCCTAGTGTTGGGATTAAAGGCCATCACTGCCTGTTGTGACATCCTAGGCTTTAAAAAAAAAAAAAAAACTTTGTAATGCGTTACAAAGAAATTAATGTTGAGCTATAGAGAAAAGCACAGCACCAGCAAGCCTGCTAAGGAGCTGTCCTCTCCTTAATTCTAAAAAAAGAAAAAAAAAAAATCACTCAGGATGGGGAGGGATAAGATGGTTCAGTCAGTGAAGGCATCAGCTGGTAAGCCAAACAAACTGAGTTCAATCCAGAAGAGAACTGACTCCTAAAAGTTGTCCTCTAACCACCACAGGAGCATCATGGCACAGGTCCGCACAAAATAATTGTGAAAATTCACAAAATAAATATGGAAAATAAAAGGCAAACAACAACAAAAACGCAAACAGGTGTGATGTGTGAGAGACACCTGGTATTTTGTTTAAGTGAATCAAATCGAACTGGGTGAGCCAGGGGGTGGTGACCCATGCCCTTAATCTCAGCGCTCAGGAGGCAGAGGCAGGCAGAGCTCTGTGAGTTCGAGGCCAGCCTGATCTACAGAGTGAGTTCCTGGACAGTCAAGGCTAGAAAAAGAACCCCTGACTTGCCTTGATGCAAAGGGTCACACATTAAGTTCCACACCACTCTAGGATGGACAAGGGCAGACAGGACAGAGTACGCTGAGGCCAGCAATGGGTGTGGTCAATATTAGGTGTGGTCAATTTTAGAGGAGGCTTCTAGGCAAGTCTGGCTATTTTCCAGAACAAATGACATAATATCTCTCTCTCTCTCTCTCTCTCTCTCTCTCTCTTTTAAGATTTGTTTATTTACGAGTACACTGTTGCTGTCTTCAGACACACCAGAAGAGGGCATCAGACTCCATTACAGATGGTTGTGAGCCACCATGTGGTTGCTGGGAATTGAATTCAGGACCTCTGGAAAAGCGGTCAGTGCTCTTAACCACTGAGCCATCTCTCTAGCCAGAAATAATATCCTGATGCCAGTTCTAATGTTTTTTTTTTTTCCCCATCACTGAACACCTTGTTTTCTCAAGGATGGTTTTCAGTTCATTCATCTCATAAATATTTATGGTACCCACAGTGCATTGGATACACTGTGTCTTTGACTCAGGGAAATCCTCCATCCTCATGCTTCATGCTTGGCCTTCCAAATGAATGTTCTAGTGTTTCTCCACCTCCCTGCTTTCCTCAAGACAATCTCTTTTCATACCGAAGTGACTCCTCATTCGGGGAAGCTCCTACAGTCTGATATCCCGCCCTGTCATCCCCACTAGGAGGCACCAGCTCAGCTTTGAAACATCTGCTGATATCACCTCAGAGGCCAAGTGAAAGGTGGAGCTGGGTGTGGTGGTGCGCACCTGCAACCCCAGGTGTGGTGGTGCACACCTGCAACCCCAGGTGTGGTGGTGAACACCTGCAACCCCAGGTGTGGTGGTGCGCACCTGCAACCCCAGGTGTGGTGGTGCCCACCTGTAACTCCAGCACTTGGGAGGCAGAGCAGGTGTGTGTATCTCTGAGTTCCAGGCCAGCCTGGACTAGAGAGTTCCGTGGCAGCCAGGGCTGAAAGAGAAAGAGGGAGTGGAAGGAGGGAGGGAGAGAGAACAGACAGAAGAGAAGATCAATAAATAGATAAAGGGGTTGAAGAGGTTAAAAGTCCTGGCTACTCTTTCAGAAGACCCAGGTTCAATTCCTAGCAGGGTAGCTCACAACCATCTGTAACTTTAGCTCCAGGAATCTGATGCCTTCCTCTGGCCTCCACCAACACCAAGAATGTGATAAGTGCACAACATGTAGGCAGGCAAAACCATATACATAAAAATGAATTAAAAATAAACTTAAAAAAAGAAGGTACTTCTTGTCAACATTAAAATAAAATTATATATATATATAAGGTTACATACATGTATATATATGTATGTAACTCTTACAAAAAAACAAAACCAAAATACCTGCCCCAGGGCCCCACTGAAACAGTGGATCAGAAGACACAGGAGGATGAGCCAGTAGTTGGAAAACAGCCAGTGGGGAACAGGCACCCATGCTGGTGTTGGGGGTTCTGGGCAGAGCAGCCCAGGCAGCCAATCCTAGCCTGTGTTTCGTGTCTGACTATGTTCATCTGGAGAACCATTTTGAACAGAGTTCAAGCTAGCTGTGGGTGAATGCCTCAGTAACACATGGGCAGAGTGATGTCACACATGCCTAATGTCTGAGGTGCACAGACATTGGCCAGACAGCAGCCAGACAGCAGCCTGGAAGCAAAGCGTGTTCAAATAAGAGCTCCGAAATACTCCAAATCCACGACTTTCTTTCACCACCATCCCCTAGTTAACTTCGATGGAATGTTCCACAGAAGACACCAAATATCATACATTTCCCGTCCACCTTCCCCCACCCCCCAGTGCCTCGGATATCAAGTCCGCGCTCTTCCAATGAACTACACTCGGCACCCTTATGGTCTCCTTTATGCAACAGGAAGGCCTTGTCCCTGCAAACTCCAGGCTCCAATACAGGCTTCGTTCTCTCGGCTGGTCCGAGGGCTGCTCTCAAGCATGTACAAATCCCACAAATGCTGTGTGAGTGGGTAAATGATTGACAGGCTCCGGGGTTATGCAGACCCGCTCTAGGGGTGATGACAGCTTTGGAAAAACAAGCACGTCCCCGTGCCAGCGGGTGCCAGAGTGTGAGGAAACACCCGTGTGGATCCCTTGTTCTGTGAGGCAAGGCTCTCGGAGGAGTTAGCACTTTGAACTTGCCTCTGCTTGTGGAAGGAAAGCCAGCTCGGTGTACAGCTCAGGACACCAAGTTGTTAGCAACAACACCTCTGGGCTCTCTGGTTAAGCTTTGCTGGTTTTCTCCTTAGTCCAGGATGTTCTCCAATCCTCCTGCATCAGTTTTTCTCTGTGCCACAATTACAGGCGTGCAGCTAATGACTTTTTGTTTGTTTTTTTTTCCAAGACCTGGTTTCGAGGTTTCCCCTTCGTAGGCCTGGCTGTCCTGGAGCTAGTTCTTTAGGCCAGGCTGGGACCTGCCCCAGCCTCCCAAATGCTGGGATTAAAGGCATGCACCTTTAGCCCCCCCCCGCCCCCCCACCCCCCGCTAGGCTATGTGTATCTGAGGTTTGTAGAGACCAGAAGAGGGCGTCAGATCTCCTGGAACTGGAGTTACACATGGTTATGAGTGTCATGTGGGTCCTGACAATGGAAGCTGGGTCCTCTGGAAGGGCTCTTAACCGCTGAGAGGTCGGCCTCAGTAACATTTGTAAAGCCATACTTAAGTATTAGTCCTCTTTCTGCTGCTATAACAAGATACCTGAAACTGGTTACTTAATGAAGCCCTGGGGTTGATTCCCAGCATAGTACAAATCCCTGTCTGATGGCTTGTCCATTTGTAACAGCATTTGAAAGGTAGGAGTGGGAAGATCTGAAGTTCAAGGTTATCCTGGGCTACAGAAGGAGTTTGAGGGTGGCCTGGGATACATGAGACCCCCAAGAGAGAGGAGAAGGAGGCCAGAAAGAAGAATCCAGTTTTAGAGTCTGAAGGTCCAAATTGGACAACAGAATCAAGGTCAGGCCCTTAAAGAAGGCTTTGGGAAGGAAGGCGTCCAATGGCTGGCAGCATGGGGGAGTGACCAGGTGGGAAGCAGGAAGCGAAAGGGTGAGGAAGGGTGGGAACAATCTTTTCCTAACTTAACGTCTTATTCTCTTGGGAAATAACCCATGTGCCCTGAGAAGTGGTCTTATCTCTTCATGGATTACACCCCAATAAATGATGTAATTGTTTCTCATTAAACCTGTGCCTCATAAAGCCACACAGATACACGATCCTTTCTGGGACAAAGAACATCAAATCAGAGCATCAGGAATGCATTTTATTGTCATATAAAGAACAAACATCCAATCATATTTGAATGCAAAGACAGACAACAGGGGGGTGGACCTAGGGACTGCTTTGACTGTTGGTCGGGCAGCAGGAGAGAGATTGGTTCAAATCAATACAGCATAACAAGTAGGACTTTATACACAAAAAGTGGGTGTGGGGTGGTCAGTAAAGGGCCAAGAGGAACTGTCACCGGCTGTTCTGGTTCCATGCTGTTGCTGGTATAAAACTCTCTGACCAAAAGCAGCTTGGGGAAGAAAAAGTTTACTGAGGGAAGTCGAGGCAAGAACTCGAAAGCAAGCCTGCTTGATATTCCACCCAGCATTACCTCTGATCAACAAACTCACTCACAGCTAAGGAGGTATAGCAGGAATGGTGGGGGACAGTGCCTGCTGGCTCCCTCAGGCTCATGCTTTCCTATAGAGCCCAGGACCACCTGCCTAGGGATGGTGCCGCCCATAGTGGGCTGGGTCCTCCCCCATCAGATAACTTCCCACAGACACGCCTCAAGCCAATCTGATCGAAGGAATTTCTCAGTTGAGACGCCCTTCTCAGGTAAGTCTATATCAAACAGGCTGAACTGACCTAACAGGATTCTTGCTGAAGATTGAATGATATGATGTCACAGCAGGATGGTGGAGGAGGAACTAAGAAGACATGGAGCGAGATCAGACACCCACGGTGGGGACTTCTGGCTATGTCAAGTCTGTAGTGTCCTTTGCTATAACTTGACTTTTACACCTGTAATCCCAGGTTCAGGCAGGAGGATCCAGACTTTCTGGAACTGCAAAGAAACAAGAGGAGGGAGGGGTTTGACTTGTTTTCATTGTTGGTGGTTTTGTTTGATTGTCTGTATTTTCTTTTTTTCTTTTCTTTTCTTTTTTTTTTTTTTTTTGGTTGTTTTTTGAGACATAGTCCGAGCTGGCCTGGAATTTTCCTTGTAGACCAGTGACCAGTGTTACCTCAAACTCACAGAGATCAAACAGCCTCCATTTCCCGAGTTCTGAGATTAAAGGTCTAAGGTGACAGGGCCAGCCAATCCGACCAACCACATCCAGATCCAAAGACCAAAGTAACTGGCCTCCCTTTGTCTAATCTCAAATGAGCTTCCTAGGTCAGGAGAAGGTGAGGGAACACACATTTATATACAGGAAAGACCCAACCAGTGATGGGAAAAGATCATCAGAGGTAAACATTGCTGGGGCAGACTGGGAGGGGATTCAAGAGTCTCTGCCTGATCATCTAACGGAAAAGAAGGATGGACCCAGAGCAGGGGACGGGGGTCTCCTTCAACTGGTCAATCATTTGGCGAGGTGTATGTTACTGGTAGCTCAGGTTATACACGCTCCCTTCAAACAGCAGCCAAGGGAACCAGAGATGTAGCTCAGTGGGAGAGCGTTTGCCGGGCGAGCTCAAACCCTAGTTTCTATCTCCAGCCAGGTAAAAGGAAGCAGAACACAAAGCCTCTTGTTATCAGAGGTAACAGATCGTGTTCCTGAGCCAACTTCTGGAAATCCCCTACAGCAGGAAGCTGCAACCACCCAAAAAAGACCCGAGACATCTGATGTCATCCTGATATCCAAACAGGTGACCGCCTACTTTCTGGCATCAGGAGTCTTTGGCATGGAATCGATCTACACTGAACACATATATCTAAAATTCCTGGGCTCAAGCAATCCTCCTGTGTAGTCCATGTCCAAAGACATTCTGTGTGTTTTCAGGTACTGAGGATCAAAAGCAGGGCAAGCACTCTAGCTCTGAACTGTTCTTCAAAGTTTTTATAGGTAATTACAGGCGTGGGTTCCAAGACTCAGACGTGGCCAGTTTGCCTGCCTTACATCTGTGGCTGTCAGGAAGAAGCTGCCTGTCAACAGACTCTGGATGAAAACACCCCAAGCTGCTCAACAGCTGTTTGCTCAAAATAGTTTATCCACGGGGCCCAGCATCAGCCAAGTGCCAGGTGTCGGTTAGGTTAAGTGTGTTGAGGATAAGAAGCCCTGTAATAGCTCTCTCCCCTAGGAGTCATTGACTTTAAGCTCAACCAGACAGTCTCACTTAAAACGGGCTTTAATGTTTATTTAGTTATTTATGTGTATGAACATTTTGCCTGCATGTTTGTCTATGAGCTACCTTTTGTTTTTCGAGACAAGGTTTGTATGTGTAGCTCTGCCTGTCCTGGTCTGTAGACCAGGATGGGTTTGAAGTCAGAGATCTGCCTGCCTCTGCCTCCAGAGTGCTGGGATCAAAGGCATGCGCCACCACTGCCCACCTGGTACCCAAGGAGCCCAGAAGAGGTCAGGCTTTTCTGGAATTGGTGGTACAGTTGGAAGCCACTGAGAACTTGGGTCCTCTGTAAGAGCAGCTAGTGTTCTTAACTCCTGAGCCAACTCTCTAGCTCCAAAGGTTTTAATACTCGGGCATGTGAGGTGGTCAAAACGGCCTTAAACTGGTCTACTATTTGGACTTTTGCTTCCAGGAATTGAGATGGGAAAAATGATTTGGATCAGGCCTGGTGGCTCATGCCTTTAGTCCCAACAGTGGGAGGCAGGGGACGGTGAGTCTCTGGGTTCTAGGCCAGCCAGAGCTACACAATGAGATCCTGTGGGTGTGTGCGTGCATGCGTGTGTGTGAAGAGAGAAAGAATGAGAATACCACCTAAACAACCAAATATGGTCAGGATACTGGACACAAGTGTTGGGATTCTGTAAACCCCACCCCTCAGTTACCTAGCAATAGCCAGGTATGCTCTGCCCCAGTGACCTGACACTATAAAAGGGGCTGCTTGCCCCCTCCTCTCTCTCTCTCTCCCTCCCTCTCTTCTCTTTTGCCTTTGCCTCTCCTGCTCTTGCACTCTCTCTCTTGCTCTTTCCCCTTACCCTTTCCTTTTCCCTTCCCCTCTCTCCCTCCACGTGCTCACGACCAGCTTCTACTCCTCTTTTCTTCTCTCTCTCTCTGCCCCTACCCTCTTAACTCCCCCATGACCTAAATAAACTCTGTTCTGTACTATACCATCATGTGGCTGGTCCCTTAGGGGGAAGGGATTCCCAACATGCCCCCCACCTGCATCTCCCTTGCCCCCAGGCCTTGCCGCACCTCCATGGGCCATATCCCTCCCCCCACTCTCCTCATCGTTTTCCTAACAACAAGGCCACAAAAGACAGGAACATATGGGGAATAGACAAATAACTGCCCCAGTTCACTGTTTTCAGCACAGAGTTAGAGAAGGAAAACAGGCCCAGCTCAATGGAATGCTTTAGGTCAGTGGTTCTCAACATGCAGGGTCATTACACCCTCGGGGGTCTCATGTCACACATCCTACATCTACATATTGGATATTTATATTCATAACAGCAGCAAAATCACAGCCACGGAGTAGCAACAAACGTAATTTCAAGACTAGGAGTCACCTGAAATTAACTTGAGGAGCTGTTTTAAAGGGGCACAGCATTAGGAAGGTCGAGAACCACAGTCTTAGATGAACAGAAAGCCAAGAGGCCAGGCAGAAAAAGGACAGCTCCAGTTCAAAGGACAAAAAGCCAGGGAGGAGAGAGTTGTGCACGGACACACAGAAAGAAGATACCCATAATCTATAAAGGATTCTCTTTTAGTATTGAGCAGCTATATGAGAGAAAATCATTAGTCCCGGTTACTTGGAGGCCTGAAGTTGAAGACTCACTGTTTTATTATGTTTTTATTTATTTTTTGGGAGGGAGGTGGCGTCAAGACAGGGTTTTTTCTGACCAAGCCAGCTCAGTCAGTCAACAGGGTTCTCCAGTGGTGGAGCAGGGATTAAAAAGAAAGACACAGGGCTGGAGAGATGGCTCAGAGGTTAAGAGCACTGACTGCTCTTCCAGAGGTCCTGAGTTCAAATCCCAGCAACTACATGGTGGATCACAACCATCTGTGATGGGATCTGATGCCTTCTTCTGGTGCTGTCTGGAGACAGCAACAATGTACTCATAAAATAAATAAAATAAATCTTAGAGAGAGAGAGGGAGAGAGAGAGAGAGACAATTAGACAAAACTGCAGCATGCCCCCCCAATAAGCTCTGAGGCTGGAAGTCTGGTTTAATTTTTTCCAGTCTGCTTTTATACCATTTTAATTACAAGTTGGTAATAATAAAGGCAGTTCTACGGTAAGAGCACAAGCAAGACCGTGAATACAAATAACTAGGGAACAAGCACAGCCAAAAACAAAATCACAGTTTCTAAGGCTTGTAAAGATGACCAGGATTATCTGAGCCTGCTTCCTTGTCCTAGCCCAAAGTCGAGTTAGTTCGGAAAGCTCACTTCTTTGTTCTAGCCTAAAATCAGATTCCTGCCTGAGCTTACTTCCCTGTCCTAGCCCAATTTCAAATTCCTGCCTGGGGTAGGTCTACTTCCTTGTCCCGGCCCAATGTCAAACTGTTGCCAAGCGACCACAAAAGCTCTCCATATTTCTCCGTGTCGCCTTGGATGTCCTGGAACTCACTATGTAGACACTCAACCTCAGAAATCCACCTGCCTCTGCCTCCCAAAGGATTAAAGGTGAGTGTCACCACTGCCTGGCTATTATTAATATCTTTGTAAATTTTGCATTTATACATGTGTTGAGCTTATGTGTACCATGTGCATAAAGGTGTTCTTGAAGGCCAGAGAGTCACCTGAGACCCATATAGTAAATTTGCAGGATAAATAACCAGTTTATGGTGTTCTAGGGTTCGAGCCCAGGGCCTTCTTGCATGCCAGGAAAGCACTCAGCCTTCCAGGAAGAGCACTGAAGTCCAGGAGTTGAAGGCCTGGGTTCCAACTGCAGCATTTGGCATGCTGGGACATGCCCGTAATCCCAGCACTCGCCTCGAAAGGTGCAAAATTACTTTTTAAAGTATTTGCACTTTTTCCTTCCGGAAGTCTTCTGCGGTTACTCGAGATCCAGCCTGGGGACCTAGAGAATTCTAGGCAAGCATTCTATCACTGAGCCACACCCTCAACACCTTCGCTCTTGTCTTTTTAAATCGAATTATTATCCTTGAACTAGTTATCTTTCCTAACAACCATTCATAACTAAACCTGATTTGGAAAAGCGTGAACAATCAGTCCTGACCAAAGCCGCAGGGAAGCTATTTTATCACGCGGGATCTGACCCTTTCTCTGAAGACCCTAAGTGGGTACAGGCTAGACACACCCCGACTGCGTCCCTCAGGATCCAGAGCTTCCCAGACAGCGAGGGGGAAACGCATGGGTTCCAAGACTGAGGGGAGAGCAGCAGCATGGAGAAGCTGCACTCCAAAGGGTTGAGGCTGGACCCTTCCTCAGCATCAGCCTGGGCAACAGTCACCTAGCAACCCCAGCCCCATACTCGCAGACGTAGGCATTGGTTGGAAAGTCACGTGAGTAGACGGACCCGCCCACGACGCCGGTGCATCACCGGCTGTGCTGCCGCGCAAGCGCTTTGGGGACGAAGGCCCTTGCGCTCAAGCACTTCCTGGGCAGACGTGACCACAGAAGAGCCCCAAGTGCGTCTCAAAGGCTTTTCGTGAGTCTGCGTGGGAAGCGAGTCTATAGAAAACGTGGCAGATTTCAGATTAAAGCCTCCCTTCCTTCCCCTGGAAGAGAAAGTTCTCAGCAGCCGGTGTGACGCCAGAGGAATTTCTTGGCTTTAAGTGAACTTTAAGGATGCAGGGCTACCTCTGCCAGGAAAAGCGGCTGTATCCAAGCTGCTAGGGTAGTTGCTGCACTTGAGAAAGTTTACTTCTGAATCGTGCTTTTATGTATTTACAGGGCCTTTGGTTGTAATCCAAGATGCCCCAGATTCTCCTGCCAAGATCTCCCCAGTTCTGGGATTACAGGCTCGTACCAGGACATCATGCCAATAACATTCTTTTTGATCCACTTCCCTCCAGCAACTGGAGGCATACACTCGCGCAGGTGTAACTTGATATTTTGGGGAAAAATGAATAAATGTCCTACTCTCATGAAGTTCTAGCCAGGAGTGGGAGGGGCCATGCCTGTAATCCCAGAACTCAGGAGGCTGAGGCAGGAAGTGTGCCATGAGTTCAGTGCCAACCCAGGTTAGTGTACAAAGACTGAAACCATATAGTCTGGAGAGTCTGATCCTTTAGGGAACCGGGGTTCAATTTCCAGTACCCACATGATAGCTCACAACTGTGTGTAACTCCAGTTTCAGAGGATCTGACCCATCATGCATGCACAGGCTGCAAATATTATCTATGCCTGCAGATATCCATACACACAAAATAAATATATCTTTAAGGGAAAAAAAGTAAGTATAGCCTGGGAATGCAGCTCGATTAGTAGCAAGTTCAGTTTCTAGATTGAAGAAGGTAATCCTGTAATCCAAGACTTGAGGCATTCAAGGCCCTCCTGAGCCTTAAGTGGATTTGGAAGCCCGGTGAGACCACAGGAGACTCTCTCAAATCACAGTTCTATTTTGTTAAGTTATCCCAAGTGACTAAAAACCTTTTGTTCCCAAAATATTGGTGGTGCCTACCAGGGAGACTTTGTAACGAATTTGTATCTTTAAAGTTGTAACAGTTGTGAGCTTTGGCTTTATAAAACAGGCTCTCCCCTCTCTCTGTGGCCCAGGATGACTTGGAGTTCAGTTTGGAGCCCAGGCTAGCCTCGGACTCATAGCCATGCTTCCACCTTCAGAATGTTGGGATTAAAAGTTTGAGTTGTCACGCCTGGCTTCTTTATAGCCCCAGCTTGGGAATTCCTTCACACTTACAATCCGTTTTCCAAGAAGGACCTGGGTGGTGCTCCTACTCCTTGCTTTCTGAGATACTGTTTAACTGTAGCTCTGGCTGTTTTGAAACTTAGTCTGAAGCTGCAAACCAGCTTGAAAGTTTCAAATCTAAAGAGAAAGAATTTTTTTTTCTTTTTTGCCAAAGTGGGGGATCTGGAAGAGTTGCAGGTGTCAGCTGCAAGTCAGACGTTTCCTCAGAGTCTCTACCTACAGATCTGCAGCCTGCAACCCAGACCTTTATTCTCTGTCAAAATTTAAAAAAAAAAAAAAAAAACCTAAGAAAATACAAAATTTCAGCAGCCATAAAAATATTAGGGTTGGTTCTGATCCATTCTAAAGAACACATTTGGTTTTTGTTTGGTTTCAAGGCAGGGTCTCTGTGTAGCCCTAGCTGGCCTAGAACCCCCTATGTAGACGAGGTCGGCTTCAAACTAATGGAGCTCTGTCTGCCTCTCCCTCCCGAGAGCTGAGATTAAAGGCATGCTGTACCACCGAGCAAGAGCAGGTTTTGAGAAGGGACCCTGAGAGTGTAGGAGAACAAGGAGAAGCGAATGAGGAGAGTGGAGGAGCAGGGGAAGGAGCAACGAGGGTGAGCTTGCCTTGGATGAACTCTGACCCATTTTATTGTTTTGCCCAGGGCTGGTTCTTGCATTAAAAATATCGATCTCTACCTCCAAACAAAGGAGTTAGGCAGCGGATGGTGCCTGCTATTAGAGGGGAGTGAAGTTCAAATGTACCCGAAGTGTTTCCACACTCCATGGTACAGGTGCACTGGAGGGAAGGTCCCTTGGAATGTTGTGGGACTGGAGTCCAGACAAAGGAGCTGCTGGCCCTTTGCACACAATCCTGGCCAGAGACACAGGAAGTTTTTTTGTGTAAAAGCACTGGAGAGGCTGAAGCAGTCAGAGGCCAGCCTGGTCTACAGAGTGAGTTCCAGGACAGCTAGGGCTACACGGAGATACCCTGTCTTGCAAAACAAAAAGCAAAAACAAAACAAACAGAAAAAGACAGAACCAAAAACAGGCTGGTGAGATGGTTCAGCAGGTAAAGGTGCTTCCTACTAACCCTGAGGACCTGAGTTTGCCAGCCCTGGTCCCACATGATGGGAGAAGAAACTGGGTCCTCAAATAGCCCTCTTGCCTCTACACTCAGTGTTTGCACTAAGCCGGCCCAGCAACGTACAACAACACACACATACCTAAGCCTACCTTTAAAACCAAAACAGTGGTAAAGCATCTGGAGAGATGGCTCAGTGGTTAAGAGCATTGGCTGTTCTTCCAGAGATCGTGAGTTCAATTCCCAGCAACCACATGGTGGCTCACAACCATCTATATTTAGACCAGATGCCTCTTCTGGTGTGTCTGAAGAAGCAACAGTGTACTCATATAACTAAAAAATATGAGTACATTAGATTTTTAAAAAATCAAATCAAATCAAGACAACAATAAGATCGGAGTAGATACCTTTTAGCTGGTTGGTTGTTTCGACCACGAATCAGGCACGAGTTGAGGAGGAGGAGGTGGGGAACCTTGTTGGCAGGGACCATGAAGTGACCTGGGGGTTTTGGAGCACAGCACTCAGGTGTGGGCTGAGTGTGTGTACTCCAGGTAAGGGAAGAAATAGCAATGTAGGTTATTACTTTTTATTATTAATTTCATAAATGTGTGTGCGAATCTGAGTAGGTGCCCCAAGAAGTCCAGAAGAGAGTTTCAGATCCCCAGAGCGGGAGTTACGGGGTGTCCTGGGCTCTTCCAGCCAGTTGTAGGCTGTAGTGATCTGCCCCCTCGTGGGTGCTGGGAGCTGAACTTGGCCCTCGGCAGGAGCAGTGTATGATCCTAACCACTGCCATCTCTCCAGCCTAGACTTGAGGTTCTTCGCTTTTTCCAATTTGAAATGTCTCCCAGTCACTAGTGGTGTGTATTTAGGGAAATAAAGTCTCCGGGCCTCAGTGTCTTTCCATGAAATGAAAATGAGGCCCTCTGAGAACGTTGCAGCATCTTAACAAAGTGGTTAAGACTGTGGGCCTGCTGAGCCTCGTGGCACAAAAGCTCCTGAAACAGACTGTAGGCTCAGGCAGGCATCGAGCACGTGCTTCTAATACCAGCACTCTGGCAGCTGAGGCAGGAGGATTGAGAGTTTCAGGTGAGCCTAGAATGTATAGAACTTGTCTCAAAAAAATATACAAGACTGTAGGCTCAAGTCAGATTACCTGTTCTGCATCCCGTAACAGCCTGTCAATGCCTTTGTATCCTTAGGTGAAAGACTGACCCCTCTCTCTCCCACCTCTCCATCTGTAAAATGAAGGTGAGAAATACGTCATAGGAGTTTTCCCAGAGCATTCAGTAACTTGACACAAATTGCTCCCTTGGCACACAGGGAGCTTTCGGTAAATGTAGCGACCGTTTTTGAAAGGTGCCTGACAACCCTGATCGATTAATGGGTCATTTTTGGTAAGCCCTGCTATTCTGGAGCCAGGACTCCAGGTTCTTCCACTCCCTCTTCTAACCCTTCCCCTCACTGCAGCCTAAGTTACAATGGAGGACTGAGATGTTTCCAGTCATTCTGGGTGGCAGGCAATGAAAGTTCAGGGTGAGGAGACAAAGTCTACGTTCTGTATCAGATCCCAAGAGGCAGTTGTCTGGTGTCTAGAGTCCAAGTTGGGTGAGGCATGAGAGGAACTGAGTTGTCTGGAACCAGCTAGGAGAAAGTGCTCCAGGATTTGACTCTTGTTTTTCAAGACAGGCTGTCCTGAAATTCATTCTGTAGATCAGGCTGGCCTCAAACTCAGCGATTCCCTAGCCTCTGCCTCCCAAATGCTAAGATTAATGGCCTTCACCTTTGTACCTGGCTGAGATAAAGTTTTCCTATGGAGGAAGGCTGGCCTTGAACTTGCCACCTACCCCGCCTTAGCCTCTTGAGTGCTGAGATTACAGGAGCACACCCTCAAGTCAGCTCAGCTCAGTAGTTATATGATCTCACTCACCACAGTCGGTCTGGGAGGGTTTTCCTCATCCCCCCAAAGTGACTCTGTAGCCACCAGCAGCCACTACACAAGTAGTGTCTCTTCCTATCAGCCTGTAGCAACCACAAGTATGTTTTCTGTCTCTGTTGATATTTTATATACTTAGAACCATACCATATGTCTCCTTGGTGGCTGACTGACTTCTCTCTCTTATTTTTTTAAATGATCTATTTTCTAAAGACTTATTTATTAGATATAAGTACTCTGTAGCTATCTTCAGACACACCAGAAGAGAGGGCATCAGATCTCATTACAGATGGTTGTGAGCCACCATGTGGGTGCTGGGATTTGAACTCAGGACCTCTGGAAGAGCAGTCAGTGCTCTTAACAGCTGAGCCATCTCTCCAGCCCTATTTTAAGATTCATTTTGTGGGGTCTGGAGAGATGGCTCAGCAGTTAAGAAATATTTGTTCTTCTGGTCTATCCAGGATTCTGTAGGAAGGCCCTGTTTCAAAACGAACAAAGAACATTTCTTGTTCTTACAGAGGACCTGGTTTCAAATCAGAGCACCCACATGATGACCTCTAGTCATTTGTTACTCCAGTTCCCGGGGATCTGACCTCATCTGACCTTTAAGGGCACAAGGCCTACACATAAATAGTTGCAGGCAAAACACTCATACGTAAACACAAAACAAACAAGCAAACAAGCAAACAAACAAACAAACAAAAAAACCCAGCATCTCACTTTGTAGTCTTGGCTATTCTGGAACTCACAGGGATCCAACTGCCTCTACCTCCCAAGTGCTGGAGCTAATAGTATGTGTGCCACCACACCATTAAAAAGTCACCTTTTGGAGAGAGGGGATTCCAAAAGGAACGAAGATGGAGGCAGATGTTTATGTTTCTCTCCGAGAATCTCTTCATAAATAAGGTTGTAATGAATTTTTTTTTTTAAATAAGGGATGGAATTGGCCAAGATCATTTGACTTATAAAGATTAGCAAATTATATTATACCTATTGGGGGGAAAAGTCAACTTTATTGTTGGGACCAATTACCTGGAGATGCCAACTTAAAGGAGGAACAGTTTCCGTTGGCTCATGGTCAGGAGGGTTTGGGTCAGTTTGTTCCACTGGCGCGGGGTGGGGGGCATGGTTAAGGTGGAACCCCATAGAGACAGTAGTAGCAGGAGACAGAAAGCTTGAAAAAAAGCTGAGAAGGAAGGGATGGAAGCGACTGGGAGGAGGAAGGGGAGGGGCTGAGACAAACCTGGGACACGCTATTCCCTTCAGAGGCATCACTGTCACTACCGACTCACTTCATCCAGTCAGCCCCGCCTTCTACCACACCCACCACTTCGGTATTCCATCCAACCGTGAGCCCAGCAGCAACCGTGAGTCATTCAGCAGCGGATGAATCCAGGATGGGGTGGGCACTCTCTTATTCCAGTCACTTCCCCTAAAGGCCACCAGTGAACTTGAGCCTTTAACAGTTTGTGAGGACTCTTCATTTACACGTGGCCCCCCTGCCTGTCTGTACTTAAAGTTACCATGGCCACCGTAGTGAGTGGTCCCTGTCTGTGGTTTGAATTCACAACTGCATTTTATTATGCTCACAGATTCTGTGAGCCAGAAATTCAGAGCCCAGCATACGGAGGAGAATGTTTCTGAGAGGTCTGGAGCTTCAACTGGAAAGTCTCAAAGGCTCTCCCCAACCCAGTGGCTAGGGCTGCCTTCATCTGGAAGCTCTGAACTCAGATGCTTGCTAGGTTTTCCTGTTGAGCAGCTTTGCCCTTAGCTAAGCTGTTGCCTGGAGTAGCTGTGTGTCACCTCTGTAGTTTCCACACTTCAAGAGAGAATTCGGGCTTCCTCACTGGGTCCCAAGAGTGAACTTCCGAAGAGAACCAGATAAATCCAAGTTGTTGTTTAGACCTAAGCTTAGAAGCCATTATTCAGTGTCCCTTACACAGTCAGTCTCTACCACAATTCAACTTAGGGACTTTTGTTTTCTGAGTCAAACTGGTCTCCAACTCTCTTGTTTAGCCAAGAACGGCCTTGATCTTCTGCCTCTATCCCAGAGTGCTGGGATCACAGGCATGTGCAAACTTAATAGCACGTAATGCAGGAGGTTGAAGCCAGGGCTTCATGGATGCTAGGTAAGTACTCTACAAGCTGAGCCACACAGCTCAGCTCCTACCCTGTCATGAGATACAGTGGCAATAATCAGGCACCTAAAATTGTCATCCTTCTCAAGTCTACCTCCCAAGTACTGGGATTACAGACATGCTCCACCATGTCTAGCTCACATATCACTCTCCATTTAAGACTTATTTTTTTATATGTGTGTGTGAGCATGTAACTGCATGTATGTATATGCGCCAAGTTCATGCAGTACCCAAAGATGCAAGAGAAGGGCGTTGGATCTCCTGGCTGTTGCAAGCCACCCAACATGAATGCTAGGAACGGAGTCAAAATCCTCTGTAAGAGCAAGAAGAGCTCGTGAGTACTGAGTCATCTCTCCAGCCCCACATGCTGCTTCGGAATGGGAGGAAAAACACACAGGGTGGAGGTGATTGTTATGGCCATGTTCAGAAAACTAAGTTCCTCAGGAGCCAAGAACCTGAGCGATAATAGAAAAAACATCCCAGAGAAGCTGTCGAGAGAGCTCAACCACTAAGGGCCTATCCTTGAAGGGGTCCCAGGTTCGGTTCCCAGCATCCCACGGTGGCTCACGACCTTCTGCAACTCTAGATCCAAGGGATCAGATACCTTCTTCTGGCCTCCAGGGCACCAGCAGACACACGATGGACAGACAGACAGGCAAAAGACTTAAGAATATATATAATATATATATGCATGCACACACACACACACACACACACACACACACACATGATCATTCACAACTCTACTTCAGCTGAGTATCTGCCTAACTTGCTCCGGTTATCTTAGACCTGCTCTGCTTTTGAAAGCATGCATGTTTTACCTAATAGCATCCTCATCTCCCCATCCCTGACAACGTCCATTAAAACTTGTTGAAAGCGCTAAATGCCTGCATTTCTAGCTTCTCTTATAGCTACTTGACACGGGGGGGGGGGGGGGTCAATAAGTATAAGTCAAAAAAATCTGATGACGAATTTCCAGGCAACCTCCAGCCTTGGACAAGAAAATAACTCACAGTATGGAGACCAGCCATCCTGAGATCCTTGGGGAAAGGCCAAAGGAATTCTTCTATCCTTAGAAAGGCCGGTGAAAGTACTGGTCCTTTTACCACTGACTCACTGAACTGGAATGGCTGCTCATCCAGGCCCGTGAGAAAACAAACCTTTATTTGTCAAAGCCCTGGATAACATCTATCAACCCACACTCAGAGAGCTAAGACTTCCTATAGAATAGCAGGATCAGTAATTCAGGCGTAACAGGTTCTTAGAATGCAGAGTCAAGGTCACAAAGAAAGAAGGCAGGGAAAGTTTGATGTGAAATGGCTGAGTGGGAAAACACTGAAACTGGGAAAGAAGTGGAGTCTTATGAAAGACCCAAATGTGACCAATACTTTCAAACCTGTGTGGTGGCGCATTCTTTTAATCCTAGCACTCAGGAGGCAGAAGCAGGTGGGTCTCTCTGAGTTCAAGACCAGCCTGCTCTACATAGTAAGTTCCAAAGCTACACAGTGATACCCTCTCTCACAAAAGGGTTGGGCTGCTAGAGAGATGGTTCAGCAGATAAGAGTGCTGGTTGCTCTCTCAGAGGTTACGTCTAAGTTTAGTTCTCAGCGTCCATGTCAGCTCATGCAGGCAATCCACGCATGCATAGAACAGGGTTTCTCTCTAAAGACCAGTCTGCCCTGGAACTCATAGAGATCTACCTGCCACTGCCTCCTAAGTGCTGGGATTAAAGGCATGCACCAATACTACTTGATTTAAAGTCTTATATTATTTTTTAAGATTTATTTATTTATTATATTGTCTTCAGACACACTAGAAGAGGACATCAGATCCCATTACAGATGGTTGTGAGCCACCATGTGGTTGCTGGGATTTGAACCCAGGACCTCTGGAAGAGGCAGTCAGTGCTCCTAACCGCTGAGCCATCTCTCCGGCTCAAGTCTTATATTTTTAAAGGAACAATTCCTACCACAGTGAACATCTTGATGCCCACTAACTGTAGAGGCACAACCGAGGTGACAAGGTGACTGGAGTTCCCATCCCGAAGGGCATCTGGCGTCCTCAGAAAACTTTCCTAACTCCATTTTGAAAGGTTCTCTAGCTGACATTTTCATTGCAATTTTCTTTTCTTGCGAAGCAGCTGGACTTTCTGCCACTTAGCCTTGATTCCAGCACTGTCCAGTAGTCCCAGATTCTCCACTTACGTCTTTTTTAAAAGTCTGCGCCTAGAAACTGCGTCTTTTCTGCAAATTGAAGTTCTTGCAGCATCCACAGCCACCCTGCTTCCTATTTCCTTCCTGTTCTGCTGGAGGACAGAGACGCCTGCTCCGAGGAGCTAAGAGTAGAAATCCTCATGTTTGTAGTGGTCCTGCAGTTTCTGTTCCTTGATACGCTATTTCTCCGACGGTGAAATGAACCAATTCAAGACAGATTGGCTTATAGTAAATGAGGGTTTGTTGGAAAGCTGCTGTCAGGAGTACGAGTTCACTGGCCCCAAGGAAGGATGCCAGGGAAGTCGCTGTGGGAAGGGAAAGGAGAGGAGGGAAAACAGAAAGCATGCGTGGGGAGAGAAGGAGAGTGTCAGAGAGAGTTTGATTCTGTGAGATGGGCACAGTCCAGCCCCTGGGCTGGAAAGTTGAGGGACGGACAGGGGCAGGTAGGAACTGAGGAATGCTGGGGGAACCTGAGCCCCGGTCTACTTTGATTTGTACACAACACAGCTCAGTCCCTTATCGAGATCTGAGTGCTGGGATCACAAACGTGGACCACCCTAGTGGGTCCCGGAGGAGTTTTTGGAATTTTACCATTCTTATGCCTTGGTAGCTGTATCTTCTAATGAATTGGGTGGCCGCTAAAATGGCAACTATTTACCAAGCACTGTCTTTTTGTAAGACTGAGGGTTGAGCTTGGGCATGGTAGGCAAGATGTTAATGAAGTATTTAGCAACAGCCTTAAAGTAAATTGTTCAGACTGGCCTGGAACTCTTGTAATCCAGGCAGGCTTTGAATTTGCCTTCCCTTCACCCTCCTGCGTAGCTGGGATTACAGGTTTGCACCACCAAGTCCCAGGACACGGAGTAAATTCTAAACCGTACCCAGTAAAGGCCCTGTGCTGGACGCAGTCTGAGGCAACTAAGACAGAACTGACCAGCCCAGAGGTACGCGGCACTGGGTATCCGCCGGCTGCTATGGGCCCCGAGAACAGCAATGTAAAGATTTAGGTTTTTGTCTTACATTCATTACCAAGACGAAAACAAGTTAATATTACTGAATTGACAACGTTTGTTTTAGAAAGATATGCTTAATTAAGTCTCCCATAGCAGACGGAGCGTCAAGGATGAGGATTCATTCGTGTCTTTCATCCATTTTTACATGCACACCAAGCGCAGAGTGCCCCGAGCATCCAGACTTATTCTCTTGGGTGGATAAGTGGGATCCTGGCGTCCTCTGAGCTCAAGTGTTAAATCCACCAACCGTGGGGTTTCTCCACCCCCGCCCATTCCTCCCGCCTCGCCCCACACCCTAGTGTCGCGAAGGCGGCTGCAGCCTGGCGCGCTTTACGGCAGCCGCGTTGCGACGGGGCGGGGCGCCGGGCGGCCCGCGCGCTTTACGGCAGCGGTGGGAGGCAGGCCGGCAGGCAGACGGCCTCGCAGGCGGGTGGCGGCGGCCGCGCTGGCTGCCGAGGGCGGGAGCGAGTGAGTCACTGCGCGCGTGTGAGGGAGGGAAGGAGCGAGCGAGCGAGCGAGCAGCCCGCGCCCGCCACCCTCCCGCAGCTCCCGCCAGGCCCCCCGCCGCCGGCTGCCCTCCGCCCAGCGCCCAGGCCGGGCCGAGCCGAGCCGGGTCGGGCCCGGGCCATGCTGCTCACCGTGTACTGTGTGCGGAGGGACCTCTCCGAGGTGACCTTTTCCCTCCAGGTCGACGCCGACTTCGAGCTGCACAACTTCCGCGCGCTGTGCGAGCTCGAGTCCGGCATCCCCGCCGCCGAGAGCCAGGTACGCCGGGGCAGCGAGCGGGGCCTTCAGCCGCTGCGGCCGGGGAGCTGGGAGGCGGCGGGGGCCGAGTATTGCAGCCGCGCGTAGATGCACCCACTGCAGCTAGAGGGGCACGTGTACGGGTGGGCAGCCCTTCCCCATCTTCTGGCCTTCGGGAGCTCTGGCTCCTCATCTCGTACCTCCTGCCTTCCCAACCAGAAATACCAGTTTGGATCACTGGGAGAAAGACGCTGGCCTGGGGTTCGCTTATTTGGACCGCTTCAATATGCGCAGTTTACCTGGGAGAGTGCAGATTTGCAGTTGAAAGTGAGGGGGAAAAGTTTGAGACTCGTCCGGCCATTGACGTCTCTGGAAATGCCTCCCTATGGCTTGCGTTTCTGGTTAATTTATGATATATATATATATATTTTAGAGTAATGACTGGGTCAGCTCAGTCTGTTTGCTTCTCTCGGGCCAAAGGCCTCCTCCTTTCTGGCCCAGTTCAGTTAGGTCATTTCAAAGCTCAGTGCTTTCGAAGGATATTAGCTTGAAAATGGCCCACTGAAGACCCCCCGAGGGACTCGGTGGCTAGGAGTTCAAGCCTTCTTTTGTTTTAACAAGAAAATATATTCTCAAAATGCTTTGGAGTCCTTAGTAGACTTCAAACAATAGGTGGACTATTCTGTAACCTTTGCACTAAATCCCTTAAGATTCTAACCAAAGTGGACCTGGCTGGGTGTAGTAGTCTAAACATCAGAAAATTATAGACGGCTCCCAAGGCCCCAGGATGTAAATCTTGATTTCCTTCTGCAATTATGAAATAGTTCCAAAAACTATTGCCCAACGACTGCTTGTTCTGTCCTGACTTATGGTAAACGTGTCAATATTTTGTTCAGAAGTATGATTTCTTTACACAATGTGAACTTTAGAACCTTGGCATGCAACTCTTTCTGGAAGGATCTATTTTAGGGAAGGAGGTGTCACTCACATACACAGTCTGGTAAAAGTTTGGAATAAACAGTTCCCCCAATTTCCATAGAAAAAGTAAGTAACCCACAAAAACCTTGCTCTGTCGACCTCATACTGGTGGCAGGGGCAAGCAGGACCAGGGGGTTTAGAGAGGGGTGAATTTGACTTTTAGAGGATTGATTGGGGGTTTTGTTGTTTTGTTTTTAAGGCAGGTCTCACCAAATAGAGTATGTTGGCTCCCATCTAAACTCACAGAGATCCCTGTTGACTCTGCCTCCCAAATGTTTGTAATAAAGGCCTGAGCCATCACAATCAACTCCTTTTGTTCTTTTTTGAGAGAAGGTCTCAACTGTGGGGCCAAGGCTGGCCTCAGACAGCAGCCTTCTTGCTTCAGGCCCCTGTACTGCTGCTGTACTGCTGGGTTACAAGAATCCACGATCACACCCAACTTCACTTTTCAGTTTTGAAGTTTTTTCAGTTGTTTTTGTGTGTTTGTGGGGGTGTTGATTACCCAAGTTATAATTTGCCAGTTGGTGGGATAATTTTAAGTTGTTTGTTAGTAAGACTTGAAGTCGACAGAGGTCGAAGCTGTTTCGCTGTTTCTCTTCCTACATCCTGTCTACAGGACATGCAAGCAAGGGCTACCCCTGGGTAACATGCTCCCTGCCCAGCCCATGGCACTCAGATGTCTGTAAAAAAAAAAAAAAAAAAGTTAAGTAAATTAAAGGGATATCAGATTGAATCATCATTGTATGGTTAAGGAGGGTTCTGTCTCCTCCCAGGTTGGGTTGTGAAGGGTACTATTCGAACAGTTAGGCTAGCTCTAGGTTCTCCTCCAAGTAAATTTGACATTTATTTTCTTTCTAACAGAAATTAGTGTACAGAAGCCTGGACTCCAAGTAGTGTTAAGCCTGTATTAAATAGCTGTAAACAGCACCCTGTTTTCCAAGGTAGTGCTCTTGGCTCTCTGTAACCTGACAACTTAGTGTCTATTTTAAGAGCTGGTTTTTAAGTGGGGGGCTGCTTGTCTAGTTCACTGGCTAGCCCCCTCAGGCAGGAACAGGATCCACCCCAGACACTGAGTCACTTCCTTTTATTGGATCATAAAAGTAAACGTCTTTTGTTTTGTTTTTTTAAGTCCTAGTCTGTCTTATTTGAGCTCCCCAACCAGTTTTTCTGTTTTGTCCCTTACTCTCAGCTCTCTTTCAGTCTGTTGACCTTAGTTCCTTCCATCCCAGTGTTTGGCTTGGCTTCAGAGTCCTACTTTAATCACATGTGAGGCAGAGAATCTACTATATCCCCATAAGTAAAGTGTTGTGTTTCTGATCCTGCTCACAGTACCTTATACATAAATGCCTGTTTTATGTACTGTACGTGTGTGTGTGTGTGTGTGTGTTCAGTTGTGTAGTACATGGCATGGTACACAGCTAACAGGCATTATATACCTGTTATATAATGTGATGCGTGTACTATACATCAGTTACATTATACTCACTAAGTAATAATGTACATTATAAATAGATGCAAAACAGAATTCAAGAAAAGCTAAGCTAAGTCGAGTGGTGGTGCATGTCTTTAATCCCTGAACTTGGGAGGCAGAGGCCGGAAGATCTCTGAGTTCAAGGTGAGCCTGGTCCATAGGTCAAGTTCCTGGACAGCCAGGGATACACAGAGAAATCATGTGGGGCTCGGGAGAAGGATAAACTAGAATGAATGGAAATGGAGTTCAAGAGACGGATAACCGTTAAGAGCGCTTATTTTACAGTCAGAGGTTTCATTCCCAGCTGCCATACAGTGAGTGGCTCACAACCATCAGTAAGTAAATTCAACGCCCTCTTCTGGCCTCTGTGGGCACCAGGCAGTCACATGGTACATGTACAGACATACAAGCAAAGTACACATAAATAAGTGTACATTTTTTAAAATGTAAAAAAAGAAATAGAAATCAAAGTGGTCATGCTTTCTGTTTCCTTCTTATATCCTTGAAGGATTGTCCTGCATGCGTGTCCCACATGCACAGGGAGCGCTGGTTTGGAGTTCCATCATTCCATCAGCATCATTTCAAGTCACTTGGAAAATGTGTTAATTTTTTAACAGCTCTAGTCTGATTACAGTAGTTCTGATCTAATGACAATAAATTTAGAATAGAAGCCATCTTCACTTGTGCTGCGATTAGAGCAGAACCTGTTCTGTCTCAGAGCGAGTGTGGGCTTGGCAGGCAGGCTCAGGTGAAGCTTTGATGCAGGCTTGGCTGGACTGACCTCAAACAACTATTAGGACTGAGCTTCACGTTAAATTAATGTCTCGATATTTTCGGGACATAATTTACTTCTGTAGGTGGTGTGGAGTAAAAGCCTGTACAGAAGGAAAGGACCCTCAATGAAGGGCATGTTTTAAGTAGCAGCTAACAGCAGTAGCTGTGACCCTAGAAATGCCACTTTGCACATGACCTGTGTGTAGTTTACAATGATGCTGCTTTAAACCATGGAAACTGAAAGTTTCGGTGGCGGCTAGTTTTGATGTGCTTATTTTCTTAAGAACATTTCTTTCCTTTTTCCTTTTTCTGGTAAATGCTGAGTAGTCATGCTAGAAAGTTTGTAACAGAAGAGAGATGGCTGCCACTCACTCCTCATAGCCCAGGGTGACGGCACACTGAGTGTCAGTTTGGTATTTGAGACTGACAGTTCAAGGCCAGCCTGAACTCCATTTCAAGTTTCAGGCCAGCCAAGACTGTGTAGTAAGAATCTGTCTCAAAAATAAACCAAAAGTTTTTGTTGGGGTGCTGATCATGGTGGCTCACACTTAATCCCAGCACTTGGTAGATAGACTTAGGTGGAGCTCTGAGATATAGGATAGCCTGGTCTACATAGGAAACCTTGTTTTAAAAAAGATAAGATGTACTAGGTTGGGGATAGATCTGGTAGAGTACTTGCCTGCTGTGAATTACATCCCCAGTACTGTCAAGAAAAAAGTGTTAGCTCTCCCAACCCCCAATAAATGAAAGCTCTTTCAGATACCAGGAAACTTTTGTTTTGCTTTGCTTTGCTTTGCTTTTCCAGACAGGGTTTCTCTGAGTAGCCCTGGCTGTCTGGAACTCTCTCTGTAGACCAGTCTGGCCTTACATTCACAGAGATCTGCCTCCTGAGTGCTGGGATTAAAAGTGTGAGCCACCACATTCAGCGATACCAGAAGACATTTGATGTCATACTTAAAGGTTTTGGAGTTGTATTGATTATATTAATGAGTCTGTTGCCAGGTGTTGACTAAGATTGAAATTGTGTCTTTAGAATGTTCCTCTGGTACCAACTCTACAGACTTATACCTGAATAATGGATTTATCCTAGTATGCTGTTCTGAGTGACTGGGCTCGGGTTTTCCATACTAGCTTTTGAGGGGGAAGCAGATGTGATAAGAGCTGTACCAGGACCACCACCAGCTTGCCTTTTGTTTGGCTGAAGAGACATGAAGTCACTGATCTAGGCACAGTCACGTTAAGTTGGAAGATGACATGGGTTTGTTTGAGACGGGTGTCATAGCCCAGTCTGTTCTTGAGCCATGGCCTCTGCTTCCCAAGTGCTGGGATTACAGGGTGACCATTTAAGATGCAAAGTTACTGCCTTTCTTGAACTATTTTGAGCTAGGGTCTCAATACCCTAGCCTGGTTTTAACCCCCCTAAGTGTTGGAATTACAGTGTATGTCTCCATGTCCTGGTTACTTCTTGAATTTGGTTCTTGTATTTTTTTCTACCCAGTGTGATGGCTAATTTTGTTGTCAACACAATTGAATTAGCCTTCCCAGAGGATCAGTGAAACACACCTCCACATATGCCTATTGCAGAATTTTCAGGGACAGTTGCATCATGGGGTTCTGACCTAACCCATGGATTAACCAATCTTGTGATGGATTCATAATAAAATGGAATTATTGGGAGGTGGTGAAGATGGTGCCTGGTTGGAGGAAGAGGGTCATTGAAAGTTACATCCTTGGGATGTGTCTTCCTGTGTCCTCTCTGTTTTCTGTCGTGCCACGATGTGAACAGTCCTTTGCTGTGCCCTTCTGACCACGATCCAAATCCTTTGAAACTAGAGCTAAACAAATGTCAACACCTAAGTAACTAAAACACCCATTTTGAGGAGATTGGGTCAAGTATTCCGTAATTTATTTACGTTCCTCACATCAGTGGCTATCTGGAACTTATCATTTCGTTGTTAATCATGTTAATTGTGATTGTCTTCATCATACTCCCCTCACATTTTTTTGAGACAGGGTTTTCTGTGTAGCCTGGGCTGTCCTGGAATTCTGTGTATACCAGGCTGGCCTCAAACTCAGAGATCCAGAGATCTGCCTGCCTCTGCCTCCTGAGTGCTAGGATTAAAGTTGAATGCTATTACTCTTGACTTCTGTTGCCATGCTTTTAAAGAGAAGAAACTGAGACTAGGAAGATAGCTCAGCAGATATGAGCACACTGGCTGCTCTTGCTGAAGCCTGGATTCAGTTCCCAGCATCCAGATGGTGGATCACAAACATTTGTAACTCCAGTTTCAGAGAATCTGACACTCGTCTGGTCTCCACACTCTACCAGGCATGCAGGTGACAGGTGAGATAGATATATAAATGCAGGTAAAAGGTTCATGTGCATAAAAACAATCTAAAAATAAGTAAAAGGAAAAAAATGGGCCAAGAAGAAAGACACTAGGCATTGCAATACCGTCCCCCCGCATTGCCATGCCCTCTGAAGTGTTGCGCCATTGAGCGATGTTACCCCAGCCCCAGGATTAGTTGATGATGTTTAGAGTAGCAGTTGTATATGTGTGTCCCATACCCCCATACTCAGAATTGAACCCAGGGCTTGACAGCTGGCAGGCACTGCTAATGGAGGTGTAGATTCTTATGGTAGAGGATGACTTAGAGGCCAGTCTCAGAGGCTGCTTTGGGTGCTGTAAGAGAGTATCATTTTTAACGTCAAACATATGGAACCCCAGTTTCAGACAAATGATCCCTGTTAAAATGATTGCATCCAGTGAGACAGCCTGAGAGTTAAGGGGAGAATGGGATGGAGGCACCTTAGCTGAGTAGAGCCTCACTCAGTGGTAGCAAGGTGCTCTTTTTAGTTTGGATGTTCATAGTGTGTCCCATGGAAGAGGATCCACGGGCTCTTCCATGCCAGGCAGATGCTTTCCCACTGAACCACAACCTCAGACCCTAAAGTGTTCTTCTCTTCCTGAGTTTGTTTCTTTATAAAAGAATACATTTTCTACTAAGATTATCTTGTGTGTCTGTCTACCTTGGGAGACTAGTCATGTGTCTTTAAATACTCTCTGAGCCTGAGAAGCTAGAGTAGGCCATGGGCTATCGGTGACCTCCTTACAGTGGCTTAGTGGTGTCAATGGCACCCAGGTGCACAGCCTCCCCTGATTGTTTTCTACTTACCCCACAAGTTATGAGTATTACAGCTTTCTCTTTGTATTCCTAAGAGAAAAAGAGGCCATTGCTTTCTACCTCAGGTGTGAGATCTGTCTGCACTATACCTAAATGTTAGGACAAGGCTTTTGGTTTTTGGTTTCTCTGTGTAATAGCCCTGGCTGTCCCAGACTCGAATTGTAGGTTGGCTTCAAAGTCACAGAGACCTGTCTGGTTGCAGTTATTTTTACTTATGTATAAAACTTGTGAAATTGGACAGACAAATTCTGTTCTCTTGTCTCTGGAAGGATTCAGTTTTGAAGGGTTACTTTTTTGCCCCTATTACCACAGACTTTGAGGCAGAATGACAGTGAATGGCTGAGTGGCTCTTGTAAATGTCACTGTAATGTCTGTTCACTCTGTGCCCAGGAACTTTGCTTAGAGAGTGGATGGATGAGGGAGGCTTTGGTGGTAGAGCTCTGTGGTAGACACGTTGCCTACCAGGTACAAGGCCCTGGGCTTACTGTGCAGAAAGAACTAGAAGAGACATCTGTTGTGATCAGTCCTGGTGGCCTGCTAGATACAAGAAATATGACCCTTGGCCCACCTAGTGACAGGGCCCCTCCCAGAGTTCCTGGCTGAGGTAATACCCAGCTCAGGTTGCTCAGTTAGCTTGTGGCCCAGGCTCCAGTCTGTTCTGTGGCTAAGTCAGTGTGCTGCTGTGTATTCCATCCTTCTTCCCCCACGCTGCTCTCCGCAGGTGTGTGTGACATGGAAAGAATGTCTGCTAACAGTACTTTGCTCACATTTCCTTTCCTGTTCATGTTTCTTTTACAAGCATGGGAGCAGTAGATCTTGAGGGATGAGGAGAAAAGCCTGCAAGTGCACAACTCACCTGAGTGCTTCCTGCACTCTAGTCAGCTACCACAGTTGGGGCTTGGTTTTGTGTTTTGGTCTTTTTAAAGATTTGTTTTATGTATGTGAGTACACTGTCGCTGTCTTCAGACACACCAGAAGAGGGCATCAGATCCCATTACAGATGGTTGTGAGCCATCATGTGGGTGTTAGGAATTGAACTCAGGACCTCTGAAATAACAGTCAGTGTTCCTAACCACTGAGCCATCTCTCCACCCCCCCCCCCCCACTTTATTATCGTTTGTCAGATGTTTTGTTTTTCAAATTATTTACATATTGGGAACTTGATCCTTGAGTGCTATGTTTGATCATTTTCTCCCTCCACCATTTATGACCTGTTTTATAATTACTGTTGTTACACGTATACTGGAATTTAGTAGCTGTGGCTGGTACTGGAGACAATTTTTCTGCCTTGGCCTACCAGTATTGCATGTTCTTTCACGGCTGGTTCACCTTGTAGTGAACATATCCAGAATGTCATTGCTGTTTCCCTGGTTGCTTGGAATGAAAGTGAAGTAAGATTCTCTATTATATGACCCCACCCTTCCTTTACCTGAGCAGACTGTGGCATTCCTTCTATAACAGACCTTGTCTAATCCTCTGTGATGGGCAGCTGAACAAATCATGGTTCCATACAGCCTACATTTCACTTGAGCAGAGAGACTCAGGAGCAGATCAGCACGTAGCATATTAGATGAAGAAAGTATAGTTTGCTTCAAAGTACATTGTGTGTTGTTAGGGATGGAACCCCCCCCCCCAGGCTTGGATATAAGAGAAAAGCTGTGTCATTGAGCTACACTCACAGCCTGTGTCCAGGGTACACTTTACATGTGGCTTTAGGGAAGAGCACTGAAGGATAATATTTGACTAGAGCCCTGAACAGAGTAATAGAAGAAAGAAACAAACTGAGAGGATGTGTGTCTCTCATTGAGACAATAGTAGAGCGAGGTCAGAAGCAGCCATCAACCAGGTCTAGTGTAAGGGTCAGAAAATCGCTGAAGGAAGACCCCAGAGTCAGGTAGCATGCAAAGACAGAGTATTTATTCTGCAGAAACAACCAGCATGCGGGGATGTGGGGGGTGTCAGCCATTCTTTGAAGTAGCAATCACAAAGGCTCACAGGCTTTCTTATGGGGGTGGTGGGGTATAGTAGGGAGTGCAGGGGGTACTCTAGAGGAATTAGGTAATCTAAAATTTCACTGGTGGTTGTTAGGGGGTCAGAGGTAGTCAGTCAGTGGTCTGCATTCCTGTATCATGAACATTTAACCATGGGATAACATAGGGTTGCCCAGCACAGATGGCCCATTCTTAGAGCTATTTCCTCATTTTTGTGGTTATCCTCAGGCTGTTCTTTGGAAAGGGGTTTTATGATCTTGTTCTGGATTTCATGGTCTGTCCCTAGAGCTGGTGTCTTATGGCCTAGTTTCTGGGACTTATGGTCTGTTCCTGGAACTGGTGCCTTCCAGCTTTTCCTTAAATGACTGGTCCTTAAATGAAGAGAAATGGGGTTTATGTTGTTCTTTCATGGTAGGAGACAGACAGGATTTTGGATTTTTTTCTTCTAGGCATGATGGGAACCCATGAGAGGGTCTTGCACAGAAAACATGATGAAAGGAAAAGTGTTGCCATGTTGCTTCTCCATACTTGATACCTCTGGATCTTCCCTTGCAGATTGTCTATGCAGAAAGACCTCTCACCGACAACCACAGGTCACTGGCTTCTTACGGTTTAAAAGATGGCGATGTTGTAATTCTACGACAGAAGGAGAATGCGGACCCTCGCCCGTCAGTGCAGTTCTCAAGTAAGAATACTCACCACCTTCTTGCTAATACAAACATCAGCAGGTAGAGCAGAGAGGCTGTGTGAGAATCAGACTAACAGTATAGACCTGACTGCCTGTTGTGTAACCATGGGCAAATCATTAGACTTCTAAATCCATTCTCTTCTGAAGTAAAGTAGGTGTTGTGATTAAGGTAGAGCTGGCACATTGTAAGCCCTAGTCAAGCTAGCTTAGCTTATGCTGTCCTCAGTGATGGTTCCATGATAACAGTTGTCCCTAGGAAGATCTTGGAGGCTTGGTTAGCCTGTGCTTCCTGACTGACTGGCTGTAGTGTATCTAGTCATCAGCCACTTGGGCCCACATTTCACTGATCTCCTTACTTACTTGGTTGTGGGGGATATAATTCCCCCCTTTACCTCATTTGGAGATGAAGCTCAAGGTTAAATGAGGTTGTCAGTTATGCAACTAGTAAGTAAAACAGTGACTGAACTTTGGCTTCCTGTTATTCCTCTTTTCTTGTTATAAGCTTGCTTTGTTTGTTTGTTGTGTATGAATGAGTTCACTGTCATCAAACACCAGAAGAGAGCATTGGATCCCATTACAGATGATTGTAAAGCCACCATTTGGTTGCTGGGAATTGAACTTAGGTGCTCCTAACCACTGAGCCATCTCTCCAGCCCTCTTTCTGTTATTTCAAACTTGGCGGATTTAAGAGGTTAGAGCATCAAGTTTGGGCCCCTCCCTGACACTACTAATCTTGGATACACCATTCAGATTGGGGAATTTCCTTCCCTTTGTAAAGATTTTTTTTTTAATCATATATTTTTACAGTTTACTTTTTTTATTATTTATTTTATATCCACATTGAGGTTTTCCCTTTTTCCCTTTCCCTCCTCCCTCATCCCTCCCTCCCTTTCTCCTCAGAGAAGAGGAGGCCTCCCATGGATATCAACCTGCTTCAGCATATGGAGTTGCAGTAAGACTAGGCACATCTTCTGTCGAGGCTGAACAAGGCAGCCTAGTTAGGGGAAAGGGAGTTCACAGACAGATAACAGAATCAGACACAGACCCTGGACATCTCTTATGTATATGTAGGGGTGTTTTTTTGTTTTGTTTTGCGTTTGTCTGTTTTTGTTTTTTACTCACTTGGAGGTTTTTTTAATGATTTACTTTGCTATGGATGGTTAGTTTGTCTCTTGTAATGTGTATTATGTGGAGGCCAGAAGAAGTGTCAGATCTTCTAGAACTAGAGTTTATTAGTTTTAATTTGTGTGTGTGTGTGTGTGTGTGTGTGTGTGTGTGTGCGTGTATTTGGAGGTTTGTAAACATGAATGCAGGTGCCTGCAGAGATCAGAGGTATCATAGCCCCATAGAAAAAGACAGGTTTCCATAAACCACTGGGGCCTTGGAGCTTTCTGTATGACCCAAGATGGCTTCCAGCTTCATCTTCCTGGGAGATAGAATTACAGGCATGCACCCCCACACAGCCAGCCATGGTGTTCATAGTCTGGAGCCTTCATTTAGATTTAGGAGGTTTCTGTGTCTCTAAAATATTCAGGACTTTGTGGGAGTGAGCACTTTTGTGCTTGATGCTGAGATGGCCTATAGCTTCCTTTAGTTATTCCTAAAGGGGCTCCTGACTCAGTTTCCAAGCCCTGATGTGGAACTGCATGAGGAAGTATGTGAGCCCCTACCCCCTTTCCCCTGACATATTTTTGTGAAAAATTTTCAAATAGTATTTAGGTCTCCTGCTTTTAAAGTTTATGGTAATAGGCTGACAGGTGTGTTAGGTGACCCATACAGCGGCCTGGAACACAGTGCTTCCATTCAGATAGCATGACCATCTTCAGGCACTCCCTGTATTTGTTCTGGAGTTTGATCCATCCCTTGGGCTTCTGCTTTAGAAAGAGTAGCCATTTGAGTTTGCCAGTCAGTTAAACCAAATATTCCCTGTGTACTTTGTGAAGGTGGTGCTTGAGAGTCTGTGTGTTAGTTTTGTTTTGTTTGTGTGTTGGTTTCAGTTTTTGTTTTGTTGTTTATATAGGGACTACATAGCCAGTGGTTTCTGTGGGGGTGGGGGGATTTATGTGGGGATCTGGTTTATTAAGTAAACAAGTTTTCCAGGATTGTTCTGAAGTGAATGGACACCTGCAGAGACTGCCCCACCTGTGTGCTTGGTAGAGGCAGCAGCTCCCCCAGGAGTTCACTATTCAGTTGCCTTTCCATTGTTTGAATGTTTTGTCCTGTATGGCCATTCTCAACTCGAACATACTGACTGCCAGCTGGCATCTGACTTAAGATTATTACTGGTTCAACCTACATATGAGGCTGAAACCTTGAACACAATGTGTGGTTTTTTTGTTTTTTGTTTTTTTTAAGGTTCATTGTCTCATTCTGACTCTGGTGTATTTTGGTTTGTCTTTTTTGGAGGCAGGTTTGTCTCAGACTCCCAGTCCTTTTGTCTCAGGTACAGGCATGAGCCACCATGTCTAGTATCTTTCTCGTGTGTGACATATTTATTGAGATCTGTTGTTGAAGCCACACAACCCATGATTCACCCATTTAAAGGATATGATTCGAGGACTGTTTCACAGCTGTCACCTTGGTTCATTCATCATGTGCACCTTCTCATAGTCACCCGCTGGTTCCCTTACACCCAGGACATTTCATTGCAGTGGACTCATGCATTATGTGGGCTCCTGTGTGAAGACTGGGGTTCTAGAGTAGTCTAGAACCTGGGGTAAAAAAAATTCCTACTCCTTCAGTTCTTCAGTCCCATAAAACAACTGTGTCCACTTACTTCCCAGGACCATGTGTGTCTGGGATGCACAGATGAGCTGTAATTCAAAGAGGTATGAAGACCATCCTCAGGCTTCCTCACACAGTGCTTAGTCATGTAGAATTTGACATGAAGTGTTCGTGCTATTCACTGATAGATACAATATTCTTTATCCCAAGTGTCAGGACTTTCAAGAGCTTATCAGGGGCTAATGATCCCAGATCTAGGGAATCTAGAATATGTTATATGTACTGCATGTGTGCCTGGTACCACTTGGAGTTCAGAAAGGTGTGTCAGAACCATTGGAACTAGAATTAGGAATAGTTGTGAGCTACCATGTTGATAGCTCTAGTTCTGCGCTCTTAACAACTGAGGCATCTCTACAGCCATGGAATATCTCTTAAGAACCTGAGCCTGTAAGGTGGCTTCCTGTGCAGTCTCTTAGCTACTGCTCCAGCACCTGCCTGTATCCCAGTGAGCTCCCTGCCATGGTGATAATGGGCTAAACCTCTGTCACTGTAGGCAAGTCTCAAATGTTTTCTTTTGTAAGGGTTGACTTGGTCATGGTGTCTTTTCGCAGCAGTAGAACATCGACTAAGACAAGGAGTATGCTCTGTGACCCACGTTACATCAGACATGTTCACACAGAAACCGTAAATACATTTCTCCAAAATCTTTCATTCATTAGTTTTGAGAGTTTCTTTATGTAGCCCTAGCTGTCCTAGAATTCACTCTGTAGAGTAGACTGGCCTCAGACTTACAGAGATCCATCCTGCCTCTGCTTCCTGAGAGATAGGATTAAAAGCCTGCACCACCATGCCTAGCTCAATAAAACTTTTTTCTTTTCTTTTTCTTTCTTTCTTTTTTTAAGGAACCATATCTAGAATTAGGCAATTGCAGTTATCAAGACAAGATTTTGTTTAGGACTGTCTCATGTGTCCCCAGGGTGGCCAGAAATTGACTTTGTAGCCTTAACGTCTAATCCTCTTGTCTCCATCTCCTGAGAACCAGGGTTACAGTTATCCACTATCACACACATAGTTCATATTTCATTTCATGTGGTGCTCCGCGTTGCCAGGTATTTGATCTCACTGTGAACCCCAAAATTGTGTTATTTACTGAAAAACAAAGTTTCTGTCGTGTGGTTCAGCCTTTAGCACACACCTTTAATTCCAAACCCTGAAGGGAAAGTTAGTTTATAGAATTAAGCACCCATGTTTGAAAGTGATGGGTAGTTGGGTGGTAGGTAAGTGACGAATCAGAGAAAGATTTGACATAGTGGGGTGTGCTTAACTCTCGAGAACAGAGAGGAAAGGGAAGCTACTTGAGGGGCAGTGCAGAGGGAAGAGGCAGCTGTACAGAGGCAGATTGAAGAGAGAACAAACTAAACACAAGTGGAGACAGAATGAGCCAGAGAATTAGAACAGATTATTAAAGTTAGTATGAAGCCAAGCAGAGGAATTCAGTCAGAAACTGAGACAAGCCAGATTGAGCTGAGAGCGGCTTGGAGAGGAGTTTGAGCCAGAAGAGTTGTGTTGAACTAGCCAGGGAGAGCTCAGAACTAGAACTAGTTATTCAGCACTAAGTCTCAGAGGCTGTAAACTAGGACTCGATTAGATTGTACAGTGGCTAGCAGCTTCCAGGATTAGGCCTAGGTTAGCAGACTGAGGCAGTGAGCCTCAGAGACGACAGCTATTCAGGCAAATAAGTTATATTAACAGCTAGGGAATGAACTCAGGGCTTTGGCATTCTGGGCAGCCTGACCACCCAAGGTAGACCCAGAGGTTCACAGTGAGGGCGGGTGAGAACTGACTTACAGTTGCCCTCTACTGTGCAGCCCTTCCCTCAACACAAACCAAATACATGTAATTAAAGTTTTGTTCTTTCCTTCTTCTCTTCTTTTGGGGGGTGGGGTGGGGACAGTAGCTTACTATATATGACTAGCCTGGAACTCTGTATGTAGACCAGGTTGGCCTGGAATTCATGGAAATTTGCTTTTTTTTTAAACCTCCCAAGTACTGGGATTAAAGAGATGTACTACCACATCCAGCTAAATTTTTTTTTGAACCTTCATTTGTTTTGGAACATTTTGTAGATTCAAACTTGGAGTTATTAGTATGATTAGTTATTGCCTGACACTGAATTATTATTTTTTAAGATTTTTATACACACACACACACACACACACACACTGTAGCTGTCTTCAGACACACATAAGAAGAAGGCATCGGATCCCATTACAGATGGTTGTGAGCCACCATGTGGTTGCTGGGAATTGAACTCAGGTCCTGTGGAAAAACAGTCACTGCTAACTGCTGGGCCATCTCTCCAGCTCCCTCGTTTTAATTTTTTTTTAAGATTAAAAAAAAATGTATGTGTGTGAATGCTTTGCCTGTTTTATGTGTTTTGTATGTGTACCGTGTGTGTGCCTGATGCTCATGGAGGTCAGAAGAAGGTATGGGATACTCTTGGAACTGGAGTTACAGGTCATTTTGAGCCGCTGTGTGGGTGCTGGGAACTGAATCTTGGTCCTCTGCAAGAGCAGCTAGTGTCTCTCCAGTGTACCCCTCCCCTCTCATATTCCTTCCTATGGATTTCCGTCTTGGAGGAAGAGCAAGGGGGAAGCAGCATAGTGTCTGTAGTCATCGCTTGCTGCTGTTCTGTGAGGGACGAGTGAGCGCTTTATTTCTTTCCGTGCTTGTTTTCATGGCGTGCATTATTTGGGTAAACTTGATTGATCTCAACAGACTTACCCCGGATTGACTTCAGTAGCATAGCTGTGCCTGGGACGTCAAACCCCCAACAGCGCCAGCCCAGAACACAGGCTCAGCACTCATCTCCTGGGGAAGTAGCATCGTCTCCTCAAGGCTTAGACAACCCAGCCCTGCTCCGAGACATGCTGCTGGCCAACCCGCATGAGTTGTCCTTGCTGAAGGAGCGTAACCCACCCCTGGCAGAAGCTCTGCTCAGTGGAGATCTTGGTAAGCTCACCCATGTGCAGGCTGACCTGAGGGGAAGTAGTTGTGTCAGAGCAGATTTGTGAGACCTAGGCAACTGTCTCAGGCCATTGGCTTCTTGTGATTCTTGGATGGGCTACTTGTTGATAAAAGGTGAGTTAGCATAATCTCAAAGGCTGGGCTAATTGGCAATAATGTTCGTATTTAATTGGATCATATTGATCCTGAGGAAGGAGTCTTCTAGATCACCCAGACTTCTGGCTGTCATTAAGGGCATATATCCAGCTTCTTATTTAATTTTAAACTTTCTGTATGTCTGAACATGTGGCCACAGCTTACACATAGAGGTCAGAGGATAACTTCCGGGGTGGTTCCTCATCTTCCACCTTGTTTTTTAGAGCAGCGCCTCTGCCGTGTGTCAGAGTCCTACATGTACCAGGCTAGCTGCTGTATGAGCTTATGGGGTTCTCTCACCATAGGAGCACTGAAATACAGTGTGACCGTACCAGCTTTGCATGGGTTCTGGGGGTCTGGACTGGGGATTTTTTTTTTTTTATAGTAGGCTGAACAGCATACACCACAGCCATAGTAGAGGACAACTCTCAAGAGCTGGTTCTCTCCTATCCCCTTCTGGGAGCAAGAGATTGAATTCAGATAATCAGACTAGTTCACAAATCCCTCTACCTCCTGAGTGCTGACTTTAAGGCCATGTGCTACCAAGTCTGGCTTGTTTTGGGTCTTTTTAAAGTGGGGGTTGCATGTATAGACCATGTGACAACCTCAGGTATCACCCCAAAGAATGTCATCCATCCAACAGGCCCCAAAGAGCTTCTGTCTGTCTCCTCAGCACTATGGTAGTGCACACTGTCATTTCCAGCGGGTCCTCATGCTTGCAAGTTAAGCACGTTGCTCACTGAAGCCATCTCAGTCAGAAAATCCACTGTGCTCCTTCCAGCCAGTATCCTGTGATAGGCTTCGGTCTGTCTCCTCATTTTCAGATTGTCTGGGATCATGGAGCACAGTCTTGTGTCAGGGTTTCCTTCAATTCACCTTTTAGGCACATGGTGTTGGGAGGGTTTAGTCCATGTGACATTGCCTTGCTTTCGTTGTTTTTTGTTTTTTCTAAGACAGTCAATATTAAAGCCCCTGACAGCCTCAAACCTTCAGAGATGGTTCTTGCCTCCACCTCCTAAGTTTTAAAGTTGTGCACAGCCACACCCAACTCCTAGTTTGAACACATCTACATACTGGGTTTTTTTTGTTTTGTTTTGTTTTTTGTAATTATGTTCTATAGTAATAGCAGGCAATGCTTTCTGTTACCTTCCTGCTTGTTTTCCATTAATACCATGAAGTTGTGGTAGATTGATTTATACTTAATTTATTTGGCTTAGTAGAACAAAGGGAGTGAGCCCAGGTGAGAAAGGGATGACACAGTTCTGTGCTTTGTTCCTGGTGGGATAACAATGTCCTAGGAAAGTAGGGAAGAGGAGCCATTTCTGCTATCCATGGCCTTGCCACACTTGGCCAGATTGGGAAGCTGTTGACTGATAGAGACAATACAAAGGGAACTTGTAATAATAGTAAAGAGGGAGGGGAGATAGAGTCAGGTAGATAGGGCAGATTTCCTTCCAGGCTGATCTGGAGAGGATGAACAATCCAGGTTCAGCACTTGGAACCCCATAGAATAGAAGGAAGGAATTAACGCCTTCAGATTACCTCTTCTCACTGCTACTTCCCTGTTGTGGCTGCACAAGCATCACATGGTTACACACATACAAATGTATGAGGAGAAAAACAACAAGCACACTGCTGTGGCACACACTGGTTAATCCTAGCACTAGGAAGCTGGAGCAGAAGTTTGAGATCAGAATGTTAATAAATGGATACACACCCAACAAAAGAAATGGAGGCACGTTCTTGTCTTCTGACTTTTAAACTAAGGAGTTCGAGGTTGTGGCTGTGAAAATGAAAGGTTTTTGTTGTTTTTTGAGGCAGGGTTTTTCCATGTAGCCCTGGCTGTCCTGGAACCTGCTTTGTAAACCAGGTTAGCCTAGAACTCAGATTTGCCTGCCTCTGCACCCCAAGTGCTGGGATTGAGGTCAGGTGCCACCATCAATTCACTGAAATAAAAGCTTTTCTTAAGATTATGGAGTGGAAAAAGAAAGTGTAGAGCTAAACATCCCCCTCCCCCATTTTTGTAGAGAGATTCTCTAGGGTCCTGGTGGAGCAGCAGCAGGACCGAGCCCGGAGAGAACAAGAGCGGATTCGTCTATTTTCTGCTGACCCCTTTGATCTTGAAGCTCAGGCAAAGATAGAAGAAGATATAAGGTAAGATCGTCTGTCTAATGAGCAAGCTCACAGCATCCAGGTCAGCAGGCTTTAGCTGGACGTCTGCTTGAAGTAGCTCCCCTGTCTCCAGGTTACGATAATAACTTCAGTCTTTTCAGGTAACTCTCTGTTTCATTGTCCCCTTATTTTGATCCAGTATTTCAAATACTTTATGGCTTTCTACTCTCAAGTTTTGTCTGATTAGCAGACAAAACAGCTTTTCCTAGGCCGGATGGAGGAGGAAGCCCATCTGCTAAAATCAGTAGACTGGCTATGACAGCTGATTTCAATCCTGATTATACCAGAGCTTGAAGGTGATTGGATTAGAGAGCTCTGCACAAGTGGCGTCTGTTAGTCCAGAGTCTGTCTTCTTTTTGCTCTCCTTTGCTGAGTTGGTGAATAAGCTCTTTCCCTGGCCCATGTCCAACGCTGAGCCCCTGATGCAGTGGTTCTTTACTGAGGCTGTATTAGAAGCATGCAGTACACCTTCAAAACTGCAGATGTTTGAGTCTTCTCTCTAGTCTGAGTCAGGATCTTCCAGAGGCGGGGGCCCAGGCAAGCGCAGTGGTGCTGACAGTAGTGCTGGCTGCATCACTAGTCATAAGCAAGATGCTGTCTGAATAAAATGGCATCTGTTCCCCAGCCCCAATTCAGGTTTAGTTGCTGATTGTAAAAACCTTGAAACTAAAAGGAGCAATTCTTCTATTTATGCGGAGTATAAACTTTATCTGTAGTTACCTAATTTGCTTGCTTTATTTTACTCACTGGCTCTCTCTGCCCTTTTGCTTCCATTGGGAACCTTGTCATTTATTACCAGGCTGCATCTCTGACCCTCTGACTATACTCAATATTGAAGAAATACAAATTGTATTCTAGAATTAATTGACAGCTCTAAGCTATTTGCTCATGTCTGGTGGTTAACTGTTCTGGTTACTTGCATCAAATTGGTGTGCTCCCCCCACCTCCTTCTTACATAGTTAGGTAAGTGTTCTGTCACTGAGTCACAGCCTCAGCTCTGCTTTTACAGTTTGAGACAGGATCTCACTAAGTTGCCAGGCTGGTCTTAAGCTTAATTTTCTGCTTTGGCCTCCACACTAGCTTGGGACTGCAGACCCTAATCAGACATTTTTGACTGTGGACATAACTAGCTGGTCTGTCCAGAGAAATAGACGGTTTTTGTCATATTGCAGCTGAAGGGAGCCTGCTGTTGATTTGAAGCATAGTCAGAGGTGGGAAGGGGTCCTAGACAAACTGGAAGTGGAGAGTAGCATAATGTAGCATATCCAAGCAGGTTATGGGTGCTGTAAAGGCAACTGGGAAAGTGAGGAAAGCAGATGACCAGATTACTCGATACCCCAAGCTGACTGGACACTGCTGTGTATCTGGGGCAGCCTTGAAGCTGTTTGTTTGTTTGGTTGGTTGGTTTATTAGACTTGTTCTTTTGAAACAGGGTTTCACTATGTAACCCTGGTTAGCCTTGAACTCAGAGATCCACTTACCTCTGTGCGTACCATCATGCATGGTAAATACTTAATTTTAATTTTACTGGAGTGTTGTGTCTGTGTCACATGAGTGTTGGTAGCCTGTTGGGTTACCTGCAGCTGGACTCACAGGCAGCTGTGGACTTCCTGCAGCGGATGCTGGGAACCAAACTCAGGTCCTCTGGGAAATGGTAACCACCAAGACCACCAAGTCATCTTTCCAACCCAAGAAATGTTGTCAGATCTATGTAGAGTTAAAACTTTTAAAAAAAGATTTATTTATTTTATATAAGTACACTGTAGCTGTCTTCAGATACACCAGAAAAGGGCATCAGATCCCATTACAGATGGTTGTGAGCCACCATGTGGGTGTTGGGAATTGAACTCAGGACCTTTGGAAGAACAGTCAGTGCTCTTAACTGCTGAGCCATTTCTCCAGCCCAAGTTAAAACATTTTTATTACATTTATTTGTTGTTAAATGTGTGACTGTCAGAAGACAACTTGCTGAAATTAGATCTCTCCTTTTCCTTGTGAAACCTGGGGGTGGAACCCAGGTGTTTAGGCTTAGAAGCATATGCCTTTACACACTGAGCTATCTCAGACCCATTACCTTAAACAAGTGGTTCTCATGATGTGAGTCAAGACCCCTTACAGAGGAAGGGGCATTGGATGACCCCTTTACAGGGGTCACATACTTACATTGTGATTTTTAACGGTAGCAAAATTAAGCTTATGAAGTATCAACAAAATAATTTTATGGGGGGGGGTATTACCACACATGAGAAACTTCATTAGGAAGGTTGAAACCACTCTCTTAAACTCTGTCCAGCTGCCTCTGGTTGGGATTACCAGGGGCACCATCTAGCAGTGCACTGTTTAAAAGAAAATATTAGCTGTGAGTTCTGGCACACATTTCAGAACTCAGAAGGTAGAGGCAGGCAGGTCTCATGAGTTTGAAGCTAGCATGGTATTCAGAGCAAGTTCCAAGACAGCCAGTGCTGCACAGAGAAACTGTTACAAAAAAATTCAAAACAGAACAGCAGCAACAACAAAAAGAATCCAAAACATAAGGAGCATTCTTGCAGGGTATAGTGGTCTATATTATATAGTCCCAGCACTGAAGAGGCTGAGACCAGAGGGTCACAAGTTCAAGTCCAGCCTAGGTTGTATAGAAAGAACCTGTCTTAAGTAGTATTTATGAAATTTCAATGTTTGGTGAGATACAGAGGTCTGTGGCCTTGCTTTCTAGTTTTCTCACTTCCGAGCTTTTAAAGCAGCATGATTGCCTCACTTGAAGATGATTTTTATGCTGTCTTTGGTCTTCTCCAGACTTGTGTCTGTTTCTGAGTCACCTATTCACCTGTTGGGAACATAGAACAAATTTCCCTTCTGTGACTCTGCTGTTCCAGTTAGGGTAAAACCCATTTACAAATGTGTTCCTGGTGTTCTTTCCTGGAAATGGAGCTTTCAGTGTCCTGCTCTGGCTTGTCTCAGGCAGCAGAACATTGAGGAGAACATGACCATAGCTATGGAGGAGGCCCCGGAGAGCTTCGGCCAGGTCGCCATGCTCTACATCAACTGCAGAGTGAATGGGCATCCTGTGAAAGCCTTCGTTGACTCAGGTGAGGGGAGGCCTGTGACTTAGATACTGTGGCCCCTGTGCTGTGCTTGCTGGGACTGCAGGTTATTCTTTTTTTCTTTCTTTCCAGTCTATGTGTTGGTAACAGTCCTTTTTCTAGTCGTTTCTTACCCAGGTTCGTATTTGAGGATCTCTGTTTTCAACTGTTAGGGTGGTCAGGGGGTTTCCAGGTTCTTGGCCTCTTAACCAAAGAACTGAAAATAGAGGCTTAAACAGAAGGAAACACTGTTGCGGTTGGGTGAGAGAGAGGTGAATGGGTGGACAGGAGTTAGCTCAGTGGTTCAGACAGAATACTGCTCTTACAGAGGCTGTGAGTTTAGTTCCCAGCACCCATCACACAGCCGACGCCTCTTAATGGCAGCTCCAGGAAAGGACTCCCTCTTCTGGCACCTGTGCACCTGCACACATTTACATTGTGTCCCCTTCCTACATAAAGTGCAATTTAAAAATTAGATCTTTTAAAATAATAAAGTAAAAAGATTGACAGTGAGCCAAATGAGGAACAGTCAGAATTCAGGGCCTCAGTTATTGTTGGAGGAGAAGGAAGGATTGTTTACTGAGAGGATGGTCTGAATGGTTCTCTGTTTTGATTGGTAAATTATGTTATGTAACATTGTCACGATATGATAAATTATGTGTGTTATGGCTCACAACTGTCCAACTTAAATCTCAGGAGATTTGATGCGCTATTCTGGCTTTTGTGGGCACCAGGCTCACGTGTGCTGCACAGATAAACACATAACATTGAAAAAAAGAAGGAAAGAGCAGGCAAGGAGATAGGTTTGCCACTTGAGCTTCAGGTGGCCTGTGCACTAACTGGCACCTATTTTCAACAATAACTCTACTTTTATTGAAGTCTTTTTTTTTTTTTTTTTTTTTTTTTTTTTTTTGTTATGCTTTGCCTACAAGTATGTCTGTGCCCACAGAGGCCAGAGAGGGTATCAGAATCCTGAATCCAGAATCAGCTGGAATTACAGAGGTAGTGAGCCACAGTCTGAGTGCTGGGAATCGAGCCTCTGGCCTGCTCGAGAGCAACAAGTGCTCTGAATTGCTGAACAGCCCCATGTCTGCTTTTTTTTGGTTAATAATTTGCTTCTTTCTGTAACTGAATCCTGTTATTTGCATATAAGCCTGCACACCAGAAGAGGGCATCAGATCTCATTACAGATGGTTGTGAGCCACCATGTGGTTGCTGGGAATTGAACTCAGGACCTCTGGAAGAGCAGTCAGTGCTCTTAACCACTGAGCCATCTCTCCAGCCAGATAAACTGTTCTTACTGTACACCAAGCACCATGCTACATGCTTAGTGCATCTTAGTGTATTGTGTTTAACCTCAGACCATCCCTTTGTGCCATGGTGTGTTCCCGTTTTATGGGTAAGGACATGAAGGACGAGAGAATCAAGTCTTGGCAGGCATAATAGGCATAATATTGGTGAATGGAGGACTTCGGATTTAGCCTCTGCTATGCTTGATGCCAAGGAATTCTTAGTCACTGAGTAAAAGGCATTTTTTTACCCACTTTGGGTGGGTGGGGTGTAGAGATCATTTCTCAAGGCTGGGCTACATAGGTACATTTCCAGAAGTGACCACTAGATTGCTTCATAGGCAGTTATGTGGGGCAGTGAGCTGAGTGAGCTTTTCCCAGATTAATGTGTGGAGACTAGGAGAACAGAATTGCCTTCTAGACATTTTCTGGGACTTTTAAATCTTAGTTTTCTCGTAGTAGTTTTGGACTGTCTGAGTGTGTGTGTGTGTGTATGCATACGTGTGCATGTTTGGACCCTGAGCCTTGCCTGCTAAGTAGACACCACCACCATTGTATGATACCTTTCTCATGTCCGAGATCTGCCAGTGCCCACAAGGTGCAGTGCTTAATGTCCACAGTGTACAGTGAATTCAGACAACAGGATTGGTTGGTGAGTCTCGAGCTGGGCATAAGCACAGGTGAGACTTTCAGAAAAGGATCCTTTCTAGGAGACCTGAAGGAATGGGTTTGTCTTCCTCTCACCTGGAAATGCCATCTAGATTTGATGGGGCTGCAAGAGGGGAATGGGGTGTGGGCGGATGTATTGCTAGAGAGGGCCTGAGTTTGATCTAGTAGTCTGTGAATTAACCCTGATAGCACAGACCTTAATCCCAGCACTTGGAAAGTAGAGGCAGGAGAATCAGAAATTTAAGGTCATCCATCCTTCAGTGAGACCCTATCGGTAAAAGAGATGGGGAGTATAAGGTTGAGGATGAACAGGATGCAATGAGCCTCACACTGGGGCAATGGGGCTTAACACAGCTTTATACAAAGTGGGGAGCCTTTGAGGGTTGAGGGTTATAGAGCAGGTAGAGAAATGATTTGAAGGTCGTGGTTTGGGATTACTACAAGCAGAGGCAGAGCTGGAAGAATTCAGTAACTCCAAATGGCATGCTTGTTTAAATTACACATGCATGGCACAGATTCAGAGCCAGAGAAGAATCCACTTAGGAGAGGTGAGGGGTGCAAGCCAGATCAACAGCTGTGGTGAGGAGGAAGGCCGGACAGAACAGAGACAGTTTTGAGATAACAGTGAAGACAGCAGGAGTCAACACTGAATGGTGAGAAGTGAGGTTGATAGTCTGCATCTAGCTTGCTGTATAGAATATGCCAGCTATATAGAAATCTTTCTCTGTCTCCTGAGAGCTGGGATTAAAGGTATATGCCATCATGACTTTTTTTTTTCTAAAGTGGTTCTGGTCCTTGTTCATATGATGTTAAGTAAGTGACCCACACCACTGAGCTATAATATCCCAACACTTTAAATAAAAATCACTTGACACTGTGTTGAACGACACACCTGTAATCTCAGGAGGCTGAAGGGGAGGATCAAGACTACCGTGGACACAGGGAGTGAGACTCTGACCCAGCAAACAAAAGGACGCAATATTCTGAGCGTATGGTGCTGCTTAATAGAACATTTCCATCTGTGGACACTGTAGCAGCTTTTGGATTTTAGAAGGTTGCCTCCAGATAAGCTTGTTTTCTGTTGGTGAAGTTTTTAAGTACCCTTCAGTTACTCTATAAACAACATACTCTTTTCTCTTAGTCATATTTCTGTACTTTGTTAGATTCTGGTGGAGAAATAAAGAGTGAATGTAAATATCGGGTGTTGCTGCACGTCTGTAATCCTGAACATGAGATTGGATACGGGACGGACAGCAGGAGCTTTACAAAGTAAACTAAGAAAAGCTAGGCGGGATGATGGTGCGTGGCTTATGTTTTAGTCTGACATTTCTCTCTTCCTCCAGGTGCCCAGATGACTATTATGAGCCAGGCCTGTGCAGAAAGGTGTAACATAATGAGACTGGTGGACCGTCGATGGGCTGGCATTGCCAAAGGAGTAGGCACACAGAAGATTATTGGAAGGGTGCATCTAGGTGAGTGAAGGCGGGCAGGTTTTATTAAAGTTCCTTCACAGAACCTCTGATTGACATGGCGTACACGTGAGAACAAGTGGGTGTGTGTCTTTGGGTAGACCTGCTCCTGGCAGGTCAGAGGACAACATTGGGAGTTGGTGCTCACCTTCCACAAGTCCTGGACTTGATTTCAGGTTGCCAAGCTTTTGTGACAAGTAGTTTACTTGCTGAGACATCTTACTGACTCTGAAGTGTGGCTTCTTTCCCTCTAGCTTGGCTTGGTCAAAGGTCATTTTCCTCACAGTGTCAGGCACTGCATTTTGAGCTCCCTGTGGTCATTGTAGTTGTGGGGATGCTTACTGTTCTTGGGCTGTGTGGCCCTCTCTCAGCTCCCCGATAGGGTGTTTCCATGTGCCTGAGTCTGGCTCTCTGTTTCTTATTCTCAAGTGTCGGTGGCTTTTTCAGTCTGGAAAATGATGGAAGCACACTCTATAACAGGCTGTCTCCAGTGTGATGTTCTCCAGTGTGATCAGTCAAAATCTCCTGTGCTAGGTTTATTACCACATTCTGAGAGAGTGTGTGTGTGTGTGTGTGTGTGTGTGTGTGTGTGTGTGTAGTTCTTGCTACTTTTGTTTGTTGTAACTCTGTGGTTTTGTGTTTTAAAGATTTATTTGTTATATTTTATGTATATGAGTGGTTTTTTTGTTGTTGTTGTTGTTGTTTTTTTTTTTTTTTTTTTTTTTTTTTTTTCCTGCTTGCATCTGTTGTCTTTGGAGTTTAGAAGAAGACATCAGATCCTTTGGAATTATAATAATGAGTGGTTCTGATCTTCCATATAGGTATCAGGCCCTAATCTGGGTCCTCTGAACGGACACCCATGCAGGTCTCAGTTAAGCTACCATCCCCAAACAGGTGTTTGCATTCTCTGTTAATGAACATGTAAATCTTAGAGCAAGAGAGAAGTCTGAGGTATTCTGGGATAGCTGCATATCCATGTGAAGAGAGGAGATGGAAGTCAGATCAGCTTCACAACACACACACACACACTGTCCAGATTGCAGCCCACACTTGGCAAAGTACTTGCTATGCAAGTGTGAGTATAGACCGGAAGATCTTAGAGGCTGATAAGCCATCCAACCCAGCCCAAGGACCGAGTCCCTAGTTGTGAGAGACCCTGTCTCAAAGACTACAGTAGAGAGCAGTAGAGGAAAAGACACTTAGCATCATTCTCCACACGCTGGCCCGCACATGCACACACAGCACTCGAACTGCTCTCCAAGGTGGAGCTTCTCAGCTGGACATGGTGTTATATAACTTCCAGAAATAAATAATGGATAAGTTTTCAAAATATTAGAATCTAGGCATAGTGGTACAAACTTTTAATCCCAGCTCTTGGAAGGTAGAGGCAGGCATCTATGTGAGTTCCAGGCTAACCTGGGCTACGTAGTGAGATCCTGTCTCAATAAAAAAAATTATTTGTTTTTACTTTGTATTCATGATATATGTGTGGTGGTGTCAAGTAGCTTTTTTTTTTTTTCTCTCTCTTTTTATTTATTTACTGTATGAGTGCTCTGCTGCATATACATCTAGAAGAGGGCATCAGATTCCATCACAGATGGTCGTGAGCCACCATGTGGTTGCTGGGAATTGAACTCAGAACCTTTGGAAGAGCAGTCAGTGCTCTTAACCACTGAGCCATCTCTCCAGCCCATCCTAATGGTGTTCATAACAGTAGCTCTGTCCTGTCCACTGTTTGTGTTGCAGCCTGTCTAATTGTCATGCCTTCACAGGTTGTCTGAGTCTCAGAAGATGGGGCACAGCTTGTCCTGGCCAGCATCAGTAATATCTTTTCTCTGTGCTTTAGCTCAGGTTCAGATTGAAGGCGATTTTTTGGCATGTTCCTTCTCGATTCTGGAAGAACAGCCGATGGACATGCTTCTGGGACTGGACATGCTTAAACGGCATCAGGTAATTAAGAGCTTTTGTATGTGTCTGTGTACATACATGGACACACATGTGCATGGAGGCTAGAGGTTGACAACAGGTCCTCAGTGTCCACTTGTTTCAGAGAGTCTTTCGCTGAACCCAGAGTTCACCAATTTGGCTACACTGGCTGGGCAGCAACTCCAGGGTCCTCCTGTGTCCACCCCCAGTGCTAAGTTCATAAATGCGCACAGTTGCAGTAGGCTTCTTGTGTGAGTGTTGGGAAATCTAAACTGCCGCATGCCTGTACAACAAATGCTTTACCAAGTAAGACATCACCCCAGCACTCCCCAGCTTGCGCTTTTGCTTTGTGTTTGTTGTGGTGGGTTGTTTTTCAGTTATGTATCCCTGGCTGGCCTGTAGCTCACTGTGTAAAGCAGAGTCCCTGAAACTTGCCGTGATAGATAATTTTCCCTCCATGTGCCATCATGCTGAGTACTCCACTATGTGTCTAGGATTTTTCCATGTACCGACAGACCAAGAACCATGGAAATATCCTTGGTAGATTCTCTGTAGTTATACAGAGTTGAAACAGTTTGTCATTGCAAATAGTCTGCCAGTTGGCTGAGGTAGTGTATGCAGTAAGCCCAGCACTTGGAACAGGGAGGTGCCAGGTATCTGTGAGGCTAACCAGAGTCACAGTGAGACCCTAACCCAAAAACAACAGAAGGCAGGGCTTTGGAGGTGCATGCCTTTAATCCATCAGTTGGGAGGAAGAGGCCAACAGGTCTTTTGAGTTTGAGGCCAGCTTGGTCTACACAGTGAGTTCCAGGATAGCCAAAGCTACACAGAGAAACCCTCTCTGGAAAACAAACAAAAAATCAACAGCATAAATCTCTCTTTGTAAAACCTCTAGGGATAAGTTAAATCTTAGTGTTTGGACATTATAATTAGCAGTTTTATTATTTGTTTTAGTCTTTAAAGAACTGGATTTATTTTTATGTGTGTTTTGTTAGTAAGAATGTCTTTGTATCACATTCATGCCTGGTGACCTTGAAGGTAAAAAAAGAGAGCGTTGGATCCCCTGGACCTTAGGTTCAGATGGTTAGGAGCCACCTAACCATCTCTGCAAGAAAAAGTGTTCCTTTTTTCTTCTTTTGTTGAAAATAGTTTTTTCTCACATAATATATATCCTGATTGTGGTCCCCGTTCTCTACTCGGTCCAGTTCACTCTCCCATCCAGATTCACCTCCTTTGTGTCTCATTAGGAAACAAATAGTCTTCCAAGGGATTATGACATAATAAGATAAAACAGAAATGGGAAAAACAGAGGAGGCACAGGAACAGAGATCACTGGTTTGCACACTCAGGGATCCTGTCAAACCACTAAACAAACTCCCTAAAGCCACAATATATATGCAAAGGACCTGGTACAGTTCCACGCAGGTCCTGTGCTTGTCTCTGAGTTCCTATGAGCTGTGACCATGGTAATGCAGACGGTCTGGTTTCCTTGCTGTCCTCCTCCCCTCTGGCTCTCCTCCTCTTGTTGCCTCCCCTTTCTCAGGGTTCCCTGACCATGAGGGAAGAAAGGAGACATCCTGTTACAGAGCTGAGCACAGTAAACCCAACCACTCAGCCGCCTCTCAAGCCCAGCACTTTTATCAAGTTGTACAATGTTAAGATTCTAATTGAAAATCAGGAGGGTTTTTTATTAATATGTTCTTTTCTCTTTTTTAAAATATTTATTTAGTTTATGTGAGGACACTGTAGCTGTCTTCAGACACACCAGAAGAGGGCATCAGATCCCATTATAGATGGTTGTGAGCCACCATGTGGTTGCTGGGAATTGAACTCAGGACCTCTGGAAGAGGAGCCAGTGCTCTTAACCACTGAGTCATCTCTCCAGCCCTATATCCTTTTTTTAGATGTTGACTAAACAATAGTTAGAAGGAACCTTGAGGTTAAAAGGCTGAAAAATGAAAATGCTTTGTTCACACAGGGAGAATTTTCTAACAGTAAGTTAATTTGTAATACTTGTATTCCTCATCTAAACCTGAAATCTGCCATGTATGTAACAGAACTTTAGGTAGTGTCTGCTGAGTAACAAAACACACTGAATCTAGCCTGAGTCCCATGGAGGGGCTTATATAAAGCCAGGACCTTATGCACCTGTGCTGTGATGTCAGTCAGAGGAACATTTGCCTAGTGTATGGAAGGTGCTGGATTCAGGCTCCTAAAAACAAAAAGCCTTGAAAAACAATTATATTGATTAAACATTGTAACTGGAAGGAATGAATATGTTTGTATAAATAAAGCCTAGGTTATTAATTTGTCGTGCATTGCTGTCATTTAGCATACATTGTCAATTTCTAACTTTACAAACATAAATCATAGGCAGGGGCAACTGTCAGATCTTAAGTAGAAATAAAACACAGGAAGGGGTACTATGAACATGAAGTAAAGTGGCTGTGTGGCCCACACTTGTAATCCCACCACTTGGGGCCGCAGGTAGATGGATCAGGAGGTCAGGGATGGTCTGGACTTTAGACCCTAGCTCAGAAGAAGACACAAGGGCCTTGGATGTAATGGATAATCCCGTGTGATGATCTAGACTTGATTACTGGAGGCCTTGGTGACCTTAGCACTCCTCACCCATGGCAGGGCATGGAGACAGAGTTGCTTGGGAACTCAATGGGCAACTGGCTTAGAATATACAACAGCAGAAACAAAAGATCAAAGAGAGACAAGAATCAAAAGTCCAAATTTGCCTCAGCATCTCTAAAATCAGAGAAAGTCTAGGGAGATGTAGTATGCACCCCTGGACACGGGCTGAGGAGGGCACATTGAAGGTTCTTGGGTCATAAAGTGGCCATCCTGGATCACGTAGAAGGCATTGATGCTTTCAGTGCATGGTAGCATTATGTCTACTTTTATTTTCAAACCATCTCTTTTCCTAGTGTTCTTTATTGGTTGAATGTGGAACCAAGAATTTCTTTGTAGGATGCTTCATCTGCTCTTGTTCTTTGCTTTTCTCTTTTAAAGTGTTCTATTGACTTGAAGAAAAATGTTCTGGTGATTGGCACCACAGGCTCACAGACCACCTTCCTTCCTGAGGGGGAGTTACCAGAGTGTGCTCGCTTGGCATATGGAACTGGGCGAGAGGACATACGGCCAGAAGAAATTGCAGACCAAGAATTAGCAGAAGCCATTCAAAAATCAGCCGAGGAAGCAGGTACTGACCACTTGAGTAGATCTGTGTTGTTAGTGAGTTAAAGGCCATTTTAGCTTATATGTAGCTTCACTGGTTAGCAGTAGATATGTTCACTGTCTTCTAACCCCCTCCTTTCGTTTCTCAGTGCCACTGGACAGGAAGTACAGTTCAATAGTAGAGTACTTGTCAACACACAGAAGCAGTGGGCTCACCACCCAGTACCACATAGACTGTGTGTGGTGGTGCACGCCTGGAATTCCAGCACCCCGGAGGAAATAATCAGTGCAAGCCTAGTGTGGGATATATGAGACTCTCAAAAAGAAGGAGAGGGGGTGGGCAGGGCTCTGCATTGCTGTGGCTCTGCAGGTAAAGGCACTTGCCACAGAAAGAAGCCTAGAAGCCAGAGCCCATATGAAAGTGGAAGGACAGCACCGGGTCCACAGTTACTCTCTGACCTAGGCGTACCCACACATATATAACATCATAATAAAAACTTTGAAGTATTTGAACTGATCAAGGAAAAAAGGTGCAGTGGGACACACCTGTAAAGCATCAACTGAGACCAAGGCCAAAGGATTTCAGGCTGAGATCCAGCCTAGGCTGATTATGGAGTTCCAGGCTGGTGTGGATTGTCTAGACACACCCTGTCCAAAAGGAAAGGATAAAAGGAGCCTGGGATGGCGCCACACGTAGTCCCTGCACTCAAGAGGCACAGTGGATCTCTGTAACTTGAGGCCAGACTTGTCTACATAGTGATTCCAGGGCACTGGGACTACACAGTGAGACGTTGTTTCTGAAAAACAAAACAAGAGGAACAAGAGCCCAGTGCTGTGCTCAGGATTAGATTGTTTCTTGTTTGGATGCTTCTAAGACATCCTGATTGTTCATAAAGAAAAGTACAGCAAGGACACTTTCAAAACCAGCAGTATTTCCCTGGAAATATGTTTCTTATTCTCGGCCAGTTTATTGATGTGAAGAAAGGCATTATCACTGTGACTCCACAGTAGAAATGTTACCAAAGTGCTGCCCACGGAGAAGAACCAGGGGTGAGGGTGGTTTTGCATTAATCAAATATAGTATTTGTGTTTTCTGAGATAGGGGACCTCTGAAAGCAGACAGAGCAGAGTCTTCTGTGACAGATCAGTGACTCTGGGGTGCATTTTCTACCAACTGAAAATAAAATTTAAAGTGAATTCTCTTGAAGTCTTGGGCCAGTGTTATTCATCAGTGGGACAGTCTCACACTTTGCTCTTTCTGAGTTTTAGAGTGCGAGCTCACAGGATAGCTTTCTCCTCAAGACAGAAGATAATGTATTTGAATAACAACGAGGTTTAGCTCCATTTCCTGGAGAACCCACGGGTGTGTCACCCTGAACCTGGAGTGTGAGGGAGTAGATGATCAGCTGGTCATGGTGTACTTGGTGTAATCGGGGTTGTGTTTGCAACTGACATATACTTTAAAAAGATGGAGAGCTTTAAATTAGCGGCAATCATTTTAATCTTCTCAAAAGGTCAGCTTGAGTAAGCTCATTCACCTTCTAAGCCTCTGGACAATGATTTGGCAGCTTAGAAGGGATACTAACATTTTGAGATATACATGTCCCACCCCCAATAGCTGTGGCTGATGGCAGCAGTATTACTAACCCAGTAACAGCTTCTCTCCTGTCACACACCTTAAAGTGTAGGTGCTAATGTAGGACCAGCAAATGGACTGGCCAGTTTTCCCACGAAACCTTGTCTATTGCCATGTGGGACCCATGGTGATCCGTGTAGTGTTTTAATAGTCTGATATTTCTGCAACAGTGCTTATTATTTATTTGAGAACTGACTGCTTAGGATCATGAAAGTTACACAATTCTGGACATGATATGAAACTATTTTCAAAAATTTATTTTTTGGGCTGGAGAGATGGCACAGTGATTAAGAGCACTGACTGCTCTTCCAGAGGTCCTGAGTTCAAATCCCAGCAACCACATGGTAGCTCACAACCATCTGTAATGAAATCTGATGCCCTCTTCTGGTGTGTCTGAAGACAGCTACAGTGTACTCATACATGAAATAAATAATTCTTTAAAACATATTAAAAATCCCTTGTGTTTGTCTGAAATCAGTAGCAGCACTGTCAGAACATGTCTGCTGATGAACTGAAACGGCAGCACATTCAACTGAAACTTGGTTTTTCTTCAGAAAAAATGAATTTTTAGCTGAGCAGTAGTGACACACACCCTAAATCCCAGAGTTCAAGAAGCAGAGGCAGGCGGATCTCTTAGTTCAGGGCCAGCATGGTATACAGAGCAAGTTCCAGGACAGCCAGGGCTGCACAGAGTTCCTGTCTTAATAAACAAAACCAAAAAAGAGAAAATAAGTGAGTCTTGAGCTTGGGATGGTGACACCCGCCTATAAGCCACACTCTCAGAATCTCAAGTTCTAGGCCATAGCAAGACCTTGTCTCAAAATTTTTTGAGGAATTTGGAAAGCTGCTGTACTTGCTCACTAACCTATGTGGAATGGTCGTCAAGCAGCTCCTTGATGGATTGACTTTGTGTGTGGCACATTTGCCTCCAATATCTGTGCAGAGCTATGGAATAATTCCTTTCCAAGTACAGGAACCTTGCTGGTTATGTTTGGAGAGAACTGAAGCACCAAAGAGTCTCTGGGATGCCCATGCTGTGGAAACTGCTGGTTTTACGGCTAGGAAGGAGTGAGGACTACGGCCCTGCATGCTGTGTGGTTCTGTACTGTTAACCCACGTTTGCTTGTCTGTTTCCTAATCCAAACAGAGCGTCAGAAGCCATGATGCATGTAGTGTGTGTGTGCTGCAGCTGGAGTGGGCCCAGACCAGGTATTTATAGACACCACACTAACCTTCCATCCAGTTGTCACGTGTACTCTGCAGAGTCTCTGTCTGGGATCATTCTGGAAACTCAAGACTTTCTCCCTGTTCACTCTGGTTACAACTAGCCTGTATGTACATTTATATGTATGTTGCCATATACACACATAGACATAAGTTCTTGTTTGGAAGTTGACTGGTTATGGGAAAAGCCCTAGTGAAAAGTATTCATATACCTGCTACCTCTGAGACTTGAAAATGCTGAAGAGAAAAGAATCAATCAAGACTATTGGTGTCACAGTGACTTGTAGATAAATGAAATTTTTAAGTCTTTTTTTAAAAAAAGCTGGAAGTCCTCATATGTTTGAAGTTTATAAAAGGATAAAATTTTCATTTTATTGAGCAGAAATTAAAATTAAAAAGTTGAACCAACTGGCTTCTTCCTAATCAGTATGAGGTGGACTGGGCATGCTCATGCATTCTTGCCACCCCATCCTTCTCCTTCAGATGATGACACAAGAGGAGCCAGGGTCTGAGGCCAGGCTGGGCTGTGTAGTGGAAGTGCAGATTTGATCTGACGATCTGACACAGGGCTTTATTTTAATAAGGGTTTGGAGGCTGGTTGTAATTAGACTTGTAGCATGTCATTCATATTCTCATTCTCCCTCTCCCTCCCTCCCCCTCACTCTCTCTCTCTCTCTCTCTCTCTCTCTCTCTCTCTCTCTCTCTCATTTTAGGAACATTAGGCATAGTTGATATACCTTAGCATTTTTTCTGTCCCCCTGTGGTACTAGTATTTCAGTTTTAGAGGGGTGACACATATGCTGCTCTATCAGTAAGTACAAAGTCCACTGGGCACCTTTGCCTCTCCTGCTCCTTTGGGGTGTGCAGGTCCTTGGCACTGAACCCAGGTGGTACATGTTCTCCTATGGTGCTGACATGGATATTCTTTTGCACTATGCTTTCTTATGTTAGCATTTGTCCAAAATTGAGTCAGCTGTATTGATTAGATGGATATAAAACTAAGGACTTTGTTTAGTTACAGGATGTAGTTTAAACAGATAAAGCACAATCCTATTTGCCACCAACTATAAGATAAGGTAATTCCTTAAGAAATCAGTAGTTGGCTTGAGGTGGTGCCACTGGCCTTTGATCCCAGCATTTGGCAGACAGGCATGTGGATCTCTGAGTTCAAGGCCAGACTGGTCAACAGAGTTCCTGGACAGCCAAAGAAACTGTTTCTCGAAAAACAAACAGAAAGGATAGCATAGGCTATTGAGACCCCATCACAACCCAGAAAAGGAAAAGCCAACCGCTTCCAGGATGGCCCATTCTCTCATGCAGCTAAGTGGGTCTGATTAATTAGTTAGAGCGACTAATCATAACTGCGCTCTACATGACCTCGAGTGGAAATCCAGCACTCATGCTCTCGTTAGTGGTCAGCACAAAGCATCTGCATTGAATTAGTAACCAGGAGCTGATGTTTCCAGCCTCGATAGCAGTTTATGCCTTTTAATTAAAGACATTATGTGTGGTTAGAGGCTGGCTTTTAATAGTGCCAGAGGAGCTGGACCACTGTGGCATCCATACTGGTATTGCCATCATGTTTGAAGAGCAATCAGATTAGGGTGAGTCTATGTTATTGATGCTTATCAAAAAACCTACTGCACTCCTTCCCTCTGTTGTATTCAGTTTTGTTGTACTGTATCAGTTACAGCATTTAGAGGCTGGATATGATTCTGCATGCTGTAATCCCAGCACTCAGACTAAAGCAAGAAACTCGCCATAAGTTTCAGGCTGAACAGAGCAACTTTACAGAGCTAGAGATGTAGCAGAGTGCCTCCTGGCATGGGGAAGCCGAGGTTTGTTTTGTCTGAAGCACTAGAGAAACGGAACAGTGATGCACATCCCTAGCTCTGACACTAGGAGGGCCATCCTTAAACATCAGTCAGAGGCCAGCCTGGGGTACAGGGAACGTCTAAATATGAATACATAGTTACAGTGGTTGAACAGAGAAATAAAATCCTGCCTGCTTTAGTTTTCAGTTTGTGTGTTCTTTAGTTGGGTGCTCAGTTTTGCCATGCTTTTTTTAAAGCTTGGCTGGAAATAAAGTCCACTGTTACTGGTCTGTCTTCTTGGATGCCCCCACTCAGTCTCCAGCATGCTTGTTTCTGGACTTCTGTGCTCACATGAAAAGCGTACTGGAGCCAGCAGCAGTGGCTCATGCTATAACCCCAACGCTCAGGAGCCTGACAAACAAGGATTCCTGACAGTTGAAGCTTATCTGGGTTTACTATAGTGAGTTGGCCAGCCTAGGCTAGAGTGAGACCAGTGAGCTCTGACCCAACCGTTGTAAAGTGCAGGTTAGTAGTGCTTTACATGCGGAATTTTAATAATGTTTATTAAGGACACACCCATTTCAGCTTCAGTGACAGATGCTACCTTGTCTACCACAGTGAGAAAGCTAACTAATACTTTTTTTCTTTTATTACAGAGAAAAGCAGTAAAGAATCTACCTCACTGGGAATGTCATCATTGCCGAGTTCAGATGGGTTCAACCATTCAGCTCCTTCAGGGCAGAGTCCTGAGGTTGGTAGCCCCACGAGTCTCGCTCGCTCTGTCTCTGCTTCCATCTGCGCCATCAAGCCCAGTGACCCCAATAGCATTGAATCTCTAGCTATGGAGGCTACGAAGGCTTCAGCTGAATTCCAGACAAACTCTAAGAAAACAGACCCTCCTCTGCAGGTTCTTCCTGATCTTGCTTCTTCAGCAGAACAGAGTCCAGCTATGCCTTTGCATAATTCATCAGAAGTATTTGTTACAGGTAATCTGGAGAAATCTGCTGAAAAAAGAATTCAGGGCCTCAGAGTTTATCTCCACACAAGACAGGATGCTAGTTTATCTCTCACAACTACTGGGATGCATGAGCAACAGATATTTGGGGAGGAAAAGAGTTGGCATCCGGAAAATCAGAACCCAAGCCAAGTGAACGGCCTTCAGCAGCACAGAGAAACAGAGAGTGTGCAACAGGAGGCCGGACCGCTGAGTGTCCCACACGACCAGGAGTGTCTCTGTGGCACAGAAGACCTTGAGCTTCAGGAAGAAGTTGTCAGTTGGGAAGCTGTGATGAAAGGGGCTGAGCCACAGAGGGCAGCTCCTCTTCCCGATGCAGAGGAAGGGCTTCCAGCCCCAGGGCACTGCAGCTGCTCGTGCTCAGAAGCCCTGATGGAAGTAGATACAGCTGAACAGTCTCCGCTTGCTCTGTGCAGCTCAGCAGGCAGGCAGGATGCCGTCTCAAACCCTGCTCCTGCTGTATCCCACCTCGCTTCAGATAATCCCTCTATGGAAGTGGAAACATCACAGTGTAACCCCTCCTGTGAACGTGTGGAACATTTCATCCTGACTCGGGATTTGCAGCTCCCAGAAGATAATGTTGAAATGTCTACAATGGATAGCAAAGATGACAGTTCCTTGTCCTCTCTAAGTGGCCATGGTCAGCCCTCTGTGGAGTCAGCAGAAGAGTTTCGTTCACCTGTCACAGTGGCCTTGAAAGAATCACCTGCACTTTTGGTCATTAGCTGTAAGCCAGCTTCATATTCCTCTGAGGATATTACCTGTCAGTCAGAAATAGGAGCTGAGAGTGTTTCATACCTTACAGGAAGGAGAGCCCAAAGTGAGCATCTGACCCCTAGTGACCAGTACCCACAAGTCTCCTGTCCCCAGGCCACCTCTGAATCAGAAAAGACAGAATTTGTAGGAACTGCACCTTGTGCTGCGATAGAAGGTGAAGCATCTACTCGCTTTGGAGGTCTGGGTGACGCCTCGTCACCTGGCCGAGAAGGTGTCCCCAAATCAACAGAGTCAGTCAGAAAGAGCTGTTCTGTCGCCATAACCTCAGCTAAACTGTCTGAGCAGTTGCCCTGCACCTCAGGTGTAGAAATTTCACCCGAACTTGCAGCAGGTGAGGAGGGTGCCCACAGTCAGCCTTCTGAGCATGTGCAGAATCCAGGCCCAGACAGGCCAGAGACCAGCAATGTCTGCCCTGGAGCTGTGTTGCCCTGCAGTGGATTGGACCAACCTACCACACAGTCCTTGTCCACTCCCTCCGCTCTTCCACCATTTGTCTTTCCTGCTGCAGATGTTGACAGGATTCTTGGTGCAGGCTTCACTCTGCAGGAAGCCCTGGGGGCTTTGCATCGAGTTGGTGGAAATGCAGACCTTGCACTTCTTGTTTTGTTAGCCAAGAACATTGTAGTCCCTACATAATCGTGGGAGAGTGGGCTAGGCCACATTTCATTCCTTTTGAAAAAGCCCTTTTCACACAAATATACTCAGTTACACACACACACAATATGTGTAGAAAATCTGCAAGCAAAATGTTGAGCCAGATTTTTTTTTTTCCGGCCAAAGTAATTTATGATCTTTTGTCTGATGAATTTGTCTATTCTACTTGTTAAAATTTGGGCCTTTTAAATGTATTGGCAGTGTGTGCATACAAAAGCTTTTTATTCTCATTAAGATGATGTATTCTGGAATAAAGCGGATGGTTTTGTGCATAGCATACCATTTTAGAATGAGTGAATGCTTTGAAAGTAGGAGTCATGAGGAGCCTGCCACCTATGGAGCTAGGACAGATCAGCTGCTCACTGTGGCTCTGCCTGTGCTATGTGCAGGGTATGGCTTGTAACAGAAAGTTGGAGAAGATAAAACTTCGAGAGTTGTATGTTTTGAGGAGATAATAACTTCTAGAGTTGTATGTTTTGATTTGCTTGCTCAGGGTTGACATTTCAATGGGTGAGTGGGAGGGCTTAAACCTTGGGCTGTGTTGTGCATCATAGGCTGCTGCATGGACTGATCGCCAAATACCTTCATGACCATGGGTAGGGTGTGGGGAAATTCACGTTAGAGTGAAACATGGTGCTACTTGTATTTAAAAAGGGAAGGGAAAAAACATGATCATAATCCATTTGTAAGTGTCAAGGACTGTGAACTAAAGATAATGGCTTAGACAAACACTGGCCTGGACTAGAGACTGGGTGGAGGCATCTCACTACACCCCAACCCTCGCAGTGATCTACTAGGAAGTTCTTCCCATGCTCAGTCAGAGTGAGAGAGAGCATGGGACAGCCTTTGTCCCTGTCCTCTCGGTCTGTGAGCGCCCCTCATGGCAGTGGAAATATGGTGGACGTTCTGGCAACAGTGGCCTTGGTACCGTCTTCATCCCTTTCTTTCCTCAGCCGGATCCATGTTTGTGTTCGTCGAGCTAGAGTTGGGTCAGGATGTGTAGCTGTGTGTATTGTGGCCTTTTTACTGTCAGCTCTCACCTCATAAATCGCTGTCCCCTGGCCCCACTGTGCAATAATCACTCTGGATAGATTTAGAGCATCCTTTCCTGGAACATAAACTGTTGTCTTGGGTTTCTGGCAGGAATCTGGGATCTTGTTTTTCTTGAAAAGAATGTTAAGGATAATTCCTGGTTCCAGGTTGAGAGTTTGCAGTTTATTAAAAAGAAAGTGTTGAAATCAAATTCTGAACTGATTCTGAACATTAACTGAGTTTGTCTAAAAGTCACTATGCCCCCCCCCATCTCTTTCTCTCTCCCTTTCCCTCCCTCCCTCCCTCTCTCTCTCCTTCTCTCTCCCTCTCTCTCTCTCTCCCTCCCTCCCTCCCTCTCTCTCCCTCCCTCTCTCTCTCCCTCCCTCTCTCTCTCTCTCTCCCTCCCTCTCTCCCTCCCTCTCTCTCCCTTTCCCTCCCTCCCCCCCCCTCTCCCCCCCCCTCCCTCTCTCTTCCTCTCTCAGTCTTTCAAAGGTTGGTTTTATCCATCAAATTTGAAGTCACTGAGCACAGACAGGTTCCTATCTCAGGAGTTTTTGAAACTTAATGGGCACTAACAGGGGTTTCTGTTCTTTGCTCTAGTTCTTTTTGCTGCATTGTTTGTGTGCTGAGACTCACTTGGTGAATGACATGGTGACAAGTCACACCAAGTATCCTGATCCTTTCTGGAATTCGGAAATGGTTGCTGAATGGCTTCCTGCTCTCCATAAGGGCCCTCAGAACATTGGGCTAGTCAAGGTGTCTGAGAGATTCTTGGTTTCAGATGGGCATGGCACGTCCGCCCTTTGCCTGTTCTACACCAAAGATGTCTGTGTGTGACTCACTAGGAAACTGCTCACAGGCTTCTGTCACCGACTTAGAGCAGTGACGCCTGGTATTGACTTGAGGCAGGGTCGGGGCCACAGGGTGGGGTGGGGAGGGGAGAACATCTTGGTGATAGACTCCTCCCAGAAGACTTGTGTGAGGAGAAACGGGCATGCAAGGATGTGGATGTTTCAGAGGCTGCCCTAGCTGGAGGGTAGAGTCGAGTCTGGAAAAGATGTCATTACAATAGCTTTCAACGTGTGCGCTTGTGCATTTAGTTTTAGAAGCAGTGTGCTAGCTCGATGACTTGTACAGGAGTTCTTAGGAACACTTGGATTGAGTTTGACTGGATTGCCAAATACTTTGTTCCTTTGGTGGTTATTTTCTTTGCAACAAATAGTTGCTTTTGATTTCTAAGATCTGTCAAAAATAAAATCAAAGGCCAGGCATGCTGACATAGGTTTTGTTCTAGGAGGCAGGTGGATATCTATGAGTCCTAGGCCAGCCACCCTGTCTTTTAAAGAGTAGATTTTTTTTTTAATTTTTTTTTTTTCTGAAGTTTGTGTAACGTTAGGAATTTGTTAGGAATTGATTGGCTTAAACTGAGCAACTCTAGAAGAGAGGACATTGAGGAACGTCACATTAGTGGTACTTAGCTTTCACTACACGTCATTGTAAAACCCAGTGTTGAGCCAGCCAGGTGACAACTGTTCTGTGGTGGCTGCTTTACCTCCTGCAGTGGTCTCCACTCAAGCACCAAAGGATTTTCTTGTAAAACTCACACTCAAGCAGAAGGGCTGAAGCTACCACCCTTTGGTTCTGTGAACAGTGGTTTTAAGGTGTTGGCAGGTGAGGGTAAGAGTAGGTGCTTGGCAAAAGAAGCTTTAGTAGATGGTCAGTAGTGTGAGAACATCTGCCTTGAAGCCTACTTCCTCTGATCATCTCTAGATGCAAGAAAGGGGAGACACAGCCCAAGGTGTTTACCCAAAAACATTCCTTGGCAAGAGGGTGCCTAGGAATGGGATAGGGGACCTGGTGTCCTGGATTTTATGACTAGCTTGTGTAGCATCTGCCTGTTCGTCCCTCTCCACAGCTTTCTATTTCTAGCAGAAGCCATAAGAATTTGTTTCAACTATTCAGCTCGTGTCTATAAATAAGGACTAAGCTATCTCAAATATAAGGTTGTTGATAAATACTTTACATAGGTTGAAAAGCAGCTTTTATGTCTACAGACACCTGCACGTCTGGCGGCTTTTTTTCCTACTGTGTATATAATAAACTGCCTTGCAAATAGCAGTAAAAGAGTGTCAAGGCAATTTTTCTTTTTTTGTGTGTGGGGATTTTGTTTGTTTGTTTGTTTGTTTTGTTTTTTGAGACAGGATCTCGCCATAGCCCAGGATGGCCTCAAATTCACAGCAATTTTCCTGCCTCAGCCTTTAGAATACCAGGATTACAGGTGCACACAACTATGCCCAGTTCACTCAGCACATTCCAGTTACTACTACCTGTGGTGAGCATAAGACTCGGCTGAACTGGCTGGTGCATCACTAGCAATGACACAGGGCTGAGGGGCGTGGTTTGGCGGAACCCATTTGTAATGAGATCCTAGGTTTGATCCTTACCACCATAAAATAAAAGTAAAAGCCAGTCTTGGGATTTAATAGTCTGTGGCTGGCTAAAACCATGTGATTTCCCTCTCAGTAGTTAGCATGATAGCATTTGGTGTTTCCTGCATCCCCTCAGGGCTAGCACTGAGCCCCGTGAATTACCTGACTCCCTGAGTGTTGGTAGAGCTGAAGTAAGGACTTTGGGGGTGAGCCTTTGATGTACTTGCTTTTCTTTCGTGCCTTAATTTTTTTGAATAGCAGAAGCTTCACATCTTGGGATTATCAGGGGAAAGGTTAGAGGGCAGCCCTCCTGGAGAGGACTGCCACGAGGTGTGGCCCTTGGTTCCTTACCACTTTGATTCGCTCTTACCTGCTTCAAACATTAGGTTTCCCCAGACAGGAGTTTCTGGATCCTGTATACCAAAAATGGTTTCTAGATGTTTCTTAGGTTTTCTGTTGCACCTTTTGTGCTGTGATAGGGAGAGACCAAATCTTACGTTCTTAATAGGAAGTTAGCTCCTCCCATCAAAGCTATGCAGTATGAGCAGGATTCATCAGCTTGTTCATCAAACATGGACTACCCCTGAAGCCCAGGAGTTCAGCAGCAGCTAAACCAGACAAGAGCCTGGCTTTAGAAGCCTTCAGTCTAGGGAAGTTATGGGGCTAGTTTTAACTGAGATCTGTTTTTACCTGTTAGCATGCTACTCCAACCCCACCCCAGCATGCCTTTGTTTTTGAGATTTCTTACTGCCCAAATTGGCCTTGAACTAGCAATCCTAACATGGCTGGGATTATGAAATTACAGGCACACTCTGTAATGTTGGGGTAGCATGCTTTTAAACTTTTGGTTGCCTCTTAGAACTAACTGACTAGGGGAGGAAATCAAGCCCATGATGGAGTTCAACACTGTACACATAGAGCTCTACTGTAAAGTACTTTGTTTTAAACACCTGGGGGCTGGTGTGGTGGCATCTTTAATCTGTAATGCAAGGCCAGTCAGGGCTACAGAGAGGAACCCTCTCTAAAAACAGTTGAGGATGTAGGGAAATAGCAGTGGTAGGCATACGGTTTGCCTAGCTGCAGGAAGCCAGCCCTCTGCCCAGCACTCAGCATTGCATAGACCAGGTGTGTGTATGTGTGTGTATAATCCCAGCACTGGAGACAGGAGGAGGATCAGAAGTTCAAGGTCACTCTTGGCTACATAGTGAGTTTTAGGTCTGCTTGGATTACATGGAACCCTGTCTCCAGAAGAGTGGGTGGAGTCTACCTGTGTAGCTCAGTGGTTGAACACTTGCCTGATGGGTACAAGGCCCTGGGTTTGACCCCCAACACTGCACAGATAAAAAAGAATTAAGGGACGGGCAGCGCAGATATCATTCAGATAAAGGAAGAGAGGAGGGATAGCTGTTTCCCTTCAGGACACAGGGTCTCATGCAGCACTTGAGATGAGTGAGTGTGTCCCCTCCACCCTCCAGAACTCAGCCAATGCCTCTGCAGAATGTGCAGTGTGTGGACGAGAAGCCAGAGCAGAGGTGGCCGGTGTTGGGGATGGGCAGACAGGATTGCTCTGCAGACCTCTGCCAGCCCCACAAGGCATTCCTCATTCCATTTAAAACAGCCAGGCGTATGCCTTCCTGAAGCAAAAATGGAAAGTGGGTTCTTAGTGATCTCTGAGCTTTTATGGTTAGGAAATATACTTAAATTTTGATTGGTCGTTAAACTTGAGGGTCAGGGCTTCAGATATTGGGGAGGGGGGCTGCTAAGTTTTAAGATATCATCTAGGACAAACTCACATATACATACATATGTATGTATGTATGTATGTATATGGCTCAGCACAGGGGTTTCTTTACCTGCAAAGCTTGAACCACAGATCAGAAGGCGTGGAACATAAGATCGGGTTTTCTTACATTGCATAAGCAACTTAAGGTTTTGATTGGCTAACTTTAGGTAAAGAGCGTTTCCCTTCAGTAATTGTACTTGGAGTTTGGTTGCCCAAAACCTGCAAACTTGAGTGAGTGTGTCTGTGACCTGCAAAATAGACCTGTGCTCCTATAGGAGCCAGCCAGATGTGTGTTCGCGGGCTCCTTGAGTAGTCCTTACAACCCGGAAGCCATGTGGCCTCATACTCTTCCACCAAGGCTTGTGATCTCCCTGCATCCCCTGGGCGTCTGCTTCCTCTAGTGAGACATCAGAGGGAATACGTTATGTTGGGTGAATCTCCTCTACACACACCTTCCGTAGGAAAATAATAGTGCATTTGTATCCAGATCTCTTAGTGGCAAGCAGCCCTGATAAAGGCTTCAACCCCAATAGAGGTTCCCTGGCTTTCTAGCCACAGCAGGCAGATTGTAACTAAGAAGCCCTCTTTGGTTTCCTGCAGTTGCCTGGGTGTCATGAGGTTTTCTGGCTTTTCTTTAAGCTTTGACATAACTTCATCTTTTGAGATCTAGTCCGGTTAGCAAAATCTGTGCTTGCCTGTGGCCCGCCCAGCCACGCCCAGATGCTTTGAGAGTTGGGGAAACTGAGAACTGGGAAGCTGCACTCAGGAATCCGGAAGTCAGTTGCTGTGTGTGCTGGTTAGGGCTGTCTGCAGCTGAACACACTAGATGCCTTTGAGTTTGACTTTTTTTGTTTTGTTTTTTTTGTCTTATTTTGAAATGTAAGTCAGCCCTGAATAATCCAAACACTTTATTTTATTTTTCTTCTTTAATAGGAACTTTCTGAAGAAAACGTGATGTGTAAAACCTTTGATATTTAAGACAATAAAGTTTTTATCATAAGACTTTGGTTTGATCTGCTTCTTCTAACGTAAGAGGATTTCTCCCCCTGAGTTCCGATTTCTGGCTCCCTGGCCCTTTAAATTACTTCTGCCCAGGTATGGGGCAGCAAGGCCTGTGAGCCTGGACTCCACCCTGAAGGGTGCAGCCATGAAACTTGACTTCCCAGGTTCCTGGAGATCTCCCTGCAGGTGTCAGGAGAGCATTTTGTATGCACTTGGATCAAACTAACAAAACACTGGCAGTGGAGTAGCGAGGTTAAAATTGGCCTCTAGAGCCAAGCAGATCTCTGAATCCAAGGCCAGCTTTGTCAACAGAGAGTTCTGGAATAGAGCAACATTCACAGGGATTGCCTAAAACCACCAGAAAACAGATACTTACATTATGATTCGTAACAATAGCGAAATAACAGTTATAAAGTAACAGTTGTGGGTCACCAAAACATGGGCTATATTACAGGTCACTGTTAGGGAGGTGGAGAGGCACTGCGCTAGAGCCAGGCTGCTTGCTATGCTCCAGCTTTGCCAGAACCCACAGTGCTGAGAGCCGGTGCACGGCACTCAGCGGGACGGAGACAGGCCAACCCCAGAGTTCACTGGCTTACCACACTAACCAGTTGAATGCTGGGTCATTGTGAAAGGTAAGGTGGAGATCTATGGAGGGAGTGTAGATCTGTCCTGCACATGTGTGTTCATATGCACAGATGCCATACAGAAAATGAGGCACAGTGAGGACGACTAGCCAAGTCGATGCATGCAGCCTTTTCAGAAGCTGGTGACTTCTTTCAGATTGATAGTCATTTCAAGGCAGGCTAGAAGCCTGTAGACTTGAGAAGCTTCTAGAACTGGGTGCCATGACCTTACCAGACAGGCTATAAAGTACAGTCTACTTGTTTGCTTGGTTTGTGTGGGGCTAAGGTCTCTAGCTGTTTCATTACATTTACTCTGGTTTGTGCTGTGCGTTGCAGGGTGAAATTTACCTGCCACTGCCTCCAAGTCCTGATTAAAGGTGAGCATGTGGCCCATTGCCTGGCTCACCTTTCTGGCCTTTTCTAATTTCCTTCAGATCTTTATGCATATATAACCCTTGGCCTTCTGTGGCTACGTCATCAAATTAATAGCTGCCTCCTGGACAGTCTTCATTTTCTCTCTTTAGGCCTGACCACTTCTCACACAGCCTAAAATCAACTCCTGGATCTTGCTTAGACTGTTTTATTGTTTTGGGTTTTTTTGAGACAGGGTCTCTCTGTATAATCCTAGCCTGCCTAGAGCTAGCTCACCTTGTAGATCAGGTTGACCTCAAAGTCACAGAGATCCTTCTGCCTCTGCCTTCCCTGTGCTGGGACTGAGGTCCACTGTGTGGGCGCATTACTCATGACCTTTCATTCATAAGCTCTGAGAACAGAGAATCACCACAACCCCATTGCCTACAAATGTGCCTGTGGTTTTAGCTTTGGATTTTGAGAGAGGCCAAGAGAGCCTCAAACTTACTAAGTAGCTAAGGATGAGCTCAAACTATATCCATCTGCCTCTACCTGCCCCAGCCTACTGTTGGAATTACCACCACACTCCACTCTAGAGGGGGCTGGGGAGTCAAACCTAGGGCTTTGTAGACAAGCATTCAGACCAACTGAGCTACATGCCCAGCCCCGACCCCTGTGTTTTAAATGAATAAATGTGTGAGCACAGAGATCTGCTTGTCTTTGCCTCCTGGGATTGAAAGCTTGTACTACCATGCCTGGATCTAATTTAGCTGGGTGGGATCTTGCCCCATTTAAAGCATTCCATGGCTTTCCAGATCCAAAGTCCCAAAATCTACCTTCTTCCAAAAAAAAAAAAAAAAAAAAAAAAAAAAAAAAAGAATGGTCAGGCTTATCACAGTAATACCCCAGTCCCTGGTACCAACTTCCATCCTAATTAGGGTTTTGCTACTGTGAATAGACACCATGATCAAGGCAAGTCTTATAAGGACAACATTTAATTGGGGCTGGCTTACAGGTTCAGTCCATTATCATCAAGGCAGGAACATGGCAGCATCCAGGCAGAGATGGTGCAGGAGGAGCTGAGAGTTCTACATCTTCATCTGAAGGCTGCTAGCAGAATACTGAGTTCCAGGCAGCTAGGATTAGGGTCTTTAAGCCCACACCCAAAGTGACACACCTACTCCAACAAGGCCACACCTTTTAAAAAATATAGTTATTATATATAACTACACTGTAGCTGTCTTCAGACACACCAGAAGAGGGCATCAGATCTCATTACAGATGGTTGTGAGCCACCATGTGGTTGCTGGGATTTGAACTCAGGACCTCTGGAAGAGCAGTCAGTGCTCTTAACCACTGAGCCAGCTCTCCAGCCTAAGGCCACACCTTCTAATAGTGCCAGTCCCTGGGCCAAGGATATCCCAACACACCCTGTCAAAAAATAAAATTAAAAAAAAAATGTCTTTAAATGCCAGATATGATGAAGCTCACTTAATTACAGCACTTGGAAGACATCGCAAAAAAAAGAGAACAAAATAAAAAATTAAAACCAGAAACGGGGTGTGGGGTTCAGGGAACGCTGCAGGAGTACTCATTGGAGGTAAGCATACTGGCTGCTGTTCCAGAGGACCCAGGTCCCATGTAGTTCCCAGAAGACCACGGCGGGAGGGATGTTACTTACTGGCTTGCTTCTCACAACCACTGTAACTCTTTCTTCCAGGGACCAACCCCCTCTTCTGGCTCCCACTGACACAAAGATCACAGTGATGCACAGACATCCATGTGGCCAAAATGTCCATGCATATGAAATAAAAAAAAAATGTATAAAAAGAGAAAGTGTAAAAAATAAATAAATAACATGCCCACTGTGAGAGGAAGTTGCTGGAGGCTTTTTAAGAGAGGGTTGGGTCACAGCCCAGTTTTCCCATGCATTTTACTGACTGGACAAGCTGGAAGGAGGCACTGGACATTTAACATAAAGTCAGACGCCCTGGATGAAGCTGAGTTGCTTCAGCTTGAACCGCCCGCCCACTTCTGGAGGCTTCAGTGAAAGATGGTGGACTTGCAGTACCATATATACACAAACCCAGCCCCTCCCCAGTCGCTCTCCGATGGGACCCAAACAGCCTCACCAGCCTGCTGGCCAACGAAAGCATTCTTCTAAACACAAATAGAGTTGGCTTGACTGGGGAGGAAAGGAAAGAATCCCCCCCCCTCTTTACTTTGCTTCTATGGGTGTTTTGTCTGCATCCATGTCTGTGTATCACTTGCATGCCTGGTACCCAAGGAGCCAGCATCCCCCTGGGGCTGAATGTAGCCATGCATCTCCCATGCGGGTGCTGAGAATTGAACCTAGTCCTCCGGAAGAGAGCAAGTGCTCTTAATTGCTGAGCCATCTCTCCAGCCCTCCCCCACTCCCCCTTTTTCTTGGCTCTTTGAGACACCACCCTGTCTACCCCTAGGGACCCTCCAATGCTGAGGGTGACCCTGAACTCCAGACCTTCCCGCTCCTGCCCCACAAGTGCCGGAGCTACAGACTTGTGCCACTACACCTGGCTTTAGAATTCCTTTTTTTTTTTTCCTGTGCCACTGATTTGGAAACCGGGGCAAGTGACTTACTTGCCTGGGGGCCTGGCATGATTCAGCAGAGGCTTTTGATTCTTGATGCCTTTTGACTCAGAGTCTCATGAGCGTCTCACATGATACGGAAGTGTTGTGCAATGAATGAAAGAGTTTTGATTTCCAGCTTCATAGACCCAGCAGTAGGCCCGACCCTGAGTTTCACAGTCACTGTTCTTTTTATACATACATATATGTGTGTGTGTGTATATATATATATCTAAAGCTTTATTTATATAAGTACACTATCTCTGTCTTCAGACACACCAAAAGGGGGCATCAGATCCCATTACAGATGGTTGTGAGCCACCATGTGGTTGCTGGGATTTGAACTCAGGACCTCTGGAAGAACAGTCAGTGCTCTAACCATTGAGCAATCTCTTCAGCCCCCTATATTTATTTTTAAATCTTTATACGTGTTAATGTTTTGCCTACTTGTATGTCTGTGCACTGTGTGCGTGCGTAGGGACTAGAAGGTATCAGGTCCAATACAGATGGTTGTGAGCCATCATGTGGTTGCTGGCATTTGAACCCAGGTCCTCTGAAAGAGCTGTCAGTGATAAGCCATCTCTCCAGGCCTTCACCCTGTTTTTGACAAACTAGAACCTGTGTTTAACTCCAAGTGTGGTGCAGCAGCCTACATATGGGCATGCCTTCTCAGCAGTAATTCCTGTCAGACTGAGCATGTCCCTCTCCCTCTAGACACACACATACTCTCGAACACCTTGAGAAGCTAGTAGGCCATGAAAACATATGTTTGTCCAGAAGCTGTAAAAAGTTGAATGGGACCATTATCCCACAGTTGTGGATACAACCTGGTGGAAATGTCGTCACCTCCCAGATAACAGGAAGTGGACACTCACAGCACACAGCCAAAGAATAAAATACCTCTTGAGAGCTGCATATGTAAATCACTTGGTAGGATGCTTGTGTAGTGTGCACAAAGCCTGGGTTGCTGTTTTTTGTGTATTTGTTTGTGCACTAGCTGGTTTTGTGTCAACTTGACACAAGATGGACTTAATCACAGAGAAAGGAGCCTCCCTTGAGGAAATGTCTCCATGAGATTCAGCTGTAAGGCATTTTCTCAACTAGTGATCAAGGGAGGAGGGCCCAGCCCATTGTGGGTGGTGCCATCCCTGGGCTGGTAGACATGCTTTCTATAAGAAAGGAGGCTGAGCAAGCCAAAGGGAGCAAGCCAGTAAGTAACATCCCTCCATGGCCTCTGCATCAGCTCCTGCTTCCTGACCTGCTTGAGTTCCAGTCCTGACTTCCTTTGGTGATGAGCAGCGATATGGAAGTGTGAGCTGAATAAACCCTTTCCTTCTCAACTTGCTTCTTGGTCATGATGTTTATGCAGGAATAAAAACCCTGACTAAGGCAGTTTGTTTGCTGTTTTCTTTTTGTTTTGTTTGGGGGGTTTTTTGTTTGTTTGTTTTGTTTTTTGTTTTTTGTTTTTGTTTTTTTTTCCAGAACAGGGTTTCTTTGTGTCTTGGTTTGCCTGGAATTCACAGAAATCCACCTGCCTCTGCCTCTTCAGTGCTGGGATTAAAGGCGTGGGCCACCCCACATAGTTGTATTTTGTTTTGTCTTGTTTTTAGTTAGTTGTATAAGGGGAGGCCAGAAGAGGGTGCCAGACCTCCTGGAGCTGACATATCACGTGACTGCAAGCAACTATGGATGCTGGGAGCCCAACTCCAGGTCCTCTAAGAGAAGGAAGTTACTCCTGACTACTGAGCGTCTCTCCAGCCCAAAGCCTGACTCTCACACATATAAATTAGATGTGGTGGCATGTATCTGCCATTCCAGCCCTTGGGAAGATTAGAAGTTAGAAGTGTTCTTCAGCCACATACATAGGGAGCTGGAGGAGAGCCTGGATCTGAAACACTGTTTCCAAACAAACAAACAAACAAAAGGAGGTGGGGACTGGGGGATGGCTTGGTCTGTAGAGCCCTTTGCCTGGTGTCCAGACTCTGACCCTTCCCCACTCCATCCCAGGTATCTGATTCACGCTTCCTCTCCCAGAGCTGGGGAGGCAGAAGCAGTTCAGACAGTAGGTGAGTGGCAGGCAAGGAGAGACCCAGCCTCAAGCGAGGTAGATAGTATTCCTAAACATGACATGGTAAGTTATCTTGTGGCCTCCATATGTGTGTGTGTACATGCACACACATGCACACACACACAGACATGCAAACACTTTTTTTTAACCTTCATTAATGTATTTATTCACTTTACATCCTGATCAAAACCACCTCCTCCTCCCAGTTCCTGCCTCTTATATCCCCTCCCTTAGCACCCCTTCCCTTCTCAGAGTAGAAGAGGAAGTCCCCCTGGGTATCATCCCACTGAGGCCAGAGTTGGGGGAAGAACTGAAGGACCTGAAGAGGAGAGGGACTCCTCCAGACCAACAGAGTCAACTAACTGGACTGAACCTCCAACCAAAGAGCAAGCATGGGCTGGACCTAGCCTTCTCCCCCCCCCACCCCCCACATATGTAGCAGATGTTCATCTTGGTCTTCATGCTGGTCTCCTGATAATTGGAGCACAGGCTATCCCCTAATGTCTGCCTGTGGATCCTGTTCCCCTGATCCACACACATTTGAAAAAAGCTGAATCGGCCTTTAATCCAAAACATGAAGTGGCGTTTGTCAGAACATGGTGCTGAGCAGGTGGCTTGATGTTCAACAGCACGAAAGAACCACATGGCTTGTGGGTTATACCTTTGGTCTACGTGGTTGAGCCAGGCCTTCGTCTCACAGGTTGGGGACTTGTAGGCCCTGGCTAGGAGGGACGGGGAGGGAGTCCTTCATTCAGGCCAATCTTCCTCCTCCTTGCCACAAATAGCTCTGGGCACCTCTCTCTTTCATCATTTCTGCAACGTGTGTCCTCTGCCCTCAATCTTTCTTTATCTGGGCAACAAAGGCCGCCTTGATCCCCAACCGTCCTCGATTTGCCCTCTGCCATAGTTCCATGGTGACTCTTATTTTTCCTGAATTCAATATACATTTTAAACCTATGGCTTCAGTTGCTATAGAGACTCTGTTTTTCTCCCTGAACGTCAGCTCAAGCCCTTGGCATGGCCTGCTAGAACAGTCTACAAAACAGAAAATGGGTCCTGGGTTCAGGAGAACACAGGAGCGACTCCTGGAGTCATGTGCTGGACTCTTTGGAAAGCACTTGATTCAAGTTGATCCTGGTGGTGTGTGGCACAGTACTTGAAGTCTGAGGCAGGAGGATCGCCTCAACTTCAAGGCCAGGAAGGGCTAGCGTGAGACCCTGGTTTAAAAACTAGTACAGGATCTAGTGGCGTGATCATATACACACAGCCTTAGTCATGGTACTGAGGAAGCAGAGGGAAGCAGGTCTCTGAGTTTAAGGCCAACTTGGTCTACATAGTGAGTTCCAGGCCAACCAGGGCCACAGAGTGAGAACTGTCTCAAAACAAAACAAAGAACAGTACTGAAATTACAGACGTGGCTTGATGTTTTTGCTTGGGTTTTGCTGTTGTTTTTGGAGACAGGGTCTCAGTAGCCCAGGCTAGCCTACAACTCACTGTGTAGTTGAGAAAGGCTTGTAAGTCCTCCTGCCTCCACTCCCCAAGTGTTGAGATAGATGTGTCCTACCTGTATGTACTTTCGTCCTAGAGGAACAAAACTTTGAAACTATCACCATCTTCCGGCTCTCCTTGGAGGTCAGGGAAGTGGTGAGGTCCTCTGTTTGGTCGGTTGTAGATAGAATTTGTGCTTCTGGGGCACGTTAGAGATAAGTTCACCTGAGCAGACATTATTAATAACTAGGGATCCAGAGTGGGGAATTCTGGTGTCTCGGAACTAAAGAGTAGATGTACTGTTCTGTGAGGTTACATTTATCTGGGGACCAAACTTAGAAAAGTGACCCAGGTAGGAGATGGAGCCCCTGGTGAGTTTGGGTCAGGCATGTGTTCTGTGAAGTGTTATACTAGATTTCACACTGAGGGAGTGAAGCCCTTAGTAGGACAGGGTGGAGGAAGGTGTGTCTCAGTTACCTTCCTATTGCTGTGATGAAACACCATGACCAAAGCCACTTGGAGCTGGGGGAAGGGTTTATTTGGCTGAACTACAGTTTATAGCCTGAATTATGATCCATCGAGGGACAAGACAGGAATTCAAACCAGGCAAGAACCTGGAGGCAGGAGCTGATGCTCAGACATGGAGGATAGCTTACTAACTAGATTGTTCCTCCTGGCTTGCTCAGCCTGCCTCCTTATAGAACCCAGGACCACCAGCCCAGGGATGGCACCACAATGGGCTGCCACCCCTGCCCCCTATTGATCATGAATTAAGAAAATGCCCTACAGCCTTATCTTATTGAAAGTATTTTTCTCAACTGAGTCTCTCTCTCTCAGATGACTCTAGCTTGTGTCCCTGGGTTGAGTTGATACAAAATTAGTGGGGACAGAAGGTGTGAGGGCCACAGGGCTTGTTTTGGAGGTTGGAGAGCCACCCGGGGTTTGCAATGGCCTGAAGTTAAGGACTGGACTTTGAAAATGGGGAACTGGAGTGTTGAGGAGGATGGAGGGTGGAGCTGGGCTGTGGGATTAGGGCAACTTTGGGTGCTGAATCTGTAGGCTGTCCGGACCTCTGAACCCTGGGTGTGTGTGTGGGGGACTGGAAAGGAATAGGTACGTGTCTCTGTCAGGACAGGCCTTGTCTCCTGCGTTTCTAAGTATTTGGTTATATCTGGGGTCCCTTGTGGGCAAGGATGAGTGAGGAATGTCAGATTGGGAATGAGGAAGGGGTCCTGTCCTGGTCCTGAGTGGGAGTGGGGTCTTCAAGGAGTTGGACAGACCCTGGAAAGAGGATCTTTGAGTGTTATAGGGAAGGGGAGTGTAGGCAAGGAGAGAGTGGGCGATGTCTAAGGAGTTGGAGCAGTTTTCGGGCCTGTGCTGGGCCTTGCTGCAAGGGGTTAGGGGAACGACAACCCGGTGTCTCAGGGGAGTGGAGAGGAGGCCCCAGGTCTGTGAGGTTCCCGGGGTCTTTGAGCATGGTGGCTCTGGGGATCTATGAGGTCCCGGGGTCTCATGAGGAGTTGTGCAGGGATGGGGAGTCGGGGGACGAAGTCTCTGAGTCCCAGGGTGTTTTGAGGTCCGAGGCTCTGCGGTGCCGCATCTATGCGATCCGGGCTCTGTGAGGTCCCGGGTCTATGCGATCCGGGCTGTATGAGTTCCGGGGTCTGCAGTACGGGGGCTCCGGATCTCTGAGCCCCCAGGTCTCCGCGGGCCCTGGTCTCCACCGCCCCGGGTCTCGGAGGAGGCGGGCCCGCCCGGTCCCCGCCGTCCCTCCCGGCCCGTGCTGGCACCGCCCCGCCTGACATCAGTTCCTGCGGCCGCGCACTGCCGGCGTCTCCTTCCCGGCTCGGCGCTCGGGAGGCGGCGGCGGCGGTGCGAGGCCCGGGCGAGGCGAGGCGAGGGTGGCGGGCGCCGGGGCCCGCGGCCGGCACGACGGAGTCCCCGCACGGCCGGCGGCAGCGGTTAGCGGCGGCCCCGGGCGCCCGGCGTGGGAAGCGGCGACGGGGCGGCGGCGGCGGCGCCATGGAGCCGCGGGAGGTGAAGGACCGAATCCTGGAGAACATCTCGCTGTCGGTGAAGAAGGTGAGCGGCCTCCTTCGGCCCCGGTCCCCTCCCCGGGTCGCCTATGTGGCGGGCCACCGTCCTCCCCGCGACCCCGGGCCCTGCTGGGGAAGCGGGCGGCTCCCCGGAACGCCGCGGCCTCTGAGCTATTTTTAAAGAACAAAGTTGAGGTCAGCGTCCTCGGAGCTCCCCTGTGCCCGACCCGGCCTTGCCTTCCCGAGACTAGCCGGTGACACCTCTGCAAGGCTCCGGGTAGGACCGGGCACAGAGAGCATCCCTGAGGAATCCACTGCATCCATCCTCCCTCGGGGCAAAGGACGAGGACGAGCATCTGCTGGTCACCCCAGCTGTGCCCTGCGATATTGCCTGGGGACCCGCGCAGCCCCCAAGTTGTCCTACTCCGGGATGGCAGTTTAGAAAAAGCTAATTACAGAGTTCTGGTTGGAGAGCTGAGGTGTGTAGGGTTGTATTTTTGGATGGTGAGCCTTGGGACAGTGACACTATGACACTTGGCGTCGGGGATTTGTTCGTATTGGTCATTGCCCTAATTCCTGGTAGAAATGACTACCTGTCAAGGGCATGCACATGGGTGAGGAGACAGGCCAGCCTCAGAAGGCTGGGTGTGGTGATCCAAGTCTGTCACCCCAGCACACAGGAGGCCAAAGCAGAAGCCTGAGGTGCAGGCTAGCCTGGACTACTTAGTGAGACCCTGTCTCAAAAACCAAAATTAGGGAAGTGGGAAAGACTGGTTAGTTTTTCTTCATGGTCTTTCATATGTTTTGTGTGTGTGTGTGTGTGTAAGAAATATATATATATACACACACACACATATATATATATACATACATACATACATACATACATACATACACTTATGAGTTTTGTGTGTGTGTCTATATATGAATGGAAGAGTGGAGGCTGTGAGAGGACAACTTTAGAGAATTGCTTCTCTCCTACCATGAAAAGTCCAGGAATCAAACTCACTTTGTAAGTGTTGGTAGCAATGCCTTTACCCACTGAGCCATTTCTTTGGCCCTCTTCTTTCTTGCTTTTCTTTCTTGCTTTTCTTTTTCGTTTTCAAAACAGTCTCATTATGTAGACAAGGCTAGCCCCAAACTCTCCCTCCGAGTGCCTGCCTCCTTTAAGGTTCTTTGTGCTTCTCATTGGGCATAGAGGCACTTGCCTTTGATCCCAGGATTTGGGAAGGAGAGTCAGGTGGATTTCTGTGAGTGTGAGGCCAGCCTGGTCTACATAGTGAGTTCCAGGACAGCCAGAGCTACACAGTGAGACTCTATCCCTAAAAAGCAAACAAAATAAAAAATAAAACGCTTTCTGCTTCTAATAACACTTACTGAGACAGGAAGTTAGTTGTGGCCACGTAGTTTGAAGGAAGCTAAGGAGTACTGATTCTCTGTCAGAACAAAGAGCGGGATGGTGGCACACACCTTTAATCCCAACACTCAGGAGCTAGAGGCAGGTGGATCTCTGTGAGTTCAAGGCCTACAGAGGAGAGTTCCACCCCTGTCAGGGAGGGTTCAATGAAGAAAATAAAAACAAAACAAACAAAACCACAACAGCTAGAAAATTCAGCTCCAGCGGTAGGCACTGAGGCTGAAACAGCCACGGCAGGCCTGGTTAAGATGGCCGTAGCATGTCAACTGGTTTGCAAGCCAAAGTTGGTGTGTGAACCGAATAGGTTCAATCCCCAGAACTCACGATGGAAAAAGAGAATTAAAACAAACAAAACAAATGTTGCTGGAGAGAGAGAGCCAGTTCACTGGCAACTTTTCCAGAGGACCTAAGTTGGGGTCCTAGCACCTACACAGGGGTGGCTAACTACCGCCTGTACAGTACAATGTGCGCCTCTCCCCACACTGACACACATTGATAAAAACCCTTTAAACAGTGGTCCTCCAAAGAGACAGGAAGGCCCTACGTAAGCTTTAACAGATTGGTAGTATTCTCAGAAGGTGGCATTCAGACTAAAGGGAACATCCTCTAAAGAAGTGCCCTGCCCCCAGGCAGTTTTCTGGGCACCGGTATCAAGGGGTCTGCAAGGAGATGTGGCCAAAATGTGTGCCCTGGGAAAGCCATACAGCCTGGCACAGAGGCCAGCAATGCGCAGGCCCCAGGCCTGGCATTGGATTCTGGATGTCACCCATCGGAATGATCCGAGCAGCCAGCGGGACCTCTGTTGACCTCAACAGTCAGACTCTGCTTGTGATGTGTGGAGGTTCAGTTCCACGAGAGAATATACCTGCACTGCTCCGCACGATCCCTGCCACGCACTTAGCTCTGTCACAGCTGCCACTGTCACCCGAATTGTTCTGTCTTTTCTTCCCCTGAGGTGGGGCTGGGACCCAGGGTGTGTGCATGTTGTATGAGCGCTCTACCAAGACCCACAACCATGGGCCTTTTTTAATTTCCTTATTTTACTTTACCTTATTCTTTTAGATAGCCCAGGGTGACAAAATGACCTGCTGATGAGTTTTGATCTTCCCTCCATCTTGCAATGGAATCACAGGCGTGTACCACATCTGGTCTCTGTATGTTGCCAAGGATTGAGCCCAAGGCACTTGTATGTTGGGCAGACACTTGGCCCACTGAGCTACATCCTGAGCGTCCCATTTCTGTTTTTTTTTTTTTTTTTTTTTTTTTTTTTTTTTGGTTTAGCAAGACAGGGTTTCTCCATGTAACCCTGGAACTCTCTCTGTAGACCAGGCTACCTCAAACTCACAGAGATCCATCTGCCTCTACCTCCAGAACGCTGGGATCAAAGGCATTCTACACTATACCCAGCCATTTTTAATTTTTCTGAGACAGTGTCTAACTCCCTTGCCCAGGCTGGTCTCGAACTCATGTCCTCTTGCCTTAGCTTCTGAAGAGCACAATTATAGACCAGAGGCACCATGCCTTCCTTCCTGGAAACTTTTTCTGAATATTTTTAAGCATTACAGCCTTGGCTGAAATTACCCACTGCTTTCCTTTTTACTCCAAAGCAACCACACATTTCTGGGTAGCTTGTGGGCTGTATTCCAGTGAACCTTTAGAATAGACTAAACTTCCGCCCGCAGGTAGGAGTTTATATATGGACATCTGGGTATACCCCCCAAAAAAAAAAAAAGTTCCCGTCAAGATGGGCTGGGGAGCACTTCTAGAAAAATGAGGGTGACAGGGCCTGTAGGGAGCCCAGTGGGCATGGCAGCTGCGTCTTGGTTATTTCAGGCTTTCGGGGTGAATGTGGGAGCCATGAATCCCAACTGTGGATTCAGTTTCTCGAGTGTCCTCTCCAGGTCCTCCTTCCAGGACCTAGGAAGGTGACATGGGACAGAGATAAGGGCTCCATCCTCCGGGAAGATGAGGAATGATGTGGTCAGATCTTGGCTCGGCCCATTTCACACTCAAGCTGATTCAGCACAGGCTTCAGGCAGAGTGTGATGAGAATGCAGGGGGTTAGCTTCAGCAGGGACCGCTCCTGAGGAGGGGGAAACGAAGGAAGAAAGACAGGGTATCATGCTGTAGCCTAAGCTGGCCTCGAACTCACTGTAGCCCAGGAGACTGCTGCCTGTAACAGTGCCTCCCTGGAATTACAAGCGTGTGACATTATGCTAAGCAACAAGTTCTGAAAACACACACATGACACAAATGTGTACCACACATACATGTACCACATACACACACATACATACATATAACATACACCCCCACACACACATATGTACCACACATACACATACATCACATACACACCACCACAAACGCACCATACACTACACACACCACACACACTACATACATGCATCACACACATACACATATGCTATACATACATGGGCAAACACAAATATGGACAGGGTGTGGCTCAGTGGTAGACTGCTTGCCTTAGCATGCACAAAGTCCTGAGCTGGACCCCCAGCACTGGATTGGGGGGTACACCTTTATCCCTGGTGCTAGAAGGTAGGAGTCGGAGGATTCAAAATTCAAGATTATCCTTGGCTACATTAGAGAGTTCTAGGCCAGCCTGGGCTACATGAGACTCTGTCTCAAAAAACAAAACAATGGCTAGAGAGATTGCTCAGTGGTTAGAGCACTGACTGCTCTTCCAGAGGTCCTGAGTTCAAATCCCAGCAACCACACGGTGGCTCACATTCATCCGTAATGGGATCCAATGCCCTCTAGGGTTAAAGGTGTATGCGGCTCTGTCTGGCCTTTCCTTTCACCTCCTCCAGAGAGCTTAGCCATGGCAGTGCGTTGAAAATCAGTGAAAGTCCAGGCCCTTTGCTTTTGCATCATTAGTTTTGTTCTCTCAGCTTTCTGGGAAAATATTCCGAAAACCCCCGAAAGACATGAGTCACTGGGGCGAAGATCTAAGTAAATTAATAGCCACACACATATTTTATGAAATAAGGTGCTTCCCTGTTCTTTCTGCTCGGTCGTGGTTTTGGTTGCAGAAGAGGCTGTGAAGGACCCAAGGACTCCCAGGCAGGCTCTGACCCTGTAGGTCACCCCACTGACACCCAGGAACAGGTGTGAGGCAAGTGTCATCTGCTTCTCCTGAGCCCGGCCCATCTGGCTTACAAAATGCTTCTCTGACATCAGGTCTCTGTTAGAAGCCTTCTAACACTATTACCGCCCAGTCCATCCAGGGCTTGGCTCCCGCTTAGAGCCGTTCAAATGGAAAGGCTTCCGGGTGATGGTTTGAGGCCAGGCAGAAATTCATCCGCTCCTGGGCTTAGAGGCACAGCCACCCCTGGCAATCATAGCACGTAAGGAGGACCAAGTCTGACTCCCTGTGGCCATAGCTCACACTTAAGATTGGGTGGTGCCTCTCTCTGATCTTCCTCAAAACTCAACTATCTTGAGTTTGGAAAGGTCATGAAAAAACTGAAACTCTGCTGTTCAGTCTAGACACATACTGAATGCCCAGGATGCGGAGAGGAGCTTGGTGTGAATGGTGCAGGGAGGACAAGGCTGGCTTTTCTAGGTAGCTTGCTGCCCTGGCCCCGCCCCCGGCCCAGGCAGACCGTTTGTCCTGCTGGAGTGCTTGTTTTGGCCTCAGGAGTCGTCACTATGTCCCTTGTCTGTTGCTGTCAGAGTAGACAGTACCCTGAATCCACGGGAAACACTGGGGCTCGCCTTCCTCCCATAACAAAGTTCTCCCATGTGTCCCCTTCGGTGGCAAAGGGGCTTCCCAGCATGCTCTGCAATGTGGATGGAGCAACCCTTGCTCTGAGCTGGCCTCCTGGAGTGTCCAGTCTAGTGAGCAGTCCTGCTTGGTGAGCAAATGCTCTCCACCAGCCTGTTGGTCCTTCTGTGCAGCCTCCTGGGTGCCCGCCGGGTGGGAGTGTCTTAGATGAGGCAGAGAGCCGAGGTTTTAAGCTGGGGCTGGAGGCTCACTTGTCTGTTGGCTTTTTCTTGACACAGTATTTATTCAGTGATGTTCTGTACTTGTCACCACAAGGCTCTCTACCTGCATCGCAGCCCCCCACCTTGGATTGTGAGGGCCACAGGGCTGGCCCCTATCTCTGATTCACAACAACAAACACAGGGTCACAATGAAAGAGCTCTGAGATGTTTGTGAACAGGAAGAATGAAGATATCATTATGAGTCCTGAGTAAGGGCCAGACAGGCTGCCCAACCACAGAACCCAAGGCCTGAGCAAGGCCTCAGAGGGTCCATCTAAGGGAGGGTCTCAGGCACCGTAGTGAAGGACATGCTCGGCCCACCAGTGTGGTCTTCTGTCTCATGGCAAACCTGATGAACCAGTACAACAAACATTCCACTTAGAAGGTCTTACTGGACGTCTGCAAGCAGCATTTGCTAATGAAGAGTGAAGACCAGGCCATTCTTAGAAGAGTGTGCCCCAGAAGGCACTCTGTCACAAGGTCCCTTTCTAAGGTCCCTGGGAATGGCAGCCTGGGAGCAACTAAGACTTTCAAAGGCTGACAAGGCTCAGAGTGGATGAATGAAAGATTAACAATACGTGGAGAAAACTTTGGCTCATAAAACTCCAACTCGAGGCAGGGGCAACAGTGTCAGCCAACATGCAGAAGTGGCTATGTGGGCAGCAGAGATGGTCTCAGGTTGTCAGCATCTCCCACACTGCCCAAATCTTTCCCAGCACCCCAGTAACACACACATGTGCACATATATGATTAGTCTGTTGGCTTTCATAAGCCTCTGGGGTCCTGAACGCATCTCACGTCCAACAGCCAGGTAGGTGGTCCTGCTTCAGACTTGTCCATGCTGTGTATGTATGATTTATCTTCTCCCGTGCTTGTGAGTGTTAGGCCTTACAGAAGCAGGCAAGGAGAACATCTCTGTTTCTTACGGTCCATTCTCTTCCCCAGACAGCTGCTTAACAGTGGGAACTACCAGATTCTGAGTAACCCAGTGGCTTAGGAGAACAAGGAAGAGACTGTCCCCATTTGAAATCCACAAGATCCCCCACCCGAGTTTTAGGAAGTCACAGATCGCTGATCTATCTCAGCACAAGTTGTCTGCTTTTTCTTTTTTCTTAGATGGCCTTGAACTCACTTCATAGCCAAGGATGACTTTGACCTTCTGGTCATCCTGCCTCCACATGGAGACCTCACCCAGCTTTATTTATGTGGTGCTGGGGATGGAACCCAAGGCTTCGTATTTGCGAGGCCAGCTCCCTACCCATCAAGCCACACACCCCCCAGCCTCACCCAGGCCCTTCATTTTTGGTGTCCACTGGCTGCTAAGGCTTGAAGGACCGAGAAGAGGCAATTGCAGACTCCTTCTTATATTACTCTACCAGAGTCGGCGCCTATCTGCAGCTTTCCCCAGTCTAACACTGCACACGGCAGGACAGCCCGTGCTGCCTGCCTACGGCAGGGAGGCAGCCTGTCCAAAACCATTAACCTCAGGAGGAGCAAGGCTGACCTTGGAACCTCCTTTCTGGCTCCTGTTCTTTCCAGTTCTCTGGGCGACGGCTGCCTTAAGATGATAATCAAAAAGTGTCTGTCTCTATAGGTCAGTCTTTCTTTTTTTAAGATTTATTTAATGTATATGAGTACACTGTCGCTGTCTTCAGACACACCAGAAGAGGGCATCAGATCTCATTACAGATGGTTGTGAGCAACTGCGTAGTTGTTGTGAATTGAACTCAGGACCTCTGGAAGAGCAGTCAGTGCTCTTCACCGCTGAGCCACCATCTCTCCAGCCCCTCGGGCGGTCTTTTTAATGTATATAATAGTGGGTTTCATTGTGATGGTTACACATGTGGATCTTTGTACTCATGTTTATCTCCTCCTGCCCCCACCCCCACCCCCTTCCCCTTGGGTCAGCCAATCCGTATTTGAGTGACTGCTGTGTGCTGAGCTTTCCTGTCCTTGCTCGGAACCGGCAGTGAGCGAATCTCAAGAAAGAGGTTCCAGTCTAGAGCCGAACTTGAGGCAGGTGGCAGTGTGGGTCTGTGGAGGTGGGGGCCAGTAGGTAAAGTGCACAGGGACCTGTGTGTTTGATCACTGGAACCCACCTTAGAAAGCTGCCCATAGCAGACTGTGCTTGGTGACATTCCTGGGGCTTGAGGGCCAGCCAGCCTAGCCCATTCAGTGACTTCCAGGCCTTAAGTAACCATGGTTTGGAATCCAGAATGTTCCAGGCAGACTTCCTCACCCTTTGCACTTTCGGTCTGTAATGTATCTTGACTAGACCATGGCATTGCACGGGCCACGTCCTCCAAATACTTCATTAGGCAGTGACCTTGGTGGCCATTTTCCTTTATTGGCACACTGCTCGGGTGGGGGATGGACTCCTGAGGTCATGCAGGCGCCATGGTTCGGGAAAGGGGAACTAAAAGAGACCACAGGCCATGAAGGTGCCGCTTGGAAGTCCTGGTTAAAGCAGGCTTTGAGCAACCCCTCCCCCATGCCTCACTGGTGCCTGAGAAAGCTGGCAGGATTCTGACAGCTCCAGCCTAGAAGGATGGGGAAAAGCTGCAGTGTGTTCTTTCAGGCCAGTGCCTGCCTTCTGGGCCTCTGGTGTTTGTCCAGGGGCTCTTGGCAGTTTTTCTCCCCACTCTGAAAAGGCATCCTTGGTTCCTCCAAAAGCGATCAAGGCTTGCTCCCAAGTCTGAGGAGTACTTTGAGGCTTGGGCAATCTCCTTCCTGGAAGGAGAAGTATTTAACTACTTTTTAAAAGTGTTTTTAGGGCTGGAGAGACGCTCGCTCGGCTGTAAGGAGCACTGGCTGCTCTTGCAGAGGACTCTCAGGGTGGGTTCCCAGCGGGACATGGTGGCTCCCAGCCATCGGTAGCTCCCGTTCTGGGGCATCCAATTCTCTCTCTTGGTTTCTAGCGGCTTTGGGCATGGTTATGGCTGTATACTCAGAAGCAGGTCAAACAGTTTATACACAAAACAAACAATTTTAAAAAAGAGTAAAAATTTTAAATCACATATAATTATTTGTGGGGAGCATGCTACGTGGAGGTCAGAGGACAACTTTTGAGTCACTTCTTGCCTTCCACCATATGGGATGGAGGGATTGAACTCAGGTCATCAGGCTTAGTGGCAAACACCTTTACCTGCTAAGCCATCTTGTTGGCCCTTAACAACTTTAAATTTTATTTTATTTTTTAAATTAAAATTTTAGACATATGCCTATAATCCCAGTACTTGAGGCAGAGGCAGGTGGATCTCTGAGTTTGAGGCCAGCCTGGTCTACAGAGTAAGTTCCAAGATAGCCAGGGCTATCCTTTCTCAAAGAAACAAAATTTTACATAACAAAAATGAATGCCACGTGTTGGGTGTTTGCCCGAATGTTTGTCTGTGCACCATGTCTGTGCCCGGTGCTCGTAGAGACCAGAAGAGGACATAGGGTCTCCTGGAACGGGAGTTACAGGTATTTGTGAGTTATGTGGGTGTGGGTGCTGAGAACCTAACCTAGGTCCTCTGGAAGAGCAGTGACTCTTAACCACTGACCTGTGCATGTAACCCTGATGTCCTCAAACTCCCTGTCCCGCTGCGACTGACTGAACTGACCACTGTGATTACCGGCATGTCCTTCTCCATTGAACCTGGTGTTGGAAAGTGAAGCTGCCTCCTGCACGCTTACCAGGTACTCTAACCAGCTGAGCCACGTCCCAGCCCAGGCCGTTAGAAACTGCATTCTGTTGAATTGTTTAAGAGGTCTGTCCTCTTCACCCACCATTACGGACTAAGTAAGGCACATAAAAAACCTCCAGAACCTGGGTTTCCCCCAACCCCCATGGAAGCTTCTTTGTAGATCCACCAGCCCGGTGTGATGTCTGCCATTGTCCTGCGGCTCTCTGCAGTGATTTGGGAGGTGGGGAACAGCTGTGAGATGTTACCAGTGTTGATTCAAGATAGTGCAGGCTGTGGCAAACGGACCCTTGGGACCCCTCAGGGACTAGGTAGTGACTGCCACACAGAGATGGACGGGAATGTCGCGTCCATGGGGAAGCAGGGCCCAGGTCTCTGAGTTCCTCCAACCCTGTGCTTCATGTCAGGTGGGATGGAAGCGGGGTTGCTGCCTCTGGGGACTGAGCAAATACGGTTCAGAGGGGGCAGGGAGTACCGTTGCCTCCCTCAGCCTTAAAATGAGGGTTCGTTTTTCTGACTTACCAGTGTGCTTGTGGTTTGCTAGGTGTCCCGTGCTGCCCCCACTCTCTGGGTCACTCTCCCTTCGTATGCCTTTGTGCACTGGCATTCCTACGGAGACCGTGGGAAACTGCTTGATGGTCACGCGGTTGTCTTGGAAACACTGGGATGTTGGAGTTCTTCATCCCTGGCTGCCATCCGGTCCTGACTGAGACCTTGCTGGGGATTCTCCTCAGAAGTGCTGTTGGCACTGCTGTGCTGCCCCTTGGATCATGTGACAGGGGCACTGTGGTTCTTAAGCTTCCTGGGACTGGAGATACAACACAGTTGGTAGACGACTGGCTTAGCATGCATGAGACTGGGGCTGTGATTTCCCGCACTGCATAAAACCAGACGTGACAATGGGTACCTCTAACTTCAGCACTTAGGGGACCGGGCAGGAGGGCCAGAAGTTCAAGGTCACCCTTGGCTACTAGACAGCCTGGACTACTTAAGACACCCCTACACACAGACACACACACACACACACAAAAGAAGTGTCGCTAAAATGCATATTTACTATGCACCTACATATGTCTGTTTTTGAGGAACTAGGTGATGGGCACCAGCCTTTCCCATCAGTTCTCTGGCATCGGTACCTAAAGATGGTAAAGACTTCTGATCTGTATAAAGCTGGGCCTGGTTGCAAAAGTTTGTAATGCAACTCTTTGGGAATCGGAGGCAGGAGGATCTCAAGTTCAAGGCCAACCTGGGTAACCTATTGTCTTAGTCATCCCTTTGAAGTCCCAGTGGCGCCCCCCCACCCCAGTTACACACACCTCTAAGAGGCCACACCTCCTAATCCTGTAACCTTATCAAGGAGTACCACTTTCGAGGGACCAAACACAGGAGCCTGTGGGTAACAGGCTATTCAAATCTCTGCATGGTTAAAACCTTGTTTCAAGATGAAAAGTTTAAAAAGGGCCAGAATTATGGAGACCCTCCTGAAGGGACACAGTCACACCGGCCCTTCTCCATCTGTCACTGATTGGACACGTCGGCCTTTATCCTCTTTCTGAGACGCTTAAGAATCAGAATTGGAAGATGTCATTCCTGAGACAGTAAATGGAGTCTGTCCTATGGTTCAGCCTCTGCTGTTCCTCTGAGGACCAGCCTCAGATGCATGTCTGGGGAGGCCAGAGGGGTCGCCTGGGCTGGTGGCATACACAGCAATGCCAGCACTTGAGAGGCTGAGGCAGCCTGGGCTACACAGTGAGTCACCCTGACTCAAAAGGGACACGGAGCCCGGCATCCTGCCTGGTCAGTGGCCGTGCCTGGAGTAGAATTTTAAACTGCAAGGCAGACACTGTCCTGTCATTTTTCCTGGGACTATTACTCACTCATCCCTGCTGCTGCCACATCCCAGGGAAGTACCCCGGAGGATCGCTGTCTGCTCCACCGTTTGAGCTCACAGAAGTGTGGCTACCATCAACTTAATTATTTAAAGGCTGACTCGGGTGAGCCCATCCTTCCTTCCTTTGCTTCTGGACCTGGACTTTTGAGAGCTTCCTTAGCCGTCAGCCATCCGAATACTCACCCATGCAAGACAAGAGGAGGCTGCTGTTACCAGGTTACCTCTACTCCTGGCAACAGAAGAGAGGCTCGCCTGCCTTCCATGTTGCCAGGCTATTTCATTTTAGGTTTGTATATTCTCTGAGTGAGCAGGGCTCGTCACAAGGATGGGACAGGACTAGGGACCCGTTTGCATTGTGACTGGCAGGTGTGGGGATAGACATGTACTACTGTGGAGCCTCCAAGCAGCCAGGCGGTTAAAACAGCCACTCACAGCCCTGGATTCATCCTGCCTCATACACTCTCCTGATGCAGGGTTTATCCTGCCCTGTGAGGACAGGAACAGGACCCACTGTTCCCGCAGGACAGCTTCAGTCAACAGCAGAGTCTCTGTCAGTCTGGACAGCATATGGCCTCTTTTAGTCCATATCAACCAGGGTAAAACCATTTTTGCATGTGGCCATTTATAATCTCACACGGCCACCTTTAAGTTACCTACGAGGGGCCAATTCAGAAGGGTTGGTGGGACATGCCGTGGGATTCAGTGTTGTTTTGGGTCCCTTGTCCCATAGGGGAGACAAGACCAAGCTCTCAGAACAGAGCCTGAGACCAGCCCTAACCAGAATGTTTTGCGTCAGACATTTCTTGGCTTGCTGGTGAGTGCCACCCACGTCTCCCTGAAGTCACGGGGCTGATGCAGTCACATGACGGCTAGTCTCCCTGGCACTTAAGGAGCGCATCCTCTTAGCTTTAAGGGAGTCTTGGGTGAACCAGGCAAGCTCTCCCTGGGCCTGGTGCCTGAGCACACCACTAAAAATGGGGGGCAAAGTATCAGTTTAGCCAGACTAGGGTGTGGTCTGGGAATAGGCAGCCTTTTAAGAAAGCCAACTTTACGTAATATTATAATGTTCAGGCCCTCCCTTGTCCAGCAGATCTGTATTTTTTGTCTTTGTTGTTATTTGGTGTAGTTTAGTTTTTGAGACAGGGTATCTCTGTGTAAAGCCCTGGCTGTCCTTGAACTCACTGTAGACCAGACTGGCCTTGAACTCACAGAGATCCACTTGCCTCTGCTTCCTGAGTGCTGGGGTTAAAGGTGTACACCAGCTTGATCTTTTGGTTTTGTACTGTTTTATTTCTGCGTATGTGTCTCTGTGGGTGTATGGCATGTGTGTGTAGGGAGGTTGGATCCCCTGGAACCGGAGCTACAGACAATTGTGAGTCACCTGATGTGGGTGCCGTGGACTGAGCTTGGGTGCTCTGGAAGAGCAGCCAGTGTGCTTAACCACCAAGCCCCTTACGCCGATACTTTTAAACGTCTTCCGAAGGGAGCTTTCACACCCTCCCGTGTAGTCGAACATACCAGCCCACCTGTGTCACGGCGGGCGCCCGCCATTCCTGGAACAAGCCTGACTTTCTTGTTCCACCCGTTTTCCCTGACATCCTTTTAGCAAACTGGTTAAAGGCGGTTTTAGTGTTTGTAGTCTCCTGTTCTTTTGTTCCCTTCCTTCCGCTCTGCCTTTTCTTATTCTTTTGAATGTGTTCTACTGAATGTACTCTGGCCGTCCATAGCTACTTCAGTGTACAGATAGACAATTCTTCTTCCTACAGGACCTGATTCCACTGTTACCTTTACCTCCTTCACAGTTCAGTGACACAGTGATGGGGGCTGTGAGGGGAGGCTCGCTGCTCCTCCCAGCACTCAGGAGGCAGAGGTGGACAGATAAGAGTTTTAGACCAGCCTGGCGTACAGAGTGATCTAGGACAGCCCGGGCTACACAGAGAAAGCCTGTCTCACAAGAAGGGAAAAATAACAGTGACACTTTTCATTGATGTCACCAGGGCTGGCTTGTAGCTCAGTTGTTAAATAAAGTGCATGCCTTCCGAACATGAACTGTGTAAACCAGGCATGGTGGCACACGCCTGCAGTCTCAGCACCTGGGAGCTAAGGCAGGAGGATCAGCAGTTTAAGGTCATGCTCTGCTATATAGCAAGTTCAAGGCTAGCCTGGGCTACAAGAGATGGTAACTTGGAACAGAGAGATCAAGAATCTGCTGTTTTATAATCAGGTTTTAGTTATTTCAGTCATTTTTTAAAAATTCCTTGTTTACACTAGACATGTTCCACGGGACTTCCCTGCTCCGCACCCCAGGGGCTTCCATCAAGGTTCCCATCACATCCTTTAAGTCCTTGGCCACTGTGACCCCACAGTACACTCTCTCTGGAAACTCTCTCACATGGCTTCTGCAGCATACACTGTCCCACGTGACTCTCAGCTGCCCTCCTGACCTCACTGTGTATCATCAGCCCCTCAGACTGCGCTCCAGCCTCTGGACCACACCCACTGCCCCCCCCCCCCCCCCCGCAAGCTGGCAATGCATGGGGCTTCCTGGGAAAGCTGAGAGTATGGTGGTGCGTGGCCTGCGTGTGCACTCTGCTGTGTCAGCCTGGGAAGGAGCCTGGGCATGGGTTCTCAAGTTCTGCGGGGGGCTCCTGTAGAACCCCTGGTCAAGCAGCACTCAGAAGTCCTTTTCCTGACCTCAGCTTCCAGCATGGCTGCTGTGCCTCTGAGCCCATCTCCCCACCACCTCCTGGACAGCTCCCCTTTCATGTCTCCTGGCAGAGCTCCACCTGCTGCAGGAATGGGACTATTTGGTGGCGGGGACCTGGAAACCTGGAATCACCATGGCTTCCATTTTCTTACACATAGCTTCTTACTTACTGAAGAACCCCTGGACACTGTTCTTAGGTCCTCAGTCTGATTCCCCTCTCACTTCCTCCAACACCACGGCTGCCCTGGTGCCATTGCCCTGGCTCCCCATCTGCACGATGGTCAGGATTCTCCCAACCAAGCTTTCTGCCTCCTCTTGGCATCCACAGTCTGGACATGCCACACAAAAGCCTATGATATGCATCCGATCATCCTGTCTCCTAGTGGTTAAACCTTTAGCGGGTTCCTGTCCAACTGGGAATTAAGTATGGATGGAGTCCTTACATGGCCCACGCCTCCCTTCATGGCCTCATCTTGCTCACATCCTTAGTCCTGAGCCATGTCAGCCTTCTCACTGTTGGTCCTACCTCAGTGATCATCCTTGGACGGATTGTCCCTGGCCCAGAACGGATAACAGGCCCGTGTCTTTCTTTGCTTTAAAATAAGGCTTAGCACCTTTGCCATATCAGATGTATAGTCACCTATAGTTTATCACTAGCACTAGAATGTAAGTGTTACAAACGCCAGGACTTTGTAGATTTCTCTGAAGAATGACATCGGAGGCTAAGGGCATAGTCAGTGTGGTCTGCTTGTTTGGCAGACACAAGGCCCTGGGTTTGAGCCTCCAAGACTGCCAGACTGAGAGGCACAAATTTCATACCCATGCATACTAGGAAGTTAGTAATATTAACTGAACTGTGTAACTCCCGGAGACGTGAACCACCTGCTTCCAACCTCTGCTGAGCTGACCTTAGGAGATGCTGCTCCTGGTTCAGCTGTCACAGTGTGCTGCTTGCCACCTCTCTCGGGACCTTAGGCCGTGGGCCAGCATCCTTTCTCTACACAGCCGGATAGAATCTACTTACCTCTGTCACCGTGACAGCAAGGCAGCATAGATAACACAGCAGAAGAATGTGTTCTGCCAACTCTGAAATCTGCCTTTGCCCAGGGGACAGCCTCTGAACAGTAGAGTGAGTTCTTCCCAGAACTAGGGTGTTCCTGTGAGTCTCAGAGGACAGGCACAAGGAGGGAGGGCCATGGGCCCATGCAGTTCTCTGACCATCATCTGAGAAACAGGTTCAAATCTACAGGCTTTTAAGTTTTTACTTTCGCTTTTAAGATTTTTGTGTATACAGTGTTCTGCCTGCATGTATGCTGGAAGAGGGCACCAGATCCCATTACAGATGGTTGTGAGCCACCATGTGGTTGCTGGGGATTGAACTCAGGACCTCTGGAAGAACAGTCAGTGCTCTTAACCACTGAGCCATCTCTCCAGCCCCTGATTTACTTATTTTTAGTGTGTGTGTGTGTGTGTGTGTGTGTGTGTGTGTGTGTGTGTGTGTGTGTGAATGTTGTGCCTGTGTACAGGTATGTGGACCACATGTGAGCCAGGCACTCACAGAAGCTAGAAGAGGGCACTGGGTCCCCTGGAAATGGAGTTACAGTTGCTAAGGGGGTGCTGGGAACTGAGCCCTGGTCCCCTGCAAGAGCTGTCTATGTTATTGACCACTGAGCCATCTCTCGGGGCCCTGTTGTGAACTTTTAAATCCTGCTTGGGTGGCACTTGAGCTTTTCTTTCTTGGTCTCTCTTAAAACAGATTAGAAAAGAATTTAAAGAGAGTCTAACTTTTTTTTTTTTTTTTTTTTTTTTTTGCTTTGTGTTGGTTTTTGAGGTAATGACTAGCTATGTAGCTAGCCCAGGCTAGCCTTCAAGTCTCAATCCTTCCTTAGCTGCTGCAGCGCTGGGATCACAGACATGCACCATCACGTCTGGTAACCCTGACATTCATTCAGAGATTTTGAACTCCGGTGTGATAAAAAATACTTGTTTTTAAAATCTGGCTGTGCCAAATGCTAGCTGTGTGACTTGAGCTATGGTGTGGCTGTGGCAATTACATAGACTCTGAGTAACAGGGACATCACCAGATCACAGCTGCCCAGACTCATAAAGGGTTTATGAGACCCTTTGATTCTGGCTTGTTTGGCTTTTCGAGATGGGGTCTCCCTAGGTAGCTCCGGCTGTCCTGGAACTCACTATGTAGACCACCCTGGCCTTGAACTAACTAGATCTTCCTGCCTCTGCCTCCCAAAGGACTGGAAGGCCTGGTCACCACACCCAGCTTGCCTTTTGATGAATAAGGTGTTAATCTCACTGGAAGCCTTGTGGGAACCAAGTTTGGAGCTGCTAGCTGGGTGACCTACCCCTGGGTCTCTCCGTGAGTAACAGAGTCAGCATCCGACCCATGTCTGATCCCAGGACCCACACTCTGAGGCTCTCTCTGCAGCCTTCCTGCTGCACATAACAAGGGCTCGGTCCCTGACGGATCTCATCATGGGTAATAGTGCTCTCGGCAGACACTGAATGCTTGTGCTCGTTACATCACTCTGAACTAATCAGCCGCTCGCTGTCCCTGTCCTGCAGCTGTGGGAGGCGCTGCCAGCTGCCTCTCTGGCTCGCCTCTGCCATTTGTCTACCGTGGCGCTGTGCTTTGCTGACCAGCTCCCGGCGTGAGAGCTTAAGCTGTCGATGAAGCTCCTTGAACAGAGGGTCAGGCAGATCTCTGGAACCCACCGATCAGCTAGCTTAGCCGATTGGTGAGCTCTCATTTCAGAGACTCTGTCTTTAAAAATAAGGCAGTTAGCTTGGCATAGTGGCACAGGCCTTTAATCCCAGCATTTGGGAATCAGAGGAAATTGGATCTTCTAGAGTTTGAAGCCAACTTGATCTACATAGCAAGTTCCAGGCTAGTCAGGGCTATATAACAAGACTCTGTTTCAAAACAAGAAAGAATATGCACACACATATACCATGCACACACATTTTGCGATGGTTCCTTCTAACTGTCAGTGTAACACAGTCTGGAATGACCTGGAGATAGCTTCAACAGGGATTTTTCTAGATTAAGGTTGGCCTGTGGGCACATCTGGCAGATTGTCCCGGTTTTAAGTGATGTGGGAAGTCCCAGCCCACCCTGGGCAGTACCATTCCCTAAGCAGGATGACCTGGGCTCTATAAGTGTAAAGGGTGGGCTAAGGACACATTACGACACACAGTCGTTTGGATCGATCTGCTTGTGACTCTGGATGTAGTGTCTCAAGTTCCTGCTGTTTTGGTTTCTCCCAACTTGACAGGGCTGTGACCTGGAATTGTGAGCTAGAAGAAACCCTTTCTTCCCTAAATTGATTTTTGTCGGGGTATTTTATCACAATAACAGAAATGAAACTAGGACACATGCACACAAAATAATTTTTTTTTTTAAAAAAAGAGGGAAGAGTAGGAACCACAGCTGATAAAACAGTAGTTGCTGAGAGCAGAGTTTATCATCTTCACACCGAAGGGTACATTCAGCCAGAGCCTATCCCATCAGTATGAACGACAATCCAAGTTTGTTGTGGTTCATCATCTCAGCTAAGGTTTATTTGCTTTATGCTCACCAGCTACGCTGAGCCTCTGGGATGCTTTTGTTACCTGATCCCCTCAGTCAGCAGCATCCAGCAGGACCGGCTGCTGTGCTGGCTGTGCCTGCGTATGCAGTGCCCAGGACAGAGCGGCTAGCCCAGGCTCATGCCGCCAGAGTGGTGGACGTTTTGTTTCATTTAAGTTCGTTTAAATCTTGTTTTATTTTTAAAAATGGGCATTGTGTATGGTGCTGGAGATTAAGCTCTAGCCCTGTGTGTGTGTGTGTGTGTGTGTGTGTGTGTGTGTGTGTGTGTGTGTCTGTGTGTGTGTGGGTGGGTGGGTGGGTAAGTGCTCCATTACTCCAGTCCTTAAGTTAGCTTCAAATAGTCACTTAAGGTCAGCAGGCACCGGACTGGACTGCTCATCTCAAAAAAAAAAAAAAATCTCTTCAACTATTTTTTTTTCAGGGGTGGGGTTTTGTTTCGAGACATGATTTCTCTGGATGCTCTGGAACCCACTTCGATAGACCAGGCTGATTTAGAACTCACAGATCCACCTGCCTCTGTCTCTGGAGTTCTGGGACTAAAAGGTGTGAGCCACCAGCACCCAACTTCCCCTTTAACTGATTTTATTTATTTATTTAAAAAATATTTATTTGTTTGTTTTATATATGTGAGGACACTATCTCTGACTTCAGACACACCAGAAGAGGGCAGCAGATCCCATCACAGATGGTTGTGAGCCATCATGTGGTTGCTGGGATTTGAACTCAGAACCTCTGGAAGAGCAGTCAGTGCTCCTAACCACTGAGCCATCTCTGCAGCCCCTTGAACTCATTTTAAAGGGGAGAAAAATGAGCAGGGAGTCAAGTAACTGAGGTGTACTGCTGTGTGGCACCGCCAGGCCTAGCTCCCTCTCCTGCCTCAGCCCCTCTGCCACTACTGTCTGCTTCCCTACAGCTTTTACTTACACGTTTTTATTGATTTGGTATGTGTTGGGGGTGCACACATGCTGTGGCACACGTCTAGAGCCCAAAGAACAATTTATGAGACTCAGTGCTCTCCACCTACCCTGTGGGTATGGAGAATTGAACTCAGATCATCAAGCTTGGCAGCAAGCCCCTTTGATTGGTGAGCCATGGTGTGATTTTTTTTTCCTCCCTTAAAAAATGGTTTTATGTTGTAGTTTGCTCTCTGAGTCATGAAATCACGGGTAGATTTGCAACTGTGTATTTTTACAATATTTGCACATTTACAGTGTGTAGATTCGTAAGATATAACTAAGGACACTTGTCAGATTTCTCAAGGGGTCCCAAAGAAGAGCTGAGAAAATGGGAACAGGGCCTGTGTCCCTAGGTAGGAGGACTAGACACTGAAACACCATCCCTCCACGCGAACAGTCTTTGGGTTCAGCGTAATTCTATTATAAATCCAAGATGGGGCTGGAGAGATGGCTCAGCAGTTAAAAAGCACTGGCTGCTCTTGCAGAGGATCTTGGTTCAGTTCCCAGCACCAACATGGCAGCTCACAGTCATCTGGAACTCCGTTCCAGGGGATCCAATGATCTCTTCTGGCCACTTTATAAACAAAAGTAGTCATATACATTAAATAAATTAATAATAATAAAATGTTAAAGTAGCCAATGGGGACTCAAGTAAAACACACGGAGACAAAATCCGCCTTCAGCCACTGCATCGTAAACAAGCCCGTCCTCTCTGTGCCCCTTCTGCCTGCATGAGAAATGGGCAGATCCTCTGGGACTGAATTCCAATTCCGGGCTGCTAGGCTTGTTCCGGGTCATAGAGAAGAGGCTACTTTTGTTGTGGGAGCTCAATGGTTGGCCTCCCTCCAAGAGCATGTGCTCCCTGGTGTGGCCGATCCTTCAGGGCTTCCTTCTGGAAAACATTTGAGAATGAAGTTGTCCCAGGAGCTTAACCCACCCCCAGGGTGCGGGGTGGGGTGTCTCTGCTCTTTTTTTGCATTTTCCCTCTGGCCACTGGGAAGGTGACAAGGGGGCTTTGGCTCTGCTCTGGCTGAATAGCACTCAGGATCTACACTGTCTTGCCCATTAAGCTAAGCATCAGCCTGGTGGGCTGGGAGTGCTTCAAAGCACCTCCTCTGTGATCTCCATCTTCTCCCCTTCCCCTCCTTTCTCTCTCTTTCTTCCATCTTTCTCCCCTCCCTCCCGCCCTCTCCCTGTCCCCCTCTCGAGCCCTGGGAACAGAGTCCTTCTTGGCCCAGAGCTTGACACAAATCTGGCACACACCTAGATGTGGCCATGTTCCTCGGGTACATCTAATGTCTATGTCAGCCTCTGGCAGGAAAGTCATCAAAGCTGGTGACCCAGCCTTTCAGACCTTGGTGTGTACAGAGGACAGCTCCAAGCAGGGCCTACACATTAAATAGTTTTTTTAAAAAAGCAATTAGGAATCTTTTAAAATGCTTTCAGACATCACCAACAGGCTGTGTGTGTGTGTGTGTGTGTGTGTGTGTGTGTGTGTGTGTGTGTCTGTATCTATGTTTGTCTGACTTATATAGGCACTACTATGTCTGCATCTGCAGCCTATGACCCTACCCTGGGGAACCTCCTGGGCCGACTCTGCTGGCCATCACAGGCCGGCATATGCCTGGAGCGTCCCTGGCCAGCACTGTTTTCTGCCTTTCAGCTTCAGAGCTACTTCGCAGCATGTGAGGACGAGACCCCTGCCATCCGGAACCACGACAAGGTCCTGCAGCGACTGTGTGAGCACCTGGACCACGCCCTGCTGTATGGGTGAGCGCAGGCACAGGGACCTTATGGAGGGAACCAGGCACAGGGAGGGACCATGATGCCCTCCAGAGAGAAATTCCTGTTCTTGTCTGCCTGTTTGTTTTTCTTTTCTCTCCCAGCACTGTTTGTTTTGCCCTCACAGATTGCAAGACTTGTCCTCTGGCTACTGGGTGCTTGTGGTCCATTTCACCCGCAGAGAGGCCGTCCGGCAAATTGAGGTGTTACAGCATGTGGCCACCAACCTGGGGCGAAGTGAGTAGAACCTGGGGCCAGCTGTGCTCTCCCTGTGGGGAGCTTGGGGCTCTGGTCCTGCCTGGTGTCAGCCTGAGGCAGTGGGGGTTTGTGCGCTGGTCACTGCTGAAGTGAAGGGGAACAGGGTACACAAGGAAACCTTTGGAGTCCCAGGCCAAGTGTACGTGTCAGAAACCATGTTAGCCTATAGGGTTGGGGCAGCATCCTTGACTCTATAAAAAAGTCACTGACCACCACCAGCACTTCTTGCCTTCTGTGCTCTAACTCTCCTGGCCAAGCACAAGCTAAGGCCTGGAGCTGTTAGGTTCCCAGGTTCCTCACTGGCCTTTAGCTAAGTCACTCCTGCCTCTCTGCAGGCCGGGCCTGGCTCTACCTGGCTCTCAACGAGAATTCCTTGGAGAGCTACCTGCGGCTGTTCCAGGAGAACCTGGGTCTGTTACAGAAGTACTATGTCAGGTAAGTGGCTGGACTGCCTGGTCCCTAAGCCTCCTGTCACACAGAGACAGAGGCCCAGCTCCGTGTCACCTGCTGAAGGCCTTGACAGTGGAGCACCTGGAGTCTTGCTGGCAGTCCGAGGCCTCCTCCGGAGTCCCAGTGGGGCTCTGAAGAGTCTGGTGACTGTCCTGGCCCCAGACTGACCAAACACCCAGCGCTTGCCTACCCATTTCCTGGGGACACTTCAGGGACAGAGTGTTTAGAGCAGCCACCGAGAGCCTGGTAAGCCTTATGCTCCAGGCCCATCTCCGGAGGCATTGGCAAGCTTCACAGCCAGTAAGAGTTGGAGAGAAGTGGGCGTGGCTGAATGAGCTGGGCACCATCCAGGGGTGGGCTGTCATGTGTCCAACTTCAACACCATGGGCATTCTGGTGAGGGTGAGCCAGGCTGGTGACCAGACTCAGAAGTCTCCAGGTTGGTTTTTTTTCTGTCTGGCAGGAATGCCCTGGTCTGCAGCCACGATCACCTGACTCTCTTCCTGACCTTGGTGTCTGGGTTGGAGTTTATTAGGTTCGACCTGGATCTGGTGAGATACCTTGGCTCTTGGTACTGGAGGGAGGGAGGCAAGAGAGGGAGCATAGAGAACTTCATTTTCTAGTCCATCTGGAACTTGCTGGGTGTGGCCGGGCTTGGCTGTGTCTGCTTGTTCAGATAAAGGGTGCCTTTAGGGTCAGCAGGATTGGATGGAAAGGGGGACTCTTGCCTTACTTCTGGCCAGGATTCTTGCTTCAGTGTTTTTCTGCTTTTCTATCCACCCGGGGAAATGGAACACTGTCTGAAGTGTCTTAGCTCAGAAGAACTTTACCTTTGTGTCTAGGAGGTGAGGACAAGGGTCCTTGGCTCTGTGCTTCTTTACAGAGCCGCTCTGACTCCTCTTGAAATCCTCAAGTTTCCTTCACGGCCATGTGTTGTAGCGACCTTGTCATAGTGAGGGTTTTACAACTGTGAGCAGACACCGTGACCAAGGCAAGTCTTATAAGGACATTTAATTGGGGCTGGCTCACAGGTTCAGAGATTCAGTCCATTATCATCAAGGCAGGAACACGGCAGCATCCAGGCAGACATGGTGCAGGAGGAGCTGAGGGTTCTACATCTTCATCTGAAGGCTGCTAGCAGAATACTGAGTTCCAGGAAGTTAGGATGAGGGTCTTTAAGCCCACACCCAAAGTGACACACCTACTTCAACAAGGCCACACTCCCTTATAGTGCCACTCCCTGGGCCAAGCATATACAAACCATCATAGACCCTCTCAGGTCCACTGGCCTGATAGATACAGATATATAGATAAAGAGATAGATAGATGGATAGATAGATAGATAGATAGATAGATAGAGAGAGAGAGAGAGAGAGAGAGAGAGAGAGATCCCTGTTCTAAAGTTTAATTTGCACATTATGCACAGGGGTAAGAGAGATGGCCCAGTGGTTAAGAACATGGACTGCTTTTGCAGGGGAACTGAGTTTAGTCCCCAGCACCTGTGTATGAGACAGGCAGCTCACAACTGCCTGTAACCCCAACTCCAGGGGATCTGAACCCCTCTTCTGGCCTCAAGAGCATTGAACTCACAAATGCACATACCCCATCACTAGCACATGTGAACACACACTTAAAATACAAACTTAAAAAGAAAGCTACCTGGGCTGGAGTGATGGCTCAGCTGTTAAGAGCACTTACTGCTCTTCCAAAGGTCCTGAGTTCAATTCCCAGCAACCACACGGTGGCTCACAGCCATCTGTAATGAGATCTGACGTCCTCTTCTGGATGTATATGCAGCAGAGCACTCATACAGTAAATGAATAAAAAAAGAGAAAAAAAAGCTACTTGACACCACCACACATATATCATGAACACAAAGTAAAAACAAATAATTTTTTTATTGAGACAGGATCTCACTACGTAGCCTAGGCTAGCCTGGAACTCACATAGATACCTGCCTCCACCTTCTGCCTCGACCTTCCAAGAGCTAGGATTAGAAGTTTGTACCACTATGCTTAGATTCTAATATTCTGAAAACTTACCAATTACTTATTTCTGGAAGTTTCCATTTAGTATTTCCAGACCACAGTAACAAATTGTAGCAAGCCAAACTGCAGGCCTGAGGAAATGTCTGAGGACAATGCTGTCCCTAAGGCCAGCGCACCTCACAGACCCAGCTGCCCCATTCCAGCTGCACTCCTCCCCCTCCCCATCAGCAGGTGGAGGCCAGACTCGGCTTTTAGACATCAGAGCAAGTGAGAGTCTCAAGCCAAGAGCCATCAAGAGAACGTTGCTGGTCTAGACAGCTCCTGCCTTTCTATGTGTGGTGCGATGACAGACCCCCTGCCTTGCACGTCTTCATGCAGGCAATGCACTGTTGACAAGTCAGACACATCTGCGGGACACACCCGTGGGACACACCCGTGTTTTTAGGACGGCTTCCTTATTTTCTGGGGGAAGTTATCTTCTAATTAACTCCTGAGGCATGTTGGTTTTCCTAAGAAAAGAGCATAGTGTGTGTGTGTGTGTGTGTGTGTGTGTGTGTGTGTTGTAGGGGTGTGTGTGTGTGTGTATGATGCGTGTCTGTGTGTGTTTTATCTGTATGTCTCTGTGTGTGGTGCTTAGGGGTCTGTGGTATGTTTGTCTATGTGTATTATATGTCTCTGTATGTCGTGTGCATGTGTGTATGTATGTGTGTTTTATAAGTGTGTGTAGTGTGCAGGGATGTGTGTGTATCTGTGTGGTGTGTATCATGTGTGTAGGGGTATGTGTGTATCTGCATGGTATGTATCATGTGTTTTTGTGTGTGTATCTGTATGTGTGCATGAGTGTGTGTATGCCATGTGTGTGGTATGTGTGAGCCCCATTTTCCCATCCTGAATCTGGTGACTGCTCACCCAGCCATGTTTTCTGTCCCCCAGGTTTCTATCCAGCATCCCTCTCTTCCTCTGCTCTCTCCCCAGGACGCCCCGTACTTAGACCTGGCCCCGTACATGCCTGACTACTATAAACCTCAGTACCTGCTGGACTTTGAGGACCGCCTTCCCAGCTCAGTTCACGGTTCAGACAGCCTGTCCCTTAACTCCTTCAACTCTGTCACCTCCACCAACCTGGAATGGGATGACAGCGCGATTGCCCCATCGAGCGAGGGTAAGCAGCTCCAGGGGAAGCAACCAGGCCTGTGCCCTGAAGCTCCTCCGGAGCCTCCTGAGCCTGAGGGAGCGGAGCATGGTGGCTCCCTCCTGGAGTTTGGGATTTGCAGCTGAACAGAGCTGGTCATCTCTACGATCTACATTTCCTCGGTTTCTATAGTAGCTTAAAAAAAAAGAAGAAGAAGAATCAGGCTTTATGAACCTCACTGACTTTTCCAGAAGTTTCTAACCTCATCCCCAGGGGCAATGTGCCCTGGAAACTCTCTTGTCTGAGTCTGCCCAGCATCAGCTGCCTGGGCAGGACTGCCCTGCAGCAGGTTCTACAGAGACTGAGCAAGTTCAGGAGAGACACAGCTGGTCTGAGTACCCGCAGTTTCTTGGGCAGTCCCTGCTAGTGCCCCTCCATGGGTCAGAGAGGGCTGCACCTGTCGTTGAGACTGAAAAGCCATAGATGGGTCCCTTCATCTCAGATCAGTTGTTAGAAACCGCTGATTTCCCTCAGACCTTAGTCCTCAGCCCTCGAAAAACTAGCCTTTGCCCAACTCATTCACTCAACTTCACCTCTCGGGGGCGGGGGCCAGGGCCAGGCAGTCACTTGGTTCCACTGGACTTGCTCCCCGAGACCTGGCCTTCCTTATTCTTGGTTCTGCCTATACCATGGGTCATGTGCCCGACTTTGAGACTTGCTGTTAGTAAGATCTGCATTGCAGGATCTGGCAGTGTTGCTCAGTGGGTAGAACACTGGTCTACTGTGTATGAGGCTCTGGGTTCAATCCCCAGGACCGCATAAGCCCAGTCTTGGGGCCAGTGAGATGGCCTGGTGGCTGACCACCTTTTATCCTGGGAACTCACCATGAAAGGAGAGAACTTTTTGAAGCTTATCCTCTGATTTACACATACACTTTGCTATAAACACACACACATGCATGGTGGGGGCAGTAACCTATCATCTTCAGCACTTGGGAGGTAGAATCAGGAGGATCAGAAGTTCTAGGTCTGTAGCAAGTTCAAGATCAAACATGTTTCAAAAAAGCAGTCAGAATAGTAAGTAATACACTGCGTATTTGCCTGTGGTAGAAGTGCTAATGCCATTGAGACTCTGCCTGGGCCTCATGGGAGGAGGCCTGGAGGAGGAGTCAGGGGGGCAGACCTTGAAGCACCCAGGCCATCCATGAATGGGGGTCTCCCTGCCCCCACTAAGGTCAGCGATTTATTCTGTCTGACTCAAGGCAGAAGGACAGGACCTCATTATCCCAATATCACAGCTAGAAGGCAGGCAAGGAGTGGGAACTCGGGTTCTTCTCTGCCAGAACAGGCTCTGAGTTGGGAAGGAGTGGCCCTCGGGGCAGCCGAGGTCACACTTGCATGTTAGAACATGCACTGAGCTCTTCGCCCATGTCTCCCACCCTCTGCCCCGACGTCCCTCCACTGCCTGTTTCTAACCCTGAGTTTTATCCCTCGTTTTATAGATTATGATTTTGGAGATGTGTTTCCAGCAGTGCCGTCTGTACCCAGCACAGACTGGGAAGGTGGGACAGAGTCCTCTGTGACCCTCTTTTCCTGTTTGCACCGTTTCCACGCCAAGCTTGCTGCATGTTTGGGAATCAGCTCCTTCTTACTTATAACAACGCCACAGCTGGTGTTGGAGTAGGTGGAATTCTGCAGTAGGGAACTTGGCCCTTAGTCCGGAGCTCTTCCCTTGGGGAGCGTTTGTGCCTTCCCATGGGGGCCTCAGGAGTCACTAGCGACTGTGGCACATACAACAGGCCACCTGGTTCCAGTCCAAGTCATGTATGTCAGTGGCCTGGCTCAGTGGAGTGGAAGAGTGATGCTTTGAGATACAGGGATTGTGAGCATCCTGGAGGAAGATGGAGGCTTGATCCTTTCAGGTTATCCCTAATGGACTGAGGAAACTGCCCAGGCACAGCTAAAACTCCCTACAGGGAGAGCCAGCAAGATCGCTTGGCATCAAACATGACCACATAAATTCTATCCCTAGAAGCTACATGGTGGGAGGTGCAAACTAAATTCCCCAAGTCAGCCTCTGACCCCTGCACACATGCCCAGCATCCTCTGACCCCTGCACACATACAGCATCCTCTGACCTTTGCACACAGAACATCCTCTGACCCCTGAACATGTGCACAGCATCCTCTGATCCCTGCACACACACACACACACACACACACACACTCACACTCACACAGCATCCTCTGACCCCTGCACACACACACACACACACACACACACACACACACACACACACACACAGCATCCTCCGACCACAGCACACATGCACAGCTTCCTCTTCCCCTCTGCATACATCCATAGCATACCCTGCCCCATTAATAAGTCAATATAGAGGTTCTCTTTGGAATTTTTAAAAAATATTTATTTATTTGATGTTTATGAATACACTACTGCTGTCTTCAGACACCAGAAGAGGGCATTAGATCCTGCTATAGATGGTTGTGAGCCCCCACGTGGTTGCTGGGAATTGAATTCAGGTCCTCTGGAAGAGAGGTTAGTGCTCTTAACAATTGAGCCATCTCTCCAGTCCCTTCTCTGGGATTTTAAAGCAGCTTAGCTTCCTTCACTGTCTACCGAGCATCAGCATTAGGGCATTTTTCTACCTGCGACCCATGGCTGGGCTTGGACAGATCCACATTCCAAGGTTGTGCGCCTTACTCAGAGCATGGTCTGTGTTTGATATGGTAAATGTTTGCTCCTTAAATCTGAGGCTGTCCCAGACTCCCTTCCTAAAGAGCCCCTACCCTGGGGACCCCTTCTTGCCTGAGGTGAGGTTCCTCTGAGCAGTGGGAGAGAACTGATTTCCCATGTAATATAGTGTGAACCAGCTTAACCTTCAGCGGCATGGGGTCTAACACTGAGGTAAATTGTGCTGCTCGGCCAAGAAGGTAGCTTTGAGGAATGTGTATTTGAGGGCAGGTAGCATGAGACCGGGAATTCCACCTTAACATCTTTTCTCCTCTTAGGGTCTTCTGAAGCCTGATGCCAGCCAGAATTGGCTTTTCCCTCTGATTCTAACCACTAACCCTTTCCCAACCTTCTGACCGTCCTCTGCAGCCCTCACATCCTCCTTAGATCTTGTCCAGGAACTAATATCCCAGCTTGCCCAGACTGGGCAGGGCCAGTTAGATTCAACAGTGGCAACAGTGACTTCCCAAGTTTCCCTGGCCCACTGTAGCAGCTCACCTAGCTCAGGTCCAGCTGCTTCCTTGAGACTGAAGGAAAGCAGGACTTGGGGGTGGGGGCCTGGAGTTCCAAACTTGGGGCCCTGAGCAGGGCTGCATAGGGTCTTAAGTTTCTTTATGGAGTTACTAGGTACCCAGGCTTAGCACCTCTTGTGTTCTGGGGTCTGTTTGCTGGTCTCTCATGACCCCTCCACAAGCAGCTACAAGTGTTAAGGCAGAGGGAGGGAGTAGATGAACTCGGTCCCCGTGAGAGCCTCTGTGCTGTCTGAAGGCATGGCTTCCTTCCTCTGAGAGCTAGGCTCCAAGCTCAGGGAAGCTGAAGAGCCTCGCTAGCTGTAATTACGTTGAATCATTCCTGAGGCAGGAGGACTGCTGCTTGTCACAGACTAGTCAGGGCTACAGGGGAGTAAGAAACAAGATCCCACATCTTTAAAATAAAATATAAAACAAAAAGAAAGAGGAAAGGCAGCCACTTAAGAGAAATGAAGTACAATGTCAGCCAGCAGGCCCTGGCCCTTGCAGCGGGCTTAGGGAAGTGTGTTTCTCCCGCTCCTGCACAGTCTTTGTGGCCATTAGTCCTCACCTGGGCTGTACCTCGGCTGGTCTCAGCTCTCTGCCTGGGCAGTTCCCACCTAACACCAGATAAATGGCCCTGTTCTCGCCACCCATGATGGTGCTCCCTGCCTACCCGTCCCAGTGCGTTAGGACAGAAGGGTTTGGAGGGGGCCAGTTAGAACAGCTCCTCACTGGAAGGCAGCATCCTCCAGCTCACCCTAGAGGGGTACCTGGCTCTGTTGCCCAAGAGTGCTGTTGGATTTGGGAGACAAAAGCCAAAATCCTCTGAAGGGCCTTCAGTGTCTTGGGGGGCAGCATCTTGCACCCCTTCCTCTCTGTATCTCCTCTTGCCCCTGGTCTGTCCTGCTGGGTCCTGTGTTCCCTCCCCAGCACCCCTCCTCTGTGTTCCCCAACCCATGCTTCCGTGTTCTCTGTTCCTTCCGTTCGCTTGTGTCCTCTGTTCACCGTTGTCCATGGCGGAGCGGGGCTTGCAGAGGACTTTGGGTATCACTTTCCACAGGGAGTGGTGTTGAGGAGCTGCTGGGCATCCCGAATCCTTGTGGGATTGGGGGCTCTGAGGTTATCCTAGGAGGCATGCAGCTGTCTCCTCCTGGGGGCCCAGCCACCCTGGGAAACATCAAAGTCACCCTGCCCGGGGCTTAGGCCTAGAAGCTGTTTGACATTGTGGACCCTTAACTGAACTTGGCTAAGTGTGAGTACTGAGGGCTCCCGGTGACAGACAAGAGGGTGTCCCCATCAATTAATTGGCTCCAAAAGAATTGATTCCATGTCCTGTGGGTTGGAGCCTCTGCTCTTGAACCAGGGCCACTGTGATCAGGCTTCCTTGGGAGGAACTTGCCCACCTCCCCTGCGATAAGGCATCCTCTGGGGTCCCGCTGGTGGCTGACAGGCTGTCGGTGTCCTGTCTCCTTGTCCTTGCAGATGGAGACCTCACAGATACCATCAGTGGTCCCCGCTCCACTGCCTCAGATCTGACCAGTAGCAAGGCATCCACCAAGAGCCCCACCCAGCGCCATAACCCCTTCAATGAGGAGCAGGTGGAGACCGCATCATCTGACACCACCCCCGTGCACACTACCTCGCAGGAGAACGAGGAGGCCCAGACCCCAGACCAGCCAGATACTTGTACAGAGCTTGAAGTTATCAGGTCAGCAGGAAGCGGGCCTGGGAGAAGGCGGACAAGTGCCCGGTGGCCAGCATCCACCTCTGAACTCACTGTAGTCCAGGGCAGACAGAGGCTTCCCCAAGGGCAGGGCACATCTCTGAGACTGTCGGTGTTATTAACTCTATCAGTCACCCCCCAAATGGAGACTGAGCCCTGTCGATTTATTTAATCAGCTTAGCACAATTCCTGGGTGATTATCCCTAATCTGTTTTTCCATACACTAGACTGGCTAGTTCCCAGCTGTGCTCCCAAAGTTACTTGCTGGTTGAATGTTGCCAAGGCTCTTTCTGCTCCATCAGCCTGTCCTCAGGATGCAGTTTTGTTAGCCTCGCACCCACAGTCTATCTTAATGGAGACCTCCCGTTCCTCCCTCCCTCTTCACTTTCCTTCCTCTCCTTCTCTCTCGCCTGGTGGTCTCTACCTGTGAGCCCCCAGCCCTATAACTTACCCCCAGCCTACCTTTACTCTCCCCAGAAATTGGCTATAGCTACTTTTATTTAACCAGTCAGAGGAGATTGGCCAGCAAAGTTTATACATCATTTAGTTGTACGTGAGGATGTGCTCACGGGGCTGCAACCAGATCTTGGGGGCCAGTGTTCGGCAATGTGTATGCACAGCACCAGACCAATTCCTGATATTCTAGGCCACAGGGATCAGATGTCTGTCCCCTACAGGGTGCTATAACCAAGTACAGAGACAGAACCATGGACTTCCCCTCCTGCCTTTACCCCCTGAAACAGCATTTCTCTGGGTAGCCCTGGCTGGTCTGGAACTCACTGTGTAAACCAGGCTGGCTTTAACTCACAGAGATCCTCCAGCCTCTGCCTCCCAAGTGCTGGGAAGTTGGCTGGCATTCTGAGATCTCTTTGGTTTTGGTTTTAGTTGAGCCTGCTTCGTTTGTGTATACATGGACAGGAGTGTGTACACAAGGGACAGAGGAGGGACACTTGGTCAGAGCAGTCTCAGCTCTGAGAACTTTCCAAACCAATTGAAGAAATGCCCCTATCCTGTCATATCTACTCATCTGAGGCAGGAGCATTACTCTCTAGGATCTCAGCCCAGGACACACATAAACACACACATACACATACTCTCACACTCTCTTTCACACATCCATACTTACTCACATATGCTTTCATACATCCACACTTGCTCACACACACACTCACACACATCTACACTTGCTCACACACACACACTTACTCACACACATCCACACTTGCTCACACACACTGTCACACTCTTTCACACATCCACACTTTCTCACACACACTCACTTACACACATCTACACTTGCTCACATACACTGTCACACTCTCTTTCACATGTTTACACTTGCTCACACACACTCTCTTCCACACATCCACACTTGCTCATACACACTCTCATACACTCTCTTTCACACATCCACACTTGCTCACACATACTCACTCAGGCTGTACACAGCAGCTGTAGTGAGTCAGAGCTGAAGTGGCTTAGCCAGGACCTTCCCAGCCATCTTGGAACTAAAGAACAGGGCCAAGACAATGGGCCCAGAAACTCTGAGGCACTTCTGGGCATATCAGTCATTCACAATGATAAGTACCTGACAGAAAGGATCTGCTGCTCAGATCCTAAGGGAACACTGAGAAGAGAGCCTTTGGCCCAACTCTTCGTGGCCTAGGTTTGATCCCTGGGCAGGTGCTCAGTTAGGTTTGTTTTGCCTTGTTTCGCTTTCTGAGACACTGCCTCACTGTGTAGCCCTGCTTAGCCTGGAACTTGCCGTGTAGCCCAGGCTGGCTTTGTATTCACTCCTCCAGCCTCTGCTCCTGAGTGCTGGGACCATCAAGTCTACACCAGCAGGCCTGGCTGCTCCCTCGGTTCTATCCCCTAGAATGTGCAGGCCTGCTCGGGGGTCGTTCATGACTGTCCCTCCTGCTCTGTCAGCAGCAGGACACCTTAGGCCTCTTACCTTGCACTGCCCGGGACCACACACCCTCGGGATTGCCTCTCTGGCCCCCAGCCGGTTTCAAGTGTTACCTCCCTCCCTGTCCCTGCTGTTGTTGCAGGGTCACCAAGAAGAAGAAGATTGGCAAGAAGAAAAAGACCAAGCTGGACGAGGAAGCAAGCCCACTGCACCCCACCTCTAGCCAGCAGAAGTGTGGCCCGCAGGGAGATGGTGACAGACTTGTGGGCACCCCAGGCCTGCTGAGGGACTGTTTAGACACCGTGCCTGCCTCCCGACAGGAGCAAGGGGAAGGGCCCAGCAGTGGGCACTCAGAACTCAGCCAGGTGGGCTTGCTTATCCCCGAGATGAAGGACACCTCCATGGAGTGCCTGGGACAGCCCCTGAGCAAGGTCATTGACAAGCTACATGGCCAACTGGACCCTAGCACCTGGTGCTCCCATATCGACCCCCCAGATCAGTCCTTTCGGACCGGCTCTCCGGGGGAGGGCCCGGAGAAACCACCATTTTGTGACTTTAGTGAGGGGCTTCCGGCCCCCATGGACTTCTACCGGTTTACAGTCGAGAGTCCAAGTACTGTTGCACCAGGTGGCGGCCACCATGACCCTCCAGGGCCTAGCCAACCGTTGCATGTTCCTGGTAGCCCTGCGGCTGCTCTCCAAAAAGAAGAGGGAGGAAGAGGAGAGGGACAGACATCTCAGCCCCTAGAGGACCAGCAAGGGGAGGAGATTCAGGAGCCAGAGCCTCAGGAACCAGACAACCAGTTACCACTGATCAGCCAGGAGCCTGTGCCTGAACCTGTGTCCCAGCCTGAACCTGTGTCCCAGGAGGCTCTTTGCAAGATCAAGCAAGACCAGCCCAGTCCTTGTCCGAGCAGCGCTGAGGACTCCGGGGTAGAGGAGGGCCAGGGGAGCCCTTCAGAGATGACGCACCCCTCAGAGTTCAGGTGAGGGCTGTGCAGGATCTGCCAGGCCAGCAGGGATGGCAGGTCTAGCCTGCTGTGGGAGGCGGGAAGGAGGGTGACCTCCTGCCTGACCACCGCTCCTCCCTACCCTTGTTCCTGACAGAGTAGACAACAACCACTTACTCCTACTCATGATCCACGTCTTTCGAGAAAATGAAGAACAGTTGTTCAAAGTAAGTCCCACCAGGGGAAACCATGAAGTGGCACAGAAAGGCGGGTTGTCACCCAGGCTGTTCAGTGCGCATGCGGGTCCCATGTGGGGGGGGGGGGGGGACTCAAGCTGACCACCGTTTGCCTCGGCCCATAGATGATCCGGATGAGCACAGGGCACATGGAGGGTAATCTGCAGCTGCTCTACGTGCTACTCACAGACTGCTATGTCTACCTGCTTCGGAAAGGTGCCTGCCACCCCAGGCCAGGGTGGGTGGGGCTGGGCTCCTTCCCATCCCCCACCGTAGGCCTGAACTAATGACAGAGTGTCCCGAGGGAGGGAGCTGGACTGAGCACCCTGTCTGTCTTTCTGCTACACCGTCACTTCCTGTTGCAGGGCAAGGAGGGCTGGGTCTTCGAAAATGGGGCTGGGGAAGGGGAAAGAGGCCAGCCAGGGTAATAGGCTTTCCGGTCTCCTCTCTCAGGGGCCACAGAGAAGCCATACCTGGTGGAAGAGGCTGTTTCTTACAATGAACTTGACTATGTGTCGGTGAGTGCAGGCTCTGCAGTTGGTGTGCCCACAAGTACGGGGCTTCTCGGGCTACCCCTGCCTAGAGCTATAGAGCGTAGCAGGGTGCCAACATCCAGAGGCCTCTGTACCTGTGCCGGAGACGGGAGTTCAGGGTGAAGACACCTCTTCCCACACCACATCTCTGATCATCTTCCCTAACTCATCCAGACCCCAGTCTTGGTCAGAGGCCTTCTTAGAAGTGACCCCAAGCATGTGGTTTCTCCCTTCCCAATCTTAGCCAACCTTTAGTATGCACGCTCCTTCCGCCAGGCAGTGGCCAAGTCCTATGTGTTTTCTGTCAGGTTGGCCTCGACCAACAGACTGTCAAGCTGGTGTGCACCAACCGCAGGAAGCAGTTTCTGCTGGACACAGCTGACATGGCCCTGGCTGAGTGAGTGTCAGCCCCCACCCCTCAACAGGACAGGAGAATCAGCATCTGCCGTGGGCATGGCCCTGGCTGGGGGTAGAAGGAGGCACCAATCTGTTCCCCCAAGAGCCTTCGGTCTGCTCAGAGAGGCAGAGAAGTGAACAGTCACTGACCGACTGACTCACGTCAGCTCAGGTGACCTCAGCCTCTCAGGACCCACGGAGCGGAAGGGGTCTGGTATGAGGTCCGATGGGAGGGGAGGCGCAAGAGCTGGGCTGCTGCTGTCCCAGGTGTGGCCTGAACTACCGACACGGGAGTTCCGTGTGCTGAGGTCATGTCTGTCCTGATTGGAGTGGTCATACCCTACTGCCCAGCGGTCTGGGGGTAGCCCACTGTCAGAACCCAAGGCCACTTGGGCATCATCAAGTGATGCAGGGCTCCGACCGCGTCATTGCCTGCTGCTGCCCAGCACCCTCAGCCCCTACTTTCTGTGAGCTCTCCGGGCCAGGCATTCTCAGGACAAAGCCCACCAAGGACCTGTCCCCAGGTCTCTGACAGCAAACTGCACTCTCTGAACAGGCTCTTCTTGGCGTCTCTGAAGTCAGCCATGATCAAAGGTTGCCGGGAACCACCCTACCCCAGCATCTTGACTGATGCCACCATGGAGAAGCTGGCACTGGCTAAATTTGTTGCCCAGGAATCCAAATGTGAGGTGAGTAGCTGGGGCCAGTGGCACACCATTGGCCTGCCTTGGTTCAAGGCTAACTTAATACACATGGTGCCTTAGGCATTTCTCCATCACCTCCTGGCAAGTACGTTTTTCATCTAGGCCCTGTCCTCTTGTCCCCTTGGCTATGTCCTGAGGTCACCTTGTTCTCCTGGGGCCATTCCTGGTTCCTTGGCCTCAGCTCTGCAAACGTCTCACCTGCTTTGTTGCCTGCACCCCGCAGGCATCCACTGTGACGGTGCACTTCTATGGGCTTGTGCACTGGGAGGACCCCATGGAAGAGGCCCTGGGCGCCGTTCCTTGCCAATGCTCACCTGCTGAGGGCACCATCACCAAAGAAGGCATGCTCCACTACAAGGCCAGCACCTCCTACCTGGGCAAAGAACACTGGAAGGCCTGCTTCGTGGTGCTCAGGTGGGAACCCCAGGAGCTGTGGGCCCAGGCCTGTGTCAAGTCCCTGGCAGGAAAGCCTGAGGGCGGGTGCCTCCTGTTCCCCCGTGCTGTGGGGTCACCCAGGGGCATAGAGCTTCTCTATATAGCTGGTTTTCTGGGCCCAGGATTTCTAGGGGCAATGTTCTCCACTGCCACGCTCAGATTCCTTCCTTACCCCTCCGTCGAAGGCAGATCCCTGGTTCCCAGTCAGTATATGGGGAGTTCCTGGGATCTTCTTAGCCAGGCCTCACCTCGCTGTAACTGACCCTGTAGCAATGGGATCCTCTACCAGTATCCGGATCGCACTGACGTCATCCCCCTGCTCTCGGTGAACATGGGGTAAGTGTCCCAGGGAAAGGGAACTGTTCTGGTGTCATGGTTAGGTGTCTTGCCTGGAGGTCAGCTATGGCTGAGTCTGAAGCCTGACCTTCTGTCTTCCTCCTCTCGCCTTATCCCGTAACCCTGACTGGTGCCTTGTGCTTTGCAAGCTGTGAGGAGCTGTGGAGGCCAGAGGAATGAGGAGGTGCCCTTTTGCTGAAAAAAGGGAACCCTGTTCCAAAAATTCCAGCCAATGAGAGGCGAGCTGTAGAGGTAGTGGGTGGGCAGTCCCTAGTTCTGAGCAGGTGCATTGAGTGGCTTTGTTTTGGGGAACCCCAAGTGTGCTTGATAATTCTAGAGATATGGGTTGTCAGAGTGGCTCACTTCCAGTGTGGGAGACAGAAGCAGGAGATCAGAAGTTCCAGGTCATCCTGTGCTATATAACAAGTTCTGGGCCAGCCTGGGCTACATCAGACCCTGTCTTAAAGGAAAAAGGAGAAAAAAGGCTGTTTTACATACACAGACATACACACACACACACACACACACACACACACACACACTCACACACTCACACATACACACACACAACCAGAGGGCTAGCCAAGCATATGCAAACATCCCTAGAACCTGAGGCCCAGTGCCTGCACACTTCAGCCCACCCCAGGGTCCCCCACCCCTGCCTCTGCCCTCCCATTTCACCCTCTTCCTCTGGCCCAGCGGGGAGCAGTGCGGTGGCTGCCGGAGATCCAACACCACGGATCGGCCCCACGCCTTCCAGGTCATTCTGGCTGACCGGCCCTGCCTGGAGCTAAGCGCCGACAGTGAAGCCGAGATGGCCGACTGGATGCAACATCTTTGCCAGGCTGTGTCCAAAGGAGTAAGTCTGCTCATGTCCACCACCCCCACCCCAACAGGGGGATTCCTGGCGCAGGTCACCCTGGAGAAACAACCCACCTCTCCCACCTTCTGCTTATGACCAGGTCATACCCCAGGGCATAGCTCCCAGCCCCTGTATCCCTTGCTGCCTGGTGATCACGGCGGACCGCCTCTTCACATGCCACGAGGATTGCCAGACCAGCTTCTTTCGCTCCCTGGGCACAGCCAGGCTCGCAGACATCACTGCTATCTCCACAGAGCTGGGCAAGGAGTACTGTATTCTGGTGAGCGGGCAGGGTTAGGGTTAGGTAGGGGTGGGCGGGACTCAGGCTTCGCCCAAGGAAATCCATGCTCACGTGGAATCCGCTGCCCCTAGGAGTTCTCCCAGGATAGCCCACAGCTGCTCCAACCCTGGGTCATCTACCTGAGCTGCACTTCCGAGTTGGACCGGTTCCTGACTGCCCTGAGCTCTGGGTGGAAAGCCATCTACCAGGTACCTAACCATTCTTGGGGCGAGGCCTGGCCTAGCCTGAAGGGTTCTGGGGACAACAGTTTGCCAACAACTCTAGACAGACAGAAACTTTGAGCCAAAGAAGCAAGCACCACTGTCAGCATGTCTGTCAGAACTAAAAATACCACCAGGAGCTGCCCATTCCTGACCTGAGTTCCAGTCACTGTGAGACTCTGGTGGGCCTGGTGAGATGCCGGACAGGCCCTCCCCCACCCCAGCCCTGGAGAAGCAGTGACTTGGTGTGGTTTGGTTTTGAGACGAGGCCTTACTATGCAGTTCTGCCCAGCCTAGAACTCACAGGGAAAAATCTGTCTCTGGCTTCTGGGATTAAAGGCTGTGTCCAAAGGTGCCACCACACCCAGGGAGAGGTACTGTTGTGTGTGCGGTGCCCCCTGCACCCTGTCGTTCCAGGGCAGCTCTAAACTGTGCCAGAAACAGAAAACAGTCAAGAACAGATCCCCTCCCCCAGTGAATTCCAGGGAGAACGGAGAGCTGGGCCTTGGGGTCTGTATGCCAAGCAGAAGAGAAACTCACAACATGGAAGGTGTTCCAAAAGGCTACGCAGGGCCCTGGAGGTCTTCCATGGCTCTTGGGAGAGCAACCTGGAGTCCTTATGTTTTCTGCGTATCCCAACACAGGTAGACCTCCCTCACAAGCCAATCCATGAAGCTTCCGTCAAGCAGAAGTTTGAAGACGCCCTGAGCCTCATCCACAGTGCCTGGCAGCGGAGCGACAGCCTCTGCCGCGGCAGGGCCTCCCGGGACCCCTGGTGCTGAGGCGTGGCTGGGTGACATTGAGCAGGCGGGAAGGAGGCAGGCCGACCAGCTTCTGCACTGTGGTATGCCACCACGGTGTTTCAGAGCCAGGTGTCGACAGCCCACTCCTACCTTGGGGTGGCAGAACCAGTCTGTGTGGCCTGAGATAGGGATTCAGAGTCAGTGCCTGGCACTGTAGGCATCCTGCCCAGCGGTAGTGACTAGAAGTCACTGGGGCAGAAGGTCTGAGCCCTGTGGGCTCCGTAGGCACTTGGTGTCCCCTGGCCACCACTTTAGTCCTCACCATCTGCTCAGGGTGACAGAGAGAATGATAGCATCTATTGAAGTGGAAGCAGAGACAGGAGGGTGGGTGTGCCATCTTCCTCTCCTGGGTCAGGGGCCTGGGCGGATGGTCAGGGCCCCCTGGGGGTCCTGAGTGCCCAGCCACCCTTGTTCATTTTTGAACACTGTCCCCACTGCACAGGGAAAGGCAAACACTAGGTATCTGTGCATGCCCCCTCTCACAAATCAACCCCACGCACAGCGGCCTGCCTTGCACAGCCTGGGCCCAGCAGCTCTCCACGGCTGCCAGAAGGCCCTGCATGTCCTCTCCTTTTCCTCAAATACAGCAGAGCTCGTAGGACCACGGATCAGTTGGCTCCTCTTGCTGGGAGCAAAGGAGAGGGGCCGAGAGAGGAGCAGAGCCCATGAGCCTGGTGGCTTCTTTGACAACCGACCCTTGCTTGGCTGGAGCTAGCCCTTCCTGAGGTCTTTATTAGGTCCCTTGAGGGACAGGTCAGGTGGATTGGGTATTTGTTTTTTAAAATAAAACTGATGTTATATTGCTGAGACTTGTCACTGACCCTCTTTCAGTGGGAGGTGGGTAGAAGAGAGTCCCCCCCCCCCCGTCTCCATTGTCACACACACACACACACACACACACACACACACACACACACACAGGTTGGTCTTGGCTGCCTGGAGGAGGAAGGCCCTGGAAGGCTGTTTCCTACATGGCCACCACAAGAGGGAGCCTGGTGGTTTGGCTGTTAAGGGAAATGGATAGAGCCAGCAGGGTCACTCTTCATGGGACCCTGAACACGCCGTTCCATCGCACACGGGCTCTGCAGTGTCTGGTGAGGGTGAGCATGGCTGAGGCACTAGAAGTTGGGGACGCAGGAGGGGCATGGGCCACCTTTTACTGGGTGAAGCGGGTTTTTCACCCGTCGGTCTCCCAGAGGCCTCTCTGGAGGCACCTGCACCAGGCAGCAAGCACTGAAACTAGGAAATGGAAAATTCTAGAAATAAGCACTGACGCAGGTTTTAAATATGCGCACTGGTTTGCATACTGTGTGCCACCTGCACAGGTGTGGCTCATCCAGTTGTCCAGCGTGTCCGTGCTGGGTCCGCCGTCAGGCACCTGGTTTTCACATCGACTGGGGGTGGAGCAGGATTTGTATTCAAGTAACCCTTTTTTTAATTTAATAACAGCCCTCAAAGTCACCCTCTGTGTCATGTGTGTGTGTATATATGCCCTCACACACATGCACACATACAGGATAACCTAAGCTATATACTGAGACCCTGTCTTTTTTATAAAGGCATTGACATCAGTGGTGTTTTCTGGGTGTGCTGTTGTATGCCTTGAAATCCAGCACTCGAGGGGTGGAGGCAGGTGGATCTCTGTGAGTTCCAGGCCAGTCTGGTCTCCATAGTTCCAGCACAACCAAAGCTACACGGAGAAACCCTGTCTTTAAAAAAATAATAATAATAGTGGGCTGGGAGAGATGGCTCGGTGGTTGGAGCACTGAATTAGCTGCTCTTCCAGAGGGCCTGGGTTCAATTCCTAGCACCTGCCCACATGGTGGCTTGCACTCACGTGTAACTCCAATTCCAGAGTATGTTTATGTAGTACCCTTTCTGGTCTCCATGTGCACCAGGCACACACACACACATGTAGGCAAAATGCCCATATACATTAAAAAGTACAAGACAAAGTCATGGCAGATCTGTAAGTTTGTGCTGTCAGTACTGGGGGACAGAGGCACACGGAGCTTGCCATGAGTCTGGAGGTGGCCTGGTCAGCACAGTGAGCCCTTGAGAAAGAGACACCGTCACACCTGAGACTGAACAAATCTCACCAGTGGTTCTGCAGGCTCTGGGGTCCTCCCTTGCATTCACTCTCGTTGAAATGGGACGATAAGGCTGGGCGTGGTGGCCTGCCCCTTTACTCCCAGCACTTGGGAGGCAGAGCAGGTGGATCTCTGGGAGTTTGTGGCCACCTGGTCTACAGAGCTCAAGTCAGGCCAGCCAGGGTTATATCAAATGACCTTGTTTCAAAAACCAAACAAGATAATTGAGTGAATAAATCTGAAAGAAAAGAAGGAAGAAAGAAGGAAAGAAAGAAAGGAAAGGAAAGTTGAGCTATAATATGGCGGATGCACAAATGGGACAGTTAGTTGCTGGTAGGCCATTGGTAGGGACAAGTCACCACAACCCCCAAGCTCTAGCTGTAGCCGAACAGGGACCAGAGATGGGACAGGAAGTCTAGAGGACAAGGAGGAGTGCCCTCCCTTACTCTTTCTTCCTGCCCACTGTCCTTGCAGTCACAAGTGACCTTTCCTCCAGATCCCAGGGCCTAGGCCCGCCCTGGCCAGCAGCAACTGGGATTGGTCCGAGCCAGAGGAGGTGTGTCTAGATTCCCATAGCCCTGCAGATGAACAGCAGGTGGAGTTCCAAGACAACCAGGGGCCTCCAGCCAGTGGCAGACTCTCTGTCCTCTAGACATGGAGCTGACCCCCCTTGGTCCCCAGCCCTGTGGCTACACAAGGGTGTGGACCGCCTAGACACTACCACCTCCAGACTATGCCATGGCGCTGACCCAGGCACAGACAACTCCTGCCATGGATCAGAGGGAGATGGTGTCACCAGCTGTGGACCTGGTGCTGGGTGCCTCAGCCTGCTGCCTGGCCTGTGTATTCACCAATCCCTTGGAAGTGGTAAAGACTCGTCTGCAACTACAGGGGGAACTGCAGGCCCCAGGCACCTACCCACGGCCCTACCGGGGCTTTGTGTCCTCGGTTGCAGCTGTTGCCCGGGCAGATGGGCTGTGGGGCCTGCAGAAGGGGCTGGCCGCTGGCCTTCTCTACCAGGGCCTCATGAATGGTGTCCGTTTCTACTGCTATAGCCTGGCATGCCAGGCCGGCCTCACCCAGCAAGCAGGTGGCACTCTGGTTGCAGGTGCTGTGGCTGGGGCATTGGGAGCCTTTGTGGGGAGTCCTGCTTACCTGGTAAGTGTCTTCTCCTTCCTTTACAGCTCTGTGACCAATGTGACCAGTGGACTTTGTGGCACTGGGTTGGGCAGGGCAGTCTGGGAGGGGACTGTCTGCTGGGAATATCTGGCTCAGACCTGGAACCTGCCCTCGCTCTGACCCTTGCTTCTTTGGGAGCCATGTCCACTGAGCTTAGCTGGGAGAAGGAGCAGGTTGGAAAGTAGGTAGATTGTAGCCCTCGCTTGCCTGTGGTTGCACGCAGAGAGCCTAGCGTACAGTAAGAATAAAAGCTACTACAGAGTGTAAGTCTGTTGTGTCCTGGTCTAGGCACTGAACAAATACTTTATACTCTGTCCTTGAAAGTAGCAGCACAGAGTCCCAAAGATCTCCTGAAGAAACCTGAGCCACCGAGATGCACGCCCAGGCTTCGGGATGTGGCTCGGTTGGTACTGTGCTTTCTTAGCACGTACTAAGCCCTGGGTTTGTTCCCAAGCACAACACAAGCCAGGCATGGCACTGCCTGCCTACCCATAATCCCAGCATTTGAGAGGTGGAGGCAGGAAAAGCAGACTTAAGGCCATAGTGACAAGACGAATTTGGGGCCAGCCCTTGGGTACACGAGGCACTGTCTCAAATTTTAAAATAACAAAAGTGAACTCTGGCCAACCAAGATTGTCTCAGAGCCTCAGATGTGGGGTCAGGGATACCAGGCAGGCGCGGGGCTCCAACATGCTCAGCTCGGTTCCCAGAGTCTATCCTAAGCTCTCATCTGCACTGTATTCCCAGGTCAAGACACAGCTGCAGGCCCAGACCTTGGCCACTGTAGCCGTGGGCCATCAGCACCAGCATCAGGTGACACACCTTCCCCAGAACCTGGGGCTCCAGGCTGTACAGGCGCCATGGCTGTCTAGTGACCCACACCATCTCCTCTCCGCAGGGTATCCTGAGTGCCCTGGAGACCATCTGGCGCCAACAGGGCATGCTGGGGCTGTGGCGGGGTGTGAGTGGGGCTGTGCCTCGAGTCACAGTGGGTTCAGCTGCCCAGCTGGCCACCTTTACTTCTGCCAAGACATGGGTACAAGATCGGCAGGTAAGGGGCTGGGAACACTGAAATACAGGGCAGTGGGAAGTTTCCTGCCTCTTCCACACAGGGTTGGTGACAGCTGGGGCCCAAAACAAAACCTGGTCTTGCTGAACACGGTGAGATGCACTTAGGTTTCTAACACTTAGGATGTTGAGGTGGTGGTGGGAGGGGAGGGGTCAAGAAGCTTAGGTGGTCCTCGGCTACACAGAGTTCAAAGTAGGCCCGGGCTACCTAGATGAGAAAGAGAAGAAGAAGGAAAGATAAGGGAAACGGGAAAGGATGATGGAGGGAGGGAGAAGAGAAGGAAGATGACATGGAAGGAAGAAGGGGAGAAAGGGAAGAGAGGGCTGGAGCTAGGAATAGCGATCCTCACCTGTGATCTCAGAACTTAGAAGGTGGAGGCAGAAGGATGGCAAGTTGGAGAACAGCCTGCTGCCTAGCAAGACCGGTCTCAACAAAGAGAGAATGCGCATGCACGCTTGAGGAAGGATGGAGTGAAGGGAGGGAGAAAATAAAATTGTTGGCTCTTCCATTATAGTTGCCACTAGCCTTTGTGTCTGACAGGAGTTTGGGGGCGGCCATCAGTGAACCCTAAAACCATGGAGGATTGCAGGGTTGGCATTGGGAATTGGAAATGGCTGGAGAGATCTGATTGGCTCACCCACCCCAGCCCTTCCAGCCCTTGGGGCGGGGGGGGGGGAGGGTGGGGGTGGGAGAGCACAGTAGGGGTGAATAATGAGAGCAGGGTCAGCAGCCTGTGCCATCCCCACAGTGGTTTTTGGAGGACAGCTGGCTGGTGACCCTGGCTGGAGGCATGATTAGCAGTATGGCTGTGGTGGCAGTCATGACCCCCTTCGATGTCATCAGTACTCGCCTATACAATCAGCCAGTGGACGGAGCCGGCAGGGTGAGCAGGGGACAGGAGGAACAGAAGATGTGGGGACACGGGACACACACACACACACACACACACACACACACACACACGCAGAGCCACCAGGGGACGCACACAATATTGGAAACATTTTAACGGGCAAGTCCCAAGCCCTTTGACTTTTTCCTGATGAGGAAATGAACTCAGAGACCCGGCTGAGGTCTCCCAGGTGGTCAGTAGAAAAGACAGGGTTGGAATGGCGGCCTTCCTGTCGTAATGCAGACAGGAAGTGTGAGGACAAAGGTGTGTGCCGATATCCAAGTTATACCCCTGCAGGAGGCTCTTTGCCTGTAGACAAAGGCTCCTTTAAAAAAACAGATTTATTATTTATTATATATACACTGTACATATACACTTTATTATATGCACACTGTAGCTGTCTTCAGACACACCAGAAAAGGGCATCAGATCCCATTACAAATGGTTGTGAGCCACCATGTGGTTGCTGGGAATTGAACTCAGGACCTCTGGAAGAGCAGTCAGTGCTCTAACCACTGAGCCATCTCTCCAGCTTTTATATATATCAGTATGTAAATCCTCCCAGACAAAAACAGATGCTACTCCTGACAGCTCAACTCTCCTCCCATGTTTGTCCCCCAGGGCAAGCTGTACAGGGGCCTCGCTGATTGCCTGGTGAAGACCTGTCAGCAGGAGGGACCCCTGGCACTCTACAAGGGCCTAGGACCTGCCTATCTGCGCTTGGGTCCCCACACCGTCCTTAGCATGTTCTTCTGGGATGAGCTGCGGAAACTGGCTGTGAGAGCCCAGCACCGGGGCACCTAGACTGGTCCCTCACCCCGCCACCAAGCCTGGCATCTGGTGGAAGTGGCTTCAGTAGGACCGGCTGCCCAGAGCCAGCTTGAGTCAGACCCTGCCACAGGTCGGGGGGAGGGGGTGGGGAACAGTGGACAACTGGGCTCCATGGTGCCTCAGGACCAGTGCGCCCCAAGTCACCACTCCTTGCTCCCCTTCTCTCCCCTGGGTTCCCGTGCCTTGGCTCACTGCCACAGTAATGCCTGCAGGTAAAGACCTCCCACTCACGGAGCCACTCAGCCATACTGGCTCCTCTGTCCCCTACCCACTGTGTGACCCCACAAGCCTCTCTCAGCTTAAGGAAATTGAGACTGAGGGAAGCCATGTCTCCAGCTGGAGCCACATACCTTTGCCGTGACATAGCCAAGCCTCTGCCTAGCCCCACACAGTGCTCTCAGTGAGGACACTGCTACATCAGGACTACTGGGCTTCCTGTCTCTCAGAGTGTGAGCAGTCCTTGGTGTCCCCAGAGTCTAGCTGGCCAAGGCCAGTTGTCAAACCAAGTTCTGAAGCCTTGATAGTTTAACAACAAAAACCCTGGCTTCCTACCTTCTGAAACCTGCAGTGTTTGGAAGCTCACCAGTGTTAGCTTCTCTCTTTTCTTTTTTTAAAAAGATTTATTATATATACTGCATAATATACACTGTAGCTGTCTTTAGACACACCAGAAGAGGGCATCAGATTTTATTACAGATGGTTGTGAGCCACCATGTGGTTGCTGGGATTTGAACTCAGGCCCTCTGGAAGAGCATTCAATGCTCTTAAAACCACTGAGCCATCTCTCCAGCCCCTCTCTTTGCTTTTATTTCAGTTCCTTGCGTTTTGGTGGAGCCAGGGCCCAGGCATGTCAGTCACATGATCTGCCAGTGGTCTACACCCCCAGCCCAAGACTGACTTCTCCTGAGGCCTCTTTCCTTGACTTTAAAATGAGCAGCTTCCTCTAGTCTTCTCTGGAGTCAAACCAGCTTTCCTCAGGCTGTGAACACAGATCAGTCGGCAGACTGCTCACCGGCTTCTCTTGAGGCTCTCGGTTCCATCCCCAGCACGGGGAATCTCAGCCCTGGGGAGGTAGAGGCAGGAGGATCTGGAGTTCAACGTCATCCTCAGCTCCATAGTAAGTTTGAGGTCGGTCAGCCTGGATTCCGGCTTCCTGTTGGTGTACATTCAGAGGAGCTCGGACTAGGGAAGAGGGTGCCTGTCCGCATGGGTCACAGGGCAGAGCCACTTCAGGGCCAACGACACACTGGGCTTTCTCTCCAGACCGCAGCCACACTCCACCACAGGGACAGGTGTGTAAGGCACCCAGTAGCCTTTCTACTCTGAAAACAGACACGCCCATTCTTGGCCAGGCAGCTTCAACCACCTTCCCCAACCACATCCCAAGTGGGAAAAAATACTCCAGATGAACACTCCAATAAAGTTTTGTACTTTCGAGACTCCCCTCTGCTTCCCTGTTCCTGTCCCACCCCGCCCCGCCCCAACCCCAACCCTGAGCTCTCAAACCCTTTCTAGGAAGGACCCAGAAAGCAGCACCCACCTACCCAGGCGAGGCCTGCCACCTAGTGGACCCAAGGGGAACAGTGTGACCCCGAGAGAGAACGCACGCAACCCGAGCCTTGGGGGGGGGGGAGATTTCAAACCCTTCTTTTCCTGTGTGGCCTGTAGAAGCCGAATTGCTAATTTTCAGAAGCCCGAAGAGACAGAACCCGAAAAGACCTAGCGCTGTCGGGGAGAACCCCTGCTTTGGGAACTTGAGAGCGCGCCAGCTCACACTTCAGGTTGAGTGCAAGCCACACCTGAGGGGGGGGCAGATCAGGAGCTGGCAGAGGAGGGACTTCCGGAAGGCATGGTGGCCTTGAAGTCTAGCGGGGACAGACCAGAATCAGTTCAATGCTTTGCCCTTGAGTCCTAAATGGGAAGACTCCAGCAGCTGCGGGCTGACAGTCGCTGAGTCCCGCAACCTGGAAGATCTAAGGCACCTGGCTCTCCTGCCCCGCCCCCAGGCCTTTGACCCTTTCCTAGTCCCTCCCCTGTCCTCTAGAGACACCTTTGACCGGTGATATCATTGGGTCTGTCCCAGCGCAGACCCGGCCCGAGGCTGCCATGTTCTCCTTGCCTTCCCTCTCCTCCTGGCTCCCCAACTTCCCTTCCTTTGAGTGGGGCTCCAGTCTCTTCGACAGCTTCCTGCAAGGTGAGCGCCTCCGGGATGCACACCTGCCCCCCCCCGTGCCTCCCTCTGGTGGGCGGGGTGCAAGGTGGGCCCCACCATCCACGTGAGGGCCTCGCTCCAGGCTGCCCCCTGCGCTCACCGTCCCTCCCCCCCCCCCCGGCCATCCTAACGCCCCCTCTCACCCCTCTCCTTTGTGTGGTTCAGGCCTGATCGGGGCCCTTGGAGTCTCGGTTCTCAACAGTCTCCTGAAAGTTTACTTCTTCGTGGCCTGTGTCAAGTGAGTGCCCACGTCGGTCCCACCCAGCCCCGCCCAGGCAGTTGGTCCCTGAGTCTGGTCTCTCCTGGAGAGGGCTGAGAGTGAAGCTGGAGCCCTGGCCACCCTCCCAGGACAGGACCCCCGTGATCGTGCCTCTCAGCCCGCACCCATTCTGCCCCCACAGTGACCCCCAGCGGCAGCCCCAAAAGCAGCGGCTTCGAGCGCAATGGGCCTCGCTTGAGATGGTGCATCTGGCTGGTCTGGCCCTGTTCCTGACCGTGATAGGGGCCAGAGTGGCCGCCCTCGTGGTCTTGGAGTTCTCCCTCCGGGCTGTGTCCACACTGCTGTCCCTGGGCAAGGTGAGAGTACAGAAGCCTGGGGCCACTCTGACCACTGCCATCCCCAGGATTGGGAAGTAGGTCCTAGTAAGCTGTCCCCCACCCTTTTCCTTCAGATGGAAACCAGAGATTGCAATTTCTTACCTAGCAGCAGGAGACTAACCCAACACCACCCCCACCCCCACTCCCCAATGTAGGTTCTGTGAGCTGGGACTGTGGGCAGTAGGTAGAGTGCTTGCCTAGCATGCACAAAGCCCTGGATTTGATCCCCCTGTACGGTGGAAACCCAAGCATAGCGAATATTCTTGCCTGAAGGAAGAGAAGTTCAGGGTCATCCTTGACTACTGGGTTTGAGGCCAGCCTGAAACACACTGGAACACATAAGATTTAAAAAAAAAAAAAAAAAAAAAAAACTTGCATTGCTGAGCCCTGCCAGCCCACTTCGTTCTGACAGCGGTAATGGTTAAGGGTCCTCTTGGATCTCCACAAATGGGACAACCGAGGCTCAAAGGAGCACTTGGTTTGTCTGTGAAGTCAGAACCATCACCCTCCAGCCAACCGGATAAGCAAGAGAAACCACCCTTTCAGACGCCAGCCTCAGGCAATGCAGTCTACCCTGGGCTCCTTTCCCCTGCAGGGCTCCGGGGACAAGGAGCGACTCCAGCTCTTCCTGGTGTGTCAGTTCTCCCTGGGCTGTGGACTAAGCTGTGGCCTCAGTTTCCTACAGGAAGGCGCCCCACACCGCTCCCTAAACCTACTGCTGAGCCTGGGGCTGGCCGCGCTCCTCGGCCTGGGTGCCCGGCGCCTAAACCACCACATCTGCAGCCTCTATGAGCTGCACAGTAGCCAACGCTACTGTGGGGTCTGCTTGGGCCTGCTGGCCAGCCAGCACAGCCTGCCCAGGTTCCTGGGCCGCACTCTGACAGTGGCTTTTGCTGTGAGCGATCTGGCAGCTGTGGCCCTCATCAACAAGGACTTCCTGAACACGTCAGAGGCCGTGCGATTCTGGACTCCGCTCACCATCTGCTACACGCTGTTGGTCATCTACATGCAGGGTGAGAGCCCCAGGGCTGGGCTCCCTTCCCTTGGCCACACTCCCCTTGTCATCCCAACCACCCAGTCCAGGGACAGGTCTTAATACTCTACTTCGGGGGTACTGTGGGCTTCTCAGAGGATATATATATGATATATATATATATATATAGTCATCATATAGGAGCCCTAAAGATCTGGTGCATGGGTTGGTCTTAAGGACTAGGTGAGGTGAAAGGGATTGTGGGCCAAAGCACAGAGTGAAGGTGTGGCCATTTACAACCACCGAGTGGGTTTCAGGGTTGTTCCCCCAAGGACCATAGGGATTAGTGTCCAAGCTGGCCAAGTTCAGAAAGGCCTGTCCCAGATCCCTGGCCAACCAGGCTGAGCAGGGAAGAGTGGTCCAAGCAATAGGAATAGCAAGTGTGAAGACCCCGAGGTGGGAACAAGCTTAGCCAGGCTCCGCGTACGAAATGAGGAGCCAGGACAGCTGTCATTCTGCGTAAGGGGAAGGTGGTTTGGATGAGGATGGGGGGATGGGACCAAGTCAAGTCTGACCGTGCAAGACCAGGCTTCCATTAGAATTCTCTAAAAGCCATAGGAAGTCCTGGGAGCATTCTAGGCAGAGGGATGACGTCATCTTATTGATGTCATTTAGGTGTTTAGGTCTCTTCAGATGGTCAGTGGAGCTTGGTCAGGAATGAAACTTAGGAGCCCTGTTGAGTGAGCTTTGGCAAGAGGGGAAGGTGACTGGGACCAGGGTGGGACGAGAGAGAGAGAGAGAGAGAGAGAGATGGCACATGCTGGACAGAAATGCACTGGGCTGTGGATGACTTAGACCAACAGGCAGCCAGGGGGAGATCCTTAGATTCCGGCCGTCGACGGGCAGGGCTCTGTCCTCAACCAGGGCAAGAAGTCTGTAGGTGCCCAGAGAAGAAAGCAGGGATGCAGGAAGGCAGTCAGGGAAGATGATAAAATCCCTGGGAAGAGCAGCTGAGAATTGGGACAGGCTGGCCCCGGCTGACCCTCAGAAGGTGCCGGCGGCCAAGGTAGTGACTGCTGTATCCTACAGAGGAGCAGCGGCAACATCGCTTCAGCCTACAGGGCCAGGTCCAGACGGTCCTGGTGCGCATGGGTGGTCTCTTCATTCTGCTGATGACTGTGGGCCGCTGGCTGGACCTCCTGGGTATCTTTGTCTCCCTTTTGGGTGAGCTGTGGTGCTTAGCCGGTATTCGCGCCTTAATTGACCTCTGCCAGATACAGGTAGGTACCTTTATGGACCCCCAGCTCTCCACCCTGTTCCCAAGGTTCCCTGCACCCCCAGGAGCCTGATTTTGACAAGATTCGGGAGGGCGGGGTGCCAGCCGTCAACCCGGAGGTCCCAGAGGGTAGGAAGGTTCTGATGATAATGGATCTGAGACTAACTGAGGGATGTGTCCCTTCTGATCCCCAACCCAGGGTTTTCCACCCCAGAGGCCTACAGTAACAGCAGCAGTAACAGCAGGAGAAGAATGAGGACGGACAGGTCCATGAGAGCCCCAGCCTTCCACGTGCGCCCCAGCCTTCCACGTGCGCCCCAGCCAGAAGAGCGGTCCCCTCCTGACTCGCCCTGTGGAGGATGTGAAGTTCAGTTTCAGGCCTGGACAGGCTAACCAGCAAGGTCTTGACCACAAAATGTGGCCTGAAGACTGAGCGGCAGAACTGGTCCCCACCTAGACTTTTGGGCAGGCCATGGGGGACTCTGGAGAAAAGTGATGTCCAGGGCTGGGGACCTAGAGAGGCAGGGATAGAGGCCTCTGAGTGAATCTCTCTCTCGAAGATGGGCAGCTTCATCGGAGCCACTTTTCCTGGCCAGGCAAGAGGAAGGACAATTGTGACCTCAGAATGACCCTGCCCTCTAGCCACCCCTCTCCGACCTTGCTTTCTCCGAAGACAATAAAATGTGACTTTTCTCAACCGGCGTTGAAGATCACAATGGCACAGGAAGGGAAAGAGGCTTCCTGAAGTGTGCAGCTTTCTTTGACAGAGTTCTAGGATATGAGCCTCAAACCTGGCCCTGCCCTGAGTTGGCCGATTCGGTCCACTAGGGCTGTGGGAGCAGAGACCTCAAACAGGGTGTTCAAAAGCCCTGTGAGTACTTACTGTGGAAGACCACACCAAACCCACAGTCAGTAGATCATCTTTATTTAGGGTGACTGAAGGCTTATAACATTTTGGGGCAAGGACATCCAGGATAGGCAGAGGTCATTGGCTGGGGGCTTAGGGTACCTAGAGTGCCTCATTTAGCACGGAGAAGCACTTCAGGAATCTCCAGCCTGAGATTCCTGGTAGACTTTGACCTTAATTAGCAGTTTTTCCTCATCCTTTATCAGGAAGCTCACAACTGTGTGTAGGAGGTTCTACAAGACACGTTCTTGTAGAGGGTACTTGTGTTCATGTTCAGAGTTACAGAGAATTAAAAATTTAAAAAGAAGTAGAGGCGGCTTATTAAGAAAAGAGAAACCCAGGGCTGGGAGAGATGGCTCAGCGGTTAAGAGCAGTGACTGCTTTTCCAGAAGTCCTGAGTTCAGTTCCCAGCAAGCACATGGTGGCTCACAACCATCTGTAATGGGATCTGATGCCCTCTTCTGGGGTGTGTGCAGACAGCTACAGTGTACTTATATACAATTAAATAAATTGATCTTTTTAGATAGAAAGGAAGGAAGGAGGAATTCATAGTTCATAACCAGCACACACTTTTAGTCCCAGCACTCGGGAGGCAGAGGCAGGTGGATCTCTGTGAGTCTGCTCTACAGAGTTAGTTCCAGGACAGACAGGGCCACACAGCGGGACCTTGTCTCAAACAAACAAACCAAACAGAAAAGGCGTAAACATTCTGCAGATGACAGTGGGCTGGTGATCTGGGGAAGGCATAGGCTCAAAAGCTCTCGGGTTAGCCGGGCCTGGTGGCACACACCCACACCTTTAATCCCAGCATTAGGTAGGCAGAGACATAGACAGAGTTCAAAGCCAGCCTGGAACTCTATGTAAACCAGGCTGGTCGCATGTGTAAGCCTAAACTGTTAATCCGCTCCACTCTGAGCTCCTGGCAGGCGATCACACTGCTTGCTACCCACCAGAGTTCTCTAGATTCGCTAGTGAAAACACACACACACACACACACACACACACACACACACAAACCTTTATATTTTGATATGCCTTGACTAGTTCAAAGGCTTGGCACTTCCAAACCTCCCTGCGCTGGCACATACACTCCTCTCTTGTATTCCTGAGTTAACCCTTTCTAAATCTATATTATATCTTTGCTGCCCTGTTTCCTTCTGGGCAGCCGTGGGGCTGATTTTCCTCTGCACCTGCATTACTGGAGGATTTCTCTCCCGCAGCTCTTAAATCTGATCTCTCTGTCATGGTGACTCTTTTCCTTCTCTTTTGTGTTTCTTGCCCAGGAATCTCAAAAGTTCCATCTCTCTCACCCTGCCCAGCCATGGGCTGTTAGCTCTTTATTGATTAATCAAAAGCCAATTGGGGACAGGGCCCCTCAGCATCTGGACATAGAGATTCCTGTGTGATTCTGGGAGCAGAATTAAGACACAGCATTAGAACCAATGCTCAACAGCATGGCTCATGAGCATTCCAGATTGCAGTCCCAGCTGCCTTCTCTCGCTGTTGGTTGTGTGTGACCCAGATGGGGAAGGGCTCCTAATCATCTGTGCTGGCAGGCTTCTTGCATAGCTTAAGCTTGCCATTCTAGTCTCTAGCCTGGGGTGTGGTGCAGAGGTGCTATACTGAGGTGGCCAAGGAATGGGACAGAGACTTAGTGCCCACCTGCCACCAAGATGTCCTGCCGCATTCCAGGCTGGAACTCCTCTTGGGTCCCCAGCCCCTGATCCTAACTTATTCAAGGCAATGAGAGTCCTTCTCATTCCAGCCCTGTTCAGGGCCAAGATCAGAGACAGAAAAGGCTGGGTCCCCACTCCATCTACCTTCTGTGTGACTATGGACAAGCTATTACCCCTCTCTCAGCCCAACTAAAGAATTACCAAAAATGTAAAAGCATTACTAGCATTTTAATCCCAACACTCAGGAGGCAGAGGCAAGAAATCTGTGTGAGTTCAAGGCCAGTCTTGTCTACAAAGCAAGTTCCAAGACAGGCAGGGTGACACAGAGAAGCCCTGCCTAGAAATGAATGAATGGATGAATGAATGAATGAATAGAATTACTACCACTAGAAGTGATGGCTCATACTTTTAATCCTAGCACTGGGGAGCAGAAGCAGGCAGATTTCTTGTGAGTTCAAGGCCAGCCATGCCAACATAGCAAATCCCAGGCCAGCCACAGACACACAGTGAGACCCTATAACAAAAAAATTAATTAAAAATTAAACTAATACCATATATTGTGTGCTTACCAAGTATTCGAGTATTGGATACTTATTAATCTATTTTGATCACTCCCTTTTCTGATTCTCTGCTTTGTTTCTGACATGGGGTCTCCCTATGGCTGGTCTAAAACTTATTATGTAGTCCAGGCTGACCTCAAATCCACAGAGATCTGTCTGCCTCTACCCATAGACTAGTGGGATTAAAGGTGCGAGCCACTACATCTGATGTTTTTGAAATGGTCTGGGTATGTAGCCCAGGCTGGCCTTTAACTCATGGCCATGAACTCCTCTTGCCTCAACCTCCCAATAGCTGCAGGTAGGTACCACTATGCCCTGGTCCTGGAGGTTACATTCTATGTTTAAGGACATAAAATTTGAGGTGTGTGTGTGTTTGCATGTTTGTGAGAGAGGAGGAGGGGGAGAGGGAGAGGGAGGAAAGGGGAAGGAGGGAGAGAAGGAGGTGGAGAGGGAGAAGGATTGTCAGAGGCCAGAGAGGAGGTCAGATTCCCTGGAGTGGGAGTTGCAGGCATTTATGAGCTACTTCATATGACTATTGGGAAGCACCCTGCAGACCTCTGCAAGAGCAGCAAGTGCTCTTAACCACTGAGCCATCCTCCCAGCTCAGGCAGGATTTGAAGATAAGCAGCCTGCTCCTCACCCCATTCCACCCGACAGCTCATATTTTGCATGTTCCTTGCTCCCCTTTTCTGTCTGAAGGTTAGGTCTCGGGGACTCACAGAGATGCATAGAAAAGACAGATCCATCCCCCAGGTGGCTCCGGAATGTGCTTCTGACCACCATGTTTCAGGCAGCCAGAGGCTCCCATCAGGTCTATTCTGGGCCCAGCATCGAGCAGTTAAGTTCAGTGGGGATTTTACTAGGGGAGGCCTATAGAACAAAACGCCCTATCCACAAGAGGCCTCCCTGGGGCCATAGAGCTGGTTTGTGTGGAAGTAGCGAGAAGGCGGTGAGGCCTGAAGAAAGCTCTTGAGGACCATAGGCTACCGAGATCCTTCCTCTCTCCAAATACCATTATAGAGCTGAGTGTGAGGAGGCGGTAACTTGGTCAGTAGAGGATTTGCACAAAGCCCTGGGTTCGGTCCCCAGCACCACATAAACAGAGCATGATGGTTTTCACCTGCAATCTCAGTACTTGTGAAATAGAGGCAGAAATATCAGGAGCTCGGGGTTATCCTCTGCTACATCCCAACTTCATGGCCAGCCTGGGCTACATACTCAAGACTCTGTCTCCAACACCAAAACAAAAAGTCCACCATTGCCACCTGAGAACTATTGGCCTCTGGTCCTCTCCTCGCCAACCAGAGCAGGGCTGCAACCAGGACAAGTGGAAGCCGAGGGGACTGGTGTCACTGGGTACAGCAGCAAAAGCCCTGCTCAGTACAACATCTGTGCCCTGCTGTGTGATCTGGCTTCCACCCCTCAACTTGCCCCGTCTGGAGGAAACAACTCATCTGGTGGGCGAAGAGCCAGTATCCGCCAGACCCAGACTGGCTCTGGGTTCCAACAAAACCCACTGTTTGTGCTGGAAGGCATTCGGGTCTGAGTCCACAGCCTGGCTGGGAAAATACTGGCGACATCTGTGAGAGAACCGGACTCAGCTGTCCTTCCCTTTTTATGGGCACAGGGACCATTATCCAAACAAGAATTGGAGTGTGTGGGCTGGCAGAGATTTCTCCTCTTATCAACTTTTTTTTCCTGAAACTTATTTTGTGTCTGGAAAGAGGCTTAAAAACTTGGTCACCCAGCCTTGGGGGTCTAGCACAATGGAACGGTGCTTGCCTCGAATGGAGGAGCTTCCCCCTCCCAAAAAAAGGGGCTGAGGATGGGTCTCAGTTGGTAGACTGTTGGCCTACCACACAGAAGGCCCTGGATTCGATTCTCCACACTGTTTAAACTGGGTGTGGCTTTGCAGACCTGCCATCCCCACATTTGGGAGATGGGGGAGGTTGGATCAGAAGTTCAAGGTTATTGTCTAGGTGTGTAGTGAGTGGAGCAAGTTCAAGCCTAGAATGCGGTACAAGAGACCCTGTCTTTGGAAAGAAGAAGAAGAAGAGGAGGAGGAAGAGGATAAGATGGAGGAGGAAGAGGAAGAAAGGTGGTGAGGTGGCCCATCTGGTAAGGCTGCTTGTCAGCAGGCCTGACGACCTGAGTTCCGTCCCTGAGACACCCGGGAGGAGAGAGCTGATTCCTACACAGTTGCTGGGCCGGACTAGTGCCTATGTGCAACAAGTAAATATAAAGAGAATTGTTTAAAATTTAAAACAGGTGTCCAGTATGGTGTGGAACTTGCCTATAATCCCTGGAGCAGGTGGAGCAGCCACAACAGTGTGTGAGAACCTGACACCCCAGAGAGCAGAAGGTGGCCAATCTTTTTTTTTTTTTTTTTTATCTAGGCTGCTATCAGAACGTGCCACCCACAGTAGGTAACTAGGACAGGTCTTCAGCTGAGGCTCCCTGCTCATGTGATTCTAACTCATGACTAGCTGACGTTAAAACCAACAGGGGAGGGGAGGGAGGCTGAAGGGAGGGCTCAGTGGTTAAGAGCAGAGGTCCTGAGTTCAATTCCCAGCAACCATATTGTGGCTCAAAACCATCTGTAATGGGATCCGATTTCCTCTACTGGTGTGTCTAAGGACAATGATAGTGTGCTCACATACATTAAAGAAAGAAAGAAACCATGGGAGTGTGTGGCTCGGTAGTAGAGCGTGCAGTACCCGGCCCTGGGTCCCAGCTGGAACACCATGACGGTAATAATAAACAAACAGATACATAAAAGAAGTGAAAGACCAGGGTCTTCAGAGTCTGCATGGAGCGGTGGTGTGTGGGGGAATGGGGTTGTACATGTGACTCCTGAGACTGAGACTGTAGAGAGCACCCCTCCCTTCCTCCCTTCCTTCCTTCCTTCCTCCCTTCCTTCCTTCCTCCCTCCCTCCCTCCCTTCCTTCCTTCCTTCCTTTCTTTATTATACATAGTGGCTAGAGAGACAGCCATGGGTGCTAGGAACCGAACTCTTATATTTTTGGTTCTGAGCCTAGCCTTTAATGGCTGAGTCATCTCTCCAGTCCACTTTTCTTTTCTTTTTTCTTTTCTTTTCTTTCTTCTTTCTTCTTCTTTTTTTTGGTTCATTTGTTATTGTTTGTGTGCTGGATAGCTTTATGTCAATTTGACACAGACTGAGGTCATGTGAGAGGAAGAAACCTCAATTAAGAAGATGCCTCTACGCCGGGCAGTGGTGGTCCATGCTTATAATCCCACACTCGGGAAGCAGAGTTAGCTGCATCTCTGAGAGCTGGAATTTACCTGCTCTACAGAGTAAATTCTGGGACAGCTTGGGCTACACAGAGAAACCCTGTCTCAGGGGAAAAGAAGGAAAAAAGAGAGGAGAGAGAGAGAGGGGGGGGTGGAGGGGGGCGAACAAGTCACAAGGAGCAAGCCAGTAAGCAGCATCCCTCCATGGCCTCTGCATCAGCTCCTGCCTCCAGGTTCCTGTTCTGTTTGAGTTCCTGCCCAGGCTTCCTTTAGTGATGGACTATAATGTGGAAGTGTGAGCCAAATAAACCCTTTTCTCCCCAGCTTGCTTTTATTATTATTTATTTATTTATTTCATGTATGAGTACACTGTCTCACCGTCTTCAGACACACCAGAAGAGGATGCCAAATCCCATTACAGATGGTTGTGAGCCACCATGTGGTTGCTGGGAATTGACCTCTGAAAGAGCAGTCAATGCTCTTAACCACTGAGTCATCTCTCCAGCCCCCCTAGCTTGCTTTTGGTCATAGTGGTTCATCACAGCAACAGCAACTGTCTCTGACAAGACAGTTTTGTTTGTTTGTTTGTGTTCTTTTGGTTTTGTTTGTTTATTGAGATATGGTGTCTCAGAGTAGCTACTGTTTGTCCTGAAACTTACTCTGTAGACCAGGCTGGCCTTGAACTCAAGAATTAGCCTGCCTCTGTCTCACATGTCCTGTGATGAAAGGTGTGAGTCACGACTCCTGGTCCCTCCTGGGAACGCCATGTTGCCTCTCTGGGTTTGTGCATCTGTAGCCAGTGGATTAGTGTAGAGTACCTGTAAGGAGTCAGCCTCTGCTGGGGCTGGAGGGAGGCTGTGATATACTCACCGCTTTCACTTCCGGGAGGTCATTCTCCTTAGAGAGGAACAAGACAGGGTGGTATCAAGTGACAATGAGTGTGGCTGAGGGAAGGTGAGCTGGTTTAGACAATAGAGCTTGGTGGGTGGGTGCTTAAGGGCCTGGGAAGGTGTATCTGTCAGCTGCTGCTGTGTAACAGATTCCCCCAAAAGGAAACGTAGTTTCTTAAGACAGTTGACATTTGTCAGTTTATGCCCTCTATGAGTCAGACATTCCCTGCAGCTCAGCCACATTCTCTAGCTCGGAGCCTGTGGTCAAGAGGTCAGCTGCAACTCAGACTTCCTGAATCTGAGATCAGGCTACATGGACTTCATTACAGCTCAGTAGCTTCTTTCCTTCAGAGTCGGGGAAGGAGAGGGAAGGAGAAAGGAAGGAAGGAAGGAAGGAAGAAAGGAAGGAAGGAAGGAAGGAAGGAAGGAAGGAAGGAAGGAGGGGGGAAGGGGACATGGAAGGTTAGAAGCCTCCAACTTCATAACCCAATAGTGAGAGTAACATCACTGGTTTTGCCAGATCCTATTATAAGCAAGTCACAGGGTCCGACACACTTCAAATGAGGGTGTTATAGCAGGGTGGGGGCAGGGACATATTTACCCAGGGGAGTACATCTAAGAGTCCTTGGAGCAGCTAAGAGCTGCCTGCCACAATGCTTTCACTGAGGACAGATCTCTGTGATGAGAGAGAGCTGGGAGAATGGAAGCCTCATGGAGTTGGCAGAGACAGTCATAGATGAGGGTAGGGCCCTAGACACTCAAGTTCAGTTCCCTGGTGGGAGGCAGTAGTGGGATCTGAAGCTTCCTGTCAACAGATTCCTCTGTTTCAGAGACAGAAACACACTCATGAGCTGGAGAGACGGCTCAGTGGTTAAGAGCACTGACTGCTCTTCCAGAGGTCCTGAGTTCAATTCCCAGAAACCACATGGTGGCTCACAGCCATCTGTAATGGGATCCGATGTCGTGTCTGAAGACAGCGACAGTGTACTCATAAATAAACAAGTCTTAAAAGAAACACACGGGTTTAGAAGCATCTGAAATAACAGCTCCACCTGAGAAGAAAGGACCTCAGGCCAAGAGCTCCAGCCTCAGGGCTCTAGTGGGATCTGAGGATCTGGTGAGCAGGGCCTGGGTCACACAGCCTGGTGAGGGGCTCACAAAGGCCCGAACTCCAGTGCCAGGGAATTCTATGCCTACTCTCAGCAACCCACCTGCACCTGACACACACACCTCAAAACACCCCCACACATGAATAAGAATGTGAATAAAAAATAAAAATAAGTCTTTTTAAAGATTTATGTATTGTGTGTACAGCGTTCTGTCTGCATGTATATCTGCATGCCGGAAAAGGGCATCAGATCCCATTACAGATGGTTGTGAGCCACCATGTGGGTGCTGGGATTTGAACTCAGGACCTCTGGAAGAGCAGTCAGTGCTCTAACCACTGAGCCATCTCTCCAGCTTTAGAAATAAGTCTTAAAGTATAAACGTGACTTTTTTTTAAAAAAGGGGGGGTTAATCTGAACAACATGGAGCAGGCCTTTAACCCCAGCACTCAGGAGGCAGAGGCAGGTGGGTCTCTGAGTTTGAGGCCAGCCTGGTCTACAGAGTGAGTTCCAGGGCTACACAGAAAAACACTGTCTCAAAGAACAAAAACATGTGTGTGTGCGCGCGTGTGCATGTGCGTGTGACCCTAGAGGGGGGCACTAAGAGATGTGTAAAGTGAATAAGAAATAAAAAACAAAACCAAAACACCAAAAACAAAAATGAGTAAGATGATGTCTAAGAAATAGCACTCCTTTGGCCCCCACACACATGCCCACACACATGGACACCATGCACATGCCCACACACATGCACATGCCCACACACATGCCCACACACATGCACATGCCCACACACATGCACACGCCCGCACACATGCACACACATATACAGACACATGCACACACACACGTTTGGAGGAAAAGAACATGAACTTCTTACAAAAGAGTAATGTTTAGAGAAAGGAAAACATTTAATTACTAGAGACAGGGTGCTGGGGTCCATTCGTCTGACATCTTTCTGGGCTGTCAGCCAGGAATGCTTACTGGCAATGTTTCCTGCCTATAACCTGGCTGCCCTCTCTGTCCACAGTCCTCCATAATCCATGTAACTCCCAGTCCTTCTGAGGAGCTCACCCAAGTGAGCCTGGCCTGACAGGAGCTTACTTACCTTCACACTGAATTTTCCCGGGGCTCAGAGAGCTGGAGAGGCCGGCCAACTACAGAACTGGGAACACTGGGGCTAGTATGCCATGCCATGGAGGGAGGGGACATTCTCAGTAAGAGAGGGCTCCGGATGGCTTTAGTGAGGAGACAGAGTCTCGACGCAAGAAAACAGATGGGGACACTTTCAAGAAACTGAGGCCAGAATTGCCTCCCTGCTGTTGGCAGAGGGGTTATGGCTGGCAAGGCCCAGGGCCAGAGAGGAAGGCTTGAGGCTCAAGGACCCATCCCCCACTCCCCACCGTCAGTCTAGAGCCCTGCTCACCGGCTCAGCAGCTGTGGGAAATGGCAGGCTTGGGCAAGCTTGGCCAGAATCAGCGCAGGCCCCCAACGCAGAGGATTACATTTGTTTTCACAGTGAAGACACAGGAAGATGGTCCCCCTATGGTGAGGAGATACACACAGGCTTACATGAGATTCCACTGTGAGTCCTAGGTCCCAGGCATTGAGTGGGTGGGGGTGTCAAGACAGGGTTCCTCTGTGTATCCCCTGCTGTAGTCCTGGAACTAGCTCTGTAGACGAGGCTGGCCTCAAACTCACAGAGATCCACCTGCCTCTGCTTCCCCAGTGCTGGGATCAAGGGTGTGCGCCACCACGGCCATTCTTACCTACAATTTCCCATGACAAAGAATAGTTGTGGTAATCCTACTGGGACCCCAGACAGTGAGAGTAACAGGGAGGGTCCCCCCAAAGAAGGCAGGTACCATGCCAGCCGTAGGGAAGACAAAGCTGGGCAAACCCCCAGGGTCCTGTCTGAACCTATATCCCTACCTTTAGCCTCCCATTCCTCACACAACAACATTCCTGAGTTTTTAATCCCCATGCAAGCATGAGTCACAGCTGAATACCTCCTAGGTCGCAGGCATCCGAGGGTTACTACTGTTGTGATGAACCACCATGACCAAAAGCAAGTTGGGGAGAAAAGGGTTTATTTGACTTACCCTGTTCATCATTGAAGGAAGTCAGGACAGGAATTCAAACAGGGCAGGAACCTGGAGGCAGGAGCTGAGGTCATGGAGGGGTGCTGCTGACTGGCTTGCTTTGAGTGGCTTAGTCAGTTTTCTGTATTTTATTTTATTGCTTTAAAAAAAAGATTTATTTATTCATTCTATATAAGTACACTGTAGCTGTCCGCAGACACACCAGAAGAGGACATCAGATCTCAGTGGCTGTAAGCCACCATGTAGTTGCTGGGAATTGAACTCGGGACCTCTGGAAGAGCAGTCAGTGCTCTTAACCGCTGAGCCATCTCTCCAGCCCCTTGTTTTCTTTATTGATCTGTGGTTCTTCAAGACAGGCTTTCTCTGTATAGATTTGGCTGTCCTAGAACTCAACTCTATACACCAAGCCAGCCTCGAACTCAGAGATCCGATTGCCTCTGCCTCTCCTGTGCTGGGGTTAAAGGCGTGTACCACCACTGACTGGCAGACTCAACCTGTCTTCTTATAGAACCCAGGACCACCATCTTAGAGATGGCCCCACCCACAATGGCTGGGTCCTCCCCCATCAATCAGTCACTATTTAAGAAAATGCCCTACAGAGTTCTCTACAGGGGTCTTATAGAGGCATTTTCTCAGTTAAGTTTCTCTCCTCAGATGCATTTACCTTGTGTCCAGTTGACATAAATCTATCCAGCACAATCGCTATCTAAAATGTCCCCATTGCTTACAAGAAGGTCACAGACATGAGTTGCAAGAGAGGAGAGTGAGGTCCAGAGAACAATATGCTCAAGGTCAAACAGGTTGCCAGGGTCATTTGGGGGTAAGGATACTGGGTACGCCTGTGCTCCAGTCCATCCCGGGATCCATGATGTGGTTCAGGGAGTTTGGGAGCATATGGCTATATTCCCAGAGAGGAGGACACTTCCTTCCTGCCCTCCAGTCAGTTGGTCCAAGTACTTGGATCTTGCTGGACTGAAGACGCTGTGGGCAGTATGTTCCAGAAACTAGGTGTGATGGTTTGCGTATGCTTGGCCCAGGGAGTGGCACTATTAGAAGGTGTGGCCTTGTTGGAGGAAGTGTGTCATTTTGGGGGTGGGCTTGGAGACACTCCTCCTAGCTGCCTGAGGATGCTTAGTCTGTTCCTGACTTCCTTTGGATGAAGATGTAGAATTCTCAGCCCCTCTTGCTCCATGCCTGCCTGGATGCTGCCATGCTCCTGCCTTGATACTGGACTGAACCTCTGAACCTGTGAACCAATTAAATGTTGTCTTTTATAAAACTTGCATTGGCCCTGGTGTCTGTTTACAGCAATAAAACCCTAACTAAGACACTAGGCAAGAATGATGTGCGAATCCTAGGCCTTCCATAGGAGGATGCCAATGATACAGAGTCCCTCAGTGCACCCTCTCTGTGTCTGTGGCTCTGACATTCCTACTGAGGGGAAGCTGTTCCTCCCTGTGCTGTGTGCTGGCAGACCCCTTAATCTCAACATTCGGGAGGCAGAAGTAAGTCGATCTCTCTGAGTTCGAGGTCAGCCTGGGTTCAGTCCAACCAAGGCTACATAGGGAGACCCTATCCAAAATAGAATTGGGAGGTAATGCTTGTTCAAGGTCATTCAGTACCAGACTAACAGTTTGTTTGGCCCGAACTTCTGTGGTCCTTCATCATGACGTTAACTATGACTTCAGAGATGCCTTCCCACCCGCCACCTCCCTCTCTCCATCCCTTGTCCTTCCATCCCCGGCACACAGACTGCTATTGTAACTGTTGCCTTGTTTTGTCTTCATCCCCACCCTATTTGTCTCTGCTCGGTCCTGCCCATCTAGACAAGGATTAATAGCAGGCTTGGTTCCTATTGGCTCCCGACTTTCCCTACCAGGTAGCCAGCGTCCCAGACCACATTAACAGGGCCTCGATCCCAGTACCGTGGATGGCAATGGAGCTATACTTCCCGACAGAGGAATCTGAACAGCAGCACATATCAGCCACTGCCCGAATCTTGTCAGTAAACCCTTCTCCTGCCTGCAGGACTCAGCAGTCATGGCCCCGGGAGAGGACTCGCATCTTATCACTCCGGGACTTCTGAGGAGGGAAGAGAGCTGGTCTGAGCTTGGCAGGGAGGGAGGAGGGGAGCAGAGCCTATGAGTTGGCAGACAGAGAGCTCCTGTTCTCTGCCAGCACACTTCCTGGGTTTCCATTGCAGGAAGTTTGGCACCTGCCTATCGGTACCACTGATATCCAGGCTGGTGCAGGCGACTTTTAGCCAAGACAATACTCCAACTGGAAGCGGCAGCAGAAGTTGGAAGGTGCAGAGGCCAGGGGTGCAGGACAGCCGGTGAGTGGACACCACCCTCCCCCCCCACCCCCACCCCCCGCCAAGGCTGCCTTTAGTCTGTCCCAAGGGTAGAGTGCATGTGAAATGCCCGGGTCCTAGATTAGTCCCTTTGACCTTGGCTAAGACCTCAAGTCAACCCCTTCGGTGTGGCAGCATCTCATTTTTTCACTGGATGGAACAGTGGGGTAAACCAGTAAGGGGACCCTCTTGACTCAGTGGCGCCCCCCTTTTTTCAGCAGAGGCCATAAGAGTTTTCACACCTGCCGCAGAGAAGAGGCCCCATTGCCAGGTTGGGAATGCACCCGAAGGGGCCCCTGGGCACCGGCTGCCTCCGTGTAGTACTGGGTTCCATCCTTGGCTCTTATCTGGGGACGGTGGCAGCGATCCAGCCTCTGTGACTAGCAAATCCCGTTGCCTAAGGGGCACTCTCCGGTCTGGCTTGAGTCTAGCCTTGCCCAGGATCCATTGCAGAAGCCTATACCATCCCTGGGCCTGTGGGGTGGGAGCTATCAGCCCTGGGGTAGATTCTGGAAGAGTTAGATGAAAGGTTTGAAAGGAAGTCTCTTGAAATGGAAGGTGTTGTAGTGACTGTAGTCATGTGACTCCACACTGGTGGTAAGAATCAAAAGGAAAAACTTAATAACAAAGGTTGGGAAGGCCACTAAGCGGTGTGGGGCTTACTGGGGAGGAGGAGGATGGGGCTGAGCACCCGGGCACCCTACTCTGACATTTCCTTTCCACAGCAAACCCAGGAGCGGTTGTGGGGGCAGGCCAAGGGCTACAGAAAGGGACCCAATCCTTCCTGGTTACCTTCCAGATGACTCTGGGTCTAGTTCTCCCCTGCCCAGTCCCCCACTGTGCCTCTAATCAAAAGAACAATCTGCTTGCCTGGGAATCAGACCCAGATTCCTTTCCCCAGCAATGTCCTCGGGTCTCCAGGGACCTGAGCTGCCCAGAGCAGTCCCAACCCAGGCCCCCGGCGCTCTGTGCTCTGCTTCTTCAGGGGCCAGTAACAGGGCCAAGAAGCAAACGGGTGACCTGGCCGTTTTCCCTGTCTCCTTTAGGGGCCTCTTTCCACCACAGGACCTGAGACCCACTTGTAGAAGGATTCATAGGCTCAGATAGGCAGTGACAGCCCAAGACAGCAGAGCCAGGTGGCTTGCCTTACACGGGGGGTCTCTGAAGATCCCTACTCCAGACATTCTTTGAAAAAGCCCCACAACTCCAGTCTATGTTAGCATTATCGCTTTAACTCCAGGCCAACTTGCAGAGGTGGGCAGTGCGGACCCAATTTTAGAAATTAAAGATTGAGGCTTAGGGAAACGAGGTCGACAGTCCCAGGTCATGGGTCTAGTCTAACCCTGAAGGATTTCAGAGGTAATCCGGGTGCAAGTCCCCCTCTCCACCAGTTGAGGCAGGTAGGGCCGGCTCATCCAGGTGACCTAGAGCGAGGGGTGGCTAAGGATCTCACACCCCCTTCCCCTCCCGTCCCGTGCCTCCCGGGAGCACTGTGGGGGTGGGCAGCGGAGGAGGAGCCACATGGAGGGGGAGGAGTGGTGGGAACAAAGGGAGGGGGCGCGGCCACAGGTGGGGGGGCAGGTAGGGCGAGCCCGCGCCCCCTCCCCGAGCGTCACCTTTTATGGTAAGGCGCGCGAGCGCGCGCGGGCCGGCCGGCGGAGGGAGGCTGGGGCGGGAGCAAGGGGCGGAGGCACAGCGCCGGCAGAGGCCGGGACATGGGGCGCGCGGCAGGTAAGTGGGTGCAGCATGGGGGTCCTAGCTTTGCGCCCCGGGCAGGGTCAACCTCAGGTGGCCACATGGGCAATTCTAGGGCACCGTACTGGACCCAGCCCGGCGTTGCTGGGGTCTCGGGGCGGGTACTGTCTCTCGTCCCTGTCCCTGTGTGTCCTAGGATCTCAGCCATTGGGGACTCTGGGAGGCTGAGTGCGGAGACGGTACAGGGGTCATGTCTGCTCTGGAGTGGGACGGGTTGAGCAGGGCAGAGGCTCCCGCACAAAGAGGACAGCGTCCCGCATATGGATCGAATTATAGTCACCGCGGTGACCGGACCAACTGCTCCCCGCTCAGCTGCTGTGCCAGGGCACAGAGTTCTCAGTTCTCTTGCTCCTCCCGGACCCTGTTCCCAGCTCCAATCTGAAGAGGGAAAGAAGGGTCCTGGGGTCTCCTCGCCTGGCCTGGCAGGGTGTAGAAATGGACGATCCCCAAGGTGTGTGCAGCTACTCCCCCACCTCCAGCCCAGACCTGAGGTCTCAGGGGGAGAGGCTGGGCAGCGCCCAGACTCCTGCTTTTAACAATGGAGACCACTGTCCTCCGTCGCAGGGCTCCGCCTGCCCCTCTAGGGCTGAATGACCAGCTGGCCTCCTCTCAGTCACCCTCCAGGGCAGACTTCTGTTCACTTGATGAATAAAAAGCCAAGCCCAGAGAGGTTGAGTGACCGCATCAAGGTCGCTCAGTACAAAAGACCAGTAGCCTGGGCAGATCCGAGTTCTGTGCCTCTTCCTTTCTCTGGTGTAGGAAAGAGGACGAGAGGCCCTTAGCCTTCTGAGATCGCCAGGTGTCTGGTGGGAGTCGGGGGACATACTCTCTCCCAGTTCCAGTAAAGTTTAATTCTGGCCCTAAACTTAGATCGCTTACTGGGTCTGTATGAAAGAGCAACGCTTCGAAATGACTTGGAGATGATTTAGAGTGCGGGCAGAGTTCTCCAGGCCGCCGGCACATCCCCTCCCAGGGGCTGCAGCCTAAGGCTGGCCGTGGCTGGCTGGCTGGCCGGCTCTCAGCCTCCTTCCTTCCTCTTGACAGGAAATGACTTTCTTTCCCTTTGTTCCCACTTTCTCCGCTTACCCAACTGGATCTGAGTGTCTGATTTGCCCTCCGGGGGAGGAAGGATGGGGGTGGAGGGTCTGCTGGGAAGTTGTCATACAATGATCCCCCACCCCCTACCCCCACCCCCGCCTGGGTGAACCCAGGGGCAGTGGGACCAAAGGGAAGCGCCTGCAGGCTCTCCTTATGGGACCTGACAGGGCTTTGAAAATCCCCAGCGCTGCTCCATCCGAAGTTCCCACCGCTGCCTGACAACGTACAGGGCGCGTACTGCTGCCCAGCTGCGAACATCTGGCCTTCACGCTGGATGTTTCCGAGAAAGCAGGCAGGACGGAATGGGGTCAGAGTGGGGGGGAAAAGAAGAGGAGGAGGGTTCCTGAAGAGCCACAGCCTGGCGCAGAGGACCCGCCTAGAATATGTTGACCGCGAGAAACGGGTTTGGATTGGGTTATTTAGGGGAAGGGGTGGAACTTGGAGTGGGGGAGGAGGTTTGTACGGTTCAGAGAAGAAAAGGTCCAAGGATGCCCCAGGGCTCCCAGGTTGCTGGATTTGCTGAAAGGATTCGAAGCCTGCGGGAGGGCCAAGAAAACACACTCGAACTCTTTTGGGACCGCGTGACAGAGGCTCCCTACAGCTGAGGTTTGAAGTCTGAGCTCTTGGCTTTATAAATGTCAGTGGAGTTGAGAGAGGGTCTAACTATGTAACCCAGGCTGGGTTTGAACTTCTGGCCCTCCTGTCTCAGGTTTCCTGAGTACTGAGATTACAGTTCCAAGTGTGTTTTACCGTTCTTGGCTTCGATTTGATTGTTTTGGCTAGTCTGGGATTTGCTAGACTGGCCTTGAACTCACAAGAGAAATGTGTGTGTGTGTGTGTGTGTGTATACACATACATACACATTCTTTTTTTTCTAGACAGGGTTTCTCGTTGCAACCCTGTCTGTCCCGGAACTCACTCTGTAGACCAGGCTAACCTTGAACTCACAGAGATCTGCCTGCCTCTGCCTACCAAGTGCTGGGATTAGAGGCATCTACCACCACAGCCTGTTGTCCCCCCCAGTTTTTAAAAAAGATTTTACCCTTTTGCAAAACAGGGTTTCTCTGTGTAGCCCTGGCTATTCTGGAAATCACTATGTAGACCAGGCTGGCCCCCAATTCACAGAGATCCTCTTGTCTCTTGCCTGTGGTATGCTGGGATTAAAACCATGTGTCACCATACCCAACACCCCCAGAGCTATTTTCTTGGCATTTGTCTCTGTCAGTCCACAGGAGGTGTCCAAGGCGGATGCACCTTGAGAATCAGGGGGAGACCTAGGAGTGACCATGTGGGACCCACATCCCATTGGGGTCTCTGGGTCTGTCACCCCTCCCCACTGTCCAGCCCCATTGCCTGAGACTATCCATGCATCTCCCCAAGTACCTGTGACTGGGCTGTAGGGTCATGTCATGGTGGCCCACACAGAGCCAGGAAGGGAGATAAGGGGCACATTTTTAGCCAGGGAACTATGGCTGGATGCCAGGGAGGACTTTGGTGCTATGTGGTGGGGCTCACCCACAATGACCCAGCTAAGCCTCAGCTCCCTGCAGGAGCCGCCTGGCCCTCCCCACATGATGGTGTTTCCTCAACACAGGCAGCTGCTCTCCGGCTCTTGATGCAGACCGTTGAGGGCAGGTGAGGTAACCTGAGGGTATCAGACACACGCAAAATAAGCCAGAAGGTCCTATGATGAGCTGTCCCCAACGTGAGGAAGCAGACGTCGTCCCAGGGTGGGAGCCGGAATGGGGGTGCGGGGGTTTTGAACTGGATCTTTGAGAGAGTTAAAACTAACCCTGTAGGAACATCCTCCAACAGAGAAAGGAGGGAAAGAAAGGGTTAAGATGGTTAAAAGTCTGGGGGTGTGGCTCTGTGGTAGAGCATTCTGTAGCTCATGCGTGCAAGACCCTGAGTCCCATCCCCAAATCCTAGAGATGGGCAGGGTCAAGAGAGGATGAGGCCACAGAAGTGTAGAGTTTATTCCTCTGAAGTTATAGGGAGCCTTAAATAACTTTTATTATTTATTTGTGTGTGTGTTTGAGACAGGGTTTCTTTGGTTAGCCCTGGCTGTCTTGGAATTTCCTCTGTAGAGTAGCCTAGCCTTGAACTTAAATCTGCCTGCCTCTGCTGGGATTAAAGGGTGCACCACCACCACCCAGCCTTAAAACATTTTTAAGCAGGGGAGAAACAATCAGATTTATGCTCTGGGAAGATGAGGGTTGGAAGGTAGGATAGGAGACCTTCCAGATACCCACAGGCCATTACACACACACACATACACACACACACACACACACACACACACACACACACACACACACACACACGAATATCAAGGATGTGACAGTTGGGGTTGAATGAAGTGGGCTGAAGAGAACAGAGCGGTCAAGGTCAAGGGACTTACGAAATAAGATGATGTGTCACTGGGAGCTCAGGACACATCCTGTCTTTTCTCACTAGCTACTCTTACGATCTCGTTTTCTTCCAGGGGAGCTGGCCTGAACTTTGGACCTTGTCTTCCAGTAGGAATCAGGTGAAGGAAGGGCCGTGGGCGGGTGTGAGGGCCTCTGCCTGTCACCTGCCTGGGTTGGGCTGTCAAGGAAGTATTCAGAGAAAATAGATCTGAATCCTGTAGGGCTGGCTGTCCTTTGCTCTGGAGCATTGGCTACTGGGAGGGGCCTTTGGTGTCTGTGGGCCCCTGTGACCTGGCCACCTGGCCTATCTGAAGGCCATCCTCTGCCCCTCCTACTTCCTCCTCTTTCCTTCCCTGCTTGCTGCAACCCAGGCTGGTCCAGACAACAGCATTCTCCTGCCCCAGTCCCTTCTCTGGTGGGGCCCGGTGTTTAGACTGAGCCCACCAGTACAGTGAGGTTGTCTTGTGGGAGAAGGGAGGCTCTGGGCAAACTCTTGGGTGGCCAGTGGAGTACCCTGTGATAAACTGAACCCCTCTCTTCCCAGTCCCAGCAGGAGCCGATCATGGCCTCCAAGCCCGAGAAGAGGGTAGCCTCCTCTGTCTTCATCACCCTGGCGCCCCCACGCCGAGACGTAGCAGTGACTGAGGAAGTGGGCCAGGCAGCTTGTGAGGCCCGACGTGCTCGGCCCTGGGAGACCCTTCCCACAAAGACACCTGGGGCTGCAGTGGGCAGGAGCCCCAAGACCTGGACGCCCTCTGGCAGGACCACTGCCTCTCTCCCTGAAGTGTCACCCAAGCTCTCCAATGGAGGTAAGAGAGTGTCCCTAAGGGGACAATGACAGAGCTAGCACCAAGGCAGGGAAGAAAGGGTGGGCTAGGGACTACTCTTTCATCCAGTGCCTTCTGTGCCAGGCCGACTCTGGAACTCCCTGCCTCTGCCTGAGTTCTGATTCTTCTCTCTCTCAGCTCTGGGATGTTGTAGGTCCCACAGCCTCCCTGTGCCTCGGCTTCTTAGCAGTAGAGACCCCTACAAAATATCACAGGAAAACTCCAGCGTATGATGGTAAAGATTAAGAGCATTAATACAGGACCAGCAAGATGGCTCAGCCTGTAAAAATGCTCACTGGGCAAGTGTGAGGACCTAAGTTCAATTCCCAGAACCTACCTAAAGGTGGAAAGACAGATCAACTCCTGCAAGTTGTCCTCTGACCACACACACACACACACACACACACACACACACACAGATATATACATGTGCATGGATGTGCATACACACACGGAAATATGCACACGGATACACCTGTGTACACAGACATATACATGTACATGGATACACACAGATACACACAAGTACACAGATAATCACATGTGCACACAGGCACACACACACACACAGAATTTATACATACACATGGACATGCATATACACACACGGAAATACACATGCACACAAATACACCCATGTTCACAAACATACATGTACAGTGGATACGCACAGAGATATACACATATATACATGGAGACACATGCACACAGATCCACATGCACATTCACACGTATACACACATGCACATGGATACACCTATGCACACACACACACACACACAGACAAGCACACTGATAAACATATACACAGATATGCCTGCGCACACACACTAAGTAAGTAAGACTTGACAAAAACACATCAAATGTCAAAAAAACAAGTATCACAATGGAGCCTGTTGCCATCAAGGTAGAGAAGTGACTGTTTTTGCAGCTCCTTGAGGTGGCTCCTCTGTGGCCCCAGCTCTATGAGGACGTGGAAACAGGTGCAAAGGCCGAGGCTCGAAGGGTCAGGAAAACATCTTACTCAGTGGACGTTGCTGCTGGCCTGCCGTGCGATTTCTTTCTTGCTGTGTGCAGGCGTACATGCGTGTGCAAGGAAATCAGTGTCACAGCTTGTCCGTGTTACCTCTCCTTCTAGTCCCCATGTGGGGTCTGGGGATTGAACTCCGGTCGCCAGACTTGGTAGAAAATGTCTTTCCCCACTGGGCCATCTCATTAGCTCTGGTACTGATTTTTAATTAAATTAAATTTATTTGTGTGTGTGTGTGTGTGTGTATGTGTGTGTGTGTGGCATATTAGTAAGGGTTTCTATTGCTGTGAGAAAACTCCACAGACCCAGCAACTCTCATAAAGGAAAACATTTAACTGAGGTTGGCTTACAGTCTCAGAGGTTCAGTCCATTACTGTCATGGCAGGAAGCCGGGTGGTGAACAGGCAGACTTGGTGCTGGGGAAGAAGCCGAGCCTCTACAAGGGGATCAGCAGGCAGCTGGAAGACATGAGCTTTGGAAACCTCAAAGCCCTCCCCCAGTGACTCACTTCCTCCAGCAAGGCCACGCCTCTTAATAGTGCTGATCCCTACAAGCCTATGGGAGCCATTTTCATCCAAACCATCACACTTATGGGTGAGAGGGCAGCCCAACCAAAACCGGAAAAGAGATAAGAAAGCTTCCACTGTGCGGGTCCCGGGGATCGAACTCTGGCTGTCAGGTTTGGGGGCAAGTATCCACTGAGCCCCCTCCTCTCCCTGCTTAGCTTGCATTCTTGCTGTCTCTCCTCAGCTCCCGCTCCCAGGAGTGAGACAGCAGGGAAAGGCCCCTGACTCATGAGTCTCCCAGAGCGAGGCTCCCAGGTTCCCACACTCCCACCTTCCATCACACCATCGTCACCTCTGGGCTTGTTCCAGCACAGCTGGACCCCACCTCAGCGCTGCAGTTGAGATTTTAATTTGCATTTTTCCTCCCCTTCTGGGTAGTAATTACACTTTGCGAATCTTTGTTAATATTTATCTGGCTGTCCTGGGAACTCTGTAGACCAGGGTCCCCTCAAACTTACGAGCTCTGCTTGCCTCGGGCTCCTGAGTGCTGGGGTTAAAGGTCACCTCCGCCCAGCATCTTTTAATTGACTTTTCTTTCTCTCTCCTCATCCTTTTCCAGTCTCTGGGTGGAGTCCAAGGTTGCTGAGCTTCAATGCCCCTCCTCAGCCGTATCTCAGGCTGGTGTTTACTGTAGCTCGGCTGCACCCCTGGCCCGGCCAGCCGGAAGCCCTCGCTTTCATCGCCAGACCTCAAAACCGAAAAAGCACACAAAACCAATTTCTCTTCCAAAGCATCTGTTTGCTTTTATATTTATTTTATTTTGACTTATAGATATGTGTCCTGTACGTGTGCTCACATGAGTGCAGGCGCTCGTGGGGGTGGGGGAGGGGCAGAGGTGGGCTTCTCTGGACCTGGAGTTACAGCTCTTTGTGAGCCTCTTAACTGGGGTGCTGGGAAACTGAGTTTGGGTCCTCTGCAATGGTGGTACTCGCTAACCACTGAGCCACCTCCCCAGCCCTCGTTTAAAAAAATAATTTTAAAAATGTATTTATCTTATGTGTATGGAAGGGTTTGCCTGTATGTTTGCCTGTGTCAGAAAAAGGGTAGTGGATGCCCTGGAGTTATAGACAGTTCTGAGCTACCATGTGGATCCTGGGAATTGAACCCCAGTCCTCTGGAAGATTAGCCAGTGCATTTTAACCATTGGGCCACCCCACCAGCCCCAGATTTGTTTTTATTTTTATTATATATGTGTACCTTTGCATGTGGTTTATATCTCTATGTGGTTTTGTGCAAGTGTGAGTGCAGTACCGCCAGGGGCCAGAAGAGGGCGCAGGATCTCCTGGAGCTGGGCTACAGTGGTTGTGAGCTGCCTGACATGGTGCTGGGAATTGAACTGGGGTCTTCTATAAGAGCAGTATATGATTCTTAACTGCTGAGTCTTCTCTCCAGTCCTCCAGCCGCATTTTTTTAAATTAATTTCTGATTACATTTATTGTATGTGTGCCATAGCATTTGTATGTGGAGGTCTAAGGACAGCTTATAGGAGTCAGTTCTTTCCACTAAGAATGGAACTCAGGCCCTCAAACTTGGCAGCAAGCCCCTCTACCCACTGAGCCATCTTACTAGCTCCGCAAAATACATTTTTATCGACCCACAGTAATTGTACATGTTTATGTGTATCTTAGTTAGGGTTTTACTGCTGTGAACAGACACCATGACCAAGGCAAGTCTTATAAAAAAAACTTTTATTTTTTTAAAGATTTGTTTATTTCATATATGTGAGTACACTGTCGCTGTCTTCAGACTCACCAGAAGAGGACATCAGATCCCATTACAGATGGTTGTGGACCACCATGTGGTTGCTGGGAATTGAACCCAGGACCTCTGGAAGAGCGGTCAGTGCTCTTAACCTCTGAGCCATCTTTCCAGCCCATAAAAGACATTTAATTGGGGCTGGCTTACAGGTTCAGAGGTTCAGTTCATTATCATCAAGGCAAGAACATGGCAGCATCCAGGCAGGCATGGTGTAGGAGGAGCTGAGAGTTCTACATCTTTATCTAAAGGCTGCTAGCAGATTACTGACTTCCAGGCAGCTAGGAGGAGGGTCTTAAGCCCACCCCCACAGTGACACACTTACTCCAACAAGGCCACACCTCCTAATAGTGCCACTCCCTGGCCCAGCGTATATAAATCATCACAGTATCTTTTATGGCTTGTGGGCAGCATGGCGTATCCCGGTCAGGGTAACTGGCATATCATTGCTCCAGATGCTTATTTCTTTGTGGTGGTAACATTCATAATCCTTTTTGCTATTTTGAAACATCCAGTTGACTGTTGTCAACTGCAGTAGGAGGCTCTTCTGCTGGGTGTGGTGGTAGAGACCTATTTTCCCAGCACTCAGGAGGCTTCGGATGGAGAAGCGGGAACTCCAGGCTAGCCTGGGCAACATGGTGGGAACCAGTCAGAGAAGGGGAGACAGGCTAGCCTGGGCAACGTGGTGGGAACCAGTCAGAGAAGGGGAGACGGGCTAGCCTGGGTAACATGGTGAGAACCAGTCAGAGAAGGGGAGACGGGCTAGCCTGGGCAACATGGTGGGAACCAGTCAGAGAAGGGGAGACGGATTCCTTGCTCCCTGTTAATGCTCTTCGGACAGGCGAGACTTCCGGCCTGACCAGCAGTGGGGAAATTACCAGAAGCTGGCTGTGTGTGTACAAGCGCCTCCCCCAGACCCCCATGATTCTGCGATTTAGTTTAGTCTAGAGCACACATCCATCTGTAAGGTCCCCTCAGCCCTGGGGTGGGCTAGGAAACCTGATGCCAGAGAGTGAAGAAAGACCTAGAACCCAGGTCTTCTGACTCTGGGAAATCTAGAACTTTCTATGCTTTGCCTTCATCCTTCCACGGCCATAACGCCCCCCCCTTTGTTTATGTGTATTCGTGGTGTGCATGTAGATACACACATACCACAGGTCAGAGGGCAAATTAGAGGAGCCTGTTCTCCTCGTCCATCCTTTGGGTCCTAAGGATCAAATTCAAGTTGATCAGGTTGTCAGGCCAGTCCCTTTACCCACTAAGTCTCCCATCCTCTTCCCTCCCCTCCCCACTTCCCCCTCCTCCTCTTCCTCGTTTGTTTGTTTGTCTGTTTCATAATATATAGACCAAGCTGGCCTGGAATTCACTGAGAGCCACCTGCTCTGCATCCCGCGCTCTGGGATTAAAGACCCATGACTGCCTCACTGGGCCACTATCAGCAATGCTTGTCCTGTACCTGACTGTGGACAGAATCCATTGGTGTTCCTTCCTGAAACACCTCGTGCCTTGGCCCCACCCCTACCTTGTCACCTCCTGGAAGGGAGCTGGAGCCCTCCTGGCTGCAGGGTCACAGAAGTGAACTTGGTAGTGACAGAGGTCCCTGAACAGTGGAAGGAGATATCTATGGCCGTGATGGCCAGCCCTGCCCCTCCCCCTCCCCTATCCCTCAGGAACACAGAAGCCTGAGCTCAATAACCAGGGCCTCACCTTCCTGTCTTGGCCTCCTCACAATCAGCTCTTGGGGGCCCACACTACCACACACACACACACACACACACACACACATACACACTCACAAAAAGGAACCCCCACTTACATGGGAGTAGGGAAAGCCTCACCTCTCCAGAATCAGTTTCAATGATCATAAGTTTTTGTTGCGGTAAATAATTGACCTGCAGCTACCAGTTTCAGCGTGTCACTCCACGTGCATCCGCTGGTTGCAGCGGGCCACTTAGCCAGAACCACTCACCCCAGCTGCTTCTCTACCAGACGAGATCTTAGCTCATATCCCCCACAGCCCGGTAAAATCATGACTCAACAATCAATTTATCAATCAGATTTATATGTTAAATTCTCAACCCACACTACATCCAAACAACAAATTCACTGCCAGTTAATAAAGATATAAACCGCCCACCTAGAGAAGATAAAACCCATCTAGTTCACCTTGACATGAGCCACCCTCCTCTGCCATCTCCAACTTGATTCTCTTCCTTCTTCCTCTCCCCCGCCTTCCAAAACCTTTGTCCCCGCCCCACTCTTTACTCTCTAAGCATGTATCACCTTGACATCAACCTACAAGTTTTAACATATTCCTTCCTTTCTTGACTCTTCTGTCTCACCAACTCAGATGCTGGGATCATAGGCAGGGTCATGTTGCCCATGCTGCCTTCCCCTGCCTCAGCTTCCAAGTGTTAGGATTACACATGTGTAGTTTTGTGGAATATTTGCTTGTTTGTTCTTTTCCTGGGGGTCTTTCTCGTAGGATGAATTTTGGGCTGAAAATTATTTTGCAGGGGGAAAAAATCCACAATTCTTTATTCATAGGCTGCCTTGGACACCTAGGTTCTGCAGTTGGGCCAACCCCGAACACTGAGGTGCAAATGTCTCTGGAGGCCTTTGGACAAAGTTCCAGGAATGGCATAGCTGGGTCACATGGAAGACCTATTGTTTTTCCTTGTATTTGAAGTTATTTATCATGTGTACATAGGATAAGGGTCAGGGACACATGCCCTGGGACTGTATGCACATCACAAGAGTCTTTTTTTTACCACAGGGGTTCCAGGGATGGAACTCAGATTTGGTAGCAAGCACCTTTACCCATTGAGCCATATTACTGGCCCAGTTGTTAGGGTTTTATTGTTGTTGTTTTTAAGATGTATTTATTTTATGTATGTGAGTACACTGTCCCTGTCTTCAGACACACCAGAAGAGGGCATCAGGTCCCATTACAGATGGTTGTGAGCCACCATGTGGTTGCTGGGAATTGAACTCAGGACCTCTGGAAGAACAGTCAGTGCTCTTAACCGCTGAGCCATCTGTCCAGCCCCTTTGTTGTTGTTTTTAGTTGATTTTTATCTTGCGTGTGTGTCTGTGTGTGTGTCTGTGTGTGTGTGTGTGTGTGTGTGTGTGTTTTGGTTTGTTTATATTTTAGTTTAGTTTAGTTTGTTTTTGAGACAGTATCTATTTACAACCCCCTGGCTGTCCTAAAACTTTTTCTGAAACCAGGAAGGTCTTGAACTCACAGAGATCCATCTGCTTCTGCCTCTGGGTGTCAGAATCAAAAGTGTGTAACACTACATATAGCTCTTGGTTTGTTTTAAAGACATGTTTATTTTTATTCATGCATATGTGTGCTTTGCCTGTACGTATGCCTAAAAGCTCTGGAAGCCAGAATTGGGCATTGGATCCTCTGGAATTACAGACACTTGTGAGTCGCCATGCGGATGTTAGGAACCCAACCTGAGTAATTTATAAGAACAGCAAGTGACAGGATATGGTTTCGGAACTTTCAGATTATAGAAGACGCTGCTCTAGTGGAAACAGGACCTCGCTTTGTCTTAAATCTCATAAAGATTTTTCAGGGAAGCTTTGGAGGACCAACCTTATATGAAAATCCTCATTACCAGTCTCCAAACATGCATCGGCGTGTCATAAGGTCCCTCACGCTGCAAAGTATAGAGAGAGAGACAGCAAGTCAAGATGTTCAAAAATTGAGGAAGAAAGAATCAAAGACTATTCTTTCCCATGATCCCACTGCAGACATGTTTCTTACACCAGCAGAGGCGAAACCAATAGAAATACAGTGGGTGAAACCAGAGCCAAAAGTAGACCTGGCAGCAAGAAAGAGAAGGATTTACAGAAGGCACCGGAAACTGCAGCAGAAGATGAGCAGAGGGAGTGCAAAATGAATTGGTGGATAACTATCTCTTTTAGCTACTGTGTATTTATTTTGTATTCCATGTGTAAATACTTTTAGTATACAGAACTAGATATGTCTAATTAGGGTACCATTTTTAAAAATTAAAATCTTTGAGTCAGTGTTGGCCTTTTTCTAAATAAGGCATCTTCAGAACTCACCAGCTTAAAAAAAAAAAAAAAAAAAGAACAGCAAATGCTCTTAACGGATGAGCCATCTCCAGCCCCCACTGTTAGGGTTTTGAGAAACTCCAGGATGACTTCCATAGTGGCTAACCTAGTTCACATCCCACCAGCGGTGTAGTTCACATCCCACCAGCGGTGTATAAGGCCCCCATCAGGGAGCTGGGGATGGCAGGGTCCCACTGTAATCCCTGCACCTAGGAGGCAGAGGCAGGTGGGTCTCTGTGAATTTGAGGCCTTCCTGTCTATAGAGTGAGTTCCAGGACAGGCAATGCTTTGTAAAGAGATTCCGTTCCCCTCTCCCCCCAAAAGGGAGGAGGGTGCCATCAGCCCAGCCCATGGCTGTTTTCTCAGCCTTGGCTACAGTCTACCATCCTGAAGGTGCCCATCATGTCTGAGCTCTGGCCTTGGGTGGAATGCTCAGTGTAGGCAAATCATCATCTGTCTGTTCCCCTGACAAGACCCTGACAAGGGCCTGAGGCTCACTTTTCAAAGAAACAATTTAAGAGTCAAAGAGTTGACACTCTCGCCTAAGGACCCACAGCAAATCAGGGACAGCAGTTCAGAGTGGACTGGAGCCAAACCTGAACTTTGACCCCCTGCTGCTTGGCCTTCTGGGTGAGTAGATCTGCCTTGCGCCTTGTGGGACTCTGGGCAACCCATCTCTTTTCCCACTGTAGGATGCTCTCCCCCACCTCCTTCCCTGAATGATGAGGACCTAGACCTCCCGCCTCCTCCACCACCCCCTTCTGCCTACCTGCCTCTCCCAGAAGAGGAACCTCCCATCTTGCCGGGCACATCACTCATTTCTGACTTGGAGCAACTGCACCTGCCCCCACCCCCACCTCCTCCCCTGCTACAGGTAAACTATAAGTGTCCCCAAGCCTCCTCAGCCCATGGGGAGGGAAGTGCCTTCCCAGCATTACTAAGGTGAGGTGCTTTGGTTCCTCCCGCTTGAAGGCAGTCTTCAAAGCCCTTCTGAGTCCCAAAGCTGGTAGAAACTATTTAAAATTTTCAGGGTCCCTGGTGAGACATGTCCACCAGCCCCTTTGTTCCTATGTTACCCTCTGCTCCAGGACGTGTCCTGGTTCTGACCCAAATCTCCATACTGCATAAGAAGCCAATCAATCCTGCCTTTCATAAAGGGGGTTGTCAACGTGGGTGGTGTGCTGGGTCAAGGTATCTGTCACCTCCAGCCGTTGTTGGTGACTGGGACACCTCATAGCAAGAATGTCCTTAGAAGCAGGAAGGATCTAGTGGGGTCCAGCCGACCTCTCTTCTATCTCTTCAATATGTACCCGTCACCCCCACCAGGTTCCATCAAAGGGATCCTCTGTCCAGCCTCAGCCTGGTCATGTCAGACCCTCGGAAGAGGAACTTCCCCCTCCTCCAGAAGAGCCTGTCACTCTTCCAGAGAGAGAAGCATCCACAGGTATGGCTGTGTGCTTATTCTCTGGGTCTCCTGGGGGTAAGAATGGGCTCTCTCACCAGAAGTGTGGGAGAGCAGGATCCCACCTGCTCACATGACAGGGACTGTCTTACTGTGTGTGGCCACTGAATCTCCATCACAGACATGTGCTTGCTTTCGGTTTCATTGGTGATGATGATTTTGAGACAGGGTCTCACATAGTCCAGGCTAGCCTTGAATTCGATATGTAGCCAAGGATGATCTCTTTCTCCACCTGCCTCACCCCTTGAGTGCTAGGGTTACAGGTGTGTGCCACTGGTTCACAGTGCTGCAGAGAAGCCAGCGTTTCATCCACAGCCGAACTACATCCCTAACCTTTGTTTCTTTTTTTGTTTTTTTGTTTCTTCCTTCCTTTCTTTCTTCCTTCCTTTCTTTCTTCCTTCCTTTCTTCCTTCCTTCCTTTCTTTCTTCCTTTCTTCCTTCCTTCCTTTCTTTCTTTCTTCCTTCCGTTTTTCCTTCTTTCCTTTCTTCCTTCCTTTTTTCTTTCTTCCTTTCTTTCTTTCTTTCTTCCTTTCTTTCTTCCTTTCGTTTTTCCTTCCTTCCTTTCTTCCTTCCTTCCTTCCTTCCTTTCTTTTTTCCTTCCTTCCTTTCTGTCTTTCTTTTTCTTTCTTCCTTCCTTCCTTCCTTTCTTTCTTTCTTTCTTCCTTCCTTCCTTCCTTTCTTTCTTCCTTCCTTTCTTCCTTCCTTCCTTTCTTCCTTCCTTTCTTCCTTTCTTTCTTTCTTTCTTCCTTTCTTCCTTTCTTTCTTTCTTTCTTCCTTTCTTCCTTCCTTTCTTTCTTTCTTCCTTCCTTCCTTCCTTCCTTCCTTCCTTCCTTTCTTTCTTTCTTTCTTTCTTTCTTTCTTTCTTTCTTTCACTCTGTAGTCCTGGACGAACATCCCTAACCCATGTCTGCCTGTGATCTCATTGTAGCCAAATCTAGACTTCAACTTGAAATCCTCCTGCCTCAGCCTCCCGACTGTCAAGATTGCAAACATGGTCCTTTAAAAAATATATTTTTCTACCCCTGCTCCTGCCCAGCACTTGTGAGGCAGAGGCAGGCAGATCTCTGTGAGTTGAAGGCCAGACTGGTCTTCATAGAGAGTTCCTGGACAGCCAGGGTTACCTTGTCTTGAAACATCATCAACAACAAAAAGATTCTTTTTCTGAGTCAGGACCTCACTCTATAGCCGGCACTTGGAGCTCACTATGAAGACAAGCCGGCTTCAAAGTTGAAGTAATTCCACTGCCTCAGCCTCAGTGCTGAGATTACAGATATGAACAACTGTGTGTGCCTTGTTTTTGTTTTCTTTAATTCTTTATTTGTTGGTGGGGAGTAGGGGATGTAACAAGAAGGCTCAGAGGGTAAAGGCACTTGTCACCAAGACTAGTTAGTAACTTCACTTCTGTCTGTAAGTCCCGTGTGGTGGACCAGACTCTCAGACCTTCTTCCCCTGATCTCCACTCAAGGCGTACACACAACACACACACACACACACACACACACACAACATCTCTCCATCCCTAAAAGTTATTTTCTTATTTGTTTATTTAGTACCAGGGTGTATGATGCAGGAGGATTAGAAGTTCTAGGTCATCTTCAGCTACGTAGTAAGTTGGGGGCTAACCTAGGCTACAAATTATGTCGTCTCAAAAAAAAAAAAAACCAAACAAACAAACAAACAAAAAAACAAGTCCGGGATGAAGAGATGGCTCAGCGGTTAAGAGCACTGACTGCTCTTCCAGAGGTTCTGAGTTCAAATCCCAGCAACCACACGGCGGCTCACAACCATCTGTAACGAGATCTGATGCCCTCTTCTGGTGTTTCTAAAGACAGCTACAGTGTACTTGTATATAATAAATAATCTCTAAAAAAAAAACAAAAGCCAACCAAGCACATGTGCCATGTGGTGTCACACGCCTTTAGTCCCAGCATTTGTGAGTTCAAGGCCAGACTGGTCTACACAGCAAGTTCCGTGCCAGCTAGGGGTTACACAGTGAGATCTTGTTTCTTCCTCCAGACCACCCTGAACCCTGACACACACACAAATAAAAACAGTTTCTAATTTTGCCTTTTGAACTTTGAGGCTGTTCTTCATTGCTGGTTTTTTCAGGCGTCTCTGAGCCGGTTTCCCATCAGAATATGCAGCGGCTCCTAGCCCCCCATACCTCCTCTCACTTCGCTCCCCCCCCCTTAAGGCTGTGTGGCAGTCCCCAGCAGGAACTGGTGTGATGGATTACACAGCCTTCTCCTGGATTTGTAGATGGTTGCTTACTGTAAATGCACTGAGCTATGAGTCACCTTACCGGGTTATTTTACTGTGTGTCGGGTTTTCTGGGGGTAAATTCCTAGAAGAGGAAGTAACCTACAAAAAGGCTGGTTTTTATTTTTAGTGTTGCATTTCTGTCAAATCACCTTCCTTAGTCACCCCAGCCTACGTGCATCCAACAGCAGGTTCCAGCTATTTTCTAGAAGGTTCTATAGCACTATGTGCCTTGTTTAATTTAGCCACAAAACGCTTACTCAGAGCCCTGCCCCAGGCATTGAAGACACAGTCAATCCCTCCTTCCTGGGCCGCTAGGGAGACGGAGGGCGAATGTTCTAAGTTTGTTTGCTTATCTCTTTGACTTAAGTGGATTGTAGGTATCTTTTGGCTACTTTGTGGCTTCCTCTTTCTCCCCCCCCCCCCCCGCCCCTTTCTCCACCCTTTCAACCCCCTAATGCTGGGTGGAGGAGAAAGGAAAGAGATCTCCGAATAAAGTCAAGGGTGAGAAAGGGGTGACATTATTGTTAGATTACTTTCCACTGATTAGTGACTCTGAGTTCCTTGGGGCAAGTTGACCTTCACCGTCAGGATCTCCAGTTGCTTCTTGTTTTTTTGTCTGCTTGTCTCTGTTTTGTTTTGCTTTTGTGGGGCCCTAGCATTTATAGTCCCCCTGAACAGTCCCCTGCATAGATACTATCTGCAGCTGGCCAAATCACACATCTGCTAGAGCTCAAGGCGAATCATAGTCAGCTGCTGTGGTCAGTCGAAGGACACCTGAAGTCAAAATGAAAACACATTCCCCCGGCTGGAGAGACGGCCCAGCAGTTAAGAGCACTCAGGAGGCCCTGAGTTCAAATCCCAGCAACCACATGGTGGCTCACAGCCATCTATAATGAGATCTGATGCCTTCTTCTGGTGTGTCTAAAGACAGTGATAGTGTGTGTACTCATATACATTACTTATATACATTTAATAATAATAATGATGATGATGATGATAATAGGGTACATTCTTACAGAGTAGCCCAGGCTAGCTTGGCACTCTGTCCTTCTGAATCAGCCTTCAGAGTGCTAGGATACAGGTCTGAGCCACCACACCCAGCATCAAAATTTCTTAGGGTTTTTGTTGTTGATGTTTTGTTTTTTTTTTAAAGTCTGTTTTAGCCAGATATGGTGGTGTGTACCTTTCATCTTAGCACTCAAAGAGACACAGGCAGGATCTCCAGTTTTGAGACCATCCTGGTCTCCAGAGCAATTTTTGTCGTTTTGGTTTTAGTTTTTAGACAGGGTTTCTTGTGTAGCCCTGGCTATCCTGGAACTCACCTTGTAGACCAAGGCTGGCCTTGAACTCAGAGATCTGTCTGCCTCTGCCTCCCAGATGTTGAGAGTAAAGGTGTGTGTGACCATTGCCCGACTAAGCCCAACTATTTATTATTTTGAATTATGTGTATATGTGTGTGTCTGAGTGGGTGTGTGCACATGGATGTACTCTCCTCAGAGACCAGACGAGGATGCCTGGACTTACCGGAAGTTGTGAGCTGACTAATGTGGGCAGTAGGAATTGAACTCAGGTCCTCTGTGAAGCAGTTTGTGTTCTTAAGTGGATGAGCCATTTCTTCAGCTCCTCTCCTTGCATTTTGTGACTCTTTGATTTTTTTTTGCAGTTTGTGCATAAAGATCTTGACAGATCAGGTTCATCAGAGTATTGATATCACCACGGTCCCCCTGTACCCTTCCTGATAAGCTCAAGGCCAACTCTGCTTTCTTTTCTCTTCTCTGTCTCTCTCTGTTTCTCTCCCCGCCCCTCCCCCCTGCAATCCTCACACCCTCCCCCTTGTTCTGTAGACCAGGCTAGCCTGGGATAATACATGTATATCACCAGCTGTGCATAGTGGCAAATTATCTCTAAGTTGGAGGCCAGCCTGGTCTAACTAGTGAATTCCAGGACACCCAAGGCTACATCGTGAGACCCGGCTCTGAAAATAACAAAAAAGGTGTGTGTCCTGGCACTCGGCCCAATGCTGTCCTTGACTTTAGCTTCCCAAACGCTGTTCACTCTCCTTCCTGAGACCGGTTGTAATAAATAAACCCTCTTCTTCATTTATCAGTGGATGAAGCCTCTGAGGCTAGGCCCTGGACACACTGGGGCTTCCTATTCTGGGTGGTGAGTGGGTACTGCCTTCCTGCTGACAGCCCGTGTCTCCCCTACCCCAGATGTCTGTGGTTTCTGTCACAAGCCCGTGTCCCCTCGAGAGCTGGCTGTTGAGGCCATGAAGAGGCAGTACCACGCCCAGTGTTTCACCTGCCGCACCTGCCGCCGCCAGCTGGCTGGGCAGAGATTCTACCAGAAGGATGGGCGCCCCCTGTGCGAACCCTGCTACCAGGTACTCCCCTGCATGTAGCTCCTAGGTTGCACCCACTGATCGTGTAGCATCGGATCCCTGATGGACCTCCTAAGAGGTTAGACACCACGAACCCATTTCACAGCCCAGGACGCCGAGACTCGGAAAGGAGAAAACTCAACCAAGCAGGATTAGGTTCCTGCGGCTGCTATAATGCACGCGTCCGCTTCCACGGCAACAGCGATGACAAAAGGATGTTTTTGGTTGAGAGGTTCCAGGTCGTAGTAAGATGCCCTTGCCAATTTGAGCCTGTGGTGAGGCAGTGCGTCACAGCGTGGGCTTCTGGGAGGACAAACTGGCTCCCTCATGGCCAGCAAATAACAAAGAGAAAGGGACAGTTCCATACTGGTAACAGGGACCGCCATTAGGTCCCGCCTCCCATGGCTCCCTCGCCTCCCAACAGCGCCCCCTGGAGCCCAGGCCTCATGGGCTGACGGAGAGCATTCAGTGGCTTCAAACAATCAACATTTCTTTCGCATAGTTTTGGGGCTATCAGTTCAAAAATCAATTTCCTTGACTGCTCAAATCAAGAGACCCCCTTCTCAGTCCTCCAGCTCTAGAAGAGACTTAGTTTTCTTTGCTTGACTTTTTTTAAAAAAGATTTATTTATTTATTATATATAAGCGCACTGTAGCCATCTTCAGACACACCAGAAGAGGGCATCAGATCCCATTACAGATGGTTGTGAGCCACCATGTGGTTGCTGGGATTTGAACTTAGGACCTTTGGAAGAGCAGTCTCTTAGCCACTGAGCCATCCCTCCAGCTCAGTTCTTGGCTTTTTAAGGTTTCTCTGTTTAGCCCTGGCTGTCCTGGAACTCTCTTTGTAGACCAGGCTGGCCTTGAACTCACAGATTCGCCTGCCTCTGCCTCCCGGGTGCTGGGATTAAAGGCATGTGCCACCTCGCCAGGCCTCTTTTGGGGATATTAAGATTGACACAGAAGGGTGATGTTGAACTCCTGACCTTCTCTTCCCTACTTTTGAGTAATGAGTCAGCTATGATGGTGTCCATGTATTCTCAGCATTCAGAAAGCTGAGGCAGGAGGATGAGAGTTCAAGGATCCTGGGTTATAGAGGCAGATTCTGCCTCAAAAAAATAAAATTTATTTTTAGATATCATTCATCAGAAGTGGTGTTGAACATGCAAGGATTTGTTAAGAGGAAGGGAATGATATATGGTAACCTGTGCCTGAAATCTAAATACTTGTGGGTTTGTGGGTGGAGGCTGGAGATTCAGGAGTTCAAAGTCATACTTAACTACATAGTCTAACCTGGGCTACATGACGTAACTGTCTCAAAACCAGCCCGCCAAAAGTGTGAATGTGTGTGTGTGTGTGTGTGAGTGTGTGTGTGTGTGTGAAATTTTTGTTAATAGTCCCCAGGCTGAGCACACACTTCAGTGGCAGGGGTGCTTACCTGGCACACAAAAGGCCTCGATTTCAGTCCCTAGTACTGAAGTAATAGAGAAAGAAGGGAGGGCTGGCGACTCCTCATGGCTCAGGCACGTGGTTTTCTGCCCAGGAAACTCTGGAGAAGTGCGGTAAGTGTGGAGAGATTGTTCAAGATCACGTGATCCGGGCCCTGGGCAAGGCCTTCCACCCACCCTGCTTCACTTGTGTGACCTGTGCCCGGTGCATCAGCGACGAGAGCTTCGCTCTGGACAACCAGAACCAGGTGTACTGCTTGGCTGACTTCTACAGGTAGGACGGACACTGGGCGGGGCTTCGGGAACGGGGAAGGCAGGGCCGGGCTCTGGCGGGGTGGCAGGGTCAGGTCAGCTTTCTACAGCTCCTTTGCTGACAGAAGCCGGTTAGCGTCCCCACCTAGTTCACAGGGCATCTGCTGGAGGCACTGAGTCCCGACACACTCCTCATGTGGAATCCTCAGACATAATTTTCTTTCTCTTTTCCTTCTTTCTTTCTTTCCTTCTTTCTTTCTTTCTGTAACAGCCCTGGCTCTTGAGGAATGCCACGCACCTAATCTTCAGACATTTTTAAGAAGATTTATTTATTATATATAAGTACACTGTAGCTGTCTTCAGACACACCAGAAGAGGGCATCAGATCTCATTACAGATGGTTGTGAGCCACCACATGGTTGCTGGGATTTGAACTCAGGACCTCTGGAAGAGCAGTCAGTGCTCTTAGCCACTGAGCCGTCTCTCCAGCCCATCCTCAGACTTTTCATCGTTAGGGAGTACAATGAAAGAGTGCGTTTTAGCAGAAGGAGAAACTGAGGCACACACTTTCTGGGTGGATTGAAGCTTTCATTTAAGGATTTGATTCAGGAGCCGGGAAGCAGCTCAGTTGGTAGAGGGCCTGCCTAACATGTTCTGGGTTTGATTTCCCAGCACCGTTATGCTGAGGTGAAACACACCCATAACCCCAGCATTCCAGAGGATCAGACGCTTAAGTCATCCTTAGCTACCCTATCAAGTTCAAGGCTAGCCTGGGCTATATGAGACCCTGACTCAAGAAAAATTACAGGCCCTGGAGAGAAGATGGCTCAGGGGTTAAGAGCACTGGCTGTTAACCAGAAGACCGGGATTCAATCCCAGCACCCACCTGACAGCTCACAACTGTCTGTAACTCCAGTTCCAGATGATCTGAAACCCTCACACAGACACATGCAGGCAAAAACACCAGTGTAGGTGAAATTTTAAAAAATAAATAAGGCTGGAGAGATGGCTCAGAGGTTAAGAGCACTGACTGCTCTTCCAGAGGCCCTGAGTTCAAATCCCAGCAACCACATGGTGGCTCACAACCACCTGTAATGAGATCCGATGCCTTCTTCTGGTGTGTCTGAAGACAGCTACAGTGTATATAGAATAAATAAGTAAATATTTAAAAAATAAATAAAAACTTGGAAAAAATAAGATTTATAGGAATATAAGAGGACTTGATTTGGGGCCTTGGCCATGTCCCCTCCCCTACACACACACACACACACACACACACACACACACACACACACACGGGAGACTACTCATGTTTGTCTTGTTTCCCTCTGGTCAACCTAGACTATAAAGTCCTGTCTGAATATAAGAGGACTTGATTTGGGGCCTTGGCCATGTCCCCTCCCCTACACACACACACACACACACACACACACACACGGGAGACTACTCATGTTTGTCTTGTTTCCCTCTGGTCAACCTAGACTATAAAGTCCTGTCTGGAAAGATAAGCGAACAGCAGCTCTCGGAAGGCAGAGGCAGGCCAATCCCTGTGAATTCCAAGCCAGCCTGCTCTGAATAACAGGCTAGCCATTGCTACAGTTTCTGCCACAGAATAAAGTAAACAAAACATACACAAACAGGGCTGCCAAGATGGCTCAGCGGATAAAGATGCTTTGCCACCAAGCCGGATCCCCTCCCAGTTCGATCCCTGGGACCCATAAGGTGGAAGGAGCTTACTGACTCCTTCATGTTGTCCTTAGACTTCCAAAGACAACTAAGTAAATACGCTAAACGTTTTAAAACTTTTAAAATGTCTTCCGGGAAGGGTGGACATCATTGGTTGCCCCAGATGCGGTCGCCTAGCAACCTCAAGGTTGGAAGCACTCCGGGGCGGTGCTCAGCCAGATGATTTCTTTGTTAGCCTGAGTAGCTAGCTGACTTTCCTGGGTGTGTGCTCCCCCTCCTCTAGGAAATTCGCCCCTGTGTGCAGCATCTGTGAGAATCCCATCATCCCCCGAGACGGGAAGGACGCCTTCAAAATTGAGTGCATGGGAAGGAATTTCCACGAAAACTGTTACCGTTGTGAGGTGAGTGGAGCTGAGGTGGTTAGAGGGCAGTGGCCAAGGACAGCCCTGTTCAGTTCACTGCCCTCGGCAGAGGGAAAGATGGAGATAAAAAAACATGTGGCCAGCGGGGCCATGATGGCGCACGCCTTTAATCCCAGTCCTCCAGAGATAGAGAGGCAAATGGATCTCTGATTTCGGGGCCAGCCTGGTCTACAGAGAGAGCTCCAGGACAGCCAGGGCTACACAGAGAAATCAACCCTGTCTCAGAAAACAGAAACAAACCAACCACACTTGGCTGTATATCAGAGTTCATTGTGCCCTCACATCGCTTCCTGTGGAAAGAGACTGTGTTCCAGAATGGCGGGTGGTGACAGCATCGTTAGCAAATGATAGCCCTGGGCTATCACTCTACCTCCTGGTCCTGCCTTTAATTTCTTTTCTGAATCTGGCACAGCACACGGGCACAGATGGCTCAGGTTTACATCTTTAGGAACACCAAAAGTAAGCCCCATTGTGGGAGGGGCATACTGTCCCAAGAAGGTTCCTGGTTGACCTGGCATGGGTCATAATCAATAACAGATTGGTTGAGGGAAAGATCTGTCGTTAAGGGAAATCAATGCAGGAACCTGGAGCAGAAACCATGAAAGAATGCTGCCTACTGGCTCCAAACCCTCTTTCTCAGGCATCTGTTCTGTTCAGGGAGATTTCTTAGACAGCCCGGGGGGGGGGGGGGGGGGGAAATCCCCTGCCTCAGGATGCCACTGTCTGCGGTGAGCTGAGCTCTCTTACATCAATTAGCAATCAAGAGAACGTCCCCACAGACATGCCATGGGCTGATCTGATCTGAGCAGTCCCCCAGTTGAGACTCCCACAGATAACTCTGAGCTGTCTCAAGTCGGCAGCTGAAGCTAACACAGGGCTCTTCTGAGCCTATCACAGGGCTGGGAGCTGATGTGTTAGGATTGACAGCCCCTACATTCAGAGAGAAAGGGATGCTGGGTAGGCTCAACCCTTTGTGAGTGCCAGAATAAACAGGTATGAGTGGGCTTTAGGGGCCGGTGAGATGGCTTAGTGGGCAAAGGGGCTTTCCACCAAGCCTGACTACCTAAATTCAATCCCCGGGACCCACAAGGTAGGATAAAAGAACCAAGTTTGGGGCTGGAGAGACGGCTCAGTGGTTAGAGCTCTGGCTGCTCTTCCAGAGGTCCTGAGTTCAATTCCAAGCAACCACGGGGTGGGTCACAGCCATCTGTCATGGGATCTGGTGCCCTCTTCTGGCACACAGGTGCATATGCAGATAGAGCACTCATACACAAAATATAATCTTTAAAAAGAAGGACAGAACCAACTTCTGCAGGGTGTTCTCTGGCATCTACTCACACTGCTGTAGCACAATCGGGCCCGCAAGTGAATAAATGAATAATAAGACATTTTAAGTAAGTGGGCTTTGGAGGGAACGGGAAGTAGAAAACACAGTGTACAAAAACAATTCTTACAGCAGGGAGTGGGGTCTATGACTGTAATCCCAGCTATGGGGACGCTCATAGGAGGACTGGAGTGTAAGGGCAGCCTAGAACACACAGTGACACCCTTCCTGAGGGAAAGAGGAGAGGAAGGTCCCTTCTTCTTCCATGGGACCCCATTGATAAGTTTACCAATTGCACAGAGAGGGAAAAAGTCTAGTAAGAGGAAAGACCAAAACAACAACCACAACAACAGTCACTGTAAGTATAAAGACCCAAGTTCGAATCCCCAGAGCCCATCTAAAAGCTAGGCACATACCTGTGATCCTGAGGGGACTGGCTGCTCTCTGGAGCTTTGGCTGGCCAGCTCACCCCACTTGATGAAGTTCCAGGCAGTTCTCGGGCTGTGTGCACACACAGGCACGCATGAACACACATGTACACACAAGGCAGGGAGGGAGGGAGAGGGGAGACAGAGGAAGTTGGAGGTGACCCGCCCTTAGAACAGACTCAGAAAATGGAAGGTTCTAGTTGTGTGGGGGGTGCAGAAGGCCTAAGGGGTGGGAGATGATGGTAAGAAGAGGAAGGGGAGGGTCTGGTAAGCACTTTGGGCTGTGGGAAGGAACTGGCTGGGCCGGGATGGGAGGCTGCTTAGAACTAGTACAGGAAATGTCAGACAGCGCTCACACAGGGGCCTGTGATCAGAACAGGGTGGCCGTGACTACAGCTTTTTATTTTTCAAGTCGGAGTTCCTCTGTGTAACCTTGGCTGTCCTGGAACTCATGCTATATATAGACCAGGCTGGCCTTGAGCTCACAGAGATCTGCCTGCCTCTTTCTGCCTCCTGGGTTCTGGGGTTAAAGGTGTGCACTGCCACCAGCACCCAGCCATTTTGAAGTTCTTAATCTTGGGACTGGATTCTTTCCTCCTGCCTGGACCCTGCAGGTGTTATCCTCGGTCCAGCGGTGGGGCTCCCAGAATTCCCCCTCCCACTTCCTCCCCACCACTGCCACGGGTGGTAGTTTTTCTGTGTGTCACCTGCATGGAAAGTCCCAGGGCAGGGCCTCTCGGCCAGCCAGTGAGTAATTCTAAACATTTATTCACTTGTGTTTGTTTGAAAAGATAATGCAGAGTCGGGAGGACCTTGGGAGAGAGGTTGGTTCCTTTCCCTGGTCTCTGACTTTGTCAGTTAGAGTTCAAGGTCTATCCAGATGATAATGTATCTTGAAACAGGAGCAATGAGGAAGATTAAGTGCTGTTAACAGCACCCCCAGAACCCCGATAGAGTCCTCTGGTACCAGGCCTTCGTAAAAGCCTGACTAAGCAAGTAACCCCCACTTTCTGCCCAAGGTAACATTGACTGAGGCTGCCTGGTAAGTCAGGATTTGAATCCCAGGAAGTTGCATTTCAGTAGGGGCTGCATTTAACCCTGTCTTAAACTGACCCTTAGAAACAAACAAACACCCCCCACAGTCGTAAACCTCAAATTATAGCAGAACAGAGCTGGGTTCCAATTTTCCCAAGAAAATACACCTTACCTTATTAAATCACAACAGTCTTGGGAGATGGTTTATTGTCTCCGTAGAAGTTGAAAACAAGTGCTCGCTTCGGCAGCACATATACTAAAATTGGAACGATACAGAGAAGATTAGCATGGCCCCTGCGCAAGGATGACACGCAAATTCGTGAAGCGTTCCATATTTAAAAAAAAAAAAAAAAAGAAGTTGAAAACAAAACCCTGAGGCTGGCCTGGTGGCATATACCTGTCACCCTAGTGCTGGGAGCCTGAAGTGGGAAAATCAGAGTTCAGCCAACCCGGGATAGACTGAGTTTGCCCAGAATACACAGAGGGAGTCTCAAAACAAAGCCGAGCTGGTGGTAGCATCAGGAGTTCAAAGTCATCCTTGGCTACGTAGTTTAAAGCCAGCTTCAGCTGTAATTGAAGAGGAAGAGAAGCTGTAGCCCCCCTGGGAAAGCTTGGTACTGGCGGGATCCAGACCTGGAGACACCCACATGTTTCTGTACCCCCAGGACTGCAGTGTTCTTCTCTCTGTGGAACCTACCGACCAAGGCTGCTACCCGCTCAATGACCACCTCTTCTGCAAGCCCTGTCACATGAAGCGGAGTGCCGCTGGGTGCTGCTGAAGAGTCCCAATGGCCGGCCCTTCCCTGACTTGGTTTCCCTTCCCGACCTTTCTTACATACTTTCCTGTTGAGCCTCACTGGCCACTAGCATACTGCTCAGCCCATAGTGTCTGAATGCGTGAGCCTGAGACACTTCGGTATGGCCTCCAGGTACACAGCACCCTCCAGACTGCCAACTCCTCTCTCCCTCCACTGACCAGGAGGACCCTCACCACCAGAGTGGGACCCTGGTCCATCCCCAGTGCTGGCCCTGATATGTTTGTGCAGACAAGTCCCAGGATGTTGCCTATGTCTTGGACCATGATGCTTAGCTGCCTAGCAGAAGGTGCTGAGACCTCAGCTTAGAGTGTAGAGCTGAGTTGTGTGACGGGCGCCCGCCCAGCCACTTTAAAAAGTGCTTTTGGAAAGTTTATAAATTTGTGCTGGCCATGGTAGCGCACACCTTTAATCCTAGCACTCGAGAGGCAGAGGCAACTGGATTTCTGTGTTCCAGGCTAGTCTGATCTACGGAGTGGGTTCTGTTTAAATTATATTTTCTTTTCTTTTCTTTTTTGGTGGGTTAAAAATCAGTAAATATCTTCCCTTGGTTTGGGGGCTGACCAGATGGCTCAGTGATTAAGAGGGCTTGCTCCTCTTACAGAGGACCAGAGTCCCCTTTCCCAGCATCCCCTTGGAGGCTCTTAACTACAGGTCCTGTAACTCCAGTTCCAGGAGATCTGGCGCCCTCTACTGGACTCCTTAGAACCTGAATGCACGTGGTGTACATACACTCAGGCACACACACACACACACACACACACACACACATTAAACAAAAAATCTTTAGCCAGGTCTAATGGCACATACCTTTAATCCCAGTACTTAGGAGGCAGAGGCACATTTATCTATGCATCTGAAGGCAGCCAGAGCTACAGTCTTTAAAAACAAAAGCAAGCCAAACAAAAGAACTGACCGGGGTTTGGTGGTGCACACCTGTGGTCCCAGTGCTTGGGAAATTGACAGAAACTTGAGACCTGTTTGGTCTTCGTAGAATTCCAGATCCATCTGTCTAGGCAGCATTCTGAGGCTCTGTCTCAGAAGCTCCGTCTCAGAAATAAACAAACAAACAAGCCATAAATACATAGGAATGTGAGGTAGAGGTGCCGCCCTCCTGCCTCTGGGACTCCTGCTGACTTGGAGCTGGGCTCAGGATGAGAGGAAGGATGGTGAGCAGCCTCCACCTGCTTCCAGACCCTGCTGTGAGCTTTTGTGAGTGTCTCAAACTGGATTAAGTGCCTTTGATTTGCTAGGGAGCAAATTTGAGGCTGAGTTTCCTCCCTCCAGACTTCAGACTTCACTGAGGCTGAGGCCTCTACAAGTCACACACACACACACACACACACACACACACACACACCCTGAAATGAGGCCAGGAAATGTCACATCTCTGGTCTCCCATTTGTATCTCTCAGCCCCCACTTCAGCTTTACAACTTGGCTGCCTATAGCCACTGACTCTGCGAGGCCACACCTAGAACATTCTTCCTTTTAAAGAAATTCACTTTAGGGCTGGCAAGATGACTCCTCTGGTAGAGGCCCTTGCCTCCAAGTCTGATGACCGGAGTTCTAGCTCTGGGACCCACGCGGAGGGAGAGAACCAATTCCTGTGAGTTGCCCTCTGGTTTACACATGGATACCAAGATATACATCTGTGCACACATGCACACACATCTAATAGAGATAATATGTAAAGTAGAAAAAAAAATCACTTTTGTGCTTTTAACTTCTGAGGTGCACATAGAGAAATTAAACGTATTTTCCTTGCTTGCTTCTTGTTTTTCTCTGGGGTGGGGGGAGTTGGTCGTTGTTATTTGGGGTTTTGTTTGAGTGAGATAGGGTCTTGGGGATCCCAGGCTGGCCTTGAACTACCTATATAGTCCAGGATTGCCTTGACTTTATAACCTTTGTCTCCACTTCCTGTACTCCGGGATTGTGTTTCTAGGAATCAATCCCAGAGCTACATGAGGCTCAAATATATGGCAGGTGGGGGTGTAGCCCAGTGATTTGAGTACATTTAGCACTTGAGACACTGGCTTCTATCCCCAGCACCAAAACAAAATATATGTGAATTAAGGGGATAAAGATAAGATCGTGACGTGCATCAGGGCTCCTGCAAGGGACACACGTTCCCCACATAGGGGCCCTGGGAAACCAGCCAGTAGTCTGCAACCGTCAAGGCCGATGTGGCGTAGAGCCGCTAGGGGGCAGCATGAGCCAGCGAGTTGATACCCGGCGCTAAGGTTCTCTGACTTCTCACCGGCTTCTCGCTGTGTGGGGTGCGAAGAATGCTCTCTTTGGGCATGTTCACCTGCAGAGGCAGAGAGAGAAAACATCGCAGAAGAGTGACGTGGTCCAGAAACTTTTCCACCTATCTCAGGAATGCGTCCTCTCCGAAGGAGACCTGCAGCCGGAGATTAAGCCCCTCTCTGGCCCAAACTCTCACCTACTAGGAGGGGACGCCCGTAAACTCAAGAATGAGACCTGGGAGCTTGGACTCTGAATAAAGGGCCATCAGGAGTTGCTGGGGAACCCTGAACTTGCTCACGGTCCTGCGCCAGGGTCCCTCTCACCTGAGGCCACACCCAGGTGCCTGGAGTATGTGACCTCACTAGCATGTGCCTGTCCCTCCAGTAGGACCTGCTGCTGCCTACTCAAGCAGACAGACCTTCAGAAGGGATTAGACTGTGGAAAAGCAGGCCTATGCTTGCTGAAGTCCCAGAAGTGGAGGCAGGAGGGCCCAAAGTTTAAGGTTATCTTTGAGGACGTAGTAGTAGTAGGTACCAGGTCTGCCTGAGGTACTTTGAGACCCAGACCCTGTTTGGAAAGGATGCAAAGAGGTATTGTGTTTGTGGCACATGCCTGTAATTCCAGAAATCGGGATGGGGGGAGGCAGAGGGGCAGGACGGAGTACTGCTTAGAATACAAGGCCACCCTGTGATACGTTGAGAGACCATGTCTAAAAACCAGACAAGCTGGGGTCGTGGTAGCCCATACCTTGAATCCCGGGGGGGGGGGGGTGAGGCAGCCTGGTCTACAGAGTAAGTTCCAGAATAATAGCGGGTACACTGTGAAAACCCGTCTCAGAATCAAACAAGGGCATGCTAGACGGCTGGTTCAGTGGGCAAAGGCTCTTGCCACAGTGCCTCACAGGGTTCAGAGTTTGATTCCCCAACGCTGTATGTATCCGGGGTGATAGTGCCTGTCTGTAATCCAGGACTTGGGAGATGAGGCAGGAGAGTCAGAACTTCAGGTTCATTGTAGAAATCTTGAGGCCAGACTGGGATGCATGAAACCGTATTTCTAAACATCAAAACAAAATAAATAAATGGGCAAAAAAAACAAAAAACAAAAAACAAAAAACTGGAGGTTGGTTGGATTATATTTTTTAAATTTACTTTTTTACTTTATGTTAATGGGTGTTTTGTCTACAAGCATATCCGTGTATCTTGTGCTTCGAGAGACCGGAAAAGGATACCAGAGCCCCTGAAACCGGAATGACAGGACATTGTGAGCCACCAGTGGGTGCTGGGAATTGAACCTGCAGCCTCTGGACCAACAGCCTCTTACCTGCACCCTTGTTTCGTTTCTCCTGTAGCTCCTATGTTGTGTCTTTGTGATTGTCGGATTGTTCATTTGTAGGACCCGAGAGATGCTTCCGAAATTAAGAATACATGCTGCCTTTATAAAGGACCTGAGTCCGGTTCCCGGCCCTCATAAAACATATTACACTGAGTGCCAGGGGATCTAACGCCCTCTCCTGGCCTCTGACAGCTGCTGCACACACATAGCATAGGTGAGCTCACACACAAGTACACACTCACATATGAAAATAAAAAGTCAAACCTTTCTTTAAAAAATTCTAAAAAAATAAATTCATGTAAAAATCTCATTATTTCCCTACAAAAATTTTTTTCTTATTTTTATTTTATGTCCGTTGGTGCCTGCATGTCTATCTGGGTAGATCTGGAGGTCAGACAGTTGTGAGCAGCCAAGTGGGTGCTGGGAGTTGAACCTGAGTCCTCTAGAAGAAGTCAGCACTCTTTCTTTTCTTTTTTTGGTAAGGTTTATTTTTTGTATGTGAGTACGCTGTCACTCACTGTCTTCAGACACCAGAAGAGGGCACCAGATCCCATTTGTGAACTGCCATGTGGTTGCTGGGAATTGAACTCAGGACCTCTGGAAGAGCAGCCACTGCTCCAACCACTGAGCCATCTCTCCAACTCCAGAAAGACCTTTTTCTTTTTTTACATTTATTTACTGCTGTAGAGTGGGAACTGCATACCACATCCCATTTGTTCCTCTGTGTGTGTGTGTGTGTGTGTGTGTGTGTGTGTGTACACAACCTCCTTTGCCAGCAAATTCTGGCAATTTTAAGTCTTGGTAGCAACAGCCTTCACTCCTGATCCATCTCACTAACTGCATGTGCACTTGTGTGTACGAGTATGTGTGTGTGTGCATATGTGTGTGTTGCTGCAGCACCTGGAGATACACAACCATTCTCAGCCCTGAGAAAGGGCACATTCGATGTGCTTGAGGGAGCTTAGCTCAGCCCTTGAACTTTAGAAAGTGTTTCGCAATGTCCTCTGCTCCCCAAGAAAAGGTCTGGCATCCGGTGTGTGTGAATCACGCCACTTCTCAGAGGCTGGACTGTGGACTGAACCCTTTCATGACCTGCCTTGTGTGGAAAATGCCCAGGCTTTGGTCAGAAGCTATGAGCTGTCCACACAGCACATTCTTCCCCAGATTCCAGCCTTTCCCCTTGTCTGTGATCTGTTTCATAGCTCTGTGAGAGGCAGGTGGGTAAAAATCCTGTCCTGTCTGGGTAGTTTTCCCAACAAGCTTCCCTTTGTGGGGAAACTGATGTTAGCACACGAATTTCTCTTCACCTGATCTAAAATAGGCTGTATGGCTTGGCTGCTCGGTGAGCTGGTGGCAACTGCCCCTAACGAGCGGGGACTCTTTAATTTTTCTCCCCTTCCTTTTATGGCGCTGGAACCAGGGTCTTGTGAGAGTCTGGGTTCTAGCAATGAGCTAGCCTGGAAAAAATTCACTTAACACTTCCATTCCCAGGTGTTTTATGGGCAGCTTCTTGGGGGGGGGGGTAACAGTTAAAAATGACCAACAGAAAGCAGCTGCCGCAGGGCAGCCTGGGAAAGAGCACTGAGAAGTCAGAGAAGTGGGGTGGGGTAGGGGAGGGGAGGAAGGGCAATCTGTGGTGCTTGAGTGGGAGGGACAAGGTCCAGTTCTGGTTGGCTGCCTTTGTTCTGGAGAAAACCCTTTAAATTTTGAGGGGAGGAACCGAAGATAGCTGACAGTTCCTGCATTCCTGTTTTGGGTGAGGCTGAAAGGTCAGGAGAAACGCAGCCATGTTTCCTGGGGGGGTTTGGGGGGAGGTTAGAGCTAGACTTAAGAAGGTCTGACAAGTTCTTAGTCAGGATACCTGAAGTCCTACTAACAGGAACAGGCCTCACTTTGGGGACACAAGCCACATGTGGCAAGGCTTTGAATCTTGGCTTCCTGAAGAGGGACCATCCAAGCCTGTCCTTTGCACCAGGAGGCAAGGGTGACACCATTGGACAATTCAGCCACTGTGTCCTCGCACCACTGGGACCTGCCAAGTCGGCTTCTCATCTATTGTGCTTGGTTGCGATGACAGGGTCTCATGTAGCCCAAGGTGGCCTCCAACTCCAGCTGTGGAGGCTGGGGTGACAGTGAATCCCTGATCCTCCTTCCCCGGACTCACGGGTGCTGGGATTGCCGGTCGGTGCTACTGTGTCCGGCTTTCCCATCCCGGGCTGGCTCCTTGAATAGATAGGGCCGTGCTGGGCGGAGAGCTCAGTCTCATCTGGGTAAAAAGCGTGGGCTAAGGGTCTCTTCCACAGGTACCCTGAAAAGAGGGAGGAGAAAAAGGTGTGCGTGGGATTTGAGAGGAACAACAGAACAAAGAACCGACCTAGCGGAGGGTGTTCAGGACACAGCTGACTGTCCTGGCCGGTACGCAGTAACAGGACAATCCAAACAAATCCGAAAGGTGGTGGCAAGATGGAGTGAGTGACCGTGAGCCTGGTAGATTTTGGAGATGAAAGCCAGGTATGGTGGCATAGGCCTATAGCCCAGCCCTTGGGATCCAGAAGCAAGAGGAGTATCGCCAGAGGCCAACCTGCTCTACGTAGTGTGTTTCAGTCTAGCCTGAGCTACATAGGGAGCCCCTTTCTTGAAAGAAAAAGAAAAGACTCTAAAGGTGAGAAGTCTCCCACGCCAGCTGGCCAGCAGCCACACGTAGGTTTCCCGACTTCCCCTACGGGGTTCTTCCAACCCCTCCCACAGCCTGTTCCAACACCCACTTACAGACAACCCGGGCTTGTGGGGGCGGGAAGGTTGAGGAATGGAGCTGTGTGGATGAACGGGGGTCAGAGTTAGAATCAGACTGGCTGGGTGGAAGTTAGTGGCTTCTACTGATGAGAGCCATTTGCCCCAGAGGAAGTGGTCACTGGGTCTAAGGCTCAACCTTTCCCTCCTTGTGCACTTTAACCCCAGCTCTCCAGAGGCAGACACAGCCTGAACTCCTGGTGGGAGGGAGTAGCTCGCTTGGGAGGGGCGTCCACTGGCTTCCTCTCCTTGATCTGCCCTTTGGGCCCGACTGGGAGGTTGTGTCTGGACTGCCCTCCCAGCACCCCCGCCCCCATACACCCTCAATCTGAGGCTGGTAAATTTCCACTTCGGCTCCTCCATAATCTGAGTCAGGCCTGACCTGCCACCTAGGAGAGCCTGCAGGAAGTGGTGAACTTCTTTCTCCTGGGTCGGTCGGTCCGTCGCTTTCACCCTCTGACTGGGTTCTTCCACTCCCTCCGGGGTGGCTGATCAGAAACGACCGAGAACGTGATGCTTTAAGCACTAGAACAAAAGTTGGGCAAAGGGCAGGGCTCCCCGAGAGCAAATGACCAGGGAATTCCTGGATCCTGGGGAACAGCCTGGGGGGGGGGGGCACGTGGCAACCACCGAAGACGGACCTAGCAGGTCCTTCTAACTAACATGGCGGCCTTAGGAAAGGGAGGCATGTTATAGAGAGAGGAACAGGGAATACAAATGGACATGATGTCTATGAAGGGCTGCCGCATCGGGCTTTGTGTGAGGACAGAGAGACGTGAGCTTTCCTGAGGGTGGGTGGGGAGGTAGGCGGGGGGCAGATTTTCTCAGCTGGGATCCTTAGCTAAAGGATTGGAAAGAAGGAGAAGGAGGAGGGTGGGGTTGGTGCTTTAAGGAAGGGAACGTGCTGGGCCCAGAGGTCAGTCCGCGGAAGGCACGAAGGAGGGACAGTCTCTCTGGTCACAGGTTCTGAACATTCACTCCCTCCCCCGGGCACGTGACTTGTTTGTTTGACTCAATTGTCTGCCCGCACAAGGCCAGCCCTTAGTAAATATGTGTGGAATGAATTCCCCTGCTCTTGGGAATTTGGAGAGAGGTGACTTAAGCTTGTAACCCAGAGTCATGTGAAAATCGGTGGTGGCCCTTGACTGGCCTGGAAACTCGTCTTTTTCCAGACCAGATCAATCAATGTCTGTAAGAGGGCTAGAGGGGACTGGAGGGGTGGCTCAGGAGTCAAAAGCGCTGGCTGCTCTTCCGGAGGACTGGGTTCAATTTTCAGAACCCACACGGGGGGATCACAGCTTAAGTGCCGTTCCAGGAGATCGGATGTTTCTTAGGCATGCATGGACACAAAACACTCATAGCTAGAAAGATGTCTCAGTGGTTAAAAGCACCGACTGCTTTTCCAGAGGTCCTGAGTTCAAATCTCAGCACCCACATGGTAGCTCACAACCATTTGTAATGGGATCTGATGCCCTCTTCTGGCGTGTCTAAAGACAGCTACAGTGTACTTATATATAATAAATAAATCTTAAAAACATAAAAATAAAAAAGGGTGGTGCACACCTTTGACCACAGCATTCCCGGAGGCTGAGGCAGAAGGATCACTCTAAGTTCAAAGTTTCAGACTAGCTGGGATTACATGTCTAGACCTAGTCTTGAAGGAGAGGATGGCAGCTCTGTGGGAGGAAGAAGCGATACCCTATTGTAAGAACATACTCCCGTGTACCCACTCCTCAGCTAGCTAGTGTAAGGAGAGCCCCTGTGCACATCCACGTGCAAGTTTCATGTGTGGATATATGTTTCCCTACCTCCTGAGTAGGGGTAACTGCAGGGTCTCCCAGTGCCTCTTTTGCATTTCCTTATTCCTCAACTTGCTTAGAATCGGCACATAATACTTTTGTAATAAGCCTATCTTTTATTTTATTTAGTCAGTCCGGATCAGGGTCAAATTCGAGGCCTCTTGCATGCTAAGCAAGTCTACTGATGAGCCACACCCTCAGACCCCCAAATTATATGATGCATATGTATACACACACACAATCTGTCATATATACATATATAATTTATTTGTGTGTATGTATGTAAATAGGCATGCTATGGCATGCAGGTGAAGGTCAGGAGTCAATTTTGCAGAAGTGAGTTCTCTCCTTCAAACTTTATGTGGGTTCTAGGAACAGAATTCAGGGTGTCAGGCTCATGTGGCAGGTCCTTTTACCCATGGGTGATCTGGACAGCCCTACTGTTGTCTGCTATGACAAGTTTCTTTATATAGCCTCCACCTAGACGGGCCTGTTGGGCTGGCCTGTTTACACTATGTATAACTAACTATGCTCCAACTCCTAGTGACCCTCCCCAGCCTCCCTACTCCAGGGTTCTGTGTGTGTCATCCCTGCAAGTTGTCCTCTGAATGCCACAGGGACACCATGGCACACCCGCCCACCCTCCCCCATCCACACACCAGTACACTGTAGCTGTCTTCAGACACACCAGAAGAGGGCATCAAATCCCATTACAGATGGTTGTGAGCCACCATGTGGGTGTTGGGAATTGAACTCAGGACCTCTGGAAGAGCAGTCAGTGCTCTTAACCACTGAGCCATCTCTCCAGCCCAAGACAAGTCTTATAAATGACAATATTTAATTGAGGCTGGCTTACAGGTTCAAAGGTTTAGTCCATTATCATCAAGGTGGGAACATGGCAGCATCCAGGTAGGCATGGTGCAGGAGGAGCTGAGAGTTCTACATCTTTATCCAAAGGAAGCCAGGAACAGACTGGGCATACTCAGGCAGCTGGGAGGAAGATCTCCAAGCCTACCCCCACAGTGACACACTTCCTCCAACAAGGCCACACCTTCTAATAGTGCCATTTCCTGGGATGGGCATATGCAAGCCATCACAGAGGGTATCCGGTCCAGAAGAAATGAATAACTACAAGTTCACAGGAAAGCACCGTTGGGATTCTGTAAACTCCACTGCACAGTTACCTGGCAATAGCCCGGTATGCTCTGGCCCACAGTTACCTGACACTATAAAAGGGGCTACTTGCCCCCTCCTTGTTCTCTTGCTTTCTTGGTCTCTCCCTCTCTTCCTCCTCTCTTACCCCCTTTGTCTCTCCTCTTCCAATTCCCTCCCCCCACTTGCTCATGGCCGGCCTCCACTTCTCTACTCCTCTCTTCTCTGCCCCTACTACCCTCTTAACTCCCCTCCCCATGCCCTGAATAAACTATTCTATACTGTCCTGTGGCTGGTCTCTCAGGAGGAAGGGACTCCCCACATAGGTCCCTAGAGGCATCTCTCCCCCCCCACACACACTCTTCATCTTCTTCCTAACATTGGTGCTGAAACCCGGGACACATCTTTTCTATAAAAACAATAAAGCACCTCTAACTTAGAGTTAGTAAGCCCTGGAATGCTTCCATTCTAGGATATAACACACACACACTAGTGGGCTGGAGAGAGAGCTCAGTGGGCTGCTCTTCCAGAGGACCTTGGTTCAGTTCCCACCTGGCAGCTCACAAATGTCTGTAACTCCTGTTCCAAGAGACTGCCACCCTCATACTAACACACACACACAGTCAAAATACCAATATGCATAAAATACAAATAAATTATGTTTTAAAAAATGAATAAAGGAAGGCCAGCTGTGATACCAGCTGTCAGGAGGTAGAGGCAGGTAGATTTCCGTGAGCTCCAGGACAGACAACTGAAGCTACATAGTGAGACCCCCCCCACCCCCCCAAAAAAAAGGGGGCTAGAAAGATAGGAGCACTGACTGCTCTTCCTGAGGTCCTGAGTTCAATTCCCAGCAACCACAACTGTCTGCAACTTTAGTTCCAGAGGATCTAACACCTTCACACAGACAAATATACAAGTAAGACATCAGTGCACATTACCGCCCCCCCCCCCCCCGTGGGCAAATTCGGTTTGTTCCCAGAAGAGTGAACTCCGTTGGATTAGCAGGTTCTAAAAGTAGAGGGCACGCCACTTTAGGCCAGTGGTTCCCAAGCTTCCTAATGCTGCGGCCCTTTAAGACAGCTCCTCAGGTTGAGGTGATCCCCCCAACCAGAAAATTGTTTTAGTTGTTACTTTAGAACTGTTCTTTTGCTACTGCTTTGATTTTGTACTGTAAGTATCTGTGTTTTCCGATGGTCTTAGGTGAAAGGGTCATTCAACACTCCCGTATTCCAGGGAAGGGGTCCCAAACCACAGGTTGATAGCAGCCGCTTTACTTGTGAGTACATTGTAGCTGTCTTTTAGACACACCAGAAGAGGGCATCAAATCCCATTACAGATGGTTGTGAACCACCATGTGGTTGGTGGGATTTGAACTCAGGACCTCTGGAAGAACAATCAGTGCTCTTAACCGCTGAGTCATCTCTCCAGCCCCCTGCTGGACCTCTTTACATTGCTTTCCTTCTCTTTTTCTTCTTAGTATTAGACAGGGTCTCCTGTGGCCCTGGTTGGCCTCAGACTTACAATGAAGCTCAAGATAACTTTGAATCTCCCTTCACCCTGACGAAAGCCACCTCCCAAATGCTTGGACTCCCAGGGGAGCTCCCAAATCTGTTCTTTTGTCACCATTTCTAAGAGAGGTGGGGGAGAGCTGAGGCTTTGTCATTCACTCATTCCAAAGAGCAGCAGGAAGAGCTGAATCACAATGGGTGGATTACAGCCCCAGCCAGAGCTGGCAGGAAACAATGCCCCACCCGGCATTTTCAACCAAAAAGTTTTCTTTTCTCTTGCAAGCTCCTTCCGGTGCTCTGGGTGCCAGGGACTGGGGAAGTATCGAGGGGAAATAGCATAAATTCCATAGTCGTGTATTTAGCATCTTCTTAGAACCCACTTTGGGAACTAGATTTCTCTTTAAGAGGGTTTTATTTTTGTTTTTTTTTTTTTTTTAATAATGTGTGTTGGGATTCTGTAAACCCCACCCCTCAGCTACCTAGCAACAGCCAGGTATACCCCACCCCTCAGTTACCCAGCAGTGGCCAGGTATGCTCCGCCCCAGTGACCTGACACTATAAAAGGAGCTGCTTGACCCCTCCTCTCTCTCTTGGCCTCTCTTGCCCTTGTGCTCTTGCAGCCTTGCTCTCCCTCCCCCCCCCCATCCCACGTGCTCATGGCCGGCCTCTACTCCTTTACTCCTCTACTTCTCTCTCTCTGCCTCTACCACCCTCTTAACTCTCCCATGACCTGAATAAACTCTATTCCGTACTATACTGTTGTGTGGCTGGTCCCTCTGGGAAGGGATTCCCAACATGGACCCCTCAGAGGCATCTCCCTTGCCCTCAGGCCTCGCCGCACCTCCATGGGCCATATGCCCCCCACTCTCTTCATCCTTCCCCTAACATTGGTGCCGTGACTCGGATCGTTAACCTTTCACAACATTGGTGCCCTGTGACTTTTCCTTTCATTGGTGCCCCGTCATCTTTTCCTTACAATGTGCACTTGTGGAAGTGTGTGCACCAGAGAACAGGTGGCCTCAGAGGCCGGAAAAGGTGTTGGGTCCCCTGGAGCTTGAATAAGCACAGTGGGCAGGATATGGGTGCCAGGAGCCAATTCAAGTCCTCCATTACTGCTGAGCCAGCCCTCCAGCCCTTAAGACCCGGAGAGTTTGGCTAGATGCTCGTGAGGAGCCCCCTTCAGGCCTAAAGAGGGTATGTTCTAGACAGGCACTGTGTAGCTAGAGGGAAAAACCCCAAACCTACACATGTGTCAGAGAGAGCTAAGAGACAAGGAGCCCTGGAGAAGATTCTGGAAAGAGGCTTCAGCAGGGGAAGCTCTCTGAGTTTGGAGACAGGAGTTTTGATCCCCATGTGACGGGGCAAGACAGAACAGAGGCTCCCCCATTTTGTATTCTTGCCGAGGCCATTTCAGGTTACCTAGAATTTGATCTTGGAGAATGCCATGGGAAAATGGCACAACTCTGTTCTAGGACCCGAGGTCAAGATGCCCCAGGTAGGGCTGGAGAGATGATGGTTCCGAAGTTAAACCTGCTGACTGCTCTTCTATTAGACCTGAGTTCAGTTCCAAGCACCTAGATGGCAGCTCACAACCGTCCTGTAACTCCTGTTCCAAAGGATCTAGGTGCCCCCGGGCACAAACAGTCAGGCAGATCACTGGTGTACATACAAGTAAATGTTTTTATGAAAATACCCCAGTTAATCCTATTTTAGAGCCAGTTCTCCCTGCAGCTGCCGAGCAAGATACCAGGATGTGCATGTCTCTTTAAAGAGCCTTTTCCCTAAATACCTAGCGGTTGCTACCCTTAGTCCTGAATTCCTGACTGTACTCCCAGCCGGCTTGAATAAAGGCTTGCTCCCCCCTCCATCTCCCTCTCTCTCTCTCCCTCCATCCCTTCCTCCCTCCTCCTTTTTCTCTTTCTTTCCTTCCTTTTTTATCATTTGTTTCTTTTTGCTTTGGTTTTCGAGATAGGGTTTTTCTGTGTAGCCCTGGCTGTCCCAGAACTCACTATGTAGACCAGGCTGACCTGGAACGCAGGAGAGTTTGACCTCGGATTGGCCTCCCAAGTGCTGGGATTAAAGGTGCCTTCACCGTTGATGCTGCTCTGCTGGAATTTTGTTTGTTTGTTTGTTTGTTTGTTTGTTTGTTTGTTTTGAGGCAGGGTTTCTCTATGTAGCCCAGGCTGTCCTTGAACTCACTTTGTAGATCAGATTGATCTCAAACTCACATAGATCCTCCTGCCTCTGCCTCCAGAGTGCTGGGTTAAAGGTGTGTGCCAGGACACCTGGAGAGAAGAAAGGTTATTTTTTAAAACGAGGTGTGTGGTTTAGCCCACACACACACACACACACACATCCTTGAGTGTGGCTCACTAAACCAAGCTGTGTTATCTGGAGTAAGGAAAGGTGGAAGGTTTGGGCCAGCTGTTACTAATAAGAAAGTGGGTCCCTCGATCGGCAAGTGACAGCCAAGGAGATTTTGGAGTAGTGGCAACTGCTACCTTGCAGTTGAGAGGCAGGGATAGAGCTTGCCAGCCAATATGACCCTAGAGGCTGCTAACCAATGCAGCAGAGACTCCGTGGGGCTCCTGGCGGGTTCCCACTATGTAGACCAGGCTGGCTTTGAACTTAGATTTCTGCCACCTCCGCCTCCCAAGTGTAGGAATTAAAGGCCTGTGCCACTGTGCCTGGCTATTTGGTTTTTGAGACAGAGTCTCCTACTGCAACCCAGGCTTTCCCAGAAGCAACCCCCCTGCCTTGGCTCTCCCAGCAATGGGTTTGCAGGAGTAAGCCACTACATGGTTGTGCGGGATTGGCTTATGTTGCACACGCTGAGAGTCACAAGCAACTTTATAGTATGAGCTACTGGTTGGTCTTGAACCCTTGACCTCCCTGACTCAGCTTTCTGAGAGCCGTATTTACAGATGTATGCGGCTATTCCTGGTTTTCGGGGAGAGATTAAGCAATTAATTTGAAATTTTTAAAAGTTTAGTTTGGGAGGGGAGGAAGGGAGAGAGAAAGAGTTTATGGGTCACACACCCACATGGAAGTCAAAGGCCAGCTTTGTAGTAGTGCTGGGTCTTCCCTGCCCCCACCTTTGGGTGAGCCCCAGAGGTCCACAGGCTAGTGAGGCGAGGGCCTTTAGTTGATGAGCCTTCTCACCTTCGTCCTACTCTCCCCACCCCTAATCTCCAGGGAATTGCTAGAAGGAGGGAGCAAAGAGAGAAAGCCAGACCTATGGAGTTAGGATCAGCTCAGCAATGGAAGTCTGGAAACAGGGAAGAGGAGTCTTCAGGGAAAACAAAGAAGAAGCCCAGAACATTCTTACCATTTTTGATCAGTATCCAGAGAAGTCTCGCTTTTTGAGCTAGAACTCAGAAAAATCAATCAGGCTTAGGAGGCCGAGAATTGCGTGAAACTGCTAACAGGAATGTTGTGGTTGTTTTACTTAATTTTGTGTGTGTGTGTCCGTATGGGCCAGAAGAGGAAGTCAGGTGTGTCCTATTTTACCCTCTTGAGACAGGGTCTCCCACTGAATCTGGAGCCCAACCCCCGCTGCTGCCCACCACATGCCAGGGTCACACGGTGTTACATGTATACACAGGTTTCCATGGTGACATCTTTGACCTTATTTGAGCACTGTGGCTTCAGCACAGTGTCTTCCTCACTGGGGCTATTCTGAGACCGGGTCTTAGCTCACTTATGGTGGTCTCAGTTGCACTTCTTGGCTGAGGAGGTCCTTGGAGTTACTTCTGATCAGGCTTCCTCTGACTGGCGTGGGGGAGGGGAAGACTGGCAGCGATTATTCTCGGGTTTGTTCTTTTTATCTATGTCTACTTTTGCCAGGCAGATGGAACACACATCCAAAGCTGTTTGGTTTGGGACCCGGTGACAGGGGCTGAGGTGCCTATTTTACTCATCAAAGCCGACCTGACCTCCAGGTTTTCCCAGCATCCCCCAGTCCCGACCTGGCAGACCCTGCCCCCAACCTTGAACTTTCCAGCCCAGGAGCTGGGCGGCCCTTCCCCAGAGGCTCCTCCCTACATAACCCATACCCCCTCCAGAGGGTCTCTCCCTCTTTCTTTCTCTGTACGTGAGGAAGCAGGAGCCTTTCTCTTTCTCTTCCCCCACCCCTCTTTCCCCATGACTCCTCTGGCCTCAATCCTTAGGGTCAGTGAACTCGCCGGAGAGAGCGGCTTTCCAATAAACCTGCCTTTAATTTAATCTAATCTGCCTTGAACTGGATCATTTGGCAGGCAAGAAATAACCTATCAGGTTATTTATTTGCAGAGGCAGGCAAATCTCTGTGAGTTCTGGGTTCTATAAAGAGGGTTCTAGGTCAGCCAGAGCTACAAAGTGAGACCCTGCCTAAGAGAAAAAAAATTATTTGGAAAATTATGACTATTTTGCTGGGTGGACGTGGCGCACACCTTTAATTCCAGCACTCGGGGAACAGATAAGAGGATCTCTGTGAGTTCGAGGCCAGCCTGGTCTACAAAGCAAGTTCTAGGACAGCCAGAGCTGTTACATAGAGAAACCCTGTCTTGAAAAAACAATGAGTATATGTATGTATCTGTGTGAATGTGCATCCTAGTGCAGGTTCCCTTGCTCCCTGGAGTCCAGAAAATGGCGTTGGCCTCCCTGCAACTCGGATCTACAAGCAGTGTGGGTGTTAGCATTATTGCGGTCTGTCTTTAAGTCTGGCAGCATCTACGTTTCTTAATGAAAAAACAAACAAAACACCCCAGCTGGGTAGGGTGGCACAGAGGCCTATAATCCCAGCATTTGGGAGGCAGACAGGGGGATCTAAGAGTTCAAAGCCAGCCTGGCCTATAGAGTGAGTTCAAGGACAGTCAAGGGTTATATAGAGAGATTCTGTCACAAGAGAAATTAATTAAAACCAAAAAAAAAAAAAAAAAAAAAAAAAAACTAACAAAACAAACAAACACAGAAGCAGGGCTGGAGAGTTGGATCCCTGGTTAGGAGAGGACCCAGGTTCGGTTCCCACCACCCACCCGGTGGCTCACAACTATAAGTCCAATTGCAGAGACTCTTAACAACTTCTGGCCTTTGAGGGCAGTAGTCTCGAATGCAGTGCACAGGCATACATGAAATAAAATAACAAATCTTAAAAGACAAAAACCAGAAAGGGTTGAGCATGGCGATTTGTTCCTGAAATCCCTGCTTTTGGGGGTCTGAGGTCAACTGCTTCAAGATTGAGGCTCGCTGGGGATAACTACTGTGTTACAGAGGGAGTTCCAGAACACCCTTGAAAACTTGTCTCAAAAACAAAAAAAAAAAACAAAACAAAACAAAACAACAACAACAAAAAATAGACCAACAAAAGCTTCTCGCATTACCACAATTATTTCTGTGCCTCCGGTCACATAAGCCAAGATCCAGTTCCTTCCCACTTGGCTACCTGGGTTCTTCCTCCCGTAGGTACATCTACCACCTCCAGAGGGCAGCACTAGCCAGCTTGAGTCCAAAGTCCACCCTGAATGGGAACAAAAATGGGTACTGTGTTTTGTCCCGAGAGGAAGGTTAAAAGAGAAAAGGCCAGAAAGGGCTGGAACTGCTCGTGGTGACGGCACACGCACTCACGCTAATATAGAGGCAAAGGTTTTCTTTAAGAGACTTCTAGCACAAAAGACATCCAGCCCGACTGAAGGCAAAGAAGCCGAGTCAGTGGCAAAAGCCAGCCTGGGCTTTCAGAGGCGCCCAAGGACACTTTTGTCTGCAGAGTCCTCGGGACGCATGGAGCCGGGGCCAGTAGTTCCCACGGGCGCAAAGCCAAACGGTAAGCAGGTGGAGCTAGGCTCCTGGTCCAGCTTTGTCCTTCCTCTGAGGACAGAAGAGATGGATTCGAAGATGTCCAATCAGAAAACGGCGCTAGCAGGGCTTGCAGCTCCGTATCAGTGAGGTGTTTGTGACAATGCTTGCGAAGTCACTGAGGTCCTTCAGATGAAAAACTGCCCCGTGCACAAAGCAAGGCGAACTGGTGTTGCTCCGAGGGCAGCCATATTTTGTGGGCGTCGACGCGGCTGTTATTTGCTGAGGCACGGGGGGGGGGGGGGGACAAAGGTTAGGATCACGTGGGCACCACCTCACAACGTGACCCAGAATTGGGCCACAGGAAACCAGTACAGGCAGACTCTCACATCAGGTGGTGGAGGGAAATTTCACAGTAAATAGCCGATATCCCCAGAGGCTAAATGCTTGGCTTCACCATTACACAATCACCTAGAAAAATCTGCTGGGGCCAATTAGAACACACACCGGGCTGCTGGCTTTGCAGGAAGGGGACCCATCAGGCGTTACTCAGCAAACCTCGCCCCTCAGCCTGCAATTGGCTTCTGCAGTTTTCTGAGAACTGGGCGTTTGTTTCTAATTAATCCTAAAAGGCCTGGTGCTGGGTAACAGCAGGTAGTCTAATTAAGCATCCCCGCGCTGCCACACTTAGGAACACATATGGGAACCCCAAAGAGTTCCTAATGTCTCGTTCCTAAATTTAATCCTAAAGTGTAACACAGAACCCTCTCATGTGATTTTGGTTAATTGTATAACGTCTTCTTCTCCTGTGCTGGAAGGAGGGACTGGGGAAAAAAACGATGCCCTGGTCGCTTCTCTTCTCGGATTGCTTACTGGCTCCTCAGAGGAGTAAAGCCTCAGCAGATAAGAAAGTCTGCAGAGCTCAACAATGGGGACTCCTGAATTCAGGACGTCGGAATGCACTAACTGTGGTGTGTGTGTCTGTCTGTCTGTCTGTGTGTACATGGAACCCACAAAGGTCAGAAGAGGAAGTCAGGGATCTTGCTGTATCACTCTGGCCTTTACTCCTTTCCTTTTTCTTTTGTTTTTTTTTTTTTTTTTTTTCCAATGTGGAGAGTTTTTGGGTTTTTTTTTTTTTTTTTTTTTTTTTTTTTTTTTTTTAATGTATTTATTTTATTTATTTACATGAGTACACTGCAGCTGTCTTCAGACACACCAGAAGAGGGCATCCCTATTACAGATGGTTGTGAGCCACCATGTGGTTGCTGGGAATTGAACTCAGGACCTCTGGAAGAGCACTGAGTGCTCTTAACCATTGAGCCATCTCCCCAGCCCTAGAGGTTTTAACAGAAGATGGGACAGGGGTTGGGGTAAGAGGAGGGAGGGAGGGGGAGAGAGAGAGCGCGCGCGGGATCGCCACTCCCTTTCTTAGACTCACTACTGAACGGGTCATGGTGGTGGGAGAGGCTGGCAGATGAGTGAGTTCCGGGACAGCCAGAACTACATGGAGAAAACCTGTCTCGAAAAAACAAAACAATAACAAAAGAGAGATTAGCGTGTTAACACCCGTGTCCACAGGATCTCTGGGACTTAATTTCTGATGCGTTCACTTTCCTGACTTAAATGTCTTCCTGACCTTTTCACATGCATTTGTCAATTCTGTTCACAGGGCCAAACCATTCTTTTTCTTTCGCTATGTGCCCCATAGTGGTTGTATGTACAAACGCTCCATGTGAGGACGACCTTATAGTATTGTAATTTTTGTGGAGAGAGGGTATCATGTAGTCCAGGCTGTCCTGAAGCTCACTGGGGGAATCAAGGCTGTTCTTGAATTCTTGAGATTCTCCTGCTTGTCTCTGTCTTAGTTGGGGTTTCTATTGCTGTAATGAGACACCATGACCAAAAGCAAGTAGGGGAGGAAAAGTTTTATTTGGCTTACAATTCTACATCCTAGTCCATCATTGAAGGAAGTTAGAAAGGAGCTTAAACAAGGCTGGAACCCAGAGGCAGGAGCTGATGCAGAGGCCATGGAGGGATGCTGCTTACTTGCTTGCTCATCATGGCTTGCTGAGCCTGCTTTCTTATGGGATCCAGGACTACCAGGCCAGGGAAGCACCACCCACAATAGGCTGGGCCCTTTCCCATTGGCCATTAATTAAGAATATTTTCTATAGGCACGCCTGCAGCCCAATCTTATGGAGGCATTTTCTTAATTGAGGCTCTCTCTTCTCTGATGACTTTAGCTTGTGTCAAGTTGACATAAAACCAGCCAGCACAGTCTCCCACATACTGGATTACATATGTACACCAACACACCCAGCTGCAGTGTTTTTCTTTGCTTGCCTTGTTCGTTTTTTATTTATTCTTTTGATATATATATATATATATATATATATATATTCATCCTTTTAAAATGATCATTATTTTATGTGTCTGAGTATTTTGCTTGAATGTGTATCTGTGCACTGTAGGCAGACCTGATACCTTTGGAGGCTAGAGAGGAAGGCTTCGGAGCCCTTGGAACTAGCATTCCACAAAGTTGTGAGCTGCTATGTAGGTGCTGGGAATCAAATTTGAGTCTTCAGTAAGATCAGTGAGGGCCCCTAACTGCTGAGCCATTTCTCTAGCCAGAGTAGCCCAGGCTAACCTGATAACCTGAAACACACTGCCAAGGATGAACTTGAACTCGTGGTCCCTGTGTGTGTGTGTGTGTGTGTGTGTGTGATGTACAAATACATGTACAAATCTGTGTATATATTTTTTTCCTTTTTTCCTGTTTTTTGAAGCAGCGTCTTATGTAACCCAGACTGCTAGCCTCAAACTTCGTATGTAGCTCAGGCTGGCTGTTTTACCCTCCCTGGTGCTGCTGGCACCGTAGGCTGCACCATATGCATCACGGATAATGGATTCGTCTCTGAAATCCAATGAATATTTCATGAGTAGCCGCTGTTTGCCAGGCTCTGGTCTAGAAGAAGATTCTTTTTGAGGGGGAATAAAACACACCACACACGGAAACACAGCCCAAGAACACTGACATAACCTACCCAGGGAGAGGAAATGGGGAGCCAGTTCCTTTGACCGGCCACTAAAGTTGTAAGAATGAAGACACGTGACCACCAAGACTCCCTGTTAGTCAATTAGTGGCACTTCTGGAACCTTCCATGCGAGAGCTATTTATATCCCCGTCTGAGGCCAGCTCCTTCACATAGCCAGCCCCTCTCCTTAGGACACGGACCAGGGGAGCTGTTTCCACTCCCTCACACCCTGATCAGCTCCCTCTGCTTCTGTGCAGTGCACACCTATTGTGTTCCTTCCGTTCTCGTTGAGAGCAAATGAATGCTCAGAGTGACAACTACTGCAGAGACTGAGATGACAGGTCACTTGTTCCCTGATGCTTGATAGTAGCCTGAGCCACATAGCAAGACAACTCTACCTTGAAACAAAAGAACAAAACCCAAACCAGGTATCTGGAGGCTGAGGCTGTCATTTTAGTACTCTGGAGGCTGAGGTAGGAGGATCCAGTTCCGCGATACTGGGCTAGAAAGCATAAATAAATATTTAAAAGCTGTGCCACTGAGCCCTGCTGTTCCAATTTTTATTCTCTCTAACAGGGGCTTCTGATGAAGGACCTACTATCTCACATTTATGGCAATTCTCCTGCTTCAGGCACCCAGGATTATGGGTATTTGCGGGGCTACTGTTGTATCACTTATTTAATCTCGGTCTTTGATCATTTGCTTCCCAGATAAAAGGCACAGAACTTTTACTTTCTAAAAAGCTTTTAATGCACTACAGCTGGGGCAGGTATCTACACCCCCCCCCCCATGCTATTATGTCTATTCCCCTATCAATAACCCTGAGTTATAACTTGCTCTGTTCCATCTGGGCTGCTCTTAACTCCAACTGGACAGCCCTCATGACCATGTTTTCATGACTCACCTACCCCAAGGGTCTCTCTTCTCTCCATCTCTCTTTTTTTCTTCTTCTTTGTGATCTCCTCAGACCCCAAGCCCCGGGACCCAAACCCCAAATATTTCCCTTCTGCTTAGACTGTAGGCATCTTGATTCACCAGTCAGGTATAACTTGGGGGCCAAGGTTACAAAGTGTCACTTGTGTTTGTGAAGACTCTCTCATCCCTGGGGGACAACCAGGCCTTGGGGGCCAGGACTAAGCATTACATACATAGCAAAAGACCAAACTTCAATATGCTGCCTTCCAATTTATTCTAACAGTTTTTATGCTTTTTAGCAAATCCCTATCAATAATTTTTTAACAAATGGATACTATTATGCAGGGATGTTTAGCATAAAGATCACAATATGTGTAAATTCATTTTAAATAAAGAGCTTGTCTCTAAAACCAAAAATCAAACCAGTTTCTTCAGCAGGCCAAGCAGCCAATGGTTAGAAAAACATCTGGGATGATGTCTGCCCAAATAGTTTCAATTTCTCCCGTATAATGGACACCACACCGTTTTTTGTTTTGTTTGTTCATGCGTTTTGGTTTTTCTTATTTCCGCAAGAAATAATAAATAAATAAATCTCTAGCATTTTCCAATATTTCTCTTGACCCTTTTAAGGAAGCAGGATTTTCATAACAAAACCTTCACTAAGAACAACAAATAAAACCAGAACATCTCGAATACATTCGAGTCAACTAATAAAGAAGTAGGCTTTTGTTAAACTTTAGTGTGTGTGTGTGTGAAAGAGAGAGAGATGAAGGGAGGAGGGACCCTCACATGTTCTTATATCATAGCATGGTTGGTTGTGGAGTCAAAGGACAATTCTGGGGAGTCAGCTCTGCCTTCCACTTGCTGACAAGGTCCCTTTCCATTGCTATTCTGCACACTGCAGGCTGACTGACTTCTGTCTCCACCTCCTATTTCCCTGTAGGAATAATGGGATTCCAGATCCCAGCCACCAAAACCAGCTGCTTACCTTCCGTACCTAGTACTTTTACCCACTGTCTTAGTTAGGGTTTCCATTGCTGAGACACCTTGACCACAACAACTCTAATCAGGAAAACATTTAACCTGGACTGGCTTTCATACAGAAGCTAGCATATTGTCATTGTGGTGGGGAGCATGGTGGCAGGCTGGCAGACATGATGCTGGAGAAAGAGCAGAGAGCTTAGCTACATCTGGATCTGCAAGCAGCAGGGAGATACATTGAGTCACTGGGTCTGGATTGAGCTTCTGAAACCTTAAAGCCCTCCCCCAGTACACACTTCCTCTAACAAGGACACGCCTCTTAATGGTGCCTTCCCCTGTGAGCCTACAGGGGCCATTTTATTCAAACCACCACACCCACTGAGCAATCTCCCGGGCCTGGGTCCCCCACCCCACTTGGAGACAAGGTCTCACTCATCCCAGGCTGGGTTCAACATACAGTGCAGCTGCCACTGACCTTGAATTCCTGGTCCTGGAGTACCCCTCCTCCCCTGAGTTCTGGGATCAAAGGTATGAGGCACCACACTTGGATAAAGAAGCCGTTTTTCTTTTCCTGGGATGTGACATTCACGTGGCATAGTTGTGTGCATCCACATCTGTGACCAGAGGCTGATGTCAGGAATCTTTCTTGACAGTGATACACTATCTTATTTGGTTTTTGTTTCTGATACACTTTTACTTCTTGGTTGTTTCTTGAGACTGTCTTCCTCTGTAGGCTGGCTGGCCTGAAGCTCACGAAGACCTGCCTGCCTCGGCTTCCTCAGTGCAAGGATTCAAGGTGTGTGCCTCCACCAGACACTGTTTCTATTTTTTTTTTTTTTTTTTTTTTTTGAGACAGGATGTCTCAAGTCATCAAACTGGCCAGTGAGCTACAATGTATCCACCAGCACTGCCCCTCCCCACTCCCTGTCTTTTCCCCAGTGCAGTTCACCGAGAGGACCTGCTTTGCCTTTCTTTTACAGAGATGCTAGGCACTGGGACTCATACGCTCATGTTTGTGTAACTGGTACTTTACTGAGTCATCTCCCCAACCTCCAGAAGTGGTCTTTTTTTTTTTAAAGAAAAAAAAAAGAAAAGAAAAGAAAACACACGCACCCCTGTGAACATAGTACCTGGAAGGCAGAAGCCTCAGCCTTGCCTGCATAATGAGTTCCAGGCCAGCTAGGACTACATAATAAGGCCCTGTCTCAAAACCAACAATATTCAAACAAAAACCAAACCCAAACAAATATGCTCCCAACTTGTAGTAGAGTTAGACCGCATCCTGAGGGTGGACCATTCCCTCCAGCCTGGCTCCTATACTGGTGCACATGTTATTTTGAAACTGAAGGCACTGGTATCTCCAAGCCCCTCTGTAGAATTTTTCTAGAGAAATTTGGGTGTGGGGCGGGGCGATGACAACTTATGGTAGCACGTTTATAATCCCAACAGTCTGGAAGCAGAGACAGGCATGAGTTCCAGGCCAGCCTTGTCTAAATAAGCCTACGCAGTGAAAAACCCTATTTCAAACAAAACTAAGCCAAATGTCTACAGATTTCTTTTTATGTATGTGTTTGTGCGTATGTATTGGTACATCCATGCAGGTGCCCTTGGAAGCCAGAAGAAGGTAGGGGATCCCCTGAAGCTGGAGTTAGAGAGTTTTAAGTGGCCTGCCCAGGGTGCCAGGTCCTCACTTCTCCAGTGGGATGATCCCTCGACTTTTCCCCTTCAGTTTATCCCAGTGCCTCACTATATGCCACACCTGGCAAATCCATTGCCTTCCCTCTCTCTGCTCAGTGGCATCCTCGTTTCTGGGTAACAATCTCTCTGTGTTGTCCCACAGACACTCTGCCTCCTTTCCGCAGACTTGCTGGCCCTACTGTCACTTGTGGCTCCTCCCAGACAGCTCTGCTGACCCCTGTCTTCCCTATCTCCCAGAAGGAGTGGCTCTAGGCATCCTTTCTTCCCTTAATCTGTCTCTATTGATGGACTCACGCAGTTCCGGGATCTTACATACTACCTACTCAGGAAGAACTTCCTTAGACACCCGTTCACAAACACACCCAAGGCTAAGATGTTAGACACAGCAGTGGCGGTGCAGATGTGTGTCTATGGCCACCACCACCAGCCGAGTAACAATCCACAGGAGGTATGAAGGTGGTTTGTTTCAATTCGACTAAGTGGTTGGTGTTGGTTCAAACCTCATGTGTCTGACCTTGAGTAGTTCATTTTAGGCATATTTAATCATAAAACAATTTAGTAGAAAACTTGCTGGTGGTAACATGATGAAGCTTGGAAGACTTGACCATATTGAAGCTTTGTAAAGTGCACACAAGACATCTTCCATACACACAGGTTCTGTAGATTTACTACATGTGTGGCACCTTCCAGAAAGACGGGTTCTATCAACCAATAAGTTCATCTAAGGGTCTGGGGGAGAAGCTGGTGTGATCTCAGTCACACCAATAGTTCAAAGGTCACTAGGTTATTAACTACCGGATCCCAGCTTTCCAGCAGATAAGCTACACATCCCTCCCTTTGAAGAACAAACCTGTGTGTCTAACGTTCTTGGTTTTCCCAGTGTTTACACGTGAGCACAGGGCGCATGCCTTGTCTAGAGCTGGCACAGGATGGCTATGAAGATGTCCTAGAGATGGGTCTGGAGTCCCAGCACTTAGTAGGCAAGAAGATCTCTTGTGACTTTGTGGCTAGCCTCATCGACATAGCAAGTTGCAGTCCAGCCAGGGATATGTAGAGACCCAGTCTCCAAAAGCCAAGAAAAAAAAGGTGGTCCCAAAAGACACGACAGGAGCAGCCGTGCCATTTGAGTTTGAGAGGAGGCTATTATGATGCTTCAATAGAGACACAGTGAATGTCACCTCTCAGAATGTGTTCCCCCACTCACCGAAGCATGAATTTGTGCATATATGACATATACACATATTTGATACATATGTAAAAGAACATAAATACATGTGTGGAACTGGCTTCAGAGTCTGGTGTGACCATGTACACCTATAATCCTAACACCTGGGAGGTAAAGTTAGGATGCTCGGTTCAAGGTAAGCCTTCGCTACAAGATGAGCTTGAGGCCCCCAAGTTGCAGCATCCAATATCTCCATGTCAACCAAAAAATAAAAAATTGTATCCTACATGCTCATCTGAGCTTGCCTTTTTTTCATCCATACTGTTTCTGTGTGCTGCTTGTGTTCCTGCTTGAAGGCTCTGACTAGGAACACTTCACTAGCCATCCACAGGACCGCTCCCTGGGCGCCTGCATAAACATGTACTTGCTAATAAGGTTTACCTTTAAGAGCATTTAAGATTATAGGGTGCACCTTACCTTTCATCACCTGTATTCTTCATGCTACCACTTACTTTTTGTGGGGGGAAGGATACAGGGAACCAGACCTAGAACAGTGGACACTGCACCAAACCGCTGAGCACACCTCTGGTTATTCATTTCCTTCTTCTGTTGGTTTGTGGCCTTCTCCCAGTCCCCACTAGGAGACTCTCTGTAAGAGATTCTGGTATTTTTATGCTCTGAGGCATTCAAAGCACCAAGGCAGGGCACACAGTGGATGCTCAAGTTATAAAACAGATTACTTTAGATCTTGGCTTTTGGAGGTTTGGTATTGAAGAGCACTGGTTGCTTTTTCAGAGGACCTAGGTTTGATTGCCAGCACCAACTACTCTCAGGAGGCCGACAACCTTCTGACCTCTACTTCTAGGGGATCTGATTTCAACCATCTGTCCCCCATGGGCAGGAGGCACAAAAGTGGTGCACAGTCATACATTCAGACCAAACATCTCTCTCTCTCTCACACACACACAGAGAAAAGTAACATCTAGAAGAATGTGCTGTATTATCTACTAGTCTATTGAAGCTATGGGATTTCACTCTAGGGATGACCAATTTGCATTCAGACAGGACAAACCTAGTAGACTATTTCTACTAGACTCTTTGCTAGTAAAGATTTATTCCTTAACTTCAGCACTTTTGAAGTGCAGGGAAGCATTTTACAACTAACTTAAAGCTTTGCCTCAAAGGAGAACTATCACAGCATGTAGGAATACTAAGTCCTGCCAGCAATATTTTGAAGGACTTCCCATATTACTAAAATCTCTAAAAGCTCATTTAATTTGATCAGGAAAAGGTTATTATTGTTAGAATTTTAAGTTCCCTTCTCTGCCTGATTTGGCATGAAAAGTTGTCTTTTCTTAGAATAATGAGAAATTAAGTGTTTCTAATGTTTAAAAGCACACACAATGTCACCAAATGCAAAAAAGGAAATAAAAACCCAGAAGGGAGGTTAAAAACAAACAAACAAACAAACAAAAAAAAAAAAAAAACAAAAAAAAAAAAAACAAAAAAAACAAACCAAACCCAAAGGCATGAGTTAAAGGACAAAGCATTTCTGCTCAGTAAGACTGTCTTAAGGACCTGGGTATAGCAGATGAAGAGATGGCTCATTGGTCATGGCTTTTTCTATCCCTGCTCAAGACAGTGGTTCCAAACTGCCTGTAACTCCAGCTCCAAGAGACCCACACACCCTTTTCAGACCTGAAAGGATGCATACATTAAAAAAAAAAAAAAGAAAGAAAAAGAAAAAGGAAAAAGAAAGAAAGAAAACAAAACCCCCCACAGAACAAAAACAAAAAAATCTTGGGTATAATACAAAACAGGATCTTTATTCAAATTTATCCTCAACCATTGAACAAAGCTGAGTTCAAGGCCAGCTTGGGCTACTTGAGTCTTTCTCAAAAATAATGAAAAGTTCTAAAGGAATTAGAATTCAGAATTTTAATCAAACCTTCCTTGTCTGTACAATGAAGTGCTGGGCAATTATTCTCCGAGTGTCAACCCTTCAGTTAGTAGTGTATGATCCTTGCCATGTTATTCTAAGGTCCCAGGATAAGATTTCACTGATTTCCTAGAGCTGCTACATAGAGAAACTCTGTTTCAAAAACCAACTAACCAAATAAGGATTTGGTTGCTTTTACTTGGTTACAAGAAAACAGGACAAAGACAACACATTTTAAGGAATCGCCACTAAAGGCTTCAGACTATTTATGTAATCCTAAAGACACAATATACAATTTTGTAACTCTGCCCAGCCCACCTATTCATGAAATGAAACTTGAAATCTAAAAGCCTCTGCTAAATGTCTCTCATCTGGAAGTCATCAAAATCCGGATTGGTTCCCTCAACACTGTTTTCAACCTTTTCAGTCTGTCATCATAAGCTTTACCCTACTATTACAGAAAAGTCAAGCAATCGCCATAATTATAGTGAGAAAACAAAAAAAGAGGTTTACTGTAGCCTAGACACAAATAGATGACTCAGGATGGGCTGGTTCCTTTATGATACCAGGCTGTTGTGAAGAAAAACCACGTCAACCATTAAGGGGGGGGGGGGGAAGCTGCACAAAAAGCTGGAAGTCAAATTTAGCAACGTTTTTCAAGTTTTCTGGCTTTGCTAACGGGTGCCAGAATTGTTAGGATTACACACAACCAAGATTCGCATTTAAATATTCCCTAAGAAGCCGTTTGCCTTTTCGGAATGTGAAAGGGAGACGTATATTTTATTATTTATAAACTCATAAGGCTTTTTGAAAATAAGTGGAAGTTGATGTCGACAGACAGAAGGAAGCCATCACAACCTATTTATTGTTCAGACTTCTGGGTCAGAGAGAATGGGTCCCCGAAAGCCTGGTGCTGGAGGGCCAGCCAATGGAAGCCAAGCTCTCAGTGCTCCTCCACCTCGTGGGCCGCATGAGCCCCGCCTCCCGGCGCTCCGTTCGTCGCAGCTTCGGCACCTTTGTTAGTTTCCACACTTGACTTTGTTTGCAGAGGTGGAGGATGCCGAGCGGGGCCAGCCCGTAATCGCTTCCCACCGCGGCGGTCCAAGGCTCCCCACGCAGGACGTCATCCCCGCAGAGGGACACTCCCCCCCGCTTCCAATGAGCCCCGGGATCCCGCACGCCTCCGGGCTGCTCTCCCCGTTCACACGCGGCAACAGACAGCCCAGCCCGAGAGGCCCCGCGACCCCAGGCGAAGAACAAAGGGGCCGGGGCCGCGCCCGCCGCCGGCCACGCCCATCACCAGCCGCGGGGCCGCGCGCGCCCCGAGCCCCTCCCCCGGGCCGCGCGAAATGGCGGCCGTGCTACAAAATGGCAGCCGGGTGGGCGGCGGAGTGGAGACCCGAGCCGCCGTCCGCCGGGTCCCCGCGGCCAGTGACCCTTCCCACGCTGTCCATGTGCCCTTCGCACTCTCGAGCCGGAAGGGAAGGAGCTCGGGCGCGAGTCACATCCCCACTAGTCCCGGGGGCCCTCCGAGTGAAGACTGGCATGTCAAGAGCCCCCACGTGAGCGGAGCTAAGGAGAACGGGGTTCGGGACCCCATAATCCAGCGCCTGCCCCGCCGTGCCGAGTCCTATCCTTCTGAGCCCCGCGCCCCAGCGGCTCCGCCTCCATCTTTCAAACGTCCCCGCCATGCGGCGTTTCCCAGTCCGCTGCCTGTCCCCGTGCTTCCTCCTTGGCTGGGAGTGTGTCGTCGGCCGTGGGCTCTGCTCAGGCCGTGTACTTTGGACTTTTTCGCCGTCTTCTCTCAGAGAAGGCTCGCTTCCCATCCCCAGGTCCCTTTTGTGTCCTTTCCAGAAACTTCTCGGTGGTAACTCAAAGGCAGAGGCCACAAGCTCCGCGCCCGCCCCTCCCCGCGCATGCGCCTGACGTCAGGCAGAGGGCGACCGTGGCGCGCGCCCCGGAGACTGTGAGAGTGCCGCGGGCGCGCGCCGGCCCGCGAGGGCGGTTCTCTCTCACAATGGACAGGTTTCCTCCCCCTTCCAACGTTTCCCTGCGCGAGTCGCGCAAGCGCATTCGCGCAACCTCGCGTTTCCTTGGAAGGGACTGGGAGCCGGTGGGGAGCAGAGAAATGGGTGGCCTTTCCGCGCGCGTGCGCAGTTCGGCCGTGTGCGGTTTTCCGCGTTGCCTCTGATGAGAAGAGCATTTGAGGACCTCCTTTGCCTTGTCCTCTTTTTCTCCGCACCCCAGGCTCGGGAACGGGTCGCTCACTTGGCGGAAAGCTAAACAAAGCCGAAGCACTGGGGTCTTCTTGCCCACCTTCTCCCGCGCCATGTTTGAGAGGTTCCCAACTGTACTCGGGGACCCTGCGGGTCCCGGGTGGTGCGCTGCCGCTCCGCTTTGTTCTCGCTTGGGAAGCCGAGGCGAAGGTGCCCTTGTCGCCCGCGTGTGCAGGCGGAGGTCGCCGGGCAGCTCGGGTTCCCTCCGCCAAGGCCTCGCGCCGCGGTAACCATAGTGACCGCGTTCGCGCTTCGGGAGAAGTGTAGTGGAAACTACCATCAGGGCTGTGGGTTCTTAGGGGGCGGGGAGGGGCAGACCAAGAAACCCCAAAACCCCACTTGTCATGGAATCTGTGTGTTTGAATCCAGGGTTTGAAGTGCAGCCAGAGGAAATTGCCTCTTCGGTTACTGGCCTGGGCGGAGTGTGAGCTGGGAGCCTCCGTGAAGAAAGCACGCTGGCTGTGTGACAGTCCCACATCGGGGAGACCCCTGCCCGCCTTTGTCCCCGCTGCTTCCCGGGTTGGGGTGCCCGGGCGGCCTGCAGGTGTGCGAGCGCCCTGCGCCCTTGACCCTCAGTGAGGTCAGCCGACCGGGCTCTGGGCGGAGCCGGATCTGCCTTCCCGGTGGGAACCGGGAGCTGATGACCGGTTCCTCCCGGAACGAATAGTGTGGAAAGCCAGTCAAGAGAATTCCTGCAAAGCTGTAAAACACGGGTTGCAAATGACCTCTGAGTCATACATTCTGTAAATTTGGAGAATTCCTGCTGCACATTTCTCTGAACAGAAATTAATGGTGCTTATTCGATATGGTCCTTCAAATCACTCTTCCTCCAGTAGGAAAATAAAGCAAATACTGAGTTGTTTTTTTTTTTTTTTTTTTTAAGTGTCCTAAAACCTTAATTTTTTTTTCCCGGATTTCATTGTTGAATAACTAGGATTTCTAGGAACATCTTTTAATTTTTTTGTTTTGTTTTTAAAATTAGCCTCTCACTGTGTCTGGCCAAGCTAGGCTGGTCCCTCTATCAGGTGCTGCAACTAAACCGATCTTAAGAGAAAACGTTCTTTCAGTGCGACATTTTTAGGACGAATTTTAAAAAGGGGTGTGTGCGTGTTAAAATTCAGATGGGGAAAACACTAGATTTAGAGCGTTTTTTGTTTTTTATTTACCTTTATTTTACGTGCATTCATGTTTTGCCTGCGTGTATGTGTGTGAGACTGTCAGATCTTGGATTTACAGACAGTTGTGAGCTGCCATGTGGGAGCTGGCATTTGAACCCGGGTCATTCTGGAAGAGCAGTCAGTGCCCTTAATCACTGAGCCACCTCTCCAGCCTCTACTTAGGGCATTTTTGTCAGTGACATTATGAGGTACACTTGGATAGTCTTCTCTGAACTGGTCAGAAGCCCTGATTTGCATTACTTTTATTCTGTTTGTTTCCTGGTAATTTAAATGTTACAATTTCCTAGATCTAGTATTTGGATAATTATCATTTATGGCAGAGTTTCATTTGGAGATTTTTAGGGTTTCTCTGTGTAGTCCTGGCTGTCCTGGAACTCACTATGTAGACCATTGCTGGCCTCAAACTCAGAGATCCATCTTCCTTGGCTTCCTGCATGTATCACCACTGCCTGGCTTCCCTTTTAAAAATTTTTTTAAAAAATATTTATTTATTTTTATGAATATTTTATGAATATATTACAGATGGTTGTGGGAATTGAACTCAGAACCTCTGGAAGAGCAGTCGGTGCTCTTAACTGCTGAGACATTTCTCCAGCCCCACTTTCTTGGTATTATTATTATTTTTTAACATGAAGATTAACACTACCTTTAAGGTTTTAAAGGATAAATGAGGCAGCAAGCTGTAAAATGCCATTAATCCCAGCAATGGCAGAGGAGTCCAGGACTGCTCAATAAATAAATAAATACACAAATAAATAGATATTAAAAAAGAAAAAAAGATCTGTGAAAATCAATATCAGTAACGTTAACATTTTGTTCAGATGGGACCTATTGTACACAGTGATTTATGGTAACGAAGTATTAACATTTCAGAATTGATAGATTCAGATGCTGACTTCCAAGAGAAAAAGAAGCAATCATGTAATTGAGCTGAGGGTACAGCTCAGATGCATGCATGGAAGCTCTGGGTTTGATCCCCAGGACCACAGTGCAAATAAATAATCCCAAAGTACATTTGTTATGACTTTTCCAATTATAAAAGTGAATTGAAGTTTAGGAAATACAGAGGAATTATCTATCTATCTATCTTTCTATCTATCTTGCTTTTTCAAAACTGGGTTTCTTCCTCGTATAGCCCTGGCTGTCCTAGAACTCACTGCCTCCCAAGTGCTGGGACTAAGGGTATGTGCCACTACACCTAGCCAAATAATTTAATTCAAATTCTAGCTGATTAAAGTGGGCTCACCCCTGTAACCCCCACACTTGAAAAATAGAGGCTATCCTGGACTACATGGAAACTTTGATCATTCTGAGTCATGGAAAGCTATTCTAAAACAAACAAGACAAATTCTGATTCTGTTACCTAAAACAACCATGATTTACATGTATAAGTATCCATCTAGTATAGGTTCAGTTTAATTTTACAAATATTAGTTAATAATTCTGGATATTAGACACTGCTGCAGCATTTGTACATGGAGAAATCTCCTCAACAGCTGTTTAGGATAAAGAAGGGTAGAAAGTTAGGAACTGATTCTCTAATGAATTATTAAGTTATTCTATTTTTTTGGAAAACTAAAAACAGAAAGTACATTATTTAACTCTCAGAGTCATGAACAGCAGACTATAAAGTGTTAGTTCTTGTGAGAGTCTATAGGTCTAGGTAGACAATATCCAACTATTGGGGGTCCTGGTAATCTGTGAAGATAATTTCCGCACACTGTTTGCTAGTTTGGTGATAGATTGCTCTCTCTCTTACCATTAGAAACATCAAGGATTCAAATACTTTTAAGTATTTTATTTTGTTTCATTTTTTTGGAAAAAAAAAAACAACCCAACTCTGATTATAACAGGCCTTTCTGAAAATGTTATTCTCTAGTTCTCACATGCTTAGGGCTTGGGTTGTTTTAGAGCTGGTTAACTTATTTTTATATGGTGGCTTCTAGAAGAAATGCATATATTTTAAGTACATGTCTTCTGGCATTTGTAACTGTTTTTTTTTTTTTTTTGTATCAATTTGTTGCGAAATATCTGGTGGCTACTCTACCCTGCTGAAATAGGTGTATCAACTCACCCGCTGTACTGAGGAGGTTAATGCTCAAAGCCCGGGTTTGACGCTCAGAAGCTTTCTCCACCTCAGCTTCCATTCCGCATGACTGAACTCTTTGAGCATGTCTAGCATGCTAAATACAGCAGCTCTTCACAGTGTGAAAATAGGAGTTGATTAAAAGCAAATCTATTTTAACTCCCCTCTGCAAAGGGCTCTGCTTTAATGTCACCTTCCTGAATACTCTTTAATATTCAAATGACATGCATTTGATCCATTTTCACAGTTAAATCGAGACCTATATTTTTGTGATTTGCAGTGATGGGGAGGGGCGGTGGCACATCATAGATGAATGCTTTATCATGGAGTTAGGACCTAGAAACCTGGTTATTCTTTTGCCATGAGCATCAATTACTGTTCATTATTATTATTTTATTATTTTGAGATAGGGTATTACTATATCTCCTTGGCTGTTATAGACGTCAATATGTGGACTGAATTTCTGACCCACATAGCCCTACCAGCCTCTGCTTCCCAAGTGCGGTGATTAAAGGTGTGTAAACCATACCTAAGCATTTTTTAAAGTTTTATTTTTAATCTTATAATTTAAAAAAAAAAAAACACATTTTTGTGATAGGGTCTTTCTGTGTAGCCCTAGCGGTCAGAGGAACCCATTCTATAGACAAGGCTGGCCTTGAATTTACAGATTCACCTGCCTCTGCCTCCTCCCAAGGGCTGACATTAAAAGTGTGCAGCACCAAGCCCATCTCTGTTTTCATTTCTAATTACGCGTATGCGTGTGTGTTTCCTTCTTGGGTTTGTGCAGGAAAGTGCAGATGCTCTTAGAGGCCAGAGGCCTGGGCCCTGGGGAGTCAGACTTACAAGTGGTTGACTGTGAGCCATAGACTGGTGCTGAGAATCCATTCAGACTTCTTAAAGAACCGTAAATTGTCTTTACTGCTGAGTCACCTTTCTACCCCTGACCTCAGGTCCTTTTTAAGACATCAGGAGATTGGACTGTCTTTGTGTCAGCTCCTCGGTTTTGTTCCTTTCTTCTACGGAAACTCACAAGGATACCGGTTCATGAAGAAATCCCCCTTAAGTATTTTGTAACACAGATGGAGATGAAAAACATCTTCCCCCGTTTCCTGATGTGTTTTCAGCAGACAGTGCAAAGCACTGAGAAAAAACCCTCCACTGGGACTATGCAAAAGGCACTTGCTTGTCTCTTGCCTTGTTATCCACAGCATTTGCACTAGGAATAAAAATCAGAAGGAAGCAGGCCAGTAATTCCTGAGCCTATTTATCTTCGTGTCCTGCCCCCCCATCTATTACCGGGGTGGGGGTGTCACTGCATCCCTCCAGGAGCTTCTCTTCTCCCACTCTGGTAAGGTTTGGAGCTTGGTAGCAAGCCATCTTTACCTGCTTAGTTTTCTCATGGACAGATTTTTTTTTCTCTGTTTTTTTTTAAGGCAGGGTGTCACTATGTAGCTATGACTGTTCTGGAGCTCAAAAATATAGTCCTGCCTCTGCCCACTGAGTGCTGGGATTAAGGGCCTTGCCACCAGAACTGGCTGGCATCAGTACCACTATAACAAGCCCTCCAGCTAATCTAGGAGAAGGATATTTTGTTATTTAAAAAAAAAAAAAATCTAGTTTTGGGGCTGGAGAGAGGGCTCAGGAATTAAGAGCACCAGGTGCTCTTCCAGAGGTCCTGAGTTCAATTCCCAGCACCTAGATGGCAGTTCCTAACAGTCTATAACTAGTTCCAGGGGATCTGACACCTTCATACAGACACATGCAGGCAAGGTGCAGTACACATAAATCATTTTTTTTAAATCTAGTTTTAGGAAGCTGAGGCAAAAAGATTGCCTGGGCTATATACCCAGTCTCAAAAACGAAAAAGGAAAGGGTTGGAAGGATCGCTTAATGCTTGAGAACACTGTCCCTCTTGCTAGCACCCACATGATACTTTAACCACCCCTAACTCCAGCTTCACTGGTTCCCTCTTCTGAACTTCACTGGCACCAGGCACACACATAATACACATGGATGCAGGCAAAAACACACAAGTAAACCACCATATAATGTGTGTGTGTGTGTGTGTATATATATATGTCCTATATGATGACATATATATGAATATATATGTATATTTGTCAAGATACACACACACATATATCAAGAAACTTAGGCTACATGGCAGACGAAAATGACCAAATTAAAAAAAAACAACAAAACAACAACAAAAAAAAGCACCCCAAAACCCGAAACCCTAGTAAGTTCATCTTTTATGGGACAAAAGAAACAATTATGTAACCCCAGATATTATTGTTATTGCTTATGATTCTTCCAATTCAAAATACTGCCTGTATATGGTAGCCAGGTCTACAGTCTCTCAAAAACATAAACGGCGGCCCTGGAAAACCTTCCAAATTAAGCTAAACAAATAAAACACTACCAAGAACTGGGAATGTAGCTCAGTGATGTAACATTCCTTGTTAGACGTGAGCGAGGTCCTTAGGTAGAACCCTAATTTGTGTGTACTGCGCACTTTGTAGTACCCAAGGGCATTACGAAACAAAACGTTTAGGCCGGCTGCACCCAAAGCACCATTTTATTTCTGTGTATGAAAAACTAAAGTATGAGTTGCTGACGGTTTTAATGAGTTAGGTTCTTTTTGTTTCTCTACAGTTGCCTTTTGCGGTTTTATCCTTCTGTAAGCCAGCCTTATATAAAAGGTCAACTGCAAGTTTCAAAAGTCTGAAAGGGCCGGAGATCTAATCCTGTTTAAAAAAAAAAAACAAATTATTCCAAACCTTCTGAGGGGAACGGTATGAAATGCTTGTATCCTTCCAGCTCTCGTTCTTGTGTACCTACGTAACCAAGAGCAAAGACATCTTGCAGAAGGTTTCGCAAGCTCCTATATAAAAAGTTGCTTAATATTACAAGCCAATGATTCTTGGGAGGGATGGGTTTCTCTGCAGCGCTGGTCCCTTGTCTGGGCGGTGAAAAGGGCGGCCTGGTCCCGACCACTTTCCCAAGCAGGCGGGGAATCTAGGCGTCCGGAAACGGTCGGGGGCGGGCCGTAGGGCGGACAGGCTAGGGACTTTGTTCTCTGGAAACCGCTTGGCCTCGAAACTAACCGGGTTCTCCAGTGTTTCCCCAGAGCAACGTCTGATCGCAGGGACAAGCCGCCCCATCCTCCCCCGACACCTTAGGCGGCCGGCCTCCCGCCCTCCGTCGCGCCTGCGTACTAAGCTGACTGCGCGGGCGCCGCTTCCCGGCTCCGCAATCCTCCCCCTTCGGGGCTCCTCGCGCATGCGCGCCGGCTGGGAGGAACTCGGCGTCGGGGCGGGAGGACGCGCGCGCGCCCGCGGCCAGGGGGCGGCGGCCAGGCGGCGGGAGGCGGGCCGCGCGCGCCGGTGGGAAGCGTCCGGCAGCCTCAGCGCCGGCTCCGTCTTAGTCGCGGCCGCCCGGGTCTCGCTCGCCCCTCCTCCCGCTCCCCCGCCCGCCGCCGCCCGCGCGCATGCGCCGCCGGAGCGCGAGGGTCGGCTTCGGGTGTTTGGTGGCGGCAGAGCGGAGCTGCGAGGCCCGAGAGTCAGAACCTGGGGGAGAGGGATGGTCTCTGCACCGGGGGGAGCCGGAGGAGCCGCCGCCGCTGCCGACGCCACCGCCGCAGCCGCCGCCGCCGCCGCCCCGGCGCCCGCCTCCCTGCGCTGACGGCCGCGTACGAAGCCGGCGAGGGGGAGCCAGCCACCGCGGTCGCCGGCACACCGCCCAGCATGGTCCGGGAAACCAGGCACCTCTGGGTGGGAAACTTACCGGAGAACGTGCGGGAAGAGAAGATCATCGAGCATTTCAAACGGTGAGTGACACGAGGCCCGGGACCGCGCTGCCACCTCGGGCGCCTCTCCGGCCCGTTGCTGGCCACCGGCAGAGCGGCGACGCGCGGCTGGCTCCTGCGCTCTGGGCGGGCGGCTGCCGTGCGGCCACCGAGGGAACGGGAGCGCTGGGGGGCTGCGGGATCGCCTCTTTGCGCGCCGCCTCGCAGTCCAGCGCGGCCGGCCGGGGCCCCGGAGCGCCCGCAGAGACGGGGCTGTGCGGACGCCGCAGCCGCGCCTGGCATCGTGGGGCACCGGGAGGTGGCAGGCACCCGGAGCTGGGGCAGCTCTCTAAAGATCCGTGCCGCGGCAGATGCTTCTGTTTCCTGCGCGGCTGGGCGGAGCGGGCTGCCTGGCGCTCGGCGGCGACTAGATGGGCTGCCCGTGTCCCGGGGCTCGCGGGGATGGGAGCGCGAACGCCAAGGCGCTGCGGATGCATTCCCGCGCCGCGCTGGTGACCGAGCGGTTTTTACAATAGATTTCTCCAACCCCGAATTCGTCCATGAAGTAATCAAAAAAGTGCAAATCTTTCTCGATTAGGTGTGATTTTTTTTCGGTTTCTCTGAATACTTTTTCCTTGTGGAAGATAAAAGGAAATGTTGCTTTTCATACGCGTTGGTAGCACTTAGCGCTCATTTGCTCCCAGAAATGCCTGTCCCGTAACTGGTAGAGGCCTCAGCGTGCAACCCCACTTACAACGAGAATTTATTCATACTTTCACACATTGAGAAAGGACATAGCAAATCTGCGATCGCCTGTGGAAATTCATTTCTCCTGATACCTAGTACCCTGGAAGGTTCCAAGTTGGGCGTACTCTGAATTCCCACTATCCAGTGGGTGCAGGGAATATAATTAGGGGAACGAACGTCCTCATTAAAGTCAACCTGAGAAAATGGGTTGTGTCACCCGGTCTGGAACCTCTTTGGTAAGGCCTGGGAAGCGTGAGCGCCTTTCTGGAGGGCCATTGATTCTGTTGGCCGTTGCTGTTACCGGGGTATTAAATCTTCGCCTCTGGGGCGCGCGTGTGCGCGTGCCCGCGTGTGAAAAGGAGCTGGGCATAGTGATGCCATTCATAACCTGCCGGGATGTCCTCCGCAGGCCTGGGGGAGGTGCGTGCTGCCTGGGACTCCCGGTGTTTACTACATTGTGTCTGAGACACGGGAGAGGGGGAGGTCCGGAGACGGAGTGTTGGCCAGGGTGCCCGGGGATGAAAGGGGACTGCTGCAGCTGGAGCGCCAGCAAATGGGAACTTTCTCTGCCGAGCTGCTCCACCCCTTCCCTCTGCCTGGGTCCCTGTCCTCTAGTAGCACCTCCTGAGCGTGGAGGAGAAAGCACTCAGCTTTCTTAGGTCTTGGAGTGGAAACCCTTAGCGCTGTACCTCCTTTTAATCACCTGGTGGGTCTCTGCATGGAAAATTGAGACGCACCGACGTGCAAACACGTGCATTGCCTCATTCGCTCTGCTGTGTTGGGTGGTCAGACTTGACATTTCACATTATGCAGATTTCATCACTGCTTGCCCCAGACCTGGAGTTTGACCTCCCCTGTGCAAGACCGGGAAGAGGGAGAGCAGCGAGGGAAGCGGTTGGGGGCCGTCCTGGGAGGCTTGGAAGCCTGGTGCCGCGGTCCGGCTGGTGTGAATGACTCTCTAAGATGGCGGCCAGGACCCACTTTATGTGGGAATCTGCGGAGCCGCTCAGAATGCAGGAGAGGGAGGGAGGAGGCGCGCAGGAGGGCTGTCTGGAGAACCCGAGGAACGCAGCGCTAGCCAAGGCTCACCGGCACACTGCTGACCCCGCGTTTACAGCAGCGTTTTATCTGTTGTAGAGCGAAAGCAGATGCTCTTGGTAAAAAGATTATTTGAAGCATCTGCAGACATGTGTCCCCGAAACTCCTCTGTCGTAAAAGCGACAGTTCTCACTTTGAAACAAATGGATCTTATTTAGTTACACCTTTAATGGAACAAAGTAATCTCCCCCTTCACCCCCTTGACTCTGGAATTCCCAGTTTTCATGCCCCCTCCCCCAAAACAGGTACTCTGTTTCTGGTTTCTTGATTGTTTCTCTGCCTACAAAAATGTTCTTGCCGATCTAGTTGTGGAGCTAAGTAGATATTTCTTTATCCGTATAGAAGAATGTATTTTGTTAAATATGCGATCGCTACTAGGAAGGAAAATAGAATTTGAATCCTTTAAAGGAAAGGATGAAATGATAAGAAAACTTACTGGGGTCCAAGCTCTCTGCCCTGTAGACCTCAGAATGAGAAGAACTGAGATGCCGGTATTAAACCGAACCCGAATGCCTTTTCCTACCCTTTTCCCCAGCTGATTACAACATTAACTAATAACTGTTTTACAGGATTAAGAGGTGTACACTGGGAATACATTACATAAAATGCTTCAAAGACTAATGTTCTTTTAACAGCAGTTAGGCTTTTGCAGTAGGTATTTGGATTAAAAGGACACCAGAAAACCATGGAGGCAGAAATACAGGTCTTCCTCCCGCTCGGGTTTGACCTGTGCTTTCACTGCACAGCAGATGGAGGAAGGGTGCTCCCCCACCCCCACCCCAGTGCCGGAGAAAGGCCGGCCCGAGAGAACATGGAGTATTTTTAAAAATTGGCTGTACCTTCTTGCATATAATAAGTCTACTGTGTTCATTTTCTTTACAGCTTTCCATATGCTGAATTAAGGAAATTAAATGACTGTTTCTGAATAGGGTTTTAGTTAACAAAGATCCATTACAGGGCCACAATGGAGAAAGTCCTTTCTTTCCTTTGTATGTTAGCCTAGCTGAAGAGTTGGAGGGGGCATCATACAACAATTGGTTGCTGTCTTGTAGAGCGAGGTGTGTGCCAGGGCTTCTTGAATTAGAGTTAGCAGATGAATAGGATCCCTCAAAGACTAACCCTTCTCTCTGCCTTACTTTCAGGGCTAAGTACATTGCATTTTCCTTGACCACCCATCACTGGTGTATTGCAAATGGGATTCATAGTAATTGAATAGGGGGAGTCCTTTTAAAAAAATTGTCAAAGAATGAAACTGGTTTAAAAAATCTTCTTAAATTATTATTATTTTTTTTTAATGGAGACAAGGTTTCTTTGAAAAAAATTGTTTGTTTTAGCACAGTGGTTTTTCAATTAAAAGCCATTACACATACACAGATATCTTTTTGGTCGAAAAAAATCAAATAATCCCACAGCGTCAGCCTTCCGCTCTCACTGAAGATGTGTTTAGAGGCCGTCTTTGCCATAGCCTTTCTTTATTCGAGCCCAGATGGTGTCTATGAAGTCACCTCTAGTTTCCAATATTGTAAATATCTGAGCATCTATTTTAAACTTTTTTTGGGCATATTTTAAAATCTCAGGAACACTCAGTTACCTTGAAACAGCATTGAAATTAGTATATAATGCTTAAAATGCATTTTATTTCTTGAAAACAAACGTATGTAGCAGACCGTGGGAAGACACGGGGCTCTTTGACCGTCTCTGTCTGTCTTGGAGAAGGAACTTCACAGCCACCTTTGTTTCAGCCTCTGGGTTGCTTGGGTTTCTACTGTTTAGTATGCTTAGGAAGAGGTTTCTGGCTGGGTTTATGAGATAGTTTTAGCTCAGTTAACACTGAAGCTTTGGAAAAATTTATGCATTCTGCTATAAAGACAGTGGTGACAAAGCATGCTGAGGTGGCTCTTGCCTTTGTCCCAGTCCTTGGGAGGCCGAGGCAGGTGGACTCTTGAGTTCAAGGCCAGCCTGGTCTACAGATCGAGTTCCAGGATAACCAGGGCTATAAAGTGAGACCCTGTTTCAGAAAAGAAAGACAGACAGTGGTGAAGGCAGCAAGCTTTTTTGCTTTTCTGAGTTGCTTCCACCTCTCACTTTCTTAGTTTTCACTTTTTACATTTTAATTTTTGAGTTTTACACCAGGCTGTCACAGTAGTCACGGTATGACTCTTTAGCTCAGGCTGGCCTCTCTCTCCGCCTTCGAGGTTCTGGGGCTACTCACCTGACTCTTTACTCTCCATTACATTTCAAAAGTATTTAAACTATTTCATGAAGACACTGAACATCCAGTTGGAGATTATATATTTCTTTTTTATTATTTTTACCCCTCCCCCATTTCAGCTGAGGATGGAGCCCAAAGTCTCGCATGGCAAGTTTCTGCTTGCGGTTGGATCCTTGGGTTTAACCTCTATGCCAGGGAAGTAGCAGTGGTTTGAACTGTCGTCAGCCATTCTGGTGTTTAGAATGAGCTACGAAATGAGCACGGTAACACAAAAGGAACGACCAGATCTGGCTGTGGAATGATTTCTACTTTATTGTACTTGTTTGTGCGTGCAGGGTGTTTTGTCTGTACCACATGTCTATCTGGTGCCCTTGGAGGCCAGAAGAGGTGTAGATTCCCTTGGACTGGAGTTACAGATGGTTGTGAGCACCATGTGGGTGCTGGGAACTGAATTCCAGTCCTCTGGAAGAGCGGCCAGTGCTGAGCCATCTCTTCTCTCCCAGCTTGGGATCTACTTTAGAGTGATACATAGCTGGTTTTCAGTGTGTGGAAATAAGTCTTGCATATTTCAGATTGTTCTCCCACATGTGTCCCAGTCCACTAAGTTACACATCAAGAGTGTCAGGGCTGGGTGTGGTGCTGAACTACTTTAGTCCCAGATACCTGCAGAGGCAGGAAGGTCTCTGAGCTCCAGGCCAGCCAGGGCTGCTGCATAGCAAGACTTTGCCTTAAAAGGAAAAAAACAAAACCCAGAGGGTGTGTGTGTCTAAATCTACAGGTGAGTGAATTTTCTTTGTTTGCTTTTTGTTTTTTTTTTTTTTTTTGAGACAGGGTTTCTTAGGGTCTCTTTTATGTACCCTAGGTTGACCCTGGTACTCGATGGATAGACCAGGGTGGCCCTGAAGGCAGAGGGATTTTCCCCTCTTGCCTCTCCCTCACAAATGCTGGGATCAAGCCAACATGCTGGGTTGCTTTTTATTTTTGAGAAAGGCTCTCCCTAATTTTAGTCTAGCCTTGAATTTGCTAGAATTCTTGATCTTTCAGCTCCTACCTTCTGAGAGCTGGGGTTATAGTGTGACCTATCAGGCTAAGTTTACGGGGTGGGCATCAAACCTAGGGCTCCGTGCATGGTAGGCTAGCAGTCTACTAAAACAGAGCTACCTTTTTGACTTGCAAATTTGGATTTAATTATGATTCTAAGTGTAGAAAACTCATGTTTAACTATAGCAAAACATGCTTGTTTTTGAGTCTCACTGTGTAGACCAGGCTGGGTTTGTGTGGAGACCTTTCCCCAGCCTCCCTCCTGACTGTTGGGATTACAGTCTTTCAGCTTGTGTATTTTCGTATTTCAGGAAGTTAGAACATTCTGAGATAATGCCTGAATAAAAATGGCCTGCCTGTCTCACTGAAGTCATGTTAGCTTTGAACTCCCCATGAGCTCCAGCCTCAGCCTCCTGAGTGCTGGAGTTAGAGGTCTGTGCAAACATGCCCTTCCTGTGCTCCCTTTTGAGCTAGGCCTGTCCAGGAGTGAGGCCTCCTCGTCTGGACTCCATATCTCCATAAGTTTGCAGCAGTAACCTCTCTCTAGCATCCTTACCTCTGAGCTCTGTTTCTAGTCCACCTGAACCTTAGAGTTTTAAAGAACATAAATTCTCCCTTCTTCGGGATAACTGAGTTTCTCTGGTCCTTGACTTGTTTGTTTAATAGTGTATGTGTGTGTCCTGGTCCCTGAAGAGGTCAGAAGGGGCATCAAGTCCCCTGGAAGTGGAGTTACAGATGGGAAGTTAGGCACATGCACAGGATGACAAGTGCTCTTATGCAGCCAGCAGCACTGTGCTCTTAGGTTTGCCAGGCTAGACCAGGCATGGTGACACTGCACTGTGATCCCAGCACTAGGGAGGCAGAGGCAGGTAGATCTCTTGAGTTTGAGGCCAGCCTGGTCTTCAGAGTGAGTTCTAGAAATTCTGGATGATCCTGTCTCAAAACAAAGGAAACAAAGTTTGCCTAGCAAGGTTGGTGCTGGTGGTGTAGTCTCCCCCTTGGTACCTGACAGGTATGTTGTGGGAGATTCCCTGGACTTGTCAGTCTCCACTCAGCAGCCTTAGCATGGGGTGACAGCTCTCCCTATGTTCCCTTCCTCGGGAGGCTGAGGCAGGAAGATGAATTGGAGCTCTGGATGAAGTGAAGAGGGGCCTTCCTTTGGGTGGCGATTAGCTCCTCAGCTTACTCATGTCCCCAGTGTGGCGGAAGCTTTCCATATCTCAGTCCCGGAAGAAGCCTCTTTTGCTAGTGGTGTGGTTCTTTAGAAATCAAAAACTTAGATTTATTTTCAGGTATTTATTGTGCATGTCTCTGGGGTATGTGTTTGTGAGAGAAGGTGTTGGTGGAGACCACAGGCATCAGGTTCTTTGGAGCTAGAGTTGTAAGCTTGGTTATGAGCTTCCTGACACGGGTTCCTGGGAATTGAACTTGGGTCTTTAAAATACTATGCTCTGTTAGCTGTTGAACCACCTCTTCAGTCTTAGAAATCAAGATTTTAAGTGCTCAGAACTGTGATTTTTTTTTCAGAGCTGAGATGTGTGTACTGTACACGCATGTATAATCATGAACATTGCTGTGTCTTAATTTACATTTGTGTGTGCTCATAGAACTTAGAGCAGATGTGCAGCAGTCAGGCTAGCTTGCCGTTCTGTCCTCGTCCCTTGGGAACTGGACTTAGGACAGGAGCAAGCACCTTTTCTCACTGGGTCCTTGCACCTGTAACCATTTGATTTTACACTGAGTTGACTTGTTCAGTTAATCAGAATATCTATTATCAATGATTAGTATTACAGTCATTATTTTGTAGGTGTATGGTATGTCTGAGTACAGGCCTGAGCATGGTGTGGTGTGTGTGTGTGTGTGTGTGTGTGTGTGTGTGTAGTATGTAGGTCAGAGGACAACTTTTGGGGGTTGAGCCAGGGAATCACGCTCAAATCCCCAAACTCCCACAGCAAGCCCCTTTACCCACTAATGGGTCTTAAGGGATGGTGAGGTTTTGACCTCGCTTTTCCGTGCTTATAACTCTTCCAAAGTAGTGAGGGACCCGACTCCTGCCCTTACATGCACAGCTTTGTTCAGTAGTTACTGTCCTTTGTAACTCAGCTCCCAGGTGCTCTGCCACCCACTCCTGCCACTTGTGAGGACATGGCCCTGGTGGCTCTTAGCAAGTTTTTGGAATCCAATGTGGTGAGGCTGGCAAAGAAGAAAAGAAGGTGACTTTGGGAGTGGCTTTGCTGGTTTTGCCCTTTTCCCCTGTCAGATGTGCTGCCTCTGGGGCATGATGAACAGACTCACTCAGCCTCACTCAGCCTCAGGGTCTGGAGGCGCAGCTGCTGCTAAGCACATGGGGCTGAGCCTAAACAGCACATCAGTCTGAGGTGTGTTTTTTCTCCTGCTAGTCATACAACTCATTTATCAACTTTCTTACATTATGTTGAGTATAGGTTTTAGGATTTGTGATGGTGAAGAAGGCTTACACTGAATCAGGCAAGCAGCAGCCTTTAATGTGGACTTGGGAAAAGCAACCGTTTCCTAAAATTTAACATAGACTATAGAGCCCTGTGGCCACTAGTGACTTAGAGCTCACTGTGCTCTAAGAACATTAACTCTTTTTCTTTTTTTTCCTTTTCTTTCCTTAGCAAGCCACCCCACTTCCCTCAGAGACAGGGCCTCCCTCTAAAGACCAGGCTGGCCTAGAACTCAGAGATCCACTTGCCTCTGCCTCAAATGCTGGGATTAAAGGCACAAACCAAAAAAGAAGTGCTACTTTTTAAGATATTATTTGTTTTACTTTCTGAATGAGCATTGCCTGCACGTATGTATATGCACTGTATGCATGCTGGGTGCCCACAGAGGCCAGAAGAGGTCATTGGATCCCTGGAACTGGAGTTACAGGTGGGTGCTGGGAACCGAACCCATGTCCTCTGGAAAGCAGCAGATGCTCTTAACCGCTGTGTTCCAGTGGGCTCATTTTTTTATTTGGGGCAATTTTTCTATCTCAGCCTCTCTGAGTGCTGCTGGGATTATAGGCGTGAGCCATCATCTGTGGGTTGGGGCTGCTTTTTTCCATACTATTGGTATACCTGTTCCTTGGCATAAGCCTCACAGTGGGTTTGTTGCTTCATCATCATCATCACCATCATCATCATTGTCATCATCATCAGTGTGCCTGACAAGGTCATGAGGGTTGTCAGATCCCCTGGAGTTGGGTGCTGGGACTTAAACTCCCAGTCCTCTAATGTAAGGACAATCTATTCTCTTTTGTTTTGATTTGTTTTTGATGCAAGGTTACATAATGGAGCTCTGGCTGGCTTGGAACCCACCACATAGACCGGCCTGTTCTCCCTCTGAAATCACCTGCCTCTGCCTCCTCAATGCTAAGAGTTAAAGGTGTGGACTACAGCACCCTGCCAGTGTTTGCTCCTAACCAACCAGTCCTACCCCAGCTCCGAGTAACTGTTTTTCTGAACCAGATCTCGGATGTCTCATTTTATCCATTAGTATTTCAATACTTTCAGAATGTGGAACTGTTTAAAGACGCCACAGCACTATAGTCATTATAATTACACCAGAGTGACTAATTCTTCTTGTTGTCAAACACCAGTTCAGAAGTTCTGGTGCCTTAGGAAAGAATCAAGGCGCTGTAGTAAGGTGCCTGGAGAGGCCAGAAGAGGGCGCCCGACCCGCGGGAGCTGGAGTCACAGGCCTGAGTTGCAAGCCTTCTGACATGGGTGCTGGGAACTGAGCAACTGCTTTCCCTGCTGAGCTATCTCACTAGCCCCATGTGAACGTTTTCTCCCTCCCATGTGCTCCGTCGCCGAGCTATATATTCTCAGGACCTTGTCCATCTTTTTTTTTTTTCCTTAAAGATGTATTTATTTATTATATACAAGTACACTGTTGCTGTTTTCAGACACACCAGAAGAGGGCATCAGATCTCATTACAGATGGTTGTGAGCCACCATGTGGTTGCTGGGAATTGAACTCAGGATATCTGGAAGAGCAGTCAGTGCTCTTAACCACTGAGCCATGTCTCCAGTCTTTTTTATTTATTTATTTTTGATCCTGTCCATCTTTTGTGGGTTGATTTATTTAATCTTTTTCTTTACTTCTTTTCTTTCATGGGGATGGAGCAGGTTGTCACTTTCCCTGTACTTGTAGGGATTTTGCATTGTTATCAATCTTAACTACTTTCCCAAGGTTGTATGTACTGAAATCCAGTGGTTTTTTGCTTTGACAGAGAGACACATACATCAACAAATAGTTGTAAATCCTACTCCTCTCCTCCCCTCCCCCTCCCCTTCCCCTCCCCTTCCCTTCCCCTCTCCTCCCCTCCCCTCCCCTCCCCTCCCCTCCCCTCCCCTCCCCTCCTTTCACTCCAAGGGCGGTATCTCAGGAGCCCATAATAGGAGCAGGAACCCAGTTTATTGGCTTACACTTGTGATCCCAGCACCCAGAGGCAAAGAGAGAAAAGAAGATTGCTGCAATTAAATGTTTCCATAGTGACTTCAGGACAGCTGGAGCTATGTAGCCAGATCTATCTCACCACCCCAAACCCAGGAAAAAGGACCAGGGCTTATGGTGGACAATTTTGTTGGATTTAGGGATTTTGAGGAGTGTTGTTGTTGCTTGAGTCAGGAATTTTTTTCTTTTCTTTTTCTTTCTTTCTTTCTTTCTTTCTTTCTTTCTTTCTTTCTTTCTTTCTTTTTTTTTAAAGATTTATGTAAGTACACTGTAGCTGTTTTTGGATACACCAGAAGAGGACATCTGATCCCATTACAGATGGTTGTGAGCCACCATGTGTTTGCTGGGAACTGAACTCAGGACCTCTGAAAGAACAATGCTCTTAAACTGCTGAGCTGTCTCTCCAGCTCAAGTCAGGGATTTCTGTGTAGCACTGGCTGTCCTGAATTTCCTCTGTAGACCAGGCTGGCTTCGAATTTAGAGATCCCTGCCTCTTTCTCCAAAGTGCAGAGATTAAAAGGGTGGGTACCATCACTGTTTATCTGGTTTTAAGTTTTTAACCATCTTTAGTAATTAAATTTTATGAATCAGTTTCATATATAAATTAATTGCACATTAGATTTTTTTTAACATCACTGTGAAGTAAACATTTGACCATTATAATAAATTACTACCATAGTCAGGTATACTTGAAGTAGAAAATGCCTTTCAAGTGTGTCCTGTTTCAGAAAGTGTGTCAGTTGACATGCAGTGAGGTTATGTAGAGCTTTTTGCCTTCCTGCCTGCTGTCTGCTTTTCTTTCTTTAATGTCTAGTGTGTATTTTATGTGTATGAGTGTTTTGCCTGCATGTATGTATGTGTACCATGTGTGTATCTGGTGCCTATGGGAGGGGGACAGAATCAGAAGAGGACATCAGGTTCCCTGGAACTGAGTTACAGCTGGTTGTGGGCCACCTTGTGAGTGCTGTGGACCAGACCTGGTTTTCTGCAAGAGTAACAAGTGCTCCGAGCCACTGGCCCCTCTCTCCAACCTCAGAATCTTGTTTGTAAAGTAAAGCCTTGCAGGGATTGGGGCTCACATTGGAGTGATTGGGACTCCACACACTCAGGAGGCTCTTCCAAAAAAAAAAAAAAAAAAAAAAGAGCTCTTTTGTTTGGCAGACAAGAGGATCCCTTCCACCCCTATTTGATCTGAAATAGGTTATCTAGACAGGCTTAAACTTTATGTAGCCAAGGATGGAATGGCTGACCTTCCTGCACAACCCTTTTGAGTGTTGTGTATTTTGTGGGTTCTTCCACTCCTTTCCCACCCTTTTAATGCCCTTCCAACCCCCTAGCACTAGATTAGAGAGAAAAGGATAGAGGGACAGGGGCAGCGTTATAGATTACATTCTTTGTTGATTAGGGCCTTCAAGTTCCAAGTTTCTTGGGGAAGTTTGACCTTGGATGTCAGCTAATTTCTTCTTTGCATATGACTCCTCAACCATCTAACAATCCACCAACTCTCTCAGGCCCTAGCATTTATCTACCCTTTCAGAACAAGTCCTCAGAATTCTCAGTGTTACACAAGTGCAGAAACTATGCAACAGGCAAAATCACACCCCTGCTAGAGCACAAAGCAAATCATAGTCCGCTTCTGTGGATGGTCTGAAGCAGCCCTGTATCCCACACATGTTAAAAGAATAATCATACTTGTTTTTAAAGAAACCAAAGATTCCACTACAGTGTTGGGATCATAGATATGCATTATGTTTGGTGTTTTGTTGTTTTGTTTTGAGAGAGTCTTGCTGTGGCACTGCCCGGCCCTACAGTGTTGACCTTTCTACTTTAGCTTCCAGGGTGCTGGAAATTAGAGAGATGAAGTTGTGCTTTTTTAAGCTATTTAAAGTTAAATACACATACATATTATTTAACTATATATACTATTTTCTCTATATATATACAATTCTATATGACTATTATATATATAGAGAGAGACAGCAGTTATTTTAATTATTGTAGAAGTGTTTTGCTTTTCTGTTTTCTTGTATGTCTGTGTACCACACACGTGTGTTTGGTGCCTGTGGATGGAGACCAGAGGAAAGCATCAGACATTCTGGTTGTGAGCTGTCCTGTGGGTGTTGGGAACCAAACCCAGGTCCTCTAAGAGCAGCCTGTGCTCTCAGCTAACCGTCTCTCCAGCCCTTAAAAATGTAAATCTTATTTTAAATTATATGTGTGCACGGTATATGTGGTTATGTAATGCATGTGTAGGTGCCCACAAAGGCCATCAAATTCTCTGAAACTGGAGTCATAGGCAGTTTTGAGTCATTTGACACAGCTTGTGGGAGCTGAGCCCCTGTCCTCTGTAAAAACAATGCATGATTTTGGGCCATCTCTCCAGCCTGCTATATAACTTTTAAAGCCATGCTGTCACTGGGCTATAGCTGTAGACTCCTCTTATAGTCTCTGGCTTTTCTTCTATGTTCCCAAGTTCTTGAATATACAGTCTGAGGCTATTAAAATACTGAAGTGACATTCTTCAGGGCATCTCTGAGGACTGTTAATATTTATTGTAGACAGTTTAGAATGTTGAAAGACTAAGCTTGACAAAACCTTACAGTATTTTGGGTAGTTTTTCATTCTGTCCTGAAAACTTAGGTGATTTGTCAGCCCTCTGTGTTCAGCCAGCTAGGGGTGGGAAGGGGGATGTGTGTTAGGGAAAAATGTCCTCTTGGGACTGGAGAGCCGGAGAGCCAGCTCAGCAGGTAAGAGAAGCGCAGGAGCTCAGCTCCCAGCACCCACACATTGGCTCACATCCATCAATAGCTGCCCTTTCAGCCCCTCTTCCAACCTCTAAAGGCACTAGGCTGAAAAGATGGTTTTTGAAGAAATGGCTGCTCTTCCAGAGGCCTTAAGTTCAATTCCCAGCAACCACATGGTGGCTCACAACCATCTGTAATGGGATCCGATGCCCTCTTTTGGTGTGTCTGAAGACAGCTACAGTGTACTTATATATAGTAAATAAATAAATCTTTTTTTAAAAAAAAGCATTTTATCTGTTTAATAAAAAAGTGAGTTTAGCCATGCATGATGACACATGCTTTTAGTTCCAGCACTTGGGAAGCAGAAGCAGGCAAGAGTTGAAGGCTAAGCCTGGTTTACAGAGCAGTTCTAGGCCAGCCAGGGCTACCTAGTGAGGCCCTGTCTTTTTTTTTTTTTAAAGTTAAATTGTATGTATTGTTTCATGCTACAGACTCAAGGCTCTTGTCATATATTTAAAAGGTATTTTGTTTGTATGGGAAGAATCATTTAAATTTCTATTAAACCATTCCCTCAGCTTATGGTACCCCCCTGCACCCTCATGTGCGCACACGTGTGTGTGTGTGTGTGTGTGTGTGTGTGTGTGTATCAAGTATGTGTTTATGCACCATGACTGAGGATAGCCTTCTGGAGTCAGTTTTCTCATTGTGTCTTTTGGTTTTTGGGTCAAATTCAGGTATGTATCAGGTGTGTCCAGTTTTACCTGCTGAGCCATCTCATTGGCCCTCATCAATCAATTGTAACAAATAGTTTGTTCACTCGTCTTCAAGTGAAGAGTTTTCTGATAAGACAGGCTTTGGTACCGTGTGTTTCATTTTTAAAAAAGCAGTAACTTAAATCATCACAGGACTGGAAGAAACCTGCTTTCTCCTAATGTTAGCTTTTCGGGGAAAACGAGAAACCAGTTGGCTTCCTAACTCTCCTGCCTGTCCCCAGAATGTTGGAACTGCTGTCTTGAGCCACCACATCCCTCTTGAGCGTTTTAAAGCTACTTTGATTTTATTTTAGCTTTCATCATATTTCTTACAGTGTAAGGATTACTGAGAACTTTTGAGGAGTTCATTTTAGCTAAGTGTTCTTGGAAGGGTAAAGGTAGTTTTAGTAAACACAAACAGTGGTAAAATGATAAAATACTGATGTGCAAATAAATACTTGTTTCAGAGTATATACAGCATGAAAGTGCAAATGAGCTTTACCAGTCTGTGAGTGTTGTGTTTTACCTGGGGGTTATTTAAGTAGCCATTTTGGGGACCTGGGAGATAACTCAGTTTGTAACGTGCTTGCTGTTCAAACATGAAGACCTTTGTGTGTTCAGTTCTCAGCATCCTCACAAGAACTAGACTGCAATCACATCTAGCCAGATCAAAGTCAGTGAGATGCCCTGTCTCGGAAATGAGGAGACAGACCAAGGCCCTTGACATGGGTCTCTGCCTTTCCACATAATAAGCATTTAGAAACAGGTATCTCCAACAGAACTACTTTGTAGGTCATGTTTCATACACACACACACATATACATGTACACATATATAAAACATAAATTATCTGAAAAAATATTTTGGAAAATTATTTTTTTTTGGAAAATTATTGATGTAAATAACTTTATTTCTTTTTTTCCCCCCCCAGATATGGCCGCGTGGAAAGTGTCAAAATCCTCCCCAAGCGGGGGTCTGAAGGAGGAGTGGCTGCCTTTGTGGATTTTGTGGACATTAAAAGTGCACAGAAAGCTCACAACTCCGTTAACAAAATGGGAGACAGAGACCTTCGCACGGATTATAACGAACCAGGCACTATTCCGAGTGCTGCTCGGGGACTGGATGATACAGTATCCATAGCTTCTCGTAGTAGAGAGGTTTCTGGGTTCAGAGGAAGTGGTGGAGGGCCTGCTTATGGCCCCCCACCATCACTTCATGCACGGGAAGGACGCTATGAGCGGAGACTCGATGGGTAAGTTCCAAGGTTTTGGTAGGCAGGTATTTTGTATTTGATGTGGTGAGAAACAGAAACTCATATTTAGGGGCCCCAGATGGATTTAAAGTTTTGGGCATTCTCAATGTTTCCTATTTTGGGTTGGAAACGGAAGCTATTTCTGTCCCAGTGGCTGGCACCTCACTGAATCGTAGAGGATATTTCCTGCAGCAACTGGATATCTACTGGTGAGATCATATGGCGGAAGAGCTCCCGTAGAGCTTCAGTCTTGGGGTTACCTGGCTTCTAGAAGGACGTGTCCTCCTTTTGGATATTATCAAGGCCTTCCTTGGATATATCCTTACTACCAGATGGAGCTATTTGGCTGCCGGTTTTGTCTTCGGGCTATTTGGAATATAACCGGAGTATCAGAGCCTACAGAGCTTCTAGAAGCTGATAAGCACCTCTCAGTTTTCAGTATGTAAAGCCTACAGACAGATTGGATTGTCACAGAATATCTCGCAGATCACTGATTCAACCACTTGGATGCTACAAACAATACTCCAGTGTGGAAATGTGTGCGTGGGCGAGGGAGATCAAAGGCAACGCTTGATTTCCCATTTTGGATCTACTCCCTTTCTGTGGAATTACATTTGATGGAATTGGGGAAACTGAGGCAATGGACATTTATAAATGCTGGATATAGCCGCTGCTAACTGCCGGGATATATGGGATGCTATGAGCTCAAGACTCCAGCAGCCGAGGGGAAGAGGATTACTGTCGCTTCTTTAGCAGGTTACCGCCCTGCTGAGGGAACTTTAGCTTTGGACTGGCCGATCCGTTGTGGATACAGCAGTCAAACTGACCGGGCTGGATGTCTACAAAAGTGAACAGTTACCAGCAACTTTGTTCTTCATTGGTTGGAATTATAGAGAAATTTTCCTCGTTGCCAGCTGCCTGATTCCTTTCTTTAGGGATGCAGATTTTTATGAATGTGGATCAATTTATAATTGTCTACTATCTCAAGAAAGAAGTCTGGGGGTTTAAGAGTTACAGTTTGTTTGGGACTACTTGCTTCCTGTGGAATTATTTGTCTGGTCACTAAGATTTTTTTTCTTGTGGTTCATCTAAATATCATTTGACACCCTTGCCCACTAAGAAGGTGGATTACCCCTGTAAGAGGGGCCAAAATTGGGGAAGTTATGTTCACAATTCTCTCCCTAGATTTAATTGGGATTATAGGTCGTGTTTCCACAGTTGGAAAAGGTTGGTATGTCCTGACCTGTGTGTATTAGCCCCTCTTCTAACCCAAGTCATTCTCTCCCCCACTAACCTAGATGCACAGTACTAATAGACGAGCCCGAGACTAGCAGTTAGATTTCAGCTCTGCTCCTCTTGTGCCTGCCTGTGTTTTCCTAATGGATAAGAACTGCACATACTTGTGGAATACCAGCTGTAGCAGTAACTGCCTAGAACTGCTGCTTATCGCTTCTGTTTTATTAATTACGGCTTCACCAATTAACACTTGGTAGTGTGCGGAAACAAATGTTTTCTTGTACATTTCAAAGGCACCTTCTTGTTAGACATTGAAATAGTCAAATTTCGAAATTATAGTTAATGAAAAAGAAAAATAATGTCATTTAATAGAATTATAGATAATGAAAAAGAAGTAATGTCATTTAATACACTTAAGGAAATATAAGACACACACACACACACACACACACACACACACAGTCTAACAGCTTCAAAGTTTTCCCATGATGGTAGCCGAAGCCAAAGTAGCTGACGGCAGTCTGAGGAGATGGCACATCCACGAGATGCTTCCATGTAGCCAGAGTCCTGAGTTAGATCCTAATACCCAGTAAAGCCTGGCACAGTGATTGGCAGCTCTTGCCCTCACTGAGGAGCTGGAGACAGGCACCTCGGGAGCTTATTTGCTAGTCAGCTAGCTCGGTTGGCGGGGCTCCAGGTTGAGTGAGAAACCTTCAAAAATGAGGTCTAGGTTGGGTGTGGTAACACACACCTTTAACCCCACCTTTAACTGGAGGCAGAGGCAAGTGAGTATCTCTGAGTTTGAGGCCAGCCTGGCATATACAGTGAGTCCTAGATCTTACAAAGTGTGACTAGAAATAAGGTTTAAAAGGAAGACACCCAGTTTGTCCTCTCTGTGGGTCATAGACATGTGCGTGCACACAGCCTGGGTTAGTACTGAGCAATCTGGAAGATGGAGGTGAGCCCTGTGGAGATACTGGAAGTCTAGGGATGGATTGAGAAGATGATGTCAGTTGTCACAGAACTGAATCCAGCCTTGTTGGAGACTCTAGTTTATCTTCATGATTCTGTATTTCTTTGATAGAAGATTATTGATAGAGGTTGGGGTCTCCTTCCTTCCTTCCTTCCTTCCTTCCTTCCTTCCTTCCTTCCTTCCTTCCTTCCCTCCCTCCCTCCCTCCCTCCCTCCCTCCCTCCCTCCTTCCTTCCTTCCTTCCTTCCTTCCTTCCTTCCTTCCTTCCCTCCGTCCCTCCCTCCTTCCTTCCTTCCTCCCTCCCTCCTTCCTTCCTTCTTCCCTCCTTCCTTCCTCCCTCCCTCCCTCCCTCCCTCCTTCCTTCCTTCCTTCCTTCCTTCCCTCCGTCCCTCCCTCCTTCCTTCCTTCCTCCCTCCCTCCTTCCTTCCTTCTTCCCTCCTTCCTTCCTCCCTCCCTCCCTCCCTCCCTCCTTCCTTCCTTCTTCCCTCCTTCCTTCCTCCCTCCCTCCCTCCCTCCCTCCTTCCTTCCTTCCTTCCCTCCGTCCCTCCCTCCGTCCCTCCCTCCTTCCTTCCTTCCCTCCCTCCTTCCTTCCTTCCTTCCTTCCTTCCTTCCTTCCCTCCTTCCCTCCTTCCCTCCCTCCCTCCCTCCTTCCTTCCCTCCCTGCCTCCCTCCCTCCCTCCCTCCCTCCCTCCTTCCTTCCTTCCTTCCCTCCTTCTTTCCTTCCTTCCTTCCTTCCTCCCTCCCTCCCTCCCTCCTTCCTTCCTTCCTTCCTTCCTTCCTTCCTCTCCTTTTTTCCCCCTTTTTTTTGAGGCAGGATTTCACTGGCCTCACACTGAGACTCACTTATCTCTGCCTCCATAAAAGAGTGTGGGCTGCCATGCCCAGTCCCTTAAATTACCGTATAACTGCATATGTGCTGTCTCTCTCTCTCTCACACACACACACACACACACACACACACACACACACACACACGCTCGCATGTATGCACACACATGCAGTAAGTTCTGTGCTCTTGAGTTGGTAACTGTTCACATCTTAACTAAGAATGTTCAGAGGACTAAGGATGTTGCTCAGAGGTGGGGCACTTCCCTAGAACACATCCAGAACATGTACAGGGTTCTGGATCGGGTCCCAGCGCTGCAGAACAACCAGTGACGTTAAGTTAGTTCATCGCCAATAGCTGCTCAGAGTAGCTCACAGTCACCAGCATTGCTGGTTTTATCTCAGGCACCTTGAGTGCAGTCAAAGCCAAGAAGACCTTTCCTCCCGTCACTGAGCACACATGTTAAGAAACTGAACCATGGAATAGGTATTTAAAAATTATGTGACAGTGGTTGGGTACACAAGGAGATAAAACACCTTCCATTCTTAGCTACAGTTGTGAAGATTCTTTTAAACAACATCCCAGGATTTTTGATATCCTAGTTGCTCTTAAGATTCTTTTTCATTTTTAAGTCTAATTATTTGGGCAATGTATGTAGCTTAGTGATTTATTTAGAGTCCCTATGCATAAAAAAATGGATGAGAGGCCCGATGGTGGTTCATGCCTTGTAGTCCCAGTTCCTAGGAGGCTGAAGCGGATGGGTTGAATGTTGCAAGTCTGTCCTGGGATACTCAGGAAAACCCGGTCTGTCTCCATGGGAAGGAAAGTTGAGGAGTAGGAAAATGTTGCATCTGATTTTCCCCCCTTATTTGTTTTGTAATCCTTCCACTGAAGTGTGGGGCTGTCACAGGCTGCAGCGTCTTCTCAGTGCGGTATGCAGATGTGTCCCAAAGTAAACTGCAAATAATTAGAAATTTTTTACTCAGATGAAACTGCAAAAAAACCTTTCACATCAAGTTGTGCCTGGTGGGTGTACTCGGAAGCAGAGGCAGGCAGGTCTCTGAGTTTGAGGCCAACCTTGTTTACATACGTCCGTCAGGGTTACATAGTGAGACCCTGTTTAAAAATAAACCTCAGCTAGACAAACATACCAGCGAACTTTCCTATTGAAGTCAGGGTGCAAGCTGGGCACTGTGCGCTGTGCACATCCTGTAATCCTGTGCTGAAGATCAGAAGTTTAGGTTAGCCTTGTCTATGTAGGGAGCTTGAGGTTAGCCTGAGCTATAGTAGACTTTTAAAACAACAAACAACAAAAACAGGAAAAAAGGTTGGTGTTACAACACACACACACATACAAATGCACACAGACACCACACCACACCACAACCAATTCAAGTTGGGAAACTCCCAATAAAGGGATCACCACCAGGGAAGGCCCATTAAAGAAAGAAAGTAGCAATGCTCTAGTGAGGTTTTGCAGTCAAGTACAATGTCAGAGTTCGCTTACACTACGGTTTGTGCTGTTCAGAAAGAGGTGAGGTGGTAAGGCAGCTCTGATGTGAATGTTTGCATGACTTGCATTCAGGTTTGCTTGCTCCTTTCTGATTAAATATTTTCCCCTCCTAAATGCAGGGCTTCAGATAACAGGGAGCGTGCTTATGAACATAGTGCCTATGGACACCATGAACGGGGGACAGGAGCATTTGATCGGACAAGACATTACGATCAGGATTACTATAGAGACCCTCGAGAGCGGACTTTACAACACGGGCTCTATTACACTTCTCGGAGTCGAAGTCCAAACCGCTTTGATGCTCATGACCCCCGATATGAACCTAGGGCTCGGGAGCAGTTTACACTGCCCAGTGTGGTACACAGGGATATCTACAGGGACGACATTACCCGGGAGGTACGAGGCCGACGGCCAGAGCGCAATTACCAGCACAGCAGGAGTCGCTCACCACATTCGTCCCAGTCTAGAAACCAGTCCCCGCAGAGGCTGGTGAGCCAAGCGTCCAGACCCACCAGGTCCCCCAGCGGCAGTGGCTCTAGGAGTAGATCCTCCAGTAGTGACTCCATCAGCAGCAGCAGCAGCACCAGCACTGACAGGTAGGTTCTCAGCTGCTCACTGGCTCCAGTGAACCAGCGCCTCATGTGTTCTCAGTGGCCGGCGGCAGTGGCCAGAATACTTCATGTTTAAAGAAAGTAATCTTGGATTTTGTGTTTAATGAGTAACATGCAGATATGGAGTTAACCAGAGTCTGAGTGATGATTTGTGTGTCAGAGCTGTTGTGAAAATTCGGTTTCTGGAAAGGAAGAGAATTAGTGATGGAAGTCTGGTGAGACAGATGTGACCTGGGTCTCTGCGGTTTCATTGGAACTTAAGTGCACAGAGTCGGGTTAAATGTGTTGGTGGAATATTGTTTATTGTCAGCAAGAAATTCCACTTTAAGCATATTTTAATATCACAGAGTGCTTTACCAATTTTATAAATGTCTTCTTTCACCCAGAGTTACGGCATTGTTCTTCAAGGCTGCAAAAACTCAGTTGTTGGGCTTTTTTGGATACTAAGGGGTTTTATGGTAGAGATGGCAATACTAAACTGAAGGTAACTAGCAAGGAGACTTAGAGCTTAGGCTGTAAGCTAAACTGTTCCAAAACTTCATGTTGTAGAGTTGAGTAGATGGTACAGTCCTTAGGTAACACTGGGTAGTTAGTGTCCTTGTGACTTGTAAGCCCTCGCTTTCTCATTGTGTGTATGAATCTGATGTAGAAGTAGGATTGGCATCACACGCCTGCAGTGCCTGCCACACCCCCAGTGGTATGCTCACCACAGATGAAGAGCCCCAAATTCCTAGAAAACAAACAAATACTGTTATTTATTGTGAATAGTAAACTGAAATGGCTTACTGCAACGTCAGGATATAAATCCCTTCCTAGTGGGCAGATGTCATTTGCTTCATGGCCGCTGGCAGGCTTCGTGCATTCCTTCTCTCTGTTGTTATTCAGACTGTTAAACAAGGCGCCCTGTGTTTAAATTTGGGTAGCATTTATTATAAACCTAGAACATACAGCTTCTTTGACCCGATTATAAAAAAATCCAGAATTTTCTTTCAGTATTATGAGTTTTCAGTATTTAATAGAAACAAATAGTCATGTTATTGAATAGCTCTCTTAGGTTTCCTAAATAGCTTAATTTAAAATAGTAAAGTGGAAACTTTTAGCTTTTTTTTTTTTTTTTTTTAAGTATTCATTTATTTATCTATCTGAGTGCTCTATTTCTATGTATGCTTGCAATACAGAAGAGGGCATCAGTGTTAGGGGAAGGATGAAGAGAGTGGGGGGCATATGGCCCATGGAGGTGCGGCGAGGCCTGAGGGCAAGGGAGATGCCTCTGAGGGGTCTATGTTGGGAATCCCTTCCCTGAGGGACCAGCCACACAACAGTATAGTACGGAATAGAGTTTATTCAGGTCATGGGAGAGTTAAGAGGGTGGTAGAGGCAGAGAGAGAGAGAGAGAAGTAGAGGAGTAGAGGAGTAGAGGCCGGCCATGAGCACGTGGGACAGAGGGGGAAGGGAAGGGAAGAGGGAGGCTGCAAGAGCACAAGGGCAAGAGAGGCCAAGAGAGAGAGGAGGGGTCAAGCAGCTCCTTTTATAGTGTCAGGTCACTGGGGCGGAGCATACCTGGCCACTGCTGGGTAATTGAGGGGTGGGGTATACCTGGCTGTTGCTAGGTAACTGAGAGGTGGGGTTTACAGAATCCCAACAATCAGATCTCATTACAGATGGTTGTGAGCCACCATGTGGTTGCTGGGAATTGAACTCAGGACCTCTGGGAGAGCATTTAGTGCTCTTAACCTCTGAGCCATCTCTCCAGCCCCTAGCTTCATCTTCTTAATCTAGCTATGATCTATTTGGAAATTGCCATGTTAGTGAACTAGTACTTACTTTAGGAAGCCAGAGAAGTCGGATTGGCGTGTTAGCTGGACAAAGGGTGGATGAACAGGTTGTAAAACCCTGTTGTGTTTCACTTTCTTCTTTATTTCTCTAAAACCTGCTCATTAAAGGAACCCCTCAGTATTTCAGGGGTCAGATCTGGACTGAAAGTGTGTGCAGTGTGGGTGTTGATGTAGTGTTAGGAAAGTCCATGAGCTCAGCCCCGTGTCAGCTTTACACTGAAGGCCCTGGTTACAATATGGCCAGGACACAAAGCTTATGTGCATGTGTGATCTGATATGCTCCTAGAGCTCGTCTTTGCTCACATAGATGTTCAGATCTGTGTTCTGACAGTCTGAACGGGAGGAAGGGCAGAACGTACCTGGAAAAGACCTGAGAACCAAGTCTTAGGGTGAAAGTGGGTGAGCAGGAAGATCCCAAGGTGGCTGTGGCAGGTGACCCTGTCCAAGATGTCCTGCTGACAGAGAGGACAGCAGCTGGCGGGTCAGAAGCTCACGTCTGACCAGCTGAGCAGTTTAATGTGTCTCACTCACGGTGTTTGTATCTTTAAAATGTAAACGTTTATGCTCTTTGTATTTTCCAAGGCTCTGATTTGTACCGGGAAGGCACACATTAATGAGGCAGGAATTCAAGCCTGCTACCAGAGGACAGCACCCCATGGGCTTGGGGATGTTGACATTACAAGTGTGTGATGCCATGCCCTGGTTTATGGGGTTCTTTAGGTTGAGCCTGGGCTCTCTGTGTGCAAGGCATCCCAGCTACCAAGTGAGTCTGGTCTTCAACCTGTTTGTTTAACCCCTTTGAAGATGTTCTGATACATTTCTTAGCTTATTGGTTTCCTTTTATATATAGTAATAAGGAAGTAAGTGTGTATGTACTTATGAATATGTACATATATTCATTATATGTGTGTGCATGTATAAGATTAATTGTGGTCACAATCCCTTTTCCAGAAGCAGGATTTTCTGGGCCTGGTATATTTCAGCCTTACACATTGCTTTTAGTTACCTGAGCCTAACATGTTAGCTTATTGATTTCTTTCTGTTATTGGCAGTGTGACAGCTGCTTTGTGATAAGTGCTTGGTATCTGTGTGTTGAATAATGGGAGAACCTTGAGACCTAAGGGGGAGCTGGTCAGGCTGTAAGGACCATGTAGAATGGAAGGAGAAAGGCATTTTAATTTAGATGGAGACTCGTGTGGGCAGAAGAACGATCTGAAAGTTTTGAGACCAGCAGTTAGTTTTTGTGTGTGACAGGGTCTCCCTACATAGCACTGACTGACCTGAAACCTTACTGTATAGACCAGGCTGGCCTCAAATTCAATCACCTGCCTCCGTATCCTGAGTGTTGGCATTAAAGGGGTGTGTTACTGTACCTGGCTAAGACCAGCAGATAGCTTAAAAATGGTTAAACATGTTAAAAGTTTAGGATTTTATTCTTTAACATTAAATCTTTGTAGGTTTACTTGTTTTATGTGTATTAGTGTTTGGCCAGCATGTATATATGCGTGTCATGTGTGCCGGGTTTGCACAGAGATCAGAAGATAGTGTACATCCTGGAACTAGAATTATGGACACCACTGTGTGGGTGCTCAGAACTGAAGTCAGGTCCTCTGCAAGAGCAGTAAGTGCTATTAATCGTGGAGCCATCTCTCCAGCCCCAGGGTTTTGCTCTTTATACAGAGATAAGCATGCAAGGACTGAGAATAGAGGTGGCTGCTGAGGTGTGCACTTTGGGAAAGCAGCTGCTGGGCCTGCCCACTTGGAGTGCTTGTCTAGAATGCATAAGGTTTTGTTCTGCAACACACAGCAGCAACGAAGAACAAAAAAAGAAGACCCCCAAACCCACAAACCTGTACCACCCCACTCTGCAGAAAAACCAGCCAGTCAGCTAACCACATCAGCCCGTCAAAACCATGGGGAGGCACCTGTAAGCTCAGAGTAGAATTACAATGTTAGGTCTTTGGAGAAGGAAAGCAGGTTGTGCCAGAGAGTGCCTGACTGGGGATGGGTGGTGACAGTGTGCTGAGGCTGAGCCAGGGATGACACTGCCGGTTCCCCAGCAGCACCACAGCGCCACAGCGCCTCAGTGCCACACGCTCTTGGCCTTTCTCAGAGACTTCTCGGAATCAGCTGGGAAACTTAGCCGGGTTCATAGTTAACATGAGGGACGCTGAGCCGGTGGAGGGGGATGGTCATATGGTCACAATGAAATTAGCTCTTGTGGTACTGAGAAGGTTCTCTTAGCCCTGTGTTCCTTTATCAGATGTTCCTTTTCCTCTATAATTAACATGAAAAGAGTAATATTTTGGAAAGTCATACAAATTTATACGGCTTTATTTCTTTTTGGGAAGAAATAGCTCCTTTAAATCAGGTGTGGTGTTTATCATTTAAACAGGAGGCTCAGAAAGTCCAGGGGCATCCTCAGCTACCTAGTGAATTTTGAGGTCAATTTGGGACATATAACCTGTTGGTTAAACAAACTGAAGACGTGTTGGTTTTTTTTTTTTTTTTTTTAGTACAGAATAGAGTTTATTCAGGTCATGGGAGAGTTAAGAGGATGGTAGAGACAGAGAGAGAAGTAGAGGAGTAGAGGCCGGCCATGAGCATGTGGGACAGAGGGGGGAAGGGAAGGGAAGAGGGAGAGCAAGGCTGCAAGAGCTCAAGGCCAAGAGAGGCCAAGAGACGCGTCGTTCTTTAATCCCAACACTCGGGAGGCAGAAGCAGGCAAATCTGTGAGTTCAAGGCCAGCCTGGTGTGCAGAGTGAGTTCCATGCCAGCAAGGTCCACAGTGAGACCTTGTTGCAAACACCTTCCAACAAATGCAAAACCAAAACCCCAGACAGAATCACTAAAACAAGCCCCCTTCTCTCTCCCCTTTTAGATGATTTTTAAATGGAATAGTCACAAAAGCTATTTAAAGATGTTTGAAATTAACATTGTTTTATATGTTGTAAGTTGACCACACCATAAAGAGTTTCTCCTTGTCATTTTGCTGACTGGGAGACCAACCTTTTATACACCGTGACTGAGGGAATGACAGTGGCAAGACTTCTGGCAGCCCACCTGGAGTGAGCCCACGAGGTTGTGCCACTTTCCTGAGAGCTTTTCTCACAGCTTTCCCGGCAGTTGCTGGTGGGACGCAGGCCCGGGTGTAAGCTCCACCCCGTCCTGTCCTGTGCTGCGGCAGGTGCCTGTCTTTGTTGTAGCTGCCGTCCAACACACTGGTTTGCCTTTAACAGAACACTTACTTGTTTTATTTTATTTTTAATTTATTTATTTTCACGTACATGGATACACTGTCACTGACTTCAGACACACCAGAAGTGGGCATCAGATCCTATTACAGATGGTTGTGAGCCACCATGTGGTTGCTGGGAATTGAGCTCAGGACCTCTGGAAGAGCAGTCAGTGTTCTTAACCGCTGAGCCATCTCTCCAGCACGCAGATCACTTAAATGCATTAAGTTTCTTGAGTGTTTGAAACTAGAACATGTACTTTGTGACCAACAGTTGCAATTCTTAACATGAACTGCCTCTGCTGTCACCGCCAGTGGGTTGGGCTCTGCACCAGACCCACACCTGGGCTTCTTTACTTAGAAGCACAGACCAGCACGTCAAGCCTCCACCGGAACCTTAAATCCTGGGTGGGATCATTAGTAAAGGGTTTGGTACTGTTGCCTCTTGCCCTGGCTGTGGTGCTGTCGCCTCCTTCCTGTCAGAAGAGTAGTCTGCTATTTCTTTAAAGGAAAATGGGAGGGGGTGTTTTGGTTGTTTTTAAATTGATACAGAGTTTTTCTGTGTAGGCCAGGTTGGACTCAAACGCAGAAAGATTTGTCTGTCCCTCTTGAGTGCTGGGGTTAAAGAGAGCTAAAAATGTAAATATTAAAAGATTTAACTTTACTGGGGCTGGAGAGATGGCTCAGTGGTTAAGAGAATGGACTGCTCTTCCAGAGGTCCTGAGTTCAAATCCCAGCAACCATGTGGTGGCTCACAACCATCTGTAATGAGATCTGATGCCCTCTTTGGTGTGCCTGAAAACAGCCACAGTGTACTTACATACATAAAATAAATCTTTTAAAAAAGTTGTCTATAAGTGGTCATGGTCTTGAATGATGTAATCCTAGGCTTGTGGGGGTGACCAGACATTCAAGGCCATTCTCAGTTTACGTGGCACACTTGGGTCAGCCTAAGGACACATGGGACCCTGTCTGAAATGAAAAATAGTCTATGACACCACTAAGTTCCCCTGATGTTGGACAGTTTGGAATTTTATCTTACTTGAATTTTGGGTAAAAAGTTTTAAAAAATATTGAATACCTTTTAGATCCCCCCCTCCCCATTGTTGGGTAGCTGAGGAAGACCTTGCTCTACCACTGAGATAGATATACTGTGACCCCTGAGCTTTGATACTGGGCATAAAAAGGTGGTGAAAAAGACACTTTTAATTTAAACAGTGTTAACATAATGTAATTCTAGTCCTTTGGAGGCTGAGGCAGTTTAAGTACAGGGCCATCCTGTATATAGTGAGGTACTCTCTCAACAAATAGAAGCTGGTGGTGGCACAGACCTTTAATCCCAGCACTTGGGACACAGAGGCAGGCAGATCTCTTGAGTTTGAGACCAGCCTGGTCTACATACAAAGTCCAGGACAGGTAGAGCTATACAGAGAAAGCCTGTCTCAAAAACAAAACAGACCAGAATTGACCCTGGTGTCTAATCTCTTATTTCTCCTTGAGGACAGAGTTTGCACAGGGCCCTGTGGATATCTGCATGTTCCATACAGTTCACAAGTAGCTTTGTAGAAGTTTTACCTCTACAAGCTGGTTTGAGTTGTGAGAGGTACTTTCTCTCCAGCTCACATAGACACTTCCAAATGCCCAAACACTTACAGGGTTTGAAAGAATGTGTGAGGGAGCCCTGGGGTTGGTCCCCTTGTCACTTGACACCTTTGTTTTGCTTTTGTGAGTGTGCTTTTTTAAGGGGTTAATTAGGAGAGTGAATTGGCTTGTGCGTGGGTGTGTGTAAGTACACTCCTGCCACAGTGAACATCTGTCCTTCCTTGCCTTCTGTCTTGTGTGAGGCAAGGTCTCTTGTTCCCCACTGCTCCTGCCAGGCTCTCTGGCCTTACAGCTTCCTGGTTTCTCCTGTCTCTACATGACAGCGCTCTTAAGGATTAATACATCCATAAGGAACGATGTCTGGTTCTAGGGATGGAAACTAAAGTCCTCAGTCCCGACGACGGCTCTCCAGCCCTTGTTTGGTCTTTTAGAGAGAGGCTCTTGCAGTGCCCCTACTCCTGTGTGTGAGGATATAGGTGTGTGCGATCGTGGTGGACTCTGTGAGATCTTTTTAAAGTTAGGGCAATGCTTTTGTTATGACATGCTCAGAGATAACATACCAGAAAGTGTATATGAGTGCTCATTTTATTGCCTGGTCATGCAGTTCACTATGATATATAGTCTTCTAGAAAGTTCCACATGTGGGAGTAGCTTCATAAGTATAATAAAGAAGAGCTTCTCGCTGAGTGTGGTGCACACCTTTAGTTCCAGCACACTGGAGGCAGAGGCAGGTTAGCCTGTTCCAAGTATTTTGGACTCTGTATCCAATATAAATAAATAAATCAGATTAAGATGAATTGCTTAAGTTGAAATGTTATTTTTTCCATTTGAGAAATGATGTATGGAGAAAGATGTCTTGTTAAGAGACCATTGAAACAGTCTTGTTGGTTGCAAAAGAAGTACACACACATACACACACACACACACACACACACACGAATTTGTGAAAGTCAGCAATTAGGTTTATATTGCCTTTTTTTTTTTTTTTTTTTTTTTTGGCTAACAAATGAAATACATATTTTGGGACACTCAGGAAGGTTTCAAGGAAAGGCTTAGAGGATTCTTTTTACTTAAAGCAGCCATTGTCAAAAATTAAAGATAGAGGGTTTTTATTTTTGTTTGGTTTTTGTTTTCTGAGGAGGGGATGTTGGGTATGGAGCCTTGGCCCTTTTGCACGCTCTCCCACCAAGCTCCACCCTCTAGCCAGTACATGCTCTTAATTTGTCTTGTGGCCCATGTTTTCACCTAAAGTGCAGTTATTTGCACTCTTATATAAGCTCAAGTAACATGCTGCATTGCCTTATGTGTGTTTCTTGAGCCTCTCCAAGGGCTCAGAGAACAGTACCAAAGATGTACTATGAGCAAGAACTATAATCCTGACTGTGGGCCTTTGTAGCTACCGGGTGCTGTTTCTAGTTTGCAATTTCCTGCTGTTTGTGATAAAATCCAGTAAAAGTCAGTTCATGGTATTATCCACCAGTTACTCTGCTTCCTTGAAGTATAGTATCCAGATTTTCCTGGAAGTTATATTCAGAACTTGTAGTCAGTAGCCAGACCTGAGGGACAGCAACTCCTCACCTCCCACCCCCAGAGTATTTGTGCATGCTCTGCTACAGGTAGTGTAGGGCTGTTTAAAGGCCGAGTGTGTTTAGTAGAGTGTTCTGGTGAGGAGGAACACTGCAGGTTTTCCCTTCCCTTCCATGGCAACCTGCAGAGGTCACTGCAGAGCCTCGTTTTGCAGATGTTCTGCTTCCCACACAACCTTGTATCTTAAGGTTGTGGGCATGGCCGGGCTGGGAGTGATGTGGACTAAGTGTGGAAGGGAAGTTGGCTGCCTAGTTCGGACTGTGGTGATCCGGGAACAGGTGCATTTCCTAGCTGGCTTCCCAGAAACCATGTCAAGTCTAGAATTTTAGTAACACTTAAAAGAAGTCTGTGTGTGTGTGTGTGTGTGTGTGTGCGCGCGCGCGCGTGCAGGTGCCTGCCTGCCTGGTGGTTTTAGGGCCAGAAGAATAAATCTTCCTTTTGGGGCTTAAATGCTGAGCCGACTCGGTTTTTCTCTCCCACCGGAGGGAGGAAAAAAAAACTAGTCCGTAGCTGAGCTTGGTTTAACGAGCTAGGGACTGTGTATCTTGAACCAGCCTGAACTGGAATTATCCGGTTTGAGTTGGCTATTTGCCACCTCCTGAAAGCTTCCTTGTTTTGCCAGCGTTTGCCTTGTTTGTGGAGTTGCTGGGCGCAGTGGGCAGAAACTGCTGCTGGGACCAGCAGGCCTGGTGGTGTGGGTGTGGCGTGGGTGTGCTCTTGGGGGCGGTGCCTACCAAGCCCAGGGGCGGGGCCGCCGCGCTGTCCTGCTGCCCCGACCTCTTGCTGTAGTACATACACTGTTCTGATCCCCAGTGCTGCCTTGTTGCACCAACGCATTCTCTAGGGACCTGGTGACTAGAGCTCTCTGGAGCTGCTTTTATTCAGCTTCCCATTCTTTTTTCCCTTGGGCTGTGCCAGGGTCGATTTTTGGTTAGGTTGAAAGTAATTAAAACAAGTTAGGGTAAATGTGCACTTTGATAAGATTTTGACATTGATGTAATGTTTGGTTTGCTTGTTTTCGAGGCAGGGTCTCACTATGTAGCCCTGGCTTTTTTGGAATTTACTCTGTAGACCAGGCTGACCTTGGAACTCAGAGATCTACCTGCCTCTGCCTCCAGGTGCTGGAATTAAAGGTGCTGCCACGTCCCCTTTGTTCTATTTTTGATACAAGGTCTCAAGTAGCCCAAGCTGACCTGCACTTTCTGGAGGATGGATGTTCTAGAAATACTGACTCTCATCTGTACTCCTGAGTGTGGAGCCAGGTGTGAGAAGCCTGGCTCCCAGTTTGTATTTAGTAATCCCTTGCCACTTTCCTTTCTTCTTAAGATACCTTACTTTCCTGGGCATTGGTGTTTTGCTTGCCTTTGTCTATGTATCAGGGTGTCAGATCTTAGAGTTACAGACACTTGAGAGCTGCCATGTGGGTGCCGGGGATTGAGCCCAGGTCCTCTTGGAAAGTGGGTGTATGTGTGTGCTCTTTACCTCTGGCCCTGAGTTTTCTTTTTAAGGATGGAAGCTAAGATTTAATACCTACTGAGCAGAGCTTTTTGTTGTTTTTTAAAGATTTATTATTTATTATATGTAAGTACACACCAGAAGAAGGCATCAGAGCTCATTACAGATGGCTGTGAGCCACCATGTGGTTTCTGGGAATTGAACTCAGGACTTCTGGAAGAGCAGCCAGTGCTCTTAACTGCTGAGCCATCTCTCCAGCCCCATGAGCGGGATTCTACTACCAATCAGTATAGGTGTTCCCCAACCTTATGACAGAACTCACTCTATATCTTAGACCTGCCTGAGTGTGTGTGTGTGTGTGTGTGTGTGTGTGTGTGTGTGTGTGTGTGTATTTATGTCTGCTTGGAAGCTAGAAGAGGCCCCTGGACAGGAGTTAGGGTTTAGGGTTGTTTGCAGGTCCTGGCTTACATCAGTCTTGGGGTCTGAGCTGTGGTCCTCACACTAGGGCTGCTAACCACTGAGCCATGTTCTTGCCTTGCTTCTGGGCCACCACACCTGGGTAAACTTACTGTCCATAAGGAAAAGGTTAGTGTGAAGGTTGTTTAAAGTGATGACTAACGTCTTCAGCAGAGGTCCTACTATGTGTCTGTGAACATGCAGTAGAGTTGTGCTGTGTTGCTCCAGAACAGGGTTCCTACAACCAAACTGAGGCGTTCTATGGGGACAGCTGCTTTTGAATGTGCGTCAAGTGCCGTGACCATTGTGCACTATTGCTTTCTGTCTTTGGAAATTCTAAAGAAATGGTTGCATTTAAAGGGAACAGCTTTAGGTTGAGGTTTCTCAATAATAAGCCAGCATTCCTGCATTGTGACGCCAAGCTGTCTCTGGGTAGATTAGTGCCTTTCAGACCTCTAGGGCCTGAGGATACTTGCAAAGAATGTTCAGAAGTAGGCACTCGCAGGCTTCTTGTTCTGGACAGGATGGAGAGTTAAATTTGGAAAGGACAAAACCTCACGGTGTATTGATGCGGCATTGATATAGGCTGCATCAGGTACCAGTTGGGATTGCATTTGAAATTAAATACCCCATGTGTTGGTGGGTATGCGGCCGACACTGGAATCACTGTACTCAAGTGTCCCATTTAAGCTTGAGCTACAGAAGGACATCCTGAATATAAAAAAAGGTGGATCAAAAAAAAAAAAAAAAAAAAAAAAAAAAAGGCAGATCATGGTAAACTGCACCAAAGAGGCAGAGGCAGGTGGGTCTCTGAGTTCGAGGCCAGCCAGGATTACATAGTGACACTCAGTGGTTTGAGTGAGAAAGGTCCCACATGGGCTTATGTGCTCGAATGCTTAGTCCCCAGTTGCTGGAACCATTTGGGAAGGATTTGGAGGCACGGCAAGGTGCTTCTCTCGGTGTGGGCTTTGAGGTTTCAAGAACCCACAAAAGCCCTGTTCTCTGTTTTCTGCCTGTGGATCAGGGTGTAAGCTCTCAGCTGCTGCTGCAGTGCTGTACGTGATGCTTGGTTGCCGCCAGGCTTCCCACCATGTTCTTGGACTAACCCTCTGAAGCTATAAGCAAGCCCCCAGTTAACTGCTTCCTTGTATCGGAATGTTTCATTGCAGCAATAGAAAAATAACTATGACACCTTGGTGCAAAACAAAAGACACCTTCCAAAAACAACCCTCCAAACAAAAACCCTTCCACATTCTATTTGATCTGTGTGCTGTCTTGGTTCAGGCTTTTCTAAGCATTTGAGTTAATTTTATACACTACACAGTTAAGAGAATAAGTAGATTACACTATGACATCATTGATACTGAGATTTCCTTTCCCTTCATCTTAAAATTTATTTACTTAATGTGCATGAATACACTGTTGCTGTCTTCAAACACACCAGAAGAGGGCATCAGATCTCATTACAGATGGTTGTGAGCCACCATGTGGTTGTTGGGAATTGAACTCTGGAAGAGCAGCAGTGTTTTTTTTTTTTTTTTTTTTTTTTTTTGGAACAACTTTATTTAAGAAAACAAATAAATGAACAAATTTTAAGCATTTTTGCATAAAAGTATATGAATACGTTTTTGTCAGTGCTTGGCGTTTTTTTTTTTTTTCAAAGGTTTGATAGTGTGCATTAAGGTTTTACTAGTTAGAATGAGCATAAAGTACATGTAAAACAGGAGAGCAGCAGTGTTCTTAACCACCGAGCCATCTCAGATTTTCTTATCTGTCTCCTGACTGTCAAGTCCAAAGGAAACTCCCAGTTCCCCAAACTCCAAAAGGCAGCCCAAATGTCCAGAAAGGAGGGTCCAGGCTGACCTGTCTACAACAGGATTTCTGGTGATTAGAGAAAAGCCAGCTGCTTCTTACCTGCCAAAAGGAGGTAGTTTTCTTACCTCTGGCAAAAGGGACCTGGCTCTCCAATTACCATAAGCCTGTGTTGCTTATCAGCATATCAAGGTTCCTGTTAGCCTCTAGGCTCCCTCAGTTCCTACTTACAAGTACTTGCTGTACAGTTCAAAGACACTGGCAGCCCCCTGCCTCTGCACTCCCTCCCAGCTATTCTTACTACAGGCTCTCCAGTCTCCATCCCCTGCTAGTTTCTCACAGACCCTGCTCAGTCTACTTTTCTCTGTCTGCTCTGTACTTTTTCAGATGCCTCTGGTGTTTTTTCACACCATTACTGGGAGCTGTAACTGTAACCATTACTGGGAGCAGGCTGTGGGCAGGTTCTTTCCTGCACACCCTCCGATGTATTGCCTGCCCCGGCACCCTTGGGTGCTCTAATGCTGCTGCTGTGAGGACAGCTCTTCTTCTTCAGGCAGACTTGCTCTGACTGTGGAGAGAGCATTTGTGCTTGACGCTTTTGGAACTTTATTTTTCTTGAGACAGGGTCTTTTGGTGTAGCTCAGGTTGCCCGCAAACAATCCTCTTGCCTCGGCCTTCTAAGCGCTTGAATTCTAGGTGCATTTCACCGCAGTGGGCTGTATTAGGTTCCTTTGCTTTGAGGATGACTTGAGAAGGAGCTTTTCTGAAGAACTCGGCCTTGTGCAGGCCAGGCAGGTACTGTGACGTGCCCTGTGCTTCTCACCTGCTTTCTGAATCTCAGGGATTGCAACTACTTTTACTTGTCCTCTTTGGAATTTAAACTGAAAACACTCCGGAGCCAAAGTTGGTTGTTTCCCAAAAGTGAGTCAGTGCTCTTAGCCGCCCCTCCAGCCCTGCTTTTTTTGTTTGTTTGTTTGCTTGCTTGCTTGCTTGTTTTTGGCAGGATTTCTCTTTTCTCTTGGCTGTCCTGGAACTCACTCTGTAGACCAGGCTGGCTTCGAACTCAGAGATCCACCTGCCTCTGCCTCCTGAGTGCACCATCGCTGCCCCTGTCTGTGCCTCTGCCTTTTCATTTCACTTAGCATACTTCACCTTGTTCTAAGTCACTCCTTTGTAAGGCTGAGCAGCACTTTCACATTGTTGTTAGGACAGGATCTTGCTGTAAAGGTCAGCCTGGTCTCAAGCTTGCAAATCCTTTTACCTCAACCTCCCCAGTGTTGTAATGTTACAGCTGTGCCCAGTTATAAAGATTTCTGCATATCTGATTCCTCCAGCTCCCCCGCTTCCTTTCTTTGATTTATTTCAGCCAGGTCTGATGGGGATGCTAAAACAGAAGGTCCGGTGTTCTGCTTGTGTATGTAAGAAGTTCAAGGCCAGCCTGGGCAGTTTACCAAGACTGGCTCAAAAAGGTGCCTGTGGGAGGATGGTGATGGTTAGTGGTAGTGCCAGCTCAGTGTACGCTCCAGGGCTCAGAAGGGGCGTCGAAGTTCATCTTACTGTCTCGTGTTGCCAGAGGCTTAGATCTGGGTCTCAACTATTATGGGCAAGTGCTCTATTGTTGAGCAGCACTGTGCTTAGCTTTAGGTTTTAATCTCTTGCTTATTACCCAGCTCTTTGTGATGAACTATTTCTATATTTTACATAACTTCCAAAGATAATCATGAGCCTTAAAAAACCAGCTGCAGCTGTCGCTGCGTTCTGAAGAATGAAGTCATGGTTACCCTTTTGTGAGAGCTAAGTGCACATTTTAAACAGCACTTTCTGCTAAAACCAGACGCTCCAAGTCCTTGGGCTGGGGATACAGTTCAGGGTCCAGTACCTGCCCAGTGTGTGGAAGACCCTGGGGTCTGTCCCCAGCATCTGATAAAGCACAAACCCTTCAACTGGGGTAGATTGTTACTATTTGCCTGTCAGCAGGAGTTATTACATGTAGCTAATTGTCTGGTTTGGGTGTGACACAGCTTTGCCCTTCTGTGAGTTTGTCCTCTAACTTCCTCACCATTGTTTCAGATTGCTGTTACGATTGGTTTTCTCAGTAAGGTCTTGAGTGGAGAGCTGGGCCCTGGGATGTCATTTCCATCACCCGGGGCCACCTTGCTGCTCTACTCTGCCTTTGCTGAGTCACAGTTGTCTCAGGGCAGCGGCTGTGCTAGCTAAAGAAACTTACTTGAAGACAGGGTGTGTGAGACCCCTTGAGATTGACCAAAAAGCAGTAGGAGCTACTTACATTCTTAGGAAACAAAGGGAACTCTTGTTACCGTGCAGGATGTCTGTGGACGGTAAACAAGAGGACTCTCTCCATTTCAGACTGAAGTGCTCAGCTCTGTGGCAGTACGGTTCTCACATCAGCTGACTTGTACCATCTCTAGAATTTTCCCACCTTTCCAAACAGAAATACCTAAATTTTTAAAAATTTGTTTATTTTATGTGTGGGCATTGTGCCATGCGTGCTGATGCTCAGGGAGGTCAGAAGAGAGCGTTGGGTCTCCGGGACCGAAGTTATGGATGGTGAGCCATTATCAGGAACTGAACCCAGGTTCTCTTCAAGAAGAAATGTTCTTAACTGCTGAGCTGTCTCTCCAGCCCACCAAACTGAAATGTAAAGGCAGTGTCTGTTAAACAGTTTCTGTGCTGGGGAGGGGACTCAGTCAGTGGCCTTGCCATATAAGTATGAGGATCTCAGTTCAGATCCCTAGCATCCACGTAAAAAGCTGGCTGTGGCGTATGTGGGACAGGATTCCTAGCTGCGTGAGACCTCAGCCAGCTCCTAGCTGCGTGAGACCTCTGCCTCAAAATATAAGGTGGAGGGGAATTGAGAAAGGCACACCACGCCACTCCCCACACATGTGGGTTCGTGAATGTGTGTGTGCACCCACTGATTCTTTGCCTATGACTTTGACTACACTCAGTGTCTAGTACGGAACCATAAATGTGCTTTTGTATCTGGTTCTTTTGCTCAGCACAGCGTCTTCTAGGTTCTTCACATCATAGATTGTGTTAGGCCGAATTTACTTCCTCCTTAAGGCTGAACAATAGCAGTAGTATTGTGTGTGCCCACTGCACACTACATTTTGTGTATCCATTCAGCTGTCTCCTGTTTGGTTTTAAGTGCCTACCTCTTGACTGTGGACGGTGTTGCCTGTGGGTGTACAGATACCCATGAGTCTCTTTTCCAGGTTTTTAGGTGTATGGGCGCAATGGAAATGTTGGGTTCTGCAGTGTTGAGTTTGGGGGATCTGCTATACACTTCTCTCAGTGACTGCCCAACACCTGCACAAAAGGCTCTAAATTCTTTGCATCCGAACTGTTTGAAGACATAGAGCAATGACCACAAGCTGGCCTTAAACCCTTCACCTTTCTGTCTCAGTCTTTCAAGTGTTGGGTCTACACTTGAAGTAGCTCATGGTTGAGGCTAGAGAATGGTTGCAAGTTCAAGGCCAGTATGGTCTAATGGAAGAGAAGTAAACTGTCATGTAGGTTTTGCTATGTTTGGTTTTGGAGACAGGTTTATACTTCCAGATCATCTGGTCCTCCACCGTCTCCTGAGCCATCGGCACAACCTCAGTCACCACATCCACCCATCCTCCCACCGCCCTGATTTCCATCTGGGCGTGCTCAGTGCTGTTGAGTGGCTTTCCATGTACTTGGTTTTCTTTCATTAGTTCAAGTCCTTTGCAAATTTTGGGGGACCCCCCTCCCCGATTGTTTGAGTTGTATCATTTTAAAAGACAAATTGAAAATATCTCACTCAGGAGCTGAGTTAGTCAGGGTTCTCCAGAATTACAGGATTTACAGAACGAATCTCTTTATATATAGAAAGGGAGTTTATTAGAACAGTTTAGAGGTTGTGGTCCAGATAATTCAATAATGACTAATTGTGAATGTTAAGTCCCAAGAATCCAGTGGTTTGTCAGTCCACAAGGCTGGATGCCTTCGCTGGTCTTCAGTAGACTCTAGAATCCTGAAGACGTAAGCAGGCTCCGATGCAGAGGAGTGGACTTGCTAGCAAGGCAAGAGCAAGAGGGCAAAGAGCAAAGCTCCCTCTTGTGTCCTCACATACACGTCAGCAGGTGTGGCCAGATTCAAGGTGTGTCTTCCTGCCTCAAGATACAGATTAAATGTGGACCTTCCTACTTCAAATTAAGCAAAAATTCCTCCATTTTTGGATTTTAGTTAATTCCAGATGTAGTCAGGTTGACAGCCAAGAACAGTCAACAACAGGGGCTGAGAAGAAGATGGCTCAGCAACAGGAGGGTGAACTGGTCTTGCGAGGACTCAAGCGAGGTTCCTAGCACCCAGACTTTACAGCTCACAGTTTTCCCGGCGCTTCAAGAGATCTGACATTTTCTTCTGGCCTTCTCAGGAACCTGCACACATTTAGCAAAAACGTGTACTGTGCTATACACATGTGCATGCACATAAGTAAAAATAAAAATAATCTTTGGAATGTTAGTTATAAAGCAAAATAATTCACTAACCTTGATATGCAATATAGATAGCTTATTAATTTTTTAAACTTACATTATTAAAATTACAGGGGTTTTAGTGTGCACACCTACACCCTATGGCACTTCTTACACATGAAAACCAGAGGACAGCTTGTGATAGTTAATTCTTTCTCTCCAGCGTGTGTTCTATCAAACTTGGCAGCAAGTGCCTTTACCACAGTGCTGCCTTATTGACTCTGTTAATATTGAGCTTTGAGGGCTGAGTATGGTGACACACGCCTTTAATCTCAGCACGCAGGAGGAGGCTGAGATAGATGATCTCTGAGTTGGAGGCCATCCTAGTCTACAGAGAGAGTTCCAGGACAGCCTGGGCTACACAAAGAAACCCTGTCTGGAAAACCGACAAACTAACTATAAGGAGTTTTTTGGCCTTGCTATCAATGCGGGGAGAATCTGATTTTCCTTTTTGGGTTTGCTGCACCCAGGTGCACTGGCAAAATGCAAGACCCAGTCTTCCCTTCAGGCTAGAGACACACAGGAAGGATAACAAAGACCCCTGAGAATGTCTTCATCTCCACACATTGTGGCATGCTCGTGCACAGTACACGTGTGTGCACACACACCAAACAAGCAAGTGTAATAAGACAATATACCTTGTCCTTAACTAGAGATGTGGGGAATCATTAGTGCTGTTGGGGTTGGAAGGCTAGGAGTAGGAAGGCCAGCATGGTGGCCCACATGCACTGCCAGCACTCAGATGCAGGAGAATTAGGACTGATCCTAGTCACAAAGAGTTTGAAGCCTGCATGGATTACATAAGGCCCTGTCTCAAAAAAAAAATTGTTTAATACCAAGTATCTGTTTCCCCAGTGCTCTAGCTTACAGAGGCCAGTGAACTGCAGTCCTTCCTGCACTGTGTCTCTTAGTGCAGTGATGCATTTTATAATGCAGACATCTGTTCTGTATCCGAGCAAAGCACCGAGGACGATGATCACGATTTGAAGTGTCTAATGAAAAGATCCACTAGACACACTTTCCCTCCTGGTTCAGGCTTATGAGTTATGTAGAAGACAGAAGTTAGTAGCTACCCGGCAGAAGAGAAGTATTTTGAAACAAGCGGTGGTGGTGCAGGCCTTCTATGGTGTGCTCCAGGATATCAGGGCTGTACAGAGAAACCCTGTCTCAGAAAACAATTACTGCCCTAGATTCTGTCCAATTCCCTGTCTCAACAAAACAAACCGGGCCAGCAAGATGGCGTCGAGAGTGAAGGAGTTTGTCACCAAGCCTGATGACCTGAGGTGGATTCCAGGGACCTAGATGGTAGAAGGAGAGAATCAACTCCAAAAAGTTGTCCTCTGACTCACGTGCGCATAGAGCCTTGAGATGGAACCACAGGCAGCCTCTCCAGGTTTTCTATAATGTCCAGACCATCACAAAAATATTACTTCATTATATAAGCAGCATCTTGAATAGGAAAGTGTGTTGTCATGGAAACTCACATCTAAGATCATAGCTTTTTAACTAATGATGCCTGTATAGGTTAAAAAACCAAAAACAAATTCTTCAAGCAACACAAGTCACTGCAGGGTGACCACAATATTGAATGTGCTACACAGTAGCACCTGAAATTGCATCTAATCACCAAGTAACTGTTAAGGGGAAACCTCTTCATCCCAGTGTTATGTTTACACACCCAAATTCCTTAGCAATGAAAAACACGGAAGCAGCAAGTGCACTGGCACACATGCAGTCTACTCAGATCATGGGCAAGTTCTAGCTCTAGCCAGATCCACACAGCAAGGTCCTCTCTTAAACAAAAGCAACAACTAAACGTGGCTAAGACCTCAAGTCCTGGCATTGGAAATGAACAGGTAGCCACACGTTATACACACAGTTACATTAGCGAGACACAGGGAAGGGGTCCGTGAGATAGCTCAGCAGGTTGAAGGTGCCTGATATCCTGGGCTAGTCCTGGCAGAAAGAGGACCAGTTCTGTCGAGCCAGCCTCTGCTTCCACAGGTACAGACCATGGCATACGCATTTAGAAGGCAAAAGCAGTTGGGTGTCGGTTGGAGACTCTCCTGATCTACATAATTAGCTGTATCCAGACCAGCCAAGGCTACACAGTAAGAAACTGGTTTGAACAGAACAAAACCAATAAACAGAAGCAGATAGAATCTGTCAGGTATGGAGGCTCCTGTGTCAATAAATTCTTAGAGGCTTGCCAGTGAGTGCCAGGCCTCAGACCGAGACCCTGCTATTAATCTCCATAGAGCCTCCGGAGCTAGAGGCCTGTCCGCCTGGCTTTCTCATTAATAAGCTTATTAAGAAAATGTGTGTAAGGAGTCTCTTTGTTGTTTTCAGTTGACCAGCTCCCTTTCTGAAGATTTTATTAAAGTGAAAGAAAATAAAGTTTATTTTATTTATTTTTTTAAAGATTTATTTATTATATATAAGTACACTGTATCTGTGTACACAGACACGGAAGAGGGCATCAGATCCCATTACAGATGGTTGTGAGCCACCATGTGGTTGCTGGGAATTGAACTCAGAACCTCTGGAAGAGCAGTCAGTGCTCCTAACCACTGAGCCATCTCTCCAGCCCCCCAAATCTATTTTATTAATGGTCACTTCCTCCTTCACCCACAGAGAAGCCAAGCTGACAAGGCTCAGGTAAGTTGATGCACTTCATCCTCAGTCACTCGAGTCTGGAAAGCAAACTGGTGTCGCACACTTCTGTTGGAGACAGTACTGTGTAAGGCTAGACAGTGCTCTTACCAAACTTGGAACGTACCGAAATCTGGAATAAAAGTCCTCAATGCTGTTATCATGAGGCTTTGTGTAGCGTGTGCTTGGGAGATGAACGCTCTGTGTTTGCCTTGAGTTGTGTATCTGTAACAGTCACAAGAGCCTACGTGACCCGTCCAAGGACGGTGCAGTGTTCCTAAACCAGTGTTGGGACTCTTCTCTCCTGAGCTGACTCCCACTGGTCTACCACAGTTGTCACTGTTGATATTCTAGGGAATCACGTACAGTAATGTGTCTCTTTGCTTTTTTTAGGTAAGGTCTTGCTGTGTAGTCTCAAGCTCTCAAATCTTAGTGCTACCTCCTCTAGGACATAGGGTTACAGATGCAATGACTTGAGGGGGGACAGTTGTGAATAGTTGTAGAAGCTGCAGTTGCCTTTTGGTGGCTGTGGTGAAGAATGCTAAATTTTCTTTCTAGACACAGCCAGTGCGAATTGCCCTCTGTTCTTTGAGGACAGAGCGTGGACTCCAGAAACCTTGTCCTCAGAGTGGCCCTTATTGCCCTTCCTTCTGCGTAGCTCGCTGCCGTCACACTAACGTGTGTCTCCCTGTGTTTTGTGTGTTTTCTGATCTGCAGTAGCGACTCCAGCAGCACGTCCAGTGATGAGTCCCCGGCCCGCTCCGTTCAGTCAGCTGCCGTCCCCGCACCCGCTTCCCAGTTGCTTTCGTCTCTTGAAAAAGATGAGCCCCGGAAAAGTTTTGGGATCAAAGTTCAGAATCTTCCGGTCCGCTCTACAGGTACAGTTCCATGTGAGCGCCCTTTCCTCCCGGCTGTTGTGAGACTGCGGTGCTCACGGATGAGCTAGACTGCGCAGTTCAGTTCACGTGTCTTGCTTCTCTGGCTCATTAGTGTTTGATGCCATGAACAAAAAGCAAGTAATCATTATAACTGTATGTGCCTTAGTTCCTAAACATTGAGAGCAAACTTCTCTGTAGGAGGAGGGAAGTCAGGCCTTAAGGGAAGCAGGCAGGGCCAGCAGTCCTCAGGCAGTAAGGAGCAGAGAGGTTTGGGGACAGCAGGCTTAGGATTCTCACTGTATGTAAAAAGATAGAAAGACATGAGCAGCGACACACACACACACACACACACACACACACACACACACATGAATGTCACAGATACAAGCAGAACATGGTTTGCCTTTGAAAGGTTTATTTATTTATTATCTATAAGTACACTGTAGCTGTCTTCAGACACCAGAAGAGGGCATCAGATCCCATTACAGATGGTTGTGAGCCACCATGTGGTTGCTGGGAATTGAACTCAGGACCTCTGGAAGAGCAGTCAGTGCTCTTAACCACTGAGTTATTTCTCTAGCCCCTTTGGAAATAGGTTATTTTTCTAGATTAAATATTTTGGTTTGGGGGGAAGTAGTTTGCTCTGGGGTTCCAGATATAACACGAGAAAAATTTGCTTGTTTTTGTTTGGCTATGTAGACACAAGCCTTAAAGATGGCCTTTTCCATGAATTTAAGAAGTTTGGCAAGGTGACTTCAGTGCAGATCCATGGGGCTTCCGAGGAGAGGTACGGCCTGGTGTTTTTCCGGCAGCAAGAGGACCAAGAAAAAGCACTGACTGCATCGAAGGGAAAACTCTTCTTTGGCATGCAGATTGAGGTGACTGCATGGGTAGGACCAGGTAAGACACAAAGACTGACTCTTAGTTAGAAAGTCACTTCCCCATTTCAGTCCATTTGTAAGTGGTAGTTAGCGGTTGGCACAGTTGTTTCTTAATTTCTGGCCCAGTGTCTCAGTTTGTAACAGGTAGCTGAGTTCTTCAGTCACTGAGCTGCTCTGAGTGGGGTACTGACGTGCTTTTGTCATGGTGATACTGTGTCTTTGAGAGTCTGAGTAGAGCTCTGTCCCAAGGGGAGGCAGCCTTCCTAAAGGATGGGAGTGAGACCGGGAAGCAGAGTCCATGTTTATCAGTTGAGGGAGTCATTTGCATTATCCTAGGTGACTAACAGGGTTTGGATTGTCTCCTTACTGGATCAGAGCCTGGACCCTGGTCTCAGCATCATCCTCAGTTGGTGTGACAGTGAAGAGCAGAGGGGCTCACTCAGTGTAAGAGCAGCCCCCCCAGTACTCACAGTAGGCAGCTCACAACTGGGTGACTCCATTTGCAGGGGATCTGCACCCTCTTCTGGTCTCTGGGCACCCATGTACACATGGTACACGTTCATACACACATGTTCATACATGGAATACATTCATACACGTATTCACACACGGCACACATTCATACACATAAACACAAATGATGAAAACTTTACAACAGATGAAAAGCAGAGAAGGAGACAGCACATTATTCAGTGTCTGTTGAGAAGACCATGGATATCCCGACACCTTGTCTTTCTCCAGGGTCGCAACATGAGGATTAACATTCATTCAGAGGGCGAAAGGTGCACACAGCCGAGTACTGGTGTCTTTAGAGATGGGGGGACGGTTGGTGTGGGTGTGGCCGACCCCTTGAGAAGGAAAAGGAAGCACTTCCGTTAGCACAGCCCTCCTGTACGACCTGCCTGGAAGGCTGCAGGTCCCTTGCGTGGCTCCGCTCAGTTGTGGTCCCTTTCAGAAAACACACGGTGCTTGTTTGACAGGTAGCCACAGCTTACCTGATTCAGAATTTGGATGTTTAAATAGACTGTGAGCAATTTAATAGAAGTATTAGACAGTGAGTTTGTGAGTCTGAGAAGAGTGAACTTTAAGACTTTGAATGGAATTTATAGCCCATTTTTATGGTAAATCTTACACTATTCGTCTTATTTAATAAAAAATATATATGTTCATATGAATATGTAAATTTATACTAAATCAAACATAATATTGGCAAAGTGGGTGTAGTGGGTATTGTAAGTTACATTTATATATATCTAATTTTTATATAATACTATATATCTATAATTTTATAATGGCAGTTTAAAATGCAGTTTGAGTATATTGTTACTGTAGTCATTGCTGATGAAGGAAACTTACGTGAGAAAAGTTAGGTATGTTTTGCTCACAGTTTTGGTGTCTGTCTTAGGGTGGCGAAGAGCAGTCAGGAGCTTGAGGTGCCTGGTCATGTGCGTCAGCACCTGAATTGTCACCCACATTTAGGGTGATCTTCCCACCTCAGTTACCCTACTCTATACAGTCTTCACTGATAGTTCATCCAGATACTTCCATGACAGGTTATATGTCATACCAGGATCCAGAGGACAGTCTTTGTCCAAAGGATTCCTTCTCCCATTACCCACTGAGTTGTAGGTGTGCTGCCCCAAATTGTACTCAACTAAGAACAGTCCATGAGGTCTTTTTTTGTTTTGTTTTCTTGAGAGTTTCACTGTATAGCACAGGCTAGTCTAGAACTCACTATGTAGTCCAGATTTCCCTTGAACTTAGGGTGGAGTCCTCTCAGTCTCTGGAATGCTAGGTCACAGGTGAGTATTGGGTTCTCCTTGGATTGCTGTGGACAGTACAGGCCTCTTTAGAAATACTCAGCGTATACCTAACCTGTGTAGGCCTTCGACCATCAGTTGTTAAATAACGAAGTTCTAATTCCGGGACATTCATGGAAGATGGGACTTGAATCTTTAAGTTTGTAAGGATCGTCTAAGATGTTTAGTATATAAGGCCTTAGTGTATAGCATTCAAAGACAGTTGGGTTATTACTCATTCTTTTGAAACAGTCTTATGTAAACCAGGACAACTTTAAATTTAACATCTATTGCTTGCAGTTCCCAAATGCTGGGGTTAGAGATGGGGTCACCATGCTCAGCTCATCTTTCGATTATTTAAGACAGGGTTTCATAGAACCCAGGCTAGCCTTGAATTTGCTATGTAGCAAAGACTACTTTCAGACTCCTGTTCCTTCTGCCTCCACCCTCTGGGGTCATAGGAATGTGCCTCCCGTGCCTGGCTTCATTATGTGCATGTATGTGTGCATGCGTGCTTGCGTTAGGATTGAGCATGCTACACAGTGCTCTTCTTCTGAGCTATATCCTCAGCTTGTCAACATATCTTAGTTTTTGTTTGTTTGAAGACAGGGTTTCTCTGTGTAGCCCTAGCTGTCCTGGAACTCACTGTAGAGCAGGTTGGTGTTGAGCTCGGAGGTCCACCTCGCTCTGTCTCCCGGTCGATGCTGAGGTTGTGAGCACACCCCATCATATCCAGCTTTCTACTTATCGTGTGTTGGGTTTGTTTTACATTTTCTAAAAGTAGAGAACATGTAGTGCTGAGCTATAAATATCATCAAAGCCTTGAGTGTGTGTCTCAGAATTAATAAGTGGATCCTTAACAAAGCTGTGATCAAATTAGATGTTAAAGCAAAGCTTTTCATTATTTAAAAAAAGAAAGAAGAAAAGAAACCCTGCAGATGTGGTTAGGGACCACATAACACCAAAAGAAAAAGAAAAAAGCCTGCAGATGTCACTTGAGTCACTTTCTACATAATTACTCTTACATCTGAAAGTTTTTAAATTAATTAGTATAGTATTCGTATGTGTCTTGTGCCTGCATATGTGTCTGTATATGTGTGTGTGCCTGATATTCATGGAAATAGGTGTTTGATCCCTTGGAACTGGATGCTGGGAATTAACCTGGGTCCTCTGCAAGAGCAGCCAGTGCTTGGCTGTAGAGACATCACTCCATCCCCTAGAAATCTTGATGCAAACGTTTGAATTACTACATTAATGTAGTATGCATGGATTGCTGAATATTATTAAATCTTGAAAGTAAATGAAACTAGCCAATGAATTGGAGCTGTTAATACTGAGCTGTATCTCACTGTAGATTGTAGAGTAGAGGTTTGTTTGTTTGTTTGTTTGAGATAGGTAGGGTTGCCCTGTGCAGCAGCCCACTGTCGCCTGGAATGTTCTATATGGTACAGGCTGGCTTTGAACTCTTAGCTCTCCTAGGTCTGCCTTCTAAATGCTCGGATTATAGGTGTGTGTCATCACACCTAACCACATTATAGTTTCATACTCTCTGTGTTAAGATCAGAGGGTAAAGTGCACTTACCTGCTGACCTGAGTCTACCCCTGGAGCCCTTGTAGAAGAGAATAGAGAGAACCTGCTGACAAAATAATCCCTTGTCCTCCATTCTCACATGCCCACATCACATGTGCATGCACTGACATGATAAATGTGGCCCTGGTCATGGTGTCTAACACTTCTAATTGCAGCACTCAGAAGGCAGAGGCAGGTAGATATATTTCTGAGTTCAAGTCCAATTTGGTCTATATACAACTCACAGGACTATCTGTGTGTTGAAGGCCAGTTAAGACATGGTGGAAGCCTGTTTCAAAACAAACCCAAACCAACTAACCAAACAAAAGAAAAAAGGAACAAACAAAACCTTTTCTTACTAAATTTCTCTGTGTGAGGGGAATCTTCAGTTTCTGCACATTCCCTGTTTTCTGAAACAGTATCTGCTGTGTGGCAGGCTGGTCTTGAACTCCAGGCCTGTCAGTGTTGTTTCTGGACTGGTGAAGTACAGGCCTGTTCACAAGGCCAGAGTAAGGTAGTTGGTCAGTTATGAATAGAGTGTATTAAAGCTCCTCGTTCTGCTCTGCCCCACCCGTCCACAGAAACAGAGAGTGAAAACGAGTTCCGGCCTTTGGACGAGAGGATAGACGAATTCCACCCCAAAGCAACAAGAACTCTCTTTATTGGGAACCTTGAGAAAACGACTACTTACCATGACCTGCGGAACATTTTTCAGCGCTTTGGAGAAATTGTGGTATGTTGTTGAGTGGCAGAATGCTATAGATGTCTGCAAAACGCAAGCACAGGGCATAGAGTGGAAGTGGCTGCATGGTATTAAAGGGTAAACTCAATGTCCCCTGCTCTTTTTTATTTTTAAAGTCTAGTGTCTCGTGTACTCCAAGCTTACCTTGAACTGATAGTGTTTCCTCAGCCTCTTCAGGACTGGGATTCTGGGTGTGAAACCTGCTTTCCCCATCCTCCCATTAAAAAGTTTCAGACACTTAGGAAAAACAGAGTATGCATACACATATTTTGCCTGTGTATATGTCTGTATATGCTGTGTCTGTGCCCTGTAGAGGTCAAAAGAAACATGGGGCTCCCTGGAACGGATTTCCAGGTGATGTGGGACTGTCAGGTACACAGTGGGAACTGAACTCAGGTTCTCTCCAAGAGCAGCCAGTGCTCTTCCACACCACGCCATCTCTCCAGCCCCTCCAAAACATTTCAGACACTCTTGCTGCGTAGACCAGCTTGCTCTACAGAGCGAGTGTCAGGCTAGCTAGGCTACAGGTTGTTGGGTTAATTTATTTTGTATTTGTGATACGTGAGAATGTATATGTCTGTGTGTATGTGCCAGCTGGAATTAAAGGCAGTTAGGAGTAGTCAGAAGACGGTTCTGGGAACTGAACTCCGCTCCTCTGCAAATGGAGCAAGTACTTGTGCTTAACCTCTGCGCTATCTCTCCAGACATAGTCTTTTCCAAAAAGACAAGTACTTTCATAATTTCAAGTGACTTTTTAAAATTGTTATTTGTTGTTTATTTGCTTGTTTGTTTTTGAAGAAGGGAGGCTGGAGAGATGAACCAGTGCTTCAGAGCACTGGCTGTGCTTGTAAACGACTCGGGTTCCATTTTCTGTACCTACCTGGTGTCTCACAACCTGCTATAATTACACTTTCCCTAGGATCCAGTGCCCTCTTCTGGCTGGTGCAGGCACTGCACACATTTGGTTCACAAACACGCATGCAGGCAAAACACCCATAACACATAAAATAAAAATTAATAAACCTTTAAGGAAAAAAATGAAAGATTGGTCTCCCACATCCCACTCTGCCCTTGGATGGCAGAGGTGTCCTGGAACATGCAATAGTGTCTGCCTTCCCAAGTGCTGGGAATGGCGCTGTGTGCTGCTGTACCTTGTCTTCTTTTCTCTTTCTTGTTTTGTTTTGTATGTTTTGAGACAGTGCTTCTCTGTGTAACCCTGGCCGACCTGGAACTCACTCTGTAGACCAGGCTGGCCTCGAATTCAGAAATCCACCTGCCTCTGCCTCCTGGGTGCTGGGATTAAAGGTGAGCGCCACCAGACCTAACTTAGGTATTGCATTAAGGGGTTTGGCTCTACTAAAGCTTTTCTGAGATTGCCAAAGGGAATTAACCTCTAAGTATTTCACTATGTAGGTAACCTTTTCTTTGTTAAGAATTTCTCTTTGCCCTGTATTTGAATTTTTTGTTTGAGTTATACATAGTTGCTTTTCTCTAGGAGCCTCAAACAGATTGCTTTCATGGAATGTGGTCTTTATACCTGATGTTTACAGTGTGTTTGGATACATGATCCATCTAAGAAGTTATTGAGACTCCTAATTGTAGAACTAATCATTCTACGTGGACTTGGCTTCTTGTTGGTCTGTTGCTAAGCGATATTGCTTGGCTCTTGCAGGACATTGACATCAAGAAAGTGAATGGAGTCCCTCAGTATGCATTCCTGCAGTACTGTGACATTGCAAGTGTGTGTAAGGCCATCAAGAAGATGGACGGCGAGTACCTTGGGAATAACCGTCTCAAGGTAAAGCACATCTCAAGGATCATAGGTTGTTGCTATTTGACTTGCTTTAGGACTTTCGGACCTTACTAATTTAGGGCTGCAAAAGGACAGTACACTTACACGTTGATTTGAACAGTTGAGGGTGTGGCTCACTGGTAGGTGACACATGTTAGCATATGTGAGCTCCCGGGTTCAATAACCCAGTTGGTTACAGGCATGCACGCATGTACACACAAACAATTCAGCATTTCTATAGACTAGCTTTAGGAAAATTTTGTAATTAGATAGTAATTATGATCTATGGTGATACAATTTTCCCTTTTCATTTCAGCTGGGTTTTGGAAAGAGCATGCCTACCAACTGTGTGTGGTTAGATGGGCTTTCTTCAAACGTGTCTGACCAGTATTTAACGAGGCATTTCTGCCGATACGGGCCTGTGGTAAAGGTAGGCACTTGCTTTTGACTTTGTTTTCTTAGTATTCTGTCCTTTGGTCTCTCTCTCTGTTATCACCCCTTCCTTTTCTTAAATAATGTATGTCTTAAAACACTTCAATGCAGCGATGCCCAATGCTTAAAAAGCTTGCTACCTTTTCAGAGGACCCGAGTTGAGTCCCCAGCACTCAGGCCAGGCGACCCGCCCTGTCAGACTCCAGCTCACTCTTCTGGGCTCTGCCTGCCTGCACATATGTGCACGTTTTTTTAAAAAATCAATTTAAATTTATGGTCAGTTCCGCCAGGCTCTTGGCTTAGTCACCTGCACTGCAAATCATCAACAGTAAAGCTGTTTCCCAAACAGGCAGGATTCTAGGAAACTTAAACTTCTTTATATATAGTTAAATAAAATAGGATTTTAGGAGGTTGGCGGGGGGTTAGTTGGCAAACACTAACTGCTCTTCCAAAGGTCCTAAGTTCAATTCCCAGCAATCACAGTGTGGCTCACAACCGGCTTCGATGGGATCCGATGCCGACTTGTGGTGTGCAGACAAATGTGCAGGCGGAGCCTTCACACACGGAAGTGTGTCTGTCTTTCTTAAGGTGGTGAGAAAGCCCAGTGCACAGCTGTTGTCTTATGTAGCATCCCTGTGCATGTACACAGGATACGTGCACACACCGATAAAAGGAAAGTTAGCTGAGGGGATAAGATTCCTGAGTTTAAATCCTAAGCCCGAGATTGCTTCAGTGTTCATGCTCAGCGTGGAGTCAGGAGAAGCTGAGAAACAAGCTGGAAGCAAGGGTTGGCACCTACATTTGTTCTTTGATCTCTGCACACACTCTGTGGCACACACAGGCCAGACTCATAGCCAGACATGGTGGCTCATGGCTGTGAGCTCAGTAGGAGTACCACTGTCTGCCCCGTGCTACCCCATAAGACCCTGTCTGAAATGATAGCATCACAGGGCTGGGGTAGGTTGAGGAAGAGAATTTACACCCAAACCACAGTGGAACCAAATGTTTACCTTCACTTGCTTTTTGTGGTGCTGGGGACTGAGCACTGGGTTGTGCAGGACTGGGCACGTCTGAGTTCTGTCCGTAGCTCTGCTCTCTGTGTGAGTGCATGTGACCAGGATTGGCCAGGTAGCACCCATAAAGAACAGGAAGAGGCTCCAGACTCAGCTCTGTGGTCTTCCCATGACTTTAAGCCTTAGAAGAGGAATGATCTCCTTCCATACGGTAAAGACAGGAGGAAAACAGTGGATACAGAGAAAGAAAGGTTTGATAAACATGAAGCCTCAGTAGTGCATGATTTCCATGTCTCTGCACCAGACTTAGTGTGTTTTTTCTTCTTCTTCTTTTTTTTTTTTTTTAAAGATTTATTTATTATATATAAGCACACTGTAGCTGTCTTCAGACACACCAGAAGAGGGCATCGAATCTCATTACAGATGGTTGTGAGCCACCATGTGGTTGCTGGGATTTGAACTCAGGACCTCTGGGAAAGCAGTCGGTGTTCTAACCTCTGAGCCATCTCTCCAGCCCCTACTTAGTGTGTTTATTAAGACATGCCTCTTGGAACAGCCTGCATGTTTCTGGAATACTCTAAATATAGTACTTGTAGCATCCTTAGGAGTTTGTTGGGACTGACAATCAAACCTGTAGATAAAGCTCTTGATTGGTTGTTTTGTTTTTTGCAGGTGGTGTTTGACCGCTTGAAAGGCATGGCCCTGGTTCTCTACAGTGAGATTGAGTACGCACAAGCAGCTGTCAAGGAGACCAAGGGCAGGAAGATCGGTGGGAATAAGATTAAGGTGTGCAAAGTGACTAACAAAAGCCAGAGGCTGCGTGTGCCCTACACCTTTAACCCACAGGTCCACACAGCATGACACTCCCCAAACATTAAGAGCAAAAACAAAAAAAAAAAAAAAAAAAAAAAAAAAAAAAAACAAACCAAAAACCAGAAGCCAAACAAGTCTGTTTAGATCTCTGCCCATAGTTACATTTGGAGGTGGCATCCTGGACAGGGGTTTATAAAACATGGTTTTATTTTCCCTCAGGGTTTAGGAGCAATATTAGGATTTTCATTCTTACTGTTTGTAGACAGAGGCCTTTTGCGCCCTTAGCCCTTAGAGCCTCCCCTATCCATTATATAAAATAATAGCCCTTTTGAAGCATTTCTCCTTTCCTGGGTGTCTGGTGTTCTTAGCTGTATTCTTGCTGCAGGACACTCCTTTCCCTATTACAGAGAGTGTCTGTATGCCTGTGGCTCATTTATGAGTCAGTCAGCTTCCAGAAAGGACGCTACCTGTGGCTGTGTGTATATGCGTGTGTGCAGCACTTAGCACAGCCCAGGATGCCATGAGCCTAGGCACAAGCCTCACTTCAGGGCCTGAGAGCAAAAGGGCCAGAGACACTCCCTGTTCCACTGCCAGGTGTCCCCAAACACCAAGCCCACGGCCACAAAACACTCGAGTGATTCACAGAGACATGCAGGCTGTGGGTCACTGCATCTGTTTTGTCAGCTGCCACAGGTGGCCTCTCTCATGATGACTGGGCTGGCATCTATGAGCAGAGCAGGAAACCACTGGCTGTCATGTCATTGCTGGATGGGAGTCCTGTTTGTCCCCCTAGATCTCTGGGCCATCCAGCTTCAGGTTCCTGTCACCCAGGCAGAGTTAGGGATGGGCTCCCTCTTGTGTATGGGCCTCACATTTGACCAGTTACTGGTTGGCCCTGTGGTGTACACCTTTAGTCCCAACGCTAGGAGGCAGAACCTAGGAGGAACTGAGTTCAAAGTCAGCCTGGTTTACAAAGTGAGTTCCAGGTAGCCAGGGCTAAACAGAGAAACACAGTCTAACTTTCCAAAGTTGAAATCTGAATTTTCCAAAATACTTTAGTGTTTGTTCTAAATATGCTTATCCTATAGCAATTATATGATTTTTTTTTAAGGTGGACTTTGCAAATCGGGAAAGCCAACTGGCATTTTATCATTGCATGGAGAAGTCGGGTCAGGACATGAGAGACTTCTATGAAATGTTAACAGAAAGAAGGTAGGTGGCTTGGAGGTGCATCTCAGAAGCACCCCAGCTTTAGATGTGTGCAGCAGACCTGCCTGTAGTCAGGTTCTAATTTCTGTCTGTAGCCTGACATTTGTTCTTCTCTTTTTCATTTCTGCCCTTCCTTCCCCACATACATTCTAAGTGTGTCATGAAAAGCAAAGGTTTAGTTTTACAAATCTGGTTTTTAAGTAGTTGAAGTAGGTTGGGTTGGTTACCTTGTTTGTCTTTGGTCTCAGTCCCCACTGAGTGCCCTTGTTTGTATCAGAAGATTTGTGAAGTATGACTCTTATAAATAAAGCAGTCAGATCATTATAAACCTGTGATTTTGGCAGTGCAAAAGGTAAGTAATTCTTTTCCAGTCACAGTGATGTCACCTTTGATTTTTCTTTTTTTTATTTTTTTTAAAGATTTATTTATTTTATGTATGTAAGTACCCTATCACTGTCTTCAGACACACCAGAAGAGGGCACTGGATCCCAGATGGTTGTAATCAGGACCTCTGGAAGAGCAGTCTCTTAACCACTGAACCACCTCTCCAGCCCATGTTTGATTTTTCTTCTTCTGTTGTTTAGTTACTCTTGATTATACCAATGCAAACTTTTGCAGCGGTTGGTCTGTGGTCTCCTGGAGTGTCAGCACTTGTTCCCCACCCCCACCAAGCACATCAAAGGCTTTAGACAGTTAAGATCAAGAACCTCCGGAATCCTGGAGGCCTGCTAGAACCCAGCACGAGTCTCCCATCCACTGCCACAGTTCCCAGTTTGCTGTGTTGGGGTACACAGCAGTATCTCTTGGAGGCATTTTCTAACTGGATATCCAGCTAAGTCACTGAACTCCTGAGCTTTTTAAGTGAAAACTGACCCCTACTGCCAAACTTAAAAGCTAGCGCTTTGGTATTACTCATGAATCGATCAGAATCCAAACTGCAAAACACTGAAAATGTACAGTTCTTCAAGCTAGAGAGAGTAAGCTTGTGTGTGCACAGAATGTTCTCAGCTACAGGTCCCAGAGTAGTGGTTTGAAGTCAGTGGAGGTGGGAGAGGTGTTCTTTGTTTTTTTGAGAGGGCTGCTACTATAAAGCTACGCCTTAGACCCAGGTTTGTTTTATAGCCAAGGATGACCTTGAAGTCAGTCTCTGAGTCCCTGCCACTGCACCTGACTTAGTGTGCTGGGGTCTACCCAGTGCCTTCCACTTGCTAGGCTGTAAACTCTTGTTCTTAGTGAACCGGACAAGCAGCTGTAGGTAGGGTCTCTGGGTGCTCAGAGCCAGTCTTAATTTGTTAGCTGGCAATTTGAGGAAAAGTTTTAAGTAAACAGAAAAGTTGAAGCTAATTTTGTCTTTAATTCTCTTTTTAAGATTTGTTTTATTTTTACATGAATGCCCGGTACCCACCTAAGTCAGAATAGAGCTGGATCCCCTGGAGTTGGAATTATAGATGGTTATGAGCTGTCTTGTGGGTACTAGGAATTGAACCCAGGTTCTCTGCAAGAACAAATGCTCTTAACTGCTGAGTTGTCTCTCTAACCTTGAAGCATATATTATAGAGAGAGGGGTGGGGGAGAGAAAATACTGTTTTCACATATAATCACTTGGGAGGCAAAGGCAGGTAGATCTCTGTGAGTACGAGGCCAGCCTGGTCTACAAAGTGAGTTCTAGGACAGCCAGGGCTACACAGAGAAACCCTGTCTTCAAAAAACTAAATCACCACCATATTTTATTATTGTTTTATGGGGGGGTAGGATCTCACTATGTAACCTTGGCTGACCTAGAGTGACACCCACCCAGAGATCTGCCTTCAAGTTCCTTATTTTTATTTTATGCAGAGTGTTTTGCCTGAAGTGTTTGTCTATGCACCAGGGATCTCTGGTGCACAAGGAAATCAGAAGGAGGCATCTGGTCCCCTGGAACTAGAGTTATAGACAGTTGTGAGACACCCTATGGTCTCTGGGAACTAACATGAGTCCTTTACTGTTCTTAACTTCTAAGCCACCCCTCCAGCCTTGATTTAAACATTTGAAAAATTCTTCTCAAAAAACTTGATATAGTAACATATATTACACTGGGCAGTGTGGTAAGGTAGGTGGATCACATCTGTTTACTGGGTGAATGAGAGAATGTATATATGTGCACAGTATAGCACAGTGAGGTACAGGTAGATAGCGGTCTCTTTAAATATGTCTCATTTATTTGTGATTACTGAGGTTTTTTGTATAACTGTGTCAGTGCTGGGCTTGTGGCTTCTGTTCCCTTTAATCCCAGCACTCCAGAGGCAGACGCAGGAAGGAGATCTCTGTGACTTGGAAGCCAGCCTGGCCTACAGAGTGAGTTGCAGGCCAGAGCTTAATAAAAACCTGGCATTTTACATGTGAATTTTATTTAGGCCACTAGCTTTTAAATTCCCACTGCTTCCTTTGGCTTAGGAGCTACTGCTAAACACCTGTGGTTGGCCAAGTGACTAAGTAAACACTGAGGATTCCAGAGGTCCTGGTGTGAGAGTTTCACCGTGCACTGCAGGCTGGCCTGTAACTTGTACAGTTGAGCCAGGTCTCACGTGCTGTCCTCCTGCCGCTGTCTCTGAGTGCTGGGATTGTGGAGATGGGACTGCAAGCGATAAGAAGACAGAGGAGCTAACGTAATCTTTCTGATGTTTGGCAGAGAGGAACGAAGAGGATCCTATGACTACAGTCAAGATCGGACATACTATGAAAATGTCCGGACTCCGGGTACCTACCCTGAGGACTCCAGGAGGGACTACCCAGCTCGAGGGAGAGAGTTTTACTCAGAGTGGGAGACGTACCAAGGAGAGTATTATGAGTCTCGGTACTATGATGACCCTCGAGAATACAGAGAATATAGGAGTGATCCTTATGAACAAGATATTCGGGAATACAGCTATAGGCAGAGAGAACGCGAGCGAGAACGGGAGAGATTTGAATCTGACCGGGACCATGAGAGGAGGCCCATTGAACGAAGTCAGAGTCCCGTGCATTTGCGTCGTCCACAGAGTCCTGGGGTGTCCCCTGCACATTCGGAGAGATTGCCAAGTGACTCTGAGAGGAGGCTGTGCCGCCGGTCTTCGGAGCGAAGTGGAAGCTGCAGCTCCGTGTCTCCCCCGCGGTACGAGAAACTGGAGAAGGCGCGGGTAGAACGCTACACAAAAAATGAAAAGACAGATAAAGAACGGACTTTTGATCCTGAGAGGGTAGAGAGGGAGAGACGAATAATCCGCAAAGAAAAAGTAGAGAAGCCTGACAGGCAGAAACGAAAGGGAAAAGCTCACTCCCCCAGTTCTCAGTCTTCTGAGACAGAGCAGGAAAATGACCGGGACCAGAGCCCTGAGAAACCACGGGGTTCTACCAAACTGAGCAGAGAGAGGGCTGACAAGGAAGGACCAGCCAAGAACCGCCTGGAGCTCATGCCTTGTGTGGTTCTGACCCGAGTAAAGGAAAAGGAGGGTAAGGTTATCGACCACCCACCCCCAGAGAAGCTCAAAGCCAGGCTCGGTCACGACCCTGCGAAGTCCTCAGCTCTGGACCAGAAACCCCAGGCCTCTCAGGTGGAGCCTGCCAAGTCAGACACCTCCAAGGTGGACTCGGCCAGAGGGAAAGCGCCAAGGGAAAAGGCCCCTTCGAGCCACGCGGAGGGCGTGGATAAGGAGGGCAGGCCTAAGCTCAGGAAGCACCTCAGGCCGGAGCAGATGCCCGAGCTGAGTGCTCTGGACTTGGAGAAGCTGGAAGCAAGGAAAAGGCGCTTTGCAGATTCCAGCTTGAAAGTAGAAAAGCAAAAGCCAGAGATCAAGAAAACCAGCCCTGAGACAGAGGAAACTCGAATACTTTTAAAGAAGCAGCAGCCTGACACGTCGAGAGATGGTGTTTTGCTGAGGGAAGGAGAGTCTGAAAAAAAGCCTGTGAGAAAAGAGATCCTTAAAAGGGAGTCAAAAAAAACGAAGCTGGAAAGACTTACTTCAGCTCTCAGCCCCAAAGACTGCCAGGAGCCTGCTGCTGTCTCTGCAGGGTCTGGCTCTCGGCCCAGCTCAGACGTACACACAGGGCCGGGAGAACCAATACACGGATCTGTGGAGACTCAAGAAGCCCAGCCCAAAAAAGCCATCCCCTCAAAGCCTCCGCTCAAACAGCTGCAGCTCCTGGATAATCAAGGGCCTGAGAAAGAGGAAGTGAGGAAAAACTACCGCAGGCTTCGTGAGGAGCCGACGGAGCACAAAGCAGGCCAGGAGAAGCCACATGGAGTAGCTGCTGAAGAAAAACTTGGCATTGACATCGATCACACACAGAGCTACCGAAAACAGATGGAGCAGAGTCGCCGAAAGCAGCTGGAAATGGAGATAGCGAAGTCTGAGAAGTTTGGCAGTCCTAAAAAAGATGTAGATGAATATGAAAGGCGCAGCCTTGTCCACGAGGTGGGCAAACCCCCTCAGGATGTCACTGATGACTCCCCGCCCAGCAAAAAGCGAAGGACAGATCACGTGGATTTCGATATCTGTACCAAAAGAGAGCGAAATTACCGAAGTTCGCGGCAAATCAGTGAGGACTCGGAAAGAACCAGCTGTTCCCCCAGTGTCCGCCACGGCTCCTTCCATGAAGATGATGATCCCATAGGCTCCCCTAGGCTAATGTCAGTAAAAGGGTCCCCTAAAGTGGATGAAAAGGGTCTCCCCTATTCTAATGTAACAGTGAGAGAAGATCCGTTAAAATGCAATCCTTATGATTCTGGCAAGAGAGACCAGGCAGCAGACATGGCCAAAATAAAGCTGTCTGTCTTGAATTCTGAGGGTGAATCAAATCGTTGGGACCCTCAGATGAAACAGGACCCCAGCCGGTTTGATGTCAGCTTCCCAAACAGCATAATTAGGAGAGACAGTCTGCGGAAGAGGTCCGTGCGCCATCTGGAACCTGGTGAGGTGCCCTCTGACTCTGACGAGGATGCCGAGCACAGATCTCAGTCACCCAGAGCCCCTGCCTTCTATGACAGCCCTCGGCTGTCTTTTTTATTGAGGGACAGAGACCACAAACTTCGTGAGCGAGATGAAAGACTCTCTAGTTCTTTAGAAAGAAATAAATTTTATTCTTTTGCACTGGATAAGACAATCACACCAGACACTAAAGCTTTGCTTGAACGAGCCAAATCCCTCTCGTCATCCCGTGAAGAAAACTGGTCTTTCCTTGACTGGGACTCCCGGTTTGCTAATTTTCGAAACAACAAAGATAAAGAAAAGGTTGACTCGGCCCCAAGACCTATTCCGTCCTGGTACATGAAAAAGAAGAAAATCAGGACGGACTCAGAGGGGAAGCTGGATGATAAAAAAGATGAGCACAGGGAAGAGGAGCAAGAGAGGCAGGAGTTGTTTGCTTCTCGGTTCTTACATAGCTCCATCTTCGAACAAGATTCCAAGCGGCTGCAGCACCTTGAGAGAAAAAGTGAAGAGGCTGACTTCCCTCCCGGGAGGCTGTACGGCAGGCAGGCTTCTGAGGGTGGGAACAGCACAAGTGACTCGGTCCAGGAGCCGGTGGTTTTGTTCCACAGCAGATTCATGGAGCTCACACGGATGCAGCAGAAGGAGAAGGAGAAGGACCAGAAGCCCAAAGAGGCTGAGAAACAGGAGGATCCAGAGACTCATCCCAAGACTCCAGAACCCGCTACCGAGACTAAAGAGCCGGAGCCCAAAGCCCCTGTTTCAGTTGGGCTTCCTGCTGTCACCGCCGTGACACCAGAACCAGCATCAACACCAGAGAAGGCTGAGGAAACAGCAGAGGCTCCTTCGCTAGCAGGAGAGAAGCCCGTGGAGCCCACTCCAGTCTTGGAAGAAACAAAGCTTGTGTCTGAGCCGGCTTCTGTATCCGTGGAACAGCCCAAGCAGGCGGACTCAGCCCCTGGAGAGGGCAGCCACGGTAGCGCTGCTGTGGCACCCTCGGCTCCTCAGGAAAGCGCATCTACAGACGCTGTCCCTACTGTGGATGCCGAGCCTCTGACTCCGGGACCCACAGTTTCCCAGGTAGAAGGCAATGTAGACCCAAAACCCAGCAGTCCCCAGTCACTTTTAAAACTGTCTCCGAAGTCTGAGGAAGCTGAAGAGCCTAAAGTGGAGAAGCCAGATACAACTCCGAGCATTGAACCTGACACCACTGACAAAGCTGGAGTCGTGCCTGAAGTTCAGCTCCCAGCTGCTGAAAATGTAGAAGCCAATCCTCCAGCCACAGCAAAGGACAGGAAGACTAACAAAAGCAAGCGCTCCAAGGCATTGGTCCAGACAGCTGCCACAAGCGTCGTGGAGAAGCCTGTCACCAGGAAGAGCGAGAGGATAGACAGGGAAAAGATGAAACGGTCCAACTCTCCTCGTGGAGAAGCACAGAAGCTGTTAGAACTAAAGATGGAGGCAGAGAAGATCACAAGGAATGCATCTAAAAACTCTGGGGGAGACACGGAGCACCCTGAGCCTAGTTTGCCTCTCAGCAGAACCAGGCGCCGGAACGTAAGGAGTGTTTACGCCACGATGGGTGACCACGAAAGCCGTTCTCCAGCCAAAGAGCCTACTGAGCAACCCAGAGTGACCAGGAAGAGACTGGAGAGGGAGCTGCAGGGGGCCGTGGTGCCTCCCATCGCCCCTCGGAGGGGAAGGCCTCCTAAGACACGCCGGCGTGTGGAAGAGGACGGTGAGCATGAGAGGAAAGAACCAGCAGAAACACCCAGGCCCGCTGAGGGGTGGAGGTCTCCGAGGTCTCAAAAATTGGCAGCTGGTGGACCCCAAGGGAAAAGGGGGAGAAACGAGCAAAAGGTTGAGGCTGCTGCTGAAGCCAGTGCCCAGGTGAGCATGAGGGAAGGTAACTCTAAGTCCAGGGGCGATAAAGAAGCAAGTGAGCCAAAACGTGACAGGAAAGACCCCAGCACAGACAAGGATGGACCCAACATCTTCCCAGTTGAGGTAGTGGAGAAAAAACCTGAGAAAATCTACAAATCAAAGAGAGGCCGTGCTCGTAGCACCAGGTCAGGGATGGACAGGGCTGCACATCTGAAGAGCCTGGAAATGGCCACCAGGGCAGCAGGGCAGGCGGTAAACAAGGAAGCCGGGCCTGTGGCAGCCTCTCCTGAGAAAAACGAGAGCCCCCAGAAGGGAAATGGCTCCTCGCCTCAGCTGGCAAACAACCCAGCTGATCCTGATAAGGAAGCAGAGAAGGACAGTGTGTCTGCCTCCATGGAGTCCCCAGAAGCCACACAGCTGGCCAAGCAGATGGAGCTTGAGCAGGCTGTGGAAAACATTGCAAAGCTCGCTGAGCCCGCCGCCGGTGCCGTTAACAAGGGCGCGGCCACGGGAGCAGCTGAAGAGCCAGCCACTGAGGACGGCCACAAGCCTGCACACCAGGCAAGTGAAACTGAGTTGGCTGCGGCCATCGGCTCCATCATGAGTGACAGCTCTGGAGAGCCAGAAAAGTGCTCCACGTCTCCCTCTGTTCCCCCAGGATCTCAGACACATCTCCAGGAAGGAATGGAGCCAGGGCCCCATGAGGCCATGCCAGGAATCTTGGAGACAGAGGTAACAACAGAGACTTCTGCCCCACAAGTCAGTGCCTCAGACCCACCAGCAGGTTCTGTAGACACCAAGGAAGCCAGAGGAAACAGCAGTGACTCTGTAAAGGAAGCCAAGGAGGCTAAAGTGGAAAGCACGCCTCCCCGGAAAGACAAAGGGCGCCAAAAGACCCGATCACGCCGGAAAAGGAATGCCAACAAGAAAGTGGTCGCTGTCACAGAGACCCGTGCCTCTGAGGCTGAGCAGACTCGAACTGAGAGCCCTGCTGATGATGAGGCGGCGGCAGCACCCCCAGAAGTTCCCCAGGAAGAGAAGCAGAGCGAGAAGCCTCTCTCCCCTCCAGGGGAGCGCACTTCTGACCCAAGCAAGACCCCACCTGCTGAGAGTCTGTCCCAGGAAAACAGTGTTGAAGAAAAGACTCCATGCAAGACCCCTCCTGCACCCCCTGACCTGCCCCCCCTTTCACAGCCAGCACTGGTGGATGATGAACCCCAAGCCAGGTTCAAGGTGCATTCAATAATCGAAAGTGATCCGGTGACCCCACCCAGTGACTCAAGCATACCTCCACCCACAATTCCTTTAGTGACCATAGCAAAGCTCCCACCTCCTGTTATTCCTGGGGGAGTCCCACATCAGAGTCCCCCTCCTAAGGTGACAGAGTGGATCACAAGACAGGAAGAGCCTCGGGCTCAGTCCACCCCATCTCCAGCTCTTCCCCCAGACACAAAAGCTTCTGATGTGGACACCAGCTCCAGTACACTGAGGAAGATCCTTATGGACCCCAAATACGTATCTGCCACAGGCATCACTTCCACAAGTGTCACCACAGCCATTGCAGAGCCTGTGAGTGTCCCTTGTCTGCAGGAGGTACCAGCTCCTCCATGTGAACCTAAGTACCCTCCCTCAGAAGAAAAGCCAGCAGCCACAGTATCAACTGCGGACACACAAGCCTCAGAGGCTCCAGTAGCGGCCGATAAAGAGAAGGTGACTCCAGTCATTGCCCCTAAAATCACATCTGTTATCAGCCGGATGCCCGTTAGCATTGACCTGGAGAACTCACAGAAGATAACGTTGGCAAAGCCGGCTCCTCAGACCCTGACAGGCCTAGTGAGTGCCCTCACTGGTCTGGTGAATGTCTCTCTGGTCCCAGTGAATGCCTTAAAGGGTCCTGTGAAGGGCTCAGTAGCCACCCTGAAAGGTTTGGTGAGCACCCCTGCTGGGCCTGTGAATCTCTTAAAGGGGCCCGTGAATGTCCTCACCGGACCTGTCAATGTCCTGACCACTCCAGTGAGTGCCACAGTGGGCACAGTGAACGCTGCCCCTGGCGCCGTGACTGCTGCCTGCGGCGTGACTGCCACAACAGGTACAGCAGCCGTGACGGGTGCCGTGACCGCCCCAGCGGCAAGGGGCAAGCAGCGGTCAAGCAGCAGTGAGAACAGCCGCTTCCACCCCGGCTCCATGTCAGTCATCGATGACCGGCCAGCAGACACAGGCTCTGGTGCAGGGCTGCGTGTGAATACTTCAGAAGGGGTTGTGCTTCTGAGCTACTCGGGTCAGAAGACAGAAGGCCCACAGCGGATCAGTGCTAAGATCAGCCAGATCCCCCCCGCTAGTGCAATGGACATTGAGTTTCAGCAATCAGTGTCAAAGTCCCAGGTGAAAGCAGACGCTGTCACCCCAACCCAGTCTGCACCCAAAGGCCCTCAGACCCCTTCAGCCTTTGCAAACATGGCCGCACATTCTACCCTGGTCCTCACTGCCCAGACATACAATGCCTCTCCTGTGATCTCCTCTGTGAAGACCGACCGTCCATCCTTGGAGAAGCCTGAGCCCATTCACCTCTCTGTGTCCACACCTGTCACCCAAGGTGGCACAGTGAAGGTGCTCACCCAGGGCATCAACACACCCCCAGTGCTGGTTCACAACCAGCTTGTCCTCACCCCAAGCATAGTCACCACTAACAAGAAACTTGCTGACCCCGTCACTCTGAAAATAGAGACCAAGGTCCTTCAGCCAGCTAACCTGGGTCCCACCCTCACTCCCCACCACCCCCCTGCCCTGCCCAGCAAACTGTCTGCAGAAGTGAACCATGTTCCTTCTGGACCCAGCAATCCGGCAGAGCGGACTATCACCCACTCGGCAACCACTAAGCCAGATACTCACTCTCCTCGGCCCACTGGGCCTGCACCGGGCCCGTTCCCAAGGGCGTGCCATCCCAGCAGCACGACATCCACGGCGCTTTCCACCAATGCCACAGTCATGCTGGCTGCAGGCATTCCGGTGCCACAGTTCATCTCCAGTATACACCCAGAGCAGTCTGTCATCATGCCCCCCCACAGCATCACTCAGACTGTGTCTCTGGGACACCTGTCACAAGGTGAGGTGAGAATGAACACGCCCACCTTGCCCAGCATCACCTACAGCATCCGGCCAGAGACACTGCACTCTCCTCGGGCCCCTCTGCAGCCCCAGCAGATAGAGGCAAGGGCCCCGCAGCGTGTGGGCACACCCCAGCCAGCCACAACCGGTGTGCCTGCCCTGGCCACACAGCACCCTCCTGAGGAAGAAGTTCACTATCACCTCCCCGTGGCCCGAGCTGCAGCCCCTGTGCAGTCGGAAGTGCTGGTCATGCAGTCTGAGTACCGGTTGCACCCATACACTGTGCCCCGGGACGTGCGGATCATGGTGCATCCACACGTGACTGCTGTCAGTGAACAGCCCAGGGCCGCAGAGGGGGTGGTGAAGGTGCCACCAGCCAATAAGGCCCCCCAGCAACTGGTGAAAGAAGCAGTTAAGACTTCAGATGCCAAAGCAGTCCCGGCTCCAGCCCCTGTCCCTGTCCCTGTCCCTACCCCTGCCTCTGCCCCCGTCCCGCCCCCTCATGGTGAAGCCCGAATTCTCACAGTTACCCCCAGCAGCCAGCTTCAGGGGCTGCCTCTGACGCCACCTGTAGTGGTGACCCATGGGGTGCAGATTGTGCACTCCAGCGGCGAGCTGTTCCAAGAGTACAGGTATGGTGACATCCGCACCTACCATGCCCCCGCTCAGCTCACACACACTCAGTTTCCTGTCGCCTCTTCCATCAGCCTACCCTCCAGGACCAAGACTTCTGCCCAGGTGAGGAAGCCAGGTTTCTTCCCTCCCCTTTAAGCACACACTGGTTTTAAAAGACAGGCAGATCTCAATAATAATAATAATAATAATAATAAATTTGGGGGGCTGGAGAGATGGTTCAGCGGCCAAGAGCACCGACTGCTCTTCCAGAGGTCCTGAGTTCAATTCCCAGCAACCACATGGTGGCTCACAACCATCTGTGATGGGATCCGATGCCCTTTTCTGGTGTGTGTGAAGACAGCTACAGTGTACTCGCACATAAAACAGATCTTAGACAGGCGGACTATCAGGGTGCTTCAGTGGGTGAGGGCATATGCTTAAGTATGGATCCAGTGACCGTAGTAAAGGTGAAAGAGAGCTCGCCCAGTTGCCCTCTGACCTCCACACGCACAGTGTCACACCTGTGTCTTCCGCCATGTACTCATGTATACAAACTAATAAAAATGTCCAAAACAACCTTCAAGGATCACAAGCAAGGTACGAATAAGCTAGGCAGGAGGTCTAAAGGGGTTTTGTGAACTCCTGGAAAGTGGGGAGATGCTTTGTGCAAGGGCTCCTTCATGCAGGGTGAGAAGTAAGTTTGGTGGCTTCTTTCCCTGAGGTGAGCCCCACTGCCCAGAGACACAGATGCCTCTCGTCGGGCCCATTGAGCTCTTGTTTGGGAGCAGGGGCTTTTGTACAGCCAATTCTGACTGACCCTTTGTCTTCTTCCCAACTCCAGGGCCCCCCTGAAGGTGAGCCCTTGCAATCTACGCAGCCTGCACAGCCTGCCCCGTCTACGCAGTCCACGCAGCCTGTGCCACCTACCCCACCCTGCCAGCCCTCCCAACTCAGCCAGCCTGCCCAGCCACTGAGTGGCAAGATTCCTCAGGTCTCCCAAGAAGCCAAGGGGACGCAGACAGGAGGTGTAGAGCAGACTCGCCTCCCAGCTATCCCCACAAACAGGCCTTCTGAGCCACAGGTTCAGAGGGCGCCGGTGGAAACAACCCAGCCAGCCCACCCGTCCCCTGTGTCACTCTCCATGAAGCCAGACCTCCCTACCCCTCTTTCCTCTCAAGCTGCCCCAAAGCAGCCATTGTTTGTCACTGCAAACTCAGGCACAAGCACCCCTCCTGGAGTGGCTCTGCCTCATACTGAAGCCCAGCCAGCCCCCAAACAAGACTCTTCTCCACACATAACACCACAGAGGCCTGTGGATATGGTCCAGCTTCTGAAGGTAAGATGGTGGAGCCTGCCCTTGACGAGCTGACTTTGTTCTAAGTGTCGGTGTGGCCCAGCAGGCTGCTGCGGCCATGCCGGACATGTCGTGACCCTGTCTCTGTTGTTTATCCTGCTAAGCAGAAGTACCCCATCGTGTGGCAGGGCCTGCTGGCCCTCAAGAACGACACGGCTGCTGTGCAGCTCCACTTCGTCTCTGGCAACAATGTTCTGGCTCATCGGTCCCTGCCGCTCTCTGAAGGAGGTCCCCCACTGAGGATCGCCCAAAGGATGCGACTAGAGGCCTCCCAGCTGGAAGGGGTTGCCAGGAGGATGACAGTAAGACTCTCGGGCAGGGTAAATGCCTGAGCCGTTCTCAGGGAGGGAGGAACAAGAAGACAGCAGTGGGCAGTGAGAGACAGACTACACGGACACACACAAGCAGGTGGGCACACATGCTGTTTAGTCACATCCTGACCATTCACTTCTGCTCCAGGTGGAAACAGACTACTGCCTGTTGCTGGCTCTGCCCTGTGGCCGTGACCAGGAGGATGTCGTGAGCCAGACCGAGTCTCTCAAGGCTGCCTTCATCACTTACCTGCAGGCCAAGCAAGCAGCAGGAATTATCAATGTTCCCAACCCTGGCTCCAATCAGGTTGGTCCATTGTCTCATCCTTACCCACAGGTAGTACCAGTTTAGGGCAGGACAGGAGGGCTGGTCTGCCAGATGGCATGGATATTTTTAATACTAACCAGGCTACCCCAGGAGTTCTAGAGATGAGCATGCAAGTAACACGGGTACTAGCCAACAGTTGCCCATCCCAGATAAGGGAGCTAGGGGACAGCTGAGAGACAGTGTAGACCATCCCCTGATGCCCTGCACAGGCCTGTTAAGGCCTACCAGGTACAAGCACGGTAGGAGGGTCGTAGAAGACAGTGGTTCCCACTCTCTCTCTTTCCTCCAGCCTGCCTATGTGCTGCAGATCTTCCCACCCTGTGAGTTCTCCGAGAGTCACCTCTCCCGGCTGGCCCCTGACCTCCTCGCCAGCATCTCCAACATCTCTCCCCACCTCATGATTGTCATTGCCTCAGTGTGAGGCTCTAACAGTCACCACCTCAGGGCATTTTCCTGAGGCTCTGCTGCAAAAAGATGAACACAGGACAGAACCGTGGACAACCCAGCCAGGCAGAGGGGAGGCTGCTGAGGGGCAGACTGCCAGGTGCCCCCAGCTGCCCTCGCCCTCCTGCCCGCCCAGCTCTATGGACAGACCTCCTCTGGGGGTGGTGCTGCTTGTATGTTTACATGAAATCCTCGCCCAGGACAGACCACCAACCCATGGACTCGCAGAAACCTTAGGGGCTGGGTTTCTCCTCACTTGGAGAAAAGGAACCGGGCCGTGGGATTCTTCTGTTTTTGTTAAACAGAATAGAACAGCCTTTGCACTAAATTAGTGACTCACACAGTGAACACAGGCTGTGACGCTCTGGAAGTGTGTACGTGAGCACGCCATGGACTCTCATGCAGGACTTGGGACTTGTGCTGAAACCTTGGGGTCAAGGAACATTTCAGTGGGTTTTTGCCCCATCTCTTCCCTCACCCTGCCCATCGGACATGTCATCCTTCTTAATTCTCCTGCCGCCGCCACCTTCAGCTCATCGGATGCACAGTTTACAGTTGAGTAAAAGTGAACAGAAGGATTTTCTTTCTTGGTCGGATGTGCAGAACTTGGGATGTGTATATATAAATATAATATATATATATATATATATATAAATATATATAATACTGACTTAAATCAAATTTCCCTGACATACATTTTTTTTAATCTGTGCCAAAAATGTGTTTTCAAAGAAAATCTTATTTTCCTACTCAGACTTTGTACCGCCACTCCTTTGTATAAGCGCGCTCCGTTACTGCACGGGTCCTGCTCCTGCAACATGGAAGTGTCACGTGGCACCTGTACAAAAGACCTGGCCACTCCACCCCTCTTCCTGCGACTGACCCCCCGACTTCCTAACACTTATTAATTTATGAAACTTTTCCTCAGCGCAGTTTTGTTCTGTGTGTCCATTGGATTACAAACTTTATTAAAAAATACAAAACACCTCGTGTGAAGGTAGTTGTCACTCAGTGGGAGCCTCGGGGTTCTTGATTTGGACAGCAGATCCCACCCCTCTGTGAACAAGGAACCTTTCTGCTGCCTAATCTCCCCCAGAGCCTCCCCCCTCGTGCTCAGCCTAGACCACTGGGAAGGCACCTCAGACTGAGACCCTTTCTCCACCCCCTTGCAAGCTCCTGCTCTGGGCTCATGCTGGTTCCTTCTCCCCTCCCCAGGGCTTTGTTCCCTGTGGTGGCAAGGAGCCCACTATTCCTCGGGGCTGTACCTGCCTCAAGAAGAAGCACTGGGGGACACAGTGGGGACTACAAGCTGCCCCCTTTCCGTCCTTGCCGTCCTGGTAGCACACTGCAGCTTGGTCAGTATTGCCAATGCATGGTGCTGCTGTGGCCTTGGTAAAGCAGGTACTTGGTCCTACTTTCCAGCCAGTGGTCTGTACCTGCACTGCTGCTCTGGCTGGATCCTGGTACAGGCCTCAGCCATAGGATGCTACCCACACCTTAAATAACTTAGTCCACTTCCCACAAGGGACAGCGGAAATCAGCCTGTTCCCCACCCACTGGTAACACAGGGAGACAGGCAACATTAGAAAATAATCAAATTTATTCTCTCTAGGGAATGGGGCAGGAGCACCTTGAGTCCTAGGGTGCCATCCATCCTTAAATAAACAGTCAGAGGGCCACCTGCTCACTCTGCAGGTGGGAGGCAATCAGGAGCCGTGGGTGGAGTTTCTGCCAGTGTGGGCTGGCCCTCAGTCCCATCCCTAGGACGGAAGACCAGCTCTCCAGCCTGCAGCATCTGCCCAGCTGGCCACGCGCTGCCTGGCCCATACTGCTGGTAGAAGTCCGCATCCGTCTGGAACATGACCAGTGCCTGGGCTGTGTGGATCCGGACATGCTGGGCCAGGCTATTGGCATCCAGGAACTTGTCCCCACAGGAATCACAAGCGTAGAGGATGTGGGTGTTGGGGTCTGTGGAGGTGGGGGCTGTGATCAGGATGGGAAGGACCTTGGGTCCACTGGCGTTCATGCCCCAGACTGCCCCTCTCACCTTCTTCCTGCACTTGTTTGACAGCTTTGCTGATCTCAGCTTTGAGTACTTCCGTCTCGTCAGCTGTCACTGCGGCCCCCACTGGTACCACTGTAGGCAGAGTTAGCAGGGTCTGAGGCAGAAGCCACAGGGACCTACCCACTGTTGCCACTGGGCTGCTGTAGCTGCCCCTCTGCCACCCTGCCCGCAGTGCACACCTGTGAGCTGAGTGACCGCTGTTGCTGCCAGTGCCTCAGTGGCCAGTGTGACCATGTCGTCCACAGTGACTACGCTGACCTCACCACCCTCTTCTGGTTCCAGGATCTTGATGCCCGCCTTGCCCTGATGCACGGTCTTCACATGAGATCGCAGGTTGTCGACCCGGTTGAAACCACGGCCACACTTGTCACACAGATAAGGCTTCTCTCCTGGTGGGGAGGCAAGTTACCATCCTGCCACCTGCAGGCCTTCCAGTACCCAGCAGCCCCAGTGCTGCCAGAAGGCAGGTGGAATCCACACTGGAACCCCATGGCTACCTGTTAAGCAAGTGTGGCAGGAGCTCCCTACCTCCACCCCTTACCCGTGTCCTCATATGGGCTGGGAGGGGACACAGGTGGGCTGTGCACAGGTGGTGTGCTCACCAGTGTGGATGATGATGTGCTTGGACAGGTCCCCCACATTCACGAAGGCCTTGCTACACACGCTGCACTTGTGTGGTCGGATGTTGTCATGGTGACGAATGTGATTGGCCAACTGGCTGGACTGGACAAATCTACAAGGCCACAAATAATAGGCTCATGTTGACCCACAGGAGCTTCAGTGTGGAGGAATTTGAGGGTCCCCACCACTCTGGGGCACAGCCTGAGATCTGGCCTCATGCTCCCTGGGGTGGGGGCAGGCCACTACCTCTTGCCACAGCGTTCACAGACGTAGGGCTTCTCCCCCGTGTGCTGGCGGACATGGGCGATGAGGGAGCTGGCTTGGGTGAAGGCCTTGCCACATATCACACACTGGCACGGCTTCTCACCTGGGGCAGAGGCACACGGCACTCGCACCTGCTCGGCTCCCTGTGCCCCTTCCACAGCCCACACAGGGCCTCCTCACCCACCCGTGTGGATCCGTACGTGCCGCTGCAGCGCGCCTGGGTCGGCAAACTGCCGCTGACAGTGGGTGCATACGTACGGCTTCTCCCCACTGTGGATCCGCAGGTGCCGCTTGAGGTTCCCTTTGGAGATGAAAGGCAAGACTAGCGTGCTGCACTGTGAGGGAGGCGGGGGACAAGGCATGGGGAACCAGGGTGCTCTGGGCCTACCTGAGGTGGTGAATTGCTTCCCGCACTCCCGGCACTTGAGAGGGCCGTCGGCAATGTGGATCTTCAAGTGGGCCTTCAGGTTCCCCACCTGCACCCAGACAGGGGCTCAGAAGGGTCCCCTTGGAACCTGGCTTTTCCCCAACCCCGTAAGCCAGGGATTATTTCTGATTGAAGCCCAGGTTCCTGGAAGGAAAACCAACCACAGCCCTCCAGGGTACCATCCTAGGAGAGTCCCTGTCCATAGACGGTGGCTGTTGTGTGCTAACCCTGGGGAGCTATGAGGAGCCCTGCGGTGCCGGCTCAGGAGGGTGCACACCTGGTTGAACTTCTTGTCGCAGTGAGGGCACTTGTGTTCCTTGTCAGTGTCATGAGTCTCCAGGTGGCGCATCTTGGAGGTGGGGTCAGAGAAGGAGCGGCCACAGTAGTCACACTGGTAGGGTTTCTGGCCACTGTGTACCAGCTGGTGGCGCTTGAGGTTGCCTGAAGTAGTGAAGAGCTTGCCACAATCCCCGCAGCGGTAGCGGGCCTCCCCGGAGTGCCTCTTCTTGTGCAGGTTCAGCAGACTGATGAGCCTGTAGCTCTTGCCACACTCCTCACACCCATAGGGTTTCAACGGGCTGTGGGTCAGAAGGTGCGAGGTGATAGGAAGGGGTGTTCGCAGGGTCCCAAACAGGTGCCCAGTCTTGGGGAGGCAAAGTGGGGTACCTGTGTGTCTTCTCGTGAGCCTTGCATGCCGCGGGGTCCGAGAAAGCCTTGCTGCACTCCCGGCATGAGAATGGCTTCTCACCCGTGTGGATGCGGATGTGCCGTTTGAAGTTCCCTGTGTGTGTGAACTCCTTCCCGCAGTCCTGCAGGCGCAGCAGGAAGGAGCGCATGAGGGGCTGCAGAGACCCTGGAGGCACAGGGCTGGCACCGCCCACGGCCCCGCACCTCGCACTTGTGGATGATGGAGCCATAAGCCTTGGACTCAGTGCGGTCCCCGTAGGTGCCTGAGCGCAGGTTCTGGCCCTCCATTCCGAGCTCCTGCCCAGAGTCTGTGCCTGCAGACTCTTCATTCTCCTCAGGAGGCTCTCCATTCTCCAGATGCATCCCCTCTTCCTTGACTGTGGCAGGCCCTGTGCCCTCTTCCTCTTGTCTCTCTTCTCCTTTGCTGGCTGGCTCCACTTCCATTTCTGCACAGAAAAGAGCAGGGACTGAGGACTTTCTGGGTCTGGCCCAAGCTGCCCCCCACTCTGTAGGTAACAGTGACTCCAGGATTTGTAACATGGGTACTGACTACTTAGAGAGTGTGCTACCCCAGGCAAGGGTGTGTGGACATTTCCAGCCAACCAAGTACTCTGGGCAGCATGGCACAGCACATGTCATGCCCAGGGCTGAACAGAAAGCTCCAGGGCAGTGTCAGGATGCTTCCAGACTAACAGAAACGTGGAGGGGATGGGAACGTGCAACAGACAGCTTAAGAGCGAAGAAAAGAGATGAAGTAGAGGATGGGTCCGAGCAGACAGGCTAGAGACAGATGTGATCTGAGGGCGTGACAGACAAACCCCTGGCTGGGGGAGGGGCACCTTGCTCTGAGCTCTCTGACAAGGCTTCCGCTTCTGCAGCAGCCATGCCGCTCGTGGGGTCCGGCTTGAGTTCCACGGATGGAGGCTCCCGGGGAGCATCTGCCTTCTCTGTCTGTTCTGCGCCTGAGGAGGGATGGGAGGCTGGATTGGGACTCTGTCCAGAGGCCAAATGGGTCTCTTCCATGGCTGGAGCAAACCCTGTAGAACAAACTGTCTGAGCTAGATGTGAGCCAGAAACTTAGAGGAGTGCATGCCACCAACCTCCCAACCACAGGCCGTTACTGTGTCCTGGGGCCCAGACTGCACAGATGGGCGAGACCACCTTCCAACTGTCACCTCCTTCCAGGTAGTCAGCCCACGAGAGCCAGATCACAACTCACCACTGGATGCACTCTCCGCCTGGCCACCCCGCTCCTCTTTGAGCTCTCTGCCTGGGCCTGTGGATGAACTGCTTCTTGCTTGGTCCAGCCTGCTCAGCATGGTGGCAGCAGCCTTCTCTTCTTTGGCTCTCTTGTCTCCTCCTGGAGACAGAACACAACAGACTTGTCATTTGTCATCAAGTGTCGACCTCAACCTGAGGGATGAGGTGGCTCCTGGGTCCCCACAGTACGTCTAGGTCCTCTACTGGTTTGTTCAGGGAACGCCTCAGCCCAGGACGCTGACTTCACAAGCCCTGCAGCCCTCGACTGTACAAGTGAGATTATCTTACACGGGCTGGTGACACTGGGTGTGGGTCGGTGCTCAGCAGGGAGAGACATGAGCCTTGACCTGACCCAAGATAGGAGTTACGGGCTTCTGAGGACACCCTGAGAGAACACCAAGAGAGCTCCTGGAAGGGCAACTACAAGAGGATCTGGGCCACTAAGTGCCCAGGTGTGGCTCCTGCCCTCTGCTGCTCAAAAGTAGAAAGGGACACGCATGGGGACCCTTTCCAGAATGCTAGCTGTGCCTTATCAGCATCCTCCCACCCCCAACAAAGGCAAGGCAGATGTGGAATGAGAGCCAGTGAGGTGAGCCAGGGTCAGGCAGGCTCCAGAAGCCACTTTTCAGAAGTGGCCTGCCAATGACCTCACCTTCCACAGCCGAGGCATCTGCATTCTCCCCAGGGGTGCTGGTTGGTTCCGAAAGGGACTTCAGGGTGTGGCAGGCTGTGATAATATCCTGCATCTGGAGGAAGCTGGCCACGGCCAGAACATCATCCACATTCTCAGGGCTAAGGTTCAGCTTAGCAGTGTACATGAACTCCAGCACCTGCCCCAGGCCTGTCGAGGACAGGACGGCTGTCACAGACCCACTTCAGGGCCTATCAGTATGAAATCAGATTTTGCAACGGCTTCACCACCTGTCTGCTGGGCTAGAGACAGCTTCTAAAAAGATACACAAGGGGACTGGACACCCTCTCTTCTGACAATGTGGTCTTCAAGACCTTGTCACCTGCTCTACCAAACCCTCAGTCATCTGACCTTTGTGTATCTATTTCCACATCTATAAAATGGGAGACTACCTTTTCCTGACCATCTCAGAAACAGGTGACAGGGCTGACCCATCTTCCTCAATTCCAGGCCCATCTCAAGCCTGTGCCCCAAGCTAACTCCTCACTCTTTATGCCTGGCTGTCAGCTCTAGGGCTAACGCAGCCACAGAGAGAATCAGAGGTCTAGGGCCTGCCTCGCTCTGTCCTTGATAACAAGGCTGGTCCTACTTTCTCTGTGCTCTAAGCCCATGAATCTGTCCCTCCATCCTGCCAACTCCATGTCCAGTCAGAAGAGGCTCCGAAAGGCGGGAGAAACTTGGTACCTATAGGGTCAGAGGTCAAACTCAGGTGGGACATGGCTTGCTGGCACTGCCCTACAAGGGCCTTGTGTGACGAGGCCCTGGCCCCAACAGGGTACCTGCCGCATTACTGATGTCCAGGTGCACCACATCCTTCTGGTCCACAAAGAGCATCTTGAAGTACTCGCTGCAAGCTGCCAGCACCGCCTTGTGAGCCTTGAAGTCCACACCGTCCACCACAAAGGTGCAGTCACAGAGGAGGCCCAGTTGCCGCTGCTGGTTCAACTGCTCCAAGACACGCTGGCTGTGCTGGGGGAAATCCATGGCTGCAGAAAGCCAGAGCCTTCTGTCAGCATGGAGAAAGGATGCCAGCCCAACTCACCGCCAACTGCCAAGCAAGCCCAGGTGAGACTCACAGAGGAGACAGAAAATGAAACACGGGACAGGCTTTTCTACCGCAAAAGGGCAGATGACTTACTGCAAGGCGAGGCAGCCCTGTCGCTCCCAAAGCTTACTCAACAAGGCAAGTTCCCCACAGCAGAAGGTATCAAGACAGCCCCATATCTTGCCCCCACTACACAGGAGTCAAAGCAGCAAACAAATGAAGCAAAGCGAATGTGCTTCTGCCTCACACAGTTGGCCACCTTTACCCAAGAACACACACCGTTAGAATAAAACGCTCTAAGTGCGGGCGGCTCTTCCATTGTCATCTGCAGAGCTCCCTCTCCACGGCTCCCACAGGCTCTGGGAAGTTCCCTGTGCACAGGGTGGTGGCTGGGATCTTTCGGGTGGGGAATGGTCCTCTGCCTCTCCCCTTCCTGGCCTTTCCCACCCACCCTTGCTCAGTTCCTCCCTCCCTCTCAGGCTCAAGGCCCTACAGAAAGTGGGTTAAATGGGCTGCCTCGACATCTGAGTGTGAGCCTCCCTGGCCCAAGAGCTGCTTGGGCTGGCTGCAGTTTCAAGGGCCTCCCTTAACGCTGGGAAAGCCCACAGCCATCCCAGGGGCTCAGATGTCCTGGGCTGGTCCTCAGTTATGAACGATACACACAGAAAGATGAGACAAATACTCTAGCAGCCCAGCCCCACTGCAGAATCTTCTCCAGATCAGCAATGTTCTAGGGAAGCGAATGGTTTTTCTTTATAGAAAAACTTGTTTCAGAACATTTTAAAATAAAACCTGGCAGTGTATGAGGCCAAAGTGCAGAGAGCAAGTGTTGGATCCAAACCCCAGTAACAGCCAGCCACTCCAGAACCAGGCTGTCCCTGAGCAGGAGAGTGACTCTGGGGCTCTGTGCCCCGATGCAGCAGCCCTGGCTGCTCCTGATGTTACCATCCCAGGCTCTCACTGGCCTGCAGCCTGGAGCCGCAGTGACCATTTGAGGAGAGCACAGAGGTCATAGCCCTCACATTGTGCTTTCTGGAAACTTCTGAGTATGTGCCTGCAATCTCAGCACTTAGGAAGCTGATGCAGGAGGATGAGTTCCAAGCCAGCCAGAGACACTGTCTCAAGCAGCAAGAAAATATGGAGATATGTACATGCTGATCTAAGGGGAGTATCCAATGGGGAGCGTGCCTGGTATCAGGCAAACTCCAAGTTTAAACTGGAGACGAGGACCAAGCAGGGACACTGCTTTCGGGCCTGGCAGTGTCAACAGCTATAGCTAGAAGGCAGCCTGAAGCGAGAGATAGGCATGGGACAGCACAGCAAAGCCACTGGGCACCTTCTCTAAGTCAGTGCTTCTCGACCCTCCTGATGCTTTAATACAGCTCCTCATGCTGTGCTGACCAACTGTAACATGTTCATCGCTACTTCTTCATAACTGCAGTCTTCTTGCTGTTATGACTCCTAATGCAAATGTCTGTTTTCCAATCAACTGTCTTAGGCGACCCATGTCAAAGAGTCATTAGGCCTTAGAGACACCATAATCCACAGGTTGAGAACCACTGCTCTAACTCCAGAGAGAGCAAACTCCGGAAGGATGAGAGGGAAACTCTCAAGAGTTGCTGTTCAGAGTGAACACACAGTGAGAGACACACGCCCAGGAACAAAGCAGATGTGGACACCCCACACCAGAGTGATCCTAGTGCTGTCTTCTGAGGCGGAAAAGCTGTGGGCTCCACAGCCAGTGAGCCAGCTGAGCAGGCAGGGAGCCAGCATCGCAAGTGACCGACTCATGCAGGCATGGAGCGGGCCGGTCTTGGCAGAGCCCCGGCCTCCTTCCTTTGTCCAGGAGGCTCACCTAGTTCCTGACCCACCATGACCCTGTCTCTGTTGTTCCCCTGTGTTCTGTAGCCCTCACTTTGATGTAGCAAAGCACCCAGCTCAGTGAGTGGAGCCCTGTGAGCCGTCTGCGTGACCATCTCCTCCCAGCCCCATGGAACTCCAGCAGTGGGCATCTGGATTTTTTTTTCTTTTCTTTACTTTTTTGAGACAGGGTCTCTCTGTATATCCCTGACTAGCTTAGAACTCAGAGGCCAGCCTGCCTGCCTTTGCCTCCCAAGTGTTAAATTAAAGACGGTTACCATCACACCTAGAAAGTTCAAGGCTTTTAAATAAAACAACAAAAATGAAGCAGCAGTGCTGGTCATGGCACAAGGTCCATGGCTAAGATCCCTCGCTCTGGGCTCGGTTTCCTAAGACTCTGGGGGAGGGTCAGGACGCTGAGCTTCAGAGGGATATTAACCTGACATGGGACCCACGAGGGCTGGAGATACACACTCCTTAGTTCAAACCATTCTGGAGCTAAGATCCACTCTGCCAAACTCAACAAGCTCCTCCAACAATGAAGAAACAGCATTTATTGAGTTGAGCAGCCTGGCTGGTCACAGAGCCAGAACACCACACCCCGCTCACCTGCACACTAATCACACAGCCACTCTGGGCACCAGCTTTCCTGCCGCTGCCTCAGAGATACAAGGACTAGGGAGAATTTCTCCAGACCTGAATCCAGGGTCTGCCCTGGCTGCCAAGGGACCAGAGTGTCTCCAGTAGAGCAGGAGCTCACACATTCTTTACAAGATTAATTACACCAACTCAAATAGGCCAGGGGGAGGGGCAGGGGGCCCCCTAGCTCAAAGCAGCCATCTGTTAGCACAAAGCAGAGAGACATGTTCCCTACATCCTTTTACTTGGGCACTCTGGTGAATAGACCAATCATAACCTATCATCCCTTCTAAACACAATCTGGAAAAGGCCTATAACACAATTCCAGTGGTGCTGAGACAAAGGGAGGGCATGCTAAACAGAGCATGGGGGGGGGTTCTTTGTGGACAGACACTTTACACAGACCCACTGCGCTGTTACAACCTGAGGCCAATGCCTGCCTGAAGCACCAGGGCAACACAGCTCCTTCCTAAAGCCACACCGTCCTGTCAAACACTGAAACATGATCTAAGTCACTGGCAGGCCCTGACTAGCATGAGGGGTGGGGCCACATTGCTGCACAGAAAGCAACCTCCCTCAAGCACACACTGAGCTTCTCTGGCTCCCCAACAGAGGGCTCAACAGACACACACCCACGCAGGCCAAGGAAACAGAAGTTTTGCAGGCCACCCCTTCGAGGTGAAAGCTATGCACTCAGCCCCATTACCAACCTTCATGTAGAACCTGGAAGAGAAATGACTGTCAGCACCTGTGCCTGCTACCTCAGCAAATGCTCCTTGTATAGAGACTGTTTCTTCCATTTTTAGAAGTTCTTCCTCAATATATACATGTACATACATGTGTACGCACACACACACACACACACAATCGTCTAGAAAGATAATCCTTCTTCTGCTCAGTGAATAAGGGGAGACAGTGCAGTGCTGGACCAAACCCCGGGTGACTAAATGCCTGACCCTTGCGCTGTTCCCCGTCTCCTCTTCTAAACACACATCTTTATAGAAACACCCAGGCCTACTTGAAAGCCCAGCTTCCGACACTTCATCCTTCCGGCCCAGCTCCCTAACTCCTGTGGCCATGACACCTGGTCACTCCAAAGCTCATAAGCAGACTAGGCAGAGAAAAGAGGCGAAGAGCCTCCAGAGAAGAAGGTTAACCACCGACACCACGTGTAACATGGGCATCTGATAGAGAGGGGACGAGGAGGGCCCCTCTGAGGAGGGAGAATTTAAACAAAGACCTGGAAGAAGGTGCAAGAGGAAGCTGCGCCACTGCAAATCCAGGAACCACTATGGAGCCGGGGCAGACGGCAGTGACCTTTCTTCCAAAGTTCTGTGCATGGTAAGATTTTACCCATTAAGCTACACCCAAGATTATTCTAAACACACTTTTAAAAAGTCCTGGGAGAACTGAAAACAGAAGGGCCACTCAGCTGCTAAGGGACAGCAGGGAAGCAGGAAGGCCAGCAGCCACTGCAGAGAAGGCCACACGCAGTGGTCTCGGCTGAAAGCGATGCTCCAGTCAAGGACATACGTGAGCTGGAGGAAAATGGCTCACATCTTTAATCTGAGCACTCAGGAGGCAGAGGTAGGGCTATCTCTTGAGCTCTGAGTTTGAGGACAGCCTGATCTACAGACAAATCTACAGAGAAACCCTGTCTTGAAAAACCAAACAGCAACATATGTTGGAGCTGACATAATTAGCTGTCGCAGAAGTGGACTGTGAAGGGAGAAGTGCTTAGGGGGAAGCAGGAGGGTCCACAGTTCTATCATGAGAAAGAAGCTGGCATGGTGACACCATTCCTTGAGAAGAGGAGAAACAAGAGCCCATGGAAAATTACAGACTCTTCAGACCAAGGAGACAGTGCAAAAGGAGGAGGCAGTGGATAAAACAAGAAACAGGTCAGCGTACAGCTTGGGGGCTAAGCATACTTCTGCCAGCCTGATGGCCCAAGTCTCACCCCCACAATCCACATGGCAGGACGGAACCAGCTCCAAGTATCCTCTGAACCCTGCATGTACACACATACATATACACATGCAAAATAAATACTTTTTTTTTTAAGGAAAGAACAAGGGGAGAGTGGCAGGAAATGAATGCGCAGGGACAGCCTGGACCGTGACAGCCGAGCAGGGACAGCCTATCCTCCACAATCTGAGAACAGCCAGCAGGTCCGCAGCTTGCCAACTAATGGCTGGAGGTGCTTCCATCGGCTGGCAGACGCTTCTGGAGCATACACAAAGCTCTGGGTTCAATCCCCAGCAATGTACAAATCCCAAGTGTCGGTACACACCCCAAATCCTCAGCTACACAGAGCCTTAGGCAAACCTGGGCTTATAAATAAAGCTGACTTGAAAAAATTAAATTTTCAACTGAACTGCTGGAACCCGAAAAAAATGGTAATATCCCCTGATGACATTGAAAGTGTTCAGTCTCTGGCCCAACACCACAGAACAGGGAAGCACTGCTCCCTTTAGGGGCTCAAGGCCCAACATTCAGCTCAGTTCTGAGCACTTCAGTGCTGAATCACAACGTGACCGAATCTCTGGAGACACCCACATCCTGCAGGGCACATGAGGGGGAAAAAAGAAAACGGAGAAGGCACTCCTCTCACATGGAGCTCATGGGAACAGTTGCCCGAAACCTTCCTGTCTTACCGTAACCCATAATATCCTTAAAAATTAAAACAGAAGTGGCGGAGGAAGGGGTGTCCTGGGTTGGGTATTTGCTCAGAGACCTTCGCCATCATAAAGCCTTTAAGGTATTCAGGGTGTGCACCGACACTCGGGGCTGGTGCCACAGGCTGTTGTAGAATACACCTGTAAAATCCGAGCATCAGGAGGCACAGTGCAGCGCATTGCTGCTAGTTCAAGGCCAGCCTGAGGTATCCTGTGAGGCTCTGTGTCAAAATAACAGCAAAAGCCATTCCTACTTCCTGTAAGACCTGGTGACTAAAAATTTCTCAATAGAAAAAAAAAAAAACATTTTATATGGGAAATGGAAAATTACAAAAATTTTCACAAAGGATGTGTTACTCAGAAAGATTCTGGGAGCAGAAGTCCCTGAAGAGGATTCCCCTAGAGCAATAGACCCTCAGGTCAGGCACAGATGAAGCCCTGACACTGTAAAGAAGCCTGCCAGTGCTGGGGCCACAGCTTAGCTACGGCTCAGGGCTTGCAATTAAACAGAGCTGATCCTTGGGCAGCGGTACACACATCTCTAACCTCCATTCCTTCCTGTAAATCAGGCTAACAATGGAGGCTTCTACTTCAGAGAGCTGCTGTTGGGCTCCTGCACTGTGACACTATCATACAGAAAACCATGCTGGGGCAGCGACACTACCCACCGCCTCCTTTCTAAAAGCACGTGACTTGTACAAGCGAAGAGCCATCACTGAGTAAAGCACAGCCTGGCCGTCCACAGAAAAAAGGAAACCAATTGTCGCCTGCATTCTACGATCTCATTTTCCTTTAGCGTTGAATGGTATTCCATCACACACACACACACACACACACACACACACACGCCACTGCTGCAACTGCCCAGCCAAACTAGACGGTCCAATGCACTGATGAAGATCACACATGCTCTGGCTGCAGGACGTGAGAGAGAGGAGCCCCCCCAGCCCTCATGGTGTCAGAAGGTGCTAGGAGACTCTGGGGAAGAATGGTCAGCGTCAGCCATGCTCAGCACGTCCCTACGGAATACACCTCACTGAGCAGCAACGAGGGCCCACTGCCGTAACAGTGGCGTGGCGAGTCTGTGACGACCAAAAGCTTCCTGAATGACTAGAGATGCTTCACAGAAGGGAACTCATGTTTGATACTGTAACCCTGGTCAGAAGCTTGTGACTAGAGAGGCCAGAGAGAAGCTGCTGCTTTACTAAGTGGATTCAACATAGTCATTACACTTCCTTCTATAAATGAGTCTTTTAAGATTTATTTATTTTATATATATAAATACACTGTAGCAGTCTTCAGACACACCAGTTGAGGGCATCAGATCCCATTACAGATGATTGTGAGCCACCATGTGGTTGCTGGAATTTGAACTCAGAACCTCTGGAAGAGCAGTCAGTGAGTGCTCTAACCACTGAGCCATCACTCCAGTCCTACATTTCCTTCTAAAGACTTATGTTACTCCTCAGAGATCAGTGCTGCCGTCAGAAAAGTTTCTTTGGGAGTAGGAAGCAGCAACCCCATAATTTATCCAAGTAAGGAAAGTCAGTCAGCCATAATTGGGGTACCTGTATCACCCTTCCAAACCTCAGGGGACATCATGGGAGGAGGGGAAACAGAAGGGATATACAAGCCTGAGGAGGGTGAGCCCTGATATTCCTGTGCTCAGAGCTGTGGTCACTGGACTCATCAACAGCCTGTAATAAACAAACGGTGGTGGGGTGGGGTGGGGGTTCATAAGGTGCCACCCCTCTGAAGATCTAAGAGGCTAATAGTTCCTAAGAGAAGTAAAAAAGTGTCCGTGCTCCTGTAAATAGCTCCTCACCCATGTTCCTGTAAGCAACCTTAATTAAGTCACTGGGTTAAAGAAGAGGAGAGGAAAGGAGGGGGCATGAAAGTAAGGACTAGCTAGGAAGAAGGGGAGAGAGGGAGCAGAGAGCAAGAGTAGGAGGGGAAGCATGACCAGATACAATGTGTACATGTATGAGGGGCAGGGATGAAATCATTATATATGTAATTAACATGTGCTAAAGCACATTAAAAGCCTCCAAGAGACAGAAGTCAGAGCCTCACACCGCTCTCTCACACTCTAGCACATGGCAGTGAAGGCTGGAAAGTCAGGAGCTCCAGAAAGAAAAAGAACAGAGTAAGACTTGGTGGCCCTCAGTGTGACATGTCTTCTTCACATACAGACCTTTCCTGAGCTTTTGTTCTACATAGGATTGAGTGCTAAGGTCCCCTCTAGGGTTAAGATTTAATACATGTTAAAGAATGAAGTTCACTCATGATCCGGCCAGGTTACTGTGACCAGCACACGCAGCAGGACAGAAGCCACGGTGAGGACAGAAATGAGGTGCTCGCTAGCACTCAGCAGACTGTTTTAACTTTATATTGTCTTTGGATTTCCAACAGCTCCAGGCCATAGTGATGGACATGCGCAGTGCCGGTGCTTGGGATGCTGAGACAGGACGAATGAGTTCAAGGGCAGTCTGGTCTTTGCAACAAAATCCTGCCTCAAAAAAACAAAATCCAGAAGCCAGAGCGGTGTTCCCTTTAATCCCAGTACTCAGGAGGCAGACAGATCCCTGGATACTGGCCTGCTCTAAAGCGTGAGTTCTAGGACAGCCAGGGCTATGCAGAAAAACTGTCTCAGAAATACCAAAACAAACAAGAAGCTAGAGCTTGGAGAGGTGGCTCCGGGCTTACAAACACTAATCCCTCTCTCTTGTAGAATACCCAGGTTCAGTTACCAGCAACGATATGGCAGCTTACAACCACTTGTAACTTTAAATCCAATGCCCTCTGATCTCTATGGACACTGAACACACATGGTGCCCAGCCGAAATACATGCAGGGGAAACACCCACACACGTAAAATAAGAATAGAAAACAATAAAAAAGCAAACGAGCCAGAGCTGGAAGCACACACCTGTAACTGATGTATTTGTTAGGCAGAGGCAAGAAAGAAAACAGGGGACCTAAGTTCGATTCCCAGCACACACATGGTGGTCCACAACTGTCTGTAACTCCAGATCCAGGGATCTGATGCCTTCTGTGGGACACTGGGCATGCTTGTGGTACAGATATATAGGCCTGAAAAACACCCTCTGTAGCATCCTAATGAAGAAAGGCCAAAAATTATGAGTGCATTTCCATGTCTAAACAGCAAAGGGTTCATGTCCAAGATAAACATAATACCTAGTAATACCTACAGACAGGCACTGTGGCCCAGGGAGGGCACCAGGTCAACTGGGAAGAGGGTGGGTTAGTGTCCACAAAACATAGCAAGAAACCAAACTCACCCTGCTGACCTGAGTTCATCTCTGCACTGGTGAAAGGAGGCCAAGGAAAGGAGAAATTTCTCCCACTTCCTAATGCTGTCCTCTAAACATCACACATGTTCTATGGCATACATGTGTCCACTTACACAGACACACATGCACGCGTGCACACACACACCAGTGAAGTTTAGAAACTTTTTTAAAGAGACAAGCAAACAGAACAGTGGACACAAAATGTAAACGGATGTTTCAGAAAGGCCGGAAGGAGAACGAACCTCAAGTGCAAGCATGGCTCCTGCCGCACTAAGAATCAGGAGATGCAGATCAGAAAGTGTATCTGAGAGGTGAGCAGGACAGTGGAAGGTGGAGGAAGCAGGGGCACGGCCCACTGCCTTATGACAGCGCAGCAACATCAGCAACAATGTGGGCACCTCTAGCACTAGGAAGCCAGAAGCAGGATTACTATGCCTTTGAGGCCAGTCTGAGCTACAGAGAGTCTGGGGCAAACCTGGGCTATTGAGCTACCCTGACTTAAAAACAAACATTCAAACAAAACACCTGAGTTGAAGAAAACAATATTATACTGAGTTTAAAGTGTGTAAAATCAGCCCAGTGCCCCAGCCCCCAGAACTTAAACAATGTCTGAAGCGTGAAGGACCGCTCACTGACCCGCACTGGCAGTCCAAGGCCTTCAGCCCCAGCTGAGACGGTGCGCTGCCCTCGTCAAGCTCTGGCCTGAGCTGGGTGGGATGTCGAATCTGTGGCAGACTTCCATTAGGGACGGGGGGTGACTGTGACAGTGGACAGGCCTGGGTGTCCTTCAGGTGTGCTGTGACAATGAGGCAGCAGACCTGCCTCGGCTCCGTTCTTCCAGCTGAGCCTCGGTTCTCAGGACTGCAGACTGAGCATTCCTCATTCATTCTAACCTCATCCCTTGCTTCCTTCCTTCGCTATGGAAACCAGGCTGGCCTCAACCTTACAAGACCTGCCTGCCTCTACACCCTTCTTCTGGGTTAAAAGCATCAGGAAACAGGGCTCCCCCCAGCTTTTAAGGAGTCTTAAGACAACCTTCCAGAGACCCAGCAACAGACTTTTCAGGGTTTGGTATGTTCTCCAAGGTCCAGAGACAAGCAGCTTTGATTAGAAAGCTGAGGATTCCTGGGAACAGATGCACAGCACAGTCCTGACTTTCCAGGTACCACTCAGCTAAGGTCTGCCTAGGGGAGGGACAGCAACCAGCCTTGATGTCTGGGCTTTCCTCTTTAAATCCCGACTGGCTTTAAGGATTGAGTCACCTTGCACCTTGCAGCAGGAGGCAGCAGACACCTGGTAAGTAGCCATGGCACACACCCCATAGATCTCATCCAGGTCTCAAAACACCCCCAGGAAGGAGGCTTTTAGCCCTGCTTACAGAAGGGAAAACTGTGACTTGACCATGACAAAAACAGCCCCCTAGACAGAGAGTTCTCACGGTCCCTACTTATCTGACAGGACATTTAGCATGAATTCAATCTAAGTTTTCATGGCCTCAGCCCAGCCCTCTGACATCAGGCAGGTCCCCTCCTCCACTGTACATGACATGAAGTCCCCTGATTTTGGAATCCAATCACAGTGGGCACCATACACCAGGAAGTGTCTGATACATGCTGGGCACAGGGCATACTTCAGTCCTACACAAGCCTGGATACTCCAAATCTACCAGAACTCTATCCCATGCACCATGGCCTGAGAACACACCCAGCCCCACTCAGCCTCGCACTAGATTTTCCTTCGGGTATGGCCGCCCCACACTCCAGACCTCATCCCGCTGGACCCAGGTTCTCACAGTTGGCTCACCTCCTGCACCGAGTTAGCATAACATCAGATGCTTAGATGCTTATCGGATGAGAATAGCTCCCTGCTCTCTCTCCCTTTGTGAGAGATGAAGTTCCTATATGATGGCAGGATCATAAGGAGCCAGCTTGGGCTGTTAGATGCCTGGCTTAAGCAAAAACCATGTGGTCAAAGAAATCCTGGTCCAGGTGCAGCTCATGGGACAGTGGCCTGCTCAGCGAGCTCTAAGGAGTGTATCTAGGCTGTTGAGGGGCGGAGAAAAATAGCTCTTTATTTTAGCCACCATATCTGGGGCTGCTTCCTTAGAACATTTTCCTCATTCATTGATAGCCCTGGAGACTTGAACCCAGGGCCTTCAATGGGCTGGTACTACCACTGAGCCACACCTCTGCCCTGTAGGAAATTTTAGATTTCACCTAATTAAAATAAGATAAAACCTGGGTGTGGTGATATACACCCTAAATACCAGCACCTGGGAAGCACTAAGAGACCTCCTAGCGAGGGGTAGAGAAACATTGTTTCAAAGAGGGAAAAAAAAAAAGCCTGCCCAGGAATCCACTTTAGTGTTTGCTGGCAAAAATAAGTAGATCAAGCCGTAATTCTGAACTCAGAAAGCAGAGGCAGGAGGATCACTTTGAGTTCAAAGCCAGACTAGATGACAGAGAAAGTACCATTTAGACTCTGTTCAAAATAACAAAGCAAAGATTTGGTCAATTTTACAATGTAACTATTACAAAAACTTGTTTTGTTTTTAGTTTAGTTTTTGGTTTTTCAAGACAGGGTTTCTCAGTGTAGCCAAGTAACCAGCCCTGACTGTCTTGGACTGGCTTTGTAGACCAAGCTGGCCTTGAACTCAGAGATCCATCTGCCTCTGAATCTCCAAGTGCTAGCACACCTGACTTTAAAGAAAAAAGTCTTGAATAGATGATCTGAGCCATGCTGAGTGTGGACAGTAACTGGAAGCAAGCTCTGCCTTCAGTGTTACAGACATACATACCTCAGATCTCCAAAAAGCCGGGGGCTCTCTTCTCAGACAGTTTGTCTGTAGGAACTCCAGCTCGGCTCCCCTCCTCCAGCTCATCACCTGAATTAGATACCCGAGAAGAAGCCCCAGTGAGACCGTGAGAGAACCTCAGCCTCCAGGGTCAGCTCTTCCTCCCATCCATCCATCAGGCAAGTGCAGAGCTTAGCTGGGAGCCCTTAGTGAATGGTAAGTGAATGATTACTGGCTGTAGGACAGACTGTGTGCTGGGCTCGGGGAACACACTCAGGAACTCCTTCCTGGGACAGCTGTGCCCAGATGATGATCTTGCCCCGTTCAGTGCAGCATGAACTTTGCTGAGATGCCCACTAAAGGGTTACTCACCCCAATACATGCCCTACCCATGACCTCAGCTGGATACCAGCCATAAGCTCACCACTGGAGGGTCTCACTTAAGTGTTTTTGGTGGGTTTTTTGTTTTTGTTTTTTCCTAAAACAGGGTCTCACACTACAGCTCAGGCTGGCCTGGAACTTACAGATATGGCTCTGGTTATATAGTGAATGGTGAACGACCCACAATTCTGTCCTGGCCTCCCTAGTGCTGGGATTCTAGGCTCACACACCACGGGCTTCGCTTCACCGTTTCTCAGGCACACATTCCCCACCCATTTAAAGCTCAATCTTTCCTGCTGTAAGTGGTGACACGCCTTTAATCCCAGCACTTGGGAGGCACAGGCAAGTAGATCTCTGTAAATTCAAAGCTAGCCTGGTTTGAGGCTACAAATCAAGTTCGAGGACAGCCAGGACACACAGAGAAACCCTGTCTTGGGTGTGGGGGGAGTACTAAATCTTTCTTTTACTCATTGTGTTCCCTGTCCTACCAACAGCCATCAATAGAAGACAGGGGGCAGTGCCAGAACTTGGCTTAGCAGGCAAAAGTGCTTGGCTTCCTAAATAAACCTGACAACCTGAGTTTGTTTCCCTAAAACCCACAATGCAGCGGGGGGACATCTGTGATCTCAGCTCTTCCAGGGAGAGCTGCCAGGCAGATAGTAGAACCAGGTGGATGCAGGAAGCTAGCCTGCTATACAACACAGCAGGAAGGAATGAGACCGTGCTCAACAAGGTAGATGAGAACCCAACCAAGCTGTCCTCTGTTCTGCACACACACCACAGTTTGAAGAAATGAGACAAACCTGAGGACTCTGTGCCTTCCCACAGTTATCACCCCGTTTTATCAAATCTACCTCCAAAATTAGCTCCGCCCACTTGGCATCTAATCTAAAATTACTCAAGGCCACCCTTACCGTGAATTAGTCTAACAATCTTTCTCCCTCTTTCAGAGATCCACCTGTCTCTGCCTCCCAAATGCTGGGATTAAAGCGCACCACCACCCAGCATCTAGCAATCCCTTAACTGATTTCAGGTTCACTCCTTTATGCTTCTTCAACCTGCCTCAACCTGTGATCTTTCTAGTCCACAAACCGGACTCTTAAATGCCTTCCCATTAACCTAAAGTTAAAAGTGCTGAACTAGGTTTGCAACTTCCCCCAAAGACTTTGACTGAACCCACCGACCGTACCAGCCACCTCCGAGGAAGAGGAGTTTGAACATTCACACGGACAACACCTTAAACTAAGGATACACTGCCTAAGGACCCTTTAGGCTCAGCTTTCTGGGACACCAGAACTCCCTGGATTCACCTAAACTGTGTACGGTGTCCCGAGTTAGGCTTTCTTCCTGCAGCGCAGTGACATCTGAAAAGCCTGTTTCTCTCTCCCGCGTGAGTTTCTGAGCTCTCTGGGTGACATCGGTAATGACAGTAACAACAAGGGACTTTCCACGCATTCATGCTCCAACTGTAAGCATGCTAGGCCCCAGACAATATACCACGTAACCCATCACACAGCTTAGGTTTATTATAACCCCTGCTTTAAGGATGGTAGAGTCTCCGCTCGTAGCTGAGAACCCTAGTCGCACTCGGGGACCCAGTCCGCCGGCATCTCTCGCTCCGTCCTCAGATCTGTCAGGGGCGGAGAGAGCGAGGGTAGCGGGGATGGAAGGATGGATGGGTGGGTGAATGAATGAACGGTCTGTTACGGGGGGTCAGGGCAGCTCCCGGTCTGCGACACCTCCAGGTCGCCCCCGCCAGCCCCGCGCCGCCCCGCACTTCGCCTCCGCGCGGCCGTAGCACGCCCACCCGCCGCGGCCGGCGCGCGGGGTCAGGGGGCGGTGACAGCCCGGCGGCGGGGGCGGAGATGCCACCAGTCGCCCTGTCACCCAGCCCCAGAGGCGACTCGCGCCCCTTCGTCCGCGCGGGTGCATGGCCACCCCTCCGGGCCGCTCTCGCCGCTCCCCGCCCCGCGGCGCCCTCCACCCGGGCCTCCCCTCCCCCACACAACCGTCCGGGCGACCCGCGGCTCCGGCCTCAGCCGCTTCAGTTCCGCCTCCCGGGACTCCCGGGCCGCCGGCGCCGCCCGGGCCTCACCTGCCATGTCCCGAACCCCGCCACAGATGGAGGTGCATCACGGCCTCGAGAAGGCCGGGGGCAGCGCTTCACAGCAGACAAAGGGCGCCGCCATGTTAGAGCCGGGCGGAACCGACCTCGCTGGCTTCCCGGCTGGGACTTCCGTCGCTGGCGCAGCGCTCCTCCGAGCTGCGCGACCGCCGGCAGGCGCATGCGCCTCGCCAGCCAAAAGTTCGTTAGTGTACTTCTGGCAATGTACCCATTTTAACCCTTGGTTTTCCGCTCCAAATTGATCTGCAGCGGCACTTGCTGTGCACCAGACGCTGTGTTAAGTAAGCTCTTTATTGCAGTTCGTTGTCTCATTCCTCACACCACCACACAACCGAATTATTTCTCCTCTCTTTCGAAGGAGTGGAAGCTTAGGTGCAAAAATGAATTAGTCGCACATCTTTGTGACAAAGCAGTGATGCGGACCTACTTGTGACTCCCGTTATGGTTTTGGTAATATGTATATACACACATATATATGTATGTATATATATATATATATACATATATATTATTTTTTGCAGTACTGTGGATCAAACGCAGCAACTTGGGCTGGGTAAATGACTCAGTGGTCCAAATGCTTGTTTGCTTCACAAGTATGAGAAGCCAAGCTGTTTTAAATACTACATCAAAAGCCAGGGGGGCTGGCAGGAGCAATAGCTCAGAGGTTAAGAACACTTTTGCTCTTGCAGAGGATTTGACTTCAATTCCCAGAACTCACTTGGTGACTCCAGTTCCAAGAGATCTGATGCCTTCTGGTATTTGCAGGATATAGGCATGCATATGGTGCACATACATACAAGCAGGCAAAATACTCATAAATTTTAAGTAAACCTTAAATGAATAATTTAAAAAAGAATTCTAGGAGTGGTGGTGCATGTCTGTAATCCCAGAGATTTGTTAGCCAGTCAGTCTATCAAAACCTCGGGCTTCAGTGAAAGACCCTGTCCTGAAGGTTGGGAGTGAGTTTAGAACTAAAGATGTAGGACTGTAGTAAAGCACTTGCCTCTAATGCCTGAGGACCCAGTTCCGTTCCCAAGTGAAGGAAGTGATTGATATAGAAAGTATCTGAAGGAGATCAGGGGTAACAGCCAGGGTGATTTTTGTATTTAATCATTATGCCAGAACTAAGGATTATTACCTGTTATTTCTAATCTCACTGAAAACTTTCAAAGGACAAAGGCTTAGCCAAGTGTAGCGCACACCTCTAATCCCGGTGCTCAGGGGTTGAAGGCAGGCAGCTCTCTGGCTCTGAACACTGACCATTTGTGGTGTGATTTCTATATGGGTCACACTCACAGACTGGCCAGGTATGTGGACGTGGAAAGAGTTACATGGCTGAGTGGAACAGATGGACCTGTTGTGTCCCGAGTTTCTGAGCCTACAATTCAAGGAGACCCCCTCCCCCTTGTCTCCCACTGTCACTGTCCCTTCTCCCTTTGAAGGCAGTTACTTTGCAAGGGGCTGCCAATTCCATGAGACCTGTTCTGTCACCCTTCAGTTTCATCTAGGTCCTCAAGGACAGAAGGTTCTAGAACATCCTTTAAAGCCAGCACTGTGTCTAAGCAAAGAGACATCTTGTATAACAGGTCAAAACAAATGAATGAGCCCTTACCAATCAAACCAGCAGAAACCTACAGGGTGTGGGCACAGCCTTGAAGAGGATAAGACTGGACATGATGCCCACTTGACATCTCAACACAGAGGAAACAGAGGCCAGGGAATGAATGCAAGGAGGGCCACAAAGAAAAAAATCCAATTTTTGTTGTTGTTCTTCCTACTCTTCTTCCCTGCTTTAACAAGCAAGATTTCTTTTTTTTCTTTTTTTTCTTTTATTTTTTTCTTTTCTTTCTTTCTTTTTTTTTTTTTTTTTTTTTTTTTTTTTTTTTTTTTTTTTTTTGTTGTTGTTAGCTGCTTTTTTTTTGTTTGTTTGTTTTTTCAAACTGTTGGGGAGCTGGAGAAATGGTTCCACGGTTAAGAACATTGGCTGCTCTTCCATTACATCTGCTGACCTCTGTACTGGGATTAAAGGCACCCTGCTTGGCAATAAACAAGATTCTTGAGCCAGGTGTGATGAGACACACCTGCAGTCCCCACGGTCTGGAGGCTGAGGCAGGGGGAAGAGAGCTTTGGAGGGTTTTTGTTTGGTTTCGTTTTGTTTTGTTTTGAGACAAGCTCTCTACATAGCCCTGGCTGTCCTGAACTCAGAGTTCCACCTGCCTCTGCCTCTGAGTGCTGGGATTAAATGCATGTGCCACCACACCCAGCAAGGTAGAGTTTAAGGTTAGTTTAGCTACATATGTTTCATTTTTAATAAAATAAAAAGGCCAGAGAGCTAAGCAGTTTAAGACCATTTACTGTGTTTGCAGATGACTTGAGCTTCGTTTCTGGAAAAAGAAAAGAAGAAAGAAAGAAGGGACAGAAGAAAGAAAGGAAGGAAGGAAGGAAGGAAGGAGAAAGAAAGAAAGAAAGAAAAAGAAAAAAGAAAGAAAGGAAGAAATTGGAAAGGAAAGGCATACTACTCCTAGATGTGGAGGAGAAGTTTACTGCAGATAAAAGGGAGCGCATAGCCAGAGGCAGACACATCTGGGAGAGTTCAGAGTGGTCTTGACCTTGAGCCTTGTGAGGAGAGGGGGAGGGGAAGGGAGAGAGAGGAGCCAAGTACAGCAGCCAGAAGGCCAAAGGTACAAAATGAGGTAAGCAACCTAACCCCCTGGATTATATAGGGAGAAGCGTCTGGGGAAGAGCAGCCCAACCGTGGACTGGAGAGTTCAGTGGAGGGTGGGGCATACATGCCAAGTCTTGTAACAGGTACTGAGGAATGCTGGGAGAACCTGGCATCCAGGCCTGCTTTGATATGTCAAATAGACCCCTCAGCCACTTCTGGGTTTGAAATTTAACAGTTCCCAGTGCCCACAGGGCAGCTCACAATCCTCTCTATGCCTGCATGAGTTTATGGGCCACTGTACACATGCAATGCACATAAACTCACGCACATGCATGTGCTCTCGCACACACATAAACTTTTAAGGTGTAGACTTCAGAGGTACTTAGACTAGGCAGAGTGCTACAAAACAAAGGTCTGACCTTTGACATTTAAAATGACTTTATGTGTCACCTACAGAGTTCACGGTTGAGAGCCAAGTGATCAAGAACCAGAAAATAAGTAAATAACTAAATAATTGGGGTGGGAGACCCTTAGCATTTGAAGTAAGTACTGTTGGATTTAGGCTGTTTGTATATATTGTCTTGGGAATAACTTGAGTACAGCCCTCAGGCAACAGGCTGGATACAGTTTGCTAAATCAGTACAAAGTCTCCCTGAGCTCTGTAGCCTGTTCTCCAAAATTAGCCTCCCCTAAGTTGTAGGAACTCACTTTATAGCTGAGCTGGTAGGTCAACAGCCCAGGTTAAAAACACCTGAGGCAGGCTGGAGAGGTGGCTCAGAAGTTAAGAGCACTTGACTGCTCTTCCAGAGGTCCTGAGTTCAATTCCCAGCAACACGTGTTGGCTCACAACCATCTGTAATGGGATCTGGTGCATGAAGACAATGTATTCATATATGCTCATACACATAAAATAAATCATTTAAAAAGATTCACACCTGAGGCTTGAGGTTGGTATCTGAATCATGACAGTCTTGGGAGTAGAACCCTCAACCTATGGGACCTACCACTGACTCCAGAACTTCTGAACTGAACTGAATAAAACACCCAGCTAGTGTCTGCTGCAAAACCAACCACTCCTCGGTGTGAGGAATCTGTTGGAGAAGGCGGAGTAACTCAGGGTGTGGTAGGTTTTTTTTCCTTGTTCTGTATGAAGCCAGCAGTGGTAGGTGGGGTCCTCTCTTCCTGTCTCACTGGTTTTCCTGTGCCATGCCCCACCTTCCTTTCTCATCAGGGAGAGTTTTCCAAATTCCAGGATTCCTAGGATTAGATGGGGTTGCTCCAGGGAATCCAGATAATCAACTCACAAGCCCATAGCTCCAATCAAACACGCAAAGCCCTTTCTAAATGGGCAGGAACTAAACCACAGGGTCTGGAGGTTGGCATAGACGTTGTTAATGGGGTCTTCCTTCTACTCATTGAATATGGTAGCTTAAAGAAGAACCTTACCTCCCTCTAAGGAGCTAAGGTGCCCCCACCCCACTCTTTTGGAGCCCCAGGCTGTTTTCCATCAGGTGACTTGGAGGTCATGACTTATGCCAAGCCAGGTCTGTCCACATATCCACAAGAAGCCAATTAAAATGACTAAATTAAAAGTGGGTAGCAAAGGAAGATTTATTCAGTAGGGTCACCCTGGAATATGGGTCAGGAATCCAGCAAGCCCTCAAGTTTAACTTTAGGGACCAGAAATAAGATAAAAGTTTAAAGAGAAGGCCAAGGATACACACACACATGAACAATCTGGGTCAAGATGGTCACATTTACCATTAATTCATCCCTTCCTGGGTGTTAGTTCGTCTTGTCCGTTGAACTCACTCTCAAGGGAATAAGTTCATCCTCTGGTTGGTGTCTTTTCCTTAACCATGTGTCCTGCTTTTAATACCTCACACTGGCAAAATGTGAATGCTTTTTCTAACAAACCAGTTGGCAGTATCAGTTAGAGTAACTCAAATCTTGAGTAAATGGTTTAAATGTGACTTAAAAGGCAAAACCAACCCATGTTCACAGCTGTGAGGTGCCTAAAGTACCTTATGTTTTCCTTGTATCTGAAATGACTAAGGTAACGCCATATTGTTCTGACTCCATTTTGTGTTTGTCTAGAAAGTTCTTGGGCTCGAGATATGGCTCAGTGGTTAAGAGCACTGACTGCTCTTCCAGAGGTCCTGAGTTCAACTCCCAGCAATCACCTGGTGGCTTACAACCATCTGGAATGGGATCCTCGCCCTCTTTTGGTGCCTCTGAAGACAGCTACAGTGTATACACATGCATAAAATAAATAAATAAATCTCAAAATACAGAGAGAGAAAGAAAGTTCTCACTCAACTTTCTGCTCCATCCTCCCAATGGTCATGTCTGCCCTGGTAACACATTTGAGATTTTCATGGCCTTGACCATGGAACAGATATTATTAACCACAATAAAATTAAAGTAAGTGAAATATCTAAAAATCTATCATTCAAAAGTAACTGTCATCCTATGTCAGAAGTAATTACTACGCTATGTCAAAAAGAAACATTTTAAGGTTTCTCTGATCCTCATCTGACTTTGATGTGAGTTATGATCTTGTGGGTTTTGTCTTTAATAGCGCTAGACCACTGAACTTGGGCACCGAGAGACTATTCAATGGCTGGAGCCCTTTCTTAGTGTGGCTATCAATAAAAGGGACTCAATTTTGACCAGGCTTAATCAGCGTGGTTATCAGTAACTATCTCATGAGGGTGATTTCACAACCTTTTGAGCTTTCGTTTAAACTCACCTCATTGAAACTGATTGCTACGCTTCATAACCACAGAGCTGGAGAGATGGCTCAGTGGTTAAGAGCACTGACTGCTCTTCCAGAGGTCCTGAGTTCAACTCCCAGCAACCACATGGTGGCTCACAACCATCTGTGATGAGAACTGTGAATTGAAACTTCTGAAAGGAATTTGTATGCAGAAGCCGGTGGCTTTGAATCTCAACACAGTGGAGAAGTTGGAATGTTGCCCATCCAGAGACTAATTACTCTATCTTTGGGCTAAATTCTAGGCCTCTGGAACAGCTTTCATTTTGTGTCCAAACCAACAGATTTTGACAATAAGAATTTGACAATAAACAGACAACTGGTGCCCAGCAATCCAAAAGCTAAGATGTCATCAGATAGCACATTGAGCCTATAGAAAAGTCCACATCTCTCTGGTGATGTACCCACCAATGTATTTTATTTTATTTTTTTAGATTTATTTTATTATTTTATGTATATGAGCAGTACTCTTTCTGCATGTACACTTGCATGCCAGAAGAGGGCATCAGATCCCATTACAGATGGTTGTGAGCCACCATGTGGTTAATGGGATTTGAACTCAAGACCTCTGGAAGAGCAGTCAGTGCTCTTAACCACTGAGCCATCATTCTAGCCCCCCCCCCCAGCAATAGATTTTAAACTTACTTTGATTTATAACTTTCTCTGTTCTGTAAAACTACCGAAACTTTGTAAAATTGCTTCCACACTGAAACATGGAATTTCGGTAAGCCAAATCTAAGTTCCTGGGCCACAATCACTCAAAATGGCTCCAGAATAAATGCTTATTCCCATTCATTGGGGGCGGTGGCTTTGGTGTTGACATCTGTTTCACAGCCAGGCATAGCGGTCCCTCTGTCATTCCATCACTGGGAGGTTGTGCCAAGAGAAATACAAGTTCAAGAACAGCTCACTATTTGCTTGTTAAGACCCTTCCCCCTCCAAAAATTAAAGGAAATAAAAGTGAATAACTAAAAGCCAGAGCAGCCAGGTAATGCCTGGAACTGGAAGGGATTAAGGCTTGGCTGAGAAGCTTCCAAAGAGCTATGTCAGGAAGGAGCCGGACTGGACCGGGAAAAGATAATATCTGCCTGATAGGAAACCTCTCCCCTACACCCAACAACCTGTTGTTATAACCTTTCAGATCAAAGAACTCCCCAAGGGCCAGAAGTCCCCCAGGGTCCCTGCGGAGTATGAAAGGTTTGACTTCAGGGTAGGATAGCTCTTACACCTCCGGGAAGCTGCGTTCGAAGACATTTTCAGAAGAGCACAGGGAGAGAATGGCTTCCTCAAAGGACACCAAGAACTGGAGAGCCAGCTTTAAGGATTCTAGCGTGGAGAGCTCTGGTAAGATGGGACAGTGGTACCTTCATGCTGCTGAGCTTCTCCAAGCTGAGGAAAAGACCAGCTGAGCAGGAGAGAGCAGGCAGAGAGCCGATGGCTAGGGTTAAGCTGCCAATGGGCTTCCCATAGTGGGTGCATTAACCAGCAAACCAGAGCATATTCCTCTGAGCTGGGGAAAAATCAAGGTAGGGAAGAGATCTGGGATGTCATTTGCATAAGTAGGGAAGTTACTTTTTGTTTATGTTCGTTACTTTTTGTTGTGTGTGTTACTTTTTGTTGCCTGTGTGTTACTTTTTGTTACTTTTTGTTGTGTGTGTTACTTTTTGTTGTGTGTGTTACTTTTTGTTGCCTGTGTGTTACTTTTTGTTGCCTGTGTGCATATGCACACACAGGATGTCTGAGTAGAACTTCAGAGTTCATCATCTATCTTGGTCATATGAGATCTGAAGCTCAGACTTGGGTTGTCAGGTCATAGCAAGTGGTTTTGCCTTCTGAGCCATCTCCTGGTGTGTGTTGTGTGTGTGTGTGTTGAAGAGTGGTTTTGTGTACCATGGTGGCACACACCATTAGTCCCAGCACCCAGGAGACAGAGGCAGGTAGATCTCTGTGTTTGTGTCCAGCCTGGTCTACAGATTGAGTTTCAGGACTGCCAGGGCTACACAGAAAAACCCTAGGCAGGGGTGGGGTGAGGTGGGGTACATATAACACACAGCAGTGGTGGCTTCTCTTCCTCCTCCTCTTCTGCTTTTGGTTTTTTTGAGACAGGGTCTCTCTGAATAGCCCTGACTGTCCCAGAACTTGCTCTGTAGACCAGGCTGGCCTCGAAATCAAAGATCTACCTGTCTCTCTACCCCCCCCCAGACCCTGCCCCCACTCTCAGAACTGGGATAAAAGATGTATACCACCACTGCCTTGTTTAGGCTGATCTCAAAATGGGATTCCTCCCAAGGTCTTCCCAACTGCTGGGATTACAAACCTGAGGTACCACACCTGAGAGATGAGAATTTAGACAGTGTTTCTTCATGAACAAATATGCTTTATTTAATTGATTAGTGCTTCTTCCCTGTGCTGAGCTCGGAGCTGGGAGCAGCATGGTAGAGCATTTACAACAGGGACCCCCGGCAGACCACCTCAGATATCAGTGTATTTATTGTAGGTGGTGGTGAGGATTCTGTGGGGCTCCCTAAAGGCCACCAGCACCCATGCTAGCCAAACCTTTGTTTTCCTCCTCTGTCTAAGTTCCCCCGGCTTCCCTGGATTTTGCTATTTACAGTATGGTCCAGAAGCCTGCATAGCTTCTAACTCAATCATTTCTACTTAACTTTTTTTTTTTAAGATTTGTTTATTTTATGTATGTAAGTACACTGTAGCTATTTTCAAATACACCAGAAGAGGGCATCAGATCTTATTACAGATGGTTGTGAGCCACTAAATGGTTGCTGGGATTTGAACTCAGGACCTTTGGAAGAGCAGTCAGTGCTCTTAACCATTGAGCCATTTCTCCAGCCCCCAATCGCAACTACTTTACTTTTTTAATTAAAAAAAAATTTAGTTTCCTTCCTTTTATTCTGTATAGAAATATTTTACCTACATCTATATATGTGCACCATGTATGTCCCTGGTGTCTCTGTATTCCCTGGAACCGGTTATAGATGGTTATAACGCACCATGCGGGTGCTGGAAACTGAACCCCCATCCTCCATCTCTACACCCCCTCTTCACCATACCTTTATTTTCCCTCCACCGCACGGTTTCTCTGTGTAGCCACGGCTGTCCTGAAATTCGTAGATTAGGCTGACCTCGAACTCACAGAGAGTCACCTGCAAAGGCATGTGCCACCGTACTTTTTGGGACAGAGTCTCCCACTGAACCTGGAGCTGACTGATTTGACTGGGCCAACTGTCAAGCCCCAGGAGTCTGCCTGTCTTCACCCCAACCCCTACACTAGGATTGTAGACCTCCTTGTGAATCCGGACTTGTGCTGAAAGGACCAACTGAGCCATCTCCCCACCCCCCAGCCCTGCACTATAAGGATACTCCCTGGGCAGTTCACAAGCCAGATAAAGCTGAGACACACCCATGGGCTAGGTTTGAGGTTTCTGGGAGTGGGAGAGAAAGGGAGAACACAAGGTTTAAACTTAGAGCTAACCAGTGGGTAAAGGCATGTGATACAAAGCCTGAGGAACGGAGTTCAATCCCCTAGAGCCACAGGGAGGAAGGAGAGAGCAGACTCCATGAGTTGTCCTCTGACCTCCACATGCAGACCACGGCGCATGTGTGCCTACAGACACACACACACTTAGTTGGCTCTGCTAACCCAAGCTTTTCCTGGGACTTTTTCCTTTAGATATGCAACTGGCCTGCGCACACAAGGCTGTCCCCACAGCTCACGTCACGTTTATTATTGACTGCGCAACTGGGAAACAGGTCTCCCTGGCAGCATCCACAGTGCCACCCAAAACATCAAGAGCCGACCAGGGATATGTCACCCCGCCCATGAAGACCTTTGTTATGTTCTGTGGAAAAAACACAATGCCTGGGACTCCGGACAGTCGCGGACCCCCTGATGGAGCCAAGGATACCTTGCCACCCTGCAAAGGACTCCGGGCTCCAAACTCCCTCCCTACCAGCCTACCCGGTCCCCAGAATGATCCTAAAACCCAGGGGAGCTCCTCAGAGGCTGGAGCTACAGAAAAGCCTTCAGCTCGGGAGAAGGTCAAGCACTCCCTGAAGGCTCTGTCCTGTCTCTGCGGGCGGGTGGAGTAGTTTGGGGTGGGAGCAGGGTAAGGGTGGGAATTCGGGAGTCTTTGAAGCCGGAAGCCAAGAAGACGGTGCTAGATGCACCGGAAAGACGTAAGGGCCAGTCATGTCTCTGTCCTCTTCCTCCTCTGCCAAGCTCTCCGCTGAGGGCTGGCGTGATACCAACCAAGCGCTTTCTACATGTCCTACGCTGTTGCTGCCGTCATGGTTTTCTTGAAGCTTAGAAGGGGAGAAGGGTTGAACAAATGACCATATAAATAAAAACAATAGTTTTGAGCAGACTGAGGGAAAGGAATCTGCTCCCCGCCCCGCCCCCCCCCCCAAGCCTGGCGAGCCTGGTTCTGACAGATCCTGCACATGCTCTCTGCCTTACTAAAAAACCTAGACTCTGGGCAGGAGAGATGGCTCAGCGGTTAAGAGCACTGACTGCTCTTCCAGAGGTCCTGAGTTCAAATCCCAGAAAACACATGGTGGCTCACAACCATCTGTAATGAGATCCGATGCCCTTTTCTGGTGTGTCTGAAGACAGCTGCAGTGTACTTAAGACACATAAAATAAATAAATCTTCAAACAAACAAACCTAGACTCTATTCCTACAGCTGGCCACCAAGTTCTATTCCCTTATTCCCACTTCCTCCTCCTGAGGCTGACTACCATGGTCCAGCTATCAAAGTATTGAAGTTTGGCAATCAAAAGTCCCCTTCGGCTCATTAAAATTCAACACCTCATCCTAACATGGTGCTCACCCCTTGTACCTTTATAAACCGCCATTTTCCCATGTGCCACATTGGTATCCTCTGTCCAGAGGCAGTCCTTTGTCTCCAGTGGGTGAAAGTGAGAGACAGACAAACACCCTCTTCCCTCTTCTTCTTTTTTCTCTTCCCTTATCTTCTATCTCCTGTCTTTGTCTCTCTCTCTCTCTTTTTAATTTTATTTATTTAATGTATGAGTGCTTTGTTGCATATACGTTCACCTGCCTAAAGAGGGCAATTGAGCCACCCTCAATGTGGTTGCTGGGAATTGAACTCAGGACCTCTGGAAGAGCAGTCAGTGCTCTTAACCACTGAGCCACCTCTCCAGCCTCTCTCTCTCTTTTTTAATTTAATTTTTATTGGATATTTTCTGTATTTACATTTCAAATGTTAATCCCTCCCCCCCCCCCGCTCCCATTCCCTCTCCCCATCCACTTGCTTCCATGAAGGTGCTCCCTCTCCCAACCACCCTCTCCACCTCAGTGCCTTGGCATTCTCCTGCACTGGGAAAACACTCCTTCACTGGACCAAAGGCCTCTTCTCGCATGTATGTCAGACACTGTTATGAGAATAATGCTACTGAGACTCTGCTACTGGAGCCAAGGGTATCTCCATGTGTGTTCAGTGGTTGGTGTTTAGTCCCTCTGTCTTAGTCTCTTATTCCTTGACCTCTGTTCCTTTGGGGCAAATAAATCTCCCTTGTGCTGAGAACTTGGTCTTTCAGGTCCTGTGGTAACACAGTATGATCTGAGAAATAGAAAGAGCCAGCCCTGGGGAAGTTTTTCCTTCTTACAGAATCTTCTCTACTAGATTCTGGTGCAAGTCAGGGAGAGCTTGGGGGTGTCCCTACTGTGATGGTTAGGGCCGATGGATATACTAGTTGCTGTCACCTTGGCTTGGGTGGGGTCCTGGTCCTGGAGGTGACTGGAAGGATATGGGGAAATAGAGAGGAGTGATAGGCTCAGCTAGACTCAAAGGAGGGAGACTGAGCCGGGGCATAGCTCAGTCAACAGACTTATCTTCGCACTCGGGAGATGGGGCAGAATCATAGTCAGAGACATGGTGAATCTGAGGCTAACCTGGGCTACATGAGAGTCTCTTTTTAAAAAGTGAGGGATATACAGAAAGGCAGTGGAGCATCACACCGGGCATGGTGACATATGCCTGTCATCGTAGCAAGACCACCAGGTTCAAAGTCACTGTCAGCTACATAGAAATCTCAAGGTCAGCCTGTGACCCTATTTTATTATTTATTCATTTTAAAGACTTATTTATTTTATGTATGTCTTCAGACACACCAGAAGAGGGCATCAGACCTCATTACAGATGCTTGTGAGCCATCATATGGGTGCTGGGATTTGAACTCAAGACCTCCGGAAGAGCAGTCAGTGCTCTTAACTGCTGGGCCATCTCTCCAGCCCTGACCCTGTTTTAAGAAAGGGGGAAAGATGGTTTGGCATGCAGCTCCATTGGTGGAGAGCTTGCCTGGCATTCGTGAAACTCCAACACTCCGGAGGGAGGAATTAGAGGGTCGGAAATGCAAGGTCATCCTTGGCTACATAGGAAGTGTGTGGTTAGCCTGGGGTATCTCAAATATGTAGAGAAAGGATGAGCCACAGACGGAGGTGGTACAGAGAGCAGGCTAACACTGCCCCCTAGAGGTACAGGACAAAATGAATTTGCTCTAGTCCCAGTCAACCTGGGGACGGTTGGAATGGAGGGTATCAAAACTCCGGGTCAAAAAATACTATAATGTTGACTAGTTTACTTAGTGGCCATACTATTTTTATTTATTTAGGATTTTTATAGGAAACAGAGTCTCACTACTAGCCCAGACTGGCCAAAATTCACTGGCCTCATTTTTGGACAATTCTGCCGTCGCCTCATGCATGCTGGGACTACAGTGTGTGTTGACACGCTTGGCTGTGACCTCTTTGTTGTTTTTGCTTTTGTTCTGAGACAGGATTTCTCTGTGTAGCCCTGGCTGTCCTGGAACTTACTTTATAGACCAGGCTGGCCTCTCACTCACAGAGATCCTCCTGCCTCTGCCTCTCAAGTACTGGAATTAAAGTGCACAGAGCACAGAGTGGTATATATTGAGTGTTTACTGTACTTAAAGGAAACAGCAGAATTCGTATCGCCAGGGACAAGGAAACTTTTTATTTATTTATTAGTTATTTTCTTTAGTTTTTCAAGTCAGAGTTTCTCTGTAGCCCTGGCTGTCCTGAAACCTGATCTATAAATCAATCTGGTTTCAAACTCAGAGATCCATCTGCCTCTGCCTCCCAAGTGCTAGGAAGTTTTATCAACAGACCCCAGATGCCTACTGTGGCCTACTAGGCCTACTGTAAGTTTGAGGCCAGCCTGGTCTACAGAGTGAGTTCCAGAACAGTCAGGGCTGTCTGTCTCAAAAGAAAGGAAGGAAGGAAGGAAGGAAGGAAAGAAGGAAGGAAGGAAGGAAAGAAGGAAGGAAGGAAGGAAGAAAATAAAGAAAGGAAGAAGAAAAGAGACAGACAGACAAACAGAAAAGGACTAAAGAATCCTGGCCCTCTTGACTACAGAACATGCGCAGGCAGGGAGGAAGCTGAGGGGCTGGCTGTTAGCTCTGGCCAAGGAGAGAGATACTTTGGAGCGACGGTTTAATATAAAAGACTCGTGTCCACTGGGAACACAGGGTACACTCTGCCCTCTCCTGTTGGGCATCCCTGAGTTAAAGCTGCTGAGAGTTCCCTTGGAGAGAAGCCTGGGGCTGCATATCTACCTCCGACCAGCAGGTGTCGCCCTATCACCAGCTGGACTGTGTTTTCCAACAGCAACGCCTTCGTTCTGTTCACTCCCGTGTCCAATAATGAGTGTGGGTGCCAAGCATGGTGACTTTTCTGAATGTAGCCACTTGGTGAAGGTTCGGGGCTCAGGCGCCGTTCTTGTACTCAGTAGAAGCAGCTGTCGCTGTAGGTACAGACTAGAGGCTGTATGGGTGGCATGCCATTCAGGATACTCCAAGTCAGTCTGTACACAGACGGGGGTTTTTTAAACTGCCATTTTATGAACGAAGAAACCGAAACCAGAGAGCAGAAACCCTTTGCCCACGGTCATTGATTATTCAGGAGGATGGAAGAGCAGAAAGAGGAAGGAAGGGAATGGGGGAGGAGTGAGGAAGGAGAAGAGGCAGGGATGGAGGAAGGACAAAAGCAGGGACAGAAGAATGCCAGAGGACCAGAGAGGGAGGAGGAAGGGGAAGCAAAAGTTTGCAGCCTATTCCTCTCCTGGAGGCACCCCAGAAGATCCTGCTCCTTTCCATGGCTCCCAGACTCCCAACAAAGACTATTCTTACTTCCTGCCTCTGTTTGTTGCAGCCCAGCCAGGTCCTCAAGAGCCTACTCCTTGAACTGTATCCACCATCTTTAGGGTCCAAGGTTCTGACCTTGAGCTGGAGTAATGTTGAGACAGGACAGTGAGCTTCTAAGAGATCTTTGGTCTCAGGGTACAGCCTGGGGAAATGGGACCGGGTCCTCATTCAGAAGGGCACCCCAGAAATTCACTGAGTGTGACACAGGAACCGTTAAGGCCCATTAAAAAACAAAACAAAACAAAATAAAATAAAAAAACTATTCTTTCAGGATGAAATCTCTAGACCTAACATTCTTAGCTATCCAAAATATAAAGGAATTAATCCAGTTGGACCAAGATACTACCCTTAGTATCTTAATTAGTGTGTGTATATATATATATATTCACAATACACAAATACACACACACACACACACATACACACACACACACACACAGGGTTTCTGCTAGAACTTGGCAGTACCATCACCAATAGTGATGTGTTTATAAAAAGATAGAGGGGGAGTATGTTTTGTTGATTGTGTGGTGAGGTGTGGTTAAGGGGAGGTGCCTCCATGGGCCCATACTGCGGCATCCCTTCCCTCCGAGGGACAGCCACACAACAGTTTAATATAGAATAGTTTATTTCAGGACATGGGGAGGGGCGTTAAGAGGTTAGTAGGGGCAGAGAAAGGCAGAGAGAGAGAGAGAGAGAGAGAGAGAGAGAGAGAGAGAGAGAGAGAGAGAGAAAGACAGAGAGAGACTTGGAGAGAGAGAAGAGGGGAGGGGAGGAGAGGGGAGGGTAGTGGAGGCTGGTCATGAGCACATGGTGGGAGAGGGAGGAAGGGAATGGGGAGGGAGCAGGAGCAAGAGACAGGAAGGGGCAAGTAGCCCCTTTTATAGTGACTCAGGAATACCTGGCTATTGCCAGCTAAATGGGGCGGAGCTTAGACAAAATGCTAACAAATAGCCTCTCCTGGAATCTCTTCAGGCATTCCAGTTCTGCCTCGGCTTCTCCCTGGGATCCCACCCACCCTGTGCCTTCCACCACAACAGGCTGCACCGTCATCAGTGGCTTTTCCGGACCTGTCTTCAGGAACCCCAGTGCCAATACAGTGCCAAGCCTAGCTGCTATTCACTGACACATGGGATACGCTTACACATCCCAAAGTTTGGCTGCCGGTGCAAGACAGAGCTTTGGTCTCAACGATGCTGGTCTCCCTTAAATTACAGCTGATTTCTTCAGCCCCAGCTGCCCAGCACTAATAATTGTGCCAGCAAAGCAAATGTTTCAAGTAGTCATTTGTTTGGCTTTGAGACAGTGTCACTATGTAGCCCTGGCTATCCCCGAGCTCACAGAGATCCACCTGTTTCTGCCTCCCAAGTGCTGGGACTTAAGGGGCACACCAACACATCCAGCATTTTAGTGGTTCTCAATTCAAGATCTTCGATGCTCCCACTGAACAGACCTCTGAGGGCTGAGCCTTCCATGGCTCTTCCAGCCCAAGCTTCGGCTACTACCACAACCCTCCCTAAAACACTGAATCAGAGTCACCACAGGAGACCTAAATTTTGCCTTAGCTGGGGATTATATTGCTATAAAACACCATAACTGCTGGGCTTTCGTGGCACACGCCTTTATTCCCAACACTCGGGAGGCAGAGGCAGGAGGATCCCTGGTTTACAAAGTGGGTTCCAGAGCATCCAGGGCTAGACAGAAAAACCCTGTCTGGATAAACAAACGAACAAAAGACGAACACCACAACCAAAAGTGTCTTGGAGAGGAAAACATCTTACACCTTGTAGTTCATCATCCAGAGAAGTCAGGGCAGGAGGCCCGGGAGGGGCAACTGGCTTGCTCCCCATGGCTTGCTCAGCCTGATTTATAATAGCACCCAGGACTGCCTGCCTAATGATGTTCCTGCCCAGTTAGCTGGGCTCTCCCGTCTGAACTGTCAAGAAATGCACCACAGACTTGCGTACGGGACAATATGACAGGGCATTTTCTCCACTGACGTTCTCTTTTCCAGAATGATGCTAGTAGCTTGTGTCACGTTGACATAAACCTAGCACACGTAGGAAGCTGGAGATAGGTGGAATAATTATCCCTTCAGTGAGATGATGTCCTTAGCATCCCTGACCCCAGTGCAGTGCTGGTAACCCGCCACGAGGTTCCTGACTCAGAAAGGTCCAGCTTTTCCTTTCTGTGTTCTTTCTGTCCCTCTCTTTCAGACACTGCCCAGAGCGTGAGTACACCCTCTCCAGGACACCCAGCTTCCTTACTCTTTCCTCTAAAGCGTCCTCTCCACCACGGTGACCTCCACGATGGCTTAACTCAGACAACACATTTCCCCCCTTGCCCTCCATTTTCCTCCCACTGAGATTGATAGACGCCTGCCCTGGAGTTTTTCTTTTACAACTCTAATAAAATAGTCCTCTGTGCATAAACTCTGTCTTTGCTTGACTTGCAAACTCTTTGGAAATGGACCCGTTCTTGTACGTTCTTGGTAGTTTCAAGCTCACAGACAGCGCCAGGTTAAGGGCCAGTTAGTTGTTGGCTGAAGATTGAGGGGGTCTAAGGCTTCTAGGGGTTTTCACTCCAGGGCTCAGGATGCTGAGACTCAGGTCTCAGAAGGGGTCCAGGAAGTACAACACAGGGGTTAAGCTCCACCCCCAATTGCTTTTCCCTGGAGGGAAGGATCAACCCAGGTACAGGTCCTGATGAGCTAGAGACAGCGTGGTTCTGAGTGGCTGCAGCCATTACACAGAGACCTTCTGCCACTTGCTCAGTGACACACCGCTTAGAGGCAGTGAAGCCAAGATTTTAATCCTAGGTGACCAGTCTCTGGGACTGATGAGGGACCGTCCCTCCCCTCTTTACCGAGGCTCCTTTGATCTTTTCCGCACCAGATTTGGGAGCAAGAGCATCAGACATAGAGAGCGCACAGGAAGGGACTCTGGTCTGGGAGAAGAGTGATGCCTCTTTAGTCCACACTTGTTACTGAGCTATGGGAACGCTGTTACTGTGTGACTCTGGGTGAGGGCCCATCCCTCCCTGAGCCTGGGTCTCATTATCATATAGAGTTTGGACTGGATCCCCGAGACATAGGCTAGCCAAACAAATGGACAGAATGCCGAGCTACACCCAGCCAGGACTTTACTTTTGAGACTTAAACTCTTGGATCTCTATGGCTTGTAGAAGGGAGTCTTTGGCTTTTGGTCTTCTTATCCCCTGGGGCCTGGGGCAGCCCCTGGCTTGGCATTTCCGTAGGTCTCTGAGGGCTCCATCTTTCCAGTTTCTCCTGGCTGATATGCAGGTCTTTCCCCAAAGTTACAGGACATAGGAATTCCCCCTTCTCTCTGCATTCTGAAGAAGTAAGGGTTTCCGTGTCTGAGGGAGAGATAGTCAGCCCAGATCAACAGAGAGTTTTCCAGAGCCACAGGCAAGAATTCAAAGTCACAGTGATGGTACTTCCAAGCTGGATGACTTTAGATCATTTACTTGACCTCTCTGAACCTCCACATCGGTCCTTGTGAACGATAATACAATCTTTCTCTCAGGATTGCCGTGTGGTGCCTGTACTGGGGCTCTCAGAATTAAGCTTCAAAGGTGGGGGCGGGGTGCAGGACCTGCAGCCAGGCCTATATTTAGTCTAGAAAGGGTGGGCCAACCCTGGTGCCCCAGCAGGCGGAGCTGAGGAGAGACTTGTGGATGGTCGCCGCCCCCGTATCCCCCGCCCTCCCGGTCAGCAGGGTCACCTTGGCTGGAGAGACAGCCCAGGGCTCCATTAGACCAGAAGAACCTGGTTTCTAGCGGCAGTGGCTGTGATCTGTGGAGCAGCCAAATAGATCCTGATATGGGCGGCACAACCCCACCCCACCCACCTCGGGGTCGGTACCCTTTCCAGCTCTGGCTCTCAGGATGACGTAGTCTTCTCGCCAAGGTGAACCTGACCTCGGGTTGGGGGGCGAGTGAGGAAGGTTGTCAGCCCCGCCCCCCGCCTCAGCCCCGCGCTGATGAGTGTTGGGGCTGCAAATAGCCCAGCGGAATCCGTGACTCACGAGGCTGGAAATACTGAGTCCCCATCTTCCCTCCCTGTTTCGACCGCGGCCGCCAACGCAGCCTGACACTCTTGATTTCAGTAGCTCCTGGGGGGTGGGGGGGATAATGGGAGGAGCAAGGGAACCCCCTCCCCCCAGAACACGCCAGGCTTACAGCCATCCAGCACCCCACCCTGCAGTGGCCCTACCCCCTAATTCCGATTGGCTGTGTCTCCGGAGCTGCGTGAGTTTCGGCCAATCACTTAGCCTCTCTGGGCCTCAAAGGCCTCATCCGGGAGAAAGACGACGTTGTAGCCCTTGGGGCGTGACAGCGCAGCAAATAGTGCTGGTTGAATCCAGCTCAGACATTCCTCTTGAACGAAAGAGTGAATCCAAAGAACCGGGCAGGCAGCCTGGAGACAGGGCGCTTGCTATAAGCGTTTCTGAAGACTAACCCCGGGATTTCTGCAAGCGGGTTTGAGGAGAACAGGCTGCCTCCCTCTCCCCCAGACACGGAAGTCCCCCAACCTTCCTTCCCCAGCCCAGATGTCCACCCCACCCACTCTGGCCTTCTTCCCAGGTAGAACTTCAGGTGGGGTCTCCACAAGTCTGTCGTTCTGTCCTTTTATTGTGTACAGGTTATAGAGACTAGACTCCCGCAAACCCCTCTCCCACCCCCCCCCATCTGAAGGGTCCCAAGACTGCAGGAGCCAGAGGCCCCAGAGACTCCAACTAACACTGAACTTCCCCCTTTTACACCTGACTCTACATGTGGAGACTGAGTCAGAACCCAGGTCCCCCAGGGTTAAGGCTGACAAGGGTTTTTGCACTGGATTTAGGGGCCAGAAGGAATCTGGTTTGGGGCTCTTCCTGCGGCCACCGCCCCGCAGTTAGGGCGAAGCAGGGCATGTGGCTCAAGAGAGGTGGAATGAAGGGAAGTCTCCCCAGTACACAGAGGTGAGAGGCTGAGAGTGGCTGAGGCAGTGCTGGCTGCAGAGACAAAACTGGGCATCCAAATGGCTCAGAGACACCATGTCTCCACTGATGAAGATAGAGATGCGAAGTGTGATTCTTTAATGCTTCAAATTGGGCTCTAACCAATGGGAATGAGTATTTATGGGATAGGACAATGGTGTGTGTGTGTGTGTGTGTGTGTGTGTGTGTGTGTTGTGTATACAAGTCCTGGCTCTCCCTCTCACTTCCACAGAGGACTCTCTCTCCAGGGGCAGCCACCCAGGAGGCTGGGGCTCTGGCCTCACACACCAGCAGCTGGAGACAGAATCTTCATGTCATTTTAATAAACTCCACCTAGGCACAGGTGTTCTTGTCTTGTACAAGTAGCTGTTAGAGGCTCAGGGTGACAGGTAGACCTGGTCTGAGGCTTCAAGAGTTACAAGGGAAGGTGACAGTCATGGTTATCTCTCTGCCTTTCCTGAGGCAGTCCACCTAGGCCAGAAGCACTGCTTGTGGCCAGCCTTTTCTATTCCATGTGCCAGGACGGCCCCTGGTCCCCTGCTTTGCAGAAATGCCATTGACGTCACCCTGTGTTACAGACTCTTTCCTCATCTTGCTCCCCAAGTTGGTACCCCAGCCCCTTTATCGTGAACTAAAATAGGGAGGGTCTATCTGGGTGAGGGTATCAGGTCTCTGGACTGCCTTGGGTGAAGAAGAGGGCCCTAGTTTGGGGCGGGGTTGACCCACCTGGGGCATAGGAGTGTGTGGCATGACTGGGGCCTGGGCTGAGATGTTCTGGGGAGCCACTGTCTGGGGTCATGGTGACCTCATCAGCAGGCCAACGGGGGAGGAGATGGGGGGGAAGGCCAAGGGTGGGGAGACCCTCAGATTTTTATCTCTGTCCGGAAGGTCTGCTGGACATGTTCTGTGTGGGGGTGACGACGCGCCCGGATGGTGAGGCTGCCATCCTCTCGCAGGGCCGAGGTCACCGATGTGGGGTCCACATCTTCTGGTAGTTGGCACTTATGAGCAAAGGTGTTCATGACTGTGCCATCGGCTGCCAGCTGGGGGACAGATGACAGGTCAGGAATGGCTGCCCCAGCCTTAACCCCAACCTGGGTCCTGGTGACACCCAATCAAGCAAGAGTCTCTTCTTTGTTCTCTGTCCTCAGTTACTCCAGTGTGTGATGAGAGGTTCAGCAATCAGGTGCAAAAGATCTGGCCAGGGGTGTTGGGGTGGCCAGGAGCCAAGGGCTGTGCAGAGGGGCTCAGAGGTATTCAAGGGGTACCAAGGGAAGCTGGGTATAGAATGTGGTTAGGTGGGGCTCAGTAAGCGTTAAGCTTCTATAGCAGTGACTGGAAGTCTGGGACTCTTGAGCCATAGTGGGGAGATGACACAGCTGTGCCCTCTGGATCCCCAGGCACCCTGAGTGTCTACCACCAGGGCCACCGCCCCTCCCCCACAGCCCAGCTAGCACATAGTGTCCAGTGGCGTCGGCTGGCTGAGTCACTCTTGAGATGTGGGGCTGGCACGTGCAGCCAGTGGCTCAGTCCTCGAACCCCTGGCAGGGTTTCCCAGCGTCCAGCCTGAGTTGGGGGAGCCAGCCAGGCTCGGGGCGGGGGAGGGGTGGCAAGAAGGCTTCGGTAAATATCCTCTAAGAATCAGCACGGGCCTAAGAGCTGGGGCAGCTGCTGTCTGTGTTGGCCATGCATCATCTCTGATGATCTAGGTACCCTGAGACTCTGGGAAAGGAACGTGAGGTCTAGAGTAGGTGTGACTCAGCTTCAGGCCCAGGATGGAGGAACCAAGACAGGACCCAGGCTTTTGCCTCTGGGATGAAGGTGAGGGAGAGATGTGATAGGAACGGACCATGCTGCCCCAGGTTGGGTGTGTCCTTACCATCTCCTCTATCCTGTGTCAGAGAGCTGTCCTTACCCCACTTGGGTCACTCTCCTCAGCTCACTCATTCAGGTTCCTTTCTGCCCACATCCCAGCATCCCTCGCCCATCCCTAGATGGTCCTCGGGTACCAGGGCATGTCCCCCAAAGACAGGTTCTGTGAACTTTAGGTTAGAGAGGGACAGGTAAAGGTCCCTGACCTGTGAGCCTACAGGCTGCAGTTTGCCCTGGGTGAGTACAGACAGGGAAGGAACACAAGTCAGGGTACAAAGTCTAAAAAGACGGGTGAAAAGTCAGACACACAGAACCGGCTAGACCAGGCAGAGTGCAGGAGCAAAGATGGGGTAGGCCAGGGGCCAGACTCACCTTCTCAGCTCGCACCTCGATGTGGTTGTTGGAGGTGGTGACGATGATGTCTTCAGGGGAGAAGTCTCTCATGTCCACTGTAAACTCGTAGGCATCCCCGAGGGTCTTGATGTTTCCTTGTCCCCCAGGACGGGCTGTGGGCAAGGCCACCATATAAGCTGGGCACAGAGCAAGCCTGGCCCTCAGACCCCGCTCCCTGATCTCTGCTCTTCTCTTGGGGAAATGAGCGGCTCTCCCAGGCAGCAGCCCCTCTTGTAGCCTACCTTGTCCCTGAGGGATGGAGTAAGGTGAGCCCTTCCTTCAGCAATCTGACCTAGACCTGGAAGCTCCGAGGGGCCAGCCGCCCCTCAGTCCCAGCCCCAGCCCTCCAGGGTTCCCATTACAATGCTGGCCATATGGGACTATTAGATTCCCATCTCACCCCTAGGGTCCCAGGTGGCCCACCTGTATTACAGCCACATCTGTCTTGGTGGCCAGGTCTCTCTTGGCAGCCACATGTGGCTGTAACCCATGCAGCACCTATTCCAGGCAGGTAGTGGGCGGCTACAGTGTGCTCAGCGATGGCCTGGAGCTGTTGTCCCTCACCTGTGCCCCTCCCCTCCCCTCAGAGCCCCAGCACTTGCCTGGGAAGGCCAGGGGCTCCGAGTGAGGCAGCATGAAATTGCCAAAATCGTCTGAGAACATGCTCAAGGCCTTCTCCATGGGTGGGTCCTGGGCTGGAAGGGCACGGGAGGTCGAAGAAGAAGAGGAGGAGGAGGAGGAAGAGGAGGAACGAAAGCTTCTCTCCGCTCTGAAGGCGGAGGAGGTCCGATGGCTCATCCAACAGGCAGCAGGGGCCCTGTCCAGGCGGGCAGGGGCTGGGCTGGAGAAACGTGTGGGTGCAGGCCTCCAGAGGAGCGTGCCGGGGCCCCTGACTGCCAGCCCTTTATAAGGCCCAACTGTCCCTGGGCTCGAGGCCAGCCCCTTGTCTGCTGGCTAAATTTAGGCCTCTTCATGGCCCAGAGGGGCCTGGAAATCTTCTTGGGAGAAAGGGCTCTGCTGACAGCCCTGACACAGGAGGGCAGGGTTGGAAGGCTGAGCTCACTGCCTGGCTCTCCAAGCCCAGAGCTCCAGCCCCAAGGGCCTCCGTACCTGCCAGGGTACTTACCCCTAGGACTTTGTGGTTTGCTGGTCCCCTCATTAGCCTGGGACCCTAAAGAGAGTGTGTTCATGCAGGCACTCTGAGGGACTCCAAGAAGTTCCAGGTTCATCTATCTCTCAAGGAAGGCTGAGAAAGCCCAGGGAGGGGAGATAGAACGTGTGGGTGACCCCTGTCAACTGACACAGGGGACTGGTGATTCCTTACTTCATCCCCACTCTCAGGACCATAAGTGGCAGAATACAAGAGCCAGCAGCTGGAGTTGGGGCTGTGGGAGTAGGGTGGGGTTGGGCCCAGCTTCAGGGAAGGAGAAGATAACTTCCGTAACTGTCTTTAAAGGCCTAAGAGGCCAAGTTGCTGGTAACAGTCTGCTCCATCTCAGGCTCAGAGTTGATGCCTGCCCAGGGTCCTAGTCACATGATTTTATATCCAGGTAAAAGAGAACACTGACAGGTGTCTTGGCTTCTAGGGTGTCTCTGGCCACCTCTGTCCCTTCTCAGCAGAGCTGTCTTTGATCTTCCACAGCTCAAAAAGACCAACTTTCCAGGTTCCCAGACCCAGAAATACATACAGCCTCCTAAGGAAGGGAAGGGCTGAACCTAAGTACGTTGGAATGGCTGGGATTCGATCCAGATGTGCCAGACCCTTGTGTCCAAGGATCTCCTTTCTTCCCAGACCCTGAGGCTGGGCAGGAGGCAGAAGCCAGGGGGAGGCTCTTTCAGGAGGGGAACCAGCCCTCAGTCCATGAAGCACACTCCTCCAAATCTTCCCCTTCCCGTATAACCACCTCCTTTCTCTCTCTCTCCCATGGAAGCCTCCGTTTGCCCACACAGGGCTCCTTCTGTTCAGAGTCCCCCAACACATGGCAGAATGAGAGTTTTTGCAAGTCCTGAGACCTCTCTGTGGTTCCCCCCCATCCCTAATCCTGAGGAGGTTCACCTGTCTCTCCCCATTAACCTGCAGCTCCTAAAGGTGTGGGGACTGTGCTTCTTGTCTGTGGCTCCAGCTGCATCCCCTGGTGGTTTGTGTAGGGAGAAGAGGCAGGGGTACAGCTGGGGGACAGAGCAATGGCTGGAGCTACAGAGATCTGTCACCCCCAGATTCCTGCTGGTACTCCAGTCTGTGTTGCCTGTCCCAGCGGAAGTGTGGCTGGCAAGGAAGGCGTCAGAGACTCACCAGTACTGAGGTGAGATGGGAAGAGGTGGAGGATCAGCTGGGGGGCCCCCGGAGAAGCCTGCCAGGGAAACGAGCCACCAGCTAAAAGCAGACAAGCTGTCATGGTGCTCAGGGCCTGAGTCACTACTGCTGGGTGTCAGCTGTCTTTACTCCCCCACACCCGCCCACCATCCCCCCTCCTTTCCCCACATCCCTGAGGAGTCATCCACATAAATATTGAGTCCTGGCTTGGGTGGCCAGGCAGGACCTCAAAAAGGTCATCAAGGTCATTCTCCTGTCACCAGACATGCCTCTCTGTCAGATCACAGCGACAGGAGGAGTTTCAGAGACTCCTCCGATCTGATCTGGTCCATAGATGGGTGCGGTGGGATGTGCCTGTCACCCCGGGAGGATCAGGAGTTCAAAGTCAACCTTGGCTTCTTAGGAAGCTGGAGGTCATTAGTCCTGAAACCCTGTTTGAAAAACACAAAAACAATAGCTCTAAATGGCCTCTCCAAAGCCCAAGGGACATCACAGAGAGGAGAGAGGGGATGGGAGGATGGGGAGGGAGGTGTGTGGTGAGGTGCTGTCACCTGCATGTGGCAAAACCTTGCAAACATGAACACACAGCAGCTGTGGCTGTCTGCATGGGCCCTGAACCTTTGTATACGAGTGCAGATGAGTTAACAGGAAGGGATCGATGACATGGGGCGGGGCGACAGAGGGCCAAGGAGTGGGGTGAAGATGATCTCAGTGCATAGTACACAAGTATGAGACTGCCAAAAACAAGAACCTCAGGGGTCAGAGAGATGACTCAGCAGGTAAGAGTACTGGCTGCTCTTCCAGAGGACTAGGGTTTGATTCTCAGCTGTGTGGTGGCTCACAACCCTCTGTAACTCCAGGTCCAGGGGATCCAACACCCTCTTTTGGTTTTTACAATGAGTACCAGGCACTATGTGGTGCACAGACATATAGGCAGGCGACATTTTATACACAAATTAACATATATACATACATACATACATACTTCAAATCAAAATCCAAAAAGAGATGATGGTTCAGCCTCTTACATTTGGGGCATCTTTATTTCTGGGGGCATTTTCACAAACACAGGTGCTCCCCAAGATTCTGATCTGGGGAGCTGGAGAGATTGCTTACTGTTTTTGCAGAGGACCTGAATTTGGGTCTCAGCACCTACAACAGCGGCTCATAACCACCTGTAACTCCAGTTCCAAGGCATGCAACACCATCTTCTGACTTCTGTGAGTTCTACACTCATACATCCACACATAGACACGTGGTTAAAAATAAAATAAACCCTTGAACATTTCTATTAGATTTATTCCTTTTTAAATTCTTATGAGTGAGTGTTTTCTCCAAATGTATACTTAAGTACCATGTGTATGCTGTGGGCCCATGGGGGCCAGAAGAAGATATTGGATACCCTGGATCGGGTGCTATAGATGGTTGTAAATTATGCACGTGGGGGGCTGGAAATCAAACGGGGGTCCCCTGCAAGAACAAGTGCTTTTAACTGCTGAGCCATCTCTCCAGTCCCAAATAACCCTGGTGATTTAATAATAAATAAATTAATTAATAAGATGCTTCTGATGTGGAGTTCTGAGGACCAGGAACTCTTTGCCCTCAACTCTCTGCCCAGTCAGCCTGAAGGCCAGAGTCGGGAATCCGTTTACAGAGCACCTCCTAGATGGGGCTTAGGCCTGGGAGACTCAGATGAATGAAGAGCAGGCAGGCCATGCTGCATGACTCATGGGGCAGAAGTGACCAAGGACCCAGGGGGCTTGGGCATAGGAGGAAGACCTTCTTGCGGTAAGGGAATGGCAGGAAGGATTAGTGCATTTGAGAGGGTGTAACCCTGACATCCCTGTCTCAGCTTCTTGGTGCTCAGAGTGGGGTGTGGACATGTGTGGCCAGCTAGTGCTAGCTAGCTGCCCAACAGCAGAGACATGTTTGTGTTGTCAACAGAACAGCTAAGCATCTGTTGACGGGTAAGGGGAGGGTGGCCCTGGCTGTGAAGAACAACAGGCTCCCAACCCCTTCTACATCATGGAAAATATACCTGCCCCTATTTTGAAGTGATTAGAGTCTTGAATTTTAACCAGTCACTGGAGGACCATGTTGTTCAGAGTGGACTTTGACTGGGGCAGCAGGGGAGAGCAGAAATTACCCCTTCCCTAGATTTTCCTCCTCTTCCTCCTCCTCTTCTTCATCTCCTCTTGATGCAGGGTCTCATGTAGTCCAGGTTTCACTCCAATTTGCTCTGTTATGGAAGATGAGCATCAACTTCTAATCCCCCTGCCTCTGCCTCCCAAGAACTGGGGCTTCAGGCATGCACCACCACACTGAGCTTATGCAGTGCTACGAACCAAACCCGGGGCTTCACCCATGCTAGGGAGGTGCTCTGCTAGCCGAGCTGCGTCGCTAGCCACCAAACCTTCTAAAAGTGGCACTGGTCACATTCTCTCCTGTGGCCATGGCCCTGCTAAAGCCTTGGGAGCTTGGAGATTGGACAGAAGACAGACTGGGCAGGCTCAGCCTCTGCTGTGTATCGGTACGAGACGACTTTCCTCTGACCTTCTATCAAGCATCTGCAAAGTGGTGTCATTACTTCAACTTAAGCATATGGAGGCCATACTGGATGGCAGAACAATATACACAAATGCACACACACACACACACACACACACACAAATGTACACACACATACACAAATGCACACACACAAATGCACACACACACAATATAAGCATGCATACACACACACACATAGGCACATGCATATTTACACACACACTCATACACATGTACACACATATTTACACACACACACTTTTTTTTGTCTTCTCCCTATGACATTTCCTCACAGGGTTTAGCCAGAGCCACAGCTCCTAGGAAGTGGCATTGAGGGACAGTTTTCTGAGATTTAGAAACTAGATCATTTCCTTGCCAGGCTCTGGCTGCCTCCAGGCCTTCCAATTCACCACTCCTTCCTCTGAACAAGATGAGACTGTCAATTCGAGCTCAGAGAACAGTATACACACTCCAGTGTCTGGTAAACCAAGGTGGGAGTCCTGGCTCTGGCCTTCAGCATCTGGGGTCTGAGTGGTGGTACATTCCACCACTCCAACTGGCCTCTGTGGTCTTGGACAAGAAGCCTCCCCTTTCTGAGATTCTGTTCCTTTGAATAATGGGACATCTCCCCTTAGGGGCAGTTCTAAGCATTGTGGGTGATCCAGCCATGGTAACTCCATTACTCATACCCAGGTGCCTTCTGTTGAATCCCTCCCTCTCCCCCTCTCCTCTCCTACTTTGGAACTGCTTTCCATGTCGAGCAGAGGCTCAGGCACAGTTGAGGACTGTCACTATCCTGCATGTTCAGCAGCTCCTGGTCCCAGGACCAGACCCTAGCAGTCCCCAGGGCCCTGCAGCACTGAAGCATGCTCCGTTGTCTGCCTAGCTTTTTAGTGTGGGACAACCTCCCCCTCCTGAGTCCTCAGCAGCTTCCTGGTCAGTCAGTGAGTTCTGGCCAGTTTCTCAAGGACATTCTTAATGGCTTCCTTAACCCCAGGAGGGAGGGGAGGGTGTTGATTGGTAGAGGACACACCTGTCCAGGTGTACAGGGAGCTACAAACAAAGAAGCCGTGTTGGAGGAGGGCCTGTTGGGGCTTCGGCAGGGCACAGTGTGACAGGTGAGGAACAGGTGGGTGCTAAGGGGGGCATGGATTTTGGATAGTGTCTGACAGGACTAGGGCAGACATGGAGAGGAAGGGTGTGGGACCTTGAGGCATCTGGCCTCAAGGATCTTTAGGACTTGGGGTCTTCTGGCCTCCTGAGGAGCACAGAGTTCTGAAGGATGGTTATAGGGCCCATAGGGGCCCCACAGGGCCAAAGCTATCCCTGGACTCTGAGCAGTAGAAATGTCTGAGTGTCTCAAGATGTAGTAGTGGGAGTTAAAACAGGGCATGGTTCTGCTTAGGACTGTTGACAGAGAAACCATGGAAGAATTACTGGGGCTACGAGAGGGCTCCTCCAGGAAGCCAGTGCCTCTGCGAGAACTCTGGGGGCCGTGCCCACGCATCCGCAGAAACATCCAGAGTAAGAACCACTACCCCCTCCCCCCAACACAGAATCCCACGGAGCAACACTCCCCCCCTAGGCCCAAGATCAATTTCCCTGCTTTTGTTTGCAGAGTCTCTTGGGTGGCTTGGAAGAAGAGTCTCTGTGCTCATCGATTTAAATTTGTTTTGTAACCAGAGAGTTAAGGAAGCAGGGAACCCTAGAAAGAGACAGAATACAGGGCCAGGCACTGGGGGGGGGGACATAGCCAAAGAGGTCGAGCTTTGAGGTGGGGCTGGTGACTGGTGACCGGGGATGTAGTTGGGCATCCTTCCCCACCGGTGCTCTCTAGGATGCAGACCCTACCCAAATACAGACTAGAGATGCAATGTCTAGCTTTTCCATTAAGCCATCCATAAGTTCCTTGTATGGGAGGAGATGGGAAAGGACAAAGACCTTCTGCAGGGCCATAGGCATGATACCCACAGTGCCACCTCAAGGACCTGCTGCAAACCATGCTCGACCCTTATGTCCTTGAGGTAGAGTCCCTTCATCACTTTGTTCTCTGGCCCTGCAATCTCTACCCTGTCTGGCCTGGCCCTCCCTACCCAGAGCCTGAGAAGCCCCCAGGGAAGGAGCTGTGACCTCAGTGTCCTGACCAGGGGGCCTAGAATGGCTGAAAGAGCAGCTGTTCCGCGTGGGTGAGGACTGGTACTTCCTGGTGGCTCTCGGGGTGCTCATGGCTCTGATCAGCTATGGCATGAACCTCGCTATTGGGAGTGTGGTCGGAGGTAAGGCTTCCTCAGCATGCACATTGCTCTGGGTGAGTTATTCCTATACACACTGGGATGCCAGCTAGATTACTGGGGGAAGTGGGGAAGGGACAAAGTTGTGAGTGGCCAGGCCTGGAGTTGAACCTTACTTAGCTCTTGACTTGTGTCCTTAGGCAAGCTCTGTACCCTGCAAGTCCCCTGCCACCATATCCACACAGAGAGGGTGGAGCCTCTCTCTTCTAAGCTTGGCCACCCCATTCCTTCCCTTCCACCTTGTTCTCAGCTCGTTGGGACTACGCTTGATCCCAGGCATAGTTTTCTCCTCCACTATTACCTGGGTGGCCTTGGACTATAAGGCCTAGTCTATAAGTGGGCACCATAGTGTCTGCTCCAGGGCTGTAGAGGCTCTGGGTTGCTTCCTGACTGCTGGGCATCTCCAGCACACAAGTGGCTGTACAGGGAGATCGGAGATGGCCACCTGCTCCGGTACCTCTCCTGGACCGTGTACCCTGTGGCTCTTCTGTCCTTCTCCTCTGGCTTCTCACAGAGCATCACACCCTTCTCTGGAGGTGAGTCACGGCCACCTGGTCTCTGGCCAACCTGTCTTGTCCTGTAGTCCCTATGGGTCCAATCTTTTCACATCCTGTGGGGCTTGAGAAGGGGGAACACTAACCCCATGTTAGTGCTGGGGAAACAAGCTTGGAAGAGCCAAACTATTTACCCAAAGTCACACAGGGAGATGGGGAGAAAGGCATCAGATCATCACCGGCTCTGTATTACTTCCCTGGGCTCCTCTGGGCCAGGAAGGATTGGTTCCTATTCAGAACTGTAGCCAATGGCCAAATTTTCCTGGCTACATTAGTCAGGAGAATCTTGAAGGTGCAGCTGATCCCCAACTTCCTCTGGTGGCTGTTACGAATCCATACAGAGTACAGAGTAAAAGGCTGCCTTGTGACTTTTCCTGGGGTGACAGAAACGTGCTCATCCCACATAAAGCGCCAATATCAGACCAATCATTGCCTCCACCAAAGTCCAGGTTAATGAAGCCATGAGTTTATTGACTTTATTGGGCTTACTGAGCATGGGAGAGGGGGGAGTTACAGGAGGCCTCTGCATCACCAAAAAACCCACCCCAGCATGGCTGGCAACTGAAGAAGGGTGTGCTTCTACCAACTGTGGGAATGTTGCCTCTCCCTTGTTGCTGCTGATACAAATTTGGGAAGGAACCTTATAAATCCTGTATTTTCAGGAGTTTCCTGTGCCTTATGAGTTTATTTCTCGAAAGGAAAAAAAAATTGCGAGGGGTTGTGGGGGATTGGTGTTTTGAGACAGGGTTTTTCTGTGTAGCCCTGACTGTCCTGGAACTCGTTCTATAGATCAGGCTGCCCTTAAGTCCAGAGATCTACCTGCCTCTACTTCCCAAGTGCTAGGATTAAAGACATGTGCTCTCACTGTCTGGACATGAAAAAGTCTTTTTTAAAGTCAGGTTTTTAGGGATGGAGAGATGGCTCAGTGTTTAAGAGCACTGACTGCCTTTTCAGAGGTCCTGAGTTCAAATCCTAGAAACCACATGGTGGCTCACATCCATCTGTAATGGGATCTGATGCCCTCTTCTGGTGTGTCTGAAGGCAGTGTACTTACATATAATAAATAAATAAATAAATAAATAAATAAATAAATAAATAAATAAATAAATAAATAAATCTTTTCTTAAAAAAAAAAAAAAAAAAAGAATGAATGGACGCAGACTCTATCTCCCTCTGTCTTCTGCCCACCTGGACCAGGGTCTGGGATCCCTGAGGTGAAGACCATCTTGACGGGTGTGATCCTGGAGGACTATCTAGACATCAAGAACTTCGGGGCCAAGGTGGTGGGCCTCTCCTGCACCCTGGCAACAGGCAGTACCATCTTCCTGGGAAAACTGGTACAGACATGAAGGGCCCACCTCCCATCCTGCCTTCCCGCCCTAGGGGAACACATCTAGGTGTTCGAATGTGACAAAAAAAAAAAAAAAAAAAAAAAAAAAAAAAAAAAAAAAAAAAACTCAGGATGGTGGAGGGCTAGGCTAGGGTAAGGATTTGATGCTGGGCCATTCCGGGGCAGGGCTTGTGCTGTTCTTTCTTAAGACCCTAGGAAGGAAGAAGAAGGAGGAGGAGGTGGTAGAGGAAGAGAAGGAGGGGGAAGAGTAGAAAAAAGAAGAGATGAGAAAAATGAAGGATGGGGAGGTAGGGTCCAGTTTCCCCAAAAACATCTCACTGCCGCCCCCTGCAGGGCCCCTTTGTGCACCTGAGTGTGATGATCGCGGCTTACCTTGGCCGCATGCGCACCAAGACCCTCGGGGAGTCTGAGGTGAGGAGCGCAAACTTTGGTCTCCTTGGGGAACGGGTGTAAAGATCAAAGTCCAGGATGCTGTTCCTCCCAGAACAAGACCAAAGAAATGGAACTGTTGGTCGCAGGAGCAGCGGTGGGTGTGGCCACAGTCTTCGCAGCTCCTATCAGTGGTGAGAGCTCCCTTGCCCTCCTGCTCTTGGGGGTCCTGCAGCCAGAGGGATAGAGATCCTTCTGAGTCGTGTGTCCCCTAGGTGTGCTGTTTAGCATCGAGGTCATGTCCTCTCACTTCTCCGTCTGGGATTACTGGAGGGGCTTCTTCGCTGCCACCTGCGGGGCCTTCATGTTCCGGCTCCTGGCGGTCTTCAACAGTGAACAGGGTGAGCGCCATATTGGCACTTAGTCTCCACCCACTCTCTCCTGTGACTCCTCCCCATTTCTGCTTCCTTCTCCTTCCAGACTATCTTCTCTCTCTCTCCCCTGCTCTTCCACAGTGGTTCCCCACCTTCCCAATGCTGCGACCCTTTAATACAGCTCCTCATGTGGTGACCCTCACTGATAAAATCATTTGGTTACTCCTTGATAACTGTAACCTGGTTACTGTTATGAATTGAAATCCAAATATCTGATATGCAGTATATCTGATATGTGACCTCCGAAGGGGTCGAGATCCTCAGGTTGAGAGCCACTGCGGTGTCTAGAATTCCAGGGATATTTGGGAGCTAGGTCGGAAGCCACTTCTATCCTTGCCCGAATTATTCTGAGACTGGGTCAGGGATGAGGAAGGCTGGCACAGTATCTCTGCTTCCTTCCTTCCCCAGAGACCATCACCTCCATGTACAAGACCAGCTTTCCCGTGGACATACCCTTTGACGTACCAGAGATCTTCTTTTTTGTGGCTCTGGGGTGAGTGGGGCGTCAAGCCCCAAAAGCCATACCCAGGCTTCAGGGATGTTGGCCTCACCTCCCCCTCCGCTTCCAGGGCCATCTGTGGCATCCTGAGCGGCGGGTACAACTACTGTCAGCGGACTTTCTTATTTTTCCTCAAGGCCAATGGGTTCACCTCCAAACTGCTGGCTACCAGGTGGGCTGGGTCACCGTCAGGGAGCACCCCACTTTTGACCTTCCATAAAGTCCCACCCCTTTCACAGAACTCCTCTTTCCACTAAACCCTCTGAAGTGCTATCTCATATCACTCGAAGTCCCCTGTCAGGTCCAGTATAGCCACTGTCCCACGTTTGTGAAAACGAGCCCCCTTGCCTGTGTCCCTCTGATCCACATCACCTCCCTGAACCCCGTTTCCTCTCCATCTCCTGCATACTTGCTTTAAGTCCAAGGACAGCAAGGCCAATGCCCATCTAGGCTTGGCTAGTCCTTCCTCCCGGTTCCTTTCTGCCCCTCTCTTTACTCTAGTCCTTACCTCAGGTCCTGGTCTCACCTCATCTCTTTCTTGGGGGGGGGGTCGGGGTACCCGGTAGTTTCCCTGCTGTTATCCCCTCCTTCTTCAGTGTGAACCCCAAGGCTGTGCAGAAGGAGAGGAAGCAAACTACAACTCTCCTTCCCCCACAGCAAGCCCTTGTACTCAGCTCTGGCCGCTGTGGTCCTGGCTTCTGTCACCTATCCCCCTGGTCTGGGCCGCTTCCTGGCTTCCCGGGTAAGGGGCGCGGAGCTGGGCGGGAACAGTGGAGGACCCCCATTTATAGTCCCTGTTGTGTGTATTTTCTCCCAGTCCCCCCAAAACCCACTGAAGAAAATGCCTGTGGGCCATTTTGAGGGACACAAGGTTGTAGCTGTGCCGTGGTAGGGTCTGTAGGGCTCCTAGCCGGGAAGAGTAAGATGAGAGGAGGGAGCTGAAACTCTCAGATGGGCAGTGGGACAAAGGTGGGCATGCTGACCTACTTACCCCCGCCTCCGCCCCAGCTGTCCATGTCTGAGCACTTGGAGACGCTGTTTGACAACAACTCCTGGGCACTGATGACCCGGAACTCGTCCCCAGCCTGGCCAGAGGAGCCTGATCCCCAGAACCTGTGGTTGGAATGGTGTCATCCACAGTTCACTGTCTTTGGGACATTAGTCTTCTTCCTGGTCATGAAGGTGGGTCCCTTGTATGGGCAGAGCCATGGCAAGTCCTGTGTGAGATGACGCTCTTTCTGAATTAAAGCTTGGGGTGCCGCCTCCTATGTCCAGGTCCCTGATCTGGCCCTGACCCCACTGTGTCCCTCAGAAACCCTCCCAGCCTCAATTCCTCACAGCCCATGGTACCTGGTTCCCTCCTTCTTTACAAAAACCAGTGTGTGTGTGTGTGTGTGTGTGCGTGCAATGTGGAACTCAGAGGACAACTTGCAGGAACTACGCTCCTCCTTGTGGATTCCAGGGACCAGACTGAAGTGATCAGACTCAGTGCAAAAGCAGCTACCCTGCATTCTTAGAGCTGGAATAGTTTTTTTCTTCTTCTTCTTTCTTCTTCTTCTTCTTCTTCTTCTTCTTCTTCTTCTTCTTCTTCTTCTTCTTTTCTTCTTCTTCTTCTTCTTCTCCTCCTCCTCCTCCTCCTCCTCCTCCTCCTCCTCCTCCTCCTCCTCCTCCTCCTCTTCTTCTTCTTCTTCTTCTTCTTAAGGCTGAAAGGAGAGGAGCAAACCTGATGTGTGTTTGCATGCAGTGGGTGCTTTATTAAGACTTGGTTCTTTCCTCTCTAGAGCCAAATGCTGCCGTGGGCTCCAGCCTGGGCATCCTTTTCTTCTCTAGGAACCTCCCATCCCCCCCTGCCCATGTCCTTCTGTGTTGCTTCTTACTCTTGCCATGTGGGTACAACCTCCCTACAGTTCTGGATGCTGATTTTGGCGACCACCATCCCCATCCCCGCTGGATATTTCTTGCCCATCTTTATCTATGGTAAGACTGAATCCTGAATGTCTGAGAGGGCCTAGGGGCGTAGGGCCATGACTTCTCAGCACCGTCTCTCTCCCAAAGTATTACTGGGGACGGGGATGGGGGGTGGGCAGGACTTGAGGGCCTGAGGGGGTCAGGTCAGCATGGTTGTTTCCTTCACCCTGAATCTGTGGCAGGAGCTGTCATCGGGCGCCTCTTTGGAGAGGTTCTATGTGTTGCCTTCCCAGAGGGCATTGTGGCTGGAGGCAAGATCAATCCCATCATGCCTGGGGCCTATGCCCTGGCAGGTGAGTGGATCTGGGACCAGCAGGTGGGCATACCTCACTGGTTGACTGCAATAAAGAAGTTGGTGGAGTCGTCCATGAGCCGCCCAGTGGGCCCTGTTAGGGAAAGGATGGAGAGAGTGGGAGGCAAGGGAGATGCCTGTGGGGTCCATGTTGGGAATCCCTTCCACCTGAGGGACCAGCCACACAACAGTATAGTACAGAATAGAGTTTATTCAGGTCATGGGAGAGTTAAGAAGGTGGTAGAGGCAGAGAGAGAGAGAGATAGGAATAGACAAGTAGAGGCCAGCCGCCCATGAGCACGTGGAGGGAGGGGGGGGGAAGGGAAGGGAAGAGGAGGGGTAGGGGTGGGAGAGCAAGGCTGCAAGAGCACAAGAGCAAGAGAGAGAGGAGGGGTCAAGCAGCTCCTTTTATAGTGTCAGGTCACTGGGGCACGCGGAGCATACCTGGCCACTGCTGGGTAATTGAGGGGTGGGGTATACCTGGTTGTTGCTAGGTAACTGAGGGGTGGGGTTTACAGAATCCCAACAGGCCCCCTTTCCTCAGGAGGCCTGTCCACTCCCTGAGCCCTACCACCTCCCAAGCTTTCTGTTGTTTTTCTTTTCCCATCCCACGCCTGCTGTGCACCCCTTTCCTCTTGGCAGGACAGTTAGATTATGTCCTCTTTGTACACGGCTGAACCTAACCATGGTCACATTGTACCCACCTCGCCCTCTGGGTGAGCCTGGCCCCTGGCCTTGGACCCCCCATCTTGGCTGTGACCCTGTAGGTGCTGCTGCCTTTTCGGGGGCGGTGACCCACACCATCTCCACGGCGCTGCTGGCCTTTGAGATAACCGGCCAGATCGTTCATGCACTGCCTGTGCTGATGGCTGTGCTGGCGGCCAATGCCATCTCTCAAAACTGTCAGCCCTCTTTCTACGATGGCACCATCATTGTCAAGAAACTGCCGTACCTGCCGTGGATCCGTGGCCGTAAGATTGGGTGAGCCTCAGGCTGGCTAACGGGGTGATGATTTCCAGGGTGGTTGGGAGTAGAGGGATTCCTGGAAAACCCCAGCTCAGCTAACGTTGAACTGTAGGGTTGTAGGGGCTGATACACACCTGTCCTCTGGTCCCAAACATCCCCATGTGCTAGATGAAGAAGCTGGGTCTCCGTCAGGCAATGCTGACAGGAAATGAGCACCAGACAGGAAAGGCCCCCGTCTTCCTCTCCCCTGCTCTGATGGCCTTTCTGATGGTTGGCAAATAATGGGCTCTGAGATCCTACCTTGATCAGATTGTACCCTAGCATCTTTGTTCCCAAAGTGGTGCACCTCAAAGGCTCCAAGTATCACTGAATCTAAGGTCCAACTCCAAACAAGCCTCAGTTTCCCAGTCTTTAGGATAAATGTGGTTCTCATAGCTTCTCATTCTCGAACCTACGCGTTCCTCCAAACCCACCCTTGGGAATTATAGGTCTTCTCCCAGCAAGGATCCTTGGGATGACCCTGCGTGGTCCCAGAGGTCAGTGTCTTCCCATTCCTGGGCCTGACCGCTGCCTCCCTCTGCCCACAGCTCCTACCCTGTGACTGTGGATCACTTCATGAACTGTGCCCTCACCACGTTGGCCAAGGACATGACCCTGGAGGAGGTGGTCAAAGTTGTGATCTCCACAGATGTGACCCAGTACCCCCTGGTGGAGACTACAGGTATTTAACAGCCACTGAAGAGAAGGTGGCTGCCAGGGAGGAAAGCTTGGGCTCCCCCCCCACTTCCCTCTAAGACCCTGAGTGTCAGGGCAGCAAGGGTAAACATGGTGTCAGAACTGTTTCTTAATCTAGACTCTGCAGTTGGGTAGCTGCGTGACCTAGGGCAAGTCCGCTAATTTCTCTGAGCCCCAGTTTCTTCATGGAAAAAATGGACCAAATAGCCACTTCTCCTGGTCATGCGTGTTGTTCACAGCTTAAGTGGCCTGCCCAAGGGCAAACAGGCAGCAGGTCCCAACAGTGCCACATTGACCCAGTGTGCACCCTGCCTTGCTGGTACAGAGGGGACACATAGATGGAAAGTAGAGGTGATGTGCTTAATGGATAAGAGAAAGAGAGAGAGAGAGAGAGAGAGAGAGAGAGAGAGAGAGAGAGGGAGGGAGGGAGGGAGGGAGGGAGGGAGGGAGGGAGGGAGAGAGAGAGAGAAGTGCTTGTAAGACAGCCCGGGACTGGCTCTTGGGATTCTGGGATCCAAGCCTCATGGGCCAGCACTGATAACAGGGCTACTGCTAGAATCTTCTAGAAACCACCTCTCCACATTCCCGAGTGGTCCTCCCCCCCCCCTTCCAGTTGCCAAGATGAACTCATCCTTTTAAAGGCAGATGGATGGCGTTCAGTCTTAGGGAGGGACTAACTGCTTTCTCCAGTTCCCGGAGCATAGGGAGGAAGATAACCCAGGTAGGGGAGGAGCTACCTGAACCTCCCCGGGGCACCTATCCATCCATGTGTCCCCTCCGTGCCAACGAGGCACGGTGCACACTCGGTCAGTGTGGCACTGTTGGGACATGCTGCCCGTTTGCCCTTGGGCAGGCCACTCGAGCTGAGAGCAACATGCATGACCAAGGTCACCTTTCTACCCCACGGCAAGCAAAATAAAGTCACCTACATGGGAAAGAACCTTGTGGAGACACCTCTCGGCTCTATGACCAGCAGCGAGTATCCTTGTGTGGAAAATAGGAAGGGTCACCATAGATTCCCACCCACATGTCAGGAGCTTTGCTCTCGCCAGTGAGAGAGATCACAGCAAACACACATTTTCTACTTCTTTTGCATAGGGATGGCCCTTCCAAGTGTCACCTCCTAGAACCAAGAATGGCTTTGGGTCCCACAGGACTCCTAAAGAAACGGGCCCTGGCTAGGTCCCACAGCCCATCCTAGAAATCACAGGTTTATTAAAAAAAGGAGGGGTACTTCTATTGTATTATCTGGTTACCAAGCTTGTCTAGGGTGGTTAGGACTGAATTCAAGGCCAGCACAGGCTAAGCAAGCCCTGCACCACTGAGCTACAGCCCTGTCCCCACTCAGGGTTTTTCTTTATGGGAGAAAGAGAACATCACGCTGGGTCCTCGGTGGGGAATGCCTACCGACTGTCAAGATGCCTGGAAACTCCCTCCATGTATCCAGGCTGGTTCGGCTGGCTTAGCCCCAGCGCTCAGTAGGATCTCAGAATGGAGTGTACCCCTGGGTTCATTTTTTCAATGACCTGACTCAGATTTTAAGCCACTGGAGGGAAGACAGAGAAGAAGGAAAGCCCAGCTGTGACATCCAGATGCCAAGAAGCTGATGTCCACAGCTCCCAAATCTTAAAATGGGGTGGGGGTGGGGTGGGATGTGTCAGAATATCTGCTGGCCCCATGGCAACCTTGCTGCTGTCAGCTGCCGTGCCATTATGGAAGCTGAATGGTTTAGAGTAACATTTAACCCACCAGACTCCCAGTTTCCTCTTCTGTAAACCGGGTGATAAGAATTCTAACAGATCACACACACACACACACACACACACACACGCACACACACGCTTATGTAAATTTCCTCAGACACAAGAGCACCTAGCATGTTCTTGGCACATAGTAGGTACTCAGTGACTATGACTTCCATTTATAATGTTCTGTGCTCATTATGTGTCCCTCCCTCTGTACTTGTTAGAGTCTCAGACCCTGGTGGGCACTGTGAAAAGGACCCACTTGCTGCAAGCCCTCCAGACTGAACCAGCTTCCTGGGCTCCAGGCCAGCAGGTAGGTCCTTCTGCCAGATGAGGGGACTGGATGGAGTTGCTGAGCTGGGCTGTGAAGAGAGGGGACAGCTAACCTAGAGGAGTTCAGAAGGTCTAGAAGCTGGTGGCTGGCACAGGTCCTCATCATCCTTTCCCGTGTCCCCAGCCCCGTCTTCAGGATATCTTGGCTAATGGCTGCCCCACCCAACCAGTGACACTGCAGCTGTCCCCAGAGACCTCCCTGCATGAGGTAAAGAGAGAATCAGAGCTTGGGGGACGGAGGTGGAGGTCACTAGGGAGGCTGGATCATGGTCACCAGGTCCCTGCTAGCCGAGGCCTCAACCAGCTCCTCACGTGGACTCTGGCTCCACCTAATGGTCAGATTTCACATTGCAATATGCTCACCAGGCAAGGAGGCGGTTTGCAGGCACAAGTGTATTCCCGTTTCCTCTCAACCCCCCTGCAGACACACAACCTCTTTGAGCTGCTGAACCTTCAGTCGCTGTTCGTGACGTCACGAGGCAGAGCTGTGGGCTCTGTGTCCTGGGCGGAGGTACTGGGGTCTTGAGGGCTGGGCAAAGCTGAGGAGGTGGGGGGACAAATTCCTTCCAGCCTCAACTCTAATCTTCCCTCCTCTCTACCCCCTGTTTCTCTATCACAGCTGAAGAAAGCAATATCAACCCTGACCAATCCGCCCGCCCCCGAGTGAATCAGCCTGGGGGTCGGCAGCCTGGCACCCACTGGCTCAGCTGCTACGGATCTCGGATCTCACTCTTGGCACAGCAGGGCATCTCCACCCAGCAAAGGACAGGGTCCCACATTCACCTCTCCCCACCCTGAAGGAGCTGAGAGTCAATGAAGACATCAGTGTGTTCTGTCACATGGCGACCCTGGTGCCTTCTAGGGTTGTCTGCTGCTAACCAGGAGCTTCTGAGAAAAATAAAACTGGTTTCTGGAGCTACTGGTATTCCTTCCTCTCTCCTAAGGGTGTGTAGGGTGAAGGGGAAGCTTCCTCTCTGAGTGGCCTTCTACACACACCACGGTCATCAAGGAGCCCCCCTTTTCCCGATTGCTGCAGACAATGTATACAGGGTGATCCATGTCCCCTAAGAACCAAGCTTTTCATACTTGCAAAGTTGATCCGTCCTCTCCCTTCCCACCCTTCACTCAGGCCCAGCGAAGCCAACCTCCGACAGCCCACCCTCATCAGACAGCTCCAACCTGACCACTGGGCCCTCCAGCCCTCCCACTCAATGTGATGGGCCACTCAGCCATGGGCTTTGTAATTGGGTGTAGATAGCTATCAGGTGACAGTGTAAACGTAAGTCTAGGACACCCCAATACCTCAAACCACATCATGGTCTGTAGAGCAACCCAGATATCTATTCAAAACCCCTGAGTATTGAGTGCCCGGCATTCCAAGTGCCACCTTAATCCATAGGCCTTGTACCTGCCTGTGCCCTACCGATATAATCAATGGCTACCTTGCGTTACTGTACCTATGACCTGCCCTTTGCCCTCCCCAAGTTTTGTGGCCCCGCTTCACTTAGATTCCGTACCCACTGTTATGCCTCTGTCCATGTCCTATTCCCAGAGGACATTCCTGTCCTTGAGGATTTTGTCCTCAGAAACGCCACAACCTTCATTTCCTTTCTGGCCGGTTCCTCACTCTTACCCCCATCTATGAACCAGCGGTTCTGAAAGGAGGAGAAAGAAGAGAACAGGCACGAAGGAAGGAAGGAAGGAGGGAGGGAGAGAGGGAAGAAGGAAAAAATGGAGAAAAGGAGGAAAGGATGGAGGGATAGATGGATGGAATGAGGGAGGGAGGAAGGAAGGAAGAAAGGCAGACTGGCCAAGCAGTGGTGGCTCACACCTTTAACCCCAGCACTTAGGAAACAAAGGCGGGCCTGGTCTCCAAGTCCTTCTTGGCTTTTTTTTTTTTTTTTTTTTTTTTTTTTTGGAGATAGCCTCTTGCTATATTGTTCAAATTGATCTGCAGATTCTGGCTCCAAGAACTGCTACCACCTCAGCCTCTCAAGTAAGAGACCTTACAGGTGCATTTCAGTGTACCAGGTGGCTTCTGTGACCTTGGACAGGAAGCCCCACAGTTCTAAAATGTCATTTCTTTCCAACAGGGCATCTGACCATCTTTCTGGGTTTTGGAAGCTCTGAACTGTTTTGGGAAATGCCTAGCTCCTAGTAATAGGCATCTTGAAGACTCCCCTCCCCATGCCCCCACACCCTCACAGGCAGCTTCTTCTGCAGCCTGAGTCTATTTCCAATGCCCAGCTAAGAGACCAGGGCCCAAGGCTCAGTTACAGCAGAGGAGACCCCCCCCCCGCATGTTCATCAGCCCGTACTCTCAGACCTGGACCCCAGGGACACCCCCCACAAAGTCCTGCAACACAGATGGGCACCCCTCTGCCCAGTTCTCACATGCAAGACACCCCTGCACCCCTCCTCACCTCTCAGATGCTGCGTCCTTCGTGCTCTGTTGGCTGGGGTAGTTCTGGTTGGTTTGTCTGGAACATTCTTAGTGGTCACGGTAAACTCAAGCCTGGGAAGGGGAGGGGAGGGTGTTGATTGGTGGAATGCACACCTGTCCGGGTGTGCGGGCTCTGCCTCTGTGAACAAAGAGGCTGTGTTAGAGGAGTGCCAGCCGGGCAGGACCTCTGCAGGGTGGACCAAGGACAGGTAAGGAGCCCGGGCAAGGTGCTGACTTGAACTTAGGTGGGGCCTGCCAGGATCAGGACAGGCAGGAAGGATGCTGATGGGAGCAGTGACAACAGCTTGTCACCCCTCAGGGACCTCCATCTGGGTCTGGAGGCTTCCTGCTCTCTGTGGAGCTGAGCTGAGGAACACAGGGCACTGAAGGACAGGTATGGGGCATTAGAACTGTCCATGGGGACTGATGGGGTCATCCCTGAGCAAGACGAGTGATCCAAGCAGCCTAGAGTCCCAGGAGCGCGGCAGCAGGCAGCCCCAGCATGGAAGGACTTCTGAAAGGGGTTAGGAGCCTGCTTCTGGATATGGGTGGGATTTAGAAGTTCCACTCGCACATGCAGTGCCTGGGCACCTCTTAGGTCTCAGAACCTTTGTAGAGAGAGCACACAGAGACTGGGGAATCCTCTGGATAACACCCTACACACCAGCAACCCATGTGCGCCCATAGGAGCCCGAGGCACTGCTTTCAGTTCAGGAGGCAGGGGACTGGAAGACCCCAGAAGCAGGACATAGACACAGAAGAGGCTGTCACCAAGTTGTCGTCAGCCTGTTATTACGGGACGGATGGAAGAGCTCGTGGGGCTGCGTGAGGGCTCCCCTGGGAAGCCGGTGACTCTACAAGAGCTATGGGCTCCATGTCCCCGCTTCCGTCGAGGCATCAGAAGTGAGAGCTGTTCCCCCTTCCCCTCCCTCTCCTCTCCCCCTTACCCACAAAGTCCCCTTAGGACATGAGTGAACCTAGGCCCAAGTTTCAGCCAGTGGCCAAAGGGATAGCAAGGGGCCTGGTCTACAGCCCTGGGGATGATGGGGTCCTATGCTTCCCTTCATGGTTGCTAATAGTACCAGCCCCCTCATTCTCCTCTGCCACCGTGACGTGACCAACCTTCTGCAAGGTCCCAGTGTGACCTCAAGTGGACGGGTACCTGCCTGGGACCCACTTCACTTTCTACAAATCCCACTCAGCCACTTCCATGAGCCAGAACCCCTCCTCATCATCCCAAACTCTAGCTCTGGGCCCCTAGCTTACTGTAGCTACCCAGAGCCTGAGAAGCCCTCAGGGAAGGAGCTGTGACCCCAGTGTCCTGTCCAGGGGGTCTAGAGTGGCTGAAAGAACGGCTGTTCCGAGTGGGTGAGGACTGGTACTTCCTGGTGATTCTCGGGGTGCTCATGGCTCTGATCAGCTATGCCATGAACTTCGCTATTGGGCGTGTGGTCAGAGGTAAGGCTTCCCTGGCATGCACATCACTCAGGGTGATGGGATTCCTATACACGCTTGGGATGCCAGCTGGACGATGGGTAGTGAGGTATGCGGGAGGGGCTGTGGGGAGCCAGGCCTGGAGTTGGTGCTGGCTTCTGGGCTTCAGTCATGTTATCTACACAATGGGAGAGATCCCCAATGCCTCTCAGAAGGCTTTACGTATGGTTACTGCCACATCCCCATCTTTCTCTCTTCCTCCTTTCTCTTCCTTACTCATGCTCACTTCCTCTGGACACTTGGCTGCCTCACTAGGCCTCCTTTTGGTCATTCAGGGACCCAGGGTTAGGGAGTTTGGGGGAGGTACCATCACTGGATGCTGGACAGATGGGAAACTGAGGCTCAGTCAAGTCCATGAGCTGAAGTCCCACAAGCAGGAATCTGGGAAACAGATGTGGACCTGGGAACCTGGTCACCCTCCTCTCGGTGGGTGGCCTTGGGCCCTTTCCTAGTCTATAAGTGGGCACCATAGTGTCTGCTCCAGAGCTGTAGAGGCTCTGGGTTGCTTCCTGACTGCTGGGCATCTCCAGCACACAAGTGGCTGTACAGGGAGACCGGAGATGGCCACCTGCTCCGGTACCTCTCCTGGACCGTGTACCCTGTGGCTCTTCTGTCCTTCTCCTCTGGCTTCTCACAGAGCATCACACCCTTCTCTGGAGGTGAGTCATGGCCACCTGTCTTGTCCTGCAGTCCCCATGGGTCCAAATCTTTACCCATCCTGAGGGGCTTCTCAGGAAGGAGGTGGGGAAGAGTGACGGAAGGAAGCAGGCTCGGAAGAGACTAGTCATGTTCCCAAAGTCATACAGGGAGAGGGACAGCAGAAGACTTCCCGAGGCGCCTCTGGGATAGTAAAATAGATTGGTGGCTGCTCACCTGCAGAAGCACTTAATGTCAGGGCTAGGCTGAGGTAAGCATCTGATTCCCACGCCCAAGAGGAGCCGTTAGCCTCAGCCTAGGAAGATCTCCTAGGAGTCTCTGGTGATGACCTGATAATCCCTGGGTCCTCGCCCTGCTGCTGTCCCCTTCAAGGTCCCTCAGACCCTCAGTTCTCTCTCCTGACAGCTGAAGTCACGAAATCTTCCTCTCAGGGTGTGTGAGGTCCAGGGGTTGGGGCCAGAGAGCGCTGTGTGTTTAGTCTGTGCCAGGCATGGAGGTACTTGCTTAGAACAGCAGTATTTGGGAAGTCAGATAGATCACTGGCTGCCAATTCCAGGCTAGTCTGGGTCCACACAGTGAGACCTTGAGAGAGAGAGAGGCAGCCATACTTTGGAGATGTGCCCAACTTCCTCTAATCTTGCTAAGCAGGGTTGAGATTGGATGAGAAGCTGGGGGCAGTGGGGGGTGGGGGGATGTATACCCTGTCTTTCCCTTGCCACAGGGTCTGGACTTCCAGAGCTGAAGACCATGCTGTCTGGTGTGGTACTGGAGGACTACCTAGACATCAAGAACTTCGGGGCCAAGGTGGTGGGGCTCTCCTGCACCCTGGCAACGGGCAGTACCATCTTCCTGGGCAAAGTGGTATGAACAAGGCGTGCCCACTGGCCTTTCTCCCATTTCTCCATGCCCCTGGAAGAACAGCGAAGTCTCCTAGTGGGACAACAGGCATCTCAGGGTAACCCTGGGGTTTGGATGTAAATGAGGGCCAGGCTTGTGGTTGGCTCTTTACACTGGGCCTTATGAAGGAAGAAGAAAAGGAGGAAGAGGAGAAGGATGGGGGAGAGGAGAAAGAGGGAAGAAAGGCAGGAGGAAGAAGAGGAGGAAGAGAGGAGGAAGAGAGGAGGAGGAATAGGGGGTGGCTGGGGAAGGACTCATATTCCCCAGGGTATGGGCCCTTGGCCTGCATCCTGCCTGTTCCTGTCAGGGTCCCTTTGTGCACCTGAGTGTGATGATCTCTGCTTATCTGGGCCGCGTGCGCGCCAAGACCGTCGGGGAAACTGGGGTAAGGGGGACAAGTAAAAGCCCCTTTGAGACTAGAAGGGGGAGTGAGCTAGTTCTGAACCCAGGGTTCTGTTTTCCCCAGAGCAAGGCCAAGGAAATTGAAATGCTCTCGGCTGCAGCGGCGGTGGGTGTGGCCACAGTCTTCGCAGCCCCCTTCAGCGGTGAGAGCTCTGTCCTCTGGTAGCTGCCATGGTTCTATCCTCCGCAACTTGATGGGGGCGGGGTGGGGGTCCAGTTGGCTCCTGATCCCGGCAGGAGAACCTTCAATCCTTCCAAATGCACAGCCATCCCAGAATGGTTGGGGTGGGGTATCCGATCCCAGTAGACGTCTTTTGAACGGAGGTGGGTCTGAGCCTGGTTTCTTTGGCTGGAAACATGGAAATCCTTGTGGTTCTACCCCATAGGTGGGGATGGGGATCTGCTGACCTTGGCTTGAGTCAAGGACAGAGGCAATAGTTCCAGCTCTTCAGGCAGCAAGCTAGCTGCTGGTCAAGAAGAATGCGGCCCCTCCCCCACACCCTACAGCTGAGGGAAAGGGGTCCTCCTGAGTCGTGTGTCCCCTAGGTGTGCTGTTTAGCATCGAGGTCATGTCCTCTCACTTCTCCGTCTGGAATTACTGGAGGGGCTTCTTCGCTGCCACCTGCGGGGCCTTCATGTTCCGGCTCCTGGCGGTCTTCAACAGCGAACAGGGTGAGCGCCATATTGGTACTTAGTCTCCACCCACTCTCTCCTGTGACTCCTCCCCCATTGTCTCCTCCCTCCTTCCCCTCTTCTTTCCCCTCCTTCCCTCTTTTCATTCTCCTCCTCCACTTTGGTTTCTGGAGCATCTAGCCTTAAAGTCTAGCACGCTCTCTCTCTCTCCCCCTCCCTCCCTCCCTCTCTGTCTGTCTCTCTGTCTCTGTCTCTGTCTCTGTCTCTTTCTGTGTGTGTGTGTGTAGATGTGCATACTCAGATGTGTGTGAATCAGTTGGTTTATGGCTCTGGGTGACACTGGAGTGACATTCTCAGTCTGTCTGTACCTTGGTCACCACAGTGTGCCACAGCGTCATAGACAAGGTTAAACAAAATCCAAAAAACACTTGCATGCCGACAGTCCCGTTTCTGGGGTCAGAACTCCCAAGGTACCACATCGTCAAGCCTCACATGGAATTTTTTTTTATAGGAATCTTCATTACCATGACCCTCACCACATTTCCCCATTTTTGTGTCCATTCCTCATCGTGAGGGTCTGGGGGTGCTGTACGATGTCTGAACTAGTGTGTAGATTCCACCAAGATCAGCTAACACTGCAGGCTAGGAGAGGAACCACGGGCCACGTGCCTGTGAACAGAACACACGCACCAGGTTGGAAGACGCTGAAAATCTCTGGGTAGAAGGCTGTGTAGCAGGCTCGGATACCTCTAGGATCTTTACATGGTCTTTGAGAGGGACCCAGCAAGTGACCCCTTTGCCTTTGCTGTGGCTCCTCTCCTGTCCCCGAACAAACAGTTCCTCCTAAGCTCAGTGGATAAATCATGCTAGACTCTGCTTGGTTCTTGATGGACAAGTTGTTACCAGAGCAGCACACAGTTGTCCCTTCCCTGGGCCCCAACACTCACCCTCCTCAGGAGGAAATGATACAAAAGATACAGAAATGGAAAAACAAACTTACTTATATTTTGGTCAAAACCGGAAGGGGCCACAGTTCAGGGAGAAGCTGAGAGAGGACACATGCAGAGATAGAAAATCTGTCAGAGTTCCTGTGGTACCGAAGCTTCCTGTCGGACACTGGGTTTTCTTGGGGAAACATGGTCGCTAGCATCTCTCTCTTAAGCATCTAGGTAGACATCAGGGAGCTCCTGATGCTGGTGGCTGAATGGCAGGCCCGGGTTCAGAGCCAGAGTCATTTGATCTTAGGGCATTGTGCTATCACCCTTGAGTGGGTTGTCCTGGGAGATGCTTTGGGTGGGGAGGAGTGTGACCTCTGACCCCCACTCCCACCTCCTCCAGAGACCATCACTTCCATCTACAAAACCAGATTCCGCGTGGATGTGCCCTTTGACCTGCCTGAAATCTTCTTCTTTGTGGCCCTGGGGTAAGTGGGGTCTCAGCCCCTGACAGCCCAACGGGGATCCTCCAGGCAGGAACTGGGGCAGCTCCGGATTTACCCTCACCCACACCTCCAGGTTCATCTGCGGGGTCCTGAGCTGCGCTTACCTGTTCTGCCAGAGAACTTTTCTTCGCTTTATCAAGACCAATCGCTACACCTCCAAACTGTTGGCTACAAGGTGGGTGAAGACCGGCAGGGAGCATCCATTCCAACCTTTTGTCGAAAGCCCCACTCCCAAGCTAAGATCTTACCCACGGGTCCCATGGGTACCTTCTATGCCTCACTCACGGTATACATTTTCTCACTAATACCCGCTCCCGTCAAGTCCCACATCTCTTGGCCCACTTACTGGAAACCAGTCCCACCCTTGAACCCTTCCCATTGTCTCCTCTCCTCTCTGAGCCTCCTCTGCCCCGATCTTGGAGTTCCTCCCTCCTAATTTAGCAAGGCCAATTGCCACCCTGGCCTGGCAGGTCTGTTCTCACTGTCCCCCTCTGTCCCAAACGCTCACGCTCAGCCCTCCTCTTGCTCCTCCTGGGCTCCCCCACCTTTCTCTCTGGAGGGGGTCTGTCAGGTTTTCTTTTCTTCCTTTCCTTTTTTTAAAACTTATTTATTTCATGTACACTGTAGCTGTCTTCAGACACACCAGAAGAGGGCATCAGATCCCATTACAGATGGTTGTGAGCCACCATGTGGTTCCTGGGAATTGAACTCAGGACCTCTGGAAGAGCAGTCAGTGCTCTTAACCACTGAGCCACCTCTCCAGCCCTTGCCTTGTCCTCCATAGGTCTTTTCTCGTTGTGATCCCTGGGGTTGTGGGCTTGCCTTTGCTAGAGAGCCAACATCTCTCCCTACCTTGTTGGGGAAGGAGGTGGAGCTGATAAGAGATCCTCCTTTCTCTCACAGCAAGCCATCCTACGCTGCTCTGGTTGCACTGGTCCTGGCCTCGGTCACCTATCCACCTGGTGTGGGCCGTTTCATGGCTTCCCGGGTAAGGGGCTCCGAGCTTCTGGAATGGGTGATAAACCCCACTTACTGCCTCCTCTGTGTAGGTCGAGTTTCGTTCACTACCCCGAATGAGAACTCCAGGGGAGATCCCTAGGGGTCGTTTTATTTTCAGGGTCCTCAGCTGGGAAGAGGTAGAATAGTTGAGGCTCAGGAGGGTGATGGACAGCTGGGGACCTGCTGACTGACCGCCACCTCCATCCACCACAGCTCTCCATGGCAGAGCATTTGCACTCTCTGTTTGACAACAACTCCTGGGCACTGATGACCCGGAACTCGTCCCCACCCTGGCCTGCTGAGCCGGACCCCCAGAACCTGTGGTTTGAGTGGTACCACCCACAGTTCACCATCTTCGGAACGCTGGCCTTTTTCCTGGTCATGAAGGTGTGTCTCTTCTGTATGCGGATCTGGGGGTAGGATAGGGCTGCCTCCATGGACGGACAGACAGACACTGGAACACTGTCCGCTTCCAACCTGAGCTTAGCCCACCATGCTCCTAGAGAAGTCACATTTAATTCTCCAGCCTCGGATTCCTTTTGCTTTTTAACTCAGTTTCTTCATCTTTACAATGAAGTAGCTCAGCATCCTTAAAGAGGTGGGCATGGTAGCATGCTTGGAAAAACAAAACAACAACAACAAAACCCAGAACCCCAGCACTGGAGAGGTGGGGTCAGGAGGTTCCCTTAGGACTCACTGATCTGTCTGTCTATGCACTTGTAAAAATGAAGCAATGAGGTAGTTACTCTTTCTACCCAAAGAGCTACAGGCAAGAAAACGAATGACCTAACCTGTGTCCAGCACACAGTAGGCACTTCAATAGGGTTGCCTTACTTCCCCTGTGTGATGTCATCTGTAAGCCCAGAGCATGCTGCAGACCCAGCGCGGGCATCCTCTTCTCAGAGGAACTCCCATTTCCATCCCATCCCCCATCCTTGCTCACTTCTGCCTCTGTTGTCCATAACCTCTGCCCTCCGGTCCCCTCTCCCACTCCCAACACAGTTCTGGATGCTGATTCTGGCCACCACGATCCCCATGCCTGCTGGGTACTTCATGCCCATTTTCATCATTGGTGAGTCTGGATCCCAGGAAGTTCAGGGGCGCGAGCATAACCCCTGATTCCCACATACCACCTGTCTCTCAGAATGAGGCAGGGTTGAAGGGTCTTGGGGGTCAGGTCTGCCTGACGGCCCCTTCACTCTGAGTCCTACGGTAGGAGCTGCCATTGGGCGCCTCTTGGGAGAGGCCCTGTCTGTCGCCTTCCCAGAGGGCATTGTGTCTGGTGGAGAGGTCAACCCCATCATGCCTGGGGGCTATGCTCTGGCAGGTGAGTGAACCCAAGCCCTTCAGGAGGGAAGACCCCCCACCCGAGGGCTAGAATATGCTAAAGGGACTGGTGACACAGTGTATTGTACAGTGTGCCTGCCTCCCAGCTCCTAAAAGCCCCTTTAGTAGTTTCTAGTATGTGCCCTCCGGACATTTCCGACTCTAGTCACAGTCATGCTATACCCACCCTGCCCTGTGGGTGAACCTTGCCCCTGGCCGAAGTCACCGGCTGTGGTTCTGACCCTGCAGGTGCTGCTGCCTTCTCGGGGGCGGTGACCCACACCATCTCCACGGCGCTGCTGGCCTTTGAGCTGACCGGCCAGATCGTTCATGTACTGCCTGTGCTGATGGCTGTGCTGGCGGCCAATGCCATCTCTCAAAACTGTCAGCCCTCTTTTTACGATGGCACCATCATGGCCAAGAAACTGCCGTACCTGCCGTGGATCCGTGGCCGGCAGATTGGGTGAGCCTGTAATTGTCATCAGCCCATTATCTAGCCCTCCATCTCCCCAGAACCTCAAGGGCTAGGAGGGAGCTTGGACAAGTCTTACTTCAGTCACACTGTGGGTGAGCATCAGCTAGGAGAGGTCTCTCTTTCCTCCCTCTCTTGCTCTGCTGGCTCAGCTAGGTGATCAGGAGCTGGGATGGAGATGGGTCACAGGTCCTTTTGCAACCAGAAGGCACCCAGCAGTTTCTGTTCCCCAAGCAGCCGTGAAGGCACCCAGCAGTTTCTGTTCCCCAAGCAGCCATGAAACTCAGCAAAGTCATGCAAGCAGCCGTCCTGCTCCAAACCTGTGACCTCGCTGTCATACGGGAGTGACTTTTCTCATGCTCTCAAACCTTCTGTGAAATTCTCTCAGGCATGAGAAAAAAAACAAAACTGAAAATAAAAAATTTTTTGGGGGGGGCGCAGAATTCTGTGAGGCGATCCAGCCCCCACTGAAACTGGCGTTGGAGGGCTGGGGACACAGAGTATGACCGTTAGTGAATCTGTCTCTGTGTTCCCTCCCATTGCAGAGTCCTAAGCGTCACTCAGTCTTTCAATCTTTTTGGTCTTGCACCCAGAAACCAAAAAAAGATGTGTTACTTTTCTCCTTGGTACAATAAAACACCCAACAAAAGCAACCTGAGGAAGGTTGGGTTTATTCTGGCTCACAGTCTGAGAGCACACAGTCCCTTGTGGCAGGGGAAGGCATGGCAGCAGCGGGCACATTGCATCCACCAAGCAGAGGGACACATAAATGCTGTTCACCTCACAGTCGCTGTCTTCAGACACACCAGAAGAGGGCATCAGATCCCATCACAGATGGTTGTGAGCCACCATGTGGTTGCTGGGATTTGAACTCAGGACCTCTGGAAGAGCAGTCGGTGCTCTTAACCACTGAGCCACCTCTCCAGCCCCCTTGCTTTTTCTTTAGTATTAAGTTCAGGACAATGGCTCATGGGATAGCACTGCCCACACTTAGGGACAACTGACGGAGCCTAGAAACTGTTTTTCTGAGGTCTCATTCTATGTCTTCTTAAGTTGAAGGTCAATATTAAGCTAACGGCTCTCACACGTGGGCACTTACCCAGCAAGGTTCCCTGTCTTGTCCTGGGGGATAGCACCCCCTCCCCCACTTCAGGACCTGCTATATGCCTTGCTCTGCCCACAGCTCCTACCCTGTAACTGTGGAACACTTCATGAACTGTAACCTCACCACGTTGGCCAAAGACATGCCCCTGGAGGAGGTGGTCAAAGTTGTGACATCCACAGATGTGTCTCAATATCCCTTGGTGGAGACCAGAGGTATTGGGCTGGGGTAGGAATAGGGGTGCTTCATGGGAGGCTGGACGGGGATCCCCTCCGAGTGTCAGGGCAGCAAGAACGGGCAGGATGTTGGATATGCCTCTGAATCCAGGCTCTGCTGTGTGACTTGGGGCAAGACCCTTAGCTTCTCTGTGCTTTGGTGTATTTGTGGATGGAATGGACATATTAGTCATGCTAACGTGCTGGTGTTTAGAGATGGGAAGGCACTGAGACGCAGCCTGGGAGTAGCTCTTGGGAGCCTAGGTCAAGGATGATACTATCTATTATCCACAGCTGCCAAGTAGCCATGTCTAAAACTGAGTTTCAGTAGGCAGGAGTTAGCCACTGTGCCTCTCAGCCTGTGTTTCCTCATCTGAAAACTGGGTGAGAGGTGTCCTGGGAGCCTGAAAATCCTGTAAATTTCTTCAGACGCTTACGAACACCTGCATGAGGCTGGAGAGAGAGAGCCCCTATTGTAGCTTTTTTTTTTTAAGGACCTGGCCTTAGTTCCCAGCACTCTCAGCAGCTTACAACCATCCTCAGCTCTAGCTCTGGGGACTCTGGCACCTTCTCTGGCCTCTGTGGGCATGGCACATAATATGTGTAATGCACCTATGCAGGCAAAGCCTCTACACACATAAAATAAAAATAATAATCAAATCCTTAAAAAGAAGCACCCAGCATGTTCGTGGCACGTAGTAGGTGCTCAGATAATTTGACTTCGATTTGTGTAACAAGTCCCTTCCTCTGCGCTTCCTAGAGTCTCAGACCCTGGTGGGCACTGTGGAAAGAACCCACTTGGTGCAAGCCCTCCAGACCCAGCCAGCTTCCTGGGCTCCAGGCCAAGAGGTGGGCACCCCTGCTAGGTGTGGGGACCGAAGCGGGTGTGAGCAGGGCTCTAAAGGGAGAGAGGAGTTCAGGGGTCAAGAGCCTGGGAGCTGCAGGCTGACTCAGGCCCCACTGTCTTTCTCCAATCCCAGCGGTTTCTACAGGACATCTTGGCTGGTGGCTGCCCCACACAGCCAGTGACCCTGCAGCTGTCCCCAGAGACCTCCCTGTATCAGGTAAGGGAGGACATGGGTAGAGAGGGAGGACCTGATGGGGGGGACATAGGCTCCATATCCTCCCTCTGTAAAATGTAAAATATATACACACATGCACACACATACACACACACAACACATATACACACATGCTCACAACACATATACACACATACCACACACACATACACACAACACACACACACAACACATATACACACATGCTCACAACACATATACACATACCACACACATATACACACAACACATACACACAACACATATATACACATATACACACAACACATACACACACACATAACACATATATACACATACACACACAACACATATACACACATGCTCACAACACATATACACACATACCACACACACATACACACAACACACAACACATATACACACATGCTCACAACACATATACACACATGCTCACAACACATATACACACATACCACACACACATACACACAACACACACACACACATAACACATATATACACATACACACACAACACATATACACACATGCTCACAACACATATACACACATACCACACACACATACACACAACACACACACACAACACATATACACACATACCACACACACATACACACAACACACACACACACACATAACACATATATACACATACACACACAACACATATACACACATGCTCACAACACATATACACACATACCACACACACATACACACAACACACACACACAACACATATACACACATACCACACACATATACACACAACACATACACACACACATAACACATATATACACATACACACACAACACATATACACACATGCTCACAACACATATACACACATACACACACACCACATATGCATACAGACAACACACACATGCACACGCATACACACATATACACACATACAACACACATATATACAGACAACACATACACACACAACACACACATACACATATACACACAGATCACACACAACACATATATACATACAACACACATACACACATGAACACACATACACATACCACATATACATACAGACAACACACACATAGCACACACACACCACATATACACACATATAACACACGCAAACACACACATACAACACACACACATACACTCATCTGCATTCGTGCCCAGCAGCCCCAGCCTGGGTCACTGCCAGGGTTCCTGAGCAGAGGAGATAGAGACCTGAGAGAGCTTGGGAAACACGCGCTTTAGGGTAGAAACACGAGCTTGTTAGATGCATCCCACGGAGCTGGAGAGATGCCTCAGCTTGAGGACCACTGGCTGTTCTTCCAGAGTGTCGGGGTTCAATTCCCGACAAGCACAGGGCAGCCCCAGTCCTAGAGGATTCAGCACCCTCTTCTGGCCGCTAGAGGCACTGCATGCATGCCAAAACACCCATGCACATAAAAAAAAAAAAAAAAAAGAAATTCTAGGCATGGTGGCAAACACCTTTAATCCCGACACGTGGGAGGCAGAGGCAGGAAAATTTGTATGAGTTTGAGCCAGCCTGGTCTACATAGTCCCAGGACAGCAAGAGCTGTAGAGAGAGACCGCGTCTAAAAACCTAAACAAAAACTTTTAAAGGTTTTCAGCATCACACAGGGACCCCAATTTGAGGCTCTTCCGCCGCCCTCCTGTGAGAAAGCTGCTAAATTACCTAGCCTCTCAGAGGACGCACTTGGGGTGGAGGTGGGGGTGACAAACGCAGCCTAGGAACCTGGCTATGGCCTGATGCCCTTGAGGCCGGGTAACCTGGACCAAAGGATTCCTTCTGCCTGAGGCCTTGCTTATGTGGAGTCTGGCTCCCCCTAGTGGTCACACCAGACACTGACGACTGGACTCGACTCTTCCACTCACCTGGCAAGAGAAGGGTGTGTGGGCAGAGGGATGTTCTCTGACTCCAGCATTTCCTGTCAATCCCTCTGCAGGCACACAGCCTCTTTGAGCTGCTGACCCTTCAGTCGCTGTTCGTGACGTCACGGGGCAAAGCTGTGGGCTCTGTGTCCTGGGCAGAGGTACTGGGGTCTTGAGGGTAGACAGAGCAGGCGGTGGGGAGGGGGAAGGAGGGTGAAGGGTGGGCGGGGGCGCCAGCATTCCCCTTTCAAAGCTACACAGAACTCTGGTGTACCCCATTCCATGGTATAAAGTGGCCACTGAGCCTGGGACATCAGTTACCAGCCTGCCACCTTCTGGGTTCAGCGTCCCTTGTCTACGCCACGAGATAGGCGCCAGCAGTAAATCTCCATCATTATGAGGGTGCTCTCGACAGAGGCCAGAGCTGTCTCCATTCCCACCCCCACTCCCACTCCTCCTCTCCCTCGATCCTTTTTTCTCCCTTGTAGCTGAAGAAAGCCATTTCCACCTTGATCAATCCACCAGCCCCCAAGTGAGCCAGTGCGGGGTCGGAAGAGGAACCCAGCTGAGGGCTGCTGAGGCTGCGCAGAGCAGAGCCCCGCCCCTCTTCCCTCCCTAGCCCCACCCCTCCAGCCCAGCTCAGCTCCTCTGCACCAGGGAGCTCTGCCCAGATGAACCGGGCTCCGTATTTATCACAGCCCACCCTGAGAGGACAACATCTCTCTGGTCTAGAAGGGACAGATCTCACCCTCGTGCATGTAGCTTCTGGGATTATCTATCCACAACCAGTAGCTCCTGGAAAATAAAAATAAAGCTGACTCCCAGAACCCATTTTCTCCCTCAAGAGTTTGCATTTGGTCCCTTGGGTTCTAGTGTTGGCCTAGGTTAAGCTCTTGGGGCATCTGGTGCTCACAAGAGCATCACGGGCTGGGTCTGGGGCCCCTCAGCTTCCACACCTTATCGGGGAGACGGAAGGGTGAGAGAGTCCCCACCAGGTTTTCTGATGCTTGGCCTCACTTATCAGAGGACCTTGTATGTGTGTGGGCCTGCCATCCAGACTCAGTCTCCCTGACTGTGGTCCAGCTGGTAAAGCAGGGTCCCTGGGTGGGGCTCTTTGCAACATCAAGATACACAGCGCCTCCTCCACTGAGGCCTCTCCCCTGTTTGTGTGTTGGAGGTCAGAGCCTTCCCTAATCCCTCGGAGCTCAGCAACACGCCTTCCCCAGGAAGACCAGGTCAAGTTCATCCAAGATGAACACACTACTTTAATGTCACCAGAGAACCCTGTCGGAGAGGGAGAGGGTGTGAGAGAAAAGACGCGGGTCCTTTTGGCTGGGGACATGGGACGGTCACAGAGGAACCAGGTTAGAGAGGAAGGACAGGCAGTCCAGAGACTGAAGAGAGTCCAGGAGAAATGGCCCCACCTTCCTTCCACAAGGCAGATGCCCAGACTGAATGGGGGGGTGGGGAGGCTGAGCCCAGGTCGAGACTGGCTCCCCAGAACCCCTCCAAACGAGCCTCTTAATCTTTCCACGGTGTCCTCCTGGGGGCCCGACTGTCAGCTCTCCTGGGTCTGGTTGCCTTGGTGTCTGCCTAGAGTCCCGAAGCAGGCTGTGGGCAGGTCCTTGGAGGCACTGAGCGGTCCCCAGGAGTAATAGCCAGCACCCCGTCGCACTCCACCCGGTGTACTGAGGAGTCCAGAGGATGCCCCGTGGTACACTGGTACAGCTGGGCTCCCAGCAGGGTGTGAAAAATGAACTGGTCAGCTCGCCTCAGTTGTAGAACACTTCGTCTTCCTCTTCTGAAAGAGAACCACTGTCCACAGACCGCAGCGAACCGCGCATGCGGGCCCCGCCCTCAGGCCCCTGGGCCCCGGGCAGCCGCTGCCGGTGCTGTTGGGTGGGGCTAGGGGGCTCCTCTGGTGAGGGCCAGCCATCATCCAGGGTGAGGCCAGGGGAGCAGGCTAGGAGACTGTCGTCCTGTGAAGGGCCACTCAGGAGGCTGTCCTGAAGGTAGATGCTCTCGAGGTCTAGAACACCAAAAGGGAGTACAGGGGACGAGATGGAATTCGGCGTCCTGTGAACTACCTCCCTAGGTGCGGGAGGCCAGGCCAGGGTGAGAAGGCCCTGTTAAGTCACTGTTAAGCTATCGGGACCCAGGTTTGGGAAAGCAGTACCCACAATCCACCAGGGGTCAGCTGAAACTGCACCCCACCCAGTCTCTCCTTTCTGATCAGGGCAGCCCCTGGGAATGTGTAAGCCGGAAGTGCTAGCCCCGGGTTCCTGGGGAAGAATGTAAGCCGCCTTGGGGGTCGGGGGAGGGAACTCCGCTGAGAGTTTTTGGTGTTGCCCTGAGGGCTGCCCCACCCACCCTGCCTTGATGTCCCCGTTGTACCTTGGAGCTGGAAGGCACCCTGGGTACTGTCCTCGGGCTGCAGTTCTTCGTCCTCCAGAGAGGACCAGGCACTCAGAGTGGCCTCCGTGATGGCAAACTGCTCGGCGACACCTGGAAGGTGGGGGAGGGGGGACAGCAAGATTAGACTCAGTGAGCACAGGGGTGGGAAGGAGGCGCTCTATGCCTATATGGACCTCTCTGAGCTGTCTCTCTGTGCCCTGGTGATAGAGGTGCCCCGCCCGCCACCGGTACTTTTACTGTGCTCAGACCCACCTTCAGGCCGCAGAGCCAGCCTGTGGCCTCTCACCGCGTCCCCCACTCACCTGCAGCAAAGCGAGCCTCACGCAGCTCATCCGGGAGGCAGCAGTAATGATCATCCTCTGTGGGGGACTGTTCCCAGCCCGAATGCTGGGCGCTCCAGCCTTTCCACTCGATGAGGTGGGCCACTCGGCCACGGGCCATGGCCGTGGGCTTTGTGATGTGGTCTTTGATGCTCTGCACCACCCCTGCGAAGCCACAAATAGCCATCGGGTGACCGTCCCAACACAAGCCCCAGCTCACGACGCCCAAGTACTTACAGGCCATCCTGTAACCATGACCAGTTACTCGCACTACCCACATCCTGCCCTGTGCCCACCTCGGCCCGATGGCCCCTCATTCTCTACATGCCCCGCCCATTTGCATGCCCCGCCCATTTGCATGCCCCGCCCATTTGTATGCCCCCTCACTCCTGACGTCTTATTGAACCTGCATCAAGTCCTCAACCCACTCCTTTCCCCGACTGGCCATGGAACCCAGCACCTTCCATTCATGATTAGCGGTGCTGGGGGAGCGGAGCTGCCTTGTGCTGCCAGATCTGTGAATTGAGATTCTGGTGAGTGGAGGAGCATCAGGGAGTACTGCCTGGAGGAGGTGGCCTGGAATTGGGCTCTCCAATGGCCTATTGGGATGGGACAGATGGTGGCCAGGTTGGCAACTGTTTCATAGATTAGGTGACATTGAAGATACAGAAGTGCTGCCTCGGCACCATAAAGCCAAGGATGAAACACAGAGGTAACACGAGGCTGGGAGCCTCTCAGCGGCCAGAGCGGGAATAGAGGGCCAAGGTGAAGACCTGGCACTATCTCTACAGCAATGGAGAGCCATGGGCATGGCACAGCCAGGCACCAACCAGGGAAGAGGTGGGTCGGATGGGTCACTTGTATCCCAAAGACTGAAGTTCAAGGGTGGAGACGGGGCAATCAGGGACTGTAGGGACCCGGCAAGAGGTAGGGCCGGGGGAGCTCACTGACAGGAGGGCGACAGAGACAAGGAAGCAGCGACAACAGCTCAGCATCTTCACTAACTGAGGTAGGGAACAGAACTGGGCATTCCCCAGAGTCCCTGAAGCCAGGCAGGCAAAGGGCCCAGGGGAACCCGAGTTCCAAGGTCAGAAATGAGGGACCAGGAATATGAGGAAGAAGGGGAGACCTGCTCCCCCAAGTGGAGTGCAGTGGGAGAGGAGGTGTTTCTCAGGGCAGGAGTGTGGGGAGGAGGGAGCTGCAGAGACAGCAATGAAGGGAGGCAGCCAGGCCCTCAAGGAACATGGAAGGATCTGGGGTGGGGGAAACGGGCAGTGTGGGGCACAGCGGTGAAGAGAAGGGACTAACGGGCCAAGCAGCCTGGTGGGTGGCGCAGAGGGTTGCCTGGAGCCTAGGTGTACAGCGGCTCACACGCCCCCCTTTCCACCTCGGGTTTGCTGCTCCTGGCTTCCGGCACATCATCCCCAGAGAGTTACCACAGCTTTGGGGGACAGCCTCATGCCCTCAAGGTGACACAGTCTTCATGGGCAACCGAGGACTGGACAGGGAGCAAAATCAAGGCCACACACTTGGTTTTAAGTGCCATGAAGTCTTCGGGCTGCCATGGGGCAGAGCTTCCAGTGGGCAGGGGCAGAGAGAGTCCCACTGAGCAAAATCCTCAGCTTCCTTCACTCCCCAGAGACCCGCCCAAGAGCAGTCCCCTGGGGGAGCACAGTCCCCACCTCAGGTTCTGCTTCTAGGGAACAAAACCCAGGGTGACGTGGGAGAGCACGCGTTCAGACACCCAGAGCCTGCGTCCTCCCCTCTGAGCCATCTCGGGGGGGGGGGGGGGCTGAAAACTCAGCAATTCAACTCCGGAGAGAAGGAACCCAGCTTGAAGTCTGGCAATTTTGAAAACTGTTAAACCTGGCCTGCCTCTGTCCCTTTGCGATCTGTTGGCACATCGGTGGAAGAGTGTACAATCTCTAAGGGCCCGAAGCGGGCTATCCTGACCTACCCACAAGGGATGAAGTAGCCAGGGCAGCCACACTGTAGTTGCTGGGGCAGGCTCTAGAATCAGATGTGTAGCCGTTGGTGGTCTGGAAGCACCTCTGTAGAGAAAGGAAAAGGGGGTAGGTAGGAAGGTAGGACAGACACCTCACTCCCCCCTCAGACCATGATTATGATCAGAAAATGGCCAGGGATCAGACACAGAAAGCTCGGGAGATCCTATCTATTCCCACAAGATTCCCTTCCCTGGGCTGGCAGGACTGTGGGTCTGGGCTGGGCACAGCAGAGGAAGGGAAGGTGATGTCAGCTGGGCACACTGACCTGCCAAGGATCCCAACAGAAATCCATTTGCTTGTCCTGAAGCAAGAGGAGAAAGGGGATCAGTCAGGGCGGGGTGGGGGTGGGGCGGTGCGCACATGGCTATGTCCTGAAGTCCTTGTGGTGCTCCGATATAGTCACCTTACAGGACCCCTTGCTATACCAGGACCTCTCTCTACACCTTCCTGATCTACATGGAAGCGAACTTATACTCTTGAGAGGTTCTCAACAGGTGCTAAGTTATTCTAGGTTGGTAGCAGAACCTACGTTCGGCAAGGGAAGACCTTTGGGGTGGGGTTGTGTTTTCTAAATAAGTCTGGCCCAGTCAGTCCCTGATGCCCAGTCCAATGCAGAGCCTTATCCAGATAAACACCAAGCCTCTGGTGCCCCTACTGCCCAGGGAGAAGCTGGGATTGGCAAGAAATAAAGGAACTGAGAACGGTTTCTGCTTGCTTCAGGGAAATAAAAGAGCAACTGGGGTCAGGGCAGGCAGGAGGAGAGTGACAATGGCCAGTTACCTTGCCAGCTACATGGTCAGGAGCAACAGCGGGTGGGTGGCTGGAGGGCAGGTCCCGACTCAGGAGTTCTGTGCCTTGGGGCCTGGGGCAGTTTTTGTGGGCACTTGTGAACAGATCTGAAAATAGTGGTGACAAGAGAAATTTAGAAAAACCCCAGGTCAAGTGATGTGGAAGGAAAGGAAATAAGGGGTTTTTGAGCAGGGGGCTCTCAGCTTTGTGAAGGAAGGGATAAGCTAATCAGTAAAGGATACAGAATGAAAAACAACACAACAGTGGTATTATAAACAAGCACGGGCACACTTGTGCCGGCTATGCAGACAAAGCAGGAGAAACATTGAATCCCAGGAGTTGGACCAGCCTCAGCTACAAAGAATCCTATTAATTGCCGCTTGGTTTTCTCTTGTTTTGGTTTTGGTTTTTTTGTTTTGGGGGTTTTTGTTGTTGTTGTTGTTTGGTTATTTGTTTTGTTTTGTTTTGTTTTGTTTTGAGACAGGCTTTCTCTGTGTAGCCCTGGCTGTCCTGGAACTCACTCTGTAGACCAGGCTGGCCTCAGACTCAAACATTTAACTGCTTCTGCCTTGGTAGTGCTGAGATGAAAGGTACCTGCCATGGCCACCTGGCTGAAATTGTATACTCTGTAAAAAGGAAGGAAGAGGCTGGTGTTGGAGATGTAACTCAGGGGTAGAGTATGTGCCTAACATGTATAACAGCATCCCCCACACACGTCTGTGATTCCAGAACTCCAAGGTAAAGTCAGGCAGATCAGAAGTTCAAGGTCATCCATGGATATGCAGCAAGTTTGAGGCTAGCCTGAGCTACAAGAGACTTCATCTCTGAATACATTAAATAAATACATTAAATAAATAAACGCAAGGCTTCTGATTCCTTCTCCACTTCTGCCTCCATCTTGGGACAGAGATTTTTCTATGTAGCCCAGGCTATCTTTGAGCTTCTTGGCTCAACCTGCTAGGCAACTGGAACTATAGGTCTGTGCCAATGGCCCCCATCCCATTGTAATTTTTTTTTTTTTTACTTTATATTTTTGAGACAGGATCTTACCATGTAGCTCTAACCTGCCCAGAACTTTCTATGTAGACCAGCCATCCTTGAACTCACAGAGATCCTCCTGCCTCTGTCCCTCAAGTGCTACAGTTAAGGGTGTGTGATGCCACACCAGTGTAAACTCTCTTCTTTAAAAATGCTGTCCAGCAGTGGTGGTGCACGCCATTGATCCCAGCATGAAGAAGGCAGAGGCAGGTGGATCTCTGTGTGTTTGAGCCCAGCCTGGTGAGTCCGAGGATCTGGAGAGATGGCTCGGCAGTTCAGAGCACTTCCAGAGGACCTGGGTTCAGTTCCCTGCACCCACAATGCAGTTCACTGCTGTCTGTGACACCATTTCTTGAGGCTCCAATGTCCTTCTCTGGTGTCTGGGTTTCCAGGCACAGTGCGCAGACATCACACAGGCAAAACACACTATCATCGTACAAGAAGATTTTTTGTTTGTCTTGGCTCTTTTTCTTTTTGTTTCTCAAGGCAGGGTTTCTCTGTGTAGCTCTGGCTGTCCTGGAACTCGCTCTGTAGACCAAGCTGGTCTTGAGCTCAGAGATCTACGTGTCTCTGCCTCCTGGGTGCTGGGAAGAAAGGCGTGTGCACCGGCCCAGCTAATGTTCTTTACTCTTTTGTAATAACTGAGATTAGTATACAAACACATTCTATATTTTCTTTTTACTTTGAGACAGTGTTTCCATGTTTGTGTGTGTGTGTGTGAGAGAGAGAATGTGCACTAGGCTAGAGGACACTTGAGTGTCGTTCTTCAGGTGCTGTCTACTATGTGCACATATATGTATATGTGCATGTATATGTATATGTGTTTATATGTATATATATATGTGTGTGTGTGTGTGTGTGTGTGTGTGTGTGTGTGTGCATGTTGTCTCAGTGCTGGCACCACAAGTGCCCTGGCCTCCTAACAAGGGTTTGGAGGATGGAATGCAGGGAAATTGCAGGGATGTCCCCAGCCCCCACGTGGTCTATTTTATTGGTCACAGCAGCCCCAGCACCTGCCACAGGGCCCAGCACACAGCAGGCTCTCATTAGGGGCTTCTCAAAGGAAGGAAGCAGGGGGGTTCAGCCATCAGTGGCAGCAAGCCAGCTTTAGTCAGAACTCCAGACGATCCTAAACAGCTGGGCTCTGTCTCCAGCCACGCCCCCAGCCACACCTCCAGCCACAGACAGGTCAGGGAAGAAAGGGGTCCCAACAGAGGGAAGGCCCCAGAGCTAACACCTCAGGAGCATCCGGCCTCGCTGCAGGGAGGAAGGTGAGAGTAGGCCTGCGGTCAAGGTGAGAGTTTTCAGCCAAATTACATTCTGAAAGAGCCCAGAGGATCTGGGACCTGCCCAAGGCTAGGATGCAGAGCCAAGGCCGGGAGGCTGGAGCCAGGCTGTCTGGAACACTGTAGGAGATGGCAAGGTCTTGGCCAGTGTCCTCTCCTGCCCCAAAGTGACCCAGACAGACATAAGGAGGGCAGGGCAGAGAGGACCACATGGGTTCTGAGAGTGAGGGCTGAGCCACGTGCTAATGCTCGGCAGTGCTGCGTGCCAGTCCTGGCTGTGTGACCCCGAGTTATCGACGCTCTTCTCTGGGCTCCAGCACCTCCCATGTCTACAAAGGAAGGACTCCATGATGGGGCTGGGGGGCCCCCCTCCCCCGTTCTTCAGAAGTCATGTAAGCTATTCTAATGGGTTGTTTCTCATTTACTTGCTGCCCATTTAATTATTTGTTTGTTTGTTTGAATGACCTCTATCTGGAAATCACAACCGGAGCCTTTTACGCACGTGGTGGGCAAGCGCTCTGTCTCTGAACTACATCCTCAGCCTGCTTTTCACCAGGTCTGTTTAGACAATAAAAATGAATTGGGAAAAAAAAAATGGAAATTTTCTGAGCCAGAGGCAGCCTGAGACTCAGCCTCGTGTCATGAAGCGTCTGTGTGTCTCGTGCACACAGGCGTGTACCCGTGTGTGTGTGTGTGTGTGTGTGTGTGTGTGTGTGTGTTCCCCCAGGTGAGAATTTGCTAGCTGTGCACACTGGGTCAAGATTAAAAATATATATTTGTTCCCACAGGTCTGTCTTAGTTATTTTTCCGTTGTGCTAAAGAGACCATGACTAAGGTAACTTATAGAAGAAACAGTTATTGGGGGTTATGTTTTCAGAGGGGAAGTCCACAATCATCATGGAGGGGAACATGGCAGCAGGCAGGCAGGTCTGGTACACAGCCTGATGCACAAGCAGAAAGCAAAAGGAGAGCTAACTGGAAATGACATGGGCTTTTGAAAATTCCAACCCCATCTCCAGTGACGCACTTCCTCCAGCAAGGCCACACCCCCAATCCTTCCTAAACAGTTCCACTAGAGACCAAACATCCAAATACCTGAGCCTATGGGGGCCATACCTAATACCTTAAGGTATAAAGTAACAGTAGAAAAGCTGCTCAGCCAGAAAGAATGTGCCTGCTGCTGACCTGGGTCCCATCCCTGGGGGCCATAATGTGACAGGAGAGAACTGACTCCCAAAAGTTGGTCTATGAACATCACACATATGTCATATGAACACACCCACACACAAGCACATAATAAAAAAGTACGTGTAAAAAAAAGAGAAAAAAAAGTCCGGGGCTGGAAAGACAGCTCAGTAGTTAGAGCACTGGCTACTCTCCCAGGACCTGGATTCAATTTTCAGCACCCACACGGCAGCTCACAACTGTCTGAGATTCCAATCCCAAGGTTGTTAATGGCCTTCTCTGGCCTCCCTGCATACTAGAAACACACATGGTACAGACAGACATCCAAGCAAAACACATATAAAGTAATGTTTTTCAAAATCATTAAAATGTTTTCGTCTGGAGAGATGGCTCAGTGGTTAAGAGCACCGACTGCTCTTCTAGAGGTCCTGAGTTCAAATCCCTGCAACCATATGGTGGCTCACAACCATCTGTAATGGGATCGACACCCTCTTCTGGTGTGTCTAAAGATAGCTACAGTGCACTTATATAAAATATAATAAAGAAATATTCTTTTTTTTTTTTTAAATTTGAAAGCTGTGACTAGGCATGGTGGTTTATACTTGTGATCCCAATGCTGGAGACTGAGGCAGGAGGGGTGAGGACTTGGAAGCCGGTCCAAGAGTACATGGTGTGTTCCAGGTCAACCTGAATGACACAGCCGCACACACACACACACACACACACACACACAAACATACACACAGATGCACAGACACACCACATACTACATGCCACAGAGACACACATACACACCATATACCACAAAGACAAACACATGCACACCACAACATACACACAGACATACCACATACCACAAAGACAGATAGACAGACAGACACACACGCACACACACACAAACATACACACAGATGCACAGACACACCACATACTACATGCCACAGAGACACACATACACACCATATACCACAAAGACAAACACATGCACACCACAACATACACACAGACATACCACATACCACAAAGACAGATAGACAGACAGACACACACGCGCACACACACACACACACACACACACCACCACCACCACCACCATCACCACCACCACCACACAAAAGGTTCTAGAATTCTGCTTGTTGTGCAAAGCCTTAGTGTGTCTAGCTGCAGGGGTGTGCTGGGTACTTGGACAGATGTCGGGGTGCTTCTAGGTTCCCTGAAGCTGTGAGCATTTCAGCTACAGAGCGTGAGGTGAATGGACGGGTGAGAAGGAGCCAGCACAGCAGGTGACACCAGAGGTTGGTTGGGGATCTGGTGGGCTCAAGGCCTCCTGGCTTCAGCCCCTCCCCTGCCTGCCTGACCTCCATCCCATCTGGGAATCTGGGAGCCCTAACAAAGTCTCCCTCTGCCCCTGAAGACTTTAGCCACATGATGTCATGGGCTGGTTGCCATAGAGACGTCAGGTAATGAAGCAGCCTAGGGTGAAATCACAGGCTGCTCTTAGCCCTGCTGAGACCTGGCCTTGGTGACTGGAAAAACACATTGTCACATAGGGTGGGGCTGGGGGACAGCCCAGGGAATCTCTAATGCCTGCTATATTGAAAGCTTTCCCCAAGGGAGTTTTGTGGTGACATTCTTCTTTTATACCTACTCCTTTGACCTCAGGGAGGCCCTGTCTTGAACCTGCTCTCTCCCCCACCTCTTACAGGAGTGACTGCCCTCCGGTTGCCATGGCAACCTGAAGACCATTTTGATCCTTCCAGGACAAGGGTGTCACCCAGAGGTCCCCTCCGTCCTTCTGCTTATCAAGAATGCTTCCCAATCAGACGGTCAGTTTAACCATCTAGACAGTTCTCCATAACATCTAACCTGGGCTCTTCACGCTGTGGCGCTTCCCTCCCGACTTGACCTTATTCTTTCTGCTCGGCTCCTGGCTGACTCTGAGGCAGTGCCCCTCAGCTCCCTCTCACTTGCTTCATAGCTGTCCAGAGCTCAGACAGCTATTCACTGGGGCTCTGTGAACCAGGCCGTTAGTCAGCATGCTTGCCACCTGCACCCAGAGTGTGTCTCAGGAGCAAGAGAATTAGCCTGCGGCCACTTGGGAGACGGTGGTGCAGATGGAGTGAAGAGGGTTCTTTCCCCGCAGCACACAGGAGTTGAAAAACTAGAGGACAGCAAACTGGGTCCAAAGCCCGGGGTGCTGCCTCCCCAAAATGGCCCCCGCCACCTGTGGCAAAAGGACACACCAGGTTGTCCCTCCAGCTGCGACATGTGAGCTGCCCCTGTCTCTGGAGAGGAGCAGCCTTGGCCTCAGTCCTCTGGACTGGGTCACATCTTCACGTGTGCCTCGCTTTCCATCCCTGTGTGCTGAGGGCGAAAGAGACCAACATGGCGGTGGCCAGGGCTCCCTCAGAGGGACAACCCTGTCTCTGTCCCTCAGTTTGTCTTTCTGGACAGTGGGGTTCCTGAGTCTTGTTCCTGGACTGGAGTTGGCCTTGGGAACCCTCTGGTCACTACAGACAGAGACCAGAGGTGTGAGTCATTGGCCTGGTGAGTCCCTGCCAGGAGAGCAGGCCCTAGAAGTTGGCAGAGGACCATTCTCCAGTGTCCTTCCCAACCACCTTGGGCCATGCTGGTCATGTAATGGTCTAGTTGGCTGAGCTCAGAGGTGCCCCAGGAAGGAATTCCTTTCTATCCCTAACCAAGGACTTCCACTTACCCCAGCTCCTTCCAGACCCATCTCCCCTCCTGGGGCCCAGTCCACTCCAGTCGCGCCATCTCTAGGCTACCTGCCAGGGTGGCCTAAGCCAACTAGGTGACTCTCTCGAGGGAGAAGCCTGGCCTGCGAGGACCTACTGCCTGTTTATTAAGCATCTGCTCTGGGTTAGTCACCAAGTTGATTCCTCACCTGTGGTTTCGCTTTGAATCCTGCAAAGTAGGTAGCAGCATACCCACTTGACAGATGGGAAAATGAAGTCTGGACTTATCCAAGGCACTGGGTAGTAAATGACATGGTCAGAGCCCAGATTCTGGGGGCGGTATGAAAGTCCAACCACCGAATAGTGCTGATCTCCAGAAAGGGACCTCTAGTCATTTTTTCCCATGGTGTGTATGTGTGTATGTGTGTGTGTGTGTGTGTGTGTGTGTGTGTGTGTGTGTGTATGTGTGTATGTGTATGTGTGTACACACCTGTCCCACTAGACTTCTTTAAACCTAAAACTGTCCCTCCCTGCAGAATGAACTCTTAGAGGGCAAGTCCCATCTACTCTTTCCTAAGTCTCCCACAGAGACTCCCACTGCCCAGTAGAAGCTCTGGCAGGCCGTCAGGACACACCAGATCTTTGACTCTTCAGAAGAAAGTCACACCGGTGGCCAGTGTCTGCTCTCCTAACAACCAGTGCATTGGACACTAGAGACCTCACCCCCACCCCAGGATAGGTCCCTAAGAGAGGGCTGTGGTGGAAGAGGGTCGACAGAGAAGCTGTAGAACCAGGAGGCAGAGGTGGGCACAGAGGGACCCAGAGACAGAGGGGTAGATACTGGCTTTCTATCTGCTCCGCGCAGCCAGGAGCTAACAGCGCCAGCAAACCTAGCCAGACATGAGGTCTTTGAGTGATCCCAGAAGTCTGTTGCTCTCTGAACCCACTTCGCTTTCAGATTCAAGGAGGACCAACTGGGTCAGGAGAGCAAAGGCTAGCTCAGCCTGGCTCAGGATAAGCATCCAAAGAATGGTACCTTAAAAAGAGATGAACCAGAGGCCCTGGGTGTGTCTCAGTTGACAGAGTGCTTGCCTAACATGCATGAAGCCCTAGGTTCAGTCCCTTCGCACCACATACTTGAGGCATGGTGGTACTCGCCTGTAATACTAGCACCTGGAAAACGGAGGCAAAGGGGTCAGAAGTTCAAGGTCATCCTCAGTGATAGAGCAAGTTCAAGGCTAGCCTGGGCTCCTGGAGACCCTATTTAAACAAGCGGAAAAAAATAGGGAAGACATGGTTGCCCAAACATAAAATTCTAGCATTTGGGAGACAGAAGCAGGAGGATGACCTTGAGTTCAGTGCCAGCCAGGCATTACCCTGACTCAAAAATAATAAAGTTAAAACTTAAAAAAAAAAAGAAAAAAGAACTAGATAAGGAATACAGGCTAGCTCCTAGATGCAGTGTGTGTGGTCAGTATAGTAACCCACTGTCTTCAGCACAAATGCTTGGCACCCACTGCTTCCTCGGAGGCAGGAGGGGTCTCCTTTTCTACCAAGAAGGCCTGGAGTCTGAGGGAAGGCTGATACCCCAGAGAAGGTGCTATTGAGCATTGACAGCGGCGGCCAGTATTGGGTGTTTTCCCACTGAGACCCTCCCCCACCCAATGCTAACACTCCGTTCCCATCCCCCATCAACGCTATGACTACATACTGGGGAACACGGAGCAGAGAGTGGGGACCCTTGATCGCCTAGCCCTGCAGCAGAGGCTAACAGTTGGGATCTCTCAGGTACGGCCTGGACCTGGAGTAGGGGGACCGGGTAGACTGAGCTGGGTGCAGGCTCTCGGCTCCATCAGTGCAAAGTTCACGATCCTTGACCACTACTTCAGGCTCTGAGCATGGCCCATGAAAACCTTTGGCAGGTAGGGGACTGTGGTCAACAACAGGTACAGGCTCGGAGAACTGAGAACTGAGGGTCCCAGGGTCACCTCAGGGTCACCTAAGCTCCACAAGGCCAAGGGCTGGCTGTCTGGTGCTGAGGCTGAGGCCTAGGCGTGGAGAACTCAGACCTGGGTCTTTACTGTTTCCCAGTGAGCCACAATACTGTCCAAAAGGACAGATGAGCAGGTGACCACTGTCCAGTGGGTCATCAGCTGGGTCTCTAGAAGAACGGTTGCCCTCCATCCACATACCCCAAGATCTCTCACTTCTAAGTTGCTGGGGTGCACGTTGAGACAATCAGACTCTGTCCTCTCAGGACAGAGGGAAGGTTAGACAAAACGGCCTGATCTAGGGGTGTCCCTCTGGAAGCCCAGGGTGCAGGAGAAGAATGGAGGCTGTCTCAGTCAGTGCGGCCTTGGCAGGCATCCCTGCTGTCTAGCCTCTGGTGCTCACAGGTCAGTGCACTCGGGCACGCGTTGGCCAAGGGATGGAGAAGGCATCTGGTCACTAAGGAAACGTCCAGATACCTCACACCCGCAACTGCCTCCATGGGAAACTACCCATGAGTCTTTGGGGTTTATGGGGACAGCTGGAACTCTGAGAGTGGCCAGATGCTATGCTGGGTTCCTCGGGTCTCACCAGACCAGCTGCTGTACGGGATTGTCCTATCTGCTTGACACCCACGAGGTGCCACGTCACCACCAATCAGCTTGAACCAACTTCACACAGCCTGGCCCTGCTCCTCTCCTCTCCTCCCATGATCCTCCTGCACTGACACTTTCCAGGGCCCAACTGAGTCACTTCCCTGAATACCTGCCACCCTGTTGGAACTGGAGAACAGAAACCCCTCAGAGTCCAGAGAATGGAAGAGGGTCGCTTTTCAACATCCCCCAGACCAAGGTCCCCACGGGATCTGCCCAGCCCACTCTAGGGCCACTTTCCCCTTCCCTGCCTGGGTAAATTAGTGACCAGTCCAACACTTTCTTCCAAGACCTTGGGGCTGGGGTGGGTAGACTTGACCTCTGGACACTCCCACTCCCAGCCCCGCCCCCTGCTCCCACAGTGGGTAAGAGTCCCAAGTGGGACAACGGCCCAACCTCTTTTGGGGGTTTGTTTTGTTTTGACACATGCTTTCATGTAGCCCAGGTTGGCCTTGAATTCTCTATGCTGTAGTTGCTGGTCTTGAACTCTTGATCTGCCTTCTGAGTGCTGGGATTACAGGCATGTCCCCACACCTCCCAACCTCTCCTAAAATATTATTCCAAAGACGACGAATATGCCTCCCCCCAGCACCTATAAAAATCCTATCTATGGCCCTCCATCTACAGAGAGTGGTCTCCCTAAACCCCACAGATGAGAGATAGTCTCTCCAGTTCCCTAGAATCACCTTGGAATAACCAAGGTGCCAGGTGAGAGACAAAGGCTCAGGGGTTACTGGGAACATTATCTGTCCTCTGTCCTCTCCTGTCCCCTGAGCACGGGTGGGGGTGGGGATAAAGTTAGGGGTGAGGGTGGGGAAGAGGGAGCCTAGATAACCTGTCCATCCCTACTGACCCCTTTCTACCAGGGGGATCTGGGGCTAAAGACACAGGCACCCCAGGCGGGAAGGGACCCTGGGCTAGAATGGCCGCATCTTGAGGGTCTGTCTTCCTGGAGCTCAGCAGCCCAAACGAGGACCAGAAAGAACCGGAAGCCTCCCTCCCCTTTTAGGCACACCGCAGGAGGCGTGTAGCTGCGGAGAAGAAAGCATGGCACCGGGACCTTGCTTCATGCCACCTGCCGGGTACCGCGTGGGGCTTGGGGTGTGGAGACCTCCGCCAGCTCTGCGCGCTGCTCGCCCTCCTCCCGAGCTCTGTTCCCGTGGGGTACCGTGTCCTCTGGGGCGCGGCTGGTCCGTGAAGGGCGGACACCCACCCTGGCTTCTTCCCCGAGCCAAGAGCTGGTGCTCCCGCCCCTCGCCGCGTCCCGGGCTGCCCTGTCCTCACCTCGCGACACGCAGGATCCCATCACGGGGTGGCGGGGCCGAGCCACTGCGCCTGGGGTGCGGTGGGCGGCCGCGGGCTCATGTCTCCGCGAGCCGGGGCTGCGCGGCTTGGCCTCCGCTTGCTCCTGTGTCGTCGTCCCCGCCGCCGCGTCCGGATCGCCTCGCGCCGCGCCCGCAGCTGCCAAGGCCAGGCGACACCGCGGCGGGCGGGGACCCGGGGAGCGCGGAGGGGGCGGGGCTGGGGTGCGCCCCGCCCCCTCCATGCAAGTGCACCTGTTGTCGCTTACCAAAGTACCTGCAAACCAAAGTAACGCGGACTCGGCCCTGTAAGGAAGACTTCTAGCTTCAGATCTGAGTAGCGCCTGCTTTTTGGAGCTCAAGGTCAGGGGGAGAGGGCTAGGAAGCGGGAATTCTGCAAGGATGGGCCTCATCCCATTGTGCACAATGAGGAAGACCTAGATTTATTTTATTTGTGTGTGTGTGTGTGTGTGTGTGTGTGTGTGTTCCTCTTTTCACACACATGCACAGTGTGCATTCACACACACTCATTCAGGATCCTGGAGAGAGTGGCCAGATGCTCCGTGGCAAAGTTTGCCAGGCCGGAAGCACCCTGTGTCTGAGGTAAATGTCACCTCACTCCACCCTTGGACATTCCTGTTCCCAGACAGAGTCACTGGGTCTGTTTACCAGACTTGTATCACTAGAGACAGTCCTGGGAAATGAATATGGCTTAGAGCAAGGATCTGCAGACCCTGTGCAGATCCGAAGCCGAGCTTGGTGGGGCTGCCCAGGGCTGGGGAGTTGAGCTATTGAGTAAAGTCAGAGTAGAGATGGCTCTATGCCATCCGTGGGGTTGTGAGACTTGGGTGTGAATGGAGACTGGGCTCATGTGGACAGTGTTACTTAAGCACACAATTGAATCTGAAAGGGACACATGTGGACACCACTGCTCCCTACACAGCACAGGACAGCAGCAAACACCAGACAGTCGGTATCGCAAGCGATCCTGAGACGGGTGACTTACAGTGCCCAGGAGCAGGGGTGATGTCACTTCTATAATGCCAGCACTTTGGGAGGTAGAATCAGAAGTTCAAGGTCACCCTTGATTACCTAAATGAGTTCAAGGTCAGCCTGGGCTACCTGGGACCCTGCCTCAAAAAAGAAAAGGGAGAAGAAAATAAAGTATTTGTAAGGTTGGGCCTGGATTATGAGGAAATGCTGTACTGTTCTAACAAAGGACTAAAACCCCTGGTGGCCGATCCCTCAAAGACCCCAAGGGTTGGCTGTTTTGACATCAGCAACGCAAATGATTACAGCCCCCTACATTCACAGAGGGAACAGAAGACCAGCAGTTGTGTGTGAGCACCGAATACACACACGTGTGAACCACCCTTGAATGTCCTTTTGCCAGTGTTCTGTCCCGGCTGCTCAGGGCCCGGGTACTCCGCTCTCCAAGCCTGGCATCGCTGAGGTGGCTGTGACGGGACACCCCGGTGGCTCACTTGGTGTCAAGGGTGCTCCCGCCCCTGTGTGGAGAAGGAACGACAGATCCGCGTATGGCCAAGCTCTGGTCCTGTCCCATGCATGCGACCTGGTACGGAGCAGGCAGATGTGTCTAAGTGGATGTGGCTTGGAGGCAGAGCTCTGACTCACCATGACGTAAGAGCAGGAGCTGGTCATAGGTGCTGATGTTTCTGCTGGCAGCCTAACATCCTAGGGGTCGGGGTGGGCGTGAAGGAAGAGGAGCCGTGAGGAGAGGAGAGACAGGGCAGTTCCCAGGGTGGGGGGGGGCTGCATTGGGGAAAGGTGGACGGGATGAACAGAAGTGTCATCTGTGCTCCCAATCTGTCCAACTCAGGGACACGTGTGTGTGTGTGTGTGTGTGCAGTTGCTCTGCCTACCCCATGCTTAGCTTCCTGCTGATTCAGTCTTGTCACTGTACAGCGACAATACCATCTTGAGACCAGGCCATACTGGGGGATGGCAGGCGGTTCTTCCTTATGCGTCCACATTACATTCACCTTCCCAGTCCTTGGAATTCTGCTGAAGTACACAATGTCCAGACAGGTCCGAGATGTGTGGCTGCCCTCCCCAGGATGGTCTGTCCTTTCCCAGTTCACCCCCCACAGCCCATCTGTCCCCTGACCTTCCCCTGACCGCCTCGGGTGCCCTCCTGACACGCCTACTCGTGGGAGAGGTGGGAAGAAACCTGGGAGGGCCATGTCAGGAGGCACCCGTCATCCCTCATGTTCTGAGGACTCAGACAGAGCCCCCTCCCAAGGCTGTCCACCAATGGGCAGACACCTGCAGACCTGAGAGCCCGCCATGCTGTGGGTATCGAGGCATGGAGAGGAGACACTGCGGGGCCGGGTGGGAGGAAGGTTAATCTGCAGGAGTCAGTCCAGCGGTGAATCAGACCTGTGCCTGCCTGGTCGTCCCAGGGTCAGTGGGGACACAGTAGAAAGAGCCATGCATGAGCAGAGCTTAGGGTCAGAATGGGGAATGCTGCCTCCACAGTCAATAAAGCTTGGGAGATGACAGTTCCTACCAAGGGCCAAGGGGACATGGGGACCCCAAAGCCAGACATTGAAGGTTGGGTAGAGTGCTGGCAGCTAGAACTAGTGGATGGCGCTCTCTGTACACAGAGGTTTGAAAACAGGGATGCACTCGGGGGCACTCTGGGCATGTGACATCCAGGGAGCAGGAGGAGAGGGTGAGGCTGTACCCCGCGCCCTCACCACCGGACATTGTAGAGGATTCTCTACTGAGTATGACGGCCGCTATCTTCCCCGGTTTGTATGTGCCTGCTTGCAAGAGCCCATTGGGCTGCTGACCCCTGATACTCTCTCAGAGAAGAGGATGGGAGGGAAGACCATGGAACCCTTGCCTGGGATTCCAGGTGCTTCCCCCAGGTCTCTGATTGTAACTCTGCCCTCAGGAGCGGCTACAATTTATACACTAAGGAAAGTCAATTGAAGGCAATTCATCCATATGGCTTTGTGGAAGCCATCATCCATGCTGGGCCAAGTAGCTGCTGCATGCTTTGGGGACCTCCCAGGGTCTCCTGCAAGTAACTGCTCACCCACACTCTGTAAGTGAGCTCAATACATTCTCTGGCTCCCCGGCGTGAACTGTGATGGAGTCACACTTGAGTTTGTCATGAGACCTGGCGAGGAGTCTCTCCAAGAGAGGCAAAACCTGATAGCAGAGGGAGCGGGTGCTCAGTTAACGGGTGCTCACTGTCCCAGGTCTCAGGTCTAGAAGATGGACTGAGGCAGAGATACTGTCAGCCTGCCTTCACCAGCGGGTACTTGCTGAGCCCTGATGTGTCAGGCAAGGGCTGCATACTGTAGAGGCTCCACCCGGCACACCAGAGCCTGCCCTGTCAACGGAGGGACTCAATGCCAGTGTCTCCAGCAGTGACCAGGGTCACTTGGAACCACAGTCCTGGCAGCGTAAGGCAGGTAGAGCCCTTGAAGAAGTAAAAAGGACCTGGCCTAGTCTGAGGCTTGGGAGACATACCCTGGGAGTAATAAGGATGGAGCCAGATGCTCAAGAGGATGTGAGACTTAGAAGTGGGGGATAGGGAAGGGGAGGGGAAGAGGGGGAGGGGGGGAGGGAAGAAAGGAGGAGAGGGGGAGAGGAGAGGGGGAGAGGAGAGGGAGAGGGGAGGGGGAGGGAGAGAGAAGAAAGGAAGAGATGGGGAGGGGGAAGGGGGAGGGGAGGAAGGGAGGAGAGGAAGAGAGAAGAAAGGGAGAGGAAAGAGGAAGAAAGAGAGAGAGGGAGAGAGGGGGAGGGGAGAGGAGAGAGAGAGGGAGTGAGGGGGAGGGGGAGAGAGGGAGAGAGGGAGAGGAGTCTGTCAGTGGTCTGGGGTGGGAGGAGGGACGACCCAGGAGACTGAAGAGAAGGCAAAACTCTTGGGTAGGTTTCAGCAATCAAAGCTTGAAGCCTTTCTAGAAAAATCTAGAAATAAGGCAACGGTCCGACCTTGAAATGTGTCCATTCTCACCTGGGTGGGGACTTCCAACCGGCCGACTGGACTCGTGGGTCAGAAGTCTCCCTGACCCCCAGACAACAGGTGAACTAGGGCGGGGGGGGGGGGCAAGCACACTCTCAGTCTGATGAGGAAGACAGAGACCTGAGGGAGCACAGTTTGATCAAGGCAGTGACAGCCGCTGTTCGTGCTGGGCCCTGGGATGCCAGCGAGAGACCTTTATGGAGTAAAGAGTACTGTGAGGTGAAGTTCACTTCTCAAACTCTGGTTCTGAAGATCTGTCTGCAGGCAGAGGAGCCCCTGCTAGAACCAAGGACTAGATGTTGAACATGTCATGCAGCAAATGACCGCCAGGGGGCAGCCTGAGACGGCATCATTGACACAGATTAAGTACCACGCTGACAACACTGACCCAGCCAGGGCTCAAGGTTGTGCACACTGTGATCTGAACTTGGTACCTGGTTGGGGGGGGGGGGGACGAAAAAATACTGTCCCAGCTCTGGTCACCGGGCCCTGAGGTTTACCATGGAGGTTACGACCTCTCCGAAGCCAGGACTACAAAGCTGCATCCTTCCCCCAGAAGGGGGCGATGTTCTAGTAGAACACCTCTATATAGAATACAGTCCCTTCAGTCTGTCTGCATAGTCCTGAGCCCACTGTGCAGATGTGGAGGCTGAGAGCCAAGAGAGCCCAGGATCCAGTGCACACACGGGGTTGGGGTGGCTGCATGTGGCTAGGTGCTACTTTTGGAGACCTATCTAGTTGAGAATTCTAGAGGCCAGAGGAGGAGCCCGAGGAGCCTGGGAACCTGACCTAAGAAGCCACACTCAGCTACTCAGGGGCGGGGGGCGGGGTTACCAGTGAGAGTCGGATATCGGAATCCACACACAGTAAAGTGGGCTAAATGGAGCAAGAGGGTTCCAATATGGCAGTGGGCCGGTAGAACCATCAGGGAGTCCCAAATCTGACAGGAGAGACACAGTTGACCGCTGTGTCCTATCCGGAGCTAACACTGACATCAGGTTAGCCAGCCTAGAAATTCACAGGTGCCATAACACCTGGTCGTGAGGATAGCCCCTACCATTATGGAGCCCCGCGGAGCCAGATGGGACCTTGGTGGGACTTAGTGGGAGAGGGCAATTCAGGCGTTTAGGCTAATAAGAGCATGGCGTACTAGATGGCATGAGCCCGTTAAACCCTGCAGTAGGCCAAGAGGTGAGTCCACACCATGGTCACATGTGGCAGCTCTTAGAGACACACACCGCTCAGCCACGCTCCAGTCCAGATCCCCTTTGTCATAACCTATGAGACGATTCCAAACCAGGGACACCCCTGCGGCCTCTGGGACCAGCAGTGTCCTCTCTATTTCCATCTCTGGATGTCTGTGCAGGCCATATATCTCCCCCATGATTCCTTGCTCCCCCATCAGGCCTCACCATACGCATCTGTGCCTCAAATAATCCTGTCCCTTCACCTTCAGTCTCTAAACTTCCTGCAAGACGCTCAACACCCACACAATGGGATGCAGAGGAGAGGAGGGTACAGGCGGGGTGTGTGTGTGTGTGTGTGGAAGACACAGCTTTGGAGATGCAAAGCTAGTGTTAGCAAACTCCCCGGCCCACAGCCTGTTTCTATAAATAAAGTTTTATTTAAACACATGCACCCTTTTCCATTCACCTACTCTCTATGGCTGTTGCACTTTATAATAACAGAGGCGCAGCAGACACGATGTGGCCGTCAAAACTGAGAACGGCCACGTTTGCCAGTATCTGGCTGAGGAGCTACCTGGCTCAGAAGCACCAGGAGAGGCAGAACAGAGGGGTGGGAATAGAGATTGTGGCTCAGACCGGCCGAGCTTTTGTGTTTAGTTTTTGTCTTTTCTCATCCCTCCCCTGCCCCCAGGTGCCTGGGGAGATGGTGGTCAAAACACATGGCTTGGCCTCTCTGAAAGTCAGGCTGGGTCTGGATTCTCCTTCTCAGCTGCTGTTCATACCAGACTGGTGGAGAAGCCCTGTTGGCATCTGCCCGTTGGGAGCAGAATGAGAACTAGGTAGATAGACAATGCGACTCTCTTTTTGGGGAGCTCACAGGAAATTTCGGAGAGATGTCCAAGCTGAGGCCCAGAACAAAAGTCAGAGCCAGTGGGATCTGTTCTTCCTCTTCTCCTCATGTGGCTTCCAACCGCTCATGAGACATCCCCCAGTCGTCCGGGAGCAGGACATACACCTTGTCTATACAGGTTGACAGAGACCCTGTGATGTTTGATGAATTAGCCAAGCCCTTGGTCCATGTCTGCAGGCAAAGCTGCAAAGCTTCAATTGTCGTGGGAAAGCCCCTGATGGTATTTAGGACAATGGGTTCTAACCCAAGACTTATTCGGGCAAGTCTATCCCTGCTGGGCCTCGGTGTGGTCGGCAGGAACCAGGAGGTCTGGTAAACGCACCTGGAAGATCCTCCGGCTGCACACGCTACGGCTCGCCTTTTCTCTTTTCAGGCCTCAGTTTGTCTCTGTAAAATGGGGACATGAATGACGGCCCTCCCACACTCCTGCAGCTGGTCCCAGTCCAGGGAGATCACAGATGGGAAAGCGCTTTGAGCTCAGTGGAAGAAAGGAATTCTATAAACCTAGGGGGTTATTATTGCTGCAGATCTGGGAGCAAGCATGGGCTCGTACCCAGAGGCCTACAAGAAGTTTAGTTTGGCCAGTAGAGGACACTGTGGAGAAGCCGGGTGGGTCTTGAACTGGAATCCATTTGGTCCCATGGGAGATCAGCCGAGACATCAGTGGGAGGTATGGGGACTTGGCTGTGAATGTAGGAGACCCAAGATGCTTTGGCACAGTGGTGGGGTTTGGGCAGGGTAAGAACATGAAGCAAACTTGCCTTAACCCAGTGAGCTGGGGGCTAGGATAAAGCGTTAGACAGACAGACATAAGGGCTCTCTTGCCTGGGAACCAGGAGGAGAGGTGTCGAGGCTGAAGCCTAGGTCAGAGAGAGGTTCAGGCTCTAGAGTGTCCATCCAAGAGAGTGTGGAGAAGTCCAGGATCAGACTGTGTCACCTGGGGGCGCGTCCCTTGTTTCTCAAGGTGTCTAGTACCTCGCCCATAAATGGAGAGGCATCATGGCCTCTGCTTCCAGAGTTGCTATAGATGGACTGACCAATCCCTGAGTGACAGCTCTTAAGACAGGGCAGGACTGTGCAAACCCCATGCTGCCATCTTGGTCTAGATGCTGGTTGGTAGTAGGCCCTTGCCCATTCTTGCTTTCCTAGCCCTGGAGAGAGCCAGAGCCCCTGGGAAGTGTTATCTCAACACAGGTGTGGGAAGGGGCAGCAAAGAGATTGGGGTGGGCTTTATAGAGTCCCCAGGACCTGGGTGAGAGCTCATGGCTGTTCCCAAGGGGTGAGAGAGCAGTTATCAGGATCGTGTACTAGGAAGACCTTTCCTACCGAACTTGTTCCCTACCTGGGTTGGTCTGGAGTGGCAGGGACCATGACAAAGACGGAATAAAGAGAGGCAGGGGTTGAGGTTTGGAGAGGAGGCTGCACAAGCTGGTAGGGAGTGGGGAAGAAAGGGATTTGAAGGAAGACAGGAGCCATCCAGTCCTACCCAGCCAACCTTCTGAATCCTCCCATCTGAGACCCTTTCTGAGCTGCAGTCTGCTTCTCTGTGAAATGGAGAAGTAGCCTCTTGGGTTACAGGGTGTACTGGCTGGTTTAGTGTCAACTTGACACAGGCTGGAGTTATCACAGAGAAAGGAGCCTCCGTTGAGGAAATGCCTCCATGAGATCCAGCTGTAAGGCATTTTCTCAACTAGTGATCAAGGGGGGAGAGCCCAGCCCACTGTGGGTGGTGCCATCCCTAGGCTGGTAAACCTGGGTTCTATAAGAAAGCAGGCTGAGCAAGCCAGGGGAAGCAAGCCAGTAAGTGACATCCCTCCATGGCCTCTGCATCAGCTCCTGCTTCCTGACCTGCTTGGGTTCCAGTCCTGACTTCCTTTGGTGATGAACAGCAATGTGGAAAGTATAAGCTGAATAAACCCTTTTCTCCTCTACTTGCTTCTTGGTCATGATGTGTGTGCAGGAATAGAAACCCTGACTAAGACACAGGGCTTCCAAGATTCCATAAGATGATCCTGGATCTCCAAAGAGTTCAAATGACCCCTAGCATCTAGGGTGAGGCCCCTCAGCTCACAAAGGCCTGGAGCTGGCTCTGTGCCTGCAGCCACCAGACCTTTTGTGTAGAAGACCAGTTTATGAAGAAAACTCCCAAAACAAACAGAGCCCAGCTGGCCTCCCCTGCCCAACCTTGCCTTGCCTGGCCCTGCCCACTCCTGCCTTCCCAGCCCTGTACAGGAACTGGTAGGGAGAGGAGCCAGAGCCCTGGGAAACTTTTCCCAGCACAGGTGTGGGAGGCAGGTAGTAAGGAGGTCAGGGTGGGCCTTAGGGGTCCCCAAACATGGAAGAGAATGATAGTTTGTCCAAGAAGCTGGGACAGAGGGCATTGGGTATCTCTCGCTGGGAGACAGGTTAAATAAGCCAGTTCTAGAAATGTCCCTACTTCTAAAGAAAAGCATGAGACCCTCTGAGAGAGTGACCTAGGACGTGACCCACAAGGGCGTAGAGCCCTCTGGAAAGGACAGAAGCCAGTTTGGGGAGGAGCTGAGGTGTGCGAGATACTCTGTCCAGGGTTGGAGATACTAACGGGGTCTAAGGAGGCCAGAAGTGCAGGAGAATAGGGCACATGGAGGGCTGGTAAAGGAACACCGTTACAAATCAGGGACCTGGGCTGGAGAGATGGCTCAGTGGTTAAAGCACTGACTGCTCTTCCAGAGGTCCTGAGTTCAAATCCCAGCAACCTTGTAGTGGCTCACAACCATCTGTAAAGGAACCTAATGCCCTCTTCTGTCATGCAAGGTATGCATGCAAATACAACACTCATATACATAAATAAACATCTTTTTAAAATTTGTATCATGGGGTCCAGAGAGACTGCTCTGCAGTTTGGAGCACTGACTTGCTCTAGCAGAGGACCCGAGTTTGCTTCTAGCACTCACTTGGCAGCTCCCAGCCATCTGTAACTCCCGATCCAGAGGGTCTGACGCCCTCTTCTGGCCTCCGTGGACACCAGGTACACACATGGTTCACATGCAAGCAAGACGCTCATGCACATAAACCAAGCTAATTAATAAAAAAAAAAATCTTAATTTCAATTCTTGCAGGATGGGGTGGCATATATCAGCAATCCCAACACTTCAGAGGCAGCAGGATTACTGTGAAGCCAAGGCCAGTCGGCTGCACACAGAGGGTTCCAGGCCAGTCAGGGCTTCATAGTGAGTCACTGGCTCAATAAATAAATGAAGAAATAGACAAATGCTCTGGTGGCAGTTGGGTGTGGCTAGGAGCCCACATGCTGCCAAGGGACTGCCAGGACCTGGTTTTCATCTTCACCCTTTTTTTTTTTTTTAAAGATTTATTTATTTATTACATATAAGTACACTGTAGCTGTCCTCAGACCCACCAGTAGAGGGCATCAGATCTCATCACAGATGGTTGCGAGCCACCATGTGGTTGCTGGGAATTGAACTCAGGACCTCTGGAAGAGCAGTCAGTGCTCTTAACCGCTGAGCCATCTCTCCAGACCCTCATCTTCATCCTTGAAGAAAAAGCCACAGGACTCTGTACCCACAAGGGAAGAACAACCTGAGAGCTCAGACTCTGGCTGGGAAGGACAATTCTCTTAAGGAGCACTGTGCAAATGGATAGTTTGGAGAGGTGGGGGCTGGAATTCTAAGAGGAGTTCTATGTCAGAAGAAATGTAGGGAGAAGAAGAAAAGAGGGTCTGCTGGGGCCCCTCCCTGGGTCAGGTTCCTCTTGAGACCCAAAGTTTCATAGATATTGCAAGGCTTTAGTGGGTTGGGGCAGATCAGGAACTGAGCTGGGGCAAGGGAGGGTCCTGGAAGGGCAAGGGAGGGTCCTGGAAGGGCAAGGGAGATCCTGGAAGGGCAAGGGAGGGTCCTGGAAGGGCAAGGGAGGGTCCTGGAAGGGCAAGGGAGGGTCCTGGAAGGGCAAGGGAGGGTCCTGGAAGGGCAAGGGAGGGTCCTGGAAGGGCAAGGGAGGGTCCTGGAAGGGCAAGGGAGGGTCCTGGAAGGGCAAGGGAGGGTCCTGGAAGGGCAAGGGAGGGTCCTGGAAGGGCAAGGGAGGGTCCTGGAAGGGCAAGGGAGATCCTGGAAGGCTTGGGTGACAAGTCAGGCTCATAACAACATGGCTGAAAAGGAAGGAGCTGCAACTCTGGGAATAATCATGCTCTCTTTGCCCCGGGGAGCCTCAGGAAGCCTCTCAGTATCTCCCTAGATGTAGCTGGAAGACCTGCAGGGCTCCAGAGAAAGGCTTGTCTTGGGGTTCCTGTTCTGGTGTTGTGTGTCAAAACTTTTCACAACACACATCTGCTCACTCCACACAGGGAACCCATGACGGATCAAAGTACAGATACCACCAAAGGCCAGCTTGGTGAGCCAGTGAGTTTTATTGGGATTTCCTACAGGAATATAGGTGAGGGGTTACATAGGGGAGCAGAAATGACTCAAAGACAGCTTAGTCACCAAAGCCCACCCCAGTTGGAATGACAGCTCACAAACCGGAACACATGCATAGCCTGCGGGCAGCTCAACAGGTTGGAGTGTCCTTTCCAGCTGTCTCAGTTGGTCTAAATTACTCTTCTGGGTAGCTGGTCTGGTCTTGGGGTCTTTTCTGCTCAGCTTTTATTGGAGACTCTAAGCTTGTATTGCTTCCACTGGCAGGGCAGGGCCTAGAGAATTTGGTCAGTTTCGGGGACTTCCTGAAGCTATTTTGAGTTGTTTACCTTGCCGTTTAAAAAGTTTCTTGCAAGATGAAATGTTTCAATCTCTAAGGGAACCGTTAAGCAACACTGGTACCCCAAGTCTTGAATTAGACACCAGGCCGCAGTCATGTGCTTTCAGAAAACACTTCCCAGAAAATTTCACCTCAGTGATCTCCATTAATTTCTTAGCTACAGGTAACCAGTATCAGTTGTTCCTTTTATTCTTGCCTCTAAAGCCAGAGACACATGGCCTAATCTGCCCAATTCTGCTGCTTGCTGGGGCTGGAACTTGGCCTCCTTGTTCTATGACATTATCACTAGCTTTCTGTTTTTCAACTCCTTCACTGCCTACGCTTGACTGTCTGTAGATTGACCTTGAACTCAGAGATCTGCATGGCTGTTTCTTGAATGTTGGGATTAAAAGAATGCACCACCATGCCTGGACTTTTCTTCACTAAAATACTACAAAACCAGTCTGTACGCCACATACTGAAATTCTTCTTCACTGAAACCTCTTGGATCAGGTCTGCATATTTCAAATCACCCTCAGAGTCTTCCATATTCCTACTAAGATGGCTCATTGAGCCCCACTTAAAGCATTCCACTGCTTTCCAAAGTCCCCAAATCCACATTCCTCCAGACAAAAGCATGGTCTGGCCTATCACAGCAATACCCCAGTCCCTCGAACCAACTTCTGTCTCAGCTAGGGTTCTACTTCTGTGAACAGACACCATGACCAAGGCAAGTCTTATAGAGGACATTTCATTGAGGCTTACTGGTTCTGTGGTTCAGTCTGTTATCATCAAGGTAGGAAGCATGGCATGGGACTGGAGGGGCTAAGAGTTCTATATCTTGTTCCAAGGCAACAGGAGAAGACTGGCTTCCAAGCGGCCAGGAGGAGGGTCTCAAAGCCCACCCCCACAGTGACATACTTCCTCCAATAGGGTTGCACCTCCTCTAACAAGGCCACACCTCCTAATAGTGCCAAGCACACCTCCCTGGGCCAAGCATATTCAAACTACCACATTCACCCTCTGGGACAATAAATGTCCTTTGCACCGAGAACTTGGTCCTGGGATCCTGAGCGTTGATACGGACACCCTCATTGTCAGTGCTCTTAATCACTAAGCCATTTCTCCAGCTCTGACTGAAATCCATCTTTGACTCTTGGACCCTCTCCTTCCTCCATCACCTGTCATTGTCAGACCCTGTCCCCACTGTTCTGTGCCACCAGTGGGAGCAGGTGCCCTCTGATCCAACAGCACCTCCCACTGCTTCCTCCTGCATGGCCCCAGCCCAAGTAGAAGGGGGAGCTGCAGGGTAGAGGAAACACCTTACCGTGTAAGAGACACAAGAAGCTCAGAGATGTTGAACTAAAAGGGAGAGTCAGGTTAGAGACATAGCTCAGTTGCTAGAGTGATTGCATAGCATGTTGAAGGCTCTGGGTTCAATCCTCAGCACATACAAGCCAGACCTGGTGGTGCATACCTATGATCCCAGTGCTTGGGAGGTAGAAGCGAAAAGATCAGAATTTAGGGCCGGAGAGATGGCTTAGAGGTTAAAAGCACTGACTGCTTTTCCAGAGGTCCTGAGTTCAAATCCTAGCACCCATAAGGCAGCTCGAAACTGTCTAATAACTGTTGTCCCATGAAACCTGATGCCTTCTTCTGGTGTGAAAATGTACATGCAGACACCACACCAATATAAATAAATAAATATATTTTTAAAAGATTTATTTGAAATCTTTAAAAAGATTATTTCAGATCTTTTTTTAAAAGAATATATTTTAAAAGATTATTTTTTTATTTATGTACATTTATTTATGTACATAAGTACACTATTGCTGTCATCAGACACACCAGAACTCATTACAGTTGGTTGTGAGCCACCATATGGTTGCTGGGAATTGAACCCAGGACCTCTGGAAGAGCAGTCGGTGCTCGTAACTGCTGAGCCATCTCTCCAGCCCCTAAATAAATCTTAAAAAAAAAAAAAAAAAAAACCCCAAAGATCAGAAGTTCAAGGTTATCCTTGATAGCATAGCCAGTTTGGGCATTGCCTGGGTTATTTGGTACCTTATCTCAAAGATAGATATCTAGATATGTATATGTGTGTATCTATCTATGTAAATACTTAGGTAGGTAGGTAGGTAGATAGACAGACAGACAGACAGATAGATAGACAGAATGTTAGACAGACAGAGTGATAGATAGATAGATAGATAGATAGATAGATAGATAGATAGATAGATAGATAGATAGATAATAGGTAGATGATAGATAGACAGAGCAATAGATGGATGGATGATAGATAAATGGATGGATGGATGGATGGATAGTCTGCTGAAATGACTTAGTGGGTAAAGACACTGCAATGAGGAAGGAGAGAACAGACTCCACAAAGTGGTCCTCTGCAAGCCCCCCACATCAATACCATAGCTCATACCATGCCCCCAACATATACATGATGATAATGGAGGGAAAGAGAGGTTGGTGGCAGCCAGGTGCCTCGACGTTCTCCCGTCTCGGCTCATGAAGGATCTGCCATGTCCTTAGCAGTCAGGGAAAGAAAGTTCGCAGCTGCTGTTGTTGACTGGACCAATGCTCACCCCCTCACTTCTCATGAGGGACAACCAAACCCAGAGAAGGTGTGGCCCTGTCCGAGGTCACACAGCAGTCGCCTCCTGCCAGAGACTTCTGGGCTGGCGCCACCCCAGGGTGGGTCCCTTGGGGCAGCCTCCATTGTGCACTCTGAAGCAGGAAACCGCTGTGCTCAGCAACTGGGGCAGCAGAGAAGAGGAACAAGTTTGGCTACGTGACTGGCAGGCCCTAGAGGCTGAACCATGCCTGAGCCTGGAAAACAACCTGTAGTGAGCCTTGGGTGGAGGCCTCCCTGCCTGGAGAAAGGAGTGGCTGAGGGCCACTTTTCCCCTGACAAGGCTGGGAGGCTCAGGGCTTGCTCCCTGCCTTTGAGGGGGTGGCTGGAAGGCTCACTGTATGCCCCAGCTGCAGGGCTTTGGGGAGCCCTGGGGAACGTGGGTGGGCAATGAAGGTAGTGGGCACACAACCCTGGGATGACCCATGTAAGAACTTGACTTTCTTAGGCCATAGTTTGTGGTGGGGGGGGAAAGGCTCAGCTCTGCCCGAGGGCTGCTGGGTACATCGGCTAAGTTATGGAGGCTCAAGGCACAGGGGCCGAGGTTTCCTTGCCCTGGAGCTCAGAGCCGTGTGGAAGCCCCCTGGGGCCTCACTGCCACTGCTATTCTTGCCTTTGCTCGCTGGCCTGACTCAGAGCCAGGAAACCAACCATGAAAAGGGCCCGCAGGCCCAAGGAAGCCAGGAACCACAGAGAGGAGAGAAATTAATTGCCAGAACTACCAGGGGGCAAAGGGAAGCCATTGATGGTACAGCACAGGGGAAGGCGACAGGTGAGGCCTTGGGAAAGGGCACAAGCCTAGAGGTCAGAAGCCAGATGCAGTGGGGGAAAGACCCAGGTAAGAAAAGAGAGCCTATTTGGGCATCTGTGTGGAACTGGAGCCAGGTTTGTGGGGACAGGGGTCCTTGTTTGGGCTCCCTAGGGATTCCTCCTCCGAGCTGGTGATGTGCTGATCATTTTACACAGGGAGGGTGGAACAGGACAAACTGGCTCAAAACATAAGGGAGCTTCCACCTCCTTCCCTGAACACTCCAATGGTAACTCTCCTAGGCAAAGGGCACCCTGAACCTGACACAGGGCACAGTCACATAGGCTAATAATGTCAAAGTACCTGCCTGCTTAGACATCGGAGGGCCAGCAAGGAAGCTGGACTCTGGGAAAGGTCCAGGGGCCTGAGGCAGCCCTGGTAGCTGGTTCCCATGTCCTTGGCAGTGGGGGCTGACTCTGCGATGGAGACTTTTGGTTTGAGGAAATGAAACCCAGAATGGACAATCAGGAGAGGTTCTCTGCTAGGTACTAGTATTGTCCAAGATGGGGGTGCCACAACTTGCATACCTGCAGCCATACTGTGTGACCGTGCCCAAGGGAAGACACCGGCACCAACATATCCTGCTCTACCTGGGTCTCTCTGGCTCACCAGTTACTTGACTATAAATAGGGCTTTGTTGGTTGGTGCCGCCTCAAGGGATTGAATGGTAGGAATAATTAGTGAATCTGAGGCAGGGGCATGGCATTTTGTACGTTTGACAGCAATCGAACACTCCTTGCCTTGAGCAGCCCCAAAAGGCAGATGCAGAAGGAGGTAATTAAGACCCTAAAGGGTTAAGACAGTGGTTCTCAATCTGTGGGTCGTGACCTCTTGGGGTCAAAGGGAGTCACATATCATGTCCTGCCTAACAGATATTTGCATTATGTAACAGTAGCAAAATTACAGTTATGAAGTAGCAACTAAAATAATTTTATGGCTGGGGGTCACCTCAACATGAGGAACTGTATGGTAGGGTCACAGCGGCAGGAAGGTTGAGAACCACTGAGCTAGAGGGATGTAGGATTATCCTATGATTTTTAAGTCCCAAGCCTGGTGTCTTAGTCAGGCGTGTACTACTGCTATGGCCAAACACCGTAACCAAAAGCAGCTCGGGGAGGAAAGGGTTAATTTCACTCATAGCTCCATATAATAATTCATCATCAAAAAGCAGCCGGGACAGAAACTCAAGCAGGGCAGGAGGCTGGTGGCAGAGGCTGATGGAGAGGCCATGGAGGGACTCAACTTACTGGCTTGCTCAGTCTGCTTTCCTATAGACAACCAGTCCAGGGAGGGCACCTCCCCCAATGGGCTGGGCTCTCCCCCAATCACTGATAAGAAAATGCCCTACAGTCAGATCTTATAGAGGCATTTTGAGGTTCACTCCCTCCTTCAGACACCTCTAGCTTACTTCAACTTGACATCAAACTAGCTAACACACCTGGATTGTCGGCCCTTCGAGAGAAAATGGCCAGTGGGTGGGAACAGGATATGGCCACCTCGTGGCTTGATCCCTCTCCTCTCTTCTGGCCTCTCTGCGCATCTCACCATCACCAGAGGCAAACACCAAGAGGTGTCTGGCCCCTCTCTTGACCCTAGCAACCATCCTTGGTGCAGTGACCCTCTAGGGTCTAACCTGTTTCTTCCTGTCCAATGATCACCTATTCGCCCCATTGATGTGAGTGAAAACCTACCAACCTCATTTCTACATGCCTCATGCCACAGGGCCCAGGGGTACACGGCTCTGCCTGCCTGCCCTGCAGGGCAACTGTAGCTTGCTCCCTGCTATACCCAGTGGGTCTTCAATGGACCCACTCCATTCCCCTCTGGTGTCTACACCCAGCAGAACAGGGCCCTGAGTTCTAACTGGAACCGGGCAGAAGCCAGCCGGCCTTCCCTGGCACACCTGGCCAGGTAAGAAGACACCGGAGCCAGGAGCCAGCTCATCACTTGGTGAAAACAGCAGGGAAGTGGGAAGCTGGCAGCTAACTCCTCTACCCTTTCCCCAGCCCCCTCCCTGGGGCCCCACCCTTGGGATAGAGGGTGCCCCAACTTGTTAGAGGAGTTTCCATCCCACACCTGTATCCAGGCTGAATGTGTAGGGGCATAATGGGTGGCATGGGGGTGGGGTAGAACATTTTAGTCTTCTAGACCCCCAGTTGACCTGAGCTGGGGTGGCCCCCACCCTCCCACAAACCTGGAAGCCTTGGGCTACTTGATTCAGATTCCTTCTCCAGATAGAACAAGGGCATTATGGGAGCTGGGGGGCGGGGGGCTTCTGGAGTGTCACATAGAGTTGGGGACATTAATGACTTGTCTGCTATTGCCTGTCTTGGGGTATACTTGGTTTTTAGTTTTAGGTTTTTGTTTGTTTGTTTATCTGTTTTTTAAGATAGCATTTCACTGTTTAGCCCTAGCTGTCCTGGAACTCTCTGTAGACAGAACTAAACTTGAACTCACAGAGGTCAGCCTGCCTCTGCCTGCTGAGTGCTGGGAGTAAAAGAAAGTACCGCCACACAGAAGCAAATAAAATATTTGTTTTTTCAAATTTGTGTGTACGAGCATGCATGAGTGTCTGTGTGTGCATGTGTGTGTGTATGTTGCCACATTTGTACACAGAGGCCAGTGGCAATTGGATCCTTGAAACTGGAGTTGTAGACAGTTGTGAGCCTCCTGATGTGGGTTCTGGGAACCAAACTTGGGTCCTCTGAAAGAGCAGCAAGCACTGAGCCACCTGTCTAGCCCCAGTCAAGGTACAATTGTGAGGCAGATGAATAAGGCTCAGAGAGGGCAAATGACCTGACCGAGGTCACACAGCCAGGAAAGAGCTCGAATAGAAACCCACCCAGGCCAATCTGAATTCCCAACCCAGGCCTAGCTACCAAGGCTGGAGCTCCGAATGTGCACTAAGTACAGGCTCCCACCCTCCTGCCAGCGTCCCGCCCACACACACTTCCACACCTAGCCATTCAGGGGCACAATGAGTACCCTCCCTGCCCACATCATGCAGGCCCCTGTCATGGGTACTGCCTCTGCCAGTCAACAGATACACAAACTTCCTTCTACGCCGGTCTCACGTAGTCTTGTAACCACCACCCCCTCCTCCATGCATGCAGAAGGCAGGATAGCACATGCCCTCCTCCACCCCCATGGCCTGTGCCCTCTCTGCCACTAGGCCCCAGCAGCTCCCCGGGCTGTGTTTGGAGAGACTGGAGACCCACAAGATGTCAGTTCTTTAGGGCCCCACGATGTGCAGAGGTGAGGTGTGGGTTAGAAACAGCAGCCTCCCTTCTGAGCTAGTCAATCCTGGGCCTGAATGGTATCAGGGGCTGGCTGCTTACAGGGCACTTTCAAGATATGTCTCCCCCCAGCTCTGTTCCTGGTACAGTCTTTGGGGAATGAAGGGGAAATATAGACCTGAGGACCCCCCCCCAGCCTGGTCTTTGTATCCCAGACCTCTGTGGGGTAACCACTGGGGTTTCTAGACCAGGACAAAGAGGAACAAGACTTGTTCTCTTGAGTCACTCTCTCTTTACCTCCCCATAATAAGGTCTATGATGGTACAGACCAACATGGTTCTACACTTGATACCTAGTGTTTAATCACAGCAATGCTGGGCAATTCAAGAGGTCCTCATCTATCTCAAGTACCAACATTGTTCCCATTTCTCAGAGAGATAAACCGAGAATTAAGGCAGTGCCCTGAGGTCCTTGGGTCTTGGTATAAAATGAGTGTCCCTTCAATGTCTATGAAAGAATAAAGATGGAAGGCCTGTCAGGCTGCGAGCCTCATCCGAGGGAAAACCTCAGGATTCAAACTCAGGTCTGTCTTCTTTGCAGCCACAGAGCAAGCCTGTCTACCTGGCTGGGACCTGTTCAAGCAGCCAGTATAAGGAAGGCTGCCGGCTCCCCTTTCAAATGGAAAATGCCAGAAGGGTCCCCCTGAGAGCCCTTCCTGGATGCCATCCCTGACTACGGAAGCAATCCTGCAGATTGGCACATCAAACAAAGCCACAGTAGGACCTTAATGCTTCAAGACTCTGCCATGTCACATCAGGATGCAAGTTAATAAAAGAGCTCATTCTAAAGCCCAAGAGGATCCAGAATCCCCTATCCTGGCTGGATGGGTGACAGCCGGTCTTCCTTTTAGATAAAAATCTCTAAGGTCACCAGTCAGTCGCCTCTGTTCTGTGATGACTCCGGACCAAAGCAAAGCTCCAGTTCCTCACACCTCAAAGCGCACCGCCCAAACCTAGGCTGTCTCAGTCCTTTCAAAGGGGGCTCAGATACCCAGAGTTTTCCAGGTGTGCGTTCCCGGAGTTCCAAGCAACCGTCGAACCTGCTGTGTCCTGTGGTTACAAGGTATGGACACGGTCCTGTGACCAAACAGGACCTGTTTCGTTGGGTCCCATTTTGTTGATGTTTTTGGAGCTGGGAGCCAGTGAAGTGTCAGCCCTCCAGTGAAGCATGACTGAGCCTGGGAGGAAACTTAATCTCTATGCTGCCAGGAGGCCCATTTCCAGGATCCTCGAGAGACAAGAGGGCCGTTCCTACAGCGCCTGCCACCAAAGACTAAACATGAGGTGTGACACTCCTGCGGGGGAGGGGGGGCTGGTTCCTAGGGCAGGCCCTGTCCCCTGCAGACACCAGACATCTGCGTGCATGAGAGGCCAGAGGAAAGAACAGAGCAGAAATCAGGAGGTCTGGCTCCGTTTTTTTTTTTTTTGCCTCTGCCCCTCTTGTCTCACAATCTGCACCTTAGTTTTTCCATCCATACAATGGGCAGAGTGGGGTCAAGTAGGATAAATGGTTGCTAGCCGGCTCCCTACCTGGCTCTGCCTCTTGGGTCCTTGATTTATACCCTGGAGTAAGCAGGTGAAAGTCTGGCCTCCCCTTCTTGACAGTGCCCCCCGAGAAGGTTAGCCCAAGTTGACCCTGGGCTGAACTGAAGAGCAGAGGAAGACTCAGGTGTACAAGCATCCTCAGTCACCAGCCTGGGGAAGCAATATGGCGGAGATCTTTGCTAGGAGATCAGGGTTCAGGGCTACGTCCTTTCTCCGTGACCCTCCTTGTTCCCAGATCAGGGCCCCCGTCCAAGGCAAACAGGACAGAGCGGAGGTGCCACAGGAAAGCCAGGCAGAGCCTCGGGGCTCGTCGCAGGATGAAGACGCTAAGACGGGGGTGGTGAAGGAAGAAACCTTTCTATGAGTTCTTTCAGCTCTAAATCCTGCAGGGGGATGTGGCGGCCTCCACTTTGCCCTGGGCAAGGGGGAAGGAAGGAGTCTAACCATGGGACCGAGGTGTGAGCCAAGCGCGGTGACCTTTCCAGATAGGAAGGGCCAGTGTAGATCTAGATCAAGGGAGCTGGATTTCCTTGGAGCCCAGCCCCCACCCCCACTCCTGTCTAGTGGAAGGAGGAGCGATTTCTAAAACCTGACAGTGTACAGACCCTCTCCCACACCTTCCCTCCACCCCAGCCACCTTCTCTCCCCCACACACTGACAAACGCTGGTTCCTTTGCCTGTTCCTGCACTGCCTCTCCCTCCTCCAACCCTGTTGGCCTAGTGGTTGTTCCTCATTCTTGCAACCTCCGATTTAATTTGCTTCCTCCAGGAAGCTTTCCCTGATAAGATCCTGGCTGCAAGATTCCTCAACCCTGACCTTGTGTTCCTCAACAAGACCTGGTGTCTTGTAACTTCCCATCTGTTATCTTTCTGGTAAGTCTGTGGGGCGGGGTGGGGGGGGCGCAACCTGTGTCATTCGCCTGAATTCCCGGTATCTGGTTTACAGCAGCCGACACTGACGGACACTGCAGATTGCAGACCAGAGAGCCGAGAGCAAGGGGCCTTCAGCTGGAATAGCTTGTCATTGACACAGTCACGTGTAGGGCTTGGAGACTAAGGTGCCAGAAGGAGTTACACAGAGGCCACGTGCTGGCTGAGGCATAACCTGGGCAACAGTAAAGGACAAACTAGTGTGAGGTGATCATTCCGAATGGGGCTTTCGAGTAACAGACTGCCTCTGAACCCCCACATAGCTGCTGAGGAAAGTCTAAACCCCAAGATCCAATATGTTTTTTTTTTAATTTACTTATTTTTATTTTGCATATATGAGTATTTTGTCTCTATGTATATATGTGTACCACATGCAATGTCTGGTGCCCATGGAGGCCAGAAGAGGGCATCAGATCCTCTGAGACTGGAGGTGCAAGAGGTTGGAAGCTGCCACGTGGGTGCTGGGAACTGGACTTTGAGTGCTTCGAACTTACGGGTCAGCTCTCCAACCCTGTGTGGCAAGACAGCAACCAAATTCTGTGTGTGTGTGTGTGTGTGTGTGTGTGTGAGTGTGTGTGTGTGTGTGAGTGTGTGTATGAGTGTGTGAGAGAATGTGTGTGTGTGTGTGAGTGTGTGTGTGAGTGTGTGTATGAGTGTGTGAGAGTGTGTGTGTGAGTGTGTGTATGAGTGTGTGAGAGAGTGTGTGTGTGTGTGAGTGTGTGAGAGAGTGTGTGAGAGAGTGTGTGTGTGTGAGTATGTGTATGAGTGTGTGAGAGAGTGTGTGTGTGTGAGTGTGTGTATGAGTGTGTGTGTGTGTGTGTGTGTGTGTGTAAGTTTCAAGAGATTGTGCTAGGGCAACTGGGTATACCTCACACACACAACAACAACAAAGCATTCTCTCTACTGCACACGGGTACCACAGTCACCATTCACTCACAAGGAGAACAGGGCCTGCAGGGCCACAATTACTGCCCTATGTCACAGGCGTGTGAGGATCACAGATCACAGGCATTCGGGAGCAGGGGTGTGACTGACAGGGCCCATAATCTCGGCACTTGGGAGGTAGAGGCAGGAGGACTGGGAACTCAAGGTCATTCTCAACTACAAGAAAATGGGACTCCAAGTCGGGCTTGATGTCACACGTTCATCCCGTCACTCGGGAGGCAGAGGCAGGTGGATCTCTGAGTGTGAGGCCAGCTGCGTCTATAAAGCGTCGGGGAAGCCCGGAGCTGCAGAGAGAAACACTGTTTCGAAAAGCCCAAAGTGGGGAAAAAGATCTCCAAACTACCTCAACGTCAAAGGTACATGAGCCCCTCCATCCCATCACTGGAACGTCCAGCAAGAAGACAGTCGAGTGCACACCAGGGAGAGGTCCCTCACCAGAGGCAGCTCCAATCCTTGCAAAAGTCCGAGGATATTCATAAATATAAATATTTATAAAATATAAAATGTTTGTTTATCGGGCACATGTGGAAGGTGGATGACAACTCTGGGGGATTCTCTCCTTCCTCCCGTGGATTAAACTCGGCCATTTGGCTTGTCATTAGGTGTATTTACCCCAAGAAGCCATCTCGCTGTCCCAAGTGTGAGAAATCTGCCCCTGTCACTTGAGTCATCCAGTCTGTGGTATTTTTGCTACCACAATCTGAGTGAGGACAATGTCACTAGTCACTAGGAACTATAAGCCTCCGTGAAATTCCATTTCACACCCACTAAAATGGCTGCGACCAAAGCAACAGGCAACAGCAAGTGTCACCGAGGCTGCGGGGGGGGGGGGGGACTGGAACCCTCTCTATCCTGACAGGATGGAAGAGGGGCCGCCATTTTGGAAACTGATGTGTGGTCTCACGGGACCAAGCAGCTCCTCTCTCTGCAGTACCTCAGAGAATGGAAACGTGTTCATGGAAAGCTTAGACACCTGCAGGTCCCACACCTGTGATCCAGCCACTGGGAAGCTGAGGCAGGAGGACAGAAAGTTCCAGGCCGCTCTGGGTGATGGAGTGAAACCCTGTCTCAATAACAAAATTCGGGCCTGCGGATGGTGGCCCAGGCGAGTAAGGGGCTTGCTGCACAGGCCTGAAGAACTGAGCTGGATCCCCAAAACCTGCTTGGTAGAGCCACGGAGCCAACTTGTGAGGACTGTCCTTTGCCTTTCACATACATGCACCATGTATATGATACAACACACACACACACACACACACACACGCTCGAGAGCACACACATGAACACATTCTCTCTTTCACACACACATACATACACTCATACTCTCACACACTCACACACATACCATAGCACATACACAGACACCACACACATATATTGCACACACAGGCATACACACACATCATAACCCACACATAGATACTACATATATCACTCATTCAGACACACACACAGACACATGCAGACGCATCCAGACACACATAGACACACAAACTCATACACATATACCCAAACTTACATACACACGGACACAGGCACTCCTGACACACTCAGAGAATGGAAACACACACACAGACCCAAATTCACACACACACATACACTAAACCAGTGAGCGAGAACAGCCGGGCTTAGTAACACACGTCTGTGAGCAGGAGTCTGGAGCTTTTAACATTTCAAACTCTGCCAGGACTATAGAGTTCAAGACCAGCCTCAGCAACTTGCTGAGACACGCCCCCCCCCCCCCCCAGCCTAAAACAAAAAGTGAAAAGAATGTAGCTGTGGCCTAGCCTGAGCTAACCCTCAGGCCCAGTCCCCAGGATGCAAAGCAAACAACACTAAAAGCAACAGGTTCTAAGACACCACAGGTGGCCACAGAAAGCTTGGGACAAGTGAATTTCCCGTGTTGTAAGGCCGCATTTCCACCCATCCTTCTTGCATTTGCTGGAGTTGAAAGTTCCATTCACTGAGCCTCTGACCCACCAGAGTGGCAGGAGGTGGCTTCTCATCTTCGCCACCTGACACTGCGCAGGCCAAGTACCCCGTCGTCATGGAGTCCCCTCTGGTCAAGGAACCTGCCTGGCTCACAGAAGCCACAGCTCCAACCAGGTGCGTTGGCTTTAGGCTTCCTGGATGGCCGCATGGAACCTCTGCGGGAGGAAGAAGCGCCTGCCGTAGACCTTCATGGGAGGGAGGAACGGGCTAGTCTAGAAAAATCCTAGAGGAAGAAAAAAGAGGATCTCACTGGACTGGACAAGTGTTCTATACCTTCCCCTCAGATACAGCACTGGTCTGGCATCTTTAAAAGGAGGCTGAGAGATGGCTGTGTGTGTGTGTGTGTGTGTGTGTGTGTGTGTGTGTGTGTGGTGTCTATGTATGTGTGTATAAGTTATGTTTGGTTTTTCAAGACAAGGTTTCTCTGTATAGTCCTGGCTGTCTTATAACATGCTGTGTTATCCAGGCTGGCCTGGAACTCAGAGTGTCTGCCTCTGCCTCTGCCTCTGCCTCTGCCTCTACCTCTGCCTCCCTCTCTGCCTCTGCCTCTGCCTCTGCCTCTCTGCCTCTGCCTCTGCCTCTGCCTCTGCCTCCCTCTCTGCCTCTGCCTCTGCCTCTCTGCCTCTGCCTCTGCCTCTGCCTCTCTGCCTCTGCCTCTGCCTCTGCCTCTGCCTCTCTCTCTGCCTCTGTCTCTGCCTCTGCCTCCCTCTCTGCCTCTGCCTCTGCCTCTGCCTCTGCCTCTGCCTCCCTCTCTGCCTCTGCCTCCCTCTCTGCCTCTGCCTCTGCCTCTGCCTCTGCCTCTGCCTCCCTCTCTGCCTCTCTTCCTCTCTCTCTTCCTCTCTCTCTGCCTCTGCCTGGATTAAAGGCCTGCATCACCATTGCCTGGCTTACTGAGTCACTCCTCACTGGTTGAGTTTCAGCAGCATCAGATCTCTAAGTTTAGTAAGAACACAGAGGAGCCCCACCCTACCCCCAGTTATGAGGAAAAGCCTCTAGACTGAGCCAAACACCCCCTCTGAGGAAGCAAGGTTGCCTGTAGTTGAAACTCGGTACTCGGGGAGAAAAGAAAGGTCAAAAGTGTGCAGACTGAAGTGCAGAGGCACCAGGAAGCCAAGCACAGGAGCTGACTGCGGGGCTGGGGGTGGTTAGTTGTAATCTCAGCATTTGGAAGGTGGAGGCAGGAGGATCAGAAGTTTAAAGTCATCTGGGACTATACAGAGAGTTCAAAGGCAAACCTGGGATTCTTCTGGGATTCTTATCCCCTTGTCTGAAAGAGAGAGAGAGAGAGAGAGAGAGAGATAGAGAGAGAGAAAGAGAGAGGGGGGGGGGGGAGGGAGGGAGGGAGGGAGGGAGGGAGGGAGGGAGGGAGGAGGAAACGAGGAACAGTGGCTAGGATGTGGCCCATAAGTAGACAGCCCATCCCTGGCCCAGTTCTACCTGTGGAAGAACAGCCAAGCCTGGCTCCAGGGACAGTGTGTGTTTGTTTGTTGTTTCCATGCTGTGTTTTGTTTTCACATTTAAAAAAGATTTATTTATTTATTTCATGTATGAGTACACTGTCACCATCTTTAGACACACCAGAAAAGGACATCAGATCCCATTACAGATGGTTGTGAGCCACCATGTGATTGCTAGGAATTGAACTCAGGACCTCTAAAGAGCAGTCAGTGCTCTAACCACTGAGCAATCTCTCCAGTCCTACATAAAAAAAAAAAATTATCTCATTTTTTATTTGTGCATGTCTGTCCAGTAGCACCCGGAATTCCTCCTTATGCAAATGAGGCGTCCTCAAGACCCTGGCCCTGGCCAATGACACTCACCTCCATAGCTCCTACTTGCCTCCCAACAGTTTAACTAGCCTCTGTCTACCCCTTTCCCCAGATTAAACCAGTGGTCTCAGTTAAACCTGTCAACTTGCTGCTTGGGGGCTCCATCCCCTGCAGATGGCCTTGGGAGAGGAAGTGGGAGAGGGAGTGGGGGTTGGGGGGCAGAAATGTTGGATGAGGGTGGGAATGACAGCTGAAGGGACCAGGCCCTTTCTTAGGCCTACTGCTTGAGGTGGGGGTGGGGGTGGGAAAGAGGGGAGGGCTGGGAGGTTTCGTGGATGGCGATGGGGGGGGAACCTCTGTGGGGGATGGGAGCTTGGGAGGATGGGGAAGGTGGGACAAGTTGAAGGGACTAGACCCCTTTCCTTAGTTCCTTAGTTTGCTGTTTGAGGTCTCCACCCCCTGTGACTCGTCCTGCCTTTCTTTGCCTTGGAGCCCACCTGACAGACCAGGTACAGACAGGATTACAGCTGAAGGGTCCAGACACCTCCCTTAAGACCAGAAGGGGTTGTTTGTGCCTTTGCAGAGGATCAGTCCAGACTTATTTGGGTCCCACCAGAAATGTCTGAAGCCACCCCACCGACCAAGAAAATGGCCGGTATCTCACTGGTTTCTCAAGGACTGAGGAGGCAAAGGAGACCCCAGGTGGGACAACAAAATGCTCTAAAAGGGCGTCCATGACCTGGTGGGCACTGCTCAGCCATGTGCCCTCCACAGGCTTCCCTTTCCTCTCTCCTTACAACCATTTTTGTTAGTCTTCATTTTAACTGAGCATCTTCTTAACCCTCTCAATACCCACCAGTGGAGATTTGTTGTGTCCCACAACAGACACTACAAAGCACACCCTAGAAACCCAGGACAACCCCCTCGAAGGATGGCAGACCATGACCGAGATGCCCTTACACCCCGACTCCATCTCCACTGCTTCCCTTAACGCAACATGGTTGGCCGCCTCCGCGAGGCCTCAGTATATGGAGGTTGCAGATATTGGAGATTCCGGAAGTGAACCCACCAGCCTCAACCTTAGTGCTCTCCTTGCTTTTCATGGCCATCCCTGGGATGACTGACAGGAAAAGGGACTTGTGGGTGAGCTGTACCCAAACAGGTACACCCACTGGCTAATGTACATACACATTTCCCGCCAGCTCATCCCTGCCTCCTTTGACCGACTTGTTAACATCCTTTAACAGAAGACTCAAAAGGAGGTTCAAGCCACTGTCTCCTGGCTATAACACACCCAGTCTCCGGCCCACCATACCTCCCCCAATGCTTTTCCTGTGCTTCCCTCTCCCAACCTCCATTGGCAGCTGCTCTTATTAGCGAGTTACAAATCATTCCTCTTTTTAATCTATCCTTTCCCACTTCAAGGTCCCATTCTACATGTTTCCGTAACATCATATCACTGTCCCCAAGCCAGCGAGTTAACCCTCCTGCTCTTGTCTGGCGTACTAACATCATCAGTGGCCACACTAATCCTTCCTTTCGGAAGTTTCTGCACCCCCATATTAATTGCTCCCCAAGTTTATCTCTATGAGCCTGAGGAACTCACTTTACAGCTGGAGGGGGCTGAGAGAAAAGGAAGGTCCCTCTGCTCCCAGGACTGCGTCTCAGTCTCTCTGAGAGCCACTGGGGCAGCCTTTATCCAAACACAGTTTGGCCAGCGACTTCCGGGATAAGTTTGAGCGGGCCATGGCTTCCGCCTCAGTCTCTTCAGCAGGATCACCTCCCAAGTCGGGGATTGGTCTACACGACGCCGGGACTTCGTGGCTGCTGGACAGGGAACCTTTTCTTGGGGGAGGAATGCTGCTTCTATGTGGGTGAATCTGGACTGGCGGAACAAAATATACAAAAGCTCAAAGGTCTGAGTGGAGAACGCCAGTGTCTTCATCCCGGTGTCTGCATTGGTTATTAGAACCTCCCTCCTGACCCCCTACCACATCAACATTTGAAGGCAACAGATAAATAGCTCTGTAAAAATCAGTGCCAGTCAGATTCTGGTTCAACACCAAACCATTCCCAACCTAGGGGTTGATGACTATGCCGGTTTCCTCTTTATACAACTTAGAAAATGGGGTGTGAGTCCAGGGAGCCAAAGGACCAGGAAGAGCAAGAGTGGGTTTGAGGTGCAACCGAATCCCAGAAATCTCATCCTGAGATGGGCAGGGTCAGGATCAGGACCACTGCCTTCCCGTATCCCAGGCCTGCACGTCCTGGTGCTGCTGGCCCTGAGCACCCCAACCTTTGCCCACTGGAGGAGGTCACATAGTAGGCGGACAACTTCCTTCCCCTTCCTTCATAAGGTCTTGTCCAGCAGCACCTGGAATTCCTTCTGGTGCAAATGAGCCATTTTCATTATCCTGGCCGGTGATGAGCACTCACCCCGACAGTCCCCGCTCACCCCCAAAGGTTATATAGCCTTTGTTCACGGTTCACTGTCTCCTCCCCCAGTTAAACGGGCTGTCCCACTGCAGCCTGTCTCCCAAGAATCTGTTCTCTCAGAATCCAAGGTCATGATGGATGTTGTTCACCCTGTGTGGGAGGGAAAGTGGGGGGCTGGGGGAGCAGTGTCTCTCTTCCGTCTTTTCTCTAGAGCCTTCACTCCTGGGCTGCTGGGTCATCTCTTGGCATTTGGTGATTTCATAGCCACCAACGAGAGGGAAATGAAACTACCATGTCTTCTCTGGATCCTTACTTCTGTTCAGCCCCTCCTCTACAGATACCCACTCCAGTGTGCTATGGGGTCTCTGGTCACTCTGTCCCCAGCCCATCCTCTCTGGGACCTCCCCTGAGACATCCCTCATCCTCCCCAGCCCCCTACCCCCTTCTCCAGCCTCCCTCACCCCGGCCCTCCTCCCCTGAAGTCTGTCTTTCCTCTGGTGGCTCCAGTGGTTTGGATACCCTTAGCTCCAGCTGCCCGCATGACCTCACTTTTCCCAACACACACACACACACACACACACACACACACACTGTTATACACAAATTCACAGTGAGTTCATACAAGCACACAAGAACACACACAATGCATACAAAAACAAATGCACACACACACACACACACACACACACACACCCCTCTTCTGGGTGTCTTGCTACATCTGAGGCCGCCTTGGCTCCTCCCATTGTCCTCAGTCAGGAGCTTGCCTACCCCATCAGGTTGGGGGAAGAGGAGGGAACAGAAACTAAATTCACAAGAAGTCAGACAAGCTGGGCTTCAGGGTTCAGCCTGCCCATACTCTGCAAACCCTCATTCCGGTAGCCTGCCTTCCGCTAGGGTGCTGAAGAACCTGAGTATGTAGGGCAAGATCTTCCCACCCCTGAGGAACTGACAGGACAGTCAGCCTCCACATTCAACCCTCTGCTTTTTGCAAAGGACACAGTTCTTTACTGGTGACTGGAGACTCCGGTTCAACCAATTCAGCCATCATTGCCTAGGGAGACTCTGGCATGTGCCTCAGTTTCTTCCTCTGGAAACCAGAGTCCTGGTGCCAGGCTGGTGGTGTTGCTGGAAAGCTACAGGTACCCGGCAGTGATGCACAGATGCCTCCTCCAAGCCCCCAGTTCTGGGTCCTGGGCACCTCTCTAGTTAGCCTTCCATTTGTGGCCTGTGTCCAGGAGAGCTTCCCAGCAGACTCGGGGGTCGGAGGGAAGGGGTAACCGGCCTTCTGCCTTTTAATTTAGATTCCTGGGTTTATGGCAGGAAGCACGGACTGACTGACGCTGTAATTAAGGCGATTCCTGAAGCCAGAGGAGGCAGAGAGAGAGAGAGAGAGAGAGAGAGAGAGAGAGAGAGAGGAGCTCAATAGAAGACTGGTTTCCACATCCCTCTCTCTCTCTCTCTCTCTCTCTCTCTCTCTCTCTCTCTCTCCTCTCCTCTCCCCTCCCTCCTCCTTTTCCTCCCCCTTTCTCCCTCTCTCCCTCTCCCCTTCCTCCCCACCCCCTCTTTCCAGCCCAAGTCCCAAACTCAGACCTTCAGCGGCACCTCTGCCTCAACTCTATGGCACAGACTCCATTCTGCACTAGAGGAGCAGCGCCGAGAAACCGCACACCAAAGGTCACACAACACATGCGTGTGTCTCCCTCCGACACCTGCAGCCGTCTATCCCAGGGGTGTGGGGAGGATTCAGACCCTAAAACTAAAGGGTCTGTCTTCACTGAGTGTACCCAACCCCCCAGTCCGCATTCCTGAGGAGTCTGGGCAGAGTCTGGTCAGAGATACTGTGGGAGGGGCAGATCCCACCCAGGGTCAAGAGCAGGGCAGGAGCTGTAGAAGCCTGCCAGCCAAAGCCTCGGGCAGTGCTGTTGGGAGACCTGGGGCTCAGCATCTCCTATAGCTTCTCCCATCCACAGGCCCAAGAGCTGGAGCTGAGATGGTCGCGGGTCCCTCTGGTCCTCACAGACTCCAGCTTCCGCTGCAGGAGATCCACCGGAAGAGAGCAACTGTCTTCAGGAAGGGTGTTCTTTCCCACTGGGCACACACACTGGGCTCTTACCTCCTGACTCCTCATGCCTCTTCCTTCCTTGTCCTCCCAGGCTCTGTGCCCTCAGCAACCCGTGCCTCTGTGGGCCTCTGACATAAGAATTAGTGGTCTGGGCTTGACCAGTGTGACGCAGGTCTAGAATCCCAGCTACCTGCCCGGGCTAGAGTAAAGGAGAGATGCTGCCCCCATAAAAGGTTTTAGGACCGAGTAGCTGCTGAGATGGCCCAGTAGATAAAGAATCTTCCTGCCAAGTCTGAGTTCGAATCCCAGAACCCTCATGGTGGAAGGTGAGAGCTGACTTCCCCAGATTGTCTTCTGATCTTCACATATGTACTGTGACACATGTATGGGGACATGCATGTACACGTGTGTGCTGTGACATGCATGTGCACACATGTACTGTGATATGCATGTACACACATATTACGGTGACATACTGTGTACACACATGTACTGTGCCATGCAAACACATGTGTACTGTGACACTCATGCACATACATGTACTGTGATATGCATGTACACACATGTATGCACATACATGTACTGTGATATGCATTACACACATGTATGCACATACATGTACTATGATATGCATTACACACATGTATGGTGACGTGCATATACATACATGTACTGTGTCATGCAAACATACATGTACTGTGACATGTATGTATACACACACAAAAACAAGTAAATGTAATTTTTTAAAAAGAAGGCTATGAAGACAGTTTAGTATACATGAGTATCCAGGTTCAATCCCCAGTTCTGCAAAGAGAGGCACAGAAAAACTTAAGAGTTTCTAGTTTCACAATCTGATGGCAGTCCCCAAATACACTATCCGAGCACAAAGACACAGCACATCTGATGTGAGGGAAGGCACGGAGCACATGGTACTTGCTCAGTTCCCAACAGGCTGGGGCCATTTTTGACCTCAGTTGATTAGTATTCTCCATGGAGTTTGGGGTCTGACCTGAGGGTTTTGGGAGGTAAGTGTCCATGTGTGTCACAGTGGGCTGGGTCTGCTATTTCGGAGGGTTAGCATCCTATAGGAGCTGCCTGGTGGGCAGCTCAGCCTAAACCCCATGGATTGAACCCTGAGGTCTGGGTCCTGAAATGCAGGCTCGAGGCAGGGAGTGCTAGGCATTCCACAGGCTGGGGAGAAAGGGGGCTTTGTTCCCCGAAATTGAGCCACCCCCAGCCTCTTTGTATGCCCAGGCACTCTGCCAGTGATAGAGAAGCCCATACCATGGCGGTGGGCGGGGGAGCCAAGGTCCCTGCTGGAGCCACAGTCATGGGTGTCTCCCATCAACCTCGCCTCCTTACATCTAAGGCCTGGACCAGCACAGGTGGACACAGGTGCGAGCCAGGAGCCCGAGAGAGATGGAGTTGGGCCTCTTGTGAATCCTGGCATCAGCAAGGGGGTGGGGTAAGGAGTGTTGGCCTGCCTTGGCCAGTTCCACACTATTTTTGGTGCACAAATGGTAAACTGAGGCTCAGAGAAGGACCAAACACTGAGAGAGAAAAAGAAGCCTCAAGGCTAAGTCCCACAGGCTCCCCCTCCCAGCCACGGGGGAACATAAAGGCTTCTGGAGAAGACGGGACATGATCTTTGTCCTTCTCTGAGCTGTCGGAGTGGCCATGTTTGGAAAGGGTGCAGGCCAGTACCCCCTATGCTTATGAAGTTAACTCTCAGGCTGTGTTTAAGTGTTTATTGATGTCTGGGGAGCAGGTCCTGATATTCTCCCTTGCTCTGCTCTCCTCCTCTGGGTCTTAGGCCTGTCAGAAACTTCTGCTCTCTGGTTCTTGATTGTTTGTGGGGTTCCCTGGGGGCTCCCCTCTTCATTCCACAAGCAGGGTATTGGGGAGCTGCTGGTGCTGGGCTCTGGCTGCAGCCTTCTCCTCAGCAATCAGCTATTAACCCTGGCTTTGTGTGTGTGTGTGTGTGTGTTGGAAAGCTTAAGACAGCCCTCAATGGTGGCGGCTAGGCCTTGTTCTGACCCGGAGGCCAAGCTGGGGGTGGAGAGAGCCCACTTTGGAATGTATAACTCTTGTGTCCACCCCTTCTTCAGACATGGTTATAACACAAAGTGCCTTCCTTTGTCCAGACCTCTGTTTAATAGGATTGGGCAGGGTGGAGAGTGGGCCTCTGGAGGGGCAGGACTCTGCCTGCATGGCCACAATGGGACCGTGTGACATCACACTGCTCCCTGCTGTGATTAGGGACTGTTATAATGGCCCTTCCCAGACTAGGGGTGGGGCAGAGGCTGGGGACTGGGCAATGGGGGTGGGATGGGACACCTGCACCCTGGAGTTAGGCCTAGGCCGGATAGCACAGAGAACAGCACACACACACACACACACACACACACACACACACAGAGTTTGGAAGTCAGTTGTTCAGAAGAAGTGACCAACAGTACTGCAGGCTGTTAAGCTGTCGTCATATAAACATGACAGGCAACAGAAGGCGTCACAAAGGGTCCTTAGAGAAGCGGGGTAGAGGGATCAGGCCATGGGGACAGTTTCCAGGCCTACAGGGGACTTTGCAGGGAGAAGGTGGGCTTGGGGAATTGGTGTGAGTCGGGACAGCGGAGGAAGGTGGGCCTGGGGAATTGGTGTGAGTCCGGACAGCGGAGAGCAGTGAGTCTGGGATCAGTAACTAGATGCAGACATTGTGATTGGCCAGGAGCCCCTGGCCCTCTTCCCTCATGGAGAAAGGAGAAGGGCCTAGCCATCCAGCAGGAGACTGGGTCCTGAGCTGCCAGGCTCTGCCAGACCAATGTGGAAACGGTACCGCTTGGCCTGAGCTGTAGCCTGGGAATGTGATGAGGCTGCAGAAACGCCGCCCAGGGGGAGGCAGGGGCCCCCGTCCTCAGTGGGGTGCCTGTGGTTTCCCAGAACCAGGGCCTGCTTCACCCATGGCCAACTGTTTCAGAATGAGGTCGGAGTGGGGCCTGCTGCCTGCTTGGATGCTGAGGCTAAGGGTGGCAAGTCTAGGTGGGGGTGACCCTGCACTTCCTCATGCTCCGTCACAGACACCAAAGACCCAAGGTGCCCCTTGGTGAGGAGGCTGAAGAGGAAATGCTTACAGAGAACCCCCATCCTCTTCCAAGACTGTGGCCATTTTCACTGGATTCCAAGAGAAACCACCCAGGTTGAGCTGGTCCTTGTCATATCCCAAGTACCGGTCACCTTGTGGCTGAGTCATTTTGCTCTGACTTCTGCAACCTCATCAAACCTTGGTGTTTCCATCTGTAATATGGAGTAAATGGGTGTCTTGGGGGGGGGGCTGTAACCCTTCAGTAAGGCAGTGGGTGGAGGTGGGGCTAAAGGTGGACAGAGGCTAAGGGTGGTGGGGGAGAGCTGAGGGAGAGAGACTGAGGGTGGAGGAGGGCTGAGGTGTAAGGTGGTAGGTAGAGTGTTTGTCTAGCATACAGGAAGCCTGGGTTCAATCCCCGTTACTGTCTAAACCAGGACATGGTGGGAGGGGTTGCTCATCTGTCACCCAGCACTCAGATCACGGTGAGGACAGGAGATCATACGGTCAACACCATTCCAAATTGGAGGAGAGAGTGTCTCGGTCTCTGTCTATTGACAGGCAGGGAAAGACTCGATAGTTGGGTAGGTGGGACTCTCCACACAGCACTCACACCCACTCCCTAAATCCACATCTTCAAAGACCGTCCTCTGTATGATGCCACTGAACTCTCAGGTCCCCAAGCCTCCAACTGTCTCCCTTCTCCTACTGATACTCACTGAGCAAACGGGGATGGGGGAGTCTGGTGGGTGGCAGGCATTGTTCTGGGTGCTGGTACCCTAGACATTACACACAGTATGTGTGTGCATGAGGCTGGGGACAGGGTGCTGCAAACCCCAGAATTTTGTGCACCCCACTCTCTTGGCTTGGTTGGTTCCAGCCACATTGCTGTTCCCCAGGCCTGCCTGTCCCAGGCAGAAGTCGCAGCTGTAGCTAAAGGGTGGGAAGTAGGAAGGCGGGCAGAGAGCCTGCTGGGTCTGGATTTACTAATTAACTGGGAAAATCTAAGGCGGGTGGTGCCTGGTGAGACTGTTTTAACTTGCTTCCAGACCTGGAGCCTTGGGGGAAGGGGCTCCCCACCCAGCATCCTCTAATTGCAACCTTGGCCTCTATCTGGACTTCGCTGGGCCCATCAAAGGGCTGCCGCAGTCCCTGCAGCCTGGAGCCCAGGAAGGGCAGCTGGGAAGACTGAGGCCGGAGATACTGGCTCTTTGGGTGGGAATGAGCAGGCTGGTGTCACAGGGCTGTTGGCAGCAGGGTCACTGAAGAGTCAGTATTGTAATGGAGGCGGAGGAGGCTTGTCCCAGCCAAATGAAGCCCAGGTGTGGGAAAGGGCTTAGCCACACCCACAGATGGTGGATGTCAAGGCAGGACCAGGCTACACTCTTGTTCCCCCTCATCTTCCTGGCTCTTCTCTACCTTATTCAGTCCAAGATAATAGGTCTGCCTCTGGACATTCCAGGCTGGGCCAGCTGGCCCTCTCTGGTTTCTTTTCCTAAGCCACCACTACTGCTGAAGTCCCGGTAGGTCTAGCCTGGTCTCTGTGCTGATCTCACAGAGCAGGAACTTTAAGAAAGAAGCAAATAGCAAGGCATTTGGGTGCCTGAGGTGTAGACCGTGCTCAGGAATGTTCTAGAGTTCCCCAGATCTTTGTCTCTGTTTCCCCGCCCCCTTTCTCCTTTGATTTGATGGTCTCATGTAGCCCAGGCTAGCCTCTGGCTCCCAATATAGCAGAGATGTTTGGACACCTGATCTCTTCTCGATGAGTCAGCAGCCACTTAGACCTCGTTTATGGAGCCCATGGTTGACAGAGCAGGCAGCTTCACGATATGCTGGTTGAAGATGGCACCCAGGGAAAGCTGGTCTTGACTTTTTTCTCCCCGAGAGAGCTGAGTGGCTCTGGCAGGTTCCACACTGCCCTGGCCTCAGTATTCAAACTTTTAAAATGGGCCACCAGCAGTGCTCACCTGGAAGGGTTGCTGGGTGTGGCACAGACCAGGTGTTCAGAGCAGTGGGCGGTGGGTGGCAGCCAGGGCTTCCCTGCTGTACAGTTTCCCTTTCACCCACTGTGCGCTCTGGCAACATCTGTTTGCTTTTAACTGGTGATGTTGACTTTGATCCTTGGTTGCAGGGGTATGTGCCAGCTTCCCCCACCGGAGCCGACTTTTTCTTCGCTTTTTTTTTTTTTTCTTGTAAGCCTTACTATACTTCCAGGCTTCCTTAAGCTTTTGTTTCTGTGCTGCGTGGCGGGGGTGCACACCTTCTGTCCCAGCACTGGGGAGACAGAGACAGGCTGATCTCTGAGAGAGGCCAGCCTGGTCTGAAGTGTGAGTTTTGGGACTGTCAGGGCTGCCCAGAGAAACCCTACTTGGGGAAGAGAAAAGATTTTTGTTCTTAATTACATGTTGAGTGTGCCTGGGCACATAGGGTGGAAGAGGGCGTTGCGACCCTCTGGAGCTGAGGTTACAGGTGAGCTGCCATGTGGGTGCCAGGAATGGAACTCAGATTCCCTGAAAAAGCAGCACCACTGAGCCATCTCTCCGGAGCCAGCACTTCCTTTCTTTTGGAAGAGCCAACAGTCCACTTGCTATATGAACCATTTGGAAATCTGTAAGATCAATCTGCCTATCAAATCAATCATCTGTCTGTCTATTTTTGAACCAAGGTGTCTCTGTTTCAACCTCCCCGGTGCTGCGATCCCAAGGTGTGTCACTGTGCTTGGTTCTCCCCCCACTTATTTGTTGACTCTGCTGTTTATTTGTGATAGCATGAACTCATGTGTGTTTCTTTCGTACTTTGGGCTCTGCAGTGATGTCACCGTATTTGCTCACCTTGCCCTAGGTCTGCCCACCGGAGGCTTTGTCACCTTGTCCCTATGTGTCAACACAGTTGTCTTCTCTGGAATCTTTCCCCAGTCTCTGCAGATGTTCCCAGCTCACCTTGGACTTTCCTAAGGCTGGCTTACTATTGGCTCTAGGGGCGCCACTACACCCAGGCTGCCTGGGGAACACCCTTGGGGCTGCTTTAATTTTAAAAAGTTTTGGGAGGACGAAATGACTCAGTTTGCGGAATCCCAAAGTTGAAGGAGAGAACGGACTCCCCAGAGTTATTGGCTTTGCACACATGCACTTTGGTGTGCACACACCTGTGTCCACACACACACACACTGTGCATAGATGAATGATACAGTCCAACAGTAGTTCTGCTTCTGCTGAATAAAGCGTTTCATTGAGACGGGCAGATATTCGCCGCCCCTACCATCCCCTTGGCCTCTCGAGCACTGGGCCATCTTGTGTGCCCCCAGTTGATGCCACCATCTTATAGGTCCTTAGGAAAGCCTTATGCCTGTTGGGTTGAAGGGAAAAAAACTCACAAAGCTTAATGCCGAACCACCTCCTGTTCCCACTGGGACATCAGTAATTACTTGGGGACAGGACCTCTGGTGATTCTTCGAACTCAAGAACCTAGAGGGGTGATCCTGGCCCCTCTTCCAAAGTGACACCAGTCACCCTGGCTAGATCAGACAAGAGTCGGGCACCACTGTGCCTAGGACACTCAGGTGGCCTAGCCTGGCCCTAACGGCCAGTACCCACCCAGCTGCCCTGCGTGCCCGCTTGTGACCCAAGCCCAGCCACACCTGACACTAGGATATCTCACCAGTGTTGAGTGGGTTGGGACCCAGAGAGGTGCCCGATGGGACAAGGAGTCAGGACGACACCCCAGAGCAAGCGGGGTGCTTCCTTGTCCTTGCCTGTCTCCCCACAACTCCAGGCCGAGAGTCAGGAAGCCTGAGCTCTGAGCTTCACCTGACTCTAATGGTGCCACACCCTGCTTAAGACCTTCAGTGGCTCCCTCTGGAAGTCAACTTAAAGGCCTCACTGTGGGACCTGCCTTACGAGGCCCGGGAGATCTCAGACATTCCACGTCATGCCTTAATAACATCAAATTGCTTGTGGCTCCCTTGCACAACTGTGGTTTCACACCCCCACGCCCGGCTCTGCCTGCCCTGCTCTCTCCAACTGCTTTACTTGGTTCCACCTAGGCAGCCCAAGGGGTGTCCCCTCCTCCAGCTTCCTTTTGGAAGCTCTGCTCACTTAATCATCTCCCCTGTGTGCAACGTCTTCTGAAGTCCCCGCTATGAACAACCTGACTCGTAAAGCCAGTAGAGGTAAATGCCTGGGATTTGAAATGGGGCTTCTGACTTCGTTCAAGGCTTTTGCTGTGTGACTTTGGGCAAATCACTGCCAGTCTCTGAGCTGCTTCAGGTTTTCTTTTTTTTTTGTCATGAGAAAATGGGGCATTCCTGACCCATCTTTCAGTTCTGCTGTCTTTATTCTGATATGTGGCCCCAGGCAAGTTTGGTCATTGGACTTGGCCTCAGTTTTCTTCTTCCATAAAATGGGGATGCCCACAAAAATTCATGAATGCTAAAACCCCAACATGACAAAACCTGTGGAAGGCTTTGTAGCTCTCGCTCCTCCCCTCCCCCACAATGGTCTCACACTCCGGAGTGGGAGGGAGTCTGACAACCGTTCTTGTTGTCTTCCAGCCCTGCAGAAGCCAAGAGGTCAAAGGTGATCTTGCCTGCTGATGTGGAGGCTGGGGACATGCTCCCTGGCCCCCTGCCCACTCTTCAAGGGTGATACAACATTCTCCCTTGTTGTGGAAGCAGCTCTATTTAAACACTTTGAGTCCGGGTGTCCCCTTTACCCACAAAGGCAGCGACGGACCCCGCTGAGCACCCAGGATCGAAAACCACACTCAGTTTGAACCATCTGCAATTTATTCCAGAGCAGAAATAAGTCATTTTCTAACAATAAATATAAAAAAAAAATAATAAGTTAAGATTCAAAAAACAACAACAACAACAACAACAAAAACAACCCGATACATCTGTAACACTGACAGCGACAGTTGTCCAAAGGGGCGAGAGACGGGGATGGCTGGGCGGTAAGTCTCCTGTAAGTCTGGCCAGGCCCAGCCCGGGAATGTCTGTTGCAGGGTATCCTCTGTCCCCAGGCCTGGCAAGGTCCCTGCCACACACTCATTCTTTCCACAAGTATAAAATATATCTTTTAAAAAAACCTCAACACAGCCAAGCATCCTGAGAGGGCCCTAGGAAAGCAAGAAACTGGCCCTCGAGGGCGGAGGGCAGAGCCCTGCTGCATCTGTAGAAGGCACTGAGAGGTTGCTATGACCACACCCAGCCAAGTCCAAAACCTACCCTCTAACTAGGGGTGGGGCTTACAGTGCCCGAGTCATATGGTCCTGGGCTTAGTACTCAGCTTTAGCTCCTGAGGTGGCTTCGTGGGGAGAAAAGATGGGGAGGTCCGGAAACACTCCTCACGGATATCTTATCTAGCCTCAGGGGATGCTGGGAAGGCAACCGCAAACTGCTAAGTGCTTCGATGGGTCCTTTGCAGGGGGAAGAGAACCCAGTCCAGCATCCAAGCGTTTTCCTGGCTCACGCCAGGGTGTCTGTCATTCAAGAGCCTCCTCGCAGAGTCCTCAGGGAGGCAGAGAGGAGGGAAACAAATAAATAAAGTTCCAGTGGCCCAGCACCAGGTCGGCGGGGAGACCACTGTGGCTCTTCAAGTATTGCTGGTCAAGGTGGGCACGGGACTCAGATAGGAATCCCCACTGTGTTGACTTGGTCCTTGAGTCCCAGCAGGCTGTAGGCAATGCGCTTCTGGTGGCCAGGAAGACGCACTCCAATCCTTTTGATGTCACTGTGGGTGAAGAGAAGGAGAGGGAGGATCAGAGACAGGGCTGGGAGGATGCGTAGTCTAACAAACTGAGGACATGAAACACTCCTGCCTCTTCAGTCGAACATTCCCAGGGGGTCTGGGATAGGTGCTCTTTGTGTGTGCGCGTGGATTCATACTGTATGCCTGAACACATGTGTGTACGTACGTGGGGAAGCCATAGCATAATCTGGAGCTGCCCACTTTATTGAGACAAGGTCTCTTGGCAGCAAGCTTCAAGGTCTCCACTGTGGCCAGCTTTTTTGGAGGGTTTGGGGGGCTCTGATCCCCTTCTCTAAGCAACACAAGGCATTTTTAATTAGTGGCTTTTTGGAGACCCTCTAGGAACGTTGTGTTAAGATCTTCCATCCAAGGACTGTCCCACCCCTCCTGTGCCTCCCATTCTCTCTCACAATCCCCCCCCCATCCCTAGTGGAAATCGGAAGCCCTCAAGTCAAAGGCCCTGCTAGCCTCCAGTGGGTAAGGTTTGCAGGTCACCAGAGGAAGGTTGCCTTCCCTTGTAGGAGTCTGTGGGATAACAGTGTCCTACCAAGGGGTTAGGATTCAGTGCCAGGTTGATGATAGATAGGTCCCAGAGGCCCCAAAGGGATAGACTGCCCTGGCTTCACCCCCCCAAACCCCACCCCCATTCTAGGTAGAACCACGTTGGCTTCCAGGAGCTGTCAGCAGAATGTCTGTTGCTAACTTCAGGAGTTTTTCCTCTTCCCCTGCCCTTAGCCACCAGCCCTAGCTCATGAAAACACCCAGGTTTTTACGGGCCAGCTCTTGGCTGTAATTGGAGCTAATTATACGGTACAAGCTCCAGGAGTTCGAAATGCTGGAGACACGACTTTCCCACAGGCTTGGAAAGAGCCGAGCCCTTGAGCAGGGATGGGCAGACCCAGGTGGGGAGGGAAGAGAGGGAGAGGCTGCTCCTGCTACAGCAAGAGGGTTGGAAGATATGGGGGAGAACCACCAAGAGGTTCCTTTCTCAGTCTGGTTATGCCTCCCTGTCTGTTTCATTTTTACAAAGAGGCTTGGGTGATGTATTCCTAAGCAGTGAACTCCTTCTTTTAACCAACCAACCAACTAACCAACCAACCAGCCTTCCCTGAGGCAGGATCTTGCTGTCTAGTCCTAGCTGGCTTGAACTCACACTTTTCCAACTCGGGAGACCCCATTGTCTCCACCTACCTCCCCAGTGCTGGGATTAAAGCCCACCCTTTCTTGACTACAGACAGAATCATGCACTGGAGTGAGTGTCACAGATAAGCCAGGGTCCACGCTGGTTCCTGTCCCAACCTCGGTTTCCCCTTCAGGGATGCAGAACACCCATCCCATTAACTAACTCTTGTGCAGGAAGGGAAGAGACAAACCACTTCTGTACCCTGTCTGTCTGTCCTCTGAGGCAGAAACCCCATGAACGTTAAGTGCCCATGAACACCTACTGTGTTCTTTTGGGGGGGGGATATAAGTAGTGCCCATGAACACCTACTGTGTGTGGGGGCGGGGCATAATAATCTCCAGTGACTCAAGAGTTGTATCCTTCACATCCAGCAGCTAAATTCTGCTTTTTATAGGGACACAATGTGGAGCTGTGAGCCCTACAGCTACATTCTGTAGCTTTGACACTGGACATAACATGTCGGGCACTTGAGCGGAGGAGCCGGAGGCTGCAGGGGAAGAGGCCAGGCCCTTTGAGACGGGAGGCTCGAGCAGGGGAGGACAGGGTACTGAAGGCTACATCCTGACCCTAGCAGGAAGCGAGCGGATTTCTCCTGTCGCCAGCTCCTGTTGGGCTCCGTGGCGTGGTCAGCGCAAGTCTGTGGGTTTAAAAAGTGCTCAGCTCCAACCCTACATCCCCCCTAGGGCAGCAGAGGCAGCTTATGAGCCAGTGGGTCTGACCACAGGGGGAAGGAGTGCCGAACGACTTCCGGGCTTTATCTAGATATTTTCCAAATAACCCGTGAGCATGCACACCGCCTGCCTGTCTGCCCAGGAGCCCGTCCCAGCGCGTGGGAAAGGACTTTGTGAGGGGTGCCCCGGGCTATTTTGGGATACATCTATGGCCATGTGTTTCCTGTAAACCTGCTCCATGCCCTCAAGTTGGTCACAGAAGAAAAGCTGTGCTGTCCCAGGGGAGGGGAGGGGACTATGGGACCTGATGGAACCCAGGGGCCTGACCCCAGTTGTCAGAGAAATGGAGAGGGACTCAGGAACCAGGGCATAAAACCATGATTTACAGGATCCTGGGAATGGCAAAACAGAGGGGAAATGGATGAAGACATCCCAGGCACATCAGTGACTCACACCGATGGGTCCCCACAGAGAGAAATGGGCACCAAGGACCAAATCGCTCACATAGCAGAAACAAGACATAAATTCCGGTGTTATCTCCCAAGCCGAAGTGTGAGCCCAGCTGCTGGCTGGCAAACAGAGATGTCTTAGGACCTGATGCACCCCCCCATATTCTTGCACCTCCCTCTGGTCAATTTTCTCTGTCTGATTCCCATGACCCGCCACTTTCTTGGGCTGGCCACAGTCATGGTCAGCAGGCCAGAAGCCAAAGGCCCCGGAGAATGTTTTTGTCTAAGCCCAAGTCCCAGAACATCTAGAGCCCAGAAACATGGGAGGCCCAGGTCACCTCTTCTAAACAGTTCCCAAAACCTTCCAGCCCCAGGGCCTGTTTCTACCATGGCCTTGGACACTTGGATCCTGGGCTGTTGGGATCCATAACTATTTTTAGAAGTACAAAGGCTAAAAGGACAATGTTGTATCTCTCCAGGGACAGAAAGAGCTGTCCCTGCCAAGGCTGTTCTGAGAAGGGTCAGTAATGGAGATGGGGTGGGATGGATAGGCAGAAGAACTGAGGAGAAACAGACCAACGCCCAGAGCCAGCAGGGAGCCAATGGCAGACCAAGAGTCAGCCATGCTCGGAGAGTGGCCTGGGAGGGGTTGGCAAGGATCTTTATTCGAGGCGCCCAGAAAGGGATGTGAGGCCCTGGATACTGCTTGGTCACGGCTAGGATCGCTGCCCCGGGTGGCTGTAGGAACAGGTGACTGACTATCTGAATCTATACAAGCCCAGGGTGAGCAAATAGCCCTCCACACACTACAGCCTTGGGCTGGCTATATCTCAGTGTCTTCCTGTTATGGAGGAAGAGGAGGGCACCCGAGAAAGACAGAGGTATGCACACACACCAAAAACATAGCATATACACGTACCACAAACACACATATACCCCACATACACACCACACACACACATGCACTATATACATACCACAAACACACATACACCCCCCACACACCCCCCACACACACACCATATATACATACCACAAACATACACCCCACATACACACCACACACACACATGCACTATATACATACCACAAACACACATACACCCCCCCACACACACACACAAAGGGGGGGGAGAGGTTGCGGGACGGAGGGGAGTGACACGCAGATCCTCAGTAGTGAACTAGTAGGGAAAGTCACCAAGGCGTCTACTCACTCATTGGACATCTGCACCACTTTCTCGATGGCCGTGTAGCCAGCCACCATGAAGTGTTCCGTGTACTGTTGCATCTTGATGCTTTCCAGCCACTCGGACACCGTGCGGAAGGGGACTCCCTCGGAGCCGCTGGTGCTGGGCAGCCGGATGGACACTCTGGGATGGAAATTCACAGATGAGGGACTGGGCCTGACCACCCCAAGCACCTACCCTTCAAACAGCTGGCTGTGCCTCAGCCTCCTCCTCTGAACCAATGAGGAAGCCCAGACAGGGAAGGAGCCTCGAGATTCCTGGAACTCCTATTGGCTCCATGCCCACCATCACTAGACGGACCCCTCTCATCCCCCCACATTACTGCTGGAACTCTGGGTCCTGGAGTCACGATTCTACCCTGTGTCTCAGTTTCCTTATCTGCATAGAGACCACTGCAGGATGCTTCAACAAGGTGCTCAGCCCAGTGCGTGCCAATGCACCACTTAAGCTGGTTTATTTCTGTTCTTACTGGACCATGCCTGGCTAGCCCTTTTCCTTTTTGAGTTTGTGGGGACTGAACCCAGGATTTTCGCGCATTCCTGGGTTCAGGCAAACAATTTGCTACTTGGCTACTTGTGAGCCCCGTAATAGCCCTGACTCCCCCTAGCCACCCAGTCAGCCTGAGAAGCCACGGTGTCCACATGAGTGGACATGGATTTGCTACCACGGGCACAGGACACAGGACTCACCGGGGATCAAAGTCAGCCAGGGTCTTGAGGGAATCGGGGGCTCGGATGAGCTTGTCCAGGATGCTAACGATGTCCGCAAACTTGGGCCGGCGGGAGCGTTCTTGCTGCCAGCATTGCATCATGAGCTGGTAGATGGCTGAAGGGCAGTCCATGGGCGTGGGGAGCCGGAAGCCGTCGTTGATGGCTTTCATGACCTAGGGGACACAAGCGTTGGGGTGGCCTTAGCGGGAAAACCACAATGAGCTACAGAGACCTCCCTTTTAGGCCTCAACACAGGAAAAGAGAGGAGAGCCCAAGAAACAGATAAGCACCCGTTCCTGAGCCCAGATTCAAAACCATCTGTGAGGTGAGTGCTGAGAGGCTGTCTTCAGGGCTGCAGAGGTCAGCCACACGTGCCCCTCAATTAACCTCCTCCTATCTCCGTCTACCCCCACAGATGGAGCTCCCCAATGGCTTACTTAGCCTGTCTGCCTTACTGTCTCCTATGTGTCTGCAGGGATGTGACCCCTACAAGCAAACTCCCAGGCCTCCAGCCTAGGCAAGGCACCAGGTACACGCATATGCATATATATACACACACATATACACAGACACATTTATACATACATACACATTCATATACATACATTCAGATATGCCCACATGTGCATAACACACATACTTATATATACATGCACACCACACATGATCGTGCACATACACGCCCCTCCAGGCGGATGATTTTATGATGGCTGAACTGGCCCATGATGCTGGCCTCGCTTAGGAAGTCCACCAGCTACTTCTCCGTGTAGCCAGCTCTCAGCGTCTTGATGGCCACCGGCATCTCCTTCTTCCCCGAGGATGCCTTCAGCGTCCCTTTATAGACCTGATCCCAGAGCCTGCCTGTCAGGGCCCCAGGGTTTGAGGGAAATCCTGACAGTGGATCAGTTTGGGAGAGAGAAGGGCTCACCTCATGGTTTGACAGCTCCCAGTAGGGCCGTTCGCCATAGGTCATCACCTCCCACATGACAATTCCATAGCTCCACACGTCACTGGCTGAGGTGAACTTGCGGTAGGAAATGGCCTCTGGGGCTGTCCACCGAATTGGAATCTTGCCGCCCTGCAGGAGACGCAGCCCAATGACTCCTGTCCCAGCCGGAACTCAGGACCTTTTTTCTCTTTGGGCTTAGGCCCTGGACCCAGTGCTTCACCCTTGGAGCCCTCCACACCCTAGGTGTGACCTCCCCGTCTCCAACTCACACTAGTGGTGTAGGTGGCCTCGGGGTCATCCTCCAGCACACGGGACAGGCCAAAATCGGACACCTTGCACACCAGGTTGCTGTTGACGAGGATGTTGCGGGCGGCCAGGTCCCGGTGCACGTAGTTCATGTTCGCCAGGTACTTCATGCCAGACGCGATACCACGCAGCATGCCCACCAGCTGCAGTACGCTGAACTCGCCATCCTTCTCCTGCAGAGCATAGGCTCTCAGTGCTGACTGGCTCCAGGCACCTAGACTCCACCCTCCCCACCACAGACCATGCATGACCTTACCCTGAGGAACTTGTCTAGCGCTCCGTTCTCCATGTACTCGGTGATAATCATCATGGGCTTGTCTGTGGGACACAGATACAGTGTAAGGCCAGTAGGCACATGGTGGTGGTTGGTGGGGGACAGACAGGGTCAGGTGGTCCTAGGAAGCAGCCCCTTTCCCTGATCACCCGGGGCCACCCTGAACCCCAGCACCTCCCAGGCCTCACATTTAGAGACAACGCCCTCCAGGCGGATGATATTGTGATGGCTGAATTGGCCCATGATGCTGGCCTCGCTTAGGAAGTCCACCCGCTGCTTCTCCGTGTAGCCGGCTTTTAGCGTCTTGATGGCCACCGGTATCTCCTTCTTCCCAGAGGATGCCTTCAGCGTCCCTTTATAGACCTCTCCAAACTCTCCTGCAGGTGGGCACAGTGTGAGAAGCGTTATTAGTTATGTCTGGGCATTGGGCAGACCCCGTCTGGACCAGCCTCTCTCTCTCAGGTAGCCTCACCTGCTCCAATGACCTTCTGCCTTGCGACACAGGATGGGTGGATCTCAGTGGTAAACTTGAGGACAGCCTGGTTGGGGTCTTCATAAGTGTGAGGGTCCACATAGGTCTTCAGGGGCTTTAATTGTTCTGGAAGGGGGAGAGAGAAGCTGAGGCACAGGCTCGGGGAGGTGTTCCTGGGAGGCAAAGCCCGGGAGAAGGGGAAGCCACAAGACTAGGGACCTCAGGAAGCCTGGATCAAGGGGGGTCAGCCAGAAAGATGCTGAATGAGGCCTCAGGGACCACCACAGAGCTGGGAACGCTCCTGAGTAGGGTGCATCTTACCTGACTTGGAAAAATAGACATCCTCAGAGGACTGGCGGGCCCGCAGGCTCCTCCTCCTGGAAGAAAGCACCGGGGACGAGACACACGTGGTCAGCATAGCCTGTACTGGCCAAAAGGACCTCCCAACCGTGCTCAGGCCTCACTGTCCAGCAATCTGCTCAGCCCCCATATGGGGCAGAGGATGGGAGGGAAGGCAGGAGGCCCCCAAGTCCCCTCTCCCCAGTAGCCACATAAGTAGCAAGAATGAGCCACAAAGACTAGGTCTCATCTACCCTGTCCTGTGTCCAGAGGAAGTGTGGTCACACTGTTAACAAGGAGCACTCACAATGGCAGTGACCACTGTGGTCCCTAAAACTCAGTTTATCCTCCCACAGGGACCCCCTGGGCTTGGATTAGATTGAGTAACTAACCGCAGCCAACATGAGCCTCTCTGCCTTTCTGTACCCACCCAGATCCTTACGGAGCCCGGGAGGAGGTGTGACAAACCTTCGATGGATGAAGAAGCCAACGCCCGCCAGCATCAGGAGCAAGACAACGCCAACAGCCACGCCGCCGATCACTGCCATGTTGGCAGATCCTTCTGTGGCTGTTAGGGGACACCAGCTGGTAAGAGTCCACCCCAAATGTTACACACACACCCCGCAGCACCCAAAGCTCTCTTAAAGGGACCTGAGAGGCCTAGGCACCAGTGGCACGCTGGGTGCTTTACCTTCAAGTTTTCTAAGATGTTTTTACTTGTTTGTTTCGGACAGGGCTTCTCCGTGTAGCCCCGGATGTCCTCGAACTCACAGAGACCTGCTTTGTGTGCCCATAGCTCAGCATGGATTTTTTTTTTTTTTAAATCCAGAACTATATTTTTACTTAATATATTCTAGTCACACTTTTTCTTCCTAGATCCATCTCTCCCCTTATCCCCGAATTCCACACCCCCCTTTTCCTTCTCTTTTAGAAACAAAAGGACAAAGAAACAAAACCAAGAAAAACGCACACACACAAAAGCCCTACAAAAACAAACGAAAAAAGGAGCCAAAAGATGTAAGTAAAAGACCAATATGATAAATAATTTTTTATTCTATAAGTGTATAAAATAATTCTATATATAACTATATTGTATAAATATATAGAGGCAGGCCCCTGGCAACAGGCATACAGGTGCTTGAGAGCTGCCTCACATGAATGCTGGGAACCAGGTCTTGTCAAGAATACTCCCGTATTAACTGAGCCATCCCTCCACACTCTCTCTAGACAGAAAGGGGCCTTCCTGGCGGTCCAAGGAGGAAGAATTAAGAACTCTAATCTTTAGCTGCTTTGCTTGCTATGTTCTATGAATTTCTTTATTTGAATATTTGATTATTGTTTTTTTTTCCTTTCTTTCTTTTGAGACAAGTTTTTCCTCTGTGTAGTCCTGCCTACCCTCGAACTCAGAGATCCGCCCTCCTCTGCCCCCCAAGTGCTGGAATTAAAGGTGTGCAACACCGCCAATTTTTGAGGCTGAATCTCATGTAACCGGCCTCATCACGTAACCAAGGAAAACCTTAAACCTCTAATCCTTCTCAGAAGCACGCCATGTCAGGGATTAAACCCAAAGCCTGGGAGATGCTGGGTAAAGTATTCGACCAACCGAGCTACACCCCAGTCCTGCACTCAGGCACACCAATGTCAGAACCGCAGCTTCCCACACCCCTCAACACTACCCAGAACACACATCCCCATCCCCCGTGTCAGTCTCAGTGCTGACCCCTCCCCACACATGTCTGCCCCGTGCCCCGGCTGAAAGGAAGGGCATTTCTAGCCTTTTGGATCTGCTTCTTCCCCAGCAATGTCCGACTTAATTCAGGGTCCCCTGACTCACACAGTGTCTGGAATTCGTGCACTTTGCTGCCCGCACCCTGGCCCTCCTGAGTCAGCGCCTGCACCTGCACCAGGTACGTAGTATCCGGAGCAAGGTCATCCAGGGTCACGGAGAAGCCTTCTGTGCGGCGTACGTTATAGCTGTTGGCATCCCCCTGTGGGGGGTGGTGGGGAGAGGAGCAGGCAGTGAAGCTAAGAGCCAAGATCCCACCCAGAAAAGTAGTTTTCAGGCAGATACTCTTAGGGACAGGAGTAGACTCACCAAGTCAGAGAGGGAATACCCATCCCCAGGACTACCTTAATCCCAAGAAGCCCATTCTAACTGGCTCTGAGAATCCAAAGCATTCTCCCCTATAAGCTTCTACTGTACTGCCTGGGGGAGACCCCAGGCCTCAGTTTCCCCAGATGCAGAAGGGAACCCCTCCAGATTGCTGTGCACTGAACGTCTCCGTGGTCGAGTTACCTTCTTGCGGTAGGTGACCTCGTACTTCCACACGCGACTCTGCTGCGGCACCGGGATGCTCCAGGAGACGCTCAGGGAGGTGGTGCTCCGGCTCTCCAGCCTCACCTTGGGGGGCTCTGGGCAGAAGGAGCGGGGGAGGGGTGTGAGAAGCCATGCGGGGATACAGGATAGAATAGCATGCTCTTCAGTGTCCGCCTGGGGTCCTTGGATTTCCTGTTGTGGATGCTGCCCTGACCGCAGAGGCTAGCCCATCGGAGGTGCTCTGGGGACACTCATGAACAATATAAACAATAACTAAGACTCTAGCCGATTGCCACTGAGTTTTTCTGGAGATCTGACAAAGCTTGGAAAGCCTTATATGGTATATTCTATTTCTGTGTGGTACACGCGTGGACACATTTGTCCATGTGCGCGGCGGTATGCGGGCATGCGTGTTAAAGATAGCGGTGGACATCGGGTGACTTCCCAGTCACTCTCTGCCTTATTTTCTTGAGATAGAGACTCACTGAGCCTAGAGTTTTCTCATTCAGTCAGGCTCCTTAACCAGTGAGCTTCATTCACGACCCTGGCGCTGTAATCACAACCGCACGCAGGTGTTTGCCTGGTACCTCAGTGCTGAGGAATCAAACCCAGGTCCCTGCTTGTGCCGCAGGCACTGTACTGAGTATGACATCTTTCCATTCCCTGGTAAAAATATATTTTCAAGAGTGTCTCTACTTCTGAAAAATAAAAGCTTTCAAAAAAGATCTCCAGAAGTAACCTGAAGTCCCAGGGCTGAGTGAGTCTTCCATGTAGGTGCACATGTGTGTGCGCGCACGTGCAGGTCAGAGATTGGCTTCTTCCTACGCAGAAAGCTCTGGAACACCCGAGCCACATCCGCTGTTTTTCCTTTGCCTCACACCAGCCTTGAACTCATTATAGCTGAGGATGACCTTGAACTCCTGATCTCCCTGCCTCCTCCTTTGGAACAGGAGTTTTGGGACGTGCTGTCACACCTGGCCCAAGTCAACTATATATCTCTGGCTAGCCTGCTGCTCACTACATAGACCAGGAAAAATGGAACTTTAACCATTTCCTGTTGCCTCTCTGCACACAGCTGAGTCCCAGTTGTCTGTCCTCAAGTCTCAGCCAGGCAGGTCCCCCTAGACAGTCACTACCATCCCTGGGCTCACCTGTTTGGTTAATGCTGACGCTGGCAGTCCGGAAGCTTCGGCTGGTCACCAGGCCCGAGACGCCATTGCGGGCTTCAACAGCGAAGGTATAGTTCATGTGAGGCTCCAGGTCACTGACTGTCACACTGGTGCGGGTCAGGGCGTGAGGAGGTTCTGAATATCGCACACTGGCCTCACAGGGCCCACACTCGCCAGACTCTGGCCAACACTGTTCACAAGTGATGCTGTAGACAATGTCCTTGCGGCCGCCTGTGTCCTGGGGGGCTGTCCAACGCAGTTCCACTTTGGCACCCATGCCGATGGCCGTGAGGTAGTGGGGGGCAGAGGGTGGACCTGTCCAAAAAAAATAGAGGTCAATGGAGCTGCCCCTCCCCCACCTCCCCACACCCCTCCCTAGATCTCCGCAAGACTCACGTGTGCAAGGCACAGACAGTGGGTCCTCGGGTGCCCTGAAATAGCCTTCTTGACACTGGCAGGAGGTGGCACCCTCGGTGGATGGGAGGGTATGCTCCGGACACTCCAGACAAGGGCTCTCAGATGCCTCAGACTTGAAGAACCCTGGGGAACAGGCTGAGAGGCACAAGGAGAGATAGGAGGTCAATTCTGGATGCCGTTCCCCAGCCGTGTCCTTGCTGATAGAACATCACACCCAAGGCCGGTGTGTCTCCCGGACACCAAAATAACCTGTCTCAAGTGCTCCCAACTTCCCCAAAGCCCAGCACGTCGGGTGCCAGCTGCCTCTTGCAGAAAATGTCACACCTTGAAGCGCAGTGCTGGAACCCAATGGCTCACCCTCCAACACACAACATCTTCCTGCAACCTGCTTTGTGCAGACGGGCCCAGCGGGATCTCAACTTGTACAGATTCGAACTGACCAGGGTGGAGATTTTATCTGTGTACCCACCCTGACTAACCAGCTGGCCTCCCCCAGTCAGGATGCCCCCCCATTCCCACCCCCCCGCCAAGGCTCCTCTACCCTAGGACTCCATCTCTTTCCTGTTCCGGGGCTGGCCTCCAAGAAGCAGGAAAGGCCGAGCCCAACTTTTTCCCTGGACTCATTTCCAAAGGCAGGTCATTTCTCCTCTCGGAGGCCACCAGGAAGTTGCTCTTCCGCCTCTAGTGGGTCATCCTGGCCAGCTGGATGGGGGTTCAGGCACCTGACTCTGGGGGCTTCTTCCTTCTACCACTTTACTCTGCTCCCTGTCCCAAGCTCCTTCCTGGCCCACAGGCAGGAAACAGCTCAGACAGAAGGCTCACCTCACTGAGTGGCTTTGGAAGAAGTTGTCCACAAGGCCCTGCAGTGCCCCCTCTGCCATTTCAGCAGGGAGGGTCCTGAGGCACCATTAATTAACTTTCTGCACCAAATCCTCGGCCTAGCCCCCTGTGGCTCATGAACGCTAACACTCTTGAGTGTAGATAGAAAACAGGAGTGTAGGACGTGGCCGGCAGAGGTCAAAGAAAGTGGCCAGGCCTCTGAGGATCCAGAGAGGATACTTCAGCTAGGGTTTAAAGGCTGTGTAGAAGTTCAACAGGGCAAAGATTTTAGAGTAGGGAATTAGGGGTAAGCAAGAATTTATCACATAAAAAGTATGAGCAGCCTTCTCATACCAATAGAAGGAACCGTAGCGTTAATATGGCAGAGAGACCTTAAATGCCAGGCAAAGAAGTCTGAGAACCACAGGGTGCCCAACAGGTGCCACTCCATGTCTGATACAGAAAATGACAGCTGCATGGGCAGTGTAAGGAAAAAGCCCTGGACAAAGGTTTCCGGACACGGGGTGGACCTGGCCCTAATGGCCTGAGGACAACTGCTCAAGTCCCCTGCCCTCATCGAGCCTTTGACCAAGCCAGGCTGTAGAGCAGAGCCAATGTCTCCTCAGAAAATAGAACAGAGGTGAAGGAAGAAGTGACTGAGGTCAGTCAGACAACATCCCAGCTCCTTGTGGTCCCTGGAGTTGGCCAAGGCTGGCCCAGTGGACACACACAGAGTGAATCAGTTAACCAGCACCAAGCTGGAGGACCTAAGGATGAAGCGCCCACTGTGTGCAGGGCCTAGACTCCACATCTGTTTAACCCTTGAGGTGATCCTTTACACGTGGGTTTTTTTTTTCCCCCATTTTGCATGCAAGAAGGCTGAGGACAGGCCAATCCGTTCAAGGTCTCAAAGCCAAAAGGTAAACCAAGGATGCCTGGGGCTGAACACTCCTGTCGCCCTCCCTTCCTGTTCCCCAGGAACACCTCAGTTTAGAACAACCTGAGTTGGTGCACCATGAATCCTGCCGACCTGTTTCACCAACCAGGAAGTCCAGACTCTAGCCAAAGCAGCCCGGGAGGGAGGGGCGCGCCTAGATAGCCAGGACCACCCAGAGGGCTGTGGGGTTAGCTACATAACCCCTTCAAGATCTAGCCTCCTAGTGGGTTTGGGTCTCTGGCCTCATTCCCATTACAGAGCTGTTACAATACGAAAATATCTCTCCCTCGCCTAACTTTCTCACAAAAATGAGACACCAGAAAGCCAGCCCTGCCGGTCCCGGCTTCCCAACTCCCCTAAAGTTCTCACCTAAACCCAGTGACACTTACAAGAGACTAAGTGTTGGTTCGCGAGGTGGGGGAGGGGAGGGATGTGTTGTGGTGACCAAGGTCAGGGGACTGGGAGATAGAGGGTCTAGCCCACCAAATCACAATCGCTTCTTCCCAGTCCCAGTGCTCAGCGTAGGGAACAGGAGGTCACAAAGGCCTGCTCCACCTGCCAATCTTTCCTCGTTCCCCACCGCCCCATGCCAGGAGAGGAAGTGGGGGAAGAGATGGGTTCTATTCTTTGGCCCCAGAGCCTGGGGGTGGCCTGCCCAACGGCAGGAAAAAGGGAATTTGGAGAGATTTCCGCTGCGGATATGCCAGATAATGCAGGGGAGGCGGTGTCCACAGGGCATGCTCTTGCCTGCTGGATATGCACTGCCCCCTCCTCCTCCAACCACAGAGCTCTGGGGCACCGCAGGCCCTGCCTGCCAGAGTTTGCAAGTGTCTGAGGAGTCCCAGAACACATCAGGAAGACCACCAAGGACCCTAAGAATCGCCTAGTCTGCCAGCATCTAGGGCAAGCAAGCCACCGTGGACACCCTCACACAATACAGCCACCACAGCGAGTACCCACCCTGCTCAACTGCTCTAAACCTTCACCAACTGCTGTCTCAGGGCTCCTGGTGAGCCAATGGGGCATCTATTACTCAGGTTCAAGTTTACCAAACAGAAACAAGCCCAACCTACGTGTCTGGCACAAGGCTAAGAACTGGGATGTGGTGGTGTGACCGGGCGATTAGCATCTTTTCAGCTCCAGGGGAATTCACAGCCTAGCTTTTATGCCTCATTTGAAATTATCTGTGCACATAGGAGGATTCTCTCTGCTCCCCCTCCCCCTCTCTCTGGGACTGGCAGCTTAAGAGGAGGCAGGAGGAGTCTGGTTTATCTGCCCTGCGTGTGGCTCAGCACGGGACCCGATGTGAAAGAGGTCTCAGCGAATCAGTCTTGAATACATATGGAAATGTGAATGAATGAATGAATGAATGAATGAAGAAATGAAGGAGTGACTGAATGGGTTAGGGTTAGTGCACAATATTGAGCACAACTCTCAGTGCACAATACACATGCCAAAGTGCTGCAGAAGATTCTCCCCAGGGACATCATCCACTTGGACACCCACCTGGCTGGCAGGAGAGCCTGGCCCGGGCACAGCTGGGGCACCCGTAGAGTGCCATCTCTGGCCCCAGTTGCCTGGCAGGCCTGGGCCACTCCAAGCAGAACTGGGGCACAGGCTCACAGCTAGGGCCGTACCCTGGTTTTTCCAGTTCCTGATGCCCGCCCCTCAGGTGGCAGTGCAGGGTGACTCAGGGACAGACGCCCTCTGTGTGGCGCTAATCCAGCTCCTTGTGGAGCCCCTCCCCAGGCCCAGGCACCTCCCAAGGCTTTGGGTGGTAAGGTCGTGAGGTCAATGGGTCAGTTCTGGAGGCACTGGGCCTCCCCAGCCAAGCCAGGAGCAGCCGGCAACCGGAGCACCACCTCACTTGCTCCGCCACACACGTGGAGCCTGAACTTTGTATCCTGACAGGGAACATCAACTGTGAGTTACTGACCCAGGGTGTAGAAGGTGCCCCCAGGAGGCTCTGTGCCCATAGGAAAAGGGACCCTCATTCCTGGTTCTCAGGCCTCCTCTCCTCTCCCATATGCCCCAGGCGCTATCTGTGGGCACATCCGCCACCTAGCTGATAAGCTAAGCGTTCCCCTCCGCCCACCCGACTCCCCCACCTCCAGCCTTTATCTTGTTTGCTTTCTCTTCGGGCCTCCTTCCTTCCGCTCAGGGGACCCACTTACCTCCGGTAACTAGGGAGGGGCTGAGCCTGCTTGGCAGGCCTATTAGGGCACAGAGATCAGAGCACAGGGGTGAGGCTGGGGGATTGCCACCATGACCATTACCCCTGAAACCCACTGAAATAATACCTGCTATGACTATATCAGGGGAGGCATAAGCCCGAGAGCCACTATCAACAGCTCTGAGAGCCCCCCCAGTCCCACCATAGTGCAAGATCACTGCCATGGGCCCTGGGCAGGGAGTCCCTTCTCACCACCTGTCACATGTAATGTCACATGTAAATCACACGCAATAGTTTAGATGGAGTTGATCAGAAAAAGTGACAGCTCTTAGGATCTGATCATAAGGTGGCCAGGTCCCTCGGAGCCATGTACAGATAGCAAGGATGAAGCCCTAAGCGCCGTTACCATAGTTACCCAGCTCCATACAGGCGGGGATGGTGTACAGCTATCTCTCCGGGTCTCCATCTCCCCATTTGTAAAACGGGAGAGTCCGCACCCTCTGAGTGCTTTTGCAGACTATAGATGTGGCCTGTGAAGTGTTTACTCTGGTACCTGGAATGAAGTGTCCCTGCATATGAAAGGCGGCTATGAAACCAGAGCCGGACAGAGATCCTCCGGAGGCTGGCCTTCCAGCTGCTGGGCTGAGCCTCTGGCCTAGGCTGCAGGCCACCTGCTCACCTGTCTCCCTGGGTGCCAGTCAGAGGTGGGGGCGGGACCCTGCAGAGGCCATCACAGGCAGAAAGCAGAGACAAAGCAGCCCCCAGGGAGAGGGGGCAGTCAGCCTGAGTGGCTCCACAGCTCCCTGGACAGAGCTGGGCTCGAGGGAGGCTGGCTCATTCCTGACATAGCTCTGGGTAGCGTGGCAGGGCAGCGTGCCCACCTGTCCACCTGGAAGTCACCTCCTTTCCGCTGGCCACTTAACTCTTTCCTGACCAGCCCCAGCCTTCTTCCTGGGGAGAGAAAACCCCAGAAAAAAAAAAAAAAAAGACCTGCAACCTGATGACTCTGGAAATGACCTTGACGTGGTGCAGAATGACCTGGGGTGCCACACCCGTCACCTCTGTCATCAGTAAAAGCTGTAACAGAAGCACCTGAGGCTACAGGCTAGAGAGAGCCAAGCTAGTCGCCCTTGTGCCCCCCCACTCCCATCTCCAACATACCGGCAACGGCCCTGCAGTCACCCCGCTCCTCCCTCTGATGAAGCCCCAGTTCCGATGCCAAGACCTGCCATCCCAGAACTGCCCAGAGAGCCCATCTCAGTGCCAAGAGCTGAGTCAGGGATTCCACAGGATCTGGTCATTTCCTGTCCCACTTCCTGACCCACGGCTGCCTGGGCACTGTTGTGTGGCGTGAGTTAAACCCTGACATAGCTGTGTGATTATCCAGGCAAACTGAGCCTCAGTTTCTTCATCTATTCAATGGGACTAGCAAGAGTCCCGGACTCACAGAGAGGACCAGACAAACTCCCAGAGCACACCACTGCTGTGAACCCCTCAGTACCATGGTCGCCGGCTGCTGAACAGCACAGAGAGAAAAAAAAATTTTTTAATTAAATCTCAATTAATTATTTTTAATTTTAAAAAAATTAATTGTATTTATCACGGTCGCGTGCCCACACACTGGGCACTCACACGACGCACCCGTGCATGACTTGCACGTGTGTGCAAGTCAACCCTGTGAAGCTGGTTATCTCCTTTTACCCATGTTCGGAGAAGCGAACTTGGGTTGCCAGCCTTGCACGGCGGCAAGACCCTTTACCTGCTCGGAGACAGAGCCAGGGTGGGAGGTGTCTAGAACTAAGAGTGATGTGCCAGCTAAGTCAAGTGTCCCTCCTGGGGATTGGTCCTCAGGCTCAGCTGAACTAATTCCTCCTAAGGGGAGGGGGGGCTGGCGTTTTTATAAGCTCTTTATAAACAAAGCTTGCCAAGAACCCTGATCCCCACAAGAAAAAGGAGCTAGCCCACTGCATGAAGACCCCCCCTTAACCTCCACTTATCTCTGCAGGGTCTGAATCACCAGGGTGGAAAGTTTTCAACCACCCCTCCTCCACCCCCCCTGCATTCTTGTGTTAGGATGTCATGGGGGAGGAGCTCCTGGGCCCACTTGTTGTCCTGTTATGCACCCCCCCATCCATGGTCATTGTCTGGAGCTGAGAGTGTGCATCTGAGGTCACCTAAGCAGGGGGCCACCTAGGGAAGGGGGCTCACTCAGTAGAAGGCAGCTGGGAGGAGTGGGGTGATGGGAAGTCACGTGGCCCAAAATGCTTATCCCTCTTCCAGGGGGTTATGCTCTGTGTTAAGCAAGGTTCTGAGAACTGGGAAGCACACAGACCGCCTATTAGAAAGGCTTCAGGGTCTGCCAGCGTCCTCCATAGAAGACTAGATGTGCGGGTGCGGGTGATTTTTACCCCGCTTTGCTCAAAGGAAAGCTGAAGCCAGAGATGAGGAGGGAACCGGGAGGCCCTAGCCCCCCCCCCAGTCTCTCAATACCCAGCTTATCACTGCAAAAGCAGCTCCCAGGGCCTTTCAAAGGTCAGCAGCATTCCTCACGCGCTCTGTCCCAGTCGCTTCCAGAGCCATCCACTGCAAACCCATTGTACATTTCCGCTGTCACAGGCCTTGGCTGTCCCCGCAGCTAATGCCCAGACCTGTTCCCAGAGAGTCACCCAAACGGTCTCCGTATGTCATCAGTAAACCCCGACCGAGGATCTCTGGGTCCGTGGCTCTACTGAGAGCTCTCTGTACCCCACGTCACAGCCCCTCCAATCCACTCCAGGTGATTCGAGCACACCCCAGGTCTCGATCAACAGACGACTAAACTGCTTAATGATGATCTGAAGCCCAGAGAAGTTGGGTAACTTGTTGGAGGCCACACAGCAAGAGAACAGCTCCTGGGAATAGACTTCGGAGCCCCGGCAGAGCAGCAACTATTCACGGGATGAATCAAAAAATAACAGCCGCACTCACCGGTTTCTAATGTGTCAGGCGCTGACGTAAGCACTTTATGAGCATGAGGTCATGTGATTATCACAACTACCCCCCAAGACAGATACTATGACCCTCTCTCTCTACTTTACAGATGATGAAACTCAGGCTGGGGAGTTAAGGAAATAAATGGGCAAACCTAGAAGCGCTGGGACCTGGAAGCCAAGCTTGGTCAGTCCTAGAACTCTAACCCTGGCTCACAGTCCCCATATCATCCTGTTCCCAGGCAGCTTCCAGTCCCATGAGAGCAGAGACATCCAACAGCGCAGCCGCATCCCCAATGGACTAAGATGTTCCAATCCCAGAGCCCTGACCTCCCACTCCAATTGGGCTACCCTGCCACCCCAGGACCCCTACTCACCTTGGCAGGTGTCTTCAACTTTCTCGTAGCCTTCTTGACACAGGCACTGCCCGATGGGCACTAGCCACTCGCCATCCACCGTGCAGTGCATGAGAGGCCCCTCGCCCCCATAAGGCACCACGGCGTGGTCCACACAGGTACCAGCCACCTTGGCCAGGGGTTGTGCATCCGAGACGGAAACAGCAATGGTCTCGGGGAAGTGAGCCAAGCTCTGCTGTATCTCGGGACACTTCTTGTAGTAGACACGGACGGAGAGCAATGCCACACAAGCACCAATGTCCTGGAAGGCCAGGTAGAAGCCCTTCCGGGTAAGGGGTCCCACCACGCGCTCCTCCACATTCAGCTTGACATTGCGAGCCTCGAAGTCACTGCTGACCGTGATCTCGTCGGGGGCGATGGTGTCGATCTTGGTGAACTGGCGCTTCTGGAAGTTGGTGCCATAGTCCACGTCTGACTCTGCATAGTAGAGGTTGAAGGTCTCTTTGCAGGAGCTGGCGCCACCCGGGAAGCTGTTGCAGTCTCGCACGGTGAACTTGAGCTCAATAAAGATGCGCTCGGCCTCCTCCCGGTACACCCAGTTGGTGCGGAGCCAGTTGTCCTGGTCACCGGACACCACGTTGCAGACGGAGTACATGTAGATGGGCATATCGTTCATGATGTTCTGCATCAGGTCCCACTGTGTGTGCAACAGGTGAGGGTTAGTGGGGGAGGGCAGGGGCTGAATCCCACGGGACATAGCTTCAGTGACAGTATCTCATGTAGGTCCAAGCTGGCCTCAAACTCATGGTGTCATGAGGGGATGACTCTGAACATCTAACCATCCAGCCTCCACATCTGAAGTGTTAAGTGACCGGGTATGGTCACCTAACTCTCGTTTCTTTATTCTACAGGGAGGAAAACCAGAGCCTAGAGCAACCAGAGAACAGCCAGGCCGAGACATGGCTGTGGGTCTTTCTGGACCTAATGTCTGGGTACTGAGCTTCCCCATCAGTGCATCTGGGCTAGGGTCTGGGAAACCCACGTGTCATTTTAGCACAGTGTCTGCTGTGAGGAGACATGACAAAACCCTGAGTCCAGAACGTGGCACTCAAGGCTACACAAAGCAGCTAGCTAGCATCATGTCACTGTGTAGGGACATCGCTGTGTGCCATGGGTGTTGACAGATAGCGAGTGAAGACAATGGAGGATTCTCCCAGCCCCAGGAGGTGATCAGCTCCTGATGATGATATAGTTCAGCCTCCTCCAGGGTGCCTGGATGGGGCTGTGTGCCCCTATGAGCTCCACACCCCCTTTATCATCGGAGAACTTGGCATATGGTAGGTAACACAGGCCTGTCTCCCAGGGCTCTATTCCGAACTCTTCAGCAATGGGAATGGGAACTGGCTCAGCTCTGAATCCCAAGGGCCTCTCTGGCAAAGAATATGCACTTAGGGTGGTCTCAGATGAGCGAAATGTGTGAATAAAGGAAAGAAAAAAAGTCAAAACAAGTCAGGGCTGGAGAGATGGCTCAGAGGTTAAGAGCACTGACTGAGTCCTGAGTTCAAATCCCCAGCAACCACATGGTGGCTCACAACCATCTGTGACGGGATCGGATGCCCTCTGCTGGTGTGCGTGACACTTAAGTGTATTCACATACATAAAATAAGTAAACAAATCTTAAAAACAAACACACAAGTAAATAAATGAACAAAGACCTGTCCTATGTGACACTGGCCAAGACTCACATGCCCGGGGCTCAGTTTCCCACTGTATATGACTGACTGGCTTGGATAAGGCTGTCTCCAGCCTCCAGGAATCAAAACTATACTTCGGGCCATGACTCACGATAGATCTGGCCAGCTGTAGGAACTGTCCCAAGAGTTCCCCAAGAGACATACCACTCTCCCTGTCCCAGAGTCCTAGGACCAACTTATCAGAGTGCATTGTACCCAAGGGAAAATGAGGCCCAAAGCAAAGTAGTATTCTTCCCCAAAGTCCACAGCCCTCCAGACCTCAGACTAGGAACCTGAGGTCAGGGTAGGACCATAAGAAAGCACATCAGAAAAAGAGATGTCCCCAGTGGGGGGTAAGGCAGAGTAGAAAGAAGGGAAGGGGACCCAGGCAAGAAGTCCCTGTCCTTTATTCTTTCTCTCTTCACTCTGTGCGGCCTTTAACGCTTCCCAGAGCTGCCGGAGCACCCCAGCGAGGCCACCTACAAACAGTCGTTCCTTCTGCCCAGCTCCGGTCACTCAGCCTTGGCCTGGGTCACTGCTGATCCAGGCTCCCATCCTCCCTCTCTCCTGGGACGTAGAGCCCCCCTTCCCACCCACCCTCAGCCCTGGAGGTTACTTACCCCTTTGCCACCGTAGGGGTGTGTGAGCCAGCCGAGTTCCCCCTTCATTGCTGCAAAGTCCAACAAAACAACTGCGGGAAAGATGGGGAGAGGACCTGTGAGCCTGAGGGGGCTTTCCCAGGGGCTACACAGCAGAACCCCAACCCCAGGATCTACACACGACTAGACCTGGGAAGAAGTGGGACTCAGTGTGCTAACCAGGCTTTCAGCTATGCAGTCCCCAGCTGGGATGGGGCGGCAGGGACTCAGCCCAGCGGGAGGTCGGCAGCTGGGTAGTGTGCAGGGATGAATCATAACGATAGCCCACTGTCCCATCTGCTTTCTCAAACAAGGGAGCACAAAGGTCACAGAGGACAGCACCGTCTGCTTCTGCCACATCCCCCTGGCAGACACCCTGACCCAAACCAGGCCACCCAGCACACACAGCAGCCAAGGGTACACAGACACTGATGTGAATGGGTTGTTGGCCAAGACTGGTGGCAGCACACGGCTTTAACCCCATCACTAGAAAGGCAGAGGCAAGTGGATCTTTAGGGAGTTCAAGCCCATTCTAGTCTATATAGTCAGTTCCAGGTCAGCAAGGCTACATGGTCAGACTCTATACCCCAACCCCGTCCCCAGAAAAAGAAAAGAGAAAGAAAGGGCTGTTAACAAGAGGGGACAGATCTGGGGGAATCTTCCCAACACAAATTCACTGATTAGACTAAAGCTTTGAAGGCAAGGAGGTTTCTAGGAAGAGCTACACATCACTGGCCAGGTCTCCTCCCTGGGAAAGTCATCCTGAACCCTGGCAGAAGTACCTGTGGGAAAATGATGGAAGGAAACCCTCATGGGGGACATTCCTGGATCGAGGCATCTGGAGGGAGCTACAGAGATTGGCTCAGTGGTTAAGAGCCCTGGTGGCTGTTCTTCCAGAGGACCAGGGTTCAATTCCCAGCATCCACATGGTGGCTCCTTACCACCTGTAACTCCAGTTCCAGGGAATGACACCCTCACACTGACACGTACAATGCAGGCAAAACACCAATGCACATTAATATCAATCAATCAATCAATCAATCAATCAATCAATCAGTCTGGAACTGCCTGGCTCGGCCTTCTGGCTCCTTCCACCAGCCATTCCTACTTCATTGTCAGGTGGGGCAGCCAAGACCCAAGATTCTGTTTCAAGTAAAAGCTAAGTCAAATCACCCTTCCCAGAGAGTGAGGTATATTGGGGAAACTGAGGCTTTGGACCCACATAAGGTCCCCAGATTCATAAACCAAGAAGAAACTGCAATGTGATTTCGTGGGCAGAGCAGGTTGAAGATCTGACCCTAGAAGCAACACTCCTTCATACCAAGAGCTAGAAGAGTGGCTCTCTGGGGGAAACTGAGGCAGGCTAGGGTTCCAGATATAAGAGACTAGTGGGGTCATGGCACCCAAAAGACAGTTTAGCTCAGCCGAGGAGTACCTGCCTAGGACGGAACTCTCTGAACCACGATCAACAACACAAAAAATAAACAGTTAACCAGTGCTTGCCCAACATGGTCAGAGCTCTAGTTTAATCTCCAACACCAAATAAACCAGATGTGTGACACACGCCCTTGATCCCAGCACTCCAAAGGTAGAGGCTGGCAGATCTGTAAATTGAGGATAGCCTGATCTACAAAGCAAATTCCAAGCTAGCCAGGGCAAACAAACAAGAAATAAATATCTTAAAATGAAGCTAAAAAGAACAGCTGTGTATAGAGCCAAGAGGGTTTCTGAGTCAAGTCCAGCCTGGGCTACAGATGATGTTCTGTCTCAAACAACGAAAACCCTTTCTGAGGTTAGACTGTCCCTGTTCTAGGAAGCCCTGAAACCTGGTGAGAAGTGCACTGTCACCCCGGTCCTGGCCTCAGTCACATCTCTAGCAAGGGTCTGGTGGCCCAGACAAGGAAGAGGAAGTCTAAAGTGGCTCAGACACTGGGACACAGCGGTGGCACAGGTTGTTAGGATAGACAGAGACAGCGGAAGGTGCGGTGGGTAACCACAGGGATTTGTTCAGACATGCCCAGGGCCTAAGCTTGAGAAACTCACTATCCTTACAGGAATGGTTCTGGTGGCTCCTGAGTCCATCTGGATAGGATGAGGGGAGAGCTGTTCAGTAAATCTAACACACAGTGCACACACACACACAAATACACAATACACACACACACACACCATATACATAAGCAGTATCCAAAGGTCAAGCTAAGCCCCTCGGGGAAAGGGCTTTGAAGGGTTAACCTGACAGGAGGGGCAGCCCAAGCCTGGATCTAGAACTATCAGCGAAGAAAAGAAGACTTCATGCACCCCAAGGCTTGCCAGCCACGGCCCCCTCCCATGGAAATTCCCTAGAACCAACCATCAGGAACGGGGAGAGCCCAGCCAGCCCTCTGCTGTGCCAGAGGCCCTGGGCTCTGGGAATCAAAGGTTTCTGGCTTGCTGGAAGCAAGGAGCTTGGGAGCCTCCTCTTCATGACTCTCTCAGGCATTCACCATAAGGCTGGCCTAGATGGGGGCACCCCATAAGTCCTTTGTCCCCTAAGAGACACACTGGGGGCAGGGAATCTGCCACCATGTCACCCTTGTGGGCTACATTACTTTATAAGCTTTCCCATAATGCAATGTTCCCCTTGCCACCTCCCTGTTAACCTCCATCCCTCTTTACCCAAGATCAGTTTACAGCTAAAAGAGGGGGAAGACCAGAGACTCTGGATACAAACAGGCAAAGGAACTTGGGAGGCAGACAAGGCCCTTGCTGAACCAAGAAACCCAGCCTTCTTCTGCGGCTCTAACCCCCACTCATCCCAGTGGCTCGAGTCAGTGGCAAGCAGTTCTGGCTGGATGAAACAGCTCGATGTGTGTGCAGACCCCTGGCTGACCAGTATCGGCTCTCCCTCACTCTGTAAGGAAGGACCAGGCAGTGATGTAGGTGGGGTCAGCAGGTAAAAGGCACGTTGGTCTATCACCAACCTGAGTTCCATCCCAGAACTCACATGGTGAGGGGAGAGAACCAATTCCTCCTGCAAGCTCTTGCGTTTCCACACTTGTGCATTGGCACACACACATACACACACACACACACACACACAAGTGTAAGAAAAAAAGTAAAGATCACTGTAGGAGGTAGATTCGGCAGCTGTCGAGGACCTAACCGATTCCCCTGGTTTCCCAAGCCCAGCAGAAAGCAGAAGAGGAGGCGGCACAGCTGTCTGTCTCAAGGCTAGAGAGGAGACAGACCATACCTGCCCTCAACTCCCCCCCAACAAGGGAAGTGCAACCAGCTGGGTCACGACCCCACTCCCAACCCCCCTCACACAGACGTGGTGTTCCTGGGGAGTCCGGAGCTTAGACAAGAATTTTCCACAACCACGGGCAATATGCACCCTTTTTCTGCTCCATCCCATGCAGAACGGGATTAATCACAAAGGCTGGGGCCAGGAGGACAGATGCACCCAGAGGCACAAGTCCAAGATTGTTTGAGGCTTCCCTGCTGGGGGCCGGGGGCCGGGGGCCAGGGGCTTGCACTGAACTGCAAAGCAGTCTCTAATCCTCAACTCCGTGGCGGCCCAGGGAAGGCCTCTAGCAACCCCAGCTGTCTTTCCCTTCTCCCCAACCACAGTTCCCAAGAAGAGAGCCACAAATTGAATCAGGGAGCGGGGAGTGAGGGTCTCAGAATCCCTGCCCCGTTCACACCTTTACAAAAGCAACTTCAGGCTGGAGGGGGGGAGGCTTTATCTGCCCTCTGGATAGGGCCAGGATATAACACCCCATCTACCCCTAAACTCTCTACCCTCCAAGAACTCCAGTCTGGCCTTCTACCCTCCCAACGTGAAAGGCAAAAAAGAATAAGGAAACTAATCACCCACCAGGGGTTCCTTTAGGCTCTCCCCCACACCCCGAACAACCCCGTACCCTCAGCTGGAGCCGTCCGGAGACTTGCTATGCCCAAAAGCAGGGAAAAGTTTTCGCTGTGGGAAACGGAAACCAGCTCCGGCAGGGTGGACAGGAAGATCCTCAGCCAAGGGCAGGGCAGGAATCCTCCCCCCTCGGAGACCCTAGGTGAGGGACAACGCCCCCAAAGACACCCCCGGCTGCACCTTGGGCAAAGGCAACCTCTGCGGCCCCTTCACCTTGCGTGGCTCTAAGACGCTGGGGCGGGGGTAGGTGATTCACTACCCCACCTCCAGGTGCCAGAGCTCCCCGTGGCCCTGAGATGACGGCTACACACCGCGGGAAGCCGCAACCCCACCTGCCGCATTTCCTCCTTCTGAGTCACCCCTTGTTCAGAACACTTGACTTTGGGACTTCCTGTCCTCGCTCCCAGCCCTTAACCTGTCTCCCGAACCTGGGAGGGTGGCTTAGGAAGAAGGGAAGGTGTGAGTGGCTGAGGCTGACTCCAGGCGCTTCCAATGTTGGCCCAGAGGACCCCAGTGAAAAAGCAGATGGGGCGCAGAGACTCTTTTGCTTGGAACAGGGTACCGAAAAGACCCCTCCCCAAAACACAGGGCCTGCATCCAAATGCCTTCTGCGCGAAATCCGGGCAGATGAGCTAAGTGAACTCGGATTACAAATAGGCTGATCGCTCGGACAACCCTACTTAGTTGCCTCCTTTCCTCTGAGGGACCCTGCGTGCCCTGCGGGGGTCGCGTTCCAGAAGCCGCCACAGGGCTGCAACCGCGTGGCGAGCGCCGCGTCCCCCTTTCCGCGGCCTCCGAGCCCTGCGCGCCCCAGCCGAGATCCCTTCGTTCCAGAGAACCTGGGATCTCAGAGAATGGGTTCGCAAGATCGTCCCCGGCCGCAGCCCGCGCACTCTGCCTAACCCTGCGCGCTGAGACCCAGCAGCCAAAAGTCAGTTTCCAAAGGTGCGCCCCAGAGAGGAGGCTGGTGTGCCCGGGGTCCCATGTCCCGGAATCCCAGCTAGCTGCGGCCACCGCGTAGACACTCACCTTCTTTTCCCTGTGCCGCCACGGCCGGCAGCGCGCAACCCCACAGCAGCGCCAGGCAGTAAACGGCTGTCCGGAGCTCCATGCTGCACCCCTCGCTCCCCGCGATCCCTGCTGACCACACGCCGGCCTCGATGTCCCGCTCCTGCCCGCCCGCCGCCGCAGTCAACTTCTACCCTCCTGCCCCAAGTCCTTAATGGAAGTTGGGTGAGAACCCGCTCCTGTTCATTCATGCCCTGCGCTGACGTCACCGAAACCACGCCCTCAGGAATGTCTTTAAAGGGGCCGGACTGACACCCTGACTAGAGGGCGGGGAAGTCAGAGGGAAGTTGGTAGTGGGGGTAGGGCAGGAATTTGGGGAGGATTGTGGGGGCCTGTGCATGGGCCGGCGTGTGCATGTGCGTGTCCTGTGCAAACCTTGAGGAGTTTGCTCACTTCAAAGCGCCAAGGGTTAGTCCCCAAATGTGTGGAATGAATCTGCGCCTACTCTGCCCTTTTGCCCTTGAGCTTCAAGGCTTAAGATGTAAATTTGAAAAGTAGAAGCCTCCTTAGCAAAGGGCCTGGAGAAGGGCTGACAACACACATGCACTCGCGCGCGCTCCGGAGAGCTCCAAAAGATATGCCACACCCGGAAAGGTCCTCTAAGCTTCGTTCCCAGAGTAGTGGGGATATGTCAGCCATGCAGATAGATGTCTTCACTTTAGAGTGGGGGGTTTAAGATAAGGTTCCAAGGTATGCTAGTATGTCCAAAGTCATAGTGATCTTGACTGGTTGGGAGGGTAAGAGGCCATAGCGACAGGACTTGAAGCTGGGTCCCGGATCTGTTTTAACCACTATTCCATTTGGGGACCTGGCACACACCCTCATGGGTAACCGTTGACCTCTGCCTCTGAATTCCGACAGAACACCCTTGTCCCCAGATCCCTGAATGAGAGAATGAGATTACGTGTTTGCCTCCCTCCTACCTACCCTTTCTCTGCCAAGGTTCCTCAAATCTGAGTTCATCTTTTCGCTTGGCCTCTAGAGTCAGTGAAACAAACGGACGCAAAGTGAAGTAAGCAGCCAGTCCACCCACAACCACAGCCGCCTGTTGTCCTGTTACCATTCAGCCAGTGGAAAAGGAACGGCTTGCAAGCTTGGTTCTCCGTGGACCTTTCTACCCACCTCCTAGTCCCTGTCCCTGGTCATCCTGGCCCACACTATACTCCTCTGGTACCAGATCTGCCTGGGGTCCTGCCCACCAGCTTGGCCTTGGCGCCTGTTTCTGAGAAACGGGTCGAGACATTTCCCCTGGAGGGGGAGAGAAAGGGTTAATTACAGGTGTTGGGGTTAATTAAAGCCTTTGATCAGGGATGATGGGAGAGGAGGCCAAGTCCTCAGTGACTGGCTGGACATGTATGTGTAAGCGTGTTTGAATAAAGTGCTGGAACGTATGAGCCAGGTCATAAGGGTTATTTACGGGAATCCATGAGTGCCTTGAGTGTAACGTCGAGTGTGGACGTGTGTGTTCATGCGAGTGTTGATGTGTAAGTGTGTGCTCGAGTGTGAGAAGACCTGGATGTGCCACACACTTCCCAGAAGCAGAGAGCACAGAGGAGGGGGCAGCAGTCAAAGTCTGGACACACAGATTTGCTCCCCTGAGCCTCCCCGGGCTCCCTGGGGACACTAGGAACCTACTTGGAAAAAATCACCGTGAAGATCAAATGAGGTGGAGCAAGGAAACCGCACAGACCCTTGAGTCAAATCTCAGCTGTTATCGTGGTTACAAGTGGTTCAGCAAGAGGAAATCACTTCTGGGGAGGCAGGGACTGTGGTGTGCTAAGGTCCTGTGGACAGGCACATGCACACGTGTGGAGCTGAGTAGAACATGTGTGTAGTACATATACACATGGTGTAAGTGTTGGACACGCTAGGCCGGGAACACTGTGGTTTGTGTTAAGACTTCCTGTCAGTTCCTTTTGTTTTGTTTTGATTTTCTTGGTATGTGTGTGTTTTGGGGATATGCCTCTGAGGTCAGAAGACAGCATGCACGGGACCCCCTGGAGTTGGAGTTACAGGCAGTCATGAGCCACCGGAAGTAAGTGCTTGGAACTGAACTCAAAGTCTCCAAAGAACAGGAAATGTTCTTTGCCACAGAGCCCTCTCTCCGGCTCCTGGATGTGAGACAAGGTCTCACGCAGCCCAAGCTAATGTGGAATTTACTGTGTAGCTGAGGCTAACCCTTAATCCCTGATCCTCCTCCCTCTGCCTCCCAGGTACTAGGCCTACAGGTATGCACCATTGTATTCATCTCTATCCATTGACTATAAGACCTTCTGTATGAGTGACATATTTACAGTCTCTGTATCTTGAGTACTAGAAAACAGACTGTGGGCCAGGCATCATGGTGCATGCCTTTGATCCCAGCACTGTGGAGGCAGAGGCCGACAGATTGCTGGGAGTTTAAGGCCACCATAACCCTAATGCTAGAGAGAGAGTTCTGGGCTAGCCAAGGCTATATCATGAGACCCTGGGTGAAAGAGACCCTGTGTGTGTGTGTGTGTGTGTGTGTGTGAGAGAGAGAGAGAGAGAGAGAGAGAGAGAGAGAGAGAAAGAGAGAGAGAGAGAGAGAGAGAGAGAGAGAAGAGGGAGGGTTATAGAAGACAGACAGTACCCATCCAGCCTCCAGATATGCATCAGTAAACTTCTATTGAATGAATGAAGGTGTAAGGGAATAAGGTGTTGGGCAGTTCTCCAAGCACTAGTTTCTGTGTAGTATTGACTGTTTCTCTTGGTGGCATGCATGTGCTTTAAGCATACCCCAAAATGTTGGCCCTCCCTGACATGCCAGGGTGCTGTCAGGCCTCAGTGTTAAGGCCATATGCCAAGAGGCCATGTGCTGGAGTCTGAGCTGGGCACAGGCCTTGTTGTCACCCATCTACAGCATGGACCACGAGCAGAAGCTGGTGTGCCGTGGCAGGAGACTGTTGCTTTAGTCACCTGCTCACTGGCACACCCTTCCCCTCTCCTGACTGGCTCAGGGTGACTGATGCTAAGGGGGAAAGTTCCCTAGTGAGTCTCATAAATTGGCCCTGGAATGTGGTATTTATTGAGGTGTAATCGGCCGGTAATGAAGATGGAATTACCCAGTAAAGGCCCCAAGGAGCCCTGGGGGCCTAAGTACTACTGCAGCAGGCAAGGCTTCCAGAACAGGCAGGTGAAACCAGAGAGAGAGACAGACAGACAGAGACAGACAGAGACAGAGGGGAGAGAGAGGAAGAAGAGGAGGAGGAGGAGGACGAAAGGAGAGGGGAGGGGAGGAGAGGAGAGAAGAGAGAAAGAGAGAGAGTGAGAGAGAGAGAGCCTGCCAGCTCACGTGCCGGCTCAGGTGCCCACCTCTGCTAGCCTCTACTTCAGGCTGGGCACAAACAGACCACCCACAAGAATGCTGCCACCTCTGTTTCTCTACCTAGCTTTGATCTGCATCTGCCTTTGGTCAAGAGCCAGGCATAATCAAAAAGGATGAAAATTGAAATGATCTGAGACTGAAGGGCTTACCACGGGCCAGGCTCACTTCTAAGCATTTTGTCACACCGATGTCCACCTTATGAGTGCGGGGGTGGAGGGGAATGAGCGCTTGGAAATTGGAGACTGGATCTCAGCCAGTTTGGACCCAGTACATATACCCTTCTCCCGTCTTGTAATCATACAACCTTCTACCAGGAATTACAGATCTGCTGTCTGTAAACAGAACTTCCAGATCGCTGTAATGACTTTCCCCTTAGTGGCTTCAGGGGACAGGTCCTTTCCTAAGCCTCTAAGTCCTCCTGAAACAATAAAGATCTTCAACTGAGCCAAAGGAACTCTTTCTCAGATCCCTGAACCTCTAACAATCTCCCCAGCCAGCCTGACTTATCTCCCTGAGGTAGGAGTTAAATTGGATACATCTGCAATCCCTAAATCCAAGAGAAAACACAGCCTGCATGCTGGAGTCATTTCATAAATGCTTACGGTTTTGTTTTGAGGCAGGGTTTACCTGTGTAGCCCAGGATGTCCTGGAGTTCACTGTAGATCAGGCTGGCCTCCAACTCCAAGATCCGCCTGCCTCTGCCTTCTGAGTTCTGAGATTAAAGATGTCCGCCACGGCCGCTACCCACAAGCAAGCCTTAAGCTCCCGATTCTTGTGCTTCAGACTCTCTAGCGACGGCTACAGGAGTTGGTCAACACACCCAAGGACTTCCCTGACTGCATGCTGACCAAGCTGGGCCCTCTCCACAGTTCCCACCCGGGGAATCAGCGGAACCTATTTTAATGAAACACCAAAGAATGGGGACCTGAAGTGCAGAGGGAACCCAAGACAGATTTGGTTTGTGGAATGGATGGATGGATAAAAAGGGAGGGAGGGTTGTAAGATGAGCGGATGGATGGATTCCAGGAGGGGTGAGGGGGGAGTAAATGGATGATAAGATAAAGAGATGGTGGTCCAGCAGATCGGACGCCTGCAGCACAGGATATAAGTGGCTTAGCTGTGCTGTTTGTAAAATGGGGAAATAATAAGTCTGCACCCTCCAGGCGGCGGCTAGCGTTCCATGAGATCTCAGAGCGCCTTCGGCAGCTCGAATGGGTCTACAATCAATGTGCCTTAAATCTCAGCTGTCCCTCCCTCTGCCACTGGGTCTCTTCTGAAGGCTCAGTGGCCAACTAACTGTCCTTGGAGGGTAAATCCAAGGCCAGGAGTACTGTACCATTCTTCCCCTTAGGCAGGGAGATCCTTGAGGGGCAGGGACCTAATCCCCTCCCTCTTTCTGGCCCCAATAGTGCCTGGAATACAGTAGGTGTTCAGCAAATATTTGTGGACCTCACACAGGCTTTGACTAGAGCCTCCTTTTCAAAAGGACTCACTTTCCAAGCGCACGGAGAAAATGAAATTGGTTGATCAGCTTTTCGGGTGAGGCTTTGGGATGATCTACGGAATAGCTTTGCTGAGCACCGCTTCGCCGCCCCCCAACCCCCCCCCCCCCCCCGCCACACACTAGGAACAAGGCTGTTTGAGGTGAGGGTCGGAGACTCACGTGTGGGCTCCCAGATTTTAACGGGGTGGCACAAGACGAAACCTTTGTGTAATTGCGGGGCTTCCCCTACCCCCCCCACCCGAGTTGGATTAGAGGCTGCACCGCTTCCTCTGGGGCTTGCAAGCGCTTCCTGGGACCCTTTGAAGTGGGTTCTTCGCAAATCCTGCCCGCGGGGGCCTGGGGCGGGGCCTCCGGGAGGGGCGGGGCCTCCGCTCAGTCCCCAGGGTCACCGGGGTGCCTTCCGCCCACCTCCAGTCTGGTTTCTCAGCCCCCTCCTCCAGCCCCCGCCCCTCATTCGGCAGGGCCTTCCCTCCCACATCTGTCCACATCCTCCTGGCCCTCCAGCTGGGCTTGGATCCCAGATCCCTTGCTCAAGGCTCAGAGTGTCGGGCCTACAACGAAGTATTTTTAACTGTCAAGCATGGCCAAGCATGGCTGCTCCCGACTGCAAGTCCACCAGTTCAAGGCCAGGCTCAGCTTCATAATGAGAAGTCAAAGCAAAAGACGAGATCACGTGAGATGTAGATTAGGCTGATCTCTAACCCTTACATTTTTTCCTGCCTCTGTCCCCTGAGTGCTAGGATTAAAGGCATAGGCCACCACTCACCACAACCTGCTCCTTCTCGTATTCTTGACAGTTATTTGTTTTGTGGCGCCTGCTTACCATCTGCCCATGTGGCGGTCAGAGGACCTCTCGTGGAAGTTGCTTCTCATTCCACTGTGTGGGTCTCGGATGGAACTCAGGCTTGGAAGAAACTCCCTCTACCTGCTGAGCCACCTCTCCAGCCCCAGGTCCTACCTATCCTTTCTACAGAGGAGCGGGATCCGTAGAGGGGGCGGGGCTTACAGAAAATTCCAGAACCCCAGTGACAACTCCAAGTCTGGCCAGACTTGCGCTCTCTCTCATCTTCTCAGGTCTCCCCTGAAGGCTATCAGCTCCAGGGAAAAGGCTCATCACCAACCCTGTGCCAAGACATTTGTAATGTCGGCAGAAATCAGGGGACCCTGCTTCTCCCTTTGGCACTTCCTGTCCTCTTTGCCCGGATCACTCCTGAATCACTCACCCCCCTCCTCCATTTTCAGGGCCCCCGCTGTCTGGTTCAGCTCCCCTGTGACACCTTCACCTAACTTCCCTGCACCCCCGCACCCTCTGCTTTGTTCTTTCCCCACACATTCCCCGTGGGCACACACAGGGCTAACAGTCGCTCACCCACTATGAGAGTGGGTTTGGCACAGCAAAGGGGTCTCCAGGAAATGCCCCACCTGAGTCCCAGAGTCCTCTGCTCTGACCCTGGGGCCCTCCGATTTAGGTACTTTCCCAAATTGTTTAATTTCATTATTTGGTGTAGCTCCATTTTACAGGCCAGCCAGCAAAGGTACACACAGACGAAGGAACGTGCGCAGAGCTGCACCCTACCTCTGGCAGAGATCAAGTCCCTCTGACACTATGAACCTGGTTCAACCCTACTATGCAGGGTGGCCTCCCGTGTGCCCTCTCTCCCTAATCTGGTTCCCCACCCCCCAAAACACAGTGTCCTCTGGGCAGATGGAGCCATGATTGGCCCTCATTCACTGTAAGGAGAGAAGAGGTGGGTGTGAGCGCTAACCTTGCTTTCTCCCATGTGAAGCAGGGGTAAAAATAATGCAATATCCACCTTGCGGGGGCAGACGTGGAAGTGTGAAAAACGGGCAGATGCCTGGCCCATGGCAGGTCCTCAGAACATCAACTCTGGCTTATTTTTATCACTGACACCCTACTTGGGGGGCCCAGGCTGGCATGGGACCTGACTAGTGTCACCTGCTTCCTGAATCCTGACAGCTAGGCCAATGGTCTGGGTGAAAGTCTAGAGGGAGGAGGAATGGAAGCATGAGGAAGAAGTCTTGCCTTGGGTTTGAAGCCTCTGAGAATCCCCCAAACCTGCCCCATAACCCCTCCCCAGTACTGCTCCGTACAGTTAAAGGGTTCAGCACAGCCGATACTGGGACTGGAATTACTAAAGTACCTAAGGGCACACACCACACACACACACACACACACACACACAGGTTCCTCAGGCTTGCTGAGAGAGCCTTCACCAAGGAGCATGCAAATGGTGGCCAGAACTAAAGCAGCTTGCTTGATGGATGGGCTGGTGGATAGATGGATGGATGGGCTTGGAGACAGATGGATGGATGGGCTGGTGGACAGACAAACAGATGAGCAGCCAGGAGGAGACTACCTGGCAACACAGGGCTGTCTGTAAGTTGATGGATGGGACACAGGAATTGTTGAGAGAGATGGGGCCCAGCGGGGAAGGAAGGAAGGAAGGGTGGATGGATGGCTGTCCAGACAGACTGACTGACAGATTAGGGAAACAGATAGGAGGAAGAGGGAGGGGTGAGTGGTGGTTTGGGTGAGTGATGAGAGAGGCCCTGCTGAGGAAGGGAGAGGGGTCCTCTGGGGTGGGTGTGGCTGGGATGAAGGACAGGACCCAGTGAGAGGGGGATGCTTCCCTGCCAGGGGAGTTTTGGATAGATGGATTCACACCTCGAACCGGATGGATAGCTCAAAGGGGCTGGGCAGGGGTGAGCTGGACCCCTCTAAGACTGGCTATTGGAGAAAGACAGATTCAGGGGAAGGGGGAACAGGGATAGGAGAGGGGTCCAGGACCCTGACCCAAGCTGGTTCATAGGAAGCTATAGAAACTTAGCCTTTAGGAAAATACGTATACGCATTTCAGGGTAGTTTCTCTTGGGCACACACAAGGGAGTTCATGGACATGTGTGTGTCCAGGTGAAGGTGCTCAGCTCTGGCGGGAACTGGGCACTTCTCAGCATGTGTGTGAAGCTGTGAGGATGGGAGCCAGGAGGGTGGGAACCTGGGAATCGCTTGAAGACCAGGTGTAAGTATTTGGGAACTCACGGAACCTCCTGGGGTGGGTGTGAGTGGCTAGTTTACTGTGTGTGCGCTTCCTGTGTGTTCCTTGGGTTTCTCACCAGATCCATCAAAGGCCTCTTCAGAATCACACACAGGAATGGAGTGTGGTGGCTCCCACCTGGAACCCCAGATGTTGAGACAGGAGGATTGCTGAGAGTTTGAGGCCGCTTTGGTGTAGTGATTTAGGACTATAATCCCAGCGCTAGAGGAAGCAAACGGATAAGGAATTTCAAGGCCAGCCCTGGCTACTTAGCAGAGTTGGCAGCCAGCCTGGGCTACATGAGGATCCATCTAACCAAAATAAAACAAACCACAACCGTAATTGAAGATGTTTAGCAAGGTTCCACCGGTACACATGCAAGAGCAGGCACAGGCAACCCTGCTCTTGAAGACCAAGCCTAGTAGCCCCCAGCCCTCCCCAGGCTACCACCCTTGGCTCATCCGCCCTCTTTTCTGTAGAGATGAGCCGGGCTACAAGGCCGGGGCCCACGGGGAGTGGCGGTGGCGGAGGAACAACCTGGAGCCCAGTAGCCAAGACACGTGGAGCGCAGAGCCCGACCGGTCCCAAACGATGGGGGGAGGGAAGGGATGTCACAGGTCTTTAGCAGCCGCCCCTCCCCGTCTCGCTCTGGCCGCCCCGCTTCCGACCCCGCAGGTGTCGCCTTTGAGGGTCGCCACGTGAGGTTTATGGCGCAGCCCCGTCTGCGCAGTGCGGGGAGAAACCGGCACTGCGCCTCGTAAAGGGGGATCCAGCCGGCAGAGCCGCTGCCCCGGTCGCCTTGGAAACAAGGCGCATCCCCCGAGGAGGGCGAGGCGGGTGGGACCCACCTGGGGTCACCGGACGCTCCCGCTGAGCGCTCTGCATAACTCCGCCAGCTCCCCCGGGTGGTCCCCGCTCCGCTCTCCTCCCCTAACCCCAAGAGCCTTTCAGAGTCACCTCCTCCCGGAAGCCTTCAGCCACTGCCAGCTGTAGGGGGCCGGGGTAGAGGACTGGCGTTTTTTAGCAATTCCCACCAATGACCTTAGTCCCACTGTGAACCTTGACCTTAAGCCAAGCACCAAGAATGTCATCTTTTGTCTTCGTACCTACTCGTAGAAGGAGCGGAGGACCCGAGAGGAAAACAAAACAGCAATAACAATACCCTCAGTTTCCCCTTCTGTAAGGAGGGGCCGACAAGATGGGTCCTCTAACAGACGCTTACTGGTTTGCCTGCTTTCCTGAGTTCCATGCCTGGAGCCCACAGGCGAAAGGAGAGGACTGATTCCCACTAATTATCCTCTGACCTCTCTGTGCCTGCCTCCATGGCTCGGGCTGCGGGCTGGCTCTGGACACAAAACAAATAAGGGTTAGGCATCTGCCTTTAACCCCAGTGCTAGGGAGGCAGAAACAAAGAGGATCTCTGTGAGTTTGAGTCTAGCCTGGTCTACACAGTGAATTCTAGTCAAAGCTCAAGTCTCAAGAATGAGACCGTCTCCAAAATAAAATACAAGTAATTTAAAAACATGTATTTTAAAGGGAAGGTACCAGGACCAGGCTCTTGCAGCCTAACACCCAAAGTGGGAAGGAGGCCTCAGGAAGGCTTCATGGATTCCTTCCCCTGGGCTACTACACCCCACAACCTACTCTGGCTCTGAAGACCCTCAGTTAGGGTAGGTAGACTCCAGATGACCCTGGTCCCCAGTGCCTGCTGTGCCGCAGTGAGCCCCACCCTTCAGGCCCAGAGTGGGACTCTCCAAGCTGCTGGTGAGTCTAACCATCTCTGAGGGACCTCCAACTCCTACATTCTGGAGAGTTTTAGGTCACTAGGCATGATTTGTGACATACTCCCACACCCCCCCCCCCCACATCCCCAGTTTACGTCTTCTGGAGACACAGTGCTATAAATCCCTGCCTTTTGTTCAGGTCTGCGGTGACTAGACATGCTCAAAGCCAGGATAATCAGGGTCGGCTTGTCTTGCCTCCTCCCTGGCCTTGAGACCTAGTGACTGAAATCGGAGCTGAGCAGAGGACTGTGGGAATAGATAGCCTTGGTCGTACTAGGAGACCCTTCCCGAAGCAGGCTTAGAAGGAAAGATGGGGGCTCAGAGATGACACCCCTCCAGGATGGCAACCACCCGTGGTCATTGTCCCTCCTACTCACCCACCTGGCTATCAGCCCGTACCTCTCGAAGATGGACAGCAACCCAGCCAGGTGGTCACTTCATGCCCATTTTATAGATGGGAAAAACTGAATCAAGGAGGGAAATAAAAATCACTCGACGAACACTACCCCGTGGCATGTAGCAGCCCCATTCCTTCCTCGGGCACTCTGAATTTTCCAGCGCACCTTGCACTGACTCACAACTGGCTATGAATGTATTCCTGGTGCAGGGTGAGCACCATTAGAACTGAGACTGGTTTTATGTTGCCGTCAATCTGAGGCTCCAATGCCCAACTCAGGGCCCAGACTAAAACAGGGTTTTGTTGTGTTTTTTTTTTTTTTGTTTGTTTGTTTGTTTGTTTGATTGTTTAATTTTTTGGCTTTATTTTTAAGAAGACAAATAAGTTTCAAGTTTATTTCCTTTTTTGTTTGCTATTTAAATACAAAGCTAAGCCACAAACGGGTACAACCAAGACATTTTATCTCACCCTCCTGTCGGATCCTCCTCCAAGTCTGACCACTGACTGGGCTAGCAAAGGGTGCGGGGAAGACTTTCTTAGGTAGCACCATCATAGACTGAGAGATGGGGGTGTTGGGGACAAGGGTAGGCTCATATACCTGGCTCCTGAACCCTAGCCCCCCCCCCCACTGAAGGTGAATAGCTAGTCCTCCCCAGGGAGGGAGAAGGAAGCCACCTACTCTTGCTATCACGGGTCAGAACTGAAGTATCAGCCTGGTCCCCTGGCTGCTAAGCCTTGTCAGCTGCCAGGTACCCTAGTGCCAAACACATCAGGTGCCTGATGCTCACAGGGGTCCTGGACTGACAGAATCTTCATGGGGCACCATGGGTTCTGCCTTGACAGCAGGTAGAGAACTTCCCACGCAGCAGAATGGGAGTTGGGGAGGGGGTGTGGGCTTAGTAATTTCTGGTCCCACTACAAAACCTCACTTTTGATTAGAATAGAGTACCACCTCAAATCTCCTCTACACAAACCAACCAGCCAAGCCAAGAAGAAAAATAAACCCCAGAAGAAAAGAAAAATTTATTCATTTCACTCCCTTCAAAACCTATATACATTAAAACAGTTTTTTGAGATCACCTGGTGACTATGTCTTCTCGAAACTCCACAGAGGCCCTGTCTTCTGGTGGCCATACTATCTGCTGAACACGTGGCTCTGACCCCAGAACACTGAATAAGGATGGACCCTCTCACTGAGTTCAACCAAATAACTTTACCCCCGGTAACAGGGGGCAGGGACTGAACGAAGGGTTAGGTCTGGATTTGAAGCCAGCTCTGTGTAGCTCACTCACAAATCAACTTTAAATCCTGTTGGGGTCCAGCTGGCTTGGGGTCTGCCCGGGAGGTAGCATGCTGCTGGTAGAGGGGTAAAGGCTTCCCTTGGAGCACAGGTCATCGTTCCTCCTTGCTGTAGACACTTGAGTGGGTCCTGGGGGAAGGCACGTGACATATGAGCCCTGAGGGCAGGGTTGGGGCAGGTAAAAATATGGGGCCAGCACAGGCATCTACATCTGAGTCTCTGAGGCAATGGGACCGAGACTGTAAGACAGGCAGCTGCCTGCAGCCTCCACAGAGGGACAGGAGCTGACTGGTGAGAGGTTTGCTCAGTCAGACAACTAAGGCTGGGGACATAGCTGAGGTGGTCTGGTGCTTGCAGGAAGCCCTGGGCCCAATCCGCCCAAACCGGCTATGCGTGTGATATGTTCCCGTAATCCTAGCACTCAGAAGGTGAGACCCTATCTTGATAAACAGAAAGAAGAAAGGCCGGACGGGATAGACACACTCTTGTAACCCTGCTTACTTGAGGTAGAGAGAGGAGGACCAGGAACTAGAAGCCATCCTTGGCTACATGAGAAGCTGTCTTTTCTTTAGATTTATTTATTTTATTTTTATGTGTATGGGTATTTAGCCTGTGTGTATTTATGTGTACCATGTGTGTGTGCAGTGCCCTCGCAGGCTAAAAAAAGGGGGGCAGTGGGATTGGTTCCCTCTGGAACTGTAGTTACAGATGCTGGGAACAGAACCTGGATCCTCTGGAAGAGCAAGCAGTCAGTGCTCTTAACTCCAATGGCATCTCTTTGGCCCTGAGATCCTGTCTTAAAAAGTAATAATGGGGGGCATGGAGGCTGGAGAAATAGTTCAGCTGGAGAAACATTTGCCTTGCAAACAGGAGGACCAGAATTCAAGACTTAGAACCCACATAAAAAGCCAGGTGTGGCGGAATACAGTTTCCATCCAGCCCTGGGGAGAAGGCAGGCGGCAAGGGCTTTTCTCCACTACTTGCCAAGTTCCTGGCCAGGGAGAGACCCTACTTCAAACAAAAGGGTGCAACCTGAGGGTCATTCCAGGCTGTCCTCTGGCCTCTGCACATCCATGAACACGTACGTGCACCTGTGCACACATGCGCACACACGCATACATACAATGACACAAGTAGTGTGTCTTCCTGTGGGTGCATGTGCAGTATGTCTGCAGGAGTGTGTGTGGTGTGGAGCGGGGCCAGGGCCTGCCCGCTGTTGCCCAGTACTAAAGTCTCTGTCTTGGTCCTCTCTCCCCAGGAAACAATGCTAATAACTGTTCTGCACACAGCATCAGCCTGAGTTACAACCTGCCTCAGGCTCACCTCGGGGCGACACCTCTCCTGTGAAACTGTCGTCCTGCAGGCCTGACCTCAGGGTCCGGAGGCCTCACCCTGACTTCCTCACATTCAGACTGGCCTGCCTCCACCCTTTGGTCGTAAACTCCCCAAGGGGAGGGCAATGCCCCCTTCAGCGGAGGACAAGAGCGTCCAGTGCTGGGAGAGGCTAGCATCTGCGGCCTTGACTCAGGTCACTGTCATCTGATTTGAGCGAGCAGGTGGGAACTGGGCTGGACAATGGAGTAAAAAGTGCTTGGCCATCTTAGAGTTGGCCCCACCTACCCCATGTCCCAATGATTCTGCTGTTCCTTCTCTTATCGAAAGACACCAAAACCAGCCATCGAAACTCCTGGCCTCTTGACCCCCTGACCTCACCTTGTTTGCCCCACCCTGGCAGCCAGTGCCCACACCCAGCCGGGTCCACTGTCAGCAGCCACAGAGGGAAATGATCCGGCCTAAAAAGCCAACATCCCAGACTTCCGATGTCTCTTGCCCCACATGGCTCTGACTTCTGCTCCACTCTGGTTTCTTGGGAGGGAGCTGTGTCTTACCCTCAGGATGCCAGGCTAGGGTGGGGAGCCCGCAGGCCAAGGGTGCTACCTATAAAGATAAGAAGAATCTGAGGCCGCGGGCTTCTGGATCAAAGGCGGCCCCAGGGAGAGGCCAGGGTTGTCATCTGTCCTCCGGACACTCTTTCCTTCCTCCCAGGACATAGAAACGCTTGAGAACCTCAGCCACCATAGGAAACCGACGACCAGAGGGAGAAGGGCTAGTCCAGGCTCTCGTTGCCAGTCCTGGGATACATCTCAGTTTCCCCACATGCAAAATGGAGGGAAACGGAGGCTGAGTCAGTTTTATTACACGAGATAAGAGACTGGAGCGCAGCAGCCAGTTCGGCGCCGGTCACGGTCATCTGCATGCGCGCCACGGAGCAGTCCCCCTTCGCAGGGTCCAAAATCCTCAGCATCGCTCCTGAAACTCACGGAGCGCCCCTCTCACCCCAAAGTTCTCCACTAGGCCCAGCTTCCACTACCTCTCCCTGCTGCTGATGTCACCACATCTGAGCCTCAAAGCACCTCTCCCCAGTTCCAGGGAAGAGGCGGAGAGTCTTCCCTGCCTCCTGCCACTACCGAGCTGGTGACTGGGGTTTCCGGAGAATGATGGGCACCGAGCGTGCTGACTCAGCACCCGGGGCTAAGGCTTACTTAGCAACCAGGCCAGGCCTTGGGCAAACAGAGCTGTGGGCAGCCACACCCCACCACAGGAATGCTATTGCATTCCTGGGGGCTGCCACAGCAGCGGGGCTGGGACCTGGGGGGCAGGTAAGCTGCCCCCCCTCTTTCTCTTCCACTGGGCAGGAGGGGGCCTCACACTAGGGCCCAGGGCTCTACAGCAGCTTTGGCTCTGGGTCCTAGATGCAGCAACAGACCACTCGCAGGCCTCAGGGGAGGGGACCAAAGTGGAGGTCCAGAGACTCTGAAATCTGTAGTCTACATGACCTTGGACTAAACTTGTCTGACCCTACGATTTTGTCTGAAAGGAGACCTAGCGTGGAAACCTGCTTTTCCTGAGAACCTTCGCAGCAAGAGGACCTTCAGTTACGGATTCCACACCCCCTATGATAGGATGAGGGGAGTCTTGAGGGTTTGAGACCCTGGACTCCTGTACAGAGATCTGCTTTGGACCAGAGAGGGATGTATACCTCCCCCAGGCAGCACAGCACGGCTAGATGCCAGGATAGTTACTTAGAGTTTTCCTTCACCTTTTTCTATCCACCAGAGCCCAACACACCAACACTCTGTTTTAGGCAAATCTAAGTCCCAGGTCACAGTGACCCCAGATCCTCCAAACAGGGGCTGGAGATTAAGAAATCCTGGGTTTCTTCTCCCCTCTTCTAGGAACAAAGTCCTTGTGGGAACCCATCTACTTCTCCAAGGGAAGCCTCCTGTATTTCCTCTGGGCAAGACCACTTCCTCTTCCTCGTCCTCTGGCTGCCTTTGTCTTTTTCTGCGTTTCTTTGGAGCAGAGGAGGCAGCTTTTTCAGGAGCAGAACTCTTGACCCCAGACCGGACCTGCTCAGTGATCTGGTGTGCTGTGTGCTATGGGGCAGATCACCCGTATTCTCTGGACCAGAACTATTTCAGATTTTAGAGTATTTGTCTAGACCTTCCCAAGGCTGAGTACCCTTCTGAAAATCCAAAATTTGAACTCGGCTGGTCATCCCACATCACTCACAGACACTGACAGTTTGAGTGTCTGAATTAGAGATACTTCAGCTGTGTCACCAAAACTTCACTGTAGATGGAAGGAATATACCCAGCCACTTGCCCCGGAAAGTCCCAGTCCGTCCAGTGTAAACCCCAGACCTCTGCTGCCAACTTTAGTGCTCTAGATCAGCTTGCTTTTGCTTCCCCTTAGTGTTATGGAGCCAGATTCTCTGAAGCAAGTGAGCTCTCCAGGCCCTTGAGAAGCTGCGAGCCCAGGGCGGCCAGCCCACTGAGGGAGGGCTGAGGGAGAGGACCACACCTCCATTCACTGCTAAACCTGGATCCGGGGGCCTTTGTGCCAGAAACAAAACCTGAGGATCAGCTGTTATCTGAGAAACCCCTCCCGGAAGCCTGCGAGGTGTCCTGTGCCCCTTCCGGGCCCTGCGGTAGAGAGCAGTACCCTGGATGCTCTCCCCTGGTGTGAGGCTGTGAAGGGCAGGTAAGTAAACTAGAATGCTGACTCCAGTTTCACCCTTAGAAGACTGGGGTATGGCTTGATCTTATCATCAAATTTGAGGCTCGAAAGCTGTACCCCAAGTCAGGTCCTGCCATCATCCGGAGTAAGAGGATTTAGACTGGAAAGTGGGCTGGGCCTGGTGGCACACCCCTTTAATCCCGGCACTTGAGAGGCAGAGGCGAACGGAACTCTGAGTTCGAGGCCTGCCTGGTCTATAAAGTGAGTCCAGGACACAGAGAAAACCTGTCTCGAAAAGCAAAAACCAACAACACATGGAAAGCAGAGAAAGATATTTTAAGTGTGGTCGCATTGGGAATAGGGACAGAAGGCTCACAAACTCCCCACTCCCATCTTGAGGCTCTGAAGTGAGACGAAAGGTTAAATGGGGAGCCAAGGATATGTACATCTAAGCTGTCTGGGTCAAGGTGAGGTCCCTCCCACCCCACCAACCCATTGTTGTCTGGGCTTCAGCCTCATCAGTAGGGTGGTCTGACCAGCCTTGTGGATTCTCCCTCCAGGAGACAAATTCCCCTCCCCACAGGGGTGGAGCCTTTCCCTTCTCCCATTTTGAGATTCCTGGGGAAATTCCAATTTATGAAGTTGCTATTTATTTAGGTTGCACTGTTTCCATAGCCTGATAATCACGTTGAAAGATGAGGGTATCTCTTCAGAATATCATCATTTCTGCCAGGACTGTTTTTAATGACAAATCTGTCTCATTGTTCACTAAAAGAGGACATGGCAGGCACATGTAAACACACACACACATACACATACACAGGCACGTGTGTGCACGAACACACACAAACTCAATGCAAGGAGACAAGGTGACGGATACAGGCTGAGGACTATCTGAGGTTTCGATGGGTGGAACTTAGATCATAGCAAAGGTTGGGTCTGAATTCGGGATGTGCATGTGTGCAAGCCCCTAGTGTGCAGGTGTGCAAGTGTGCTGGGGGCTGAGTGAGTGCTTGGAGCTTACCTGCTCCTCTCCCCTCCCTCATCCTCCCTGAACACCTTCACAGCCTCACTTCCAGCCCAGAGCCCTACATCGCAGGGTTTGGGACTGTGTCCCTATCTAGAAACACACCTTGCCTGTTCGGACTGTCTAGACCCTACTGATCAGACTGCAAAGGAAAGCCAAGAGTGAGAACCTATACTTCTCAAAGGCTTCCCAGTACAGTTTTGCCTGGGTTGAGCCCTGGGGGGCTGGGTTCTTCCAGCTCAGCTGTAGACCACCCCTGGGGGCATCTAAGAACATCAGGGTTTCAGTCTCTCTGTGTGTATGTGTGTGTGTGTTTGTGTGTGTGTGTAGGGGTCGGTGGCCGTCTCTCTTTTCACGAGCCCTCAAACCTGAGCCAGGGTCAGGGGATAAGGTCCCCAAGTGGAGAAGGTTAAGACAGACAGCCATGACTTCATTTCCAGGCAAGGGGACTGGAGCCCCAAGGTCACACTCCTGGGTTGTTGCCAGCCACCAAGGACAAGCTTTAGGATTAGCTTATTTAACAAAAGAATAAGCTTTATTAAAAGCATATTGAGGTCTTTCCTCCCCATCCCTGGCTTTCTCTCTATCACAATCCTCCTCTACTGGCCTTCAGGGTCTCCCTTTCTTCGTCTCTCTCTCTCTCTCTCTCTTTCTTCCTCGCTTCTAGGAGGCAACAAGTCCCCCAGTTTGGGCGACTCTGGTGTGGCTCAGGCCTCAGCCCCAGGAGAGTGTCCTGCCCCTCACTGGAAGGACTGTCTGAGGAGCTGAGAGCCCTGCCCCCCCCTTCCAGTCGAATCTACTCCTCCAAGTTTCTTGTCCACACTGAGCATCTGGAATGTTCTGAAGCTGGACATCATTTTAAAACAAAATGGAGTGCTTGCCTAATCACAGGGGAAGGAGGCCTGGAGTATCATCCCAGCACTAAGTAAACACAGTGACAGGGGTGCGGGGGTGGTATGTGGTTCTCATTCCGCAACCAGAGAAGGATACCAGGGAGTCATGGCTGCCTAAGACTGCATGGAGTGAGGAACAAAATCAGGCAGAAGATGAGGGCATCCTCAACCTGTTGTGGATGGCCCTGGTGCTGTTTGGATTTTGATGCAAATTCTCCTTCCTCCAGAGGGGCTGATCACCTAACTCAAGTGATTTCAAATGAACCTTCTCCCTATTTAACTGGTCAAATAAAGGCTAGAGTCTGTGATTGGGCAGTCGAAGGGAAAGGTGGGGCTGGAGGTTTTAGAGAGGGAGAAGAGAGGAAGGAGGAGAAGCAAATGAGGAACCAGAGGCAGGAAGAGGAGGTGGAAGGAAGATGGAGCAGAACTGTTGCTCAGAGAAGCAGCAAGTAGCCAGGGATCTCATAGCTGGGGAATAGAGCTATGCAGTGCTAAATCTGCCCAACCAAGGAATGCAGCTTATAACTACTGTAACTGACTTGTGTGTTCTTTGCACAGGCTTAATGGGGTTGGAGATTTACTTCAATACATTAGTTTCTGTGCTTCTTGGATCCCTGGGTCTTCCAACAGGGAGCTGTGCTTTCTAAGAGGGCAACCACCCTCTCCCAGGTGTCCCTAGGTGTCCCACCTAGCACAGGGACTCCAGAGAAGTACCGAGCCCTTGATTGATCACCCCTTCTCTCAGGACACCCACACTGCACCCTTCCCTCTCCTTTCCTAACAGGCAGGGGAAAGAACGCTGGAAAATTCAGGGACCGAGTCACAGGTCCTCCCTTGACTTGAAACACAACCTTTGCCCTCCCTGACCTCAGCTTCCCATCTAAGACAAGCTTGCCTCTGGGTGGAATACCACCTTCTCGTTCCCATCTCCTTCTGTGGAAGGAAACTCTGAAACATCTAGGCAGGAATGTAGCCTGTCTTCCAAAGCAAAGAGGCACCTCGTTAGTCTGACCTCAGCTCCCCCAGACCTGAGGCACTCGGGCACCTGGGGGCGTGCAAGGACCTTGGATGCCATCTTTAGGAGGAGAGGGGCAAAGTGTGTGTGTGTGTGTGTGTGTGTGTGTGTGTGTGTGTGTGTGTGTGTGAATACTCCTCCCTGGAAGGCCTGGAGAGTCATGCCGGGGAGGAATGGGAGGGGTGCCTGGTTGTAGAATGTCTCCCCTCCCAAACCAAGGTAAGGGCCGTTAGTATGAGAAGTATAGTTGGAACACCCTGGCTGCCCACTCAGCAACACAACCTGTTCCTGCTCTCTTGTTTGGCTTCTGAACACGGCAGGGAGGGAAGTTGAGGCAGCTGTATGGACACCTCTGCTGGCTAGCATAAATCTGGATTCTCTCTCCCCCTCCCTCCTCCCTCCCTTCCTTCTCTTTCATGTCCCTCTTCTATTCTTCTACCTCCTTCCCTCCCCCGCTTCTCTTCCTGAGAGCCCGGTGTTAAACATTTACCAGCCCCTGGCTGGAGGCCACCACCAGTGTCCCCAAGGGATCCCTGCCTTAGAAAGTCTGAGCTCAGCTGCCCTGAACCCTGGTCTCAGGCCAGGTGACAGACTTGAGCCTGTGGCCCGAAAAACCGAGGGAAAATAGCCATTCGTTCCTCGTCACTAACAAGTAGCTTCTCTTCTCATGCCATCATGACAATTTCCTGTGCATGACAAGGACCAGCCCTGACTGTCCCTTTGGGCTCACAGGTTCAGAGCCTCTGGACAGGACAGCAAGCCTTGCCCTGTGACACTCATCAATTGAGTAAATATTGAAGTGCCTCACTTAACCCCTGAGGTTTGTTTCTTTGGTTGTATTCATTTGTGACTCTTTCATTCATTCACTCACTCATTCATTCATTCACCCTACATTCATTCTCGGAGTAGCTCCTAACGATCAGGTGGTACGTAGGAAGGTAGCAATATCTGAATATTTATGCCTTGAGTTCTGGCTAAGTCCTGGCTCTGCCCTGCTTCCTTATGTTCCCCGGGCCTCAGCCTTTCTACCTGTATAATGGCATCATGCATAGGAGCTTTCCAAGTTCCCTCTGAATCTACCTGGTGTAACAAGGTCCCAGCATCGGCCATTAGTCATCAGGTGACTAGTCCAGCCAGAATTCAAAAGGTCAGCAACTCATACCCTGGGAACAAAGCTCCTGATGGAAGCTCATGCCAGTAACTTTAGCTCTCAGGGGGCCGAGGCCGAAGGATGGTAAGTTCAAGACCATCCTGGGCTACATAGCAAGACCCTGTCTCAAAGGGTTGAAAACTAAAACAAAGGATTTACAACAATATGGTCGTTGTAGAGTGTTTGCCAAACCGGAACGGTGTGTGGCTCAGTGAATGATGTAGCTTGCCGCCAAGCCTGCCTGAGTGGGATCTGTAGGACCTACATGGTGGGAGGAGAAAACAGACATCTGAACTTTGTCCTCTGACCTTGACACATGCCATGACACTCACACACACACAGACATACAGAGACACAAACATATGCATACAGACACACACACAAACAGACACACACAGAGACACAAAGACACACACACACTGTAATACAAAGTTTGGGTTTTGTTTTGTTTTAAATTAAGAAATGTAGAGCAGGCATGGTGGTGCACGCCTTCAATTCCAGAACTTGGGAGAGAGAGGCAGGCAGATCTGTGAGTTCAAGGTCAGCCTGGGCTACAAAACAAGCTCCAAGCCAGCCAGGGTTACACAGCAAGACCACTGACCCCCAGAGAAAGAGAGAGAGAGAGAGGCAGACAGTGACAGGAGCAGAGACAAAGAGACAGACAGACGGAGGGGGGCTGTTTGCTGATTTCTAATTTTATGTTGAGAGCTTCATTGGATGCAGCACCAGAGCATAGATCGAACCAGACAAACATCCCTGGCTTTGCAGGGCGCATTCTGGAACGGTGCCCTCCGGAAAACGCTGCGGCTGGAATGCCAGGTGGATGGGTGTGTTCTGCACCGGCTCCGCTCAGCCCGTGGGCCACTCTCTGCCACTCACTTCCAGCGGCCGTTAAGCGTTCCAACCGCAAACAAAGAGAAACTGCCTACAGTTTCGCTCACTTTAGTGGACTTAAAGAAAAGCTGGATGTGCTGGGACAGGCCTGGAATCCCAAAGCTCGGGGAGGCAGAATCAGGAGGATTATCACAGGGGGGCTGGCCAGAGCTACACAGCAAGACCTTGTCGTAAAAATTAAAAAAATAAGAGTGAAGGGCTCTGAGGTGAGGCTCGGTCGGTAGAGCGCATGTCTGGGAGACACAAGCTACGGAGTGCATGTCCAGTGGTGCATAAACTGGATGTCATACCGCACACCTGCTATCCCAGCACTCAGGAGTTTGAGGCAGGGGGATCAGGTCACCCTCAACTGCATAGTGTTTGTGCCCCACCCCACCCCCAAGTTCCCAGTTATTGCTCTTAGGCTTCTTGGTCATTCTATATCAGAGTCTCCCCTGGTAAAATGCAGCCCCCCCAGGCATGGCTGAGACCCCTAGAGTCTGCATCTGGGACACAGGGTCCCAGACACTGCGCTTACCCAACTTCCCCAGTGATTTTGAGAGGAAAGGTAGGATCTGAGACCCAGGAACCAGCTGTTTCCTGATTCCCTGCTGGAAAGAAATTGTGTGAGGTCTTTTTTCTGTACATTGGGGCTCTCAGTCCTGACCAGATCATGCTTACAGGTGTCGGGACAGTTTCCCTTCCCCCCAAACAGGGCTTCCCCAGCAGAGAACACACAGGCTTCAAGATAGTGGATTCTGTCCAGCAGCCCTTGAACTCCTGCACTGTTCCCACGGAACAAACAGGTTGGCGCCGCCATGCTGTCTCCAGAGGATCCCTGGGGTCCCTCTCCCACGTCTCAGGGCTTCACATCTCCCCAGTTTCTCCAGCTCAAGGCTCTCTGGCCGTAACTGGTGGGTAGTGAGAGGGAGAGGCTTGGCCAGGTGGCCCCACCCTACAGACTAGCCTGGTCAAGCAAGTAAAGGAAGGAAGTGGAGGGGCCAGCAGACTCCACTCCTGGTCGGGCTGACACAGGCCTCAGGAATTTGAAAACAAACATTAGGACAGGGAAGGAAGAGGCTGCCTCTGGCTGCTGAGCCCATGCTGGCCCGGCCAGCCCTTCTCAGGCCAACAGTGAGTTTCAGCCCTGCCGCTGACTGTGGCCCAAGGCTGGAGTTTGTGTCTGGAGAGTTTCCACTCCACAGATCATGGCGTTGGGAGGTTGGGGGCAAGGGGTGATAGAGGATGACTCCCCTTTCTCCTCCAAAACCCAGGGCATCCTGGCTTGAGTGAGGGAGGAGAAAGGGCTGGAGGAGCAGAGAGGGCCAAGAGAGCTGGAAGGAGGTCCAGTACCAACGGGGATGCCCATTCAGCACTTGTTGGTCACCTACTGTGTCCCAAAGGCTCATGGTGGAAGTATTGCACTATACAGAACTGGGGAACCCTGAGGGAATATCAGGAGCCGAGCTCAGAAGCTCTCTGCAGAGTCTGGACAAGGTTCCCAGTATCTGAGGTGAGCCCTGAAGGGCCAACTCTAACCAGGCAGGATGGAATTTTATTAACGTCACGTCACCCTCTACAGTCCCACAGCCCAGTGAGTGGATGACTTGGCAGATGTCCATCGTCGCATCCCGTGTGTGTGTGAGTGTGTGTGTGTGTGTGTGTGTGAGAGAGAGAGAGTGTGTGTGTGTATGTGTATATGTGTGTGTGGGTATGTGTGTGATAGTGTGTGTATATGTGTGTGTGTGTGGGTATGTGTGTGAGAGAGAGAGTGTGTGTGTATGTGTGTGAAAGAGTTTGTGTGTATGTGTCTGTGTATGTGTGTGAGTGTGTGTGTGTGTGTGTGGGTATGTGTGTGAGAGAGAGTGTGTGTGTATGTGTGTGAAAGAGTTTGTGTGTATGTGTCTGTGTATGTGTGTGAGTGTGTGTGTGTGTGTGTGTGTGTGGGTATGTGTGTGAGAGTGTCTGTGTATGTATGTGTGTGTGAGAGTGAGTGAGAGTGTGTGTGTGAATGTGTGTATGTGTGTGAGTGTGTGTGTGTATGTGTGAGAGTGTGTGTGTGTATGTGTGTGAGAGTATATGCGTGTGAGTGTGTGTGTGCATGTGTGTGAGTGTGTGTATGAATATGTGTGTGAGTATGTATGTGTGTAAGAGTATCTGTGTGTGTGAGAGTGTATGTGTGAGTGAGAGTGTGTGTGTATGTGTGAGTGTCTGTGTGTGTATGTGTGTGAGAGTGTATATGTGTGTGTGAGTGTGTGTGTGAGTGTGTGTGAGTGTGTGTGTGTGTGTGTCCACTGGTACCACTTGGAGACTTTGGAGCCAGCCTGCCGGAGTCCAGTCGTCACTCAGACACTTCCAAACTGTGTGGCTGCAGGCCAATCACTTAAGCTCTCTGTGCTCCCATCCCTTCAATGGAGACAGTAAAGCTCGGCCTTCACAGGGCGTCTGTGTCAGCTCAGTAAAATCACACAGGTAAGAGAGCTCGGGACAATCGAGTGTTCGTAAGAACCATGAACACCTTCGCTGTCATTATTTAAGTGCTAGCTCATACATTCACCTTCATTCATTCATTCACCCTTCACTGATTCACTTCCTCCCTCAGCCCACCACGCCCACTCTTGCCTCCCCAGCAGTCAGTCATATGTTGGGCAATGGCTCTAGGCCATCCTCCCATTCCCAACTGTGCCACCAAGCTAATGATCTTTACCTTTCTCTAATTCCCGAAAGCCTCAGACTGTATAGGAGCCGTCTGCGTCTGGACAAGCTGAGACCAGAACCCCGTGTGGGCCCTAAGCCCCCAGCTCCTTCCCCAGAGCCAGCACAGTAGCTGTGAGAGGGCTGAACCCCGGGGCTCCTGCATGCTGCTTGGCCACCCCACTGATCTCCACACCTCCCCCTCTCTTTTCACTTTAGTTTGGGGCAGGGCCTTACTAAGTGGTCTAGGCTAGCCCTGAATGTTTGCCTTGCCCAGTAGCTAATACTACAGATCCATCCCCCACCCCTCCCCCTCATCCATCCCCCACCCCTCCCCCCTCATCCATCCCCCACCCCTCCCCCCTCATCCTTTCTCATTTTTCTTCAACAGGTCTCACATAAGCCCAGGCTGGCCTTCAACTCAGTATGTAGACCAGTCTGGCCTCGAATTCTGTAGCTGAGATGACATTGATTTTTTTTTTTTTTTTTGGTCACTGTTGGTTTTGGTTTTTCAAGACAGAGTTTCTCTGTGTAGCCCAGGCTGTCCTGTAAGCTCGCTCCGTAGACCAGGCTAGATCTAGACTCTACCAGTCTCTGTCCCCTGAATGCTGGGATCGAAGCGGTGCACCACCTCCACCTGGCTGACATCGAACTCTTGATGGATCCTTTTGACTTCAGATTCAAGCTAGTTATGCTGCAGCCGGAGGCCCAGAACCTGCAGCGGGAGAACCCAACGCCCAGCTGATTGACAGCTCACAGCACTGAGCAGAAAGCCCCACTTTCCTTCTTCCTTCCACAGGGCCTCGGAGAACAGGTTGGCCCGGGGAGGAACCTGCCGCGATTCTGAAAGGGCCATTTCCTGAGTGCGGTCCCCAGTTCCAGCACCACGCGGGACGCTTTAGATACTTCCCATAGCATCACTCGGTGACTAACATCTCATCCACTCGGAGAAGTCCGGGGACTTACCCAAGACCGCGCAGCAAGGAAGCATGGGTCCTGCATTCAAATCCAAGTTTGACACCTCAGCCTACCCAGAGACAGAGGGTGGGTGTCTGGAATTGGAGAGAGGCTGGGTGGGGCATGAGGTGATGTTGGGGCCACAGGGTGGGACCAGAGACAAGGAGATGGAGGAGCCACAGTACAGGGCGGGTAACGGGAAGCTGGCCAGGCCCTGAACGCAGCAGGCTCGTCCTGTGGGGCTGCCTGGGCGATACCAACCGTGCTGACTCAGTGGCTTTTTCCTGGAAAACAGTAGCCATGAGGAGGTGCGGCGTGCCGGGGAGGAGGCACCTGTTCCGGGAGAAGGAGGTGAAGACACCTCTCCTGCTTTGTATGCAGTCCTGAGTTCAATTCTGAACACTTTCCCACACACTCCTGGTGCCTTGGCACCGCCTCTGCAGACCACCTCGGACCTATGACTGTGCCATGGGGCACAAGTACCCACCTTAGTCACATAGCGCAGCTTTGGGGGCCCATCCCCGCTTGCCCTTCTGCAGGGACTCTGCCAGCCCTAAGGGGCAGAAGAGAGGGCATCTGGAAGATGGTCTCCTGTGCCATCATTTCCTTAGGGACTTCGGAGCTACATTCTGCGGTGGGGATCAACTTTAGGGACTCAAAGGCCTCTCGGTGGGTTGTTACCCCCTCCCCACCCCGACCTCGTACTGTTCAGCAGGGCCCAAGAAGAGAGATGGGAGTTCAAGAGCACCCCAGTCCTCAGGCACCTGGCAGGGCCGGTCACAGTCATTTGTCACACCCCAGAGGGGATAACAGGATCAGGGACTGTGTGGCCTGCTGCGAATTACATCGGTCCTCACACCCACTGGGGGCATGGGCAGAGTCTGACCGAAGCATTCAAGGGGCTAGCAGAGGGATTGAAGCCGGGAGTGGGGTCCGGGCTTCCCCCGATTCAGCACCTGTGGCTCTCAGCCTCCGTGGGCTGCTGTTCACAGGGTACTGTGCTGGTAAAAGTGGAACCAGCTCTGGTGCAGGGCTCGGAGAACACGGGGACGCTGACTGATAGGCGTGGCGTAGCTGATGATTGACAGGCATGGAGAAGTTGACAGACAGGCATGAGAAGCTGATTTCCCTGGTATAATATTCCCACCGAGGCCAAGCTGGAGCCTCACAGAACTCCCCAGCAAGGCGAGCTACTGTGGAAAGCCCATCTGAGGGGCCTCAGCTCAGCACTAAGCAGGCCCTCCTCAGCTCAGCCTTACGAAGCTGTGGTGAGAGCCGGGGAAGAAGGGAGGCAGGGGTGAGCTCACTGTAGGGGAAGGCTTTGGCTGGGAGATGGCTCAGTGGGTAAGAATGCTCGCTATGCGAACATGAGGCCCTGAGTTTGGGTGCCCGGGACCCATGTGAAAGGCTGGGTGTGGCTGAGCGTGTACCTGTAACCGCACAACTACGAGGGGCAGAGACAGGAGACTCGGGACTCTGGTGAGGTAGTCCGGCTGGGATGGGAGTCCAGGCTCAGTAAGAGGCCCTGTGTCAAGGGGATAAAGGTGGATGATGAGCAGAACTCATCGGTACACCACACACAGGTGCACACAGATGCACAAACACACACTCACCCCATACATATACACACACCACACATATACACTACACATATACATACACCACACACATACCACAAGCATACACACCACACACACACCACTCACATACAGCACACACACACACACACACCACTCACATACAGCACACACACACACACACACACCACATGCACCCTAAATGCAGAACACAGATTATACCACACACTCACTCACACAAAGGGCTTCACGGGGAGACAGTATGTCAGGTAGGCCTGGGTTCCTGGGAGTCACTGGCTTGTGAGCACAGACTAGTCCCAGCCCCTCTCTGAGATTTGTTTTCCTGCGTGGTCGAGATCTGGACGATACAGATAGAAAGGGCTGCCGGGGCTTCTGCTGAAGGAGGCGCTTTGGTAAAGAGCCCGATGCTCTGGTAAACCACTGTCCACGTTGGCAACTGTTCTGCCAAGAACGTGGGCAAGCTGCTGGCGCAGCCCAGGCCACGGGTCACGAGCCTCTGGGGACAGCGTATCCCAGGCTCCTGATACCAGAGGTTGTTGTCCAGCCTGCTGCAGCAGCCTCTACCGCACCCCATGACAATTCAGTAACCCCAACCAGCACAGGGAGACCACAGGGTGTGGCTCGCAGTCCTCCAGCTCAGCCCCGGCCTCTGCTGCCCCCTGGTGGCTGTCTAGCAGAGCTGCTGCTCCTACAGAGGCGTGAACTGTCGGGTCTGAGGAGGTCATGGCCTTTCAGTTTGGGGGAATACATCCCCCCCACACTCCATCTTAGGATGCGCTGAAAGCAGAGGGCAGGGTTTCCATGAGACCAGACGGGACCGCTTTCATATCTTTTCGTGTCTCGTGGCACACTGTGGAGGTGGATGACAATTCTGGGGATTTTGCCGTGTGGGTCCTGTGGATTGAATTTGGCTGGTCAGGCTTGGCAGCAGGGGGTGAGGGGGCCCTAATGGCTGAGCCATCTCCTCAGCCATCCGATGGGATTTAATCAGAGGGGAATGGGACCTTGGCAAGTCACCTTTCAGGGCCTCTGCGTAGAACGGGATGATGAAATCAGGGTGTGGGGAGGGTCAAGAGCCCTGAGTCTGGTGCAGAGATTGAGCTGCTGACAACAGGAAGGCTGGCCGTGGTTCCTAAGAGTCATGCCTCCAGACTCCTCTGCTTTGTACACAACACTTCCTCAAAGTCTTATTCGCTTGTGTGTAAGGTGTGTGTGTGTATGGTGTGTTTGTGTGTGTGTGTGTGGTGTGTTTGTGTGTATGTGTGTTCGTGTGTGTGTATGTGTGTATATGTGTGTGTGTGTGTAGTATGCATGTGCGTTTGTATGGTGTGTGTGTGCATGTGTATGTAAGTGCAGGCACAGGGGTGCCACAGAACAACCGTGAAGATGAGAGAGTAACTTTCAGGAGTCTGGTCTCTTTTAACACCATGTGTGTTCCGAGGATTGAACTCAGGTTAAAATGCTGGAGCTGAGCCCTCTGACGACCACAATTTATTTATTCGTTTATTGTTCTGTTTTTTAAATTGTATGTGTATATGTGTAAAGCGTGTGCTCAGGTACCCACAGAGGACAGGGGAGCAGCAAGTGCTCTCAACTGTTACTGAGCCATCTCTCCAGCCTCCTTTTTTTTATCGAGACAGCCAAGGGCGACCGTGGACTCCAGATCTTCTGCAGACATGCGCCGTCACACCTGGCTTTCTTAACTGTTTTAGACACCAGGGTCTTGGTGTATAGCCCAGGCTAGCCCCAACCTCTCTATCCTCCTGCTCCGGCTCTTAGATGCTGGGATTACGGGTGTGCACCATCACAATGTTTGCTGGTATTGTCACCTTTGATCCATGTTGTCACCACGTAAGGAAACTGAGGCTCAACAGGGATGTGATGGCAGCTGTTTCATAACCCAGCCTGGAGCCCCCTGCCCCTCAAGAGCCCTGACCTTGCCTCCTGTACCAGCACTGGGCCACCAGGCCCTGCCAGGGACCAACACCAGCTGACGTCATGCAATGGCTTTTCATGCCCCTGCACCCCGCCCAAGCAGGTGCCTGTACATCCCGTTCTCGGTGTTCAGTGGTGAGGAGATTTTCACTTCCTCCACACACCTAGCTGTTTGTGACAGTCCCCACAGAAGGAAACCCTGCCGGGGTCAGACTACAAGCTCTTCCTGCTAGCTTGTCACCCATTCCTTTTGTTCCTTCTTCCAGGAGCCATGAAACATGAGCTGGGGGAGGGAACCTGAGAAGGGCACCTTGGAACAGGCAAGAGTCCCCTAGGAACAGGAAGTGAGAGCTCAGCCCAAGTTCAAACCCAGGCCAAAGTGGCAAGAGTAGCCCAGCTGGTTACTTGACTGCTCAGCCCGGGTAGGACAGCCTCCTCACAGCCTGAGGACACTCTTGCCACAGGGACATCATGATGGTCCTTGGGAAGCAGAGGCTGCTGCTTCCGGGAGGTGGGGAGGCGGGGAGCGGAGGGATCTTATACATAATGGACCCCTTGAGAATAAATATTCTTGTCTCAAATGAGGGAGAATAGTCTCTAAAAATTTCAGTGAAACAAGCCAGAAATTTGAGACCAGAACTAGTGGCACTCAAATACTAATGTCTGCACATCAAACATTACGGAGCGTCAATAACTTAAACTGTGAGAGTGGCCAACATGACGTACGTGAGAAACAACTGCCTGTCAGTGACCCAAAGAATAGACGTGTATCATTAACACATTGGTAAAATATGCACCTTTGTTTGGTACAGTCACTGAAAGTGAGAAACAGAAGGAAATGGGTTAAAAGTGTTATAACGGAACCCATGGTGCTGAGGGGGAGGAGGGGTGTGTGTGTGCAGCAGCTATCGGGAGGTGAGCAGGTGGCACTTGAAGCCTGAGTTGTGAGGAGAAATCTATGACAGGCTGAAGGGAGGTCTAGGCAAACATTTTTTTGTAGCCTACTTTTTATATGGGTTCAACCTCTCTTCTAGCCCACCACCCAGACAAGGCAATGGAAGTTATTAGGATGGGGGGGGGTGGACCTGTTCAGCAATAGTTTTTTAAGGGTGAACTCCATCTTCTTTCTCAGCAGTTCAGTCTGGTAGCAAACACCAAATGTGACTGAACAGCTGCAGACCATTCCTGCAGGCAGGCAGACAGCGGGCACGAACCAGCAGCGACAGGCACTGGAGTTCAGTCCTGAAGAAACCACCGGGCTCACCAACTGGCCTAAGGCGAGGTCACCCGAAGCAGCGAGCTGCCGTAGGAACCCCCCAAGCAGTTCCTGGGTGAGCTTCTGTGGATGGCGGAGTCATCACAAGTTGAGCTCAACAATGCTATGTGTGTCAAACCAACACATGCGTGTTTTTCGAAGAACGGCGAGGCAGAGCAAACCAAACCAATGTTCAGTGTTCCTCTCCCACTGTGTGGGGGTCATAGTTACATCCCATCACCCCAGGTCCTTTCCCGTGTTTGCTAGAGCCAAACATTCTTTCACCCGTGTGCCCCGGCATGACATCTGACATAACTAATTCTCCAAAGAAACCAGAAGTTTTTCACTTCAGGGAAGTTTACAGAAAGCAGTTTTTGGTTTTTTTTTTTTTTTTTTTTGGTTTTTGAGACAGGGTTGCTCCGGGCAATGGTCCTGGCTGCCCTGGAACTCACTCTGTAGACCAGGTCTGGAACTCAAAGATCTGCCTGCCTCTGCAGAAAGTGTTGTGTTGTTGTTTTCCATGTGCATTACTGTGTATCTTTGCATGTATGTCTGGGGCAGGACGGCAGATCCCCTGGAGCTGGAGATAGGGACAGTTGTGAGCCGCCATGTGGGTGCTGGGAATTAAAGCCAGGTCCTCTGGAAGAGCGGCCAGTGCCCTCAACCACAGGGCCATCTCTTTAGCTTCCAAGAAAACATTTTAGAAGAGCGATTCTTGTCTGCAAGGATTCACAGGTGATGTCCATCCAAAATGAGACAGTCGTCTAGTAGAGTCCTTGTAGGTGTCCTCCTGTGTAAGAAGGTCTAGGTTCCACTGTGAGAGCCGTCATCAGCTCCGTGGCCATCAGACCTCTCCACCAAATAATCTCTTTATTTCTAAATTAGGAATTTTATTTATTTATGTTTGCTATCGAGGCAGGGTCTCACTAAGTAGACCAGGCTGACCTTGAACTCGCAGAGATCTGTAAATTAATGTTAAGGCGATATATGATTGGGCAGGAGAGAGATAGGCGGAGAAAGGTCGAGGAACAGAAGTAGAGGCAGGAGGCAGAAAGGAGATTGGGGGAGGGATCAAGATGGAGCTGGAGAAAGAGGATCTAGATCCAGGTGGACTTAATTGGCGATAGGTAGATATGAATATTTTAAGGAATTCTATAGGTCTTTTTGTCTCATATAGAAGGGAAGTTTGTCTCTTAGTCCATTGGATGTAATCTTATTGTGGAGAAGGTTTGTGGATTGAGAATTTAATATATAAACCTGCTTGAAAAGCTACTGGGTTTTGTGGAGTCATGTTTGTGCTGGGCGGTGGACGAATGGAACATGCTGGGGACATGGGACATCCACCCAGGACAGAAACAACAGGGGCGGTGGAGTGAACCACACCTGAGTTCTTAGAGCCGGGCTGGAGTGCCGAGTGGTGTGGGGACTGAGTGTGTGTGCTCGGTTCTGCACTAGAGTGGTGTTGGAGGAGTGAGACCGCGGGGATGCTAAAGGGATGAGCCATCCAAGTACTTGCATACTTTCAGAGAGCCCGAGTTAAGTTGGTTCCCAGAAATGCTGCTCGGCCCATGATCTCCCTGTAACTCTGGCCCCAGGAGATCAGACGTCCCATGGGGCCTCTAGGGCACCTGCACACACATGTTCATAAATGAAGCTGGGCAGGGGTGACACACTCCATTATTCCCAGAACTCAGGAGGCAGAGGCAGGTGGATCTCCGAGTCTGAGGCCAGCCTGGTCTACAGGGTGAGTTCCAGGATAGTCAAGGCTATACAGGGAAAACAAACGCAAAAATGAGCCTGGAGAAAGAGAGGACTGGCCTCCTAGTGGCCTGCCTCACGGCAGATGGCAAGCACAAGAGAGAAGGAACCAGAGTCACCATTCTCTCCTTCAGGAGAGGCCAGCAGTGAACTATTAATAACAGTTAACTTCCTCCCAGCTGCCTCCACGCCCTGCAATGCCACAGGTTTGTACAAAGTCTTCAGTCCATGGCCTTTAGAAGACATTTCCTTCACATCGTAACAATCGAACATTGGTTTTACTTTGCTTTATTTTCAAGAAGATTTTTCTTTTCTCCTGTGTGTATGAGTACTGTGTGCATGCAGTGCCCAGGGCAGCCAGAAGAGGGCGTCAGATCTCCTGGAACTGGAATTACACAATTGTGAGCTGCCACGTGGATGTTGGAAATTGAACCCAGAGCTTCTGCAAGAGCAACCAGTGCTCTTATAACCATGCAGCTGACTCTCAGGTCTCCCCCCTTTTTTTAAGATTTATTTATTTATGTATGTGAGTACACTGTAAAAATCTCCAGACACACCAGAAGAGGGCATCAGATCTCATTACAGACGGTTGTGAACCACCATGTGGTTGGGGGATTTGAACTCAGGACCTCCGGAAGAGCAGCCAGTGCTCTTAACCACTGAGCCATCTCTCCAACCCCTATTTATTTTCTTTTGGAGATAGGGTTTTGGGTGTTGCTCAGTTTCTCGAACTCCTGAATGCCTCTCTCTTATCCGAGTTCTCTTTTGTCCCCTTCAGGTCCTTATCCTTTGCTGCGTTTTATTCTTATCTCTGTTTTGCTGTGACACCGTAATTGTCTCTTTCGCATCGACAAGCATCTGGCGGATTCTCCTATTTTGACAGTCAGTGGTTAGTCCTGTGAACAACTTCTCTGTGGGGACATCCGGATCCCTTTTTGTTGGGTGTGCACCAAGGAGGGCGGCAGACGCTGACTCATGGGGAGGCTTGGGCTCACCCCAGCAGATGCAGTGAGCGGTTCTCAGAGCAGTCTTTCCAATTCACACCTTCAGGAAAATCCCCACTGCCTTCCACCAATGCCAGTTCTCCAGTCTGGAGCCCCTGCACTTCCCTGCGTACCCAGCAGGGGGAGCCACAAAACCCGAGATTAAGAACTGAGTGCTCTGCCCAGAGAAGACACTCCTGGGTGTAGGACAGGAGAAACAGGGAGGACAGGAAGGGGGAGAAAAGGAGAGGAGGGGAGGATTGAAAGCTGGAGAAAGGAAGAGAGAGGGGAAGCAGGAGAGATCCAACAAAGAACACAATTCAGGGGGCACTGGGCTGCCTGAAGCTCTAGAGCCTCCGAATGCTAAAAAGAGAAGCCACAGGTTACTATAGGAATGGGTTGTAGTTTCGTTGTTGTTGCTTTCATATGTTTTTTTTTTAATAATTTATTTAATGTATATGAGTACACTGTAGCTGTCTTCAGACACACCAGAAGAGGGCATCAGATCTCATTACAGATGGTTGTGAGCCACCATGTGGTTGCTGGGAATTGAACTCAGGACCTCTGGAAGAGCAGTCAGTGCTCTTAACCACTGAGCCAGCTCTCCAGCCCCCCTCCCCCTTAATTGTTTTCTTAACAAGACCTTTAGCCCAAGCAAGGCTGGAACTGGTTACCAGGAATAACTTTGAACTTACAACACTCCTGCCTCTACCCAGAGAACCTGGATTATAGGCATACCTCACTACAACCGGTTTATTAGTGCAGGGGGCTGAACCCAGGTTTTCATGCATGCTAGACAATTCTACCATCTGAGCTACATCCTGTTGTGTGACAGATCTTTCCCTGGGGAGAGGCAGCATACCAGTCTAGTCACCCCAGATAGGGAGCCCACAATAGGCCAAAGTATGGATACTCCAAAGGCCAACTTGGTGAACCAATGACTTCTATTGGAGTTACTTACAGGAGTGTGGGTGAGGAGTTACGGGAGCAGAAATGACCCAAAGACAGCTGCATCACCAAGGTCTTCCCCACCATGGGTGGCAGATCACATCACAAACTGGGAATCCGTAGCATACTGCCCAGTCTGCAGGCAGCTCAACAGGTTGGAGTGTCCTTTCCAGGTGACTCTAGTCAAGATCACTTCCAGGCAGCTGGGATGGTTTCTGCTTCTTCAGGACAGCTGGTCTCAGAATCTTCCCTGCAGTTCAGCTTCCTTTTCTCTAAGAGAAACCTCAGCTTTTTTTTTTTTTTTTTTTTTTTTCCTTCCTCTGGCTGGGAGGGGCCTAGTGAATCTGGTCAATTTCAGGGACTTCCTGAAGCTATTTTGAGTTTTGTTTTTGTTTTTTACCTTCCTGTTTAAAGAGCTCCCCTACAGAATGGAATGTTTCAGTCTTGGAGGAAACTGTTATGCACACATCCTCTGCCCATGGATTTCAATTTAGAAATGATTACTTTGTAGCGAGTTTTGGTTTCTTCAAAAACCCAGTAATGTTTTGTAAACATGTTTTTGTTTTAACCCCAAGTGTACCCAAGTGTAGACTATGAGGCTGCTGCAGATTGTCCAGAGCAGCTGACTGTTTGCCTTGTGGGTGCTCCAGCAGGGGGCGTGATTCCGCCAGCTGCAGATAGTTTCATTCTGGGGACTCTGTAGAGGGTAAAAATGCCAGAGCCCTGAAGAAGGAGGTAGAATAGGAGGAGTAGAAAGAGGAGGAGGAAGAGGAGGGAGAGAAGGAGGAAGTGCTCGCATGGCTTTACCTGTTCCTGATTGCTGCTCCTGTGGCTGATTTTGCTGGTTTGAAAAAAAGAGACAAGAAAAAGGAGGGGGAGGGGAAGGGGACGGAGAGGGAGAAGAAGTAGTTGGAAGTATCCTGACTAGACAAAGATTGGACTTACCCCAAGGAACTCAACACCCCTATCAGCAGGTGTGGGGCAGTGGGCCATGCCAGAAAACGTAGTAAGTGCAAGTGGATTCAGAAACCATCGTACCTGAGGACAGTGTTTCGTCTGCTCCCGACCAGATTCCTGTCCTGGAACATATGACAACTGTAGTATTGGGCAGCATTCATGAACCCCAAAAGACCAATCAGGAGCTGATCCAATGTAATTACACACGGGTCATTGTTCACAAGCTGAGTTTGGGCTTAATTTATGCCACGCCACAGGATGGTTTCGGGGGAGAAAAGCCCTGAACACTCATCAGGACAAGGTTTTATAGGAAATGACCAGGACGGGGTGTTTCTAACCTGGGAAGCATCTCATTGGATGGGGGCTACTGTGACCTTTAACATAATTGGCTGGTGCTGGGGGCCAAAACATAAACTTAATGTCTGCTTTCCTCCTGACTAGTTGTTGTTAGGCAGGGGTGGGCTTATAACCTGGAGGCGCACATTTGTTGGGGGAACAACCTGGAAACTTGTGTTAGACACTAAATTTGTTGGTGTGTGTGTGTGGGGGGGTAACCTGGAGACTCAGGTCTTGTTGATAACCTGGAAACTGGTACTAGGTACCGGGCCTGTTAACTTGAGTTCACACTTAGGCCAGGTTCTCTAAGACGGAGTCTGAACCCCAAAATTTTGGTCTGTCACCACAGCTCCTCACATAAAGAACATGACCGCTAGTCACTTAACACAGAACACAGAGCTCTCCATGCTAATGAGGTACCTAGATGAGCCTGAGGGTTTAGCCAATAAGCTTCCCTTCCTGGACATCCCTTCCTGCAATTTAATCCCTGGTTCACCCTGAGGAAGTTGTATATACCCATTTTCCAACCAATACGCAGTTTGGAACCAAGGACTGTCTCTCTCATCAAGAACCACCTTTAGTGAAAACCTTTCTCATATAGAGCTGGACCAGTGATGGTGTCAGAGTCTCCCTCCATCATGTGAGACCAGAAAATAGCTTGTTCCCAGACTCGGCAGCAAGTGCCTTTACTAACGGAGCCATCTTCTAGCCCCCTTTTCTCCCCTAGAAATTTATTTTATAATTTTCATTAATTTATATGTGTGCCTGTGAGTGCAGTTACCATCAAGGGCCAGAAGATGGCGCCAGATCCACTGGAGCTGGAGTTACACACCAGTTACTTTTCTATTGTGGTGACATAAAACACCATGACCAAGGCAACTTTGAAATAGAAAGAAGGCTTTATTTGGGGGTACTTATGATACCGGAGGGTTAGCATCCATGATCACAGAATAGGGGCAGTGGGCAGGGTGGCTGGAGTCGGTGCTGAGAGTAAGCCTCAAGCACAAAGCAGAAAGAACACACTGGGGATGGGGTATGGCTTTGAAAATTCAAAGTTCGGGCTGGAGAGATGGCTCAGTGGTTAAGAGCACTGACTGCTCTTCCAGAGGTCCTGAGTTCAAATCCCAGCAACCCCATGGTGGCTCACAACCATCTGTAATGGGATTCGATGCCTCCTTCTGGTGTGTCTGAAGACAGCTACAGTGTACCCATACGTATAAAATAAATCTTAAAAAAGAAAAAAATGAAAACTCGAAGTCCAATCCCAATGACACACCTCCTCAAACAGGCCACACCTCCTAAGCCCATTCTAACAGCACCACCAACTTGAGACCAAGTAGTACAGTCTCCAAGCCTACAGGAGAGTCTCAGTCACACCACACAGGTGATTTTGAGCTATATGACATATTTGGAGTAAAACTGGTCCTTTCCTAAACACTGTAACTATGGGCTTTTCCACCTGCACCTAGGCTCCCAAAATAACTCTGAGGCTTATTGTTTTATGAATAAATGCCCAGGCCACAAGCTTGGGCCACAAGCTCATTACTTAATAACCCATTTATTCTAGTCTATGTGTGCCATATGGCTGGTTACCTCTCTTCAGTTTCCTGCATCTGTCTCCTCAGAGTTTGAGGCAAATCTCACCTGCCCGCTTCCCAGAAATCCCTCCTCTCATTCTCTCATTCCATTCTCTCTCTCTCTCTCTCTCTCTCTCTCTCTCTCTCTCTGTGCAGGATGTCCCGCCTTCTGTTTCCTGCCTCAGCTTATTGGCCATCAGCTTTTTATTGACAGGTGATGCTTCCACACAGTACTCGAGAGAGCCTCTCTACGTTTTCCCCTTTTAGTCCAATAAAAGGCTCTTTCTCTTACAATAATACCCATTGTGAAAACTGTCAGGTAAGATTACATTTATGTCCAGTCCATATGTAGCTGGCAACCTTGGAGAAAGTATTCTGTCATCTACCCTATTTTGGAAGGTTCTATACCTAAATTGATTTCTGTCATAACTTACATTGCCAACCTAAAAGCATCTTTTTAGATCTTTAAACATTTTTTCTAAGTCCTAAACAACTTAGGTACAACACCTTAAATAAGAATTGAAACGTACATGCATAGTCTGTTTTAACAGTATATAACCTTAATCTGTATCAACATACAAAATTCGTTGTTGCAAATGTAAAACCATTTGGCTTGTGGGTGTTTTTCAGTTTAATAGTAGATTTAATAATCTACCCTCTTTTGTCCTCTTATTGTCACACCTCTGAGCTGTCTGTTTCTCTGGTCTGGAAGTACATTTTGATTTCTGAGATAGGATTTGTGTAGTCTTGGCTGGCTCGGAACTCACCAGAGTTCTTCCTGTCTCTGCCTCCTAAGGGCTGGGATTACAGCCAATCACCACCAAGCCTCGCTGAATCACATGATTTGTAATCGTAATCGCCTTCCACCCTTTGTTTCAGTGGGGACAGAAATGGAACCTAGGACTTCCTGTGCATAAGCTGAACTCTGGACTTAGTAAGGGTCTTTCCCAGCGGCCTCACTTCAGGACACACCCTTCTGACTTTGGGTGGAATTTGGGGGGAAACCAGAGGATAGGGCGGAGCAACAGGTGTGGCTGTGTTACTTGGTGGACAGGGCAGTGATGTGGTTGGTTACTTGGTGGGTGGGGCAGCGGGTGTGGCTCTTGGTGGGCGGGGCAGTGGGTGTGGTTTTGGTGGGCGGGGCAGCGGGTGTGGCTCTTGGTGGGTGGGGCAGCGGGCGTGGCTCTTGGTGGGCGGGGCAGTGGGTGTGGCTCTTGGCGTGGCTCTTGGTGGGCGGGGCAGTGGGTGTGGCTCTTGGTGGGCGGGGCAGTGGGTGTGGTTTTGGTGGGCAGAACAGTGGGTGTGACTTTTGGTGGGTGTGGCTTTGGTGGTGTGGCTTTTGGTGGGCGGGGCAGCAGGTGTGGCTCTTCTTTCTTCCACCTGCTCTACTCTTTACCCCCCCCACCAAGGGACTTTCACCCCCTCTAGCATTAGGTAAGAGAGAAAAGGTAGAGAGGAAAGGAAAGAGATCCCTGAATAAAGTCAGGGGTCAGAAAGGGGTTAATGTTGTGGTTAGACTGCTTTCTTCTGGTTAGGGGTGTCAGTTCCTTGGGGCAAGTTTGGTCTTTGCTGTCTGGATTTCTAATTTCTTCTTGTTCCTTTTTGGTGGAGGACTACTGAACAAACTACAACCACCAACAATGACCAACAACCCACCAGGCCTCTCATGGCCCTAGCATTTATCTACCCTCTGAAAAGTCCCAGAATTCCAAGCGTCACATAGCCACAAACTATGATTTTGTCTGTAGCTGGCAGAATCACTCCCCAGCTAGAACATGAGGTAAATCATGGTCAGCTGCTGTGGACAGTCTGAAACAGCTCTCTCCCACACCCAGGATTAAGACAAAAACACATTCTTATAATAGTGTGTGTGTTTTAAGGAAACCAAATTTCCAGACTTCTCAGTACAAGCAGGTCCCCAGCAAAGGCAGGGATGACTACTGGAGCCTTCAAAGCCAGCTCCTGAGAGCCAAGGGCTGGAGACCAGTTGGGTAGACAATGCTGAAGCCAGACCTCTGCCCCCACCCACGGTACCCTCCCCACCTTCTGTCTTTCAGACAGCAGCCTCTGTACCTCTTTCTGCAGCAAGCAGAGGCAGGGCCCTGGGTCCTTAGCCAAGCCAATTGCCAGGTGAAGGATCCTGGGCAGAGGTAGGTGAACCCTGAGATTCTGCCTGGAGGCGGGAGGGAGACTGAGACATGGGCCCATTGGAGATTTTTTTTGTTTTGTAACATTAGTTTGCTGCCTGGATGTGTGCCGGATCAGCCCAGGCTCCCAGTATGTAGCCCGGACCCTCTGCCAGCTGAGTCCAGATGTGCCAGGCAACCCAGATGCCAGGGAGCTTCTGTCCTTTTTTTTTTTTTTTTCCTCCATTGTTTTTTTTTTTTCCTCCGAAAACAAGATCTCACTTTACAGCTTTGGTTGGCCTGAGACTCACTCTGTAGACCAGGCTGGCCTCCAACTCACAGAGCTCCGTGAGGAATCCCTTTTTTACTTCCCGTATGATAGCCACTCAGAAACTAGGCCATGAGCCATTTGCCGTCTATCCTGGGCGGAAGGTACTCTGCTTGCTTCTGGAGTTCTGCAGCTGATCCGCCTGACTGAGTCTCTTTAAGGCTGGCCTCTGCACCTCTGGTTAGCACCTCGGAGAGACACGAGGGAGGCCAGGTAAAGCCGGCAGTGAATTATGCTTCTCTCGGAGAAAGGGGAAGGGGGACTTATCTCTGCCCTTCGCTCTCAGCACTGCGACTCTCAGAGCCCATGTTCACGTGGTAGAAGCGCACTGTGAATTTACACATTCAGATCATAAATTAATTGAGATCATAAATTAAGTAAGAGATGACAACAGAAAATACCTACGAGTATACACACTAGGAGCGATTACCTGGCTTAACCATCACCATTTGTCACTGGCTTGTAAAGTCCTGGGAAGTTTAAAATTGTAACTAAGCCGACCTTGAAATCTTTTTTAAAGATGTATTTATTTATTTTATGCATGTGAGCACACTGTCTTCAAACACACCAGAAGAGGGCATCAGATCTCATTACAGATGGTTGTGAGCCACCATGTGGTTGCTGGGATTTGAACTCAGGACCTCTGGAAGAGCAGCCAGTGCTCTTAACCACTGAGCCATCTCTCCAGACCCTCTTATCTCCTGTCTTTGTACCTGGGGTCCTGTGGCGTTTATCTTCCTTATGACCTTCGGTTAATGGTTTCTGTAACCCCTTGGAATGTGCCCCGAGTTTCAGAAGTCTGCCGTTATCTCAGAAGCAACTGAACAGCGCTGTTATAAAAGGGGCTCCAGTGTCTCTGGGTCGCCAGTTCTTGGTGACCCCCGAATGCTAGCTGTCTCTGCGGAATCAAAGCTCTTCGTCTTTGCATACGGAGTCTGGGGTCTCCTTTAGCGGGTTCCAGACTCTTACACTGACTTGTTTTCTACCTCCCTATTGCTGCAGGGATGCATCAGGCACCATGGGCAGTTTCTCTCTACTCTGTGAGTTGCCAGCCTCGGCTGCCCCTCAGAACCGGAGAGGCTGCAGGGGCCTGGGCCATACTTCACTGAGGGCTCCCATTGGCCTCTCCGAGAGTCTGGAGTCCTAAGGGGCTGGAGAGAGGAAAGCCCTGTGCTCTGCTTCGAGGTTCTCACAGGAAAACCCCCATCCTCTGTCTCATCAGCTGTTGCACATCTCAGGGTAAACCCTGGGCGATCTTCTTGCCACACCCATTTACAGCTGACTTAAAGGAGCTGATGTCCTGTCTCATTAGGCTCTGAGTGTAGCCTAAGAGAGGGGTCCAGCCTGGGTGAGAAACGGGTTCCCAAACTTCCAGGCATTCGGTTGCCACTGGAAACCACACAAAAGAGCCAGGAAGAGAGAACTGAGGGTCCGTGGGCCCTTGATGAGGAGCACGGGGGGGGGGGGGCTGCCCCTCCCCCCACAAACTCCTGGACATCCAGATTCTGCTGGGTGGAGTTGGGGCTGTGGACTGAGGAGGTTAAACTCAGGGCCAGGGAAGTGGGGAACCCCAGATTAGCAGTGGGGGGAGTCTGGGAGTGCCCGGGGTCCTTCTACGGAGGGTTAGACAGCCGTGGCATGACTAAGTAGTGAAGGCCTTCTCCACGTTCCCCACTCCAGTTCTCGATGAAAGATAGAGTCCTCGGTTCTAAACTGTTTATGGATTATTGATTGTGGAAAATGGGTGCATACCACTTTCTCAGGGAGAGCCAGAGATTAAATGCCTTTGGCACGGACACTTACCGGCTAAACCCTCAGGGCTCATCTAGGTACCTCATTAGCATGGAGAGCTCTGTTCTGATCTATGTGACCACGGATAGGTTAGGTCAACATTTCTTACGTGGGACGTGGCACATGTTCCAGGCCAGGAATCTGGTAGGAAGCAGGGACCTGCCTACCTTCTCAGGTGGGTTCCTGGGTACCGGGGACTCTGAGCATGCTCAACATTACCAAGTTTCCTGGCACGGTCCACTGTCCCACAGTCCACATTGTTTCCTGATGGTGAAACTGGATGTATACAACTTTCTCAGGGTGAACCAGAGGTTGAATACCCTTTGCAGGAAGGAATGTCTGGGAAGGGAAGCTTATTGGCTAAGCCTCGGGGCTGGCCCATCTAGATACCTCATTGGCGCGGAGTACTTTATGTTGTGTTCTACATGACCTAATGTGGGGTGCCATGGTCACGTGCTCCAGGATAGGAACCAGGTCGGGAGCAGATGAAACACACACTGGTTTCAGGTATGAGGATTTACCAGGGTTTCCGAATCCGCTCACCCTTCCCAGTTTTTCTCTGGTGACATACTTCTACTTGCCCACACCTCCCCATAAATAAAATTAAAATATAATACAAGTATGTAATGTACAGATGAATTCTGTCTGAGAGCTGTGGTACCTCCTCAACAAAGAACACTGCTTCCTAAACCCGCTGTCAGAATTTTGAAAGGAGCCCAGCTCTTTAAGAGAGTTTACGTGGGTGGGGCTGGAGCTTGGAGCACACTGCAGTGTAAGGGAGCACCCTGCAGTGAAAGCCCTGAGGGGATGCCTTGCACTGGGACAGGACAGATCCAAGAGAGGTCCTGGTCAGAACATGGCCCCGCACCAAAAAACCAAACAAAACTAAAACCAACCAAACAAACATCCCCCAAAACAAACAAACCCAAACAAAACAAAACTAAACCAAACCATGAATTTCTTCTGCCCCACCCTAGCCTCCTGACTGTTGGGGTCCCATGCCCCGCACCCTAGCCTCCTGACTGCTGGGGTTCCAGACACCATCCTGTTCACTTACGCAGTACAGCCCAGGGCCACTTCAACAATGGGGATCACTCCGCAAAGCTAGTTCCTCCCCGGCCCCTAATGCCCTATGTTGGGACAGGAGGGTCTTACTATGTAGCAGGCTGGGCTGCCCAGCTGCCATCCCCGTGGCTTAGCACCTCCCCCTTCCCAAGGGAGCGCTGGGCTAATCGCTGTGCGCTGCCACCCCCAGATCGCCAGGATAATGTGAAGGAAAGTAAACCTATGATATTGGATCTCAACCCAGTGGAGAGGAGGGAGTCCACACTGACAGACGTGACAGGCTGACGGAATGAATGAGGTGAAATCAAGGGCCGGCATGGGGGAACAAACACAGATCCATGAGTATCTCCGGGTCCCGGCTTGTGTGGGGCCCTGGGTTCCATCCCCGTTCCAAGGAAGAAAGGAAAAGAGAAGAATAAAATGAAAGAAAAGGAAGAAAAAGAAGGAAGAGTCAAAGTCTCTAGCAATTCCCCCAAAATGTTTTTTCAACATGGTCTTTTATCCTAGCCCTGGGGAGGGGGAGGCCTGGGTCAAGGCCAGCATGGGCTTTGTTGAGATCCTCTCTAAAGCCTCCCCCGCCCCCTTTAATGGATTTTAATGTCTCGATCATCGGGGCTTGGCTACCAGCACTTGGGAAAGAAGAGGTTTGCCTAGAGTTTGAGGCTAGCCTGGGCTACAATGTGAGACCTGCTCAAAAAACGGAGGGGGAAGGCAAAGGAGGAAAGAAAAATCAACCCCAGCGGTGACCCATATGGCCGTCACGTGCCTCCTGACGTCATGAGCCGAGGACTCTGTTTACCTCTGTGGTGTTCTTGCCGAAAGCCGCAGTAACTCTGGCTTCGTCATGAGACAAACATCAGATACACCCAAATTGCAGGATCGCGAACAAAATACCGACCAGAAAGCCTCAAAATTGCCCAGGTCAGGAAAAACCAGGAAAAACGGAGGAGCTGAGTCAGACAGACAGACAGGGACGTGAGGGGATGGACAGGAGAGGGCACGTGTGGGCAGCGTGAAACCCCGGCGAGGTGCGGCTCACTGTCACGTGAGCACAGTGGACGGGGAAACCACCTGGGCTTCAGGGTGGGTCCAAAGAACAAAAACCTAAACCCAAAACCGATTGGGGGTGGGGCTGGGGCGTGTCTGCTGAGGATGCAGCTCGGTTTGGAAGGGTTTGCCTCTTGGAGTCAAATGGAATCCAAAGCTTTATTCTATCCGCAGCACCACCGTTCAGTGGTGGCCTAGGTCTGTCATCCTAGTACTGGGAGGTGGAAGGAGGAGGTTTAAGAGTTCAAGGTCATCCTGGACTGTGTAGGGAGTTTGAGGCTATCTTGGGCTGGAGACGTTGCCTTGAAATAAAAAAAAAATCAATAAAAACCAACCTGAGCAAAGAACATTAGGAAGGAAGAGGAACCCTATTCAGGGTCATCCTTGGGTACATTGTGAGTTTGAGCCAGCCTGGACTACGTGGGCCTGTCTAAAAAGGGCAACAAAACCAGAGAAACTACTCCGTGGGCTGGGAGGTAGAGGGTATCCTTCAAACACAGAATAAGTCTGAGGAGAAAGACACCGCCCCACATTGTCCTAAAGCCTTAGCATGCCTTCCTGGCCACCCGTGGCTGGGGCCACTAATCTCTGCTTCTCCCCATTCTCCTCTTTTTCTCGAAGTCCTGGCTGTCCTGGAACTCACAGAGATCCACCTGCCTCTGACTGTCTAGTGTTGAGATTAAGGGTGTGTGCCTGAGCCCCTTCTCTAAGCCCGGAAGAAGACCTCAGTGGAACTGTTTACAGCTTATCCACCTTGTGGGTCAGCAAGGGTGTCCCCAGTGGCCCATGGAACTTCAGGGTCAACCCTGCCCAGCCTGGCTCCGGGGGACTGCTCACATGGCTGTTGTCACCATTTGGATCTGAGTGTCCCCACAACACCAAGGTACTAGAGAGTCACAGCCCAACGTGGGGAATGGCAAATCCACATGGGAGGGGACACAGAGACCCCACCTCTCCTCTGTCTGTCAGACATGTCCACCATAAATTACTGGACTTCCATACTCGGAGCACCAGGGCCAGGTGACTCTGGACTGAAACCTCTGGAGACTCAATTTTTTTCTTCTTAAATTATTTCAGGCATTTTGTTGCGGTGACAGTGGGCTACCACACTTAGTAGGGCCTATCAGAACACACTAATCTTGGATCAGTGCACAGGAAACCATGGGCCCAAGCTGGTCCAATCACAGAGAATTTGAGGACTTCACCTGGGAATTCTGACACAGTTTTTGCTGTCCTTGATCTCAAAGACCCACCAGCCTCTGCCTCCTGAGTGCTGGGATCTAAGGTGTGTGCCATCACCGACGCCCAGCTAATGTTACATATTTTAAAGTGTCTGTTGGGGGCCAGAGAGGTGGCTTGGAGGCTGAGTGCTTTGGCTGGGACCTGGTTTTGGCTCCCAGCCCTCCCATGGTGCCTCACAGCCACCTGTAACTCCAGTTTCAAGGGAACCTGTCGCCCCCTTCTGGCCTCCCCTGGTATTACATGCACAGGGTGCACATAACCAGATGCTGGCACACACCCATTCCCACAAAATACATTTTAAAATGTTCTTAAACAAATAAGCAGAACGAAACAACAGGACACAGAAGAGGTCTGTTTGTAGATGGTTTTTCCAGGGCTGTGATGGGGGGGATGGTTGGGGGCCGGAAGTAGGGGGGGCCCAAATGAAGCCATAGGCTCATATTTGGAATCTGTCCGCAATTGTGGCTCGCCCGCAACGATCAAGTACACAGAGGCAACCAGTGATTCTCTCCTGAGACTCTGATGGGGCCCAGCCCAGGAGGTTGGTTAGAGAGCCTGGCCTCTGAGCTGTGCTTTCAAGCCCCCCATCCCCCTCCCCCATTGGTGGTGCTTTCTTGGCACAAGCCACAAGAGGTGACTACAAAAACCTCTCGGAGTCGCTTTAATAGTCAAGCCTGCTTGGATCTGACACTTGCTACTCGGAGGGGAAAGTAGCAGGTTGAGGCAGGGATACCTGGAGACCGGTGACAGCAGGGACAGCCAGCGTCCTCCTGATGGGGCAGCCTGTGTATATTTACAGAACTGTTACCGCCCGGTGCCTGCAGAGGCGGCCCTCAGACACACCACCAGTCAGAGCATCAGACAGACGGGTCCCCCAGCTTGCTGCTGGCGTTGGAGACCCTCTTGTACTCTCGGAGGTTACGCAGTCGAGCGCTGAGGCTGCTGATCTCCTCCACGTGGGCCTGAGGCACCCACCCCTTCTCACCATCGGCCAGGCGCACACCCTCCAACCAGCCTAGGAACACACAGCAATGAAAGGCTGCTGGGCAGGCCTTGGACCTGACATCTTGGTCCCCTGCCAGCCTGGGGCCAGGTGACATTATCATGATGTCAGCTCCTGGGAAGGGCCACACCTCTATGAGAAGGATATTTCCCACTCTTCCCCGCTCCCCCATTACTCTCCATTCTCAAGCGGGAAGTCCTTCCTCTGGTCTAACCAGATTCCCAAATGCTGTGGTTGATCACTTTTATAACCTTCCCCTGGGACAAGCTGGTCATGTAGCTACATCCTGCCTCTCAAAAGGGCTGATGGGAAGGCCTGGTTCTTACCATCGCTGGTCCTGGTCTTCACTGCCAGGATGTCTGTCTTCTCCAAGGTGAGTTCATCGGGCTGTAGGGCCTTGTAAGTCCTCACACACTGGACCTGGGGACGGTCTGTGAGCCAAGAGAGGGTCCAGGAGTCCCCAGATCAGAGGTGGGAGGCAGTAGGGAAGAGACAGTCAGGAAGGGGGCCAGAGTTCCTCCTCTGCCCATCCCAAGCAATGAGTTTCCTTAACCTGAGGCTCTGACCAAGGGTACGGACCACCTCAGCTCACTGTAACATCTTGTACTGACCTCTAGACTCCCCCACAAACCACAAATACCCACCACATGCTCCAACCGTTCTTTGGGTGCTTGAAGTTCCAAAGACCCCTCAAGATCCACAGTGTCTCACGTGACACCGCCCGCTCTGGGTCACCTCACCTCCTAACCCACTTCTGTCAGACTCATGACATTCCACCCACACAGGGCTGCTGTGGGCCCCAAGTAACTGATGCCTTCTGCCGGGAGGGCCTCTCTCCACCCTCGGGGCCATTTCCCGGTGGCTTCTGTTGACTGACTGCCTGTCTGGAGTAGGAGACTGGTCCACAGCCTCAGTGAGACTCAGAGCCCAGACTCCGTCCCATCCCACCCTCAGATCTTTACGACAGATAGACGAGCAGGAACGTGCAAACAAGTTTGAGCTGGGTGTGGTGGCTCGTACTTGTAATCCCAGTACATAGGGAAACTGAGGCAGGAGGTTTGCTGTTTATTCAAGGCCAGCCTGGGCTACACAGCAAGTCTCTGTTTCAAAAAGGGAAGAAGGGAGGGAGGGAGACTGAGCAAACCTGGTCTAACTCCCAGTTCTAACAGGAACTGGCTGTGTAATCTCAGGCAAGTTAGCTAACTTTTCTCAGCCTTAGTCTCCGGAGATGGGAAAAGATAAAGCCAATGAAGCTGGCTAACTGGAGAAAACTTCAGTCAGGTCCTGGGCCTGAGCACATCATTCACTTACTGGGAATGTGTCTGTTTTTCCCCTCAGACCTCTGCCTTCCCCCCTCAGACCCCTGCCTTCCCCCCTCAGACCCCTGCCTTCCCCCCTCAGACCCCTGCCTTCCCCCCTCAGACCCCTGCCTTCCCCCCTCAGACCCCTGCCTTCCCCCCTCAGACCCCTGCCTTCCCCCCTCAGACCCCTGCCTTCCCCCCTCAGACCCCTGCCTTCCCCCCTCAGACAGCTGCTTCTGCTCAAACACCTTCCAGGGCTACCTACTGCCCACCGCCTGCCAAGATCCTTTCCACTGAGATGTGGCCTCATATCACACCCAAGGGAGCTGCCTCCATCCCAGCTGAGCCTCCAACCCTGTTACCACCATCATTCTAGCACCCCCACACCCCAATACACCAGACCTATCTGCTTTACAACCGACGCAGACAACAACGGCGGGCTTCAGACCTGACTATCTAGCACTTGGCCTCTCTGAATCTCTCAAAGTCTGCAAGATGGCTTGCCTGTGCCTATGGGGTTGACCTGTGCACCCTGCCCAGCCTTCAGAGACACCCCAGAGATTTCTGGGTCCTACCTTCCCCATCACAAGTGATCTCCCTGTCCTCCTGGGGGCTGGATGGCCGCAAGGCTGAAATCCACCGTTGCTTCTCGCTTCTACGGAGGGGGAGGGATGGCTATAAAGGGAAAGTCACAGGGGCCCATAGCAGGGTAGGGGACCAGAGCTGGGAGAGCTAGGGTTAGCTCCAGACATCCCCCAGCTACAAGCAAGGCACCAGGTCTTTGCCCCAACCCAGCTGCTTCTGCATTCAACTTTAGCCACTGCGACCTCGAGCCCCCTCTCATCCAGCCTATGCCTGTGTGGGAAGAGCAGGGCCCTGGCTCGGGGTTTGCTTACTCGGTGCGTGCTCGCAGCAGCAGCTGGTGCCTGGCACGCTGCCCGTGCAGGAGCCTGAGCAGGAACACGTGGCCCGGGATGCCCTGGAGCTTCAGGCTGAGGTCTCGAACCTGTAGCTCAGCTATGTTGGCATGGACAAAAACGGCAAACTTGCCGAGCCTGAAGAACAGACACAACAGGGCAGAAAGGGTCAACAGAGCCTGGGTGCTACCCTCAGAGCCACCTCAGGTCTCCATGGACCGATGGAGGGAGAAGGAAGGCTTGTTTGCTCTTCCAGGCTTGGCTTCACTGGGTGCCATTTCCCCAACTGGCAGGAAGGGTCTCATCAGGGTATCCAGGAGGCTAAGGCAGGAGGATTGCTGTGAGTTCAATGGAACATAGCAGAAACCACACTCCCACCCCAAGGACACTCTTGAAGTCTTTCTGCACTCTTCCCTGGCTCCAACTGGACTCCCAAGGGGCTTGTATCAAGTCAGAGCCAGGTGCTGCTGGGTCTGCGGTGGGAGAGGCAGGGAGGTGAGGCCAGGCTTGTTAATCTCGCCCAGAAAGGGGACCCGCCTCCTCTCCTGTAAGGTTACACTGTGAAGGAGGCCTGCCATCTTGTCTGCCTCGCCCCCCCCCCGCCCCCGCCACGTTAGAGCTGTGACTCTCAACCTTCCTAATGCTGTGACCCTTATTACAGCTCCTCAGGTGGTGGCGACCCCCAACCGTCACATTATTTCGCCGCCACGTCATAATCGTAATCTTGCTACTGTTATGAATTACAGTGAAAAGATCCGGGTTGCTCCCGACGGTCTTAGGTGACCCCCTATGAAAGGGTGGTTCCGTGCCAGAGGGGTGGTGACCCACAGGTTGAGAACCAAAGGAAGCAGGTCCCACTTCTCTTTGCATTTCTGCTCTGGCAACTGCGTGTGTTAAAGCACCTGCCCCCTCTTGGCTAGCTATGCTTCTGGCCTCTTCCACCACCCTACCCTGCAAACTGGCCAGGAGCAGAGTGCCATTTCTTTCTATCTATCCATCCACCCACCCACCCACCCATCCATCCATCCACCCACCCACCCATCCATCCATCCATCCATCCATCCATCCATCCATCCATCCACCCACCCACCCACCCATCCATCCATCCATCCATCCATCTATCAGATCTCACTATGTAGCCCTTATTGCCTGAACTTGCTATGTAGACCAGGCTGGTCTCTGTCTATCTCTGTCTCCAGAGTGCCAGGATTAACGGTGTGTGCCCCCATCCTGACACGCTGTCTTTTCTCCTACAGTCCATGGCCTGGCTTCAGCAGTTCCCAGGCACACCTTGCTCTGCCATAACTTTTCTGTCTTTCCCGAATCACTTCTCTATAAAACTCCTACTCACTCTTCAAAACCCATCTCCAGGGCTAGAGAGGTGGCTCAGAGGTTAAGAGCACTTGTTGCTATTCTAGAGGACCTGGATTCAGAATCAGGTGGCAACTCCAAATGGTCTGGAACTCTAGTTCTAGGGGATCTGGCGCCCTCTTTTGGACTCTTTGGGCATTGCATGCACATGGGAGTGCACAGACACACATGTAGCAAAACACCTAAATCTTAATTAAAGAAAAAAAAAAAAAAAAAAAAAAAAGCCAGGCAGTGGTGGTGCAAGCCTTCAAGCCCAGCACTCGAAGGGCAGAGGTAGGTGGATCTCTGAGTTCAAGGTCAACCTGGTCTAAAAAGTTGAGTTCCAGGACAGCCAGGGCTACACGGAAAAAGCCTGTCTTGAAAATAAAACAATAAACAAAATAAACAAACAGCAGCTCCTGTCTCTTCCTCTGGCAACTTGATTCATTTTCAGCCCATGCTATGGGTTACCTTAGCCTGGCTTCCCATTAAAACCACCGCCCATGACTCGGTGGCTGCTTCTACACCTCTTGGGGCTCTTCCTCCACCCCAGAGGCACAGTAGGGCAACTGGAAGCCCCCGTCTGAGCTCTTTGCTGCCGTTCTAACAGTGTTCAGCGCTGGTTTTGACACCCGTTACCACAGAGACGTCTTTGGGCCCACACCTGTCCCACAGCCCACACTACCTATGGTCAGGGATTGTTTACTCCCCTCCCCAGTCCCATCTCAGGACAACCCACACTGGTGTCCAAGTGGCCAAACTGAGCCCCTGAAGGGGAAGTGACCAGAGCAGAGGACACTACTAGACATGAAATTTCTGTGCTGCCTACCTGGGGTTCTTTGGGTCAGGGTCCCAGCCTTACCCTGACGGCCCCTTCCTGTTGTTCAACTACAGCCTCTGAACTGAGATTTTGGGACTTATTTTTCTGAATATAAAAAGTGCCATGCCATTTTCATAAAAAACAAAAAACAGAAAACAAAACAAAAAAAAAAAAACCCCACCACCTATAATTTCAGCTCCATGGCAGCCGTCCACCGCTAGCCTCTGAGAACCCCTGCACACACGCATCCACGCGCAGACGTGTAATTAAAACAACCGAAACCAACCAAACGGTGGCTCACGCTTGCAATCCAGACTCTCAGGAGGCAGAGTGGTTAAGTCTGAGACAAACCTAGACTACGCAGGGACTTTCAGGTCAGTGTGGACTCCAGACTGAGACCCTGCCTTATAAACAACAAACAAAACTAATGACCCAGGCGGGGCTTGATGACAGGCACCTTTCATCTTAGTGCTTGGGAGGCAGAGACAGGCCGATCTCTGCGAGTCTTAGGTTAACCTGCTCCACACAGTGAGCTGCAGGCTAGGCAAGACTTACGTAATGAGACCCTGTGTCAAAACTAAATGTCCCACAACAAAGAAGAACAAAAAGCCTGCGACCGTTGATGCGGTTATCAAGATGCATGCCCGCGGGCCTAGGGTTCTCATCCATCTTCACATCTTCAGCACCCAGCACAGCCTGGCGCGGCCCGGCAATGTAAGGACATGTCACTGCCTGAACCATCAGGACGGAACTTCTCTTTTAGCTTAAGATTCCTTGGCTGGCAAGGTGGCTCAGTGGGTAAAGGCACGTGCTACTGACTTTGGTGACCTGGGTTCGATTCCTCATGGGAAAAGAGAAACGACTCCTACTGGTTGCCCTTTGACCTCCACATGTGCATCATGATGTCACACATACACACACAAAATAAAACCTCCAGAAGAGTTGGAGAGATGGCTCAGCGGTTAAGAGCACTGGCTGCTCTTCCAGAGGTCCTGAGTTCAAATCCCAGCAACCACATGGTGGCTCACAACCATCTGTAATGGGATCTGATGCCCTCTTCTGGTGTGTCTGAAGAGAGCTACATATAAATAAGTCTTTGAGGGAAAAAACCCCCAATAAAACAAACAAACAAACCACACCAGAGCTGAGCAGTGGTGGTGCCCGCCTTTAATCCCGGCACTCCAGAGACAGAGGCAGGCAGGTCTCTGAGTCTAAAGCCAGTCTGGTCCACAGAGTAAGTTTCAGGACAGCCGGGACTATATAGAAAAGCCCTGTTTCGAAATATCTGCCCCACAAAAACAAAACCAAAAACAACAAAAAGAAAACCTTAAATTTCCAAGAGTATCTTCCCTTTCACTCCCCTCTCCAGTCTTACGGTCTCCCAAACTCTTCCCCTGCATCGAGGTTACCAGTAAACTCACAGTTGTGGGGAGCCAGAGTGTGACAGGACAGTGGGTATTGGTCTGGGGTCTGTCCATCTCCTGACCCCTTTACTCACCCTGACTTTGAGACTGGCAAGGAAACCTGCTTGCCGTGGGGGGGGGGGCATCTTCTGAACAGAAAGGCCCATGCCACAGCCCAGCTGAGGCTCTGAGGTACTTGGAGGCAAAAGATGGAGTCCCCTATCTCCCTGTCCTCTCCCCCAGCCCCGACTCACTCCTTCCTCCGGGACAGTAGCAGGCAGTCGTTGAACAGGTGAAGGTACACGGCCTTGCTGGACAGCTTCAGTTTGGCTGGCGGTGCGGCGGGCAGCGGGGCCAGTTCTACGAGCTCCCCGTGCCGCACTAGCCAGCGGGCCTGTGAGATCAGCGGGAAGATCTGGAGAAAGGGGTGGACAGCAGGGAGGGCAGATGAAGCAGGGGCGCTGGGTGAGTCCAGAGCAGAGAGACCAGGAGCAGTGACTACCTACCCCCCACCTGCAGGGGCAGGAGGTTGCCTTCTCTTACCTTGCCCTCAAAGTGGATCTTCTTGTTCAAGTGAATGAGTTCTTCCGTCCGCTTCATGGACTGCACGCTGGCGTTACATTCCTGCACCAGCTGGGAGGGGGATGGGGGCATTACCTGAGTCCCCCGCCAGGGGAAACGGAGGCCCTGGAAGCCCACAGCGCTAACCACTGAGCTCACCTCCTTTAGTGCGCTGAAGGCCTTGGTGGCCATGTCCTCGTCTTGGGAGCCCGGTGCCGTCCGCTTCAAAATGTTCTGGTGGGAGAGAAAGAGACGTTTTCTTGAGAGGGAGTAGGAGGGTTGCCTGGGAAGAGGACTAGTGGGAAAGGACATGAGGAAGGTTTGAGCATGATCTGTGTACTATGAAAATGTTACAATGAGACCTATTATGCATAATTAATATATGCTAATGAGGGACTGGAGATGGCTCAGCGGTTAAGAGCACTGGCTGCTCTTCCAGAGGTCCTGAGTTCAATTCCCAGCAACCACATGGTGGCTCACAACCATCTGTAATGGGATCTGACGCCCTCTTCTGGTGTGTCTAAGACAGTGACAGTGTACTTATATATAATAAATAAATAAATCTTTAAAAATATATATGTTAATAAAAAGGAAGAAAAAAACCGATATAACAACGAAAGCACATGCTCAAAAGGTGACAGACCATAGGTTGCACACCAGCCTCTCCCTCCCTGCCCTTTCTGAAGTGAGCTACCTCCACCAGCATCTTGAGGCGGGTGACCCTCTGGAACGGTAGGATGAGGAAGGAGGTGAGAGGCAGCCGCTGGCACACAGGAGACTCCTCTAGGCGAGCCAGGATGCCGGGGAACTTGGGGTTCTCTAGGCTGGACAGTGGGGCAGGGTGCACTGTCACTGGTGGGTCTGTCTCTCTTATCCCAGACGTAGAACTTCTTCCCAGAAGCTCTCCCCTCACAGGCTGATCTTTCCTCACCCAGTCCTCTGCTCCTACGCCTTCCCAACCCCCCACCACCACCGCAGAGCCCCTCCTACAGCAGGCGCTGGTAGGTGCGCTCCTGATAGGCCTGGTTGGTGACATAGGGCAGGTAGACCCGGCGGAATGCGGGGCAATGGCGCAGAACCACATCGCACACGCTAAAGCGCAGCACATCGGCCTCTAGACGCTGCTCCAGGTCGTGAAGAAACCTGCCAGGAGAGCCGAGGTCAAGGACAGAACCACTTCAGACCTCTGTCCCCACTCAGGCAGGCCATAGTCACCTCCCTCACCTCTCACTGGTGCTCTTGACCTCGGGCAGCTTGGAAAATAGCCACTGCTTGTCCTGAGTCCCCAGACACTCGCTCAGCTCCACGGAACCTAAGAAGTGACCCACAGCCACCGACAGGCTGTGGATGTAGGAGGCCTCCGAGGTAATCAGCTCAAATTTGGCCTGATGGAGGGAGGGTGGAGGCCAGGCGATCAGAGCAGAGTCAGGTCGCCCAGGACCAGGGTCTCCCACGAAGAGGCCGCCTCTGTAGACACCACTTCCTTGCCCTTCTCAGCCCTTTGGATAATCTGGCGCCAGGTGGGGCTTAGGCACACCCTAAGCTGCCAGTTGACAGGTCTTTCCCTAAGGGCCTGCTTCGATTGTGGCACTACACACACTACACCCAGTACTTGCCTTTAGCCCCGCCCCCAACCAGCGAGGGTGTAGCCCATAGCCCCGCCCCCAACCAGCGAGGGTGTAGCCTGTAGCCCTGCCCCTGAGTTGCCCGCCTCATCCTGGAGCCCGCCCTCTCCCTTGGCTTCCCCCTAAGGCTTACGGGACCCTTACTTTCCCAGGTTTCCCACCCATTCTCCGCGCTGACAGTGCCTCTCTCCTAATCTTCCCTAATCACCTGCGTTTGGCCCCGCCCTGTCCTAGGCTCCGCCCTTCGAGCCCTCCTGGCTTCAAAACTAGCCTGGGGAAGTCTCACTTTCCCTGGGCATCTTACGCACCCCTCAATCTCCCTCCTCTAGCCCCGCCCCTCACCTCTTGCAGTTTGCAGTCGCGCAGGCTCAGCGTGGCCAGGACGCCGCTGCCGCGCACGTCGGGGATGTCCTGCCACAGCGAGAAGGTGGAGCCACGCGTCGAGCGCTGCGCGCGGAAAGAGCTGCTCGGGGAGAGGTTGGCGCGCGGTGGCCCGGGCCCCTCCTCCGCGCCCTCCGCCCCGTCCCCGGGGCCCTCCTCCTCGCGCTGCTGCCGCCTCAACTCGCGCGCGCTGGCCACGTCGCTGTACTCCTGGTAGAGGACAGCTGGGCGGGGCGGGGAGCGGGAGCTCATTTACCATTGCCCGAAACACTAATTGGGCACCAAGTGCACGCCAGCCCACCTGCTAGTCCCTGGTAGTGCAGTTCTCTCCCTCGCACACTGTCTCTACCTCCCAACTCCGCCAAAGCGAGATCCCCAGTTTACAACGTCCCCGGCCCCGTCTCCCCAGAGCATCTCTGCACTTACAATTAAGGAGGAAGCGGGACTGGCGCCGCTCAGTGGCGCCGCTGGGATCCTGAGTCGTCTTGTCGAGCGTGTCCAGCCTAGGAAAGAGCGTCAGGATCTCTGCGTCTCTCCCCACCCTGAGCCCTATGAAAGAGATGGGTACCTGGGCTCCACCAGACCACCGTGGACCTCATTTAGATCGACGGGTGCTGGCAGCGACATACTGTCCATCCTCATCTCGGCTCTTCGGGATTCCCTCACGGGCAGTTTCCCTACAGAAAGCAAGAGCTGGGGTTGGGCAATCCAGAGACGTTAACCTGAAGACGTTAACACGGGTGGGTAGGCTATGTATGCTCTGCCCACTTAGTTCAGGTTGCCCTCAGCGCCCGGAGGATAGATAGCTGGTACCTTCCCGGATGACTCCAGCACCCGAGCCGGAGGTCAGAGCCCTGGTGGCTGTGCTGCGCCCCAAGCGCAAAGAAGAATGCAGCCTAGTCATCAGCTCTGAAGCTGAGAACCGCCTTCGCTCCTGTGCCTCAAGGCCCCCTCTGGTGTTTCCAGAAAGCTCCTGTGGTCGGGGCTCTTGCGCACTCAGAGCCTGCTCTTGCTCAGTCTGGCCAGCCTCCAGAAGGCCCGTGGGGGTCTCGGTACTGCCTGTGGCCTCTTCATTATGATACACCTGCATCTTGCGCCCTGGGGGTGGGGTGGGGGATAAAATAACACCTGTCACCCACTGTAGTCTGTCCCATCTTCCTCCTTGTTGTGGCAGCATGACCCTGAGCGTCAAAATGAGGTCCCCAGCGCAATGAGATAGTAGAGGACCCGACTATAGAGGGCAAGGGGACAGGGAAATAAATCGGGGCTGCCAGACTAATGATGTGATATTGGCAAGTCACTCGGGCTCCATCTCTCCTTTGTCCTCAAAAGTTGTCCTGTCTTTTGGAGGCACTCTGGAGTTTAAAGGGTTCAAAAAGAGCTACCCAGTCCCTCCCCTAGCTGCCCCCAAAGGGCCTACCCCCACTCACAGGTCGACTTCTCTGAGCCGCCATGGCTGGCCCTTCGTTGGAGCTGCATCTGCTGAGAACTCCAGGGTCCCACCAGAGTTGGGGGCTGGGCCCCAGGACAGTGAGGCCAGCTGCCAGCCCTGCTGGGCCTCATTCCGCCACTGCTGGAGATATGGGTATCTGGGCCTCCTGGGGATGTTGGCCATGACAGTCCTTGGAGAGGGGCAGGGGTCGCCAGGGACCAGCGGCTACCAGGAGCTTGGAGCTCCTCTGGAGCAATGGGGAAAAGGTCCAGGCACACTGCGCTTGGAGGCTGCAGGCTGGGCAGCTCCACAAAGGACAGACTTTCCTGCTGGCACACAGCTACCGGGCGTCGGGTAGTGCCAGGCGGTCCGGCCAGGTGAGGCTGAAGGCTCGCAGGTGGCCCGCAGTCCATTCCTCCTTTACTCTGCCACCTTTCTGGGCCTGCAGAGGAGACAGCAGACCCTCTGCAATACACAGACACACTCACATGTCTCTTTAGGAAACACCAATATTCACCGGCGCTTATTAAATGAGGAAGCACCACATAGCATCTCAATAAGTAAATGAGGTGAGTCGGCCAAACAGCAGAGCCGGCCGGGATTCTTGTAGAGGTATCTCCTCTTCCAAACCTGCGTGTTTAGCCCTCCCGTGCATTCTTGAACACATTGACACGTGACCAGACATACAGCTAACATACACTGTCACACAAATTCATGTTCCACACACTTTTCTTCTGGCTTAACTAGTTTCATAGATAACTTGAAACATGTCAGACTCCGATACACAGTCGCATCCTTTCGTTTGGTTTTGTTTTGTTACACAGGCTTAGATGTTTTCTCCGGGATACACACACACATACACGCACACACAAGCACGCAAGTTCCAGGCATGTATGCACATACCAGGATGCGGATACACACGGCCCCAGTGTCTTGTTCTGAGGTTATCCGCCCCCTTCCGCACCCAGACTTGAGGCCTTCATGCTGAGTGATTCCTTCAGCCTTGCCAAGCTGGCTGGGAGGTCACAGACTGGCAGGCAGGCCACCACCCAGATTAGTCCCTCCCAGGAAAGAGCAGAGAGATGCCCAATCCCCAGTTTGGGATGACTGAGGGGTTTATCCCTTTCCCAGCTCCCAGACACTAGATCAAGCCAGGCAGAATGGGCCGTTTCCGGGCAGGACGCCATCCCCGGGCAGTTTGCCAGCACCCCAGGGCAGGATGATGGGCCCAGAGGTCCAAGACCCTCAAGCTTCTGCCCTGGGTCCTCTGTGGCCTCTCTCTTACCCCTCACCTCTTCAGCTGCTGCTGCTGCTGCCTGCCCGCTCCGGCAGGGGAAGCCCTGTCTCTGCCCAGCTGGCTGGGGGAGATCCCACCCAGACAAAGAGTTTGATTCATCAAACCCTGTGGTGAGGCGAGGAGAGGGGAGGGAACAGGCAGCGGGCTGAGCCTGGGCGGGGGCCTACACTTGCCTGGCTGTGCTGTGGGCAGTCTGGGCAGCGAGGACCCCTGCAGAGGCCTCTCAAGCCAAAGGGGCAGTGCCCAGTCTGGCCAAAAGAAGAGGGAGACCCAGAGAAATGGCGGCCTGAGAGACAGCAGCTCAGGAACCGGACTCTGGAGACTGAAGAAGAGAAACCACAGAGGGTGAGACACTGAAGCCAGGGGAACAGGCTGAGGCTGAGACACCTCGGATCTCAGACAGATGGGAAGTCCAGAAAACAAACAAGCAAACACACAAAAACAGGGAGACCAATGGGGTGTGTGTGGCGGGGATGGGGGTGGGGGTAAGTGAAGAAATAATAGCTCAGTGGGTTGCCAGTCTGGTGGGAGAGCAGAAAAACAAAAGCTGTTAGAATCTGAGTTGGCATGAAGCAAACCACAGGCACTAACATAGAAGGGGGCTGGGCCCAGCCCAATCTCAGTATGCCAGGAAGACTTCCTGGAGGAGGCCCCAGTGCACTGTTGCAAGACTCGAACCCTCAAGGACCCAGTACAGAAAAGATGGAGCACTAACCCCAGGCCAGAACCAGAGACAGCATCAGGGCGCATCAGGTAGAGGATAGATGGGACTCCTCACTGCACCCCAGCTTCTTCTCCCAGCTTGGGGGCGTTGAGGGAAAGGCTGGGTGTTCCTCAGGGTCTCTCCCCCAAAACAACAAGTGTACCTCACTCTTTTATTTAGCCTTTGTCCCTCAAGTCTATACGTGCTCATCTGGGTAAATCACTCAATCTAAAGTAGGAGAGCTGGTACCCACTTTCTAAGGCCAATACAAGAATTTGCAGCAGTGCACAGGAGATGCCTCAGATGCAGGACATGGTGAGCCTTGTCATTGGTAGGCGGCCCCTGAGTGTTATCTCCTCAGTCTTTGGTGGAGGATGGCTTGGGCCAGCAGCCAGCAGGAGGAGCAAGTAGAAGGGGACATAGTTAGCTTCTTGTCCGTCACACGGGGCTCCTTTAGGTATAAGTACACACTCTAGATGCCCTTGGGGACACACCCGCCATGATTTATAAGGCCAAATAAACAGAACATCAGAACCTGAGGCAGAAGCATCTTAATTAAGACCTCAGAGAAGGATGAAGCTAAGGGTCTTCTGGAATACAGGATAAAGAAATTGGGCAGGGGGTGGGCGGGGGGAGGAAATCAAGGGGCTCTGCCTCCACTCTGCTCAAGTGGGGGTAAAGTTATGGCTGGAAGGGGGTTCCAAGCCAAGCAGAGCCCCAGGAAGGGGACATGGGAGTGACCTGTCAAGCTGGGATGTTAGCCCAGTAGCTTTTCAGGATGCGGAGCACCCAACATTGGTGATTTGGGTTCAGAGCTGGGTTTAATACTCTGTAGCACTTCTCTGATAATAGAAAAACTAAATGTCTCAGGGACTACTGACTTCAGGTAGCTGGGTACCTAAGATATGATCCCAGGACAGACTAGGGCTCTTGAGTCATGGGTCCCTTTGAAACCAGGTCTGAGGTCCTGTGTTGACACTGAGCACCCCTGTGGCTTTCAGCAAATTATAAGCCCATCCTGTGGCCTTGGCATTCTTCTGGGTCAGACGACCCCGAGGTCCCCCAGAAGCCTCCTCTGAGAAACCTGTGCCACAGGTGTCTCTGCAGGCTGAGAAGAATTGGCAAAGGCCAAAGAATGGTCTCTACTCGTTAGAGAGGGCAAGCAGCCTGCTTAGCGAGCTGGCAAAGCATCCCTAGGTACAGCTGTTTTCTGGGACAGTACCCTCAGCCCTGGTATCCAGACCTCCCTCCCTGTTCAGTGCCCTTTGGCTGCCTGCTCAGAGGGACAGGGACCTTGCCAGGATCCCTTCCTTCTTAAAGGGACAAAACCTAGTTGGAGGTCATGGCCAGAAAGGGGGTTCCAAGCCAAGCAAAGCTCCAGGAAGGCAAGAATGGATCGAAGCCAGAAGCAGCAGGCAGGCAGCACAAAGGACTCCCTCGGGACACAGGAAGGGGAGGACGGTTGCTGACCGAGGGCCCTACCTCAGCCGGGGAGCTCCTCCGTCAGGTTGTTGGTACAGTCCAGGGCTCCGGGCCACCCTGGGGGCAATGGGGTTGTGGCCAAGTCCTCAGAGGACCATGTCAGCATGGCTCCAATGCTAGGCAATGTAAGCTTCTGGGTATTGTGTGTGGCAGGGAGGGGGGAGGCGAAGGGGAGGGAGCCTTGCAGAGGCAGGCGGCTGTCTCAACGTGTCTACTCCCCGCCCCCCCTTCCCTAGAACCGGTTTGGCCAGTCAGGTACAAGAGGGGGCTGGAACAATGGGAGTCCTATGCCTCCCAGAGGCTCAGAGGGACCCCAGACAGCTGCCTAAAGATGGGGTTAGCTGGGTTCTGCTCCTAGGAGGTGGGCCACCTCTTCTCTGGATCCTCCCAAATCCTAGGTATGGGTGGGGACTTTGTGGCAGTAGAGGACATCCTGGAAGTTTTACAGAGGAACCTCCAAATCTGGAATCCCTTCTCAGGGGTCCTGAGATCTCCCCTGTGGGCCCCTCCCTCACCCCACCCCCCCCCCCCCCCGTGAACCACATCTGTAAATTAGGAACACTCAGCTGCATGGCTAGGGGACAGAAGTCAGTCCTGAAAGTTAGCCACCTTCACTGTGGCCACTCTCCACCAATGGCCCCTTCCTGCTGGAACGACCAGCCTCTAGGTTTCAAGCATCTGGGTCCCCAGTGAAACCTTCACATAGAGGACAGCCCACAGGGAGTTTTAGTAAGGTTGACAGCCCAGCTGAGGTCAAGGAAGCCTCTATCGGGATGACAGGGTGGTCCATGATCTGTGCCAGGCACATGACTTCGCAGAGCCTGTGGAAAAGGCAAAGCTGCTTTCTCCCAGTGGGACCTGCCATGTGTCTGAGCATCTTGTGATTGGCAAGTGGGTGCGATCCCAGGAGGATGGACGGTAGGTGTGGGGATGATACCTACGGTGTTAAAAGTCTGCACGTTTCTTTTTGTGTGCAAAGCATTTCACCTGCATGTGTCCACCTACTGTGTATCCATGACCCTCTGAAGCCCACACTGTGCGGGCTGTCACTTAGCAGGTGAGTACATGAGGCTTGTGCCCCTAAACACGAGCACCCTCCCATCTGTGAGGTCCTTCACCTCCTCCAGACGGTGAAACCGAGGCTCTAGGGGCATCGATGGGGGTGGGGGTGGGGGGGTGCGAAGAGATGGCTCAGTGGTTAGGAATACTTGCTGCTTTTGCAGAGGAGCCAGACTCAGTGCCTGGTACCCACACGGTAGCTCACAACCATGTGCAAGTCCAGTTTCAGGGGGCTCTGACACCTTCTCCTGGCTTTCACGGACACTGGGCATGTATGTGGTACGGATTTTTATAGACATGCAGGCAAAATACTCATACACATAAAAAAATAAAAAATGAATAAGTCAAGAAAAAAGAAAAAGAAAAAAAGGAAGGCTTGTTTACATCCCTAATCACTGACTGGTGAGCTGGGGAGATGCCCAGCTGACCTAAGTACCATCCACATCCTTTCCCCCAACCCCCAGATTTGGTATGTGAGGACGATCTCGGGACGACACTGTCCAGAGGGAGTGAGAGAGATCGAACTGTGTCAACATTACATAAAGAGCAGGAAGAAGGCGATGTGGAGAAAAACACGCCAACCGTTTATTCCTCCCAAGAGGCACTGCCCTGACCCCTCGCTGGAAACCAGAGGGCTTGGACCTTGGGTCGGGAGCAAGGCCGGAAGCCCTAGAAAAAAGCTTAGGAGATTGTGCCTCTGTCACACCGGGTGGAGCAGGCTCTCCAGAGCTGAGAAGCTTCCCTAGAAAGTTCAAGGTAAAACGGGGAAAGTCGAGGGCTGGACTATTGTAGGGAACCTGACCAATCCCCGCTCTACTCCAGAGGCTTGAAAGGGAGGAGCCAGGGCGTGGGGGCAGGTTAGGAGGCGTGGTCAGCCAGATGTGAGTGGGGCCAGAGTCCGAAGTCTTACTGACCTAAAGCAGCGCCTCTTGGTGGATCGCCAGGACCTCTCCTTGAACTTGGTGGGTACCACAGCGGGCACATTCCACTGGCGCCAGGCTACCAAAGGCAGGAACTGGGGAAAGGAACCAGAGGACAACTAACCTTTCTGTTTAGTTTTGTCCAGACAGAGTCTCTTATGTAGCTTAGACTGGCCTCAAACTTGCTGTGCAGTCGGGGCTGACCTTGAGCTCGATTTATAGCCAAGGATGACTTTGAACCCGTGAACCCATGTTTCTACCTTCTGAGGTGGTTAAGAGAACTGCTTGTGCAGAGGACCCGGGTTAGGTTCCTAGCACCCATTTGGTGTCTATAATTCCAGTTCTAGGGGATCTGACGCCCTTTTTGGGTCCCCGTGGGCACTAGGCACACATGTGGTTGAATACACGGGCAAAACACTCATACACATAAAAATAAAATACGAAATTTAAAGACGGTTTATTTTACACTGTACGAATGTTTGTTCGGATGCATTGACTGTGCACCATGTGCATACTTGGTACCTACAGAAGTCAGATGAGGGGAGCCCGTGGAAAACTGGTGACACAGAGTTGTGAATCACCATGTTGGGAACCTAACCCAGATCCTCACAAGAGCAGCCAGCTTTCTTAATTGCTGAGCCGTCTCTCTGGATCCTTGACAATGAATGTTCACATTGACCTTGTCCTAAATCTCCTACAGCTGGTCGGCCAGTGTCAGAGCCTGAACTGAACGATGTTTGCAAATCCCAGACAGACGCTCAGCCTACCTCCAAGGGGATGACGAAGCCAGATGCGCGGCCAGCATTTTTTCCAGTAGTTGAGGGCGAGTTCCTTCGCCGGTAGTGAAATATCTTGGACTTAGGGGTCTTAAGAACTTCTCAGATGTGGACTCCGAGTTCTGCACTCCTGCCCCTTCCCTCCCTTAGAAGTTGATCCTGCGGTTTCAACCCGGCCGACTCTGAACTGCTCAGTAACTAGACCGACTCAGCTTCCTGCGGTTCCAGCTAGGTCCCTCCACTGTAGTCAGAGTCTCACCGCATCTAGGTTCAAAGCTCCTCCTCTCCCATGATCAGCACCTCCTCCCCTCTTAGGCTCACCCCGCCCCGAGCCAACTCCCCCACCCCTGCCCCCGCCTTCCAGGCTCAGCACCCCCGCCCCCTTCAGAGCCGGCCCTCTAGGCTCAGCACCCCTCCAAGGCAGGCCCCGCCCTACCTAGACATTAGCACTCGGCCCTCCCAGGACCTCCCTGGAATGCTTCACCCATCCGGGACTTAGTACACCGCTCTCTCCCGGCAGGTCGGGTCCCACCCAAACTTAGCCCAGTGGGACCTACAGTCGCTGCCCACCTTCCTCCGTGCCACCTGCAGGGTGTGTGTGTGTGTGTGTGTGTGTGTGTGTAGTTGCTCTGGATGAGAGCCAGGTGAAAGGCACAGGCACCAGCGGGAGGTTGGCAGATCCACTCAGCGGGCTGTGATAGTCTTACTGGTACCAGGGGCGTGGCCAACAGAGGGAAGGCCTTCAGGGACCAATCCTACGGATCTCGGATATGCCCTATTTAGGTACAGATTTAAGCTCACACTAAGATGAATTTTGACCTGAGATTTGCTCCAGAGATTCTGACTTGGCCCCAGGGGAAAACCTCCTATGATTCTGCTTAATCAACATAGCGATAAACACTGCTGTCCTGTGGATCAACTCTCATCAGAAAAGCTTCTAGCATTAAATGGGGAATTAACAGAGACCCAACCACAGCTCTCTCAGAGACTTAGGGGGACTCAGCCCTAAACGGAAGATGTTTCTCATGCCCTCAAGGTTCAGGGATTTATTCCAGAGAGTGGGTAGAGAGGCTGTAAGAGCCAGAGGTGGTAGATGAATTTTCCTGTCTCGACAGGACAGATAGAGGCACTTATGAACTCCCAGAGACTGGCAACATAAGACCTGCACAAACTCAAGCCAGATAAAAACCCCATCGTGCAGAAAGTAAAGTGGGTACAAATTCCTGCCCCTCACCAAGAGGCTATTCGCAACTGATGCTGGTGGGAAAGGGGAAATCGGTTTCCTTCAACGGAGTGACATGCACCAACCACACTAAAGAGCCTCATGCTCAGAAACAGTTGGCCAACACAAACCTGACTTCAAGGTCTTGTTCAAGGATAACTCTGTGTAGCGCTGGCTTGCAAGACCAGCTTTGTAGAGCAGGCTGGCCTGGAACTCAAGAGCTGCCTGCCTCTGCCTCCCAAGTGCTGGGATTAAAATCGTGCGCTGCCTCCACTACCTCAGCTTGTTCTGTTTCTAAGAGAAAGAGCGTGACGTTTGGTGGGTAGGGAGGAAGAGAGGAGGAGGGGTTCTGGGAGGGATGAGGGAAGGGAAAGAATATGATCAAAATATAATGTGTAAAGTTCTCAAAGAATAAATAAAAAATTAGCCCGGGTTGCGGTATAAATGTGATCATCCATCATGTGGGATGTCTGATTTAGTGAGAAGCTCACAGACAGAATCGAAAATACTTAAATAGGCGGCTGGAGAGGTGGCTCAGTGGTTAGAGCACCGACTGCTCTTCCAGAGGTTCTGAGTTCAATTCCCAACAGCCACATGGTGGCTCACAGACATCTGGGATGAGATCTGATGCCCTCTGCTGGTGTGTCTGAAGACAGCTACAGTGTACTCTATTCATGGAATAAATAAATAATTCTTTAAATAAAGAAAACACTTAAATACATTAACTATATTTTAAAGAAAAAACAGAAAAGCTGGGCTTGCAGTGGGTGTTTGACAGCCATGTGGATGTTGGGAATCCAACCTGAGTGTTCTGGAACAGCAGCCAGTGCTCTTAATCTCTGAGTCCCCAATTCCCCATCCTCTCTCTCTCTCTCTCTCTCTCTCTCTCTCTCAGGATCTCACTATGCACTAGCTGGCCTGCAATGCCCAGGTTGGCCTCTAACTGACAGATCCACCTCCCTCTGCCACCTGAGTGCTGGGATAAAAGCTGTTTCCCTGGTCTATTGCCCCTCCTTCAAACTTGGCCTCTGCCTCCTCCACTGACTGTTTCCCTTCCTCTATCAAGAATTCACCAAGACCAAAGGGTAGATCATGGCCTACATTTGGATCAGTCTAAGCTGGATGTCCTGTGTCCTCCAGGCCCTTAGCCTCCAGTTAAATTTCCACCCAGCTGCTGAACACAGGGAAGACTGTGATAGAGATGGCCCTGAGCACAGACTCCGGTGTGAGAGGAGGAAAGTGTCTGGTTTCCTCACACGTGCACTCTGCACACACACTCAGATGCACACAAGCATACACACACATGAGCACACACAGGCACACAAGCACACACACACATACACATGAACACACACAGAAGCACACAAGCACACACACACACACACACATGAACACACACAGGCACACAAGCACACACACACATGAACACACACAGGCACACAAGCACACACACACACATGAACACACACAGGCACACAAGCACACACACACACATGAACACACACAGGCACACAAGCACACACATACATGAACACACACAGGCACACAAACACACAGAGGCACACAAGCACACACACACATGAACACACACACACACACACACACACACACATGAACACACGCACAGAGGCACATGTGCACTTATATAGACATAGAGGTATGCACACAGAGGAGCATGCACACAGAGGCACGTTCATACACACACAGGAACACACACAGAGGTATGCCCACATGTCACATGACCGGGCCACTGTTCATCCATCTCTAGCCTTTCATCAAAAAGCCTTCACACTCAGTGACTTCATAGTTGTCCCCAAAGTTGCTGTTTGTGGGCTACCTGAGGTCCCAGAGCTGTGCCAGCTACTGCTTCTGCTTCCAGAGTAGAGAAGTCAGATAACGGTGCCACCGTAGCCTGTGCCAGGAATTGCCACTGTGATTCCCCTAAGTCCCTTCAAGGTCGGCGCCATAATTAGTCCCCTCCTCATTACATTGGGGTTGCTGAGATGTCTTGGTGGTTAAGAGCACTGTGCATTTGTCCAGAGGACTTGATTTCAATTCCCAGCACCCACATGGCAGCTCATAACGGCCTGTAAGTTCCAGGGGATCCGACACCCTCACACAGACATACATGCAGGAAAAACACCATCCCCTAATGTTGGCCAAGTGCACGTGATCCAAAACTGGAGCTATAGGTAGCCCTGCCTCGGAGCTCCCAGTTCCTATTGGGCACGTACTCATAGCTTCACAAACTCCATTTTGATATATATATATTTTTTTTTTGAAAGAGGATTTCTCTGTAGCCCTGACTGTCCCAGAACTCACTCTGTAGACCAGGATGGCTTTGAACTCGGGGATCCACCTGTCTCTTCCTCCCGAGTGTTGGGATTAAAGGCATGTACCACCACAGTAGTCACCTCATACATAAGCTCTTATCTGGTGATCTGCACACAGTCACAGTGGTGTGGACCTGGCTGTTTCAGGCTTGAGTGTGGTACAGCAGGTGGCGACACTGCCAGCCTAGGTGTAGGGCTGGGCTGTTACCTGGACCTATCCATTGGCAGACTGGGAGCAGCTAGAGGATGCCCACCTAGAGCCTGGATGAGTACTCCTGCCTCCCATTACCCCAAGGAGTTGCCAGCGCAGGACTCAACAATGCCGAGACCATAGTAAACATGACACACACCAGGAAAGTCATGTTTGTGGGAAGATTTGGAGCAACGGGGTGGGAGGGGCTTTTGTAGAGGAGGGTGGGCCACTAGGGTCCTGGACACTCAGAGGACTCAGTCCTCCTAGAACAAAGGAACCAACGCCTTCTGCCCATGAAGAATTGTGCAGCAAAGCAGGTGTGTATGGGGGCGGGGCAACTGCATTGTGGGTAATAGGGTTCTTTCCTTCAGACCTGTTCAAAGTCCTAGGCCAGCAGTGTGGTCAGAGCCATAGGCACGCCTGCAGGGAGAGCAGCAGAGAGACGGATGCCTCAGTCTTTAGATGAGGGTTCCTGGAAGTGTGAGGAAGACCGGAGCCATCTCTTTTTGGTTTTGGTGTCATTTTCAGAGGGTCTCACTATGAAGCCCTGGCTAGCCTGACGCTGGCTACATACACTGAGCTGGCCTCAGTTTCCCACAGATCTGCCTCAGTTTCCCACAGATCTCATGCTAATGACCTATGTCCCTACACCCGGCCTCGTCTTTGGTCTGGTACGGCTCGTCTCCTGAGGGTTACTTATGAGTCTACGGATGGATGAATGATGGTGAGTGAGTATGTTTATGAAGATGGTGGGCAGTTAGGTAGATCGGTGGAGGGACTGGATGGGTGAATGGATGGTAGGTGGATGGATGACTACGTGGGTAGCAAAGGGCTCGAGAAAAGGCACGTGGCTGGGCAGGAGGCTGCGGAACCAGGCAGGCAAAACACTAATTCTCTCTAAGGGAGGATAGTGGGTGGTTGGATGGAGGAGTGGGTGAGCGGCTGAGCAGATAGAAATCCGGTTGGATGGTTGGTGGATACAAGGTTGGAAGGATGAGCAGAAAGGTTCACTAGCGAGTGTTGTTGGCTGACTGTGCACAAGTCTGCAGTAGACACCGGCTGTTCCGGAGTGAGCACACCAGACGAGCTCTGCGTACTGATGGAGCTGAGAGCCCCAGATGTCGTTCCTACTGAGGGACAGGCTCTATGAGGAAATGACTGTTACCTGGAGTGGAAACTTAAGGGTTCTTTGGAAAGTTGGTTGGATGGTGTTTTGCTGGGGCAAACACGTGAAGGAACGCTTCGTTAGAGGGGACACGGGCGAAAGGCTAAGGCCGACAGGTGAAGGAACATTAAGTCAAAACAGACACAGGAGAGAGGATGTTCTGATAAAGCAGGCACGTGGAAGGACACATAAAGGATTTTTCGGCTAACAACACGCATGTACTGGTCTGCCTTACATTGCGTAGTTGAGCATCATATGTTGGGATTCCATAGAACACACCAACAACACTTCTGGTGGTGTGCGGTAGTTAGTTGTCACTTCCAAGGGTTTGGGCTCATGCTGAGGCAAAGCACGTGAGGGACGTGTGATGCTTGGAAAGTATAAATGGGACTCCATGGAGCGACAGACAGAGCTCGGCTTGCTGGACCAGTCAGCTGTGGGTCTTCATTGATATTTGCTTCCTGGAGAGAGCACAGGTGAGAACTCCTGGTGTTCCTCCTGGTCCCTCCTTACAGCTGGCTGGAGAGATGGCTCAGCGGTTAAGAGCACTGACTGCCCTTCCAGAGGTCCTGAGTTCAGTTCCCAGCAACCACATGGTGGCTCACAACCATCTGTAATGGGATCTGATGCCCTCTTCTGGTGTGTCTGAAACAGTGTACTCACATACATGAAATAAATAAATCTTCTTTTTTAAAAGCCCTTATCGGGGCTGGAGAGATGGCTCAGTGTTTAAGGGCACTGAATGCTCTTCCAAAGTTCAATTCTTCCTGAGTTCAATTCCCAGCACCCGCATGATGGCTCACAACCATCTGTAATGGGATCCAATGCCCTCTTCTGGTGTCTCTGAAGACAGCGACAGTGTATTCATGTAAATAAAACAAAATAAAAATCTTGAATGAAACAAAGAAAGAGAAACCTTATGAAGGTGGTGGTGATGTTGAAATCTACATTAACATCTGAGGAAAGAGAATTCCAGCAGAAAACAGTACGAAGGCTCTGGGTGTGAGTGAACGTGTTCTAGTCGAGGGGCCGGTCAACGCCAGAACAGTCAGAGGCCAGGAAATGGGGTCTGGCAGGCTGCTGTGTGAGGGTCTAAATGGATCGTCAAGTGTGTCCCATACGAGCACACAGAGAAGAGGGGCAGGAAGAATGTAAGGACCCAAGGAGGGGAAGGCACGCTGTGAAAAGCTGTTCTGTGCATGACCTGGCTGTTGCACTCAAGAGCCCACTGTAACTATGGTTACCGGCACTAAGCCAAGCCTGTAAGACCACTGGACTCAGTGGGTTACAAAAAAGGGGTATGAAGATAGGACAGGGATGTCCTGGTAGGCGGGTGGGGCGAGTTAGGGACAGGCAAGATCAAGATACGCTGCATTCGTGCCTGAAGCGCTCAACGGATAGAAGCTATTCTGAAACGAAACAGTAGCAAGACCACAGCGAGGGCCAACACTACTGCACCTAATCTTGGTGCTGAGCAACCTGAGCTTTACCTGGGTAGAGGGCATGCTGCTTTCATCTCCCCCGGACAGGGTGTCAGCTGAGCGCATGCGGACCACCAGTTCTTCTTCATCTTCCTGATGATGACCACGCCTTAAGCATCCCTCAGTCTTCCTGAGTGCTCCCTTGACAATGTTCTAGCTCCCATCCTTTATTCTCCCCGCCCCGCACCCAGTTTATCCCTTTGCTGATTTGCCCTGACTCTAAGCCCCCGCCCCCAACTCTGCAAGCTCCTCCCTCCCTTAGTCTGTGGGTCCATGTTTCATAGTTGTTGCGCAGGGTTTCTGGGGGGCTTGACGGAGCTTAGCCCACTGCCGGACAGGTGCTAGGCTTTAGGGAAGCACAGAGACACCACTCTCGGGGTGGGGAAACAGTCTGAGATGTGGGAAAGGTGAAGCTGGTATTTTGAATCCTGGGAATTTAGTAGCTGCTAGAAAACCTGCACAGAGAACTCGGGAACTAAGTAGGGGCCAGGACCATTGGGGGCCCTTGGGCTGAGGACAGTGTCTAGCCTGGGGTTGGAAGCTCCAGCTTAGTCCACTGGCAAGGGTAGCAGAACTTATCTGGGGCTGCAGATGGGCCTTCTGCAGGAGACTTAGGCAGCAGCTCTGCAGGTAAAGCTCTTCTGCGTGCTCCCGGTGTTTCTTGAGGAAAGAGACAGTCCTTGCTTCCAAACTGTTTTTTGGCTGTTCATTGTGGAAAATGGTTGCCCACCCACTTCTCAGGGTGGGCCGGAGATTAAATACCTTTTCCAGGGAGGAATGTCTAAGGAGAGCTTATTGGCTAAACCCTCAGGGCCTCTAGGTACCTCATTAGTGTGGAGAGCTCTGTTCTGGGCTTACATGACCACAAGTCATGTTTCCTTATGTGGGAAGTGTGGCAAGTGTTCTAGGCCAAGACTCAGACTCGCTATACCTTAGGAAGTTTCCTGGCATGGTCCACCGTCCCACACTAGTCTAGACCTGGCATGCTAACACATTAGGACTGGCCAGGCTGGCCAGGTTAAGATCTACGCAGGCCCCACCCAGGACTCAGCCATGGCCTCCTGGTGGCCTGCCCGGTAGCCTCTACATATTCTAGACCTGTATCCCAGTGTCCTGCTGTGGGGTCCTCTGCTAAGGTCAGGCTGCTGGAAGAAACTTGACTCTTATGGCCAATGAGGGAGTGGGGATGGGGGAGGGGCAAGGAGAAAAGAATGAGGGAAGGGGAAGGAAGGAGGGGGCATAGCAGGGAAGGAGAGAAAGGGGAGGTGTCTCCCCTCCTGCCGGGTAGAAGATAGGCTTGGCCCACTAGCATAAGGGCTGTTTGCATCTCTGAAACCTTGAATGCCTTTGGAGAGTCAGTTGTGTTGGATGGTGTTTTGGTAAGGCAGGCACATAAAAGCGGCCACTGCTGACATGGCAACAGCCTCACCCCCAAAAGGTTATCAGACCCGTCTCTCTGGCAAGAGCAATGGCCCATAGCAAAAGAAAAACTGCAGGCACTTGAACAACTGGTACAAGAGCAGCTGGAGGCTCAACACAGAGAAAAGTCTACCAGCCATGGAATTCTCCTGTGTTTGTTGTAAGAAAAAGAAATCAAGAAAATGGAGGATAGTAAGGGATTTAAGAGCAGTTAACAAAGTAATTTAACCAACAGGTCCTTTCCAGCCTGGACTCCCTTACCATCTCTGCTACCAAAATCACGGCTTATAATAAATAATTTGAAAGATTGTTTTTTCTCAGTACCCTTACATGAGAAAGATAAGGAAAGGTTTGCTTTCTCAGGACCTACTCTGGATGATAGTCATTCACTAAAGAGATACCCCTGGAAGAGATAAATATAGATATTTATATCTATATAAATATGTAATGTTAAATAGTCCAACGCCATGTCCGTGTTTTGTGCAACAACCATTAGAAATTTATTCCTAAACGATTCCCTCGGGCCGTCATTTATCATTATATGGATGACATTCTGTTGGCTGATTCTGACAAAGATGTTAGAGAATATGTTTAAGGTAACACAAAGAATTCTGCCATGATGGGGATTACAGATTGCTCCAGAAAAAAAAAAAAAAAAAAAAAAACAAAAAAAAACAAAGAGGAGATTCACTTAGTTACTTGGGTTATAAGAGCAGTCAACAACAACAACAAAATTCAACCAAGGTACAGGTCCGTAAGGACCAATTGCAACCTCTTAACGATTTTCAAAAATCACTGGGAGATATTAACTGGCTGAGGCCTACAACTGGACTAAGTACACGTGAGTTAAGTAGTTTCTTTCAAACATTACAAGGAGATTCCAAGATGTCTAACAGTTGAAGCAGAAAAAGAGTTAGCTCTTGTAGAACAGAGACTGCCGGAGGCATATGTGGAGAGAATTCATCTGAAACTTGATTGTATTCTGGTCATTTTACCCTGGACTCACTCTCCCGCTGGGCTCATTGTGCAAAGGGAAGATAGTAAAACATTGAAGACATACATTGTGTTTAATATTTAAAAGGCAGCGACCAGTTCCACATGGCTCCACACCATGCTGCCCCCGGTACTCCCTGGCCCCAGAAATCTCTCCCACATTAGTTCCGGCACCAGCGGGCCATCCAGAACTAACATTATATTCATCTCATTGGCGATCTCTCCTCTCTGGTGTCTCTCTCCTGGCAGAGGGCCAGCCGCGAACTCTACCCACATTCCAACCAGCCCGTCAAATTCAAAACTCTAGAAACTTGTAATTAACAATGGCTTGATCTCTGATTTTCTCAGTAAATTTTACACTCCACAAAACATCCACACCATCAACTCAGAGCCAAATGATATTATTTTCCCACCTAGACAAGATAAATCACCCTATACAAATCCATCTGTTATAAAATATTCACAACAACCTGTATCTACACAGAGCCACACAGAGACTTTCATCCTCGTCTTCCTCCATCTTGCCTCCCTGTTTCTCTCTGGCTTCTCCTGCCCTCCTTCCCAAAACTCTGTCCCTGCCTAGATAAGAAAAACTGTCCTACCATAGGCCTTGTGCCAGCCCTCCTTGCATAAAGACAACCTACAGATATACAGAAAAGATTTCTGAATTAATTATAAAAGGTAGAATGAGACTACGTCAGCTGCAGAAACAGGTCCGGCTGAAACTGCTGTACCTCTTACAAAGGCTGAGATGATGTCATTATGGGTGATTGACCAGTGAGGATTGGAGAAAGGCTTGTAGTAACTTATTGAGAGACATTAATAACAAATGGATACAGTTTATAAAAAGAATTAGATCTTTCCACATATCATAAAGAGAGCATCAGTTCCCGACAAGACCTGGCAGGTTGTAAGTCAGATAAAATAAAGAAGTGGCCAAAAGTCTATATACATAGGTTCAGAAATCAGAATTGTGTGCTATCCTTATGGTATTATTAGATTACCCTGAACCTCTCAACATAATGACTGATTCTTTATATGCAGAAAGAGTTGTTTTCCATATAGCGACTGCTGAATTTGTACCTGATAACTCAGAATTAACCCTGCTATTTATATGATGCTAACAGGCCATCAGAGGTAGAAACCATTCATTATGTGTTACTCACATTTGGTCTCATAGAGGTTTGCCTGGTCCATTAGTCCAAGGAAATGATGAAATTGGCCAGTTACTAATAGGAAATGTGTTAGAAGCCTCATGATTTAATGAGAAACATATTGATGGGAAAGGTTTAAAGAAGAAAAAAATTCCCATCACTTGGCAACAAGCCAAAGAACTAATAATAAAATGTTCCTAAGTGTTCTCTGTACAACCAAACTGTTTTTTTTCCAAACCTTGTTACCTGCTGGTAGTAACCTTAGGGGTACAAAAGAAATGACATCTGGCAGATGGGTGGTTTCCACTTTGTAGAATTTGGCAAGCAAAGGTATATGCACCACACCATTGACACATTCTCAGGGTTTCAATGGGAACAGGCCGAATGTGTAGTTACACATTTATTGGAAATAATGGCAGTTGTGGGGATGCCTGCAAAAATTAAGACTGACAATGCTCCTGCATATGTTTCCAAAAAGATGAAGCAGTTCTTTGCACATTAGAAAACATGTTAATGGCATACCACACAATCCCACAGGACAAGCAATTATATATATAAAAGCTAATTGGACCTTAAAGAGATGCTTATTGGAGCAGAAATGGAGGGTAAAACCCCCAGAGACAGACTAAATAATGCGTTGCTGACTCTCAGCTTTGTTAATGTTGGTGAAAAAGGAGCAACAGCAGCTGAGAGACACTGGGTTATTGAAAAAAACCTGAAGAACTGGGCCAACCAATATACTGTATGGCTGTGCTGGCATCAGAATGGAAACCTGCCATAGTTTTAAGACGGGGATGCGGCTTTGCTCATGTATCTACAGGGAATGAAAAGATACGGATACCAACAAAACTTATAAAGATTAGATCTGGTCAGGGAAGACCTCTTATCACCTGAGACATGAATGTTTTCACAAAACAAATAGCCCAACTAATTCACAGACGACCTCAATTACTGATTTCTTTAAAAAAGGGGAGGGGCCTTGGAGAGATGGCTCAGCGGCTAAGAGCACTGCTCTTCCAGAGGTCCTGAGTTCAATTTTCAGCAACCACACGCTGGTTCACAGTCATCTATCATGGGATCTGATGCCTTCTTCTGGTGTGTCTGAAGACAGCTGCAACGTATTCATATAAATAAAAATAAATCTTAAAAAAACATGCAAATTAACTTCAAAAGGGCTGGCCCAAGGGATCGATCACAAACAGACGGACAATACATAGACTGGGCAGACAAGGCAGAGACTGGATAGACCCAGAGGCTGCTAGCTGCTCTAATAATAAATAAATAAATGAATAAATGAATAAATAAATAAATGCTGCAGCTAGCTTTTTTTAGGCTAACCATTAACCCCAATTCATCAGGAAATAACTATAAGAGGAAGCCATCACCCCAGTCCCTTAAATTGGGGTAGTTTTGGTTGCTTGATGTGTTAAGGTTGTTATCATCTAGGGCTGTAGGTTTTTTTAGCTAAATTAAAAAAATTATTTATTTATTATATATAAGTACATGGTATTCAGACACACCAGAAGAGGGCATCAGATTCCATCACAGATGGTTGTGAGTCACCATGTAGTTGCTGGGAATTGAACTCAGGACCTCTGGAAGAGCAGTCAGTGCTCTTAACCACTGAGCCATCTCTCCAGCCCATTTTGCTTAATTATGTTTCTTGATATAAATTTAAGATTTTTTTGTTTCAAATTAAGGTTTTTCTTTGATTATTGTATTCTCTATTGATATAAGATTTTTGTTTAATTATTCTATATTTATAGACATATAAGGTTTTTGTTCAATTATTGTATATTAATGGACATATAAGTTTTTCTTTGATTATTGTATATTGATAGGAATCTATTTTTTCTATATTCTATATTGACATATATTATTTATTATATATTGATAGAAATTTAAGGTTGTTTGGTTAGAGTATTAAATGACTATACTGAATATAAGCCATTTATTGAAAATGTGACGGTTCTTCTAATTATTTCTATTGTGTATAGATTGTTAATGTCACAGAAAAGGACGATTCTTAAACAGAAATGGGGGTATGAAGTGGAAAGTTAGGGGTTCTTTGGAGAGTCAGTTGTGTTGGAAGGTGTTTTGCTGGGGCAAACACGTGAAGGAGTGTTTTCCTGAAGTGGACACGGGTGAAAGGCTAAGACCGACTCATGAAGGAACATTTAGCTGAAGCAGACACAGGACAGAGGATGCTCTGCTAAAGTAAGCATGTGGAAGGACACGTGATGAAGGGTCCTTTGCTAACGACACGCATGTATTGGTCCGCCTTACATTGCGTAGCTGCATTTGTCGGGACTCCATAGAAACGCACCAAAAAACTTCTGATGGTGTGCTGAAGCTTCTTGCTGATTCCTCCACTGGGGCTGATTGGATGCCCATTGCTGAGGCAAGGCACGTGGAGGGCACGTGATGTCTGAAGGCTATAAATAGGGCTCGACAGAGTGACGGAGACAGAGTGTGGCTCGCTGGTACAGCGGGCTGTGCAGTCTTCGCCGATCTTCGCTTCCCTGAGAGAGGCACAGCTGAGAACTCCGGGTGTCCCCTCCTAATCCCTCCTGCTGACTCTAGCCAAGGCTGAGGCCTGGCTGTCTCTGTTAGGGCGTGCCACTGCTGCTGATTCCCATTTGCTATCCTGACGCTACCGATCTGACCTGCTGGTGCATCCGTGAGATATTTGTGAGTGGACCAAGGTGCTGCTGCTTACCTGTGAGCTGAACTGCCGATTTCCAGACAACACGGATGAGAGTTGTTCCAAAGAACCATTTCTAAACAGGTCCCTGTCCCCATCCTTTCCTTCCCACTACCTCTGGTGGGTGGTGGGCTTCAAGGGAGGTTAAAGGATTTAAGAACCATCATTAAAAATAGAGTCACAACAGGGTCCATCTGAGACCCACCCCTTCCACCATACTGTGGGTACTGCAGAAGGGTAAGGGCAGTGGAGGGCTTGGAGACCTTTTAAGTCCGGAGCCTGGTGTCCCATCTTACCGCCATATGAGAGGCCTCCCTGGCCAGTCCTCAGGATAGAAGTGGGTACCAGTACCAGTCTCTACCCGAGATGCCGTCACCCTTCAGCCAGGACCATTCTCTGGGGAGCTGGGGAGCAGGCCGGCTGCCACCTGGTCCTGATACCACAACTGTTCTGCAAGGCCGTTGAGCACATGGGCTGTGTCAGCCAGCCCAGCCCGCCCATCTAGTGTCCGTCCGTCTGCCAGCCGCCGCCCTGGCACACTCTTCACCCGAAACAAGGGCAGTTCCCAGGTCTGCCGGAAGACTGTGAGGTCTCGCTCTGGCACATCTGTGTGCATGTACTGGTCAAACCTGCAGGTGGGTTAAGGTGCCTAGCCACTCCATCAGACCCAGCCTTGGCCGCCTCTCGGGAGACCGTACCCAGGGTCTAGGTAGATCCTAGACTCCCTTAAATGGAAATCTATGGGTTGGGTCTCACAGCGGGGTAGGTTCTTGACCAGCAGAGCATCCTAGGGGCCACTCAAAGGATATTTGGAGCCGATAATGACCTTGACGACCCTGGGAGCTTCGCCGGCTATACGTGTCAACTGTCCAGGAAGGTCTTCGAAGGAGGAGCGATCAGTGAAAGAAAAGAGGAACAGGAAGGCATCCGCATTCTCTTTACAAGCCTAGGGACAGAGAGGCTGCCTGGTGGAACACTGCCACAGGGCCACGTAATCATATAGGACTAGAACCCTCTGACTAGCTTCAGGGCCCCAAGAGGAATCAGTAGCAAACCCCAGACCCAGACCACAGAGTGGCTGGGACGCAATGCCTGGTGCCAGTCGGAGCCCTGCAGCCCAGCCCAGTTCTCCCGTAACTAATGTTCAAGTCAGGCTCCTGTAGACAGGATGGGTCTCTACCAACGATCTCCACCCAGAGCCCACCTGCCCAGCTCACCGGCAGCATGTGATCAAACTTCTTGAGGGCGGACTCCCCACAGTCCCAGAATTCAAAACGGAACATGACAACGCGGTCGCTGGCCTTCAGCTTGGCTGGCCAAAACACCACAGTGGTCTGAATACCTGAGGAGAATTGGGATCCACCATTTGGAAGTGAGATGGGGGAGGGGGGCTGAGAAGGGGTAAGAAGAAGAGATACATCTCTACCCTGTGGGTCATCTCTCTGACATCAAAGGCATAGTCCCTGACCTGGGAGAATCATCAGACTCAGGAAGTGACAGTCTTGCTCTGCAGAAGTCCTTAGAGCAGGCAGAGTTGACCCTCGCCAGGAGGAAACAGTTTCACTGCTTATATAGGGAGACCTCAAAGGTCCTGGGACATATGATGGATCATAAACATAACTGTGTCATGTCATGGGCAAGTCTTGAACATCTACCTTTATACCAACTAGACGCGAGGCATGTGGTCACCACCGTCTCTAGTACCAATCCAAACAACACGACTTCCCAAGGAGGAAATGGCATGATCATCTAAACCCCCCAAGAATATAGTCAGGGCCAGGTTCTTGTCCCCATCCCGGGGAAGGCCACCAAGGACGGGCTGAGGGTTAAACTCACTCACCAGTGGTCTCATGATGTACTATAGGCACCTCCAGTCCCGCCAGCTTCGCCACCAGTGCTGTCTTGCCCACACCACTCTTCCCGGACACAAAGATCTTGTAGCTGGCCGTACTGATGACCACAGAAGGGGGCAGCACTGGGCGTTCAAGCAACCCTGTGGCAAGGAGGGAGCCAGGGAGCTGGGAAGTCACTTCTGTACTTGCTCAGACCCTGGGAGAGACACCCTATCACAAAAGCTAACGAGACAGCTTGCTTCTCAGCATTCAGCGATGGCCCCACAGAGGCCTAGGATGCACAGAGATGTTCTAGGATCTCATAGCTGACCTGCTCACCATTGTCAGCTGCTCTAGAGCTTTGCTGGGAGCGAGAATGACATACTCCTCTGGTCACGCCTTGCTGTTAACACATAAAACTCTGGGTGTTGGAGCTGGAGAGATGGCTGAGAGGTTAAGAGTACTGACTCTCTTCTGGAGGTCCTGAGTTCAATTCCCAGAAACTACATGGTGGCCCACAACCATCTGTAATGGAGATTCAATCCCCTCTTCTGGTGTCTGAAGACAGCGACAGTGTACCAGCATACATGAAATAAATAACTAAATCTTTAAAAAGTAATCGTTTAAAAAAAAAAAACAACACTGGGTGTTTTGCTTGTATGTCTGTCTGTGTATCATGTGTGTGTATGGTGCCTACACGCCAGATGAATGTGCTGTATTCCATAGCACTGGAGTTACAGACTGTTGTAAACTACCATGTACGTGTTGGGAATCAAGCCTGGGTCCTTTGGAAGAGGAGCCAGTGTTCTTTAATTCCAGGCCACACTCCAGCCCCTCATCCTTTTTCTTCTTAAAGTGAATTATTTACAAATCATGGTCACCTGCCATCATTAGTCCAAAACTTCACATGTGTAAAAGATAACCCATGGGAAGTTCATATTAAGCATTTATTTATTATTATGTTTCTTATGATGTGCGTGGGGGTGTGCATGTCACATTACACATGTGAAGTTGTAAAATTTGTTTTTTCCTTTCCACCTTATGGCTTCCGGGGACCCCAGGCTGCCAACCTTAAGCAGCAAGGACTTCACTGACTGAGCCATCTCACTGGTCCCCAAGCACGAAGGTCTTTGTTGTTGTTGATTTTGTTTAAAGATTTATGCATTTGTTTTGACGAGTGTCTCAGTTGGTGAATGCATAATGCACGCCTGGTGTCTGCAAAAGCCAGACAAAGGGGTTGATTCCCTGGGTCTGGAGAGATGGGCGGTTGTGGTCTGCCATGTGGATGCTGGGAATTCAACCTGGGTCCTCTTAACTGCTGAGTTCTCTCTCCAGCTCTTCCAGGATCCCAGTTTTAAGTTTGATTATGATTATTATTTTTTTTAAAGACAGGGTTTCTCTCTGTAGCCTTAGCTGTCCTAGAGCCCACTCTGTAGACCAGACTGGCCTCGAACCTTGAATTCAGAACTCGTGGATTTGACTGCCTCTGCCTCCCAAGTGTTGGGATTAAAGGCATCTGTCACCACCTTCTGGCTTGAATTTTTTTTTTTTATTGATAATGTTACTATTCAATCTGGATTTCTTATACATAAAAATATGGTATCTGACAATCTCTTCTTTCATAGGGAAAGAGGAGCAAAATTATTTTCTGCTACTACAAATAAATCCCCTAAACCAACTTGCACATAGGGGCTGGAGAGATGGCTCAGCGGTTAAGAAGAGCACTGGCTGCTTTTCCAGAGGTCCTGAGTTCAATTCCCAGCACCTGTATGTTGTCTCACAACCATTCCCTCTTCTGGCCTGCAGGTTTTCATGTAGACAGAGCCCTCACATACATAAAATAAATAAATAGAAAGTTGAATAGGCAGGGCATGGGGATGCACGCCTTTAGTCCCAGCACTCCAGAGGCAGAGCCAGGTGGACCTGAGTTCAAGGCCAGCCTGGTCTACTGAGTGAGTTCCACGTCTGTGAAGAGAAACAGGGAAACCCTATCTCGAAAAACCAAAGCCATAGCATTTAAAAATCATTATGTCTAATCTTTACACACCAAGAAAACTTTGACTATTTCCATGTTACGTTGTGTTTTACTTGTACTTTATGCTTATTGTAAGTAGTAAGATTTCAATGCATACTATCAAATCTTTAAAAAATCAAGTACTGACAAAAATATATTCATATAGTTTTATGCAAAAATGCTTTTAAAAATCTGTACAAATCTCTGTTGTTTTAAAATAAAGTTTAAAAAAAGAGAAAAAGAAAAAAAAAGAAAAACCAAAACTAAAAAGAGAAAGAAAAGAGGAAAAAGTTGAATGATTGAGCACGCTTTTAATCCCAGCACTTAGAAGATAAAGGCCAGGTGGACCTCTGGGTTTGAGGCTAGCCTGGTCTACACAAGTACTGCACACGCAATAGCCAGTACTGGACACACAGTGAAACCCTGTCTAAAACAAGGTTGCAAGGTTGCTGTGCAAAGTGCCCAGCAGAGGGCCTGACCTCAAGTGAGGGCTCAGTCAACAGCATCTCTGGTGACCATTGCTGTTGGCAGGGATGGCCTGTTTCCATGTTCCTGGCTCTGTTGGTGGAATTAGCTTTAAGGAGATTTGGGGAAGGGGGCCTGAGACTAGAGGGAGGCTAGAGACACGGCACCCAGGAGGAGTGTTGTGGGGCAGGTTCCACGGACCTGTTTCTGCCGCCCCAGGGAGTGTCAAGAGTACACCGGTGGCACGTGGGGCGGGGTGGTGCTTACCAAACTCTCGCCGGCGATTCTTGCGCAGGATGCAGGCTAAGTACTCCTTGCCCTCGACCGTCTCATGCCAGTCTGGGACAATCACCGAACCGTACATGGGAGGTCTGGCCATGGTTGAGCACGTTAGTGAGGTAAGGATGTGTCCGAATACTGGGAGTAGGAGTGGAGAGAGGGGTAACCGTTATCCCAAGGAGACCCCGTGGTCCTTAATCTCTCTCTGGGTCTCCTTTGGATCCTGGATCCAAAGGTGCATTTCCATAATCTCATTCTTCCCCATTGCTCTCTGGGGTACTAGCCCATCCTCATCCTGGGAAAGGTATTTCCACAAGCCCCCTCTGCTTTATCTCCTTCCGGGCCCCGCTTCGCCTCTACTCCCTCAATTCCGACTCCCGGGACCACCAACCTTCTCAGTCCCCTCCAGCAGGGTGACGGATCCTTTTAAAAGCCCGCCCTTCGTTTCCGTCCTGCTAGCAGAGCCTGCTCCCGCCAGGCCTAGGCGCCGTCCGCCAAGCGCATGTGCAGAAATGTTGCCCTGGCGACGCAGGCGGAGGAGGGGCTCCTGAATTCAGGCCGGTCTTTGTGGGTTTTGCAAGGTCTGCCGCTCCTTCCCCAACCAGGACCTTACTGGGCTTTACAGAGTGTGAGCTCATATTTTCCCATCAGACATGATCATCTCCCCCAGGAAGGAGGCCCGCCTCTCAGTTTCCTTTGCTACAAAGTGGACATTATTTCTTTTTTTCCTTTCCCTTTCTGTCCTCCTCCTCCCTCTCTTCCCCCCAACCCCCTCTCTTCTGAGACAGGGTTTCTCTGTGCAGTAGCCTTTACTTCCTGAAACTCGTTCTGTAGATCAGGCTGTCTTTGAATTCATAAAGATTCCCCAGCCTCAGGCATGTGCTACCGTGTCTGGGCATTCGCCCTCACAGGGTTCTTTACAACAGTGCTGGGTAGCACAGCTCAGCAGGTTTTTATTAACACCACGGCCTCATCAGTCCAGCTCAGCAGGTCCAGAGTCAGAGACCTCTGGATTGAGACGTCAAGGGACTTCGTATGAGGTCTGAATAAAGAGCCGTTTGTTTACTAATTGATCTGTTCATTCCCGTCATTCAACAATGACCAAACCCTAACGGTGTGCCCAGCGTCTGGCTGGTTTTGGGGAAGCCAGGGTGAGCCAGATGTCCTGCCCTGGGACAGGATGCTCCAGCCTGGACCTGTGAGCAACCCCAAAGATGGCAGCTCAGTAAATGTCTGTGAGCTGGACAACATGAGGGGGTGTCTGAGACACTCTGAGAGGTGTCTGTTACCTTCACCAGCATCTTGGACGGTGCCTTCAAGGAGGGACAGCCACCTGCTTTGCAAGGAATGAGTTAAGAAGGCTCTGTGAGGGCTGCTTGCCCTGGAATCTGTGGACATTCATCTCTAAACAGTTTTATGTCTTTGCTACTTACAGACGAAGTAGCTGGAGCCCAGGTAGTTGGTGGAAAAATAGACTCAGAAGCCTGGGTTACCTGACACGCTATTTATCCAGTCAGATTGGGTTCTGGGTTTTCAAGACTTCACCCTCTCACCTAGGAGGTACTAGGGAAGGCAATAGCAGCAAGGGGGCCACAGACCCACAGGAGGCAGAGGTGGGGAAGGGAGGAGGGGTGCAAGAGAGGGATGCACCACTCGCTGCCTTACAGAAGAACAAGGGGAAATCCTTCCTACTGGACCCTGTGGCTGGAACCCATTGTGCACGCTCCTGGGATGAGCTCCCTTCCGTAGTGCCAGGAATCTACCTGCCCAATCAGGATTGTCCACGGACAGCTCCCTCCACAGACCAGGAACACTTAGATCCGAATTGTCTTTGGGCTTCTAAAAGCCAGCCTTTGCCCAGGTCTGGCTTGTGGGAGACATGAATCTGCACATTGAACACATGTACTGTAATGTGATACATGTTACAATTCTGATAGCACCATAGACTGGGGGGCTCAGACAACCGGGAAGTATTCCCGTGCAGCTGGAGGCTGAATAACCAACCCCACTGTGGGGTGGCTTTTGGCCACTGACTTCCTTGTGTAGTGAGTGACATGGCCTCTGCTCAGTCCCCTGCTGTTTATTTCCTTTTTCGGAGACAAGTTCTGACTTTGTACTCCAGATTGGCCTGGTGAACTCCTGATCCTCCTGCCTCAGCCTCTTGGACGCTGGAATTACAAGTGTGTTCCACCGCAACAGCTTCCGCTGCTCACCCACCCTCTTTCTTGTTTCGGTCAAATGTACCGACCTGATATCATGACAACCCTCCGGCAACTGGACGGATAGTTCCCCTGACTGTGGGGAAAAGGAGGTGCGGACCAGAGAAAGAGGCCGGTGAGGTGACATCACAGCCAGTGGGTGCAGCATGTGAGTGGTCTGGCCAGAGGTGGGCACTGTCAGTCATGGATGGGTGGAGTCTCCCTGGTTACAGAGCAAGCAAGGCCTTTGTTCCCGATGCTCCTTCCACCTGCTCTTTTCTGAGCAGCTTCTCCACAGTCAGCTCCCAGCTGAGACGTGCCTCTCCTAAGGCCTTCTGGGATTCGTCAGGCTAAGGGGTAGTCGTTAGTCTCCACAGGTAAGGGCACACTTCCTGCCAAACCTGATGATGACCTGAGTTTGATCCCTGGGGCCCACATAGTGGGGAACAACAATTCCTGAGACCCACATGATAGATGGAGAGAACCAACGCACGTGTTATTTCTTGGCTGTGGCATATGCGAATCTATGAAACACACATACTCAGATACGAAGAGGCCCACACAGAGACATACACACATACACATCACAGAGACACATATACAAAAAAGGCATACACACACGGACACACACAGATACACAGAAACATACACACACACACACACACACACACACGAAATAAGAGAGGCTAAAGAGATGGCTTAGCAGTGAAAAGTGTTAACTGCTTTGTCAGTCTGTCAGAGGACCGGATCCAAGCACCCACATCTAGTGGCTTACAAATGTGTGTAATTCCTGCTCCAGCGGATCCATCACCCCCTTTATTAAACATTAAAAAAATTTTATGTATATGAGTACACTGTAGCTGTCTTCAGAAACCCCAGAAGAGGGCACCAGATCTCATTACAGATGGTTGTGAGCCACCATGTGGTTGCTGGGATTTGAACCCAGGACCTCTGGAAGAGCAGTCAGTGCTCTTAACTGCTGAGCCATCTCTCCAGCTCCCATTACCCCCTTTTAGCCTCCAAAAATATTACACACACACACACACACACACACACACGCACACACATACTAAAAATTAAAGAAAATCCTTCTGGAAGAGCCCAACCACCCCACAGGCACACACCCCTCATCCCTAGGACTCTGCTCTGCTGTTTACATTCCCATGGCCCTTGTTCCGGACCTGCAGGCTCACGTGTAAAGTCCACAGGGCGGGGCGCCACCTGCCACACAGCAGACACAATGCACGTGTTGGTCGAAGTGGTGGGTACTGAAGCTCAGGAACCTCCTCTACCAGCAGATCCACTCGGCCATGAGGCTGAGGGCTTTGCTCCTACACACCTGTCCTCTGTGCTACACATTCAGACCAGAGTCTTGCACACGCTATACTAGGCAGTGCTCCATGCCGCAGCCACTCCACACTCCTCCACATTCCTTGATGCCTTCTCCCCAGTAGCACCCCCTGGTTCAGGCACATTTTTCTGGGCTCAACATCTCATCTCATTATACAGATCCAGCCTGTATTTCTCAAGGCTCTAGGAGGACCCATCACTGGCTCTCATGCTGATGGGCGTTGGCAAGGGCTGCTCAATGTACTAGAGCACCTGTCCTGGTTCTACTGGCACTTGCTACCAACGCAGCAGAGGCCCTGATGTCTCCTTCCGAAGCAGGTAAGGGCTGGGAGTAGGGCTGGGTGAGAACACCTCTGGCAGAGGGTGGGAACTAATTGGAACAAGCCTACCTTTCCTTTTTTTGAGACAGGGTTTCTCTGTGCAGCCCTGGCTGTCCTAGAACTCACTCTGAAGACCAGACTGGCCTTGAACTCAGAGACCTGCCTACTTCTGCCTTCTGAGTGTTGGGATTAAACGCATTTTCATGACCTTCAGGAGTTATTCAGTGGTAGTGTGTGCTTCTGTGTGCACAGGATCTTGGATGTAACTGAAGGCCCAGAAAAAAGAAAGAAAACAGCACCAACCCCATCTCCTGCCTCATTCAGTCGGCCTCTGAGTCAGTCACTTCAGCTCCGCAATTTCGAGGTAAACTCTGATTCAGCTACTTTTTAAAGTTTATTGAGCACACTGTCGCTGTCTTCAGACACACCAGAAGAGGGCATCAGATCCCATTACAGATGTTTGTGAGCCACCATATAGGTGCTGGGAATTGAACTCCGGACCTCTGGAAGAGCAGTCAGTGCTCCCAACCACTGAGTCACCTCTCCAGCCCAAATTCAGTTACTTAATTTCTATGTTACTAACTTCCCAAGTTTCCTCTTGCTTGTTTTTTATTTTTGAAACAGGGTCTCCCTATGTAGCCATGTGTCCTAGAAGTCACTCTGTAAACCAGGGTGTCCTTGAACTCAGTGACCCACCTACCTCTGCCTCTCAAGTGCCCAGACTCTTTTTTTTTTTTTTTTTTTTTAAATCTCCTGCTCCCCCAGCCTTGGGGCTAATATGCTCAGTGTCATGAGAGGCACCCACAGTAGGAGGGTCACCTGCTCACAGGTCATCCCTCACAAAGTTCTACTCCAGGGAGAATTCTGTACTGAGCCCTTCAATGTTGGTCTCGTCTTGAGACCAGATTTTCTCCTCCTGCTGGGATTCTGCTTGTAATCTTTCCCCGCCATATGAGGATGAACCGTGATTGTTGTATTGTTGTAGAACACTGCCGAGTATGACAGCCATCACTAGCCTAATGGGAGAACCTGAGACCACAGAGGAGACCCGTCAAGACCAGGCCTGCCGACAGTCCCCCACAGGAATGATGGACGACAGACCTTCAGCTGAGGTCCGGACCGCCCACTCCCACCCAACTGTACTGACTGTGCCCCAGTGTATGTGATCTCGGCAAGTAGAACATATTGGAGGAAAATTAACTGAAGAGTGGACGTCATCTCTGCCGTCATTTATGCTGGGGTGAGACTTGTCAGTGTTTCCGCTGTCTAGGGGGTCACTCACTTTTACATGTAAGTCGGGTGAACTCGCTGCTCACTAGCTGGGCTTGAATGGAGTGGTACCTCTGTGCTGTTGCTACTGGAGTGAAGAGACACCTTTGAGGAAGCTGTAAGCTCCACAGGGGTGAGTTTCTTTGGGTTACTAGTGTGTCCTGTTGCCTTGGGGTGAAGGTCAGAAAACACTCAAGGATCCCCAGGTTAGTTCTACCCTTTTCACAGGCAACAGGGCATGTTTTCCTGTTCTCAGCAGCCCCCACTCTCTCTCCTGCAGCAGATAGGCAGGCAGGGTTCCTGGTGAGGGAGAGTATGATGCCAGGACTTGTTGTCTATTAAAGACCCCAGCTTTGGCTCTGTGTGTACTGACAGCGTCTGCGGCCCACAGCTCAGCTTCAGGGACTGGGGCAGAAAACACTAGGGTTTGCTGTGTTGGTCTTGTAAGGGTTGGCCTGGGGTGGTGCAGCTGGTACAGGTTGAGACAGGCTGAAGAAGGAGGAAACTGATCAGGGTTTCAAAAGGGAAACAGTGGGTAAGCTATCCTCTTTCTTTCCCTACTGTTTTGGACAGAGCATGCAGGTGCACTCAAAGCCTTTCACAGGGTTCCCCCAGGTGGCCGTTGGGGGTAATCACATCTATTCAGACGTTGAAAGGGGAACCAGCTGTCACCCCCCTGCACCCCATCAGTCCCCACTCAAACACTCCCAGCAAAATGGAGCAATCACTCTCCCCACCAAATACACAAATATCAACTGGCCATACTGAAGATGAGCTAGTAAGAGCAAAGGGGAGCTCCCCTATAGAGGGAAGAGGTGGATTCGAGGGGCAGCCCCCAGCATGTGTGGCAGCCCTACACCAAGGCCAGGCCAGGGTTTGGAAGTGGTGCCTCTTATCTTGTCCAGACCCAAGGGTACTCCAGCCTTTAGGAACCTTTTTCAGTTTCCTAGAAGATCAAGGCTTAGGTTCAGGATGGTGACTGGGCTGGTAAGTTTGCATGGTCTCTGTCTCTCTTTTCTCTCTCTCTCTCTCTGGTAACTTACACTGAAATGAAGGAAGCCACCCTGGCTGGGGAGTACATGGCCGTGCCTTGCACCACACTAGGACATTTTCTCTAGTGCTCCATCCAGTGCATCTTCCTGATCCTACGGGGCAGAAACAACTACACCACAGCTGCCAAGACCCACACCCAGAGTAAAGGAGCAAACGAGAAAGGAAATGGTATCTAAACCCCATTTGCCGTGTCCTCAGGTCAGCTATGATGCAAAGGTTGCCCTGGCCCTCGGTACCACTCACTTCCCTTGGGTCTCCATCTCAGGGCAAGACTGAGGATCTGCAACGCCAAGTCCTTCAGGAATGGTGGGGACAGGGACAGCATTCCTGCTCAGCAGGCCACCTTCCTGGATACCCTCTTTCCTCCCACTGCCCCCCATCCCAGGGGTTTCCCCCTTTCCTTCTTGTACTAATAAAACAGTTAAGACAATTCAGTCTGTTGTTTTATTTGTTAAATTGCTAAAAAGTCATGGGGAAAACATTAACAAAAATGAAATTGACAGATTTAAATATCCACGGAATCCATTTTCATTCCTACACTGTGATGTGCCTAAAATGACTATCGGGGCGAGCCGCCTGGCACCCCTGAGTTGTATGGGAAACATCACTCACAGCACCAGCTTTGTCAGGGCGTGGTGGGTGTGCACTGACGTGAGCCCTGGTTGGTAGGAGGGGCAGAGCGAGCACAGTGGAGCCAGAGGCTGGCTTTCGTTCCCAAGGCTGCGGGAGGCCACCTGTAGATGACAGCAGAGCTGGCTTCCTTACCCTGGCTTCCTTCAAATCCTCCCGATGTTGTATGTGCTGGTGAGATCACAGATAATGCAAATAGAGTACATCACCATGACAGAGCCACCATGAGGACAGGGACAGACAGATGGAAAGACTGAAGGGACAAAAGGGAGGCTCCCCATGTTCCACTGCAGTGGCTTTCTGTCTTTCCAAGCCGAGCCTCCTGCGATGCTTTCTCCTCTCCCCGTCTTCAGTGAGAAGTGCCAAGACCGTTTGCTGCTCTATAGTTCATGGTTCGGTTCTTGCCAGAACTCAGACAGTGAAATCAGAAGGCTGGGGTTGTGGAGCCCTCATCCCAAGCAAGGAAGAAAGGCAGAAACAGGAGTGAAAACGACGGCTCTCTGCTGCACGGCATGGCATGAACAGGAAACTCTGCCGGAGCAGAGCAGCGCCCTAAATGCCCGCCCACACGAGGCCAACAAAATGAATGAAGTTAATATGACTGAGAGCTCTCAAAGGCACACTTGCAGGAATGGAAAGGGTTAAAGCTTCAAGTAAAAACAAGATGTATTTTAAATACTTAAATACTGATAAATATTTTCTTTAGGTGCTCCTGAGGGTTCAAACAAAATATTTTGACTCATCTCTCTTGGTGAATTTTAAGACAAAACTGGTATTGTGTCAAAAAAAGGGATGGTGGTTAAATCTGAACTGACTGTTGTCGGATGCTGAGCTCTGCTGAGATACTGGAGGCGGAGGTCATTCACAGCCTCATGAGGCTGAGGCCACTGTCTCCACTGCTCAGTCACTTCCCACGGCAACATCCACAGGGCTCAGGGACCACCGAGTCCCACACAGCTGGGTGCAGACGTCTGGCTCTCAGCAGTGCAGGCAGTCCCAGGACCCCAGAGTGCAGAGGTACCCACCACTTCCTAAGAGGCTAATATTTCTGTTGCCTGCCTACTTGGGAAAAGTCGAAGAATCAGCAGTTGACAGCCAGCTTAGGAAGACCAACAGTGGATGGGGGAAAAAGACTACAAAGTAGAGATTCTGAACTTTCAGGTGTCTGAATACTAGATGTTTAATTAGAGACCAAGTCCAGAGGCACCATCCACATGCAATCACCAGAGAGGGTTCAGCAATGCTAGGCTGCTTACGTGTTGGCCTCACCTCTTGAGTCAAGACCCCAGAGGATCAAACGGTCTCAGCAAAAGGATTGGCAGCAGCAACAGAGCAGGGAACTGGAGTGGTGGGGCACACAGGAAGTAGGCACAGTGATGTTCCCGTGGGAGCAGTTCCAGAGCACATACCCCTCCTCTAGAGCTGGCCCTTTCCCAGGCTTCGAAACTGGATGGAGGGGGGTGGGGTTTCCTGCCAAGATCACCAGAACACAGCTAATGGCTAAGAGAAGACTGAGCGTGAAGCAGGAGACACACTTCGGATAGGCGGAGTGCCGGCCATGAGCCAGGTCGAGCTGCAGCAGCCTTATGCCTAGGAGATGCTGACGGGAAAGGGAGCGTGCCGCTGGGAAACACGTTGTTGTTGCTGTTGTTCTTTCAATTTTAGTTTGAAAGGCAAAATAAAATCCTTTACCCACTGATGAGAAACCATAGTTGCATGGTCATCTGAAATAATCGTATTTTGATTTCTCCTGTGTCCAGGCTGTGGCCTAGAGACCACTAACTTATACCTTTCTCTATCAAGAACAACAAAACCGCTGTCCTGGTCGGTTGTACCTTATCTAGGAAATGAAGTGAAAGCAGAAAGGAAGCCCTGCTTGGGGACGCAAGGACAAGACAACATGAAGGACAGAGCCACTCCGTCTCCAATGTCAAGGACATGATACTCCAGCCGGCCACAGCAGATAGGGCTGCGTCACAAGTAAGAGGCAGAGGCAGGAGGATCTCTGTGAGGTACACAGTGAGACACTGCCTTGGGAAAAAAATAAGAATAAAGGTGTCTTTTGATGGTTCACAGATTTTTTTTAAAAATCATACTGGCATCTTAATTTTACTTTGTTTTGTTGAGACCGAGGCTAACCCCAAACCTGCAATCATCCTGCCTCTGTCCTGAGTGCTAGGGTCACAGGTGTAGACCAGCACACTGTGGCGGGTGGGTCCCACTGGCCCTGAGGGTGCCAGGAAGGCTCTAAAATGTCTGAACTCTGGTTAGAGAGGAAGAAGTGAGAAGGTTCTGGTGCTTTAAATAAACAAACAACAACAACAACAACAACAACAACAAAAGGCCAAACGCCCCAAATAGAACAAAAAGTAAAACAAAACATCCCAAACCAAACCATAGAAGGACAGGGAGCAGCCTACAGACAGGAGACGCCTCTGAGGACCCAGTTCTAAAAGGAAAGCAAGTATGGTTTGGCAACTTGCAACAAACACGATTGTCAGAAAATCCCCTAATCAGACACTGAATGTTTGCTGAGACACAAAGGAAGAACCCAAAAAGACCAACGGACAGGAAGGAGGCAGATGAATGGCAGCTCTATAAACATGGTTCCAGCATGACTCCAGCACATGGGAACAGTGTCTCTTGTTGGGTGACTTCTCTGGATCACAGAGGGCAGAAGGGACCAGGCACAGGGTGCTTCTACAGAGCCATCGTGGGTCCTCTGTGGTTTAAACAGGAGGCGGGGAAGAACTATCTTCTGTACTCGACTGACCCCGCAGCGCAGCATCTGAAGCCTCTTCCTTAGAGTTCCATCTAGGCCATTGTTTGACTCTGAGAAGGCCACAGAAAGATCACAGGGGTGGGAAGTTACCGCTGTCTGTCCCCTTACTTCCTGGTCTAGTTAACAGCAGAGTAGAAAAGGCCAGCACAGCCTCCACGAAGACCACAACAGTTGATCTGAACCAGGACGAAGACCTCGCCTTTATTTGTAAACAGAGTTGGCTATATAATATATCTGTATATATATAATCTTTTCCTTAGTGGAGATTTAATCCCAGCCTGGAGCAAGTTAGGCATGGAATTGGAGTTTTGGTTTGTGGGAGTCATGTTATTTTCCCAAGTCTTAGTCCAAATGTTTGCACATTGCAAAATTCCAAATTAAAAGACACGGAAAGGGAAGGGGTGTTGAACACATTATCTCTTTGCTCTCACAAAGTACAAGGCGTTTGTTTTTGGATAGTACTTCACATTCTGCTTCTTGTCCATGAGCCCTCCAAATATGATGAGCTCGCCTCGGCCCTGTACCACTGTGTGCAGGCTGGTTTCAGGAGGTCCAACCACAGAACTGCTAGTAAATACTTTCCACTTGACCCGGCCCTTCTCCTTGGTGTCTTTAATGTCCAGCACATACATCTGCATGGGTTTGCAGTTCATACTCTGGTACAAGGGCTTGCCAACATTGAGGGACTGTGGAGGGTGGTGGCCCAGGCGACGAGCAATGGGGGGTAAGGAATGACCATCTCCTTGGGCTGGTCCTGGGCGGGGGATGGGTACTGTTTCTCCACTGCTCAGGCTCTGACTCCCAGGGGAGCTTGGAGAAGACCCAAGAGGAGGACTTAGTGCTGCGGAGGCTGAGGGGCCTTTGGATGACATCGCTTTGATGGCTTCCAAACTCCGACGCAGGGCACCGGGAGATACAGCCCCTGCAAGGGCACTGGCCACATGTGGTGGGGTATGGACACCATTGGTCTGTTCTGGAGGGTGTCTCACACTCCCCGCAACTGTCCTGCTGTCTGTACTATCCACATGACTGTTATTGGACGCTGACTTGAGGTCCCAATTCAGATCAATGGAGCTTAACCTCAGGTCCTTCTGATCTGGTAAAGACCCTCGCCGGGGAGCCAGAGAAAGTCCTGCTTTTAGGTCATACCCATCAGAGGCAGATGGGGTGCTTGGAGATACCACCTGTACAGGGCTATCTAATGAAGCACCTCCGACAGCTGCTGTCCCTGGAGACAAATTTCCACCATTGAGGATGGGAGAGCCATCTCCTCTGGCTGGGGAGAGGCTCCCTTCCCGGGAACCTGAGGGAGTCTGCCTTTGAGCCCTGGGCCTCAGTGTTCCCCAGCGGCCGTTAACACAAGGAGCTTCGTCCATACTCCTCACTGGGGACTGGGAGCGGTACTCTCGGGTCTCGGGAACCAGGGCTGGCGGAGTGGCACTGATAGGTGATGGGCGAGAGTTCAAGCTGGGGCTGAGGGGCGCTCTCCCACTGGGTGCCTGGCTGAAGACCACCACACACTGTCCCACCTGGAAGAGAAAGGACTCCTGCTCACAGCCCCGCCCTTAGCTCTCATCTTTCATGCAGTGATCAGACTCTAGCTCAGACTGGGGATGAGCAGGAGCTGTGTAGGCCTACCACGGGAAGGAGAGTACCCGTCATGTGCGCTAGGGAGGCAGGCAGACAAACATGACTGCTGCCAAGTGTGAGTTTATCAGTCATGGCTGCGGAACACGGGGAGAAGTCTGTAGACAAATGAACTGAAAGCCACAAGTAAGACGTGCACATGTTCTACCAAGCAGCTCACGGACACGGGAGATACTGAAAGAGCACGACAGCGAACTGTTTGCTACTTGTGTAGAATTTCTCTTCAAGTTTAACAAATTAATTCAGATTTCTAGTTTAGGGCGTTTCCTGCTGGCTGCTCATTCCCTACTTACCCGGCAGGCTGGATGACACCATAGCTCTGGGGCACCGTGGTCTTCGTTTTCTACCTTGAGTGGCTGCCAGGCCCAGGGCCCCGGGTGCATGTGCAGCAGCCAGGCATCTTTGAACAGCTGTAGGAGGACCCAGAACAGAACTTATGCTCCAGTACACACACAACTGTGACACAACTACCGTCGGAAGGCTGTGGTGCCTGGCGCAGTGTGCGTGTGGGCTTGGCAGGGTGGGCGTCCTAACCCTTAGGCATTCGCTCAGCTAGGACTCCTGCCTCCATTCATTCATACATGGCCGCTGACTGTCCTGGCCCATGGAATTGTTCTTGTGACCCATGTGCCAACTCCAGCTGGTGTGTGTGTGTGTGTGTGTGTGTGTGTGTGTGTGTGTGTGAGAGAGATAACATAGCCATTAACTTTCTCGGTCTGCATTCTTAATCAAATTCCGTGTGGATTTCAGTCATCTGCCTGTTTATTATTTCCTGCCCCTTCCCAAACAAATCATACTGGAAAATCTTATAGTTTAAAGAGGAGACAGGGATAGTAAGAACTGAGAAATGAATATGTAAGAAACCAATGTTTCTATTTAAAAGTACCTCTCAAGCGCCACCCCCCAAAAAAAAAATGGAGAAAAAAGGTAGAAAATATAAAAGCTGTCTACTCAAAGTGGAAAGGACATTCTGTAAGTCAGCATGCGGGAAAAGGATTCTGTGTCTTACTGAGCAAGCGGGCTAAGCACTTAGCAGCTCCACCAAGTAATACTCACAGCATTGGGACCGCCACACCCGCCAAGGATCAGGATAGTTGCATCATCTATGACAATCTGGGGAGATGAAGACATTTAAAATAAATCTACAAAGACACAGGCACCTGATTTCCCATGCTTCTGTGATGTACACAAACGTCATGCCCAGCTCCCAAGTGAGTATCCCAGGTGGCAGCTCCACTCAACCCATGCGTGTCTATCCCTTTAAACTCATGACCCTTGAACAGACACATTCTTACTTTAAAAAATAAAAGTGTTAACCATAAGAGTGTTAGCCACAGAAATGCAGAATTCTCTTAATAAAACCCCCACTCTAATACGGCACAATAGATATTGAGAGCGAGCACGCATATGTGAGAGCGCTCGCGCGCGCGCGCACACACACACACACACACACACACACACACACACACACAATTCTCTTTGGCTCACTGCACAGGGACCTCACCTCACTCCCAAAAAGATACTACAGTGCTTGCTCAATAGTTAAACTCTTTAGCACCTGAGACTGGCCACCTCGGGGGTGAGGACTGGGGCCAGAGATGTTCGGCTTGGACCACGCCCACTGCTCCAGGTCAAGGACCCAGACTTCATTGCTCCTGTGAGGTGAGAACACAGTCAGAAGGAAGTTGTGAGTTCCAGGGAGCACAGTCTGAGTTTCTGGTGCCTGTCCCAGCTGGTAGACTCACACCATTTTCATACATACAGCCTGTTTGGGCTGGAGGAGTCTTCAGAGACAGTCTCCTCAGAGTCCAGGAGCTTCAGAAAAAAGACTGCAGCTGAACCCTACATCTGCAGCCTAAACAAGAAATTTTATTTTCTCTACTTTTGGTGTCCTCTCCTATGAAACAGAAACACTGCTGTTCTACAGAATTGACAGAAAGCAGGCATGGTAGCACACACCTTTGATTCCAGCACTCAAAGGAAGAAGCAGGAGGATCTCTGAGTTCAAGGCTAAAGTGATGTACAGAGTGTTCCAGAACAGCCAAGGCCACACAGAGAAAATCCCGTCTCTGAAAAACCAAACCAAAACAAGCCAAAAGAAAAAACAAAAACATAACAAAACAGAGGGGGAGGGGAGAGGGCACCAGAGCAAGCAATACTTCTACAAGGGCTTCTCAGAACACAGTCAGCACTGAACCTGTCCTGAGATCTTTCAACCTTTTATTTCCCTCTGGCCACAAGGTCTGAGCTGAGAGTACAGCCACACTTTGGACCTGAATAATAAGTTCACCAGTGGCAGTAGGAGGTGGCTACTGGTCAAGCGATAGCCTTCTAAAACTGAAAACCACAAAAAGGGAAAGAAATGGTTCTGAAGGCATCTGTCATTGTGCAGGAGTTACAAAGCTCTGTTAATGACAGGGTACTTCACAGTGGCTAATAAAGCTGCGGTTCTACCAGGAACCAACTGCTATCTCCAGAAGGTAACAATGATGGGCGAGGCGAGGTGGCATGCACCTTTAGTCCCAGGCAGAGGCAGAAGATCTCAGTGAATTTGTTACTAGCCTGGACTACGTAAATTCCAGGCTAGTCAGAGAGACCCCATGTCAAAACATCAACTCCCTCTACAAGGAGAGGGGCAGGGTGACCTTGGTGTGGCTGTCCCTCAATTTCAATCCTAGCACTCATGAGGCCAAAGAGTTACAAGAATTCAAGGCCAGACATAGCTGGAGAGAAGGAAGGAAGGTAGGAAGGAGGGAGGAAGAGAGGGAGGGAGGAAGGAAAGAAGGAGATAAAGAAAAAAGGAAGGAAAAAAAAAAATTTAACAAAGCAAAGCAAGCACAACACCGCCTGCTCCTGGCTGGCAGTCTTGGTTTCTGGTTGTCTCTTTAAGATCTTCTATTTACACACAATAATATAAAGCACTCCAAATTTAAACCCTAAGCCCTCTCATCTACAGGGCAGTTCCTTTTGTTTTTCTCCATAAATATTTTATATTTAATTTACATTTTTGCTTTTGTATTGCTTTGCTTTTTTTAATGTACAGATTCTCATATACCCCAGGCTGGCTTCAAATTTGCTACATCACTGAGGATAACCCTGAACTTCTCCATAACTATTTTAAACAAAGCTGGTGGGGTCATCATAGGGCAAGCTTGGGTCTGCAATGACTTACTTACTTTCTTTTTCTTTTTTCTTTTTCCTTTGAGACAGGGTTTCTTTATGCAACCCTGGCTGTCCTGAAACTCAAAGAAATCCACCTGCTTCTGCCTCCTGGGTGCTGGGATTAAAGGGGTATGCCACCATGACCAGCCGCAATGACTTTCTTAATGGATCATCAACCCCCCCCCCCATTTTATTCAGGGCATACAGGAAACTCCAGTGGCTCCTACCCATGCCAGTGACACAGACGGACCTGCTGCCCTGACTTTAACACAGGGTGGGCAGTGACACAGAAAGTGGTGGCTGGGGTCAGCCTCTCTACAATTTCCCCATTCTAATTCACTTTCCCAGTCTCCTATCCCATTTGGAGAGTCCACAGTTTTTACCCATCCTGTGAATAACCTTTGTCCCTTCTTTGGAAGTGTCTGAGTTGGGCAGTAAACCATCCTGTTTCTTGAAAGATGGCCTTCTTTAGGTACAAAACAAGGAGCTTTCACAAGAACTTGATCCCACTGTATTAAACAGAAAGAAATCCTTGAGGCTGAAGAGATGGCTCAGCAGTCAAGAGCTGCCCTTCCAGAGGTCCTTAGTTCAAGTCCCAGCAACCACATGGTGGCTCAAAACCATACATGAGGGGATCTGATGCCCTCTTCTGGCCTGCAGAACTCTCATACGTTAAATACAAATTTTAAAAAAGTCTTTACATTGAATTTATGGAGCAAATATTTCAGCCTATTTATCTGGGATAGAGGGACTAAAGAGCTAAATGCTGGGGTGAAGTAAGAAGTTGGGTTCAAGAGAACTATGTTCAGAGACATGCCTGTGCCTAGTTCACCTCTCTGGCCATTATGAACAGGAGTTTCTACCTTCTGGTTAGCACAACATGAAGCAAGCTGGAAATACTTACATCTGCCGGGATCCTAAGGAGCCACCGAAGACAATCATTTTATCACCTATCACACAGGAGGAATGGCCAGCCATGGGAGGAGGCCCGTGTGTGGTGACAATGCAGTTCCACCTAATGGAGAGCAGGGGAAGGAAGCAGAAGTCAGAATCACCTGCTCCATCTTGGAAGTGCAGGGCACAAAGGAGTGAGTGGTCCACTGAGAACCTTAGTCTGCCACCCTCCTAGCTGACGTGGGTAGGACAAGAATGGGGGCAGAGCACGGGGTGTTCGCAGCTTTCCCGTGCACTTCCTTCTTCAAGTTACGTCCGCTGCAAGATCTCAATGTGGCCGCAAACAGCTAAGAAGAATTGCAGACCATCACAGGACAAGATTTGGCTTCATGGCTCCCTCAGCATGGTTTGCTGAAGAAGTTCTACTTGTCATTTTATCTGATTGATGGTTACTGTCATTGCGACAGACATGTCTAGGAGTGGAGAGATGGCTCAGCAGTCAAGAGAACTAGCTGGCTGCTCTTCCAGAGAAGACCTGGGCTCATTTCCCAGCATCCACATGGTGACTTGTAACTGTTTGTAACTGCAGTCCCAGGGGACCTGGTACCCTCACACAGACACATGCAGGAAAACATCAATGTAAAAACAAAACAAACTCAGGAGGCAGAGGAAGGAAGATCTCTGTGAATCTGAGGGCAGCTTGGTCTGCAGTGAGTTCTAGGACAGTCAAGAAAATGTAGAGAGACCTCTCTCAAAAAATGCAAGGAAACCAAAACAACAAAAGAAAGACAGACGTGTCTGAGAAAGAACCTGAAACTGTGTGCAGTGCTCCTATGTTGCTGGAGAAGCTACAAAGGCCAAAGGCTCCTTCTCAACTGGAGGAGAACTAGAGCTCTTCTCCTTCTTCTGGAGTGTGTGTGTGTGTGTGTGTGTGTGTATGAGGAGGTGCTCCTTAACATCCTAAGGGCACACTGCAAAGCATCTCAATTGATAACTAAACTCTTGCTGTGCTCCCTCTGCCTTGGAAAAAACTCTCCAAGGGATTCTGTTGTTTTGTTAATGCTTTTCCAAGATTGTTAGTAATTTTTAAAAAATTTATTTTTATATTTATATATATATCTATGTGATTTTATGCTGTGTGTGTGTGTGGGGGGAGGAGAGATGGACCCTTTGGAGCTGAGTATTGGGAAGGAAGCTCTGGCTTCTGTAAGACCTGAAGGCACCTCACCACAGAGCCTCTCCAGCCCTCCAAGAGGTTCTGGACACAGAAATAAAGACTCCATTGATCTAAAGCCCATCCGGGGAAACAAGCTAGCTTGATGGACTAAGGCCCTTGCCGGTGAGCCTGAACTTCATCTCTAGGATCACATGGTTACAAGAGAGAGAGATGGCTGCAGATGTCCTCTGCCCTTCACATACACGGCATAAACCAACACCCAAAATAACTTAAAAATAACACAATGAAACCCACTTCTTTCAGACACAGAATGGCTTATCTTTGGGGCTTACCAATTTTTAGAAGGTGAATAGGTGTGAATTTCATCAAAGAATCTCTCTGGTTGGTGTAAGGGATAGGGACTTGGCCTTGTCCAGCCACCAAACAGCACTAGCAAGTCCTTGTACACAACCAGGGTGGCCCCAGCTTTGGGGGAAGGATAGGACCCTAGGAAAAGGCAACAGCACCATGATTAGGATTTAGGACAATACCCACAGATCACCTTTCCTTGTACGGACAAGAAGGGAGACAATGTTTGTCACACAGCAGAAGGGTAAGGGAGGAAAGCTGGGTTTTCAGGTCAAAGAGACCCATTATTGAGTTATACATCTTCATACCCAACAGAGAAAGGTACTCAGCTTTCTTTGGAAAGTGGTGTGGAATGGGCACCCATCTCAAAATGCCCCAACTTACCTTGGCTTAATATTACAATGGAGCTACAGTGGCCTACAGTCAGTGGGACCCTCCTAAGAAATTAGCTCAGTGAGAATGTTGGGTAATAGAGTGAACTTCACCTCAAGTAAGTTTCATGGTCACAGAAAGAATGGTGGGTACTACAAACCATTCTGTGTTGCTGTGGTGTCTTGGAGGTATATGAAGTGTACTTTTAACTTACAACAGGTTCAGTGGGGTACAACCCTGTCAGATTTAGTCCAGGGACAGCCTCAACTAACAGTTTGAGACCAGCATGGGCTTTATAATGCCCTATTCAAAAGAAAAAGAAAAGAGAGAAATGTCTCATACTGAGATGACACATCTCTCATAGATAGGAACATACCTTTCCAGAGTTTTTTGTTTTGAAATGACCACTGTTACTCCCCCCCAATTCCTACTGGGTATCTCATTGTTATTATGGTCAAAGTAATTTGTCCCAATATCTATGGGTCAGAAAATATTGGAATATTAAAAAACAAAACTTCTAGGCAGTTAAGGACCAGGTTCAATTCCCACATGAAGGTCACTACATGTTACTCCTGTTTCACGGGATCTGATGCCCTCTTCGGGACTGTATGGACATCGGGCACACATGTGGAACACAGATACACATGCAGGTAAAACACTCAAGCACATAAACTGGTGCTGTAGACCAGGCTGCCCTCAAACTCAGAGATCCACCTGCCTCTGCCCCCCAAGTGCTGGGAGCAAAGGTGTGAGCAATCATCACTCAGCAATTTTTTCTTTTTCCCCTTTTCTTTTAAATTATTAAAAAAGGGTCTCATGTAGCCCAGGATGACCTCCTATCTCTGACAAGTGTGACTGACCACACCCAGTCTATAGGCTGCTGTGGGAGGTACCCAGGGTTTCCTTTGTGTCACTCAAGTACACCAACTAAGATGTAGCCCCAGCCCCACAATCTGTTTTTCTCAGTCCATATTGTTTCTTGTTGAATAATTTTGCCTTCCTTCAAGGAAGCCTCTTAGCTAAACTAGACAAATCTAACAATTATTCTGTTTTAATGATCTAGTTCAGAGTTATTGTACTCCAAAATGATTCACTTTGTGAAATACAAAATAAAGTTTCATATTCTTTCAACTCACTTGGAACTTATAGTTAAAGCAGAAGAGATAAATAAACAAGCAAGCAAAACAAAACAAAACCCTACAAATAAAATATCTAACAGGCCAGGCTGTACAGTGAGATCCTGTCTTTAAGGGGGGAAAAAAAACTCAGAAAAAGTCAGGTGGTGGTGGTGTCTGCCTTTAATTCCAGCACTGGAGAAGCAGAGGAACAAGGATCTCCCAGTTCAGAGCAAACCTGGCCTACAGGTCTAGCTCCAGGACACCTAGGCTACACAAAGAAACCTTGTCTCAAAAGAGCAAAAAAGAGCTAAACAGGAGAGTTGGCCCTGCCCCACCTCACTTGGGCGGGGGCGGGGCTGAGTCGGCCCCACCTTTAACCTGGGCAGTGCTAGATGAACTGCTGGAGCACTGCAGAGGATACAAGAGCTCCCGGGGTAACAGTGGGGTATCAGAGAGGAGCTCTAGCGAGGAGTAGCAGGAGCCCAGGACTCACTGCAACCATCACTGGCAAGAAAGGCAAAAGGTACTGAAGTGGAGATTGAAGTGTTCTCTGGGAAGTCAGTTGGATGGTGTTTTGCTGGGGCAAACATGTAAAGGAGAGTTTTCCTGAAGTGGACACAGGTGAAAGACTAAGGCAGACTTGTGAGGGAACGTTTCAATGAAGCAGATTCAGGAAAGAGGATGTTCTGCTAAATCAAGCACGTGAAAAGACATGTGATGGATTAGCAAATATGCTAATAACACGCATATATAGCTCAGCCTTACATTGTGTAGTTGAGCTCCATTTGTCAGGACCCAACAGAGAGATGCACCAAAAAGCTTCTGGTTACCACCAGTTTCTTGCCACTTTTGTGGACTTGGACTGATTGGCACAGTGATGTCAGCTGAGACAGATGCGTGTGCTGAGACAAGACCCTTGGAGGACACGTGATGTTTGGAGAGAGTATAAACGAACTCCATAGAGTGGCTGAGATAGAGCTTGGCCTGCTGGGACAGCTAGCTGTGGGTCTCAAGCCTTTGTTGATCTTTGCTTCCCTGAGACAGGCACAGCTGAGAACTTCTCCTGGTGTTCCTCTGGGTCCCTCCTGCTCACTCGAGCTGAGGCTGAGGCCTGGCTGTCTCTGCAAGGTCGTGCCACCGCTGCTGATTCATGTTTGCTGTCCCAACTCTACCGAACTCGACTGCTGGAATATCTGTGAAGTGTCTGCAAGTGGGTTGAGCTGCTGCCGCCTGCTGACCTGTGAACTGAACTGATGATTTCCAGACAACACAATGGGAGTTGCTTCCAAGAACCTTTCTAAACAGGTCCATTCTTCGTATCCTCTTTCCCACTACCTCTGGCGGGTGGTAGGCTACAAGGGAGGTTAAAGCGTTTAAGAACCATCATTAAAAATAGGTTCTAAAAAAAACTAAAGTTACAGTATACTGTGTGACACTGTGACATCTCGAAGTTTCCACAGCTAGATGCTTCTGTTTGTTTTCTTTTGGGGGGGGAGGTTGCAAAGTTGGAGAGTTGCTATGAGGGAGGGATGAGGAGAAGACGAAGGTTAGGGCGAATGATGTGACATTCACAAGGAATCAATGAAGAATTAAAAGAAAAGAAAAAAGAAAAAGTGATTTTCATCTTCTAGACCAGCTTACTGATTGGATCTGAGACATGGTGATAGGGTTTACAGTCAAATGTAGAAACTGAAGCTTAATGCCATGGGTCTGTCCAACAGCCATACAATGGAACAAACCAAAATGTAATTCTTATTTTTATTTATTTGTGAGATTTACTTTAGTATTTATGCACATGTTTGTGTGTGTGTGTGTGTGTGTGTGTGTGTGTGTGTGTGTGTAGTTTGAATATTCTTGGTCCAGGAAGTGGCACCATTTGGAGGTGTGGCCTTGTTGGAGGAAGTATGTCATTGCAGGCGTGGGCTTTAAGACCCTTGTCCAAGGGCTGGAGTGATGGCTCAGATTAAGAGCACACTGACTGCTCTTCCAAAGGTCCCGAGTTCAAATCCCAGCAACCACATGGTGGCTCACAACTAGAGATCTGATGCCCTCTTCTGGTATGTCTGTGTCTCAAGACAGCTACAGTGTACTCATATATAATTAAAAAAAAAAAAAAAAAAAAAAGACCCTTGTCCAAGTAGCCTTCCTTTGGTTAACACAGGCTGGAGGCAGTGGCTGCCATCACAACATAATAGATCCAAACAGTTCTCTTTTATATTCTTGTATTTTTAAAACAGGGTCTTTTTATGTAGCCCTGGCTGCCCTGGGATTTGCTCTGTAGGCCAGGCTAGCACAGAAATCAGAGATCCACCTGCCTCTGCCTCCCGAATGCTAGGATTAAAGGTGTGTTTGTCACCATGCCTGGCTTTCTTAGTGTAAACCTGTGTCTCCAATTTACCCTGTCTTTCTATTATATTCCTCAATTTCAACAAGATCAGACACATCATTAATTGACACTGACATTAGAGCTTGAGGGGATATAGATTATAGATATAGTCAGACAGACAGATAAATAGATAGATAGATAGATAGATAGATAGACAGACAGACAGACAGACAGACAGACAGACAAAGTTTCACCATGTGGCTTTGTTTGTTTTGAGATGGGATATCCCTATATGTTTTGTGGGCCAGGGAGACCTTGACTTTGCTTCAACTTTCTAGTCTCAGGCTCTGCAGTGATGGAACAGACTTGTGCTGTCACAGACAACTACAGGCATACATTTTCACTCACGCCCACACCCATGCCTTTAAAAACATCTTGGATAGTTTATGGAATTGTCCCAATGGCAAAAACTTTAGTACTTGCCATGAGAAGCAAGCCAGGGGCATGAACATAAAGAACTCCATGGGTGTTGTTCCCAGTGCCAATAAAGCCACATGAAAGATCACTGCAGGAACAGGACTAAGTTTACCAGCTAAAAATTAACAACATGAAAAACAGGGAAGACTCCTTGTCTCCACTCCAAGCTCTTTCTGGGGCAGGAGAGGTTACATCTGATAACTTGTTAATTGCAGCCCTAGTCAGAGGCACCTTTCAAGTAGCTCCATTCATAGTGAAGACAATGTTGCTAGTCACAGACCTTCCCTCCTGGAGAAACAGGAAAGCCCCACTAGCCCTGAAATATGCTAGTCTATTTACTGTCTCTAGATGACCAAAGGCCACACAGATTTGTATGGGGTAGTTCCTGCTCTTCTCTCCAGCTGCACAGAATACTATCCACTTCCAAAAAGTACGTGTTCTAGAAAAACCTCAGAATCTAAAGAATCCCTTTCTTCCCTCTGCTCTTCCCTACAAACCCTGAGACCACAGGCACACACTGTCCCAGGACTGCATCAGGTCAAAGGAAACAAGGCAAAGTCACCATGCAAAGAAGAGTAATCAGTAAATTGTGTCTGTAAACAGTAAGGGGAAGCGAAAGCCAGCAGCGAGGGGTGGAGAAGCCCTAAATCAAGCACACTTCCTCTGCTTCTGTTCTGAGCCACATGGAGCATGTGCTCTAGGCCTAAGGCTCAAATGCCTGCCAACAAGAGAAAGGCAGGCAGGAGCTGACCAGGGTCAGACCGACCCCATGATAGGTGCCTGGACAGGAGCTCCTCCTACTGTGTCCCCTTGCCTCCCAACCAGATAGAGCAAGCTCGCCTGCAAATGCAGGACAGAAGTGATGGAGGCACAGACACATATTTAACTGGGGCTGGCTGACAGGTTTAGAGGTTCAGTCTATTATCATCATGGCAGGAAGCATGGCAGCCTGCAGGTAAGCACAGTGCTGGAGAGGTAGTTCAGAGTTCCACATCTTGAGCCTAAGGCAGCCAGAAGAAGGCTATCTTCCACAGACAGTCAGGAGGGGCTCTCTCTTTACTAGGCAAAGCTTCACCATAGGACCTTAAAGCTCACCTCCACAGTGACACACTTCCTTCAACAATTAACCGGTTGCCTTTATAGAATTGTCTTGGTCATGGTGTCTCTCTCTTCACAATAAAACCCTAACTAAAATACCATCTCTCTGGTACCACCAACCACCAAGCCAATAAATCTTAAAAAAAAAAAAAAAAACATAAAAAATAAAAACGGTAGGCATGATGGTATGTCTCTAGTCTCAGCACTCCTGAGAAAGACAAGCACATCTCTGCGAATTCCAGACCAGTCAGGTCTATAAGGTGAGACCATGACTGAAACAAAACAAAACAGCTAATGTCAGAATTGACAAAATGGGGTTAAGAACACTGACTGCTCTTCCAGAGGTCCTGAGTTCAATTCCCAGCAACCACATAGTGGCTCACAACCATCTGTTATGGGGTCTGATGACCTCTTCTGGTGTCTGAGGACAGTGACAGTGTGAGAACAGGCAGAGTGGTCTGTAAACATTGTCCGACTGCTGTCACATGGCGTCTGAGGTACTTTAACTAGTAGCAACTGTTAGAATGAGAACTTCCCGGGGTGAGGTGTTGCAGAAGCAATGCTTAGGTGCAGGTGCTAGCAGGATAATTCAATGGTAGACACTTGCTGTCCTGGGGCTCAATACCTGGTGCTGCATGGAGGAAGGGAGAAACTCAGAAATTCCTCTGCACTCCATACATGTGCTACAGAGCATTCATGTTTGCATCACCATATCAAGTGTGGGGTTTGGCTTTTTTCATTTGTTTGTTTTGTTTCATTTTTTGAAACAGGGTTTCTCTCTGTGTAGCCCTGGCTGTTGTGGAGCTCTGTAGACCAGGCTGGCTATGACCTAAGAGATCCTCCTGCCACTTAAGTGTGTCACTGGTCCCCAACAAGTGTGGGGTTTTCTTAACAAAACGTTCTTCATGTAAATACAGTCAATATGCCACTGACATATGTCAATCAAATAGCATTTTAAGATTTCAGAAAGTGTATAAAAATAGTAATGGTGCCAAAAGAGCACATAGGGTAGAGCCACACTCAATACATACTCATCAATACAAAGGCACTCAACACACACTCAACACACTCAATACAAAGGCACTCGATACACACCCAATAGACACTCAACACAAAGGCACTCAATATACTTAATACACACTCAAAACATGCAACATACAAGCACTTTAATATACACTCAACACACTCAGTATATACGCAATACAAAGGAACTCAATACACTCATTACACACTCAACACACAATACAAAGGTACTGGCAGAGAAAGCATACAGAACAGAGCCACACTCGATACAAAATTACTGGCAGAGACTAGGAGAGAGAAAGTCCTAGGGCTCTGCCTGTCTGAAATATAGATTCTAGGAAGGGAAGCTCAATCTCATTTCCCAGGAGACCTTCTGAGCTCTGAAGGATGAAGCAGTCTCCTACCCAGAAGTCAAGCTGACATCTGTAAGCAGTAATGACCAATCACAGCGCTCCTCTGCCTCACAAAAGCAGGTGATCTTTTCCACAACAGACCAAGCCAAGTCTTCAAATACACTAAGTTTATTCAAACCAGCACACTGAGAAAGCTTAAGTTAGAAACTTCGGGATAAAAACCTGTGTTCCCACAGTTAGAATGGATTTCTACAACTTCCTAAAAGGCAAACATTCAGATGGCACCGGGACACATAAGACAACATACAGAGTGAAGTTCATCGTGTCCTAAGCCACAGAGAGATGGCTCAGCGGTCAGTGCTCTTCCAGAGGTCCTGAGTTCAATTCCCAGCACCCACATGGTGGCTCACAACCATCTGTAATGGGATCTGACGCCCTCTTCTGGTGTGTCTAAAAAAAGGAAATCCCATGGATATCTGAGAATGAACAAGGGCAGTGCAGGATGATTTAGGAGTGTCACTGCACAGGGAGCCCAAGAACAACCAGGAGGACATGGGAAAGACCTGAAAGCTGAGGAGTCTGCTTTATTTTCAGTGACGCTACAAGACTAAGCAAAACAAAACAAAACAAACCTAAAAGTAGAACTGAGTCTTCTCATTCACAGACAAAACTAACCAAAAAGATAAAGCAGTGGGATCAAGGGCTGGAGAGACAGCCCAGTGGTTAGAGTAGGCTCTGCTCTTCCACAGGACTAGGTTCCATTTCCAGTACCCACATGGTGGCTCACAGAGGTCTGTAACTCTCGTTCCAGGAGATGCCTCCTCCTCCTCTTCTTTTTCTCCATTTGTCAAGACTGGGTTTCTCTGTGTAACCCTGGCTGGCCTGGAACTCAGGGATCCACCTGCCTCTGCCTCTTGAGTGCCCTCTTGGGCATGGTGCCCTCTTTTGACCTCCCTGGTCACTACACACACATGGAACACAAACATATACACAGGCAAAACTCCCAGACACATAAAATAAATTACTGTCTGCACCTGAGACCAACAGACAGCAGGAACTCGCACTTGAAAGACGCACAGGTCTCCCTCCGGGTGCTCAGTGTGCATCAGTTAATAAACACCCACTCTAGCTCCACCAATCCCGAAGCCTCACAACATTTTTCTGGGTAACAATTAAACTGTTTAAGGTTGTGCGTGATGATGCACACCTTTAATTCCAGCATCCAGAAGGCAGACATTAATTTTTAACAGTTCCCGGTCCCAAAATATAAACAAACAAACAAACAAACCTGAAAAGAGCTAGGTAGGTTCAAAACAACCCTGAACGAGGGCTTTCCTGCCCACAGGTATGTTTCTACCTTCTCTTTGTGTTGATGTGCATGTGTACATGCCACATTGCACATGTGGAGGTCAGAGGAAGACCTACAGAAGCTGGCTGTCCCCTTCTACCATTTGGGTATCGAGGATCAAACTGGTCATCATCCTGGTACTGCTGAGCTATCTAGCTGGCCCACTTGTCTCTTTTGAAAGTAGAGATCCAGGAAGCTGGTGAGGTGGCTCAATGTTAAGAACACTTGCTGTGACAACTACAAGGATCTGAACTGGTATCCCAGATTCATGTAACAAGCTGGGTAAAGTCCTAGGAGCACTTAAAATCCTTGTGCTATGGAGGAAGAGATAGGAACTATTGGGGTTGCTGGCTGTCAGCCTCCCCCCTCCCCCCAGTGAGCTCCATGTTCAGGGAAAGACTCAATGGCAGAGCGTGACAGAGGACATCCGACACCCTCTTCTGGCTTCCATGTGTGTATTCACACCTGTGTGTGTTCTACCTGCTCATGTACATATACCACCCCACCGGCCAGATCCACCAGCCTATCCACAACTCCACACACTAGGAAAGAGAGTCTCCTATGGGCTAAAGACTCTACATGTAAATATGCGGAGATATGAAGAGGGCCGCCATATCTACGGTTGAGGAGTGGATAGTCTTTTTCACTTCTCTGTGCAGAGAGCTAGGAAGTGCACAGAAGCTATGAAGTTCAGAGACACAAAGCTGAGGGTGTGGGGCTGAAGTAAACAGACTGCAAATCTTTGTCCTTGGGTATAAATTCCTCTAAATCAAGATTCTGAACCCACAAGCCAGTACTGGGAACTCCACATGAAGGTACAGAAACTGGAAAGGGATTAAAAAAAAAAAATCCTTGGAAGATCCTATGGGAGAAAGTGGTGGGAAAACCAAATGATGTCCCAGGGCTATTTAAGCCATGCCGGGCTTAGCTCCAGCTTTGCTATTCAGAGACTCCATCAGCACAGTATCAAAGCTGCTCCTAACTGAGAAAACATGTCTCACCAACTGAAATTCTCTCCTTTTTTGCACATGAGAGTGGGGTAATCTTTAGGAAGTTTTGAAGACGGAACTCTGAATGCTAACGTAATAACTGCATCTTGAGTTGACAAGATGGGAAGGACAGAGTAACTTATAACTGTTCTTAAATACGTGCTGGAATCAGCTTCAGTTGGAATCACAGTAATTTATTTGGGAAACTGGTTTAAGCATTAGTCTTCTGAAACACACTCTTAAAGAATAGCTTATGCACTCTGGGAATTAAGCACAAGGTAAGTCAAACAAACCTCAATAAGAATGAAGGTGCCACCTTTGTACAATTCTAGATGGTCAGTTCATTTCCCGGAACTGTTTGGCAAAGACTAGATTTATGTTCATTCACAAGAACCATAACTTCTGATGGTTCCTCTCGTCCCAACCTCCACTACTTCATGAGTGATGAAACTATCAGCTCGAGTCTGCACCAGTCCCTATTCCCACCAACGGGTGTTCAACTCCTTCACTTGACAACCCTCTCTCTCTGTCTGGTCAATTATTTCTCCTAGAAGACCACTATCACTGGCATTCAGACATGATTCTAAACATTCTGTTCATACCTTTCTAAACTGGCAGCATTTCTCATGTAGAGATCACTACCAGCCACTTGCCCAAGGACAAATACTTCTTGAGATGCTGGAGGCTGTTGTTCTTTTAACAACCACATGTCTTCACTTCCCCAAAATAAGTATGGTTGACCCAACTGCACCAGATGTGCTTAACCACAGATAGGCAGAAGTATGTCAGGGTGTATGCTAAAGATCCAGCTGAAAGTCGTCCACTTGATCCTCTCCACACTGTGACTCTAGTCCACGACTCCACACTGCTCTTACTATGATGAAGATGGCTCTTACTCCAGCCTCTCTGATCCACTTCCTTGCTTTTCTGATATCCAGGAAGCAATAGCAGCATTCTTTGAGATTTTTGTTTTGTTTTGTTTTTCCAATACAGGGTTTTTCTATGTATCCCTGGCTATCCCAGAACTCACTTTGTAGACCAGGTGAGGCTTGAACTCAGAGATCCATCAGCTTCTGCCTGGAATTAAGGGCACGGGCCATCACAGCCTTGCTGAGTTCTTTGAGACTAAATTAGATCTTCATACTCCTCTCTTGAAAATCCCGAAGCTCAGCCTGATTTTTCTCCTTTTTCTCACTGTGGTGGTGTCAATGAGAAAGGCCCCATAGGTGTGGCCTTGTTTGTGTGTCAATGGGGATAGTGGACTCTAAGTCTCCCTTGGCTCATGGGTTAGGACATGGCCCTCAGCCACTGCTCCAGCACCCAGAGTGCTGCTGTGTCCCCGCCATGCTAGGAAGATAATGGACTAATAAACCTTTGCAGCTGTAAGCTACACTCAGTGTGTCCACGTTGCCTTTGGTCATGGTGTCTTTTTCACAGCACTAACACAGTGGCAAAGACACTCACAATGTGATAATCATTCATCTTGCTTTAGACTCACATAACACATTGTCCTCTTTGCTACTCAAGGGTCTTTGCATATGAATTCTCACACATTTCTTCAGTTGGAACTGAACAAGAGGCCCCTGCTTACAGAAGTCGTCTCTAGTTTATACGCTGTTGCTTGCTTGCTGTGCAATTTCACCTTGGCTTTTGCTTTACTGCTCCAGTGTGAGCTCCAGTTTTCTCTGAAGAGTCTGCAGTCTTTCACTGTGAGGCCCGCCATCTTCCCCACCCACTCCAGATGGAGCAGTGCTGTCACCTCAATGGATCTGAAAGCTTTACTCTGGCACACAGAAGGGTAGGTCCAAGGGAGGGCGCTAATGCTGTTCCAGACACAGCAGCACACACAAACTTGGGTTTTGTTCAGAAAGATCTCAGTTTCAGCTAGAAAGCGGTTTGAGCTTGGACTCAGGAGAGCACACACAAACATTCTTTCAGGGGATCTCAGCCTAAATGAGAATTTCATAGGGTTCGGGTTTTTTGTTCGTTTGTTTGTTTTAAGCAACAGTTGTTTGGATTTTTGTTTTAAATAGTTATCTCAGCCTGGTGGTAGTGGCACACGCCTTTCATCCCAGCACTCAGGAAGCAGAAGCAAGAGATCTGTGAGTTTGAGGCCAACCTGGTCTACAGAGTGGGTTCCAGGTCAGCCAGGGCTACACAGAAACTCTGTCTTGGAAGAGGAGGAATGTCGGAGAAAACCTCCCTCGAAACACTAAGCTCTAGTTAAAAGTTAGAGTGAGACAGCAATGAGAATCTTTTAAGGCACTTCTATAGAAAATGATTTTAAACATTCAGTACAAACAGTCCTAGCACGTGACAGAAGCAAGAAGATCAGGAGTTCAAGACCAGCCTGAGATACAAGAGAGTCTGAAGAGACTCTGTCCCCAGCAGTTAGCCAGCCTAAAAAGAACAGTCTCCGTGGTTATTTCCTGTGTTAACTGAGTTACCCAACCAGGTACTACAGGGATTTCAAAGCGTTGTCTTTACACTTCATGGTTTACCGGGCTGGAGAGACGGCATGTTCTGCTTATGCAGAAGACCAAATACAGTTCTTAACGTACATGACAGTTGCTCAAAACCACCTAAAGTCCAGCTCAGCAGATCTGACACCTTCTGGACTCAGCACGCAATGACTTATAGCACAAACCTTCCCCGTGCTACATAATTGAAAATAAAATATTTTTTTTCAATAAAATTTTAGTAGTTTTTTAAAAAAAACTACTATTTATTTAAAATTTTTTTAAAAAAGTTTCATGTGTATCTTAAAGAAAGTTGTGAAGGTCCCCAGCCCAGAGCTCCATTTGCAAAGGAAGAAGACCCATGGCAGATTAGCAAGGTGTATGGGGAGGTCACACAGCAGAACCTAGCAGAACTGGCACTGAGACTGGGACCATCAAGGCTGCTCAGAAATGGTGCCTCAACCCAATGCCAGGTATAGTAACCACAGGATACTACATTTTAAAAGTGTTTATTTATTTAATGTATATGGGTGTTCTGTCTGCATGTATACCTGTATACCTGTGTGTATATGTGTCTGGTGCCTGTGGAAGCCAGGAGAGGGTCTTGGATCCTATGGGACTGGAGTCATAGACAACTGTGAGCTACCATGTGGGTGCTGGGTCTCTGAAAGAGCAGCAATGCTCTTAACCACGGAGCCATCTCTCCAGCCTCAATGTTCTACATTTTACAGTCTGTAGCTCCAGGGGCTGGAGAGATGGCTCAACAGTTAACAGCGCTTGTTGCTCTTGCAGAAGCCTGGGGTTCAACTCCAGTACCCACATGGTGGCTCACAACCATCTGTAAACCCCGTTCCAGGGGATCCAACAGGCATGCACATGGTTCACCTCCTTGCCCATAGGCAAAACACATGAATGTTATTTTTTAAAAAGAATCTGTGGCTCCAAACACTTATTAATCAGTGCTTCATTACATGTAATAGGAAACAAAGGGACTAGAAAAGGAGTCCTTTACTCAGCAGAAAATCCTGAGCCCTAAAATAGCAGCATTTAGCCACACTTTCAACTTTTCATATAGCCCTGCACAACCCCCCTAGCACGCCAATAGCCCTGTCGCATGCTCCTGCTCTATTTGCATGGATCTGTGGAAGACCTAAGTTTCTGGCACAGCCTCACTCACAGCAGCGGCTGTTCTGTAAACACGGGGCATGACGGGTGCTCCCAGCCTTTCAGACAGGATCCGCAGTCCACACTTCTGAGAGCTGCAGTAAGTCACGGATACTAAGAACTGAGATCATGCCGAAAGCAAAGATCCTGCCTCCTCACCAGTGCCCTTCCTAAAAGGCCAAGCTGACCCAACCTCAGCCAACCAGCGAGGCAAGGTCGAAGTAGATGACAAGAGCCCAAGGAAAACTCAAGTCTCCTTGGTGCCAAGACTCAGTTCCAGCCTTGAAAAGCCGAATGAAGAGTGTCAGGGAAAGCCAGCCAATGACTATCAGGGCATCTTATTCCCTGGGGGCTCAACTTCTCCATAGCACCAGCACCTCCAATCTTGTGACTGATACTTCAAATTGACAGGACAGTCTTGTGAGTGCAGATACAACTTTTTTTTTGTTGTCTTTTAAAGAAAAGATTAAATCAAAAGGAGAAAAGGAATCTGTTTTCCATCGTAATTCTGCCATCCTGGGACTGGGTAGGAATGCACCTACTATGAAACCTTCCCACACTCCTGAGTAACCAGCAGAGGCATGTCCCATACACTCCCCGAATATCTGAGCTGGCAAGAACAAGTGTTATTCAGAGACCTCAGCCTGGGACAATAGCTCCTGTCAGTCAACTATGTTCTCACGACTGTTCTGTTCTTCAACTTCATTCCAAACACTAATCACACATGTGTAAGTACCTGAGAAAACCACACCATGGACTCACATAGTGCCATGGTGATGCTGGACAGCTACTGACAATAAAACACAAACTTATTTTTTGTTTATACAGAATCTCTTTATGTAGTCCTGTGGCCCTGGAACTCTCTATGTAGACCAGGCTGACCTTGAACTCACAGAGAACCATCTGCTTCTGCCTCTCAAGTGTTAAAGATGTGCACCACCTATAATTTTATTTTTACTGCAAAGATTTAGATGAGTATGTGACCCTAGGTATTTGCACAGCAGATGTGACATGGGACACTGGTAACATGCCAAGAAGTCGTTTGGTGAGAAGGCAAAGGTCAGCAGTTCATCACTTACCTGAGGCCAAGGGTCGAATCCACTCTTTGCTATTTAGATCGAGCCTCCAGAGGTCATTGAAGGCAGCATTGCAACTGCTCTGGGTACAGCCTCCAAAGACATACATAGACTGATTGGCATCATAATAGCATGCACCTACAGGGGATAAAGAAAAACAACAAGTGACTGCAGCTTAATTTTGAGATTTCTTTAACATTTAACCATAAGCTGCCCTCCTCCCCCACCCCCTGCTTTTTTCAAAACTCAGTTATTCCACACATTCAACAGCTCTGTACCAGGCAGCTTCTCTCCTTAGCAGCTGGTCTTCAGACTGATCAGTATCTTATCGCTGGGGAAAAGCCCAGAGAAAAGCTGCGAACATTTCTTTTTTATTACTTAAACATTTCTTAACATTTGTCTTTATTATGTGTGTGGGTTTCTTTCCTGCATGTATGTCATGCGCATCATGTATGTGCAGTGTTCATGGAGGCCAGAGAGAATGTTAGACTCCCCTGGAACTGAACTCAGACAATTATTCGCTGCCATAAAAATGCTAGTAACTCAATCTTTTACAAGAGCCAACCGTGCTCTTTAACAGGTAAGTCATCTTTCCAGCCCCTAAACATTTTATTTCTGAGCATTAAATACACCAACAATGACCTCACAGAGCACGCTGGCATAATTCCAGAAAGAGCAACATGCATCCAGATGGTGGCATTTAGAATGGAGTCTCTTTCAGTCTGGCCGATCTAAACTATATCCTGTGCCCAAGAGCAAAGCAAGCCAGCATCCACTAAGTCCTTCCTCTGTCCTCCAAGGACTTTGCTCTAAGTTTTGTATTTCCAAATGTAACCTAAAGCACAAAGCTTTATATGAAACACAACATTGAGTGAAAACAATTTTAACCAGTGCCATGAACACCACACAACCACCACTGTGCCTAAATCAAGATGGGTTTTGTACAGGAAACAGCAGTTCAGGCCCAAAGCAACTGAAGGAAGAAGCCAAAGCAATTGAGCCCCTAGGCATGCTGGTTGGTATAGGCTAAAATCAGGATAGTAATGACTCTGAAGAGAACCAAGGCCACAGAAGAGCCACAGCTAGTTGGCCACGTGCTCATCATAGGAGCATTCCCAAGAATAAACCCAGAAAGACCTAACCCAGAGTTCAGCTGAGAGGCAGAAAGCTGAGCTCTGCCATCCAGGTGCTGTCCTTAGGAGATGAACACAGCCCTGCAGCCTCACAGCACTGCAGGAAGACACTGAGCAAGCATTCCGGTGTCCACGTCATAAGCACAGGCCGGGGGAGTCAGCCCTCCTTTCTCATGTAAACCCAACAGCTGGTGTCACATGAGAGGAAGGGTAAGAACAAAGAACCCGTAATTCTGAAACACTTGTGCTTGGCTGCAGTTTAGTCTTGCTTGACACTATATTCAAGTTTGCAATTACAGCAGCGGTGTGCACTGGCTCTGGGAGGCACCCCGTTTCTCTCATCTCAGCCAGCTGTCAGGCCTGTAGGTAAGCTCGTTAGCCAGGCCATGTCAGAAACCAGCTGAATAAATCCTTGTGCTTCAGTAACTGCCCCTGTAATCCCAGTAAAGGAACAAACGACCACAATGGCTGCCACTGCACTAACAACAAAAATGACTATGACACACTGGCTCTCACTGCTCAGCATCCACGCCAGTGACACAGGGAGCTTTAAATGTTCTGGGTTGGTTTTTTGCTTTTGTTGTTTTAGGGGGTTGTTTATTTGTAGACAGAATCTATGTAGCCCTGGCTGTCCTGGAACTCTCTACATAGACTAGGCTGGCCTAGATCTTACAGAGAGACTCCTGCCTCTGTCTACTAAAAGCTGAAATTAAAGGTGTGCACCACCATGCCCAGCCTTTAAATATCAACCCTTCTGAGATGGATCAGCAGTTAAGAGCACTGTCTGCTCTTCCAGAGGTTGCAAGTTTAATTCTCAGCAACCACATAGTGGCTCACAACCATCTGTAATGGGATCTGATGCCTCTTCTGACATGCAAGTGTACACGCAGCAGAGCACTCTACATTTAAAGAGAGAGAGAGAGAGAGAGAGAGAGGAGAGAGAAAATATTTAAAAGTACTGGGTGCTCTTCCAGAGGACTAGAGTTCAATTCCCAGCACCCACGTGGAGGTTCATAACTCCAGTTCCAGGAATTTGATACCCTCTCCTGGTATCAGAAGGCAGTGTGTACACATGATGCAAAGACATACATGCAGGCAAAACACCCATACATATAAAAATAATTTAAATTCTTGCAAATGGTAATTTTAAATCTATATTTAAATGAGTTACTTTGTCTTCACCACACAAAAGTCTATTAAGAACCTAGCATGTTCTACAAAGCAAGTTCCAGCTCACACTGTGAGCTCCTATCTCAAAATAAAAGTAATATAAATAAATAAACAGAGTAAAAAGTAGAGTCTAATAAAATCCTATTGCTCCTATTTGTTAAGAACTGCACATAACAAACATCAAGTTAATGGCTTGAAAGGAATGAGGATAGTTCCGGGTGCTGCATCTCCACTCCATTAAGGAAGTGCTGCAGCTCCAGGTTAGCTTCACTCTGCAGCCCAAGCTTGCCTTGAGCTTGTGGCGAGCCTCCTGCATACTAGGAATACAGTATGGGCTACACACTGGGTCGTCACAGATTTGGAATGGACGAGTAACTCCAGGAACAGAGCCATCGTGGGGAAGTACCTGACGATACTCTAGAGTTTCTGGAACGTAACTGCCGCTCATTACAGTGATGCTTGGTAACGTAAATCCAGGTCAGCTCAGTGGGTAAGGGTGCTTGCTGTCGGGCCTGATGACCCAGGAACCACATGGTAGTGTGCATACATACAGTAAGTGATAATATGGCAAGTCCCTGATTTCCTCACTAGGATTGTCAAGTCAAGCTTATGTTGCCCTAAGTCTCCACAGACTCTTAGCAGCAGGTTCCTTCATGTAGCAAAGGGGCAGAGTGCCTTTATTTTTCAAAGACATGGGAAACATTCTTCTCCTCTATTTGGATTGAAAACCCAGCCAGTTGGGCCCCATGAGGTCCTTCACATGTATTTAATCCTATACTAAAATAGCGCAAGCTGCACTTGCCTGCTTCTCTGAACAAACAAAGGTTTCTGAAGCAGGAAATAGGGCCAAAGCTAAGGTACCGAACCTCAAGTGACACAGAGCTGAGTTTCAGTGACCAGTGAAACTGGGAAGAAAAGGAGTCAATTTGGAGCACAACGGTTAGAACTCAGATATAACAGGACAAGAACGTATCACAGGACTGGACACGATGCATGCTTAGTCACAAGCTCAAGGACAACATGGTCCAAATAATGAATTCCAGCCAGGGCTACATAGCAAGACTCTATCTCAAAACCCAGAAAGAAAATAGGGATTCATACAGTCCATCAAGCACCCCATTCACTTCTCGTACTGCCTGCTTGGATGAGACACTCATGGTGACAGCAGCGGGAAGGCCCGAGGAGAGAGGACTGAGCGCAGGCTCCAGTTCTCCACCCAAATAGGCTTTCCTTCCAGACATCTAGACTTCTGGAATGTCGCAGCACTCAGAGCTCACAGCGGTGTGAATACTGCACTAAGATCCTAGAACCTGTGTGTCCCATCTGTTAAATCCCCAAACCTGCCCACAAACAACTATAACAAAGACACTTATCTCAAATTTCAACACTGTCCAGACAAAGACATAGCCATGATATAACTGTGCGCTAAAACCAACAGTTCTCCACACACCACAATAATTTTCTACTGAACTACAATCATCTCAGGTTCAAGACCTTGAGCAATCTGAATTTCTACAGTGCCTGAACAGTCCCCAGTGTTCCCTGGGTGAGCTTCACACTCGTTAACGTTCAGACTTTCTTGTTTTCCTCCTGTCACCAGGGAAAGGCCCTGAGGCATTTATCCCATGCTGGAAGAGACTATGCTGTCATGTGTCTCCCAGGTACAAGCTGGAACATATTTGATAAGGCCTGTAATTACATAACGCAGGACAGCCAAGGGTGGGGATCCAGCCTGGGCCTGCAGGCTCCTGCAGGTGCCAGATCAGCAGTGTGTAGAACTACCTGACTGTATGAGAAGCCTAAACACTTCAAGGCTTACGATGTTGGGAATTGTCTACAGCATTCTGACAAGAGTATCCGCCGTTAACCAAGGCGGTCATGATTAGACTTGCAGATGTTCACCAAGTGAAACTTCACCTGCCTTTTCTGTCCCAGGCTTTTAACACAGGAAAGATCTTGTACTTGACAAATATTTGTTATGCCTATAGCTTTTAAAGTTATTTTTTAAATTGTGTGTGCACGCTGTGGCACATCTGTGGAAATCAGGTAACTTGCAAGATAACTTCTCTCTTCTGTGTGGGTACTAGTAATTGAACTTAGGTCTTCAGGCTTGGTGGTAGGTACCTTTCACTTCTAAACCATACTTGTTGCTGTTTAAGCCTACAAGTCTTGATAATTATTAAAACCTGTTAGTACTGATACAGGAGATGCCCAAATAGAATTGAAGGATTTACTAGTAGATATGCTTAGGACACATCAAGACACAAAATACAGCTTAACTAAGGGAGCTGCCTCCCAAACACCCAAAAGATACATAGTCTGCTGACCAGGCCTGTCAGAGACAGGTAGAATTTAGGAAGTAAGGATGCTAATGTTCACTCATCAGAATCAACCCTCCACTCTCAAGGAGTCAACTATGACTTTGAACAAGCCATTAGAACCATCTCCGTATCAGCTATAAGGGATGACAAAGGGTCACAGACAATGTCAAATCCTGGCCTACCATATAGCCCCCTCAGTTCTCTTCTTGAAAAACGCATATTCTGTCAGGTGAGCAAGATGAGTAACAACTGTTTGAAAAGACTGGTGCACTAAACAATTCTGGCAATATCTTTGCTGTGTGGGTCTCCCGTCTGCCTAGGTGGCTAGACTTGCAGTCTCCTGATTCTGCCTAAATTGTTCAACATGTGTGTGGGGGGGGAGGGTTGAAGAGATGTAAGGATGACAGAGAATGTGGACTGCATAAGCCTAAAATGTAGATAAGCTAGAAGATCTTCTGTTTGAGGCTGGTCTTCTTGGGGCATTAGTTACAGCCTGACATTAACGGTATTGAAGAGCTTTTCCTTTATTTCCTCTAAGTGTGGAGTGATTTCTCACTGGAAAGGCACAGTGACTATAGAACTGGCTATGAACTAGGTGCTAAAAGATACAAGGCTATCTACCATTAGGCCTGTCCTCAAGGGACAAGCACTGGAGGAGACATTGTGATTGTTTCCCAACCACACTTTATAAGCAGGATTTGCCACATACATTTTACAAATATAGAAACTGGGTCAGAAGCCCAAAGAACTTGATTCCCAGATGCAAGGGTATTTGTTGTTGGCTAACAAAGCTTCTTTAACAGAGACTATGAGGAAGGTGCCGTGTTCAGAGAAGGGCAGAGGGAAAATATAGTCTCTACAGGAGAGGCCAGGGCGGTCTGTGAACAATGTGGCTTTTTCTGTTGTTGTAGGAAGTAGGGTCTAGCTTTACTTTCATTCAGCTATAGGTGGAGACAGAAAGAGGACACTCAGAAGGGGGAGGGGGCAGGGCTCAATTTATGCTTGCCTTGCACCACAGAGGGAAGAGAGGGATGTCCTGAGATGCCTGAGGTGTAATAATCAAGGAAAGGAAGACGGAAAAGATCTGAGGCACAACAGAAACTGGCTTTTGGTTTGTTTTACATAGAATCTCAGGTAGCACAGGTTAACCTCAAACTCATTCAGTAGCTAGGGCTGTCCCTGAACTCCCGATTCTCCTCACTCTAAGTACAAACATATACTACCACACCCAGCTTTATATCTTGAGGACAAGAATGGAGAATGAATCCAATACCTCAAGCCTGTGTATTTAAGATGATGGTGATATTCACTAAATTAAGGAAGGAAAAAGGTTGGGGGTGGGGGCTGAGCTCCACTTTTAGCTAAATGACTCTGAAACATCCAGTATCTCCATGGTAACATAAGTGAAGAATTAAAAATGAAGATCTTGAACCAACATGAAGTAGGGATAAGAAAGAAAACTGATGGATCAAAAATAGATACAGAATAGAAAAAGGAAGGAACCAAGGGAGAGAAATTAAATCCTTTAGTTTTCTTTTCATTTAAAAATTACATTTATTAGCCAAGCAGTGGTGGTGCACATACCTTTAATTCCAGCTCTTGGGAGGCAGAGGCAGGCAGATCTTGGAGTTTGAGGTCAGCCTAGTCTGGTCTACAGAGGAAGTCCCAGGATATCCAGGGCTACCCAGAGAAACCAACAACAAATTTCACTCATTCATTCATGCATGCATGTACCCTGTTTGTGTATGTATGAACACATGTGCCAAGGTGCATGTATGGAGGTGAGAGGACAATTTTTGGGGACTTGGTTCTCTCCATCCACCATGTGGGTTCTGGGTATCAAACTCAGGCTGTCAGCATTGGTTGCAAGCACCTTTACCCTGAATTCTTAATTTTTAATATATGTTCCAAATTTCCTGTTTTTCTATAATGATCCTCTTTAGTTTGCCAATCAGAACCAGAAAAAAAGCAATCCTATGGAAACTTTAAAAAAAAAAAAAAAACAAAAAAAAAACCCAAAATTACCTGAGTCCTTCGTGGATTTCAAACAGCATTTCAAGCCACCCTAACCAGAAGCTCATGGCGAGTTACAGGCTGGGAGGTGCAGCAGCTTAGGTGCGAGCCCTTTCCCTTCACGTGCTGCCTGCCTCCAGTGCTCTGCTCACACAAAGCTGGCTGACACTGTGTTTGTGACAGTCTTGGGGCTGGGACATTAGTTCGGTAGTAAAGAGCTTGCCCTCAGGAAGAGGCCCTCACTCTGATCCCAGCCTTGTAAAAACCAGCCCAATAGTCTTCAGAAACCCTGTCAGCATCTGCTCTATTATCTGTAGTAGCAACACACATTGAATCAAATATGGATCCCAACAGAGACGGTCATCCAGTCCAGCTGTTCTGAATCATGACCTGCAAACCTCAGAAACAGTTCAGATCTTCGCAGAACAGCCCAGCTTGGTCCCGAAGCCCTCCTGCCCCACCTCCACAGCAGAATGCTCTTGCACTGTGCTGCCAACGGCTCACACAGCTTGGTGGCACTGGGTAAACTGCCAGTGTTTCAGCATGGCTCACGGCACCACTCCACTAGCCTCTTTTCCCTCACTCCTTTTATTGATTGATTCACTGGGGGAGGAGACAAGCCACAGTGTGAGTGTGGCGGTCAGAGGACAACTCTCAGTCAGCAGACAACCAGTAGGAGTTGGCTCTCCTCAACTATGTGGGTCCTAGAGATGGAACTCAGGCAATGACAGCATGACAGCAAGCCCCTTCCCCTGCTGAGCCATCTCGCCAGCCCTCAACTATTCTTGCAAATCCAGTGTCCTTCACTGCCACGCACTCACAGTTCTGATTTCAGCAAGTCCCATGGAGGACTCATAGCTGTCCCCTCCCGAGCAGCACTAGTGAACGGGTAGCTCCCTGAGAGCTGCATTCGACACTTTATCTGTCTCCTTGGTCTACTTTCATCCAACCCAACATCTGGGGGTAGGTGGCATTGAGGAGCCTCACCTCCTGGTGTTTACAAGTCCTGTCAATCTCTGTGTGACCAAGACAACAGAAAAGAAGAGATGCACTCACTTCAGAGACTGTGAAAAATGCTCTGGCTTCCGTCTCAGACACCCTCTCAGCTCTACAGGAAGCAGCTGACAGTGTGAATGGTTCTACTGAGAGGCCCATGAATAAAAACCTTAGGCCTCTGGATGACAGAGATGGCAACTCTAGAAGACACTTCTAAATCAGAAATCATGACCATCTCCAAATCCCACACCTTCGAGAACAGGTAAGAAATACTGTTTACGCTGCTAAGTTTTGGGGTCGAATTTTTATGGCATGGGTAACCAATACATGCTCCTTCCTACCAAAAGCTCAAATTCTAGCCAGGTACGGTGGCACATGCCCAAAATCATCACCTTCAGGAGGCTGAAGCAGGGGTACAATCAAATTAAAAGCATAACATTTAGAAGCCAGCACTTTATCCGTCAAGGTGTCAGGGACTGAACCTGGGCCTTCCTGGGCAAAACATTCTACCACTGAGTTCTCCATCAGTCCTCACCACGTGCCTACACTCACTTCTTTCTAGTTCTCTTAGAAACTGTCACCTCACACTCTCCTCATTTAAATGGCAGACAAAATGCATGCTTCCAAGAAAATCTAAAGACACAGCACAGGCAGTGTGGGACTTGCTTTCCCAATGTGGACACTCACTGTGGGAGAAGCGCTGAGTGATGGGGGTTCCGGGATAAGGGTAAGTCCGGCTCTCCCACTGAATGTTTCCTTCCTGGACAGCCTTCATGAAACCATGGTAACACTGGTGGGCCACACCTAAAGATGAGGGAAAAAAAGATGTCAGCTCAGATACTAACTTCAAAGGGGAAAAACATTAAAATTGTAACTTTTAACTGTGTTATCACTTGTACAAGTCATAAATGTTTTGAGAAAGTCCAAATTTCTCATGTTTGTTCAAAGAAAGGAAACAGAATCAAGGAATTTCAAAATTAAGAGAACTGCATTTTATTAAGCCATAGGAGGTTTAGAGTGAGTGTGAGTCAATGTATCAGGTCACGTGAGAAACCTTGTCCTCATGTTTACCACGAGGCAATGAAGACAACTGGCAGCCTTCACTTCAAAGCAAAGGGGCTGAGCAACAACTTATCTCCATGAAGGACAAGATAAAGCAGTGTCTACAGCTTAAAAACCATCGGCAGTTAGATCACAACGATCAGATTCTCTCAGTAATCGAGATCCTGTAAATAGATTATTATAGATTACGAGACATGGAATATGTGTCTATAAACTGTCTCTTAAAAGTTAAGAGCTTAGGTGGTCTGGACAGATGGCTCGGTGGCTATGAGCACTGGTTGCCCTTACAGAGGACCCAGGTTCTGTTTTTGTTGGGTGGCCTAAAACCATCTGTAATTCGTTCCAGAGGATCCAGTGCTGACTTCTGACCTCCACAGGCATCTCCACATGTGTAGTGCACATGCACACACTGAAGGCAAACACGCACACATATAAAATTAATAAACATCTTTTTCTAAGTTAAGAGTTTTCCAGGAACTAGGTGCACTTTTAAGCCCAGCATTTAGGAGAGCAGAGGCAGGTGAGCAGTGTGGCCAGACAGGCAAGCATGTTGAGACCCTGTGTCATAAAGGTCAATAAACATAGGTGAAGAGCTTTTCTCCAGTAGTAAATGCACATCAGTACACCCTTGTGTGCATCTGTAGTACGGACACCACCACGACCGTAAAGGATAGTCCCTGGGTGGTAATGATACACCAATACAGGTTCACCAGCTGCAACAAGGCACCACTATGGTGGGCAGTGCTGACAAGGAAGGAGGCTGTTTCTGCGCAGGGCCCAGGTAGATGGCAAGTCCCGTGCCCAACACTATTGCCTGTGAACCTAAAATTTCTCTAAAAATAGAGCGTTATGCTAGGCTATAACTCCTGTACTTAGAGAACTGACATGTAAGATCATGAGTTCAAGTCCAGCCAAGGTTATACACAAAGCACATGTGTTTATGTGGTGGATTTTAAAAACTAAACACTCATCAGGCACTGTAGCTCCATGATTTTAATCCCAGCACCCAGGAGGCAGAGGCAAGTGGATCTCTGAGTTCCAGATCAGCATGGTCTACAAAGTAAGTTCCAGGACAGCCAGAGCTATATAGAAAAACTATGTTTTTTAAAAAAAAAAAAAAAAAAAAAAAAAATCCTGGCTGGAGAGATGGCTCAGCAGTTAAGAGCACTGACTACTCTTCCAGAGGTCCTGAGTTCAATTCCCAGCAACCACATGGTGGCTCACAACCATCTGTAATGGGATCTGATGCCCTCAACTGGTGTGTCTGAAGACAGCTACTGTGTACATACATACATACATACATACATACATACATACATATATATATATATAAAATAAATAAATTTCAAAAAATCATATTTCTAGGGCGATCTATTTTTCTAAAATATTCATTCTAATAAATAATCTCATTTGAAGTCATATTTTGTTTGCTTTTTTTGTTGTTTTGTTTTGTATTTTGAGACAGTTTCTCTGTGTAGTTCTGGCCGTCTTAGAACTCACTCTGTAGACAAGATTGGCCTTGAACTCAAAGATCCGTCGGCATCTGCCTCTCAAGGGCTGTGATTAAAGCCACATGCTATGTTAAGTCATCTCTCTAGCACACCTCTCTCTTTCCTTTATATTTAAGCATATATTAAAATATCTCCAGTATCCCTGCTTTTGTTTCATAAAAATTAAAAAAAAAAAAAAATAAAGGTCACAAACAACTGAGGAAAGACACTAAAAGTCAACCTCTAGTTTCCATACACATGCACTCACATACATGTACCCACATATATACACAGTCACGGATAACAGACATACACACCAGGCCTACAACTGTCTGTAACTTCAGCTCTAGAGATCTGATCCCTTCTTCTGACCTCCACAAGCACCAGGCATTGTACATGGAATACAGATATATGTGCAGGCAAAACACTCACATACGTAAGACACTAAATTAGTGTTCTAGCTGTTCATAAAGTAAACCAAGACAGAAAAATGCGTTAACTTATCTAATACTAAATTCTAATTTTTATGAGTAATTTTTAGCTGTCTTCAGACACACCAGAAGAGGGCATCAGATCTGGTTGCAGATGGTTGTGAGCCAGCCTGTGGTTGCTGGGATTTGAACTCAGGACCTCTGGAAGAGCAGTCAGTGCTCTTAACTGCTGAGCCATCTCTCCAGCCCCCTACATTCAAATTTTTAAACACAATGTCTTTAAGGGAGAAAAGAAAGAGGGGAGGAGTCTAAAACTAAATCGCTCAATAAAAATTGACATAGCAAGGGCTCTGCAGTTAAGAGCTGGTGCTGCTCTTCCAGAAGACTGAGTTCAATCCCAGCTTCCACACGGTGGCTCACAGATCCTGTAACTCAAGACCCAGTGCCTTCTTTTGGCTTCCAGATACCTGCACACATGCAACATATACACACATGAAGTCAGACAGACACACACACATCTCTTTAAAACACTTGTACCTTTGATAAGCCGATACCACTGCTTGCAGACCAGAGCTGCAGTTTTGTGCTCCTGATATGGTGAGAGGAAGGACAAAATATACTCCAAAACCTCTTCTGGCAGCTCCGACATGGACCTATTGTGTCTTGTCTCCTCAGTCTCCAATACTGGGTGAGGGTTCTCATCTTGCTCCATTGTCCCTTCCAGTGCAGTTTCTTCTTGGTCCACGGCCATGAAACTGTCATCTTCACTGTCTGAGGAACTGGCCATGACACACACCTGAAGCTCTAGTGGAAAAGAAGTAAACATTAGTGTACACCTTGCAGACGCACAGAAGCCACTGAGCACATGAGCTGCACATGGTCTCCTTCCCACAGCGTGAAATTGCTCCAGCACTTTCCCATACTAGTTGGATCCATATTAATTTGATAGGTAGAGTTCAAATGCCAAGCCTATTACATCCTCCCTCCCCTAGAATAATGGCAGACAAGTCCCAGGATAACCTTAAAACAGGAAGACCAGGATAGGAAAGAAGGCTCAGCAGTTCAGAGCACTTGCTCTTCTAAAGGGCCCAGGTTTGGTTCCAGCACCACACAGCCGCTCTTACAGCCTGAACTCTATTTCCAGGGGACCTAGCACTATCTTCTGGCCTCTATGGGAACTGCACACGTAAACACTAAAACACATTAAAAATAAAAAACAAAACACCACCAACTGGGCCTGGTAGCACATAGCTTTAATTCTTTCATTCTAGTACATAGGAGGCAGAGGCAGGAGGATCTCTGTGACTTTTAGACCAGCCTAAAGTCTACATAAGTTCTAGGCCAATCAAGACTACACACATTGGAACTGTCTTAAGCAAGCAAAAACAACCTGGAAAACCTGTTCTTTCATAATTCCTTTAACTCAGAGACCTGACTAATACATGGTGCAGGGAACACAGCCAATGATACAAAACCTCCCACTGACAAGGAAAAACTAACTCTGGGCCCTGGAAAAGAGTAGCAGCACGCTGGGAAGATGTATGAGTTACAGAACCGCAGCTATGAGACAGGCACAGTGGCACACGCCTGAGATCTCAGCTCTTGGGAGGCTGACGCGGGGCAGCTGGAGGCTACACACTTTACTACATATGTTTATACACCACTGTTTGAGAGGGGGTACGGTTCAGCTGTAGAGTGCCTACCCTTACAGAGGACAATTCAATTAGAGAATAGTAACTTTTCAAAGAACAGGCTTAGCTGACTAAACTGCTAACCATAAAACAGTATCAACAATGGAAAACATGATAAATCTAGGTAATAAAGACAAACAAACAACTAGCAAAAACACAAATGTTTAACAACAGAACCAATAAAATGAACTATCATTCGTAATGGAAATGCATAAAGTCAGAAAGGACAGGCACATCTCTCAGCAGAGAGGGCAGAATGCAGACTATATGACGGTTTATACCAGAGCAAAGCTAACTTATGCCACTGTAGGTGAGAACAGAGATTAACACACACAGGCTGAACATGTACGTACTTCACAATCGTTGACCAGAATATGTGCTTGTCAATAGTTATTTCTAGTGGAGCTATTCTAGATAATTTAATTTTTTTCTTCTCTACTCCCAGAAATCTCTAGAAAGAAAATTCTATATCATAACCAAAGGCAAATAAATCATTTGCATGTGCAAAGCCTAAGGTAAAAACAGTAAAACTAAGGAGTTGTCATTTATATAAGAACAGGTACAGTGGAACACACCTTTTGTCCCAGCACTTGAGAGGTAAAGGGTCAGAAGGATCTCTGAGTTCAAGGCCAGCCTAGTCTACACAGTGAGTTCAAGGCCAGCCAGTCTATTCAGTGAGGCTGCTCAAAAAGAGAATTATGCTCCAGTTAGACCTGAAAGGAGAAGGTGCTTAACAGAATTAGGACTAAAAAGGTTTAGTGGGAGGAAATTTTTTAAGGGATGTAGGGAGCTGACAGGAGACAGATCAGGATGCCAAGCTGAGCAAGCCTGCCTCACAGAGCTTGCTGAGACAGTCAGTTAAATCAGAGGAAGGATAGACAGAATGGAGCGCCTGAGGCACTACCTGACTAAGACCAGCTGGGGACCAATCACTCCAAGAGGACTGGGCTGCAAAGCTCTAGCAGACTTCGAAGCTAGATTCTTCACAATGAATGTAGCTTTTTAAGTCTTTCTTTTTGGGGGACGGGGTATTGGCTTTTTGAGAGGGGGTTTCAAAATTCATTATGTAGGTGTTGACTGGGCTGGCTTAGAGATCCACCTGCCTCTGCCTCCCAAGGGCACCATGTCCAATACAAGTTCTTTAAGCACGTGTAAAGAACATTAGGCTTAGTTGGTATTTGTTTTATTTTTATTTATGCTTTGTCTGCTGTATTTATAAGCAGCACTTGCATGCCTGCTGCCCACAGAGGTCAGAGAAAGGCACTGGATTCCTGGTACTGTACTTACAGCTGGGACTAGTGTGTGGGTTCTGGGAATCGAACCTGAGTCCTCTGCATGAGCAACAAGTCCTCTTAACCACTATGAGCCAACTTGCCAGCCTTGTGGTGTTAGTTTTATGTTTCAAAATGATTTACCTTTAATTATGGATCTACGATCTACGGATTTCTGCATGTGAGTATGGGCATGTGAGTTCAGATGCCCTCAAGTTTCCCAGTGTAGGAATTGAATTCTGGTCCTCTGCAGGAGTAGTACGCACTTTTTTGTTTGTTTGTTTTGTTTTGTTGTTTTGAGACAGGGTTTCTCTGTGTGGCCCTGGCTGTTGTAGCCCTCACTCGGCAGAGCAGGCTGGCCTCGAACTCAGAGATCCCTGCCTGCTGCCGGCAGCAATTGTGTTCATTCCTAACCTCCGAGCCATCTCTAACCCTATTGTTTGTTTGTTTGGTTGGTTGGTTTTTTGATATCCTGTATCCCAGACCGTCTTTAACTCACACTAATCCTCCTGGCTCAGCTTTCCAAGTGGTAGAATTCTAAGGCATGAGCCACCATGCCTGACTTGGTTTGCTTTCCTTCCTTCCTGTGGATATAAACCCTGCTCTGTACATACACTGCTTTGCAGGCTCCTGATGTCTTTTGAGCTTATTCCCCCATCTTCCCCTACTATTCCCAATCTCCCTCCTCTCAGGCCCCTGGCTCTCCTACAGAGTTTTACTTCTATTTTCATTTCTGCATACACACAAGACTTCTCTCTTCTCTGCAAACTAACTAAAGAAAAAAGTCCAAGAAAAAGACCTGTTGAGTGAGGCCACAGTCAGCAAATCTGAGCAGCAGGGGCCCTCACACAAACATCAGCCCCATGCTTCCATGGACACAGGCGCGGTAGATGCCTTGCCCTGGCAACTGTATGCACTGCACCAATTCACATAGCTTCCTTTTCTCATCCACAATCAGGTACTCAGAGCTCCTGAGGATATGGAGGCATTCTGATGCTCGAGTTTTGGAATTTTCTTTTCATTTTGGTTTCTGTTGGCTTAAAGCATTTCCCACATAACCATACTGACCCCAGGAACGAGGTTTTCATGAAGCTGCCGAAGACAAGTTCTCATCCTCCCTTATGTCAGAACTCTTCTTTCCCCAAAGTGATGAGTCTTTTGGGAAAACTCACAACTGGAAGTCAGCTTAATAGAATTAGAATGTGAGGACTGGCTGTTCAGCTGGGACACTTTGCCTTCTATGGGGTATCCTGATGAGCACAAGTTCCCCAGACATGTCCTCAGAGCATCTCTATGCTGACTTCACTTCATAACAGAAAGTAAATCAAAATACAGCAGATAGGCCTGTAAGCCACTGAGTGCCAAGGTAGTCTGCGGGCCAAAACTAACAGCTTTTGTGTCTCTTGAGTTCAGAAGTTTTTGGTTCTTTTTTTTTTATAGAGGGGAGCAGAAAGAGTGGGGCTGTTTGCTTGTTTGTTTAAGAATGCCAATGTTCTGTTTGCCAGGAGGTCACTGACTAGCCACACTAGCTGCATCACTGAGATCCAGCTTCAGTGAGAGACTCTATTTCAAAAATGCAGTAGAAGAGAAGGTGAAACGGGTCAGTGAGCAGAAGACACTTTACCCCAAACCCGGTCACTGAGTCCAGTCCCCAGAACCCACATGGTAGAAGGAAAAAGCCAGTTCCCACAAGTTTCTCTCCTATCTCACACATATACTAAAGAACATACACACATATAGACAGAGATGAAACTGAAATTCAGTTGATTCACTTAAATAAAATGCTGGTGAAGATTTAGAGCAGAATCTAGCTTGCTCTTCATAATTTCAAAAGTTTTTTTTTTTTTTATCATAATCACACAGATGCTGTGCTGTAAGCTCAGGAAGTTCCCACCTCAGAGGTGCTAAAGACAACACTGCCCCTGAAAATACAAACACTGCTGGACCAGAGATCTATACAGAACCATAAGAGATTATACTAAGCCTTAAGAATATACAGGGCTAGAGAGATGGCTCAGTGGTTAAGAGCACTGGCTACTCTTCTAGAGGTCCTGAGATCAATTCCCAGCAACCACATGGTGGCTCACAACCATATGGAATGGGATTCAATGCCCTGTTCTGGTGTGTCTGAAGACAGCTACAGTGTACTCATATAAATAAAACAAATCTTTAAAAAGAAAAAAAAAGAATATACTGCTATTATCAATCATCATTTATTTTACTCTACTTTATGCAGTCACTAAATATCAATGTGGGCTGGAGAGACAGCTCAGTGGTTAAGAGCACTGACTGTTCTTCCAGAGGTCCTGAGTTCAATTCCCAGCAACCACATGGTGAATCACAACCATCTGTAATCAGATCTGATGCCCTCTTCTGGTGAGTCTGATGACAGTTACAGTGTACTTGTATATAATAAATAAATCTTAAAAAATAAATAAGTATCAATGTAACCTGTACATGGACTAAAATACTGCCTTCAGGGCCAGTGAGATGGTAAAAACTTGCTATACAAATCGACAACCTGAGTTTCATCCCTGAGTGCCATAGTGGAAGGTGAGAGCCAGCTCGCACCAGCTGCCCTCTGACATCCACTGTGGTGGGCATATACTGAAACACAGACACAAGTTACATTGTTGCAATTATTAGAAATACTATGTTTGGATCTCACAGAAGGTACAAAAAGAATGATTCCATTAAGAGCTAATAACATAGCCAGGTGATGGTGGCTCACACCTTTAATTTCACTCAGGAGGCAGAGGCAGGCAGATCTCTGGAGTTCCAGGCCAGCCTGGTCTACAGATCACGTTCCAGGCCAGCCAGGGTTACACTGAGAAACCTTGTCTCAAACCAAACCAAACCAAACCAAACCAAACCAAACCAAACCAAACCAAACCAAACCAAACCAAACCAAACCAAACCCAGTAACGTATGATGAGCTATGTGTGGTGTGGAGCCTGAGCAGCTCCAGTTGGAAAGGAGGAGCCCGCCCACTGTGCAGGACACTCTGCTGAATCACTCTGCTGACCAGGTAGAATTTCAGAGCACCAAAAGGAAAGGTGGGGATGGAGGGTTTTAAATTGATGCTTTTTAAACTGGTAATACACCAGTTAGAAAAACTGCACTAGAGAAAAGGGTAAAATCCACTTGGCACTCAAACAGATGTTTTGACCACACACATGATAATAAAATATCTTATCTATAGTAACAGAAGCTCATAATCGGGACACTCCTCTCCTGCCAGTCAATGATTTAACGCCCCCCCCCCCAAAAAAAAGAAAAAGAAAAGAAAAACATCCAGGAATAGAATGTTTTGGTGTAACTGCTGCTGTACAGTGCTATTAGCAAACCGAGTCCCTCTGATGCAGACACTGCCTGGTGGTTTCTATAAAGCATCCCATATTTAATCACAGATGTCAGCAGGAGTGTTTTTTTCAGTGGTTAATATGTGTTACCCAATTAGGATTCCCTTTAATAAAATAAAGTGTGCCCTCATATTACCCATCAGCATTTTTTCTGTTTGGAGACAGACTCTGAATATATGCCAGGCTTACAACTCTCTATTGGGCTTAGACTATCCTCAACTTGTGATCCTCTTGCCTCAGACTCCAAAGTGCTACAATGTCAGATAAGTGACACAAAGGTCAAATCATACTTTTAAAAACACAAATATTGTATGTGAATGGATATTTTCTCTAAAGGTATGTCTATGTACCACAGGTGTACCTGGCGTCCCATGTGTGTGCCTGGTGCCTCTAGAGGTCAGAACAGAGTCAGATCCCTTGGAACTGGAGTTACAGACTGCATGAGCTGCCATGTGGGTGTGAAGAACAGAACCTAGGTCCTCTGGAAGAGTAACCACTGCTCCTCACCACACAGCTACCTCTCTAGTCCCAAGTCACACCATTCTCTACAATGGTCAGTATTAAATACAAGTACCTCAGGGCTTACAAGGGCTGTAGGATTGGGCCAGCTGCAAGGCCACACACTCTCCTTGTCTATATATATAGCCGTCAAAGGATTTGCTACCTCTATGCATAGGTTGGTTAAGAAAAGGGCACTGGTTTCAACAGGGAGGATACTTTATGTTCCAAACCATGCATTCTAGACTCAACTTTGTAGAAAAACCACAATTATACTTTAACTCTTAAACTTCTGTTTTTTGAGGCCTATATTCTTCTCCTTATGCAGTGCTGGGGACTGAACTGGGGACCTGATACACGCTATGAAACCACCACTAAGTAACCTACATCTTCAGCCAAAAATGGAGATCCTGGCTTTCTCCACAAGGTTTCATATAACCTGTCAGTCTTGAACCCATGCTCCTCTGGACTTAGCCTCTGGAGGGCTGTGATTACTATGAGAGCTGAATTTGAATTTGGTTTTAGTTAAATCTATGATGGTGGAGGGGCGCACAGGGGAGCTCAGAGGACAGCATTCCTTCCACCTTAGGAAGGCTGAGCTCAGGCTGCCAGGCTTGTGTAACACCACCGACCTGAATTTCTGTATCTAAGAAAATATGGCACAAATATGCAATGCATAGGATAATTCTGCTTATGATAATCTGACATAATTTTAAGCAGAAGGCTGTGGTTGTAAAAATACAGTACAAATCAAAGGGGAAGTTAGAAACAGTGTCTTTTTTCTTTTTGTCTTTTTCTGACTTGGTTTCTGTCCACTCCAGGCTCTCCTTGAACCTGTAATCCTCTTGCCTCAGCTTCCGGATTGCCTGTGCTTCTATGTCCAGCTTTCTCACCACATGCTTCAGACCTGGATTGGTAACAAAATTTAACTAACACTATATTTTACTTTTATCTTATAGATTCCAACTGATTGATTATATCAATAAAACTTTACTGCAGTCAAATCAGAGTTTCATACTTACTCCACAGAGCTTGGTATTTTACGCTTAGATTCTCACGTATTAGCGTAATGTGAAGAACAGGAAGGCGACCTCCCCAAATGGTGCAGTTTAGGGAACAGCTCACCCGTCCACGGCAGACCTGTGCCCATCAAGACCCAGCCTTCTAAGCTCTAACCCACTGTGCTCTCTACATCAGTGGTGCATTCCCTAGAGGTGCAACTGTGAATGCCACTCAAGTGACTGCTGCTACTGCACAGGCAGAAGGAGCATGTTAAACTTTGGTACTACTGCACTTGGCAACATGTATCCTTAAATAAGTAAACTGGGGGTAGGAGGTTTGACTGAGCTAGGTAATTTTCAGGCATCTCTCACAGGCTTCATGCGCCTTCTTTGTTATAATAAAATCCTGCAAAACTGAGGTGGCTCTAACAGGGCCCCACGGCTTCAGTTGTCCTTGCCTAGAACACACTACAGTAGTTCAGCTGGCCTCAACCTCCTTCATTTACACACATAACTTAAAGCTACACTACGCCTACATCATGGACTGCACAGACATCTCAGCTTTGTCAACGTCGAATATCGATGAACCTTTAACCTTTGCTAATCTCCACCGGGTGTCGCCAGGATACCTGCTCGCTTTATAAACCTCACGTCTCTAACACACTAACAGGCATTTATCAACACCACTACTGTGCTTTCTTGTAGTGCTGATGTGCAAACCCACAGCAAGCACACTATCCACTCTATTTTAACACCATTTGTTGTTTTGTTTGTGTGGATGAGTGTTTTGCTTGCAAGTATCTATGTGTGCCACGCGTGGTGCCTGTGGAGATGAGGATGTGGGTATCAGATCCCCTGGAACTGAGAGCCGCCATGTGAGTGCTGAAGCAAACCCAGGTCCTCTGTGAGAGCAGCCAGTGCTCTTAACTGCGGAGCCACCTCTCTGGGCCCAGTGTTTTGTTTTTAAGGCAGGAATTGACTATGTAGCTGAAGCTGGCCTCAATTTTACATTGATTCGCTTGCCTCTGCCTCACTAGTGCTGGGATCCGTGGCACATCCTACCGTGCTTGGCTGTGGATACTCTTGAATAGAGTCCTTCCTGATGAAGTTAATGTTAATGACGAGTTGTAAAATACAACCTTGAAATGCCGAATGCTAAGGAGTCCTGTGACTGTAGTAACTGAGAAATATATAAGTGGCCTTTCTTCTGCTTCCTGGCACACAACTTCTAAAAACAGGAGAATTTTCAAAGTAGAATCTTTCTGTACTAATGAGCTAACTGACAACTGGCAGCCCTAGGAGCTTCAGGACTGGGACTGATCACAGTAAAGGTTAAGGCATGATTAAAAAGTCAGACTATTAGGCCAACCCTCCAGTTGCTAACTTGATCACCAATAGCCAATGATTCAATCAATCAAACTCAAAAAGGCACCAGGCCTGGTGTACCAGCCTGTAACCCAGCTCTTAGGAGACTGAGGCTGTAGGATTAGGAACTCAAGAAAGTCCTGCTTATCTATAATACAGAGTTTAAGGCCAGCCTGAGTTACACAATAGCCTGTCTAAAGAGCACAGAAACAAAGTAAGAGCTCCTTGTCCGGGGAATCCAGACTGAGTCTATAGATACTGAGCCTGTATTCTCAGCCCCTCACAAGTCAGACTCCACCCACTAATCACCTGCCTAATTAAAGGCCACATTTCTGTCCTCACAGCTATGGTTCCCAATGAAGTGGAGAGCAAGGCAATAAATAGCAGGAAGAAACTAAGCTGTAACACACACAGCCAGAATTGTGCTCCAAGGTAATAAGAAAGCCTCAGGACACAGGGTCTAGCCATCCTTTAATCCAGTACCTGGGAGACAGAGAGAGGAGAATCTCTGTCTGGTCTACAGAGTAACTTCCAAAACTGCCAGGGCTACACAGAGAGACCCTGTTTTGAAGAAAACGTAACACAAAAAGATTCCATGTCCAGCCAGTGGCTCATACTGTAATCCCCAGGACCAAGGACTGCAAGTTCAAAGCCAGTCTTGTATACAGAAAGTATTCCAGCCCAGCTGAGGCTACAGAGAGAGATCATCTCAAAACCAAAACCAAAGGTATCATGTCCGGATACATGGAAAACGGCATGACAGACTGTCCTCAATATTCTGTGTCACCCCATAACATATCCCCCAGGAGGGAAAGTAGAAATGACTACTGTCAGCAATGCTGCAATTGAGGCTTAAGGGTCAGCATTTAAAGGAAGAGTAAGATACACTTCCTTCTGTGCTGGCCAGTTTTTAGGTCAACAAGACAGTGAGGATCACCTGACAACCAGGCCTGAGGACCGAGTTCTAACAACAGGACTCACATGGTGGGAGAGCCAACTCCCAAAGGCTGTACGATGGCATCCCACACTCACATACTCTCAAAAAATTTAACACATTTTAGAATAAATATTTGGACAAGGGGCAAATATGAGAAGATAAAATGACACACACATATGTCCAAATGGAATCCCAGTACATGCTACCTAAAAACTTAGAAAAGCACTTACCTGTGCAAAGGGCCCTGGGTTCCATCCTAGCACCTTAAGCAGACAGATGGACAGACATGATAAATTCTTTAAAGAACCCACAACTAATATGCTCTACTAAAAATAAATACTCCTAATTTTTTTTTCGTTTTTGATTTTTTGAGACAGTTTCTCTATGCAGCCTGTTCTGGGCAGGGAGCGGAGCCTCAGACACGGCCTCTGTCGCGCACTGGGATGAAGTGTCTGCAGTGTCCAGCACACTCCTAATTTCACTGCTTCTCACTCACTACTCCAGCTCAGTCTGCAAATTCTAATATCAAGCTGACTCTTCCCACAACACTGCCACACAAGAGAAGGATGATCCCTTCTAGGATTTAACTATCATGCTTTTGTTTTGTTTTTTCTGAGACAAGGTCTCTGCCATACCCCTGCCTCAGCCTCCCGAGTGTTGGAATCATAGGTATACGACACCACATTTAGTCCTGGTCCATCATTAAAGTGACAAATCATAAATCAAAGTTTAAGATGGGACGGGGCTTAGTTCAGTGGCTAAGCACTTCCCCACCCCCAACATTGAAGGATTCCAGTTCAATCCTAAGCAGCTAAGAAAATTAGAACAAAATCAGAAAACACTCGAAACAGAAGAGACTCTAGATAAACAGAGTGCATCAGCGTGGGTTGTACTAGCAAACAAGTAGGCAGAAGCACCCCAAATTCTTTCTTATCTTTTGATTTTCTTTTTCAGTGCTGGGGAATGGGTCTTGGACATGCTATGCCATGTAAGTGCTGTGTTTCTGAGGACAGCCCAGAGCAGTCAATCCTCCTGTTTCAGCCACTGACTGTGCCAACCGTATTTGTGTGAAGCACTGTTCTCAAATGACTCACAGAGCTGAATAAACGGAACTGACACATGGGAAAGACATAAAACTGCTACAACAGTGTTCGCTCTCTCCCTCTGCCAGTTGTCTTAACACTGATCAGGAGCCAGAGTTCCCCAGACACTCCTCCCTTACAGGATGGGAAGGGTGGGGGTGAGAGGGTTTCTCTGTGTAGCCCTGCCTGTCCTAGAACTCTGTAGTCCAGGCTGGCCTCCAACTCACATCAATCAATCCTCCTGCTTTAACTCCTGACTGCTGGTATTAGAAACATGAGATACCAGCCGTACTTGGTAGCACACGCCTGTAATCCCAGCACTTGGGAAGCAGAGGCAGTTGGACCTCTATGAACTTGAGACCAGCCTGATCCACACCGAGAGTTCTAGGTCAGTCAAAAATACATAGTGAGACCCTGTCTCCAAATAAAGAATTTCAGGCCTGCGCTACATAGTAAATGACTTCCAGGACACGCTGAGCAAAGCATGAGACTCAATTAAACCCCCCTGAGCCCTTGTCCTTTAAATCCAGGCCATTAGCATGACATGTTATTTGTTTTTACTTAGGTGTCTGTGCAGGACCAAGTGCAGGTGCCTGAGGAAGTCACAGGACAGACCAGGAGCTGGAGTGACAGGTAGGTCTGCCCCACATGGGTGGTGGGAGTTGAACCCCAGTCCTCTGTAAGAGCTCTCAACTGCTGAGCCACCTCTCCAGCCCAGACATGCTCTTGGCTTTCATTATTTGGGGGGACTGGGGGTGCTAAGATTAAGCCCAGTTAGGGCTAGTGTATGTTAGACAAATGCTGTATCACTGAGCTACTTCCTCAACTCTGGTTAAAACCTTTCTTAGATTTACTATTTATGGGAGTTAATGTGTTGCCTTCATTCCCATCTGTATATTATTTGTATGCAGTGCCCTCAGAGGCCAGAAGAGAGGATGGGGTCCCGTGGAACTCAGCCACTGTTTGGGTGCGAAGGTCTTCGCTGCTGAGCTGCTTCTTCAGCCTCACCTCCTCCCCTACCCCTCTAAAACATTTTCCTGTAATGAACTACTCCACTGGCGACTGAAGTGCAGTTTAGTGGCATGAGTCCATGTGCTCACTGAACACAGTTCCCATCTCAGACAGTCCACATTCATCACCCGTTTAAGTCCCATTCTCCCCTGACCCAACTCCTGGACACTGTCCTCACAGGGCTGCTACCATTCTACTGTCTGTCGCTAGGGATCTGACAGTCACTTGTGAATGGATTCACATGTTACTCTCTCTTACACCTTAGGCTTATCTCTCATAGCACAGAATTTTCCAGGTTAAATTGTTAAAAATCTCAAAATGATGCTATCTATTAACATTTTAAATGTACAAGCCAGGTACTTACACAACCTACCTCTGGAAATGTCCGAATAAAGGTTCGGGAGATAGCTCAGTGGGAAAGTGTTATGTAAGCATGAAGACCTAAATTCAGACCACCACCCACACAAAAATTAGGGCAGAGTAGCATGTGCCTGTAGTCCCAGGACTCAGCAGGTGGATGGACATCTGAGGCTTGCTCAACAACCAGTCTAGGCAATTTGTGACTTCCAGGTTCCATCAGACACACAGACATATAGACACACACACACACACACACACACACACACACACACACACACAGAGAGAGAGAGAGAGAGAGAGAGAGAGAGAGAGAGAGAGAGAGAGGAGAGAGAACAAGAATAGAGGAAAAGAGAGAGGATGAGAGAAAGGACTTTTAAAGAGATTTTTAAAAGAAACTTTATAACAAAGAGGGGAAAAAACCACAATCTAACTAGCCTTAGCATTTGAGGGAGCCTGGGCAACGTGTCTAGAGAACATTACCTGCTAAAATGAAAACTTGCTTGCTCTTGTATAACTAATGGAGCTACCTCAAAACTGTGCGTGACTATGCTGAAATGTAAGAACAAGTCGTGTCAAGGCTGAAAGGCTAGCTCAGTGGCTGAGTGGTGGAGAGGGGCGTGACCAGCGTGGGGTGGTGAGCAGGGTACAGAGAAGTCCTGGGCTCAACTCAGAAGGAAGATGTGTGATTTATCTAAGCTAAGTTACCATACAGAGTAATAAAGTTTTCCATAATACCTACATGTTCATCACACACACACACACACACACACACACACACACACACACACACACACACACACTAAAAACACACCATCCCAAAGTACCACACAATACTTCCATCTTCTGAAGCAAAACATAGAATAACAGTGGGAAAAATAACATGATTTTTTTTTCTTTTTTTACAAATTAATAGTAAAAAAAAAAAAAAAAAAAGTAATATAAGAACATCCAGGGACTGGAGAGATGGCTCAGTGGTTAAGAGCACTGACTGCTCTTCCAGAGGTCCTGAGTTCAATTCCCAGCAACCACATGGTGGCTCACAACCATTTGTAATGGGATCCAATTTCTCTTCTGGTGTGTCTGGAGACAACTTACATAAATAAATAAATATTAAAAAATAAAGAACTCCAGAATTCACAGCAGATTGCCTTCTAATTACATATATCATTAAGGAAATGCAAATTTCAAGCATCAGGAATTCCACTAAGTCATAATTTCTAAGATTTGCAGTGTCACAGGAACAATTTCAGAAATAAGATATGTATTATGCACTCAATTCTAGGTGATTTTAAAATGACTTATAAATAGGTCATCTCCTTCATGGAACAACTGTCACAATGCAGAATGATGAGTGTCAGGGTAGATGGCTCAGCTGGTAGCCTGTCTGATGAGTATGCACACACAGCCCACACCTGGATCTGCAGCACCAAATGAACCAGGCTTGGTAGTACACACGGGCCTGAAATTCTAGCACCAAGGAGACAGAGGCAATAGGATCAGAAGTCCCAAGTCATCTTCTGTTCCACAGAGAGGTCAAGGCCTGTGAAGATATACAGTGCAAGGTGCACATATCTGCAATCCCAAGCCTAGAGAGCAGGAGGCAGGAAGAGAGATAACAAGTTCCAGGCCATCTTGGGAGCCACTAAACTTGTCTCAGAAAAAAACAAAACAAGCAAATAAAGGGGGGAGGAAAGGGGGTTGGAGAGATGGCTCAGGAGCAGCTGAGAGCATTCCCTCCCGCCCACACCTGAGCATCCACATGGCTGCTCAAAACCTCTGTAACCCCAGTTTCATAGGATCCAATGCCGCTTTCTGGCCTTTATTGGGCGCCAGGCTCACAAACATGCTTGTAGGTAAAGGACCCATATACACTAAAAAGAAAGAAAAAAAGGATAACACAAAACAGGGCTGGGCACGTAGCTCAGTGGCAAAGCATTTGCCCAGAGTTCACAAGGACAGGGCTGGATCCCTGGCACACACACCATCATCACCATCACCACCACAGCCACAATTAAAACACAATGCCTCGTATGCTAGTTGTCCAATTTTTTTTTTTAATTTTTTTCACAATATACTATACCAGATGTCCAACACCCTGAAAAGGGGGGATAAGTCAAGTCCTACCTGAATCTTTTCAGATAGTCTATGTAAAGGCTAGCCTTTAACTCACACGTAGATCAATATGGCCTCATAGAAATCTACCAACTCCATAGTTCTAAAGAGTATATCAAAGAGTGTATCATGCACTAACCCAGATAGGTCATTGTTTCTGATCTAGGCACTAACAGGGACACTGAAAGCCCCTACTAGTGAATCAAGACCAGCAGATTTTCTTCGAGAACTCTAGCACACCAGGACAAGTGGCCATGTCAGGATGTGACTCTAGTCTCATCTGTCCAATTTTTTTTTTTTAAGTGTCACTCTGAAGTTGCCTCATTCAGAATCTGAGAAACTTTCACTGATACAAATGCTTGCTGCCTGCGCCTGTGACTCACTCAGAAAGGCTCTCCCAAGGCTGCTAGATCTTTGACAATTCAGAAACTATAACTGGGGCATGCATGCTGGGCAGGAAGCATCATGATGGTGAATGAATAAAAGGGAAAGAACTCAGGACAAAGACTAAGTATTCCTAAACCATGCATTGCAATGCACACGTAGAATCCCAGCCCTAGGAAAGGCAGGAGGAGGATGGGGAGGACCCAGGCTGGCATGAGCTATATATGGAGACAAGAAAGAAATAAGCAACAGCTGCATTCCTAGCACCTACATGATGGTTCACAACCATTCACCATCCACCACCTCAAGTGTGTGTGTGTGTGTGTGTGTGTGTGTGTGTGTGTGTGTGTGTGGAGGGGGGTGGTCCCATGTCCTCTTCTAAACTCTGAGGACACCAAGAAGCATATGTTGAATATATATACATACATGCAGAAAAAATATCCATACACATAAAATAAATCTAAAAAGAAATTTAAAGAAAAAAATAGGCCTGGAGTTGGGCACACCTTTAATCCCAGCACTTGGAAGGCAGAGGCAGGAGGATCTCTGTGAGTGGGAGGCCAGCCTGGTCTATGGAGTTGAGTTCCAAGACAACCAGGGTTATATAGTGAGATCCTATCTCAAAGATGAATGAATAATTAAGTAAATAAATGAAAGAAAGAAGGAATAAAATAACTAACAGACTAGGCAAAGCTCTGAGAGCCTCCCTTCTCTTCCCTGGTTGGAGATGCACACTTACTACACTACCATAAACACACTGTTTTTCTTGTCTGGCTTTACAACAAGCCTCAGACAACTTTTAGATTAAAAAAAAGAAAAACAAAAAAAAAAAAAAAAAGAAAAACAAAAAGCAAAGCTGTCCTCAGAAATCATCAGTACCTCCTTCCTCAGTACCCAACACACAGAGGACCTTATAATAAAGATATATAATCTTATTTCTCTTGTACTTTTTTTTTTTTAATAGCCTGGGTCTCGTTATGAAGCCCTGGTTATCCTGGAACTCTCACACAGAGACCAGCCTGCCTCTGCCTCCCTCGTGCAGGGACCAATGGCCTGCACTGCCATGACCAACTGCTTTGCATATTCAGAGTACACTCTTTCAGAGCTCTCACAGACCTTACCTCTTATTATCCATAATTTTGTAAAGTGGGAATCCTATTACTGAACCCAGCAGCATTGGGTTTTATTAAGAATTTTTTTTTTTAAGAATTGTTAATTCACTAACTAAACTGCCCTGAAAACACACAATCACATACTCTTCTCATCTCCAGAACAGATTCCCTGGAGACTTAGGGGTGCCTATCAACCCAAAACTTTGCTCCTTTCCTTTGCCAGCTCTTTACAGACGGTAGCTATCACACAGCTACATAAAATGACACTAAGAAGTGTCCTAGGAGCTGGACATTGGTGGCACACACCTTTAATGTGTGACACTCAGAAACAAAGGCAGGTAAATCTCTGAGTTCAAGGCCAGCCTGGTCTGCAGAGTTCCATGACAGTCAGGGCTACACAGAGAAACCCTGCTGGCGGAGGGGGAATGAAAAGAAAAATAAAACATTTAAGAAGCATCCTAGAGCTGTAGAGATGGCTCAGTGGTTAAAAGTGCCTTCTGATCTGAAGAGGATCCAAGCTGAGCTCCCAGCATCCAAACCAGATGATGGGTCACAACCCGCAGTAACCCCATCTCCGGGGGATCTGATGCCTCTGGCCTCTGCTGACACATGGATTTCTCTCTCTCTCTCCTCCTGCCCTTCTCCCCTCGCCATACACACGCGATTTTTTAAATAAAAACAAGTCTTTAAAAGCAAAAGCATCCAAGGCTGGGTAGATAGTTAAGAGTACTGGCTCCTCCTTTAGATGACAAGGATTCCATTCCCAGCACCAACATGGCAGCTCACAGCTGTCTGAAACTCCAGTTCCCAGGGGATGAATACAAGGCACTTGGCATGCAAACAGAAACATACAGCTGAGTGCTGGCAAAAATACCTGTAAACTTAAAATAGACAAATCTAGAAGCAAACAAACAAGCCATCCCTCGCTGTTTTTCCTGCTCTTTCTCATTCTGTACCTGAGTCCGGTAAGGAAGTCAGCCAAAATGCTACGAAGTAAATGATGTCCCAGAGTTCCACCAAAACCCAAGACTGTGGCACAGCAGTGAGACCAACAATGGCCAGAAGCATGATGTCAAGCCACCACGGATCCCACGATCCTCTATTAGCAAATTCACAGGCAGAGCAGCCCTCCAATTTCCTGCTCTTGGCTCTATTTACATCTTTAGCTAAGAAAGTAAGGAAGTCCGCACACTTCCATTTAAAAAAGAGCTAGCTAATGTTAAATTTACTAACTGTCCTTTTAACTTAATACCTGTCATTAAAGGGGAGTGCAGAAAGCGCTCAAGGCTCAATGCAGATCGAATGCTACCTTACACTGGGTTGTTTCAAAAGCAAACAGCTACAGGATATAAACAGACAAACATACAACAGAAAGGACATCCAACCACACTAAACGACTGAATACTCTGTCAGAAATATGACACAAGGGGCAACCCTGTCCACCTTAAGAGCCACAGACCGAATTCTAAGTGATGGTATCTCTCCACCAATTTCCCTTGTCCCTTTAAATCCATGATGTCATCATCATTCTTAAGCCCAAGCAAAAGCCGATGTGTTACAAAAGACATTTGGTGTGTCCAAGCAAAAGAGATGGCCCCAACAATTCATAACAGCACAATTCCAAGTGAAGCCATTCTTGCTCAATGAAAAGGCTGCCAGGCATCAAACATCTTCTCTACCCTAGAGAAACGAAACCGAAGTCTCTCAATTACTACCATTTCAACAACAACAAAAAGTTCCGAGAAAAATAAATAAATAACAAAAATGGTCCAGTGTTGCCTCCTGTGAAAACCGGTTTTGTGTCTGGTTCTGCATCTAGATCCATCAGAACGCTACCACAGAAAAAGTCCAAACGTTTTGGCCATTGAGAAACAAAACGATGCTTTTATTTTCCTATTAAAACTCAAGAGGATCCAAGAGACAAAGCAATCGGTTTATTCCAAAGGTTTCCAACCAACTCCAGCATCTGAAGTTTCTCTGCTGAAACTAACAGGATCTCACCCAATTGTGGTTCTCTTGATTTACAAACTGTTGCCACCCTCCACAGTTCTCACCACAAACAATTCTCACCAGGGCAAGCCTTCCTCAGTCACAACGTGGACTGCTGTCTCTCCAGCCAGGAGAGCTGCAGTTCCCACTCCTAAGAGAACACTCAAACGGCTAGGGGTCAGGAAAGGAACTGCTTGTGTTTCATTTCGTCAGCCAATTCCAAAAATCATCTCTTCACAGCGGCAGCTTCCCAGACGCCGGCCCCCTCGCCGCAGCCCCAATTCGGGAGGGCAGCGGTCTCCCCGCTCTTCAACGAGAACTTAAGGGTTTCAGGGGGCGGGGTGAGGCTCCATGACACCCCGAAAGCCATTCTTGCCCTGGCCACGCATCCTCTCCCGGTCCGGATGAGGACCCAGGACCACCCTTCTGAGAAGAGGGCACAGGTTTGCACCCATCCCGAGGGCTGGCTGCAAAGGGGCGCCTGTCCTCACCTCAGCCTGGGAAGCAGAGGATGACGACAGCAAGACCCCAGGCCCGCCAAGACCCACGCCCGCGCAGGACACAGGGCCCGCGCCGGACTCGGGGTGCCCTGGGGTCCCCAGGCATAAAGCGCAGGAGGCGTCGGCGCCCGGCCTCGGCCCCGCACCGGGAGAGGCCTCACCTGGCCCAGCCCGCTCGGCGTTCTCGGTTTCCCGTCTCCGGCGACGGCGGCGAAGGAGCCAGGGCCAGGGCCAGAGCGCAGCCGCTGTGCCTCAGGCCGGTGCTTGCTGTGCTCCGGGGATCTTCACCGCTGGCGGAACCCGGGGTCGCCCGGAGCCGCCATCTTCCTCCCCTCAATCGCCGTCGCGGCTACCGCCGCCGCCGCCGCCGTCCCTGATGCCACCGCCGCTGCTGCTCAGACTGGGAGAAGACAGCGCGCAGTGCGCATGCGCCGGGGCGGGGCGTGGAGGAAGCGCGCGCGCGCACACACGTCAGCGCGGCCGGCCTTCGCGCAGTGGCCGCTGGGCGGCGCCATATTGAGAAGGGCCGAGGGAGCGGAGCTTTCTAGGACACTTGTCTGGAATCCGCGCCGCTACCTGAGCTATTTTCCCGATTGTTTGAGACTACAGATTCAGATTAAGTCATTTGTGCCCCGAGGTACCCACGAGTTGAGCACAGAGAAAGGGCAGTGGCGAATGGAAGTGCCTTTTAGATAATCGCCAGGGAGAGGGAGGCTCACCGCGTTAGAAGCCTCTGGAAACAGTAGCAGCAGCTATGTTGCTACCACCTTTTTTTTTTTTTTTTTTTTTTTTTTTTTTTAATGAGGAAACCCAGTCTCAAAGCTCCCCGTGTAGATCGGAGCCCGGGAAGAAACAGGCTTGTGTGTTTCTCTGTGTTTCCCACTGTGACCATCACCCCGCCAAAGTCTCACTTTCAAGAAAGCTGTGTGTGGGTGAGAACCTTCTAGAACCTTACCCCTACAGGTGTGGTTTAAGGAAATGCCAGATACAGAGAGCTCAAAGGCTTCACCTCTTGTGCAATCCTGAGACATCAAGCAAATATCCCTGGGATAAAGCAGACCTCCTAGACTAGTAGCCCATGAGATATCTGACTAGGTCAAAAGTACCACAAGGCTTGGTGACCCTTAAGTCCTAGCTATGAAGGAGGTTTAAGGGTAAGAATTGCTTGATCCAGGAGTTCAAAACTACTTTGAGGAACCTCAATCTACAAAACATGTATGTTCCTCAAAGGAGCATTAAACAAAACTCTTGACACACAGTATGTGAGAATTTAACAAGAAATTCCACTAGCCTGGCATGGTCGTTTACCATTAATTCCAGCACTTGGGAGGCAGAGGTAGGTAGATTTCTGAGTTCAAGGTCAGCATGAGCTGTATAATGAGACCCTGTCTCAAAAAGAGAGAGAGAGAAAAAAAAAAAAAGCAAGGTGGCTCAGCAGGTAAGAGTTCTTGCCCCCAAGCTTGAAGACCTGAATTCAATCCCTAGAACCCACATGGTAGAGGGAGAAAGCCAGCTGCACCTCCCAGTTTACCATCTGATCTTCATTCTCAGTGACACTTGTGAACATATATACGGAAAATATTGTGTGTGCCAGAGCATCACATGGTGGGGGCCCTTGGAGTCCAGAAGAAGGTGTCAGGTCCCATGGAACTAGAGTTACAGGCAGCTGTGACCCTGCCAACATCATGTGGGTGCTGAGAATTGAACCTGGGTCCTTCTGCAAGAGCAGTACATGTATCTCCAGCCCTGTAATCTAAATTATAAACACGTTCTAACAACTCAAGCTGAACTAAAATAGCTCAGCAATTAGGAGCAACTTGCCCCTCTCCAAAAGACCTGAGTTCAGTTGCCAGCACCTACAAGCAACTCACAACTGGCTAGCACCAGCTCCAGGGGATCTGACACCCTATTTGGCCTCTTTGGGCACCCACCCACTCACATGGCACACACCCACCCAATCATAAATAAAAACAAAACAAAAAAAAAAGGATTAAAACAAGACTAACTGCTATTGGACATTGGTGGTACACATCTTTAATTCCATCACTCAGGAAGCAGATGCAGGCAGATCTCTGGGTTCAAGGCCAGCCAGGTCTACAGAGTGAATTCCAAAACAGCCAGGGCTACGGAGGGAAACGCTGACTTGGGTGGCATTGGAGGACTGCTAGGTCATGTTAAAGAGTTCAAATACAGAAGCATTTTACCCTTAGCTCAAAGATGGCAGAGAGTTTTGTTGTTTTGGCAAAAAAAGCTTTATCATTAATAGTCCTCACATATAGACTAGTAGAGACTCACTGAATATTTGCTGAATAAGCGAATGATGAACTGGGAATTTGAGAACTAAAGGGATTCAGCAGATGCGTATTTAGTGAACACCTACTATGCACCACAGTATGTGACATGTCTACGTCTGTTTGTTGGGATTTTTTGTTTGAGGTAGAATTCCACTGTATGGTCCCAATTTGCCTGGAGCTCTCTTTATAGACCAAAGCAAACTCACAGAGAACTGCTCACCTCTACCTCCCAAATCCTGGGATTAAAGGAGTTTGCCATCATACCTAGCCCATTCTGAGGGTTTTTGATGAGAACAGGCCAGCCTTATACTTTCTATGTAGTAGAGGCTGACTTTGAACTTTGATCCTCCTGCCTCAGTCTCCCAAGTGCTGGGATTATAGCATGTGTAATACATGTATGACATGTATACATGCATATATGTGTGTGTGTGTGTGTGTGTACAACATATATATATATATATATATATATATATATATGAATATATATAAAGATTTTAACCTCTATTTCTGAGAGTGCATATGAGGGGAGTGGATGGAGCTCAGAGAACAACCAACACACAGTGTTGGCTGTTTCCTTCCACAGCATGGTTCTAAGGGAGCAACTGAGGTCATCAGGATTGACAACAAGTGCCTTTACCTACTGAGCCATCTCACCAACCTGTGATTTAAGTAAAACCAACAGGGTCCCTGACACACAAAGAGCTCTTGCAAGAAAGACAATAAATACATGCCCATATTCAGTGCAATACACATAAAGTTATTAAAGCAAATTATTTACTACTAGTCAGTTCATGTTTTATTTTTACGATGTGCATGAGAGGGTGTGTGTGTGTGCGTGCTTGTGCTGTGGCATGTGTGTAGAAACCAGGGGACAACTTCAGGTGTCTGTCATTTCCTTCCACCCCAGCTGAGACAGGGCTTCTTTGTTGTTCTCTTCGGAGGACTCCAGGCTCTTTGGCCCATAAGCATCCAGGGACGCTCCTGGCTCACTGGAGGCAAACTGTGATCAGAGACCGTTACAGACACTGGACGCTACTGTGCCCAGATTAAGGAAGGATCTGTCCGTTTGAACTTAAGTTTGTGTTGTAAGCATGTTCCTGATGAGTCCTCTCCCCAGCCTCTCTCAATGGTCACCTTATTAGGTGCCCAATACTGCTACCCAGGTTGTAGCATAATGCCAATTGTACTCATTGTACAAATGGAGAAACAGTCTTCTCCAGGTTAAGTAGCTCACCAAAGCAGGCAGGGCTCAAGCCTAGAGGGCCTTGTTGGTTCAAAGCAAGAGTTCTGACAAAGCGGAGGCTAAGCCGGGTTACACATGACCTGGACCATTGGGAGAACTGACTGTTATCTCCAGCCATGGAGAGAGTATATGATAATGATTCAGATTTGTCTCTCAGCCACACGAAGGCTGGGACAGATAATGGGGAACAGAATGACCTGAGACCAGGATGAAAGATGGCATTCTTAAGGGTCCAGTAAGTTTAAATGTGCTTTCCTTAGAGTCTACCCAAATAATTACAGAGGGCATCTTATGGTTTTGTTATTTAGTAATATGTGCACATGGCACAGCATTCAAAAGCATATCAGGAAGTAGAATAAATTGGAGTTGAGGACTTGGTTCAGTGGTACAGAGCCTGCCTAGAATCCTCAAATCTGTTCCCACCACTCAGGAGTCAGAGGCGCATGGGATCTCTGTGAGTTCAAGGGCAGCCTAGTTAGTCTTCAGGGTGAGTTCCAGGATAGCCAGGACTACACAGAGAAACCCAATATCAAAAAAAAAAAAAAAAAGAAGAAGAAGGGAGAGAGAGAGATGGTGGCTGTTCTTCCAGAGGTCCCAAATTCAATTCCCACAACCACATGGTGGCTCACAACCATCTGTAATATAATCTGAGGCAGGTGTACATGCAGATAAAGCACTCGTATACATAAAATAAGCAAATAAATATTTTTAAAAAGATTTATTTATTTTATATATGCAAGTACACTGTCACTCTTTTCAGACACACCAGAAGAGGGCATCAATCCCATTACAGATGGTTAACTGCTGAGCCATCTCTTCAGCCCTGTAAATAAATCCTTTAAAAGTCTCCTATTAGCCCCTCAGATATTTTTGCTCACACCAAATCAACTTCTGTTAAACCCCCTGACACTTTCCCAGAGATTTACAGGTGAGAATAAATGGGGAAAAGTGTATATATATATATATATATATATATATATATATATATATATATATTTTTTTTTTTTTTTTTTTTTTTTTTTTTTTTTTTTAAGAAAACTCGGTATCAGCATTTGTTTGTTGAAACAGGCTCTGTGTCACCCTGGCTGGCCTGGAACTTTGGAGATCTGCCTGCCCCTGCCTCCTGAGTTCTGGGACTAAAGATGTGTACCAGCTCTGCCTGACAACTTTTCTTTTGCTAAAAGAGAAAAGGGAAAAAAAGAAAAAAGAAAAGAGAAGAGAAGAAAACCACATACAGCCTAGCATTTGGGGTTTTCTGCTTGTTTGTTTAGTTTTACATGTATATGGATGGGTGCACGCACACGCCTGTCCGTTCATGTGCCCACCACTCAAATCTTAACTGCCTGTGTATTATCTTGTGCCAACAGTGTCACCATAGTCTTTGTGTTCACATTCCTACCACACCTGTGATCTCCTAACATAAAGGCCAAGCATGAATTTCGGCTAAGGTCATTTCGCCTGAAACAGAAGTATATGCCAATACATGAATCTTGCCACGATCTCTACTTTGGGGGCTTCCCCTTAGAAAACAAAACTGCCCTGGAGTCTTAACTGTGAAGTTTCTGTCCCATCCCCTCCTCTTGTAGAGAAGCAAACAGTCCAAGCAAAGAAAGGACTTGCCCCAAGTCCTAAGCGGTTGCTGGTCTCTTGGTTTCCCATTTAAGTGGAACCAAAGTTATTATTTTTGCAGCGTCCTCAGATTATTCCCAGGATTTATGTCTTTCTGAATCTCTTGAAAAATCTCAGCAAAAGAGAGTCCTGCCTTTAGGGTTGTCTGCCACAAAGGAATTATAAGAATTTATCTCCCTCTGCTGGCTGCACTCTGTAACTACAAGGCTAAAAACTTGTCCGTTCCTCCGAAATGTTGGCCATTAGAGTTGGTGTTAAGAGTTTCATTCGCGGGGCTGGAGAGATGGCTCAATGGTTAAGAGAGGTCCTGAGTTCAAATCCAGCAACCACATGGTGGCTCACAACCATCTGGTGTGTCAGAAGACAGCTACAATGTACTTAAATGAAAAAAAAGAGTTTCATTCGCTTCACTGTTTCCAAGACACAGGAGAATTTGCTTCAAACATTGAACTCAGAGGCCACCCGGTAATGCACTTGCTGTGTAGGCAGGAAGACTGGGATTCGGATCACCAGCTCCACATAAAGGACGGTGAGGGCAGTGATCCTGGAACCCCTGAGCAGACCTGAGAGTTAGACTAGCTGAATCCTCGAGCCCAGGGTTCAAGTAAGACACCTGCTAATATATGAAGAGTGACCAAGGAAGACACCTGCTATGCAATCTCTGGCTTGCATACTCGCATGTGCTCTCTCTCTCTCACACACACACACACAAATGAATTCACAGAAGACTCACAAATAAATACAGCCCCCAGAGATGGGTAAAATATGGCACCTTTATTCTTGTAGACAGTGAGATAGTCCAATTCTTTTGAGTTTCAAACAGAGTTTGAACTGCTTGTGGGACATCTGTTTGTCAATAACAAGAAGCCTGGTTGCCTCAAGTGGAATTCAGGCTGGGCATGGCAGTATACACATTCAATCTCAGTACTCCGCATACAGAGGCAGGTGGATCCCTGTGAGCTCCAGTCAGGCTAGCCTGGACTACAAGTGAATTCTAGCACAGCCAGGGATACACAGTGGAACCCTGCCCGCCGGAGCGGGGTGGTTGGTGGTGGGACTGGAATCAGAAACATCTTGAAAGAAATCATCTTGAAAATCTTCAGCATACAGGGTGTAGAGCCGGAGGTTCTAGGTAAGAGCGCAGAGTGAGGTCAGACCTGGAGACAATGTAGAAAGCTGTGAAATAGCAGGATTGGTAAACAGGTCACTTGAGTAGGAGAGAAAAACTGGTAATATTTTACCCACATAGTTGCAATTATAACCACTAAGAATACTCCCTGCAAGATGTCACAACAGGAAACTGTTACTTCATTAAGATTAATGGGACCCCAAAACTATGAGGGAAAAAAACATATTCCAAGTCAGTTAATTTGATCATAGTAGCAGCATGCTGCCCTACCCAACAACATGGTTCTTTTTTAAAGATTTATTTATTTATTTTCTTTATATAAGTACGCTGTAGCTGCCCTCTGACACAGGAGAAAAGGGCATCGGATCCTATCATAGATGGCTGTGAGGCACTGTGTGCTTGCTGGGAATTGAACTCAGAACCTCTGCAAGAGCAGTCAGTGCTCTCAACAGCTGAGCCATCTTTCCAGCCCTCAACAGCATGTTTTTTTATAGAGCTAATTATAAGGAACATGTCCCTGAAATGAAAACACGTGACGTTTGCTCCTTTCCTTCTGTGTGGAAAGGATTGAGAGGTGAGGTAGTCAGGTGAGGCAAATCTGCCCTCCCCTCAGTCATTACTCCTAGAATTTTAAAATAGATTTATTTATTATTTATTATATATAAGTACGCTGTCTTCAGACACACCAGAAGAGGGCATCAGATCTCATTGCAGATGGTTGTGAGCCACCATGTAGTTGCTGGATTTGAACTCAGGACCTCTGGAAGAGCAATCCGTGCTTTTAACTGCTGAACCATCTCTCCAGCCCAACTCTTAGAATTTTTAAGGTAAGTCAGATACTGGTTGTGACTCCATTATAATAAGGTGGGGTTGGGGGGGGAATGTGGTTGTTGTTTTGTTTCCTTTTGGTTTAGTTTTTTGAGACAGGGTTTCTCTCTCTATAACCCTGGCTGTCCTAGAATTTACTCTGTAAACCAGGCTGGTCCCAAACTCACAGAGAATCCCCTGTGTTTGCCTCCTGAGTGCCTGATTAAAGGAGTGTGTCTGCACTTCCTGGGCAAGCCTGCTCTTCACCATCTTCAGCTGCCATTTTCCCCCGACCATTTCCTCCAGATGCTTTATCGAATTTCTTTAATCAATGATTTCACCGCACCGATCTGTCTTGATTGACGTCAGTGGAAGGTGTGCCATGGTTCTATAAAGCCTAACTAAAAATTTCAACACAGCGACAGGACGTAAAGCAGTATTGGGTAATCCAAATGCTGTTTGTTTACGATTTCTGGAGATTTTTATTTATTTATTAGCAGATGGTTGTGATCCGACCCTGGGTCCCGTCTGCAAGAATGGCCAGTGTGCTCTTAATGGCTGAGCCATCTCTCCAGTCCCTAGAATACTGTTTCATGAGGGGGAAAAAAGTGATAATTTCACTCTATCAAATAGAAATAATTCAATGTCTTATGTATGAGAAATATTTTTAATCCTTTGTTGAAGTATAGAAATGTTTCAAGAATGTCGTAGAACACATAACCTATAGCTTAGAAAAACTTAGATTCACTTTTTTCTTTTGAGATTCAAAGTTTGAAGAAAAAAATAAGAGGGTTTTGGGGGGAAAAAAAAGAAAAAAAAAAAACCAGCTTGCCCATTGTCTGCCCTAAGAAAAGATGGTTCCAAAGAACACAGTTCCCGAACTGTAACAGGTTAAAGTCACTTGAACTCTCATTCAGTAAACCCGTGAGCATGTTGACCTCAAAAAAGATGGCGGTCTATCTGACTTCTCTGCCCTCTTCCAAGATGGCAGACCAGGCTAGTTGAGGGCCTGGCCTGGAGCCTCTTCCGGGCTGGGTGAGGGGGCGTGGTCCATTGAGGAAAGCCCTGCGTGCCTCCGCCCGCGACCCAGGCGCGCTTCAAGGCGCAGGCGCGGGGAGGGGTTGGGGGAGGAGGGAAAGCGGCGAGTAAGATGGAAGATGAGGAGGTCGCTGAGAGCTGGGAGGAGGCGGCAGACAGCGGGGTAAGGAGGAGCTGCCGCCCCGCGGCAGGGCCGGCAGACCTGGCGTGAGGGAAGCCTCCGGGGAGCGGGTCTGGGGATAGTTTTCCCCAAGGAAGGGTCTCCCACACCGGACCGGAGGTGTAAGAGAGTCCCCCGGTCCCGGAGCGCCGCGAAGGCCTCTTAAAGGGGCCGCGTTCCATTTCTTTCTCCACCTTTGCCCGGTGCCTCTCCGCCCAGCGGCGTGCGAGTCACTTTGAGTGCCCCACCTTCTACCCTGGGGCAACTCTCTCTAGTCCCCGGCGCCCCAGGGACCATTTTAAAGTTCTTGTGCTCTGTCTAGTGAGGGAGGGGTTCGGGCGGCGTGCCTGGCTCTGAGGAAGAGCGGGAGGAGGCCCCGAGACAGCGGGGAGCAAGCAACCATGTGTCCTCTGGGACCGCTGGGCCGAAATCCCCCGCCGCTGTGCGCCTTCGCCGCGGTGAGCGAGCCTGGGTTTTCTCTTCCTTTCCCTTTTCCTCTTTCAGTTTTACTCCAAGTCTCCCGGGGAATCTTAGCAGAGCTCCCCTAAACTCTGCAAGCATCCGCTCTCTTCCCCGGGACCCACCCTGAGGTCTGCGCCTTGGGGAGGATCTCGGACTACGTTCGTCTGGGTGGAGGGAAGGGAAGAAGGGTGTGATTTGTAAGATAGTTTCATGCCTGGTAGGAGAAGCAGAGATTACCGATCGGTATGATTTGAGAGTTTCTGCTCGCCTCCAAAAGTTATAGGGGGAAGGAAAAAATTATCCTAAGTAGGAACTCGTCAATTAGGTTCGTGATTATCGTGGTAATTTCAGAGTTTGAGGTTCGACGCTAACCCTCGTGGAGACGGAAATGTCTCTTTGGTGACCATGTGTCCACGCCTGGGCTGGGCTGGGCTGGGCTGGGCTCGGCTCCAGTGACATTCACCTCAAAAGCTTATGTGTGGGGAGTCACATATACCCGGATAGAGGAGTAACAGGGTCTGTCTGCCCAGCGCAGCAGTGGTGTATCTTCACAGGAATGTTGAAACTTGGCCTCGAAGTTTTTTCCGCTGGTTCAGCATTTCTCGAAAGATTGGTGATGCTTTCCCACTCGGCATTAACGAGCATTTGAAGGAGTTACTGGTTCAGAGATTATTTAGTAGAGGATTAACGTACATTCCCCTTTAATTAAGAAAGTAAGTGTAGCCTTGGCTGTCCTGGAGATCACCATGTAGACCAGGCTGGCCTTGAAATCACAAAGCTCTGACTGCCTCTGCCTCTGGACTGCTGGGATTAAAGGCATGAACCGTCACACTCTACAAAAGGGTTTTTATAGAGTACAACAGGTGTTGTCATTTAGGTATTTATCCATTTCACTAGTATTTTTGAGTGTGTGCTGCCTATTAGAAAGTGTGTGCAATAGTGACTTCTTCCAGTAAATGCACAATTTCCGGTAGAGGCATTTATGGCCTGCCACTAGGAGGAGTGTCACCCAAACACCCTTCATGTTACCTTTTGCATTAAAAAAAAAAATAGAAAAGATAAACATTTTTCTGATTTTTATTTATTTATTTTGAAAAGATGGGTTTTCAAAACCCTGGTTTTTATGGCTTTCCTGTAGTTCTGGCTGTCCTGAAATTTGCTCTGTAGACCAGCTGGTCTGGAAATCACAGTGCTCTGCCTGCTTCAGCTTCCTGAGGGGAGTGTTGGGATTGGATGCACGCACCACTACTCCTAGAGAAAGTGAGGGTGTGCATTTTCTGCTCACGGACTCATGAGTGTGTAGGATGCCAGATGTCATGGAGCTGGGGTTACAGACCATTGGGAGCCATTTGCCGGGAGCACTGGGAGGGAAACTCTAGTCTCCTGCAAAAGCAGTGGGAACTTTATCCCTGAGCCATCCCTCCAGCCACTGGTCTTCGTTTTTAATATGTTTGCTTTGGTTGTTTTGTTTTTTGTGAGAGACTCATAGTTACTGTCCTTTCATTGTGAAGAGACAACCCCTGACCGAGGCAATACCTGTAAGAGTCTCACAAACTGGAGGCTACTCATTCAAAAGTCTGTGGGAGCGATTCTCATCCAAACCACCACATAAGGTCTCACTGTGTAGCTCTAGCTGGCTACACAGTCACTGTGTAGGTTTGGTTCTCCTTAAACTCTTAGAGAGCCACCTGCCTCGGCCTCCCAGGTACCTGGCTCAGGTCTTTATTTGAAGATGTGCGGTTTGTGAGTGTCAGGCTTTTACACTGTAGTTCAGGCCGACCTCAAATACAGAGTACTCCAGACTCAGCCTTCCAGATGCTGGCATCACAGATGCCTCAGCCCCTTGCCTCTAGAGACTGCCATGAATTCAATTGCCTTGAGTAATGCCCCTTTGAAGGAGAAGGGTAAGGAGGGTGCAGCTCACTCAGGGCACTTTGAGGTGTGGGTGGTTACTGGTGTAAACACTCTTGGCTTTACATTACCCTGAGTCCCTTCCGGTGATGAGTTTTGAGTGTACCTGACCTCGGAAAAGAAAGACCTAAACAAACAAGTGAGCGGAAGAAAACGGGTGGGAGCAGAGAGATCAGTGACCGGGAGCTGTCTGGTGGTCAGATTGAGTGTCCAGACTCTGCAGATCCAGAGGACCCCTGCCCTCCAGCACCACTGAGTTGGCTCTCGCTGGCTCAGGGTCTGACGTCATTTTTTCCCTTGAGTGTCTTCAGAGTACCCAGGGTAGAGTGTGGTGTTCCACTGATGGAAGGGCCAGCTTGAATGGTCACCTCAGGTGGATTTTTAACCAGGCTGCTGCTGTCTGTGACTGCTTCCCTGCTGTATAATCGCTCCTTTGCATGTATGTTTCCTTCAAAGAGGTTACAGCCACACTCTAAAGACAGCTCCGAGAGTATGATTTACCTTTCACCAAGAAATGCTTCTTTAAAAATGTGCCTGGTGGGGATGTGAAAATGTTGACTTCAGTCACTGTTGATTCACACCTCATTGGTAGGGAGGGCACTGAGGGTCAGACCCAGGGCCTTCCTTGTGCATGCTAAGCACACCACCCTGAGGTGACTCTTCCCTCTACTTCAAACTTTGACCTGTGGCCTCTATCTTCAGTAGGTCTTAAATGGCAGTAAGAGCAGTTTGCAATTGGAAGACATCTTCCTGCCCCAGAAAGTCCATCAGCAATTGGTTTTCTCCTTTCTTTCTTTCTTTTCTTTCTTTCTTTCTCTTTTTTCTTAAAGATTTATTTATATGAGTGCACTATCACTGTCTTCAGACAGACACAACAGAAGAGGACATATGTAATGGGATTCCTATTACAGATGGTTGTGAGCCACCATGTGGTTGCTGGGAATTGAACTCAGGACCTCTGGAAGAGCAGTCAGTGCTCTTAACCGCTGAGCCATCTCTCCAGCCCCATTAAGCTCCTTTTTAAAAGCAGAGTCTTTATGAAGCCCAGGCTGACCTTAAACTCAGATTCTCCTGCCTCTGGGATCATAGCTGTGAATCTCCATCAGTCCCCTCCACCCCCACATGTGTTGCCTGTACCAAGAATGAAACCCAGGGTCTCATATGTGCCAGACAAGAAATCTACTAATGAGCTCATTTCCAAGCCCAAGAAAATGCCTTGTGCAAGTTAAAGGGTAGCTAGATAACTAGTCTTCTGGGTTGAGAATTCAAATGCATGCTTACTTTCCACTCATGTGAGCCAGTCATCCAACCATTGCCCCATCAGTGATGCTTAGCCCTGTGAGAAAGCATCCTAAGCTATTGTATAAGTTGTGTGCCAGGCACTAGTCCATTGAGTCAGCGACACTGGAAGGTGAACAAGTAGGTGCCATGCCTGGAACCAGAGGTCTTTTGCAGATTACGTCAACACAAGCCTTGAAAGACCCAAGAGTCAAGAGTAGTGGTGCACACCTGTCATCCCAAGGTGCAAGTCACTGAGGCAAGAGGGTCGTGAGTCTGAGACTAGCCTGGGCAACATGGAGAGGCTGTCTTGGGTGGGGGCTTGTGAGGAAGAGGAACAGTTAAAGAAGATTTGAAAGTCCAGCGGTCCCTGGGCAGGTGGTGGTGTGGCCAGTGCACACACAGACGAGGCAGAGCGGGGAGAGCTTCCCACACTGCAAGCATTTCCTCCTGGCTGGAGACACAGAGGTTGGCAGGACGCAGTGGAAAAAGATGGAGCCGGAGCGGTTAGTAGAGGCACTTTGAACTTGCTTCTGGGAGCTGCAACTTTGTCCTTAAAGCAGTGGAAAGCTTTAAATAGCTGCCTCCTGCCTCCGCCCTCCTTTAGCAGATTCGAGACAGAGTTGGGTTTTTACTTAGGAGATAAAATCTGTCCCTTTTCTTTGGAGAAGTGGCTGTATTCTAAAGGTGTTTTGTTTTATTCTCTTGTAGTTTTGGACTGTGTAGTACGCACAAGATAGTAGATGAGTTAGTCTGGGCACCCAGCTTTGCCACGCCTGAAGGCCTCAGCACATCCCATCTTTTCGGGACTTTTTTTTTTTTTTTGGCAGAGCTTTTGGCCAATTGAGGCATGGCGGCTGTGAGCTGGCTGAACCTGACCTCTGGAAAGAGATCTGCTTTCCCGTGGCTTCAGAGAAAGAAGGATAATGAGCTTTTCTCAGCAGTGGCTCCTGGTCCTTTTCACTGGGGCTGTATGGGGCCCTGTTCTCAGCATGCTCTGGGCTCTTGAGGGAGCTTCCATGGTTGCGGTGGGCTGTGGCCTTGCCTTTTCTTCTGCAGGAAAGAAGTGTCTCTCTAAAGCTGCTGGTGAAATCCTGCAAGAGAAAGTCGCTATTGTGGAGATGTAGTGACCCAGACATTGTCCTGGGGCCAGCCCTCTTAATTCCTCCTCTAGAGGACATTGGCCCCTCAGTGAGCAGCTGTCCTTGCAGGTAGCCAGCTTCCATACAGCACAGTGTTTTCTGACTGCTTTCCTCTCTGGCATTGGTTAGGTTTCTCCTGTCAAGACTGAGACTGACTCGTTGGTTTCCTAGGAAGAGATTAAGTTTAAATACTTTACCTGGTTGTGGCCAAAGTACAACATTTTAAAAAGAACTAATTTATTTTTTCTTTTTGTGGTATGAGGAATTGAACTTGGAATGTAAGAATCATTGAGCTTACAGCCAAAGCCCTCTGTTGTTCTGGGTAGAGCCGTGGGGGCTGAGCTGGGGCTTGGGAAGAGTACCACCTGGCATGCCATCAGAAAGCACTGTTAGTAACCCCAGAGATTTCATTGTGTAAACGGTTTTTAACTCTGCTAGCCTCTGACACGCAGCTTCATCTTGTTCTTGCAGGATGTTGGTTCCAAACATTAAGAAACCAAATGCCACAGAAAGGGAAACAAATCCTATCAGTGGTTTGTGTGCACATTATCTTGTCCCTGGTGCTAAGGCGTCCCCTGTGTACTCAGGAAGTAAGCCATGCTGCTCCTAAAAGAGTGGTACATGTGGACAGTAGTGGTGCTGGGCACGTCATATGCAAGTCTGTGGCGGTCAGGCTTGCCATTCTTTACGGGCCCAGAGAGTCAGCCTTGGCCTTCTTGGCTTACAGAGCATCAGACAGAGATCCTCCAGTGTCCTGCCCCTGGTGCTCTTTGAATGGCTCACTGGTGAACAGACGCTACCACCCTTTTCTGGAAGGGCTGTGAGACTGGAGTGAGCTCTGCAGTCAGTCTGAGTGTACCTTAATGCTCAGTGTCACTCTAGGGTGGAAGTTGTTCTGTCCCTGCTCCCATGCTCCAAGAAAAGAAGCCACGAGGTCAGTTCTAGCCCCAGGACCTTATTCTGGCTGTTTACATTCCTTGTGACCCGGTAATTAACAGGTGAGGTGCTTCAGCAAGCTTTTTGCTGGCTCTTTGAAGTTCTCACCTGTGCTTGGCCTGCTTCTATGGGGGTGAGCAGCTCACTTTTGCACCCACAAAAATGACACCAGTGAGGTGCTGGCTGCTCGAGATCTTAAAACACTCCTTCCTTTAGTTTGTCTCACTGTGCAGCCCAGGTGGACCTTGAACTTGTGATCCTTCTGCCTCAGCTTTCCTTTATCTGGCTTGAAATACCATTTTAACACTTGACCAGGTGAAAGAGATGTAAATAGTTTTTGCTCAGGATTAGGTTTGAGTGCCTTCATGTGGGTCCTGGCTGCTCTCTTCTGGAGTACTCTGTGTGTCTTATGGCTCATTTGTGTTCTCTTCTGCCTGCCGAATGCCACCGATTGCTTCAAAAATGGACTCTATAAGAGCACCCTTGGCTGTGCAAATAAAATTGGAGGTGTTGTAATAGTAACTTGACTTGTCCTCCAGAGCCCACCCACCTAACCTTCTCTGGGAGAAGGGGAAGTGACTCCTTTAGGTTCCTCACTCTTTCCCCCAGTGTGGCCACAGAAGCCACTTAGCCTGGGGGTTCATGCCTTCTGGGTCTGATCTGGGGCAGCTAGCTTCCTGCCTTCTCTTAGCTTCATTCTCATTTGTCTACCTGAATTGATAGGTTTGGCCTGGAGGCTGGAGAGTGAAGGCTGGGGTGAGGGCTGTGCTGTGTGTGGGTATTAAAGTCAGTGCCCTCCAGACCCTGAAGGCTCACACACAGCTCCGGAGACTGTCCAAGGGCTCTCTTGTCTGATGTCTCTGAGCACTAGTGTACAGTTGCCAGTGCTGTGTGAAGACCAGACTAGTAAGACAATGAAAAACAAGCTCACAAAGCGGAGGGCAAGAGACTTTGCCCTGTCTTATTTGCCCTGCATGGATTCCCTCCTACACTGAGCGATGAAGTGTCCAAAGGCAAACATTCCGTTTCGTCAGGGCTGCAGTTGGCAGTTTCTGAGGCCCTCTCCACTGGGGTCCTTCTAAATTACTGGGTCTGGTTTCTGCTGAAGAGTTATTTCTTTTTGTTGCTGCCTGGCGGGCCATGAAATCATCCTACCCTTTCTTAAGAAACCTGGGTTCACTGGAGCCTGCGTGGTACAGAAGCCAGTTGGTTCCATCACTAGTTGTGTGTGGTTTGTCAAGTCACCACTTGGTTGTGCATGCAGTATGGCTGATTTACCTATGGCTGCGGCCAGGATTGGAGATGATGACCAGAGAATGTACCACATTAGAGACTGCAGACCCTGCGGTCCCACCAAGGAATATATACACACAGTCCACACACGCAGTGGGGGGTATTGAACAGTCTCACCCAGACTTACCTCATGTTCTGCATCTGAACTGCACCCTCAGCCAACCTTAGCTCCAGTTTGAAAGTGTGTAGTCACTTCCTTGGACACTGAGAAGCCCAGTTGATCCTGGCTCCAGTCCACACTGAACTGTGTTGTGACATAACCGCTCAGAGTTGGTTCTCTTCCATCTGTAAAACTGGGACATCTCCAAAATTGCTCCACAAGGACTGGAAGCAGATTGGTGTGTTGGATATTGTTTTCAGGCTCCTGGGCCAAGTGTGAAGTGTCTGCTCACAAAGGTCTCCAGCATGTTTTATAGCATTCGGCAGAAAAAGGCAAATGGATTAGAGGCACAGGAAGCATGTTTTATAAAGCTGAGTCTGAGAAGGACAAAGGTAACAGGACTGGTGTGATGTTGCCACACCCGAAACTCCAGTTTTGGGAGGCTGAGGCAGAAGGGGTGCTGTAAGTTCTAGAGAGACAGGTGGATCTCTGAGGGCAGCCTAGTCTACATAGCCAGTTCCAGGACAGCCAGGGCTATGTAGAGACCCTGTCTCAAATAACCAAAATCAAAAATACTAGGATAAAATAAAAGATGAGACTTTAGAATAGAAATAGTTGTGCCTGGGATTGGAGAGGTGGCTCAGTGATTAAGAGCACTACTGCTCTTCCAGAGGTCCTGAGTTCAAATCCCAGCAACTACATGGTGGCTCACAACCATCTGTAATGGGGTCCAATACCTCCTTCTGGTGTGTCTGAAGACGACAGTGTACCTAAAATAAACAATTCTTTTAAAAAAAAAAAAAAAGTTGTGCCCTACCCGGGCATTCCAGGCAGGAGACATTGAGTGCAATTGGAGGCTTTGTGGCTGGAGCAGAATTGTGTTTGTCTGAGAAACAATGGAGGCTCTTGTGGTGGCTTAATGGGGAGGGAAAGTGGGCCTAAGGCACTGCTGGACTCCAGATTGGTGGAGACATTAGGTGGTGCTGTCTTGCAGCAGGAAGCCAGGATCAATTCTAAGACTTTTGCTGTGGAGAATTCTGGTTGTATGGGCAGGAACCAGGGTCTATTGGTGACTTGAAGCACTACTGTGAAGAACATTTAGTATGTGTTTTTAAAGCAGAGCCAACCAAGAGCAGTTGTAGTGGCATCAGCTTCTGCCTGTGCTGCTGCAAGTCTGTGCTGCTCTGGTGGCGGAAGAAGCGGGCTGGGGTGGGCAGAGACTGACGTTTATACCTCCTAAGTGGGAGAGCCCATCTGCCACCGAAATATCTGTCAGTGTCTGTGAAGTTGTGGACCTAGATGAGGTATAGCTACTATAACCAGGTATGGTGGCACATGTCTATAGTCCCAGCACTTGGGAGGCTGAGGCAGAAGATTACTGTGAGTTTGAGATCTGCCTGTCCTACAGGCAAGGCCCTATCTCAAAAAGAAACCAACCCAGGGTGAGTGAGAAGACTCAGTGGTTGAGGTGGTAGGATCCTCGTGGTAAAAGGTGAGAACCTCTAACTTCCACCTGTGTAAGATAAGAAAACACAATTAAAGCAAAGGAAGGCAGCCAGGCAGGCATGGTGGAACAAACCCTTGATTCCCAGCATTTGAGAGGCAGAAGCAGGAGGACAGTCAGTTACATAGTGAGATCCATCTTGAAATAAAACAAACAAGCAAACAAATAAAAGAAGCCAAGCCCAAGGTGGATGTAGCAGAGGCCTCTGAACTTTGGGGCCTCTAGCCTTCAGAGGTCAGGAGAGCAGAGGAACCTGCCCATTAGGGGAGGGGTCAGCAGGGTGAGAAAGTCTTTGGGAGCAGAGCCGGGCTCTGGAGATTAGTATATGGGCCAAGAGACAGCTCTTCAGGAAGAAGCTGTGGATAGTCTGGTGCTTCTGGGAGGCTGAGGGATAGAGGATTCAAAATCTATGTGTCTGGCATCTGTGAGCCCCTTGGTTGAGTAGGAATTAGACTTGATTGATAGACCTACACCAGCATTGGGCACCAGGGAAGTGCTACTTGCTTTTAGGCAGCACTCAGTAAGTAGTTCCCTCCCCTTGGGGTGGACTATTTCTTATACTAGTGTTAGACTATAAAGCCATGTTCAAAGGAAGGTACCTTGTGAGCAGTGGGTCTGTCTTTCTCCTCTCTCTCTCTCTCTCTCTCTCTCTCTCTCTCTCTCTCTCTCTCTCTCTCTCTCTCTCTCCTTTCTTCCTTCCTCCCTCCCTCTCTTCATTCCTTCTTTCCTTCCTTCCTTCCTTCCTTTTCTTTCTTTTTGAAACAGGTGCTCTGTTATATTCTTTTAGCTGTCTTGAAACTTGTTAATTAGACCAGACTTGTCTTGAACTTACAGGGATCCACCTGCCGTTGCCTCCCCAGTACTAGGATTAAAGATATGTATATACCTGGCATTTATTTATTTATTCACTTTATTTATTTAGGGTTTTGAGACAGACTCATGATACAGCCTTAGAACTTGCTGTGTAGACCAGGCTGACCTTAAACTTAGAAAGCATTTACCACACCCGGCCTAATATAAATTTTACTCTGTATATCAAAAGTGATAATATTCCATCATGTGATCCGTGTTAAAGATTTCTAATATGGAGCTAGAGACATGACCCAGTGGTTAAGATCACTTGTTGCTCTTACAGAGAACTTAGGTTTAATTCCCAGAACCCATGTGGTGACTCATGACAGCCCGTAACTCCAGTTCCAGGGGATATGATGCTCTTTTCTGGCCTCCACAGGCACCAGACACACAGATGGTAGATACATACCATGTAGATTTTGATATGTATAAAATAAATAAGTCTTATTTTTTTAATCATTAGAATATTATAACTACACTAATTCATATTCTGAAATAAGTGGGAAATCTGGTGTGCATTTTGCACTTAATAGTGACCTCAGGGTGGCCCCCAGCTTGAGAAGTGCACAGCCAGAGCTACTGCAGAGGGGAGTGTCCAAAGTGCTCTCCAATCCTGGGTCAGAGCCATCACCCTGAGAGCTGAGTGTGCCTTGGTGGGGAGGGGTTTCCGGGAAACCTTCCCCTGACAGCTAAGATGCCTTGGGAGGTGTCTTCTTTACCTCTGCTAATCTTTTCATCCTCTTCCCAGTTTCTTGAGCTCCTTTCCTCCTCGATTCTGTCTGATCCATGTGTCCTGGTTTACATGGTAGGATGACTTGCTATGCACAGGTTTTGTTACAACGCACAGTTTCTGTGGTTTGTTCGCGTCTCCCACTGTCTGACTGTGCCCACCGCCCAGGCCTGAGGACATCTGCTGCCGCAGCTTTTTCACAAATGGCACTTCCCAGCTCTCTCCTGTCTTAGGGAAGCAGAGTGGACATTGAAGGCACTGACAAAGCCTAGACTCCCTGGGGCCGGATCCTGTGCCCTGTGGTGACCCATTTAATTAGAATGGAATGTTTTCTCTCTCTGGGAGTAACAAATGAGAGAGGGATGTCTGTGGGAAATGGACGTTAAAGCCCAAGTCTACTGAAATGCAAATAGCGGTGTCTCTAAATCCCTAAAGTATGCCTTTGGCCTTGTTGTATGCTTTAACTTAGCCCATATATGGTTTGACTTTTGTCCCCAGGTGTGCTTTTGTAATTTTTAAAAAAGACATCAAAAGCACATATACCAGTATTTATAATTTAGACTATTTTGGACATTTGCTTAATTTTTGGACCTAATGTGCCAGAATTTTGGGTGCCCACCCAAGGATGGGGCTACCAGAGAAAGTAGAATGAGCAGGACAGCCACGCCAGCCAGTCTGAGACAGTGTCTGCTGCTGTCCAGCATGTAAAACTGTAGAACGGTAGGACACAGGGTGTTTGGAGAGCTCTGTGGGTTGCACATTTGCACTAGAGATGCTTAAGGCCACCACAGCCTTCTGTGATTCTTCTCTAATGTTATAGATCAGGGTTTGCTGTTACAAATGGGTTCTTCCTTATGAAGTTGTTGGCTTCGGATTCAGAGTAATCCACCTGCCTCAGGCTCTCAAATACTGGGAGTTTAGCCATGAGCCACCATATTCATATGATTTTATGGATTCCTTTACTTTGTCCCCAAGTGAAATTGAGGAACTTAGGAAGTGACAGAATCCCACCTGGGTTCGTGGGAACCATCAGGTACTGTGGCCAGGAACACAGCTCTGCTGGATTCTAACCCTGGCACCCTGAACCAGGGATATGGGTACCTGTGTCTTTTGTGGGCCTGGAACTAGCTAGACCACGCTGGCCTAGAGCACACAGAGGTCTGCCTACCTCTGCTTCTTCAGTGCTGAGATTAAAGGTGATACCAGTACAGCCCTGATGTTTCTTCTTTACACCTCGCCCCACACATACAGTTCTCTAGCTCAGCTGTGGGACATACTAACTGTGGAAGCTCGAGATCAGCCATCATTCCTTGAGCGTGAGAGAAAGTCAGAAACTGACAAAGACAGGTAGTAGTTATCTGAGAAGAGTCACGTACTGCCTGTAATGCCCATAAAGAGATACTTTGCAACCTAGATCCAGAGCTTCATCGGAAGCAGCTTATGGGACTCTTCTGGGTTAGGTTGGTTGCAGAGAGGGTCCTTTTAGCTCTGAGTGGTTTGGGACAGCTACCATCTTGGCTGGACACTGTGGCAGGGGTGGAGAACATGACTCTGGAGCTGGCAACAGACAAAAGGGCAAGCTACTCACCCCTACCCTCATGGAGAGAACAGTTTACTCACTGTCTCCTGGCAGCTAGGCTGAGGGATCCACTCCCAGATGAGCCGGTGAGCTTCCCATCTAAGTCCCATTGTGGCTGCCTCCACATCGAGACCCACATAGCCTCATCTTCTCCTTCTGTTCCTTCTCAGCAACACTTTGTAGTGCTTTTGGTTGGTTGTTTTTGGTGGTAGGGTAGAGAGGGGTGTTGGAGATTTGTGTGTATGTGGGTTTTTTTTTACATAAATAGTATTTTATGTATGAGCATTTTGTCTGTATTTATGTCTGCATACCAGAATAGAGCATTGATTGGATCCCATGAGACTACAGTTGTAGATGGTCTTGAGCAACCATGTGGTTGCTGGGAATCGAATCCATGACCTGGAAGAGCAGTCAGTGCTCTTAATAACAGAGCCATCGCCCCAGCCCCATTTGTTTGTTTTGAGACAAGGTTTCTCTGTAGCCCATCACCACCTGGCTCCCCTTTTATTTTTTAAGATTTTTTATTCATAAGTGTGTGAATCTGTAACCAGTATGAACACACGCATGCAGGTGCCTACAGAGGTCACAAGGTCTTCAGTTCCCCTGGAGTTAGTTTCAGGCAGTTGTAAACCACCTGATGTGGATATCAGAACTCGGCCTCCTCAAGAGCAGCAGGCACTTTGAAATGCCTAGCAGTCTCTAGCCCAGTTTTGATTTTGTGAAGTCTAGCCATGAGAACTGACGGGGAACTTATGGCAACTCTTTCTCCTCCAAGTGCAACACTGCAAGTACACGTTGTGCCCCCATGTCTGGCCCACAGCCTCCACCTTATGTTTCTTGTAAGACAGGGTCTCTAACCCTGCAGCTCACCATATCAGCTCGACTAGCTGCCCAGCAAGCCCCTAGATCTTACCGTCTCCACCCCCAGGACTAGGGTATATATATAGGCTTGTAGCACTGCCCAGCTTTTTCTTGGGTGCTAGGGATTGGAATTCAAATCCTCAGTTTACCTGTTGAGCCATCTTCTGCAGCTCATTGTTTTATTTTTGTATTTTCTGATTCAGGGTCTCACTCTAGCCCAGGTTTACCTGGGACTCACTGTGTGGTCTAGCCTGACCAGTAACTCATGAGCGTTTGGCCTCATCCTATTCAGTGCTAGGATTGCAGGCATAAGCCACCATACCTGGCTCTGGTTACCTCTCAATGTTAGAGGAGCAAACCTTTTAATCGTCTTTGCCTGACACACAGGCTGGATCCCTTTGTCTCCCTTGTTCCTGCACACAGGTTATGACCCATTCATAAAAGTAGGCTGGAAGCTGACTGGTCTGTGAAACCCACGTGATAAGGAGAGAGGAGAGAAGGAAGGGAAAAGAGGCTATTCTGGAGATAGTCTCTGCCTTTCTCATGTGCACCATGGTAAGCATATGCACACAGTAAATGTCAGCTTTTAAATCTCTATCAAGACAAAGTCTTACAATATATTTAGCCCTGGCTCTCCTGAAACTTGCTATGTAGGCCTCACCTGTTTCTGACTGTAAGTAAAGGTGTGTGTCACTCTGACAATTATGTGTATGGGTGTTTTTGTCAGTGTGATTGTACACTGTGCACACCTGGTGCCCATGGAGAGCAAAAGAGAACATTAGATCCCTTGGGACAGTTGGAGCCTGTCATGTCGGTGCTAGGAATTGAACCTGGACACTCAGGATGAGCAGCCAGTGCTTTAACAGCAAAATCATTGTCTTTCCATACCTCCTCCCGCCCCCGGCCTCCTGGCTTCCCAGGATGCAGCCCATGCAGGCAAACTTGAAAAATAATAAAGTAGGCTATGTGAGGCCCTTCCATACTCTTGCCCTTCTAGAATGATCTTTTCCCCTTCATGCTCCTGGCTTCCACCACAGCTTTCTGCTATATATACACATACATCACATAAGTATATATATAAGGACATGCACTTATGTGAGGTTAAAGAGCATCAACAGCCAGAGAAGCTATGCTTCCCTTCAGGTGAGTGAGCTTGGAGATGGTGGTGTCGACACCCCCAAAGGACCATCTTGCCCAAACATCTGCCTTCAGACCAGACTTCCTCTTTGTCTGGCGTGGTTACTACACACCAGGGAGCCTGTATTTTACCTTTTCGTTTGCCTCCTGTAGGTTATATTCCTTCTAGGTTCGTTCTGCCTTTGAAGTCTTCTGCTTTATCTGTAGATTAGGACCCCAAGAAGAGCCAGAACTCCATCCTGCCTCAGCCTCCAACTGGTATCACAGGCATGCTCAGTGTTCACAGGGAGCGCCTATCAGAGCACGTGGTATTTGGGTTTGGTGGCTGATCTTTGACATGGGGTTGGACCCAGAGAAAAGGAATCCATTTTACTTTCCAGAGCACAGTCTCCTCTCCTGTCACCAGAGACCTTTCCAGGGGAAGCACAGCACCCCAGACGACCCTCAGCTGTCCATGCAGTGTTCATACTCCCTTGTCCTTGTCCTGAGTCTACTCAGAACAGGATTTAGAGCTTCAGAATTTGTCACCCTGGCCATGGAGGGTGATGACACTGTCAACATTCTGGATATCTCTGTTGGAAGGAAAGAAGGAAGGAAGGAAGGAGAAGGTAATTTGGTCCTTGTTGGAGGCAGGAACCTCCAAGCTCATTTGTCCCTGTGTGACACAGTAGTGTAGGCCTGTCTCTGGAGGAGACCTGGGAGAGTTGTGATTGGGCTCAGTTTCTCAGAGTGAGCCTGGGAGCAAGTAGATTGGGAAGCCGTGTCCAGAGCAGATGGCCTGACTGGTACGTGGTGCGGGGCCTCTCCAGCTGCTTGCAGGGTGGTCTCCCTTTTTACTGCCCTGAACAGTCTGCAGTCAGCCAGCTCCACTCCTCCAGAGCAGCTCACTTTACCTCATTCTGTGACCTAACAGGAGTCACACACCCCCCAGCCCCCACCAACTCCCCCTTTTCCCTGCCCGACAGGATGGCAGATGTGGCAGTTTTAGTTTTTGCTGTGCTAGTGATGTGGCTTGGGGAATGACTGGATCAAATCTAAAGGCCTTCGCAGCCACTCACCTCAGTGTCTGAGTATTACTTTCAAGAAACAGTAATACAGTATGCAACATTTGCTGGTCATGACTGGTTGGGGACAGAGTTTACTCAGAGATGGCTCCTTCAGTCCTCTTGAAGGCTTCTTTCTATGCAGGTCTATGTGCAGGTACTGGGCAGATGATTTTCTTGTAGCCCTAGAGAAGGCTCTGTCTGTGTCCTTTGACCTTTGTGGTGATAGAAACCTGATTAATATTTTCCCTGTAAAAATCATGAATTGAGAGTTTCTTAAAATGGTGTGCCCAGTCTTGTAAGCCAAGCCTTGGCAGTGGCCTATGCTCTTTAGCTGTAACTGGTGCTCTTCAGTGGCCTGCCACCCTTTGTTGTCCCAGGTTTGTCTCTGCAAATAAAACTGAGCTACCTTGTTTGGGACAGGTGCTGGCTTTCAATCTGTTTGAAAGTTAAATTTCACAGATGCTAAAGATGTGTTAAGATGGAGAAACTGGAATCAGCAGCGGGACTTAGTAAAGAAAGAGGTTGAGACTGGAGAGGTGACTCTGCAGTTAGGAACATTTTCTGGGGGGCTGGAGAGATGGCTCAGCTGTTAAGAGCACTGACTGCTCTTCCAAAGAAAGGTCTTAAGTTCAATTCCCAGCAACCACATGGTGGCTCACAACCATCTGTAATGGGATCAGATGCCCTCTTCTGGTGTGTCTGAAGACAGCTACAGTGTACTCACATAAAATAAATAAATGGGGGGGGCACTTTCTATTCAACCATGAAGACCAAAGTTCAAATCCCAGCACCCATGTTAGGCAGCCTACAAACATCTTAACTAAAGCTGTATCTGACACTTTCTGGACTCCATGGACACCAGCATATGCCTGCACACACACTCAGACATGGCTGACACAAATAAAGAGGTTGCTTGTGAGAAACCATGAGGAATAGGCATTGAGTTAGTGTAAGACACTTGGATTTGGCCTTGAAATGACATTGTATCACAGTTCTGTCAGGAGCTGTGCTTGGTGTAGATTCAGTGTGTTTGTCAGAAGCATTCCAGTTGCTTTACTGTTGCTGTGTGTTTTCTATGCATTCACTGATGGGCACAGCTGTCTTTCCAGGTGCCCCAGAGACTTGTCTGTGCCTCCCGAGCACAGTATGATGTGTTACCTGAAATGAGGGGCAGTGTTAGTACTTAAAGGTAGCTTCAGGCCGTATAATTTTGTATTGTTGGAAGAGATACAAATTAGGAAAGACAGAAAAGAACCTTCTAGAAAATACCATTAAAGAAAGCTGGTCTGATTGTCTGACTCTTCAAGCAGTGGAGTGAACACCAGGTTCACTTGATGATGATCAGCTGTTTGTCTGCTAAACACTGATTCTCTCCTGGGCAGTTGTTAGGTGGGTGCAAGTGGCCAGCTTGAACCGCCTCCACACTCATCAGCACAGGCATTCTCAGGACCTTCGTATAGTGCTGTGCAGGGCACTTAACAGTACCCAGTCTCCACTCAGGAGCAGCCCCCACTGTCGCCCTCCCCATCATCACAACCAAAAATGTCTTGACCTTGCCAGATTTCCTGCCAGCAAAGTTGCCAGTGGCTAAGAACGACTCTTGAGGGAAATGCTTGCTGAGTACAGTCCTTCACCTCCAGGAGCTTGCTGCTCTGGTCCTCGGAGAGAGGGACAGACACAGAGCCTGGAGATTGAGACTGACTTGTCTCTGTGCTTGTTCCTATTCTGCAGGTATCATGAGTTCCTCTAGCCAGGTACAGAGGCTGCCAAGGCTGGGGTTCTGAGAGTTGAGCTCCTGAATGTATTGTTGACAGTCTCACCTGCTCTTCCCTAGGCTCTTTTCTTACCGTTTTCTACAATAGTGAGTTTGTGACAGTCTGCTCTGGTGAGGACTCTTCCTCTGATTCACCTTCAGATTCCATGGGTCACTTTGGAGACAAATAGCAGGCTTTTCTTTATTCTTCCCTAAATGCTGGCCACAGAAAGCTCATGTTGGCACAAACTAGATTATGAACTCACTGACACGTGGCCGCAAAGGGATGTAAAAGGGAGAGCTAACCATCAGGGGGCAGGCGCCCAAAGCACTGGTGGGATCAGAGGAGAGGAGGAGCCCCCCCCCCCCCCCCGGGCGTGAGGGGGCTGAGGATGCTGCAGACAGGTGGGGCCTGGGCACTGACAGTTCAGTCCTGTTCTGGGGTAAAAAAAGAAGTGTAGATTCGAGGGATGGGAGAGGCAGAGCTCGGATGTGGTCCTTTGAGCACTGGAGTGGGGAGGTGGCTTGGTTTGCTACGTGTGGAGAAAGTTGGAGTGGTCGGCGTAAGTCTGAAGGAGACAACAGGCGACTGGCTGGAGGTTGTGTAAAAATTAACCTACTTAATGAGCTCCAGGACTATTGCTGTGCTCATGGGGTTAAAGGGAGATGGACCTGCAGAGGGAGCCATGTCCCCAAATCTCAGGTCTAGTTGGAGGACACAGCCTCGTCCCTGACTAAAGAGAAGACACTGCCCTTAGTTTGGAAAAATAAAGACTTAAGGTTTTATTTGAGAGAGATTTTTTTCCACTTTTATATACATTTTTTTCCTCTAGGAAATAGACAGACGGTTGGAAAAAAAACTGAAGATCACACAAAAGGAGAGGTAAGGCTGCTGTCTGGCATGAGGGCTCATGCTCTCTGCCGCTGGAGAGCTGGGCAGGCATTGTTCTCCAGCTGGCTGATAGCGTTAGCTGGTTAGGCTCCTGGGCAGCTAGCTCTTCCCTACATCGGATTGAGGCTTTGAGGTGAGACATGTCACAGCTGTCTCCAGCCTCAGTGGACCTTTCTGAGGTCATCTGATGGAAAGAGGGAGGTGACAGGATTTGGGTTCATGTGTGGTTGTGCCCAGTGCTGAATGAAGTGTGGGGTAGTTGTCTCTCCCTATGGGTACTGGTGTCTTTGCAACATTGAAGAATCTGGACAGAAACTCCTGTGTCCTTGATGGCTTGGCAGTTTAGGGTGTTGTGAGGTTATCTCGGAAGAGAAGATTCTAGGAAATTCTTAGGAAACCTTTAAGGATTGTTTTCTCACCATTGTGTAGCTTGGGTTAGTGGGTTTCAGAGAGGGTGACTTTGGGCTCAGATAACCCAGGGGCAAGCAACAGAGAACTGACTACATTGATCCAGCAGGGGATTCTGGGAGTCCACACTGGCTTTCCAGACTCCCTGCTGTGTGATCAGACTGCTGGATCCTACTTCCCATGGTCCCTGGTCCCTTTCCATGTCATCCCCACCCACCTAGGACCTTTTGGTCTGACACAAAGCACGCAGCTTCCACCTCCTGACAGTTCAGGCTCTGGCAATGGTCTCTGGTTGTGAACTGGGGTGGCACCCGTGGCTGGTGTAGGGGTTCTCCTTGCCTTGCTCCCGTTCTCATCTGTGGCTTCTGTTCGCTCCCTCCCTGTGTTGTTGGCCCTCTTTGTGTTTGGGGAGTTTTACTTCTGCTTGTGGTCACCTGGCATTGATGTGCATCTCTACCAGCCTTGGACAATGCTTCTCTTTTGAGCATTGCCAAGCAGTTTCATCCTAGCCCCGCCGCTGCCCAATAGAGCAGAGAGCCCTGGTGAGGGAGATTTCTCTGCTCAGAGGCTCTTATGTAGAGGTAACTTGCTGGTCTGGTGTAGCCTGTCTCTTGAGAGGCACAGGTCACTTGCCAGAAGGCAGAGAGAGCTTGGTAAATCTTGTCTTGCTTGTTGCCAGGTTGGGTGGCACAGCAGGTGCCTGTGTCTTGTCTCATTTTGAGCACATGCTGTGGGAGACCTGGGCTGGGGGGCTCCCCAGTTCACCAGACTCCTACACTCTGGTCTGTGTAGGGAAGCTGGGGTTTTCATCTAAGTCATTGATTTTTGGGTGTGAAATGCTTTGGCCTCGAGGGCAAACTGGTGCTTGCTGGGCCTGTTTGCACATGGAGAGGAAGTCCCAGGACCACAGGGTGGTGACCTGTAGGGTTAGACCTCTGGAGTAGTTCTTGTGCCCTGCAGAGCTGGTGGTAAGGCTGCTGTCCTGCCTGAGGTATGGGAGTTCAGTTGTCTGGTCTTGGACCAGGTGAATAGTAAGTAGGAAGGGAGAAGACAGTGAGGAGGGTGTGGGGCTCAGATAGGCCTTCTGCTCATTGTGAGATTTATGAAGCTGTGTTTGCTCTTTGTCAGCAGGAAATCCAAATCTCCTCCCAAAGTGCCCATTGTGATTCAAGACGATAGCCTTCCCACGGGGCCCCCTCCACAGATCCGCATCCTCAAGAGGCCCACCAGCAACGGTGTGGTCAGCAGCCCCAACTCCACCAGCAGGCCAGCTCTTCCAGTCAAGTCCCTAGCACAGCGGGAGGCAGAGTACGCAGAAGCCCGGAGACGGATCCTAGGCAGTGCCAGCCCTGAAGAGGAGCAGGAGAAACCCATCCTCGACAGGTGAGTGTAGGTGCCAGCAGTGGCAAGGGAGGACCGGCCTGCTGGGCACCTTGATGTGGGTTCTGGGAATCGAACTGAGGTTCTTAGCTTGAGAGCCAAGCACTGGAGTAGCAGAGTTCTCTCCAGCCTAGGGTGTTGTCAGGTGTTAAGTGTGGTTGGTGGCTGATGGGCCCCCCAGAGTGCAGGATGCAAGATCAAAGGATGGGCTTAGACTCGGGCCCTGTCAGCTGCACACTTAAACCACTTAACCTGATGGCTGATCCCAGAAGTAGGTAGGGGTCCTTCGGCCTTGCCCACCAGGTTGAGTGAGCAAATGGCCCTGAGGTGCTGAATTCTGCCCAGGTCCCCAGAAAAGCCCAGTATTGTTGCCTGGGTCTCCAACAGCCTCATTTGAGTTTTGCAGTAATTTTCACTTGTGTCTTTTTTTGTTTGTTTGTTTGTTTTTTAAGATTTGTATTGTGTTACTCTGATGAGCTAGTAATTGTTAAACATGCCTTTGGAGCTGGGTAGTGGTGGCACACACCTTTAATCCCAGCACTCAGGAGGCAGAGGCAGCTGAATCTGTTAGTTCCAGACCAGCTTGGTCTACAGAGTGAGTTGTCCAGGATAGCCAGAGCCACAGAGAAGCCCCTGTCTCAAAGCCAAAACCACCAAACCCAAATGAAAAAAAAAAAAACCAAACAAAAAACCTGCCTTGGGGCTGGAGACGGCTCAGTCAGTGCTTGCTGTATAATCCTGAGGGGCCTGCCTTCCCAGCACCCAGCTCCAAGCTGTCTCTGAAACCTTCACAGTGACAGTAAAGAGATTGGACCCTGCAAGCTGTCCTCTGACGTCTGTACTTGTGCTTTGGGATGCAATAAGTTTTAAAGGGTTTTTTAAATAAAGTATGAATGGGCTGAAGGGATGGCTCAGTGGTTAGAGCACTGCTTGCTCTTCCAGAGGTCCTGAGTTCAATTCCCAGCAACCCCATGGCGGTTCACAACCATCTGTAATGGGATCCGATGCCCTCTTCTGGTGTCGGGTGTGCATGTACAGGCGTCCATGCAGACAGAAAGAACACTGCACATAATAAGGATGATGTGGTTGAAGATTGATATGTTGGTGCTGACACACACAGCCTGTCTCATTTAGCTTAGGCTATCCTCAAACTCACTATTGTAGAAATAACCATCCTGAACGGTGATCCCTCTGCTCTCCTTCCTGTCTGCTGGGATTACAGCTGTCCTTCCCTCCCTCCCCCTCTAACACAGGACTGCAATCAAGCCTAGGGCTTTGTATATGCTAGGCAAGCTCTGCACTAAGGCATATGTCCAGCCCATAATTTTGGTGTTTTGTGAGACACAGTTTCACCCTGTAGCCTAGGCTAGCCTGGCAGTCCTCCTGCCTCAGCTTCTCTAATGGTAGGGTTACAGCCACTCTTTCTTCTTTTCTCCCCAATGTTGGGGACTGTATACTTAGGTGCTAGCCCATTAGGCAAGCTGCCAGCCTCTGAGCATACCCCAGTCCTCTAGTTTTGAGGGCTTTCTCTGGCTATTCTTTCTGAGACAGGCTCTCTTTATGTAGCCCTGGGTGTCCTGGAACTCACCCGCGTCTACCTACCAGGTACTGGAATTAAAGGCTTACACCACCATGCCCGGTTTGCTCTTTGGCTTTTTGAAACTAAGTTCTTTACACATCTGGCATAATTTACTGTGTAGCCTAGGCAGCCTTCACTCGGGTCCTCCTGCCTCCCTAGTACTGTTATGGGCGTGTGCCACCGTGTCTAGTACCGTCGTTGTTTTGAAGGAACATCCGTTCTGTTCTCTCCTCTTAGTCTGCACCTGTCTGGAGTGGGAAAGTCCATTTCCTTCTGTCTTCTCTAGTACTAGGAGTCAGCAGCTAGCCTCGTGGTTTGGAGGGAAACAGGAGTCAGCCAGGTGGGTGCAGCTCACTCCTGAGCTCATGGCTAGGGGCCCAACCCTGGAACAGTCTGTATTGGTTCTGTGGAAGATGCCTTGCTCATGGCCACTCCTCCCTCCACAGGATGGACTGAATGCACTCCCTCTGCTTACAGATGAACAATGGCACATGAAAGGGGGGCTGCTGTAATTGCTAGAAGGTGGACCATGGACCACTTCCTCCTTCCCACTGGAGCTGCTAAAGTGGGAAATGCATGCCCTAGTGTGCTTGTCAAAGCAGGCTCAGTAGCTCAAGCTGGCTGGTATCCCCAACCTCAACCATGGGTTGATTGTAAGGTTCAGGGACTTCACGTTGGGGTGTGGCTCCATAGTGCCTGCACCATAAGCATGAGGACCCCAGTTGAATCTCCAGCACCCACATGAAAGCCAAACAAAGCTACAAATGACTATAACCCTAGCACTGGTGGGCAGCAGGGCTTGTGGGGCAGTGGGCGTGTGGGGGTGCCTAAATTGATCCCTGGTGAGTTCTAGGTTCAGTGAAAGACCCTGCCTTGAAGAAGTGGAGAATAGAGGATGGTACCTGGTGACCTCTGGCCACACACATGCACCTATACATGTGTGTCCCTCACTCAGTGTGACATACGCAAATGAATCTGGGCACCTTCTCTATGCTCAAGGCCTTCCTTTTATCTTCCTTTAGGCCAACCAGGATCTCGCAACCTGAAGACAGCAGGCAGCCCAGTAATGTGATCAGACAGCCGTTGGGTCCTGACGGGTCACAAGGCTTCAAACAGCGCAGATAAATGCAGGCAAGAAAGGCTGCCGCCGCTGCCGCCATCGCCTCCTGGATTGTCTGCTATGGTCGCACTGCTGTGGCAGACATCTGGACTTGAGCAGAGGGAATAACCTGACTTACTTGCACTGTGATCCCCCTTGCTCCGCCCACTGTGACCTTCAACCCCATGCACTGTGACCTCTGCCTTCCCCCACTTCCCACTGTGATTGGCGTGTTGACAAGGGCTGTCCCAAGTCAATAGAAAGGGAAAGGGTGGGGAACTAGGGGAGGATTAGGGGAACCTACCAAGGACTCAGAGTAGCCGGTCAGACAGTGCCACTTGGCCCTTGGCCACTTGGGGTAAAGCCAGTGCCAGCAATAACAGTTTATCATGCTCATTAATTTGGGATTTCAAAACACAAATGAGAACTCCCCCCACCCACCCCAAGTGCATGTCGCCATCACTTAAAGTAAGTTCCATTGAAAATATCCTTTCTTTTTTTTTTCTTCCTATTTTTGTTTGTTTATACAAATACCTGATTTGCAAGAAAAAGTGCATGGAAAGGGTTTTAGCAGTTTAATGAGTTTTTAATTGAGAAGGGGTAGTTTAGTAGTCACTTAAAAGATGTTTCTAGGAAATTGGCTAGAAACATTAACCAATAGGATTTTGATGAGCTTAGCTTCTGTATTCCTACTGCCGCCCAGAAGAGAGACCAGGCTCGGGAGCGCCCCATAGATGAGCATCTGTGCCTAAATCGCCTTCCTCCGGCTAAGTCCCAGCTAAGTTGCCTAGAGATAGCTCAGAGCCTGGGGGAGGGACTGACCCCACGATAGTATTGTGAGAGATGGGGAAAGTGGCAGGCTTCCCCTTCCCACACCCCTCAGGGTGGGCTGGCTCCCTACCAGCCAGGTTTGCTGCTTCTAGAGGAGGGCACAGAGTGACTGGGCTCAGAAAGGCAGTGGTGACACTTGTCCAGTGTTTGCTGTCAGCACAAGCCCAAGAGAGAGTCTGGCTCCAGATCTCAGGCCTCTGCCTGGAGTGGTCAGAAGATAGAGAGGCCTGTGCAAGACTGGATGGAACGCTTAAGGATCTGTGGCGCTCCTCATCTGTGGACGGTCCCGGCTCAGGGACTGTACCTGAAACATTGCCTGGGTGAAAAGAGGGGACTAGAGCAGCTGGGGAAGCATCGGGAAGGACAAACTGCACTGCAAAGGCAGATGATGGCCCACAGGTTCCTCAGAGGCCTCAGCTGCCCTTCCCTTAGTAGAGCAAGGCTGGCTTGAAGGCCATTTCTGTCCCTGAGCCTGGAGGTTTGCTTTGGCTCTTGGTGGGAGAAGCTAGAGAGGGCGTCTGTGTCCCGCTAGGTACTCTCTGGCTTTGTATTCTCTTCCGATGCACTTTGCCTTATCCCTGCTAGCCTGACAGCCTCCCTCTCCTGACCAGCACTCAGGTTTGGGAGTAGGTGATGTGGGATTAGGGCAGCCATAGCCGCCAAGGTGTTGAGCTTTGCAGGATCACACCGCCTTCGGTTCCTCTGGCTTGTGCCCTGTAGCAATGACCCACATCATCTTCCCCTTAGGAAGAGGCTCTTCCCCAGCACAGCCCTAGACCTGCCTGATACCAGGGGCCATCTGTGAGTGAGCTGGAACAGAGCCTTAGCAGGAGGGCCGGCCACCTCCAAGGGTAGGAAGGAACTTGGCTGCTAGCTCAGAGTCTAGGGCCCACCCACAAGGGCTAGTGGTTTTGGTTGGAGGACAGACTGTCCTTTCTTTGGAAAAGGGTGCAGAAACCCTGCTTGCCTGGTCCCCTCTAGAGGAAGCCAAGGGCAAAGCATCTGCACATTGAAAGCTTGCAAGCTTGGCTCTCCCATCTCAGTCTGGCCAAAGAAGGCCCCGCCCACAGTGCCCTGTGCCTCCCACTCCCACCAGCAGTCATGCATTTGGCCTCCTAGATGGAGAGGTGGCGGGGCACAACTAAAGAAGGAAAGGAAGGAAAACAGACTGGTGTTGGGGGAGGGGGGCTTGGGAAACTGTTTGGATTGTGTGTGTGTGTGTGTTTGTGGGGTTTATTTTTGTGTGTGTGTGTGTGTGTTTTCCTTTTTTTTTTTTTTTTGTAGTTGTCTATAACTCCATAAGTGCTTTTTTGCTTTTTTTTTTCTTTTCTGTCTTTAAGTAAGTTGCAGGCTTTGGCTTGGAAATCCCCAGGGGGATGAAAGGCAGGAACCTGAGGCTGCTGCCCCTTTGTCTGCCTTCTTGGTACTGTCCCTTCCCCCAGCTCTTCCTGGACCCCATGAGCCAGGCCTCAGCCCTTCCAGCTAACCGCTTCCCATGAGCCACTACTCTGATGTCAGCCTATAACCAAAGGAGCTGGGGGTCCGGGTCTGGTGACCAGCCCTTCTCAGTCCCCTCAGTCAGGGTGCTCCCCACCTGCAGGCAGGAGGTAACACCCTATCTGCTGCCATCAGCCCCTTCCAGAGCCCATCTGTCCCGCCTAGCCCTGTCCTGCCCTGCCATACCCTGCTCTGCCCCATCTGGGGGTGCTGTGCTCAGGGACGGGCCGGCAGGGCTGCATCCAGTCTCCCTGGTAAGCAGAGACTCAAGAAAACCTCTGGGGTCCTGTTTCTGGTCATATGACCCATGGGGACGGACCCTTGGGCATCTGTACCGAAGGGACTGGGAGGGAGGGCCGCACCCTGCAGTCTTGCTCTGCTGATGTAGCAGGCAGCTCCTCACCCTAACCCTCACCGCGGGCTCCTGAGTCGGCAGATTAAGCATTTTATAAATTGTATTTTAAATACATGTTTTAAACTTGTCAGACATTTGTCCTCATTTCTGGCTTCCTATCTCACTGTGGTTTCTTGTCCAGCTCTGAGGGGTTCCTGCTTTAGCAGAGGCTGAGGTTTCTTTGGGGTACTTGGCTTAAGTCCATCACTGTAGGGCTCCCAGGTCCCCTGGACAGGGTTTCAATGAGTCCTGTCTAGACTGAAACCTGGAGTCATGCTGGAGCTCTCGGCAAGTCCTACTTGGTGAAGGGGTAGGGAGTGGGGCTTCATTGACATTCAATACAGAGGCCGAGGTTCTTGGTGTTTATTGGCTTACCAGGCCATGAAAGCAAACTCCCAAATCCAGGCCCTGCCCAACTATCTGCAGGCCTTGAACTTCTGGAGCCCCAGTTCCAGAGGATCAGTGGGTTCGGGCTGGCACGGAGCTAAGCCACTTTCTGCTGTCAGAACTGTGTTCCCTGGGAAGGACATGAGGTTCAGAAAGTAGGAAGTTTGGTCCTCTTGCTGCCATCCCATGTACTCAGGGGAGAGGCTTCTAGAAGCAATCAATAGAGCCAGAAGTTGGGCTGGGGGCCTGATCCCAAGTCCTGAGGGCTCTGCAGGGAACAGCCCCTTCTTCCCAGTTTCTAAGCTACCCATAGTTTAGAGCAAATCCAAGGGCTTCCCATGTTTGGGAAGGGAGGATTAACACCATCCAAAGGAGGATGGTAGACATCACTGAGTCCTGGGCCCAGGGATGCTTGATGCTCAGGCTTCTGTGAAATTGACTGTTATCCGGCTTTCAACAAAGGTCAGTTTCTGCCCTGCCCTGGATGGAGCAAGCAGTTTCCCAAGTCTCATAGAAAGATGGATTTTCCAGTTACTGGCCAGAGGCCTCTTAAAGTTAGTAGATGGACCCAAGAGGCTCTGGCCCTCAGTACCCACCTGCTTCCTTGCTGTCCTGGCTGGAAAAAGAGGCCATGGAGGTCAGGGCCCAGGCTTGTCGGGACACACTGATCCAGCACAGAATGGTTATGGCTAGCCTGCTTTCGACGGACTGTCTTCTTGTCCAGCCTCGGGCAGAGTGGGATGCAGGGTACCTGGGCATAGGGGCTCTGCAGATTGGCAGCTGGAATAGGAGGGAGCCAGAGAACTCATCATGGCTGAATTGGAGAAATGCTAGACTTGCTGTATACTAAGCAGAGTGGGTTTAGCCAAATACCTTAGCATTTGAGCCTCTAAGTTGGAGAGGATATTGGCACCCGCTGCACAGAGTAGATGATGGCTGAAGGCTGGGTGTAAGGCTGGCCATCACTTAGAGAGAAGCTAGCCCAGGCAGATGGGTGAGCACAGACTGCCCTTGTCAGCACAATAGCTAGGGTTCCCATTTCTGTGAGTGGGGCGGTTGTGGGGCACATGTACGAAGGGCCTTGAAATGGAACTGACTGGTGGGCTCTAAAGGGCAGCCTGGGCGCAGGGCTAAGGCAGGAAGGTAGAGTCCAAAGTGTGGAGGTGGGTGCTTCATGGTGTAGACCAGCCCTGTTTGATAATGACTCCCACATAGCTAAGCCATGGGCTCCATCTAGGGTAACTCGGCCACATAAACAGGGATCTGCTTGCCAGTCCAGCCTGCTCACTGGCTCTCACCATAGTTCTGCTGCTTCAGCCTGCTCAGGATCCTGAGGACCCTTCGTTCTGGGACTTCTAAGTTTTCTACTTGCTGAGGATTGTAAGGAATCTTCTTCCTTTGTCGCAGCCCACCTATAGCCGATTCCATCTCTCGGGCCTTGGAGGTGCCTTCCTTCAGCTTCTTCTGGTAGTAGCTAGGGAGGTAATGCCCAGCAGCTCAGCCTGGTTATGAACAATTTACCCCTTCCTCCTGACCCCCTTTTAGCTGGCCATTTAAGAGGCAGGACTGAAGCCCAGGCATCTGGAGACGTAGTCCTCTTAGGAAATATGAGGAAATGCTTCTATCTGCTGTGCCATGCTACATGTCATTTGACATCTGGGCTTGAGGTTCTCTTCCACTGCTAAGAAGAGGGGTAAATGTGCATACAGATTGTATGTGAGAGGAAACCCATTAAGTTCTCCGGACCAGCCACTTTGAGGTGGTGTGTATTACCCACTGTTTCTGTTACTGATATCTTCACTTAGATAACATTTTCTGCTTATAAACCAGCTGTGCAGGGCTGGGGATGTGGTTCAGTTGCCAGAGTGCTTGCCTAGCATGCAGGAAGCCTTGGTAAATAGCCAAACTAAACTGAGTTTGGTGGCACGTGCCTGTGGTGGATGTGGGAGGCTCAGTTCAGAGTCATCCTTGTCTAGGTGTTGAGTTCTAGGCTGGGATACATGAAGTCCTAGTCTCAAAACAAAAAGAAAAGCAACCAACCCCGGCATGTGGCCAGCTCCACCCCATCTAAGCTGTAGCTTACAAGGTTGTGTCAGAATGTCTGCAGTCATCTGCATACTAGCCAGGCTCCCACCCCAAACTTGCTTTGCTTGCCCCCACACACTTTTTTTTTTTTTTCTCCTCTATTTGAAGACAGTCCTTGGCTGTCCTGGAACTGGCTCTAGTCCAGGTTGGCCTCAAACTCAAGGTGATCTTCTGATCTCTTGCCTCCTAAGTGCTGACATATACATGAGCCACCTTGTCCTGCTCAGTGTTAACAGTGTAAACCTTAACTTGTCTTTTATCTTACTGAGTGCATACAGTAAGGACATTGCCAGCTCCTCTCTCTGCTTTCCTGTGGCTTCCAATTTGGGTGCCTGGGCAGTTTTGTCTTCCTACCTGCTCCTACCTGCTGCTTCTAGACATGAACTGTCTGATTTGAACTGGAGGCCCGTTCCCTAACTGACACGCCCACCAGGTTTCTATACCCAGCTAGACTACCCAGAGAGCAAAGCCCACATGCACTAAAAGCTGTGGACACTCAGGAACCCTGCCTCTTTTATACTGTTTCTCAAGAAGCTTTAGTACAAACTAAAAAGTATACCCATAAAAAAACAGAAGTTCTACAGTAGGAGGGGTGCAGAGGGACAACAGGACTGGGGAGATGGCTTGTGCCTAACAGCACTAAGTGCTCTTCCAGAGGTCCCAATTTTAGTTTCCAGCATCCATATCAGCTGGCTTAAAACTGGTGGTAATTCCAGCTACAGAGGACCTGACACCTGGCCTGTGAGGATACTTCTGCAAGCACGCACGCACACAGACACGCGTAGACCTGATGGGGACTACAAAGACCTATGAATGGGCAGCATGTGTTTAGGCTTTTTGCTCTTGAGATTGTCATGTAGCTCAGGCTGGCTTCTAACTCACAGTGTAGCCAACATAAGCTCCCTGATACTCCTGCCTCCAGTTCTTACATGCTAGGAATTGAACCTGCATGCTCTGGAAGAGGATCCAGTGCTCTTAGCCACTGAGCCATCTCTCTAACCCCTAACAACAACTCTTGAAGACTCTCAAAGAACCAAAGGATGAGAATTTCAGGAAAACAAGTTGGGCCGTGCTGTATACAGCTCACTGGGGAGGGCTTTCAAAGTCACAGGTAACTGAACAGAGTGTGAATAGTCTTTGTGTTGGCATTTGTATGAAGAAGCATTTACTAGAGGGTCAGTGAAATCACCAAATCGGAGTCACTGAGCCTTAGGGCTTGAGCTCCTTTGCATTGAGTGTAGACATTATGTGTGGTGAGTGGGTGGTCAGTTGACTTGCCTAGAATGCTCAAGACGATGATCCAAACTGTCCAAACGTGGCTGTGCACACCCTTAATCCTAGCATTCAGGAGATAACGACAGGAGCGTCAGAACCTCAAGACATCCTCGGCTATATACCAAGTCGGAATCTAGCCTGAGATACATGTGCCCTTAGTGAAATTTGAATTTCTATTGTTTGAGACAGTCTCACTGTGCAGCCCAACTGGCCTGGAGTACACTGTGTATACTGCCTCCCAGGTACAGGTAATCAAAAGCACACCTGGGCAGACTTAAGATGATTGGCCTTTGGTTACTGGGCACAGTGAGGCGTACCCATAAACTCTGATGCTCGAGTGATGGAGCAGCTCGGGTTCCAGCCCAGCTGGGATAAGGCAGATCTGTCTTCACAAGAGAAGAAGAAACTTAGCTCTCACAGCTTCCTAGGACCTGCAAGTGTTGTGTCAAGGTCTCCCGCTCTCTCAAGGAAAAGCACCTGCTTGAATGAGCTGGGGCTCAGCGGCACCTTCCCTCATAAAGAACCGCAGATCCCTTGCTGGATGTCCTGATCGGTGACGGTGTAGAAGAAGAGGAACAGTTTGGGGGACACAAGTGGTAGGAAAGCACAGTCTGTGCTCAGACAGGAGGATTGCCATCCTGGGGTTCCGTAGATGTTTTCTCAAAAGCACTGTCTGCACTGGCTGCTTACGCAAAGAAAAAGGACTGTCTTATGCTGGTGATGGCCGGCTGAATCTTCCTCATAAGTGAGGGAAAGGCTGAGAGCAGGGGAGGACCACAGAGGGGGACTGCCAGCTGTGCGTATGACAGCGTGTGACAGAGGAATGAAATCCAGGACACGGAATGACCTCAAAAAACAAGAGTTAAGAAAACAAACCACCCAGTTAAACTGGGCTAAGGATCTAAACAGGGTTCTCCAAAAAAAATTAAAATGGCCAAGACAGACTTCAAAATGTGCCCATCATCCTAAGCAGTTAGAGAAATTCACGTTGAGCCCTAGTGGGAAACGGCGAAGATCAAGAAAACAGCTAAACATGCTGGCAAGGCTGTGGGGAAAGAGACCTCAGTCACTGTTCTCACTGATGGTGGGACTGTACGCTGGTTCAGCCACTCTGGAAACAGTGCGAAGAAGTCACAAAAGAGATAAGCCTACTGAGCAAATACTGAAGTGTGGTCAATCAGAACAGGAAGTAGAGGGCAAGGTTCAGCGGCTTCTGTGAGATCGGCTGGTCCTTACGTCCACCCATCCCCTTTTAGTCTGAGAATGATCATGTTTATTTAGGCTGTAGTCATCACTTTCTGAGCACCCCACTACCTGCTCATTGCCTCGCTGGAGGCAATTTTCCTATAATAGGCAAGATTCCTATTCTAAGAGTGTTTCAGAGTCTTGTAGGGAAGGCTCGCTGCAGTTCTGCTGAAATGTGGAGTTACCATTAACGCCCTTCCCAGCAGGAGAACCTAGCTGAGCTTTGAAGCCAGCACGCCCCCCCCCCTTCGAAATGGAGAGGTGGAGAAATAAAAACTTTTCTGGTATCATCCAATTTCCTAGATCCAGCCATTCCTGAAGCCTCTGCTGATCATTTGAACAGTACAGTCCTCCCCAACCCAAGGCAGTTTTATTGGGGTTTTCTTTTTCTTGCAGCTGAGAATCCTAACCCTCAAAAGTCTCCTGACTATTACAGCACTAGCTGCCCACCCCCCACCCCACCCCCGACAAAGTAGCCCTGCTTACTTTGTTATCTCCTCTAGGGCTGTCTCTGGCAGGGCCATCATCTCCACCAGCAGAGAGAGGATCTCAAAGAACAGTGTGTAGGGGTTCGGGGGTGACATATCCATCAGGACATTCTGTTCTGGGATCATGAAGTAGTGGCTGCCATTACTCTCAGGTGCCCTTCAGTGTACCCCGTCAGTCTCCAGATCCCATTTCCAGCTCTGACTGCCCAGGGCTGACCCCTGCTCACCCACAGAGCAGAAGAAGCGTTTGGTGTCTGTCATCACAGCCAAAAAGTCTTTAAAGTCCACATGACCATCTCCTGCAGAGGCAAAGAAATAAGAGTGGCCAGGGGCTGCCTTCTGCAGCAAGGCCAGGTATGACGCTGGTGTTCTGCCCCCCCCCACACCCCCAGAGCTGTAACAGTGATGCTGAATCAGCAAAAAATGTGGAATGGAAAAACCAAAAATTACAGTCTTCTGGGGTAGAAACTATTGGACCAGGACAAGTTTTGTAGCTCAGTTGGTAGAGTGTGCCCCTAGCATGCACAGAATGCAGGATCTGAATTCCCAAATACTACATAAACCTAGAGGGCAAAGGTTAATGCTTCAAGGTCAAGCCAGCCTGAACTACATACATAAGATCCTATCGTGGAATATTAGAAATCTACTGGGCCTTGCATTCTTGAGAGACAGCAGTGTGAGTTCAGAGCCCATGTCCACCACTTGCCGTTTATGTGGCCCTGGTCAAGTCTTGGATCCCCGGGAAGCTTTAGATTTTTCTGGAGATGGTTTTAATGTAAAGCACATGCACATGAAGGCCAGCACCTGGTATTACTGTGGTGGTCTCTGCTTCAGAATGTGAACCTTGAGAATTCTGGCTAGACTTCAGGGCCCTGCAGGCCCCACCAGACTGAGTCAGTAGCCTCTTCTCTTGGCAAGATCTCTGGTAATAACGGCCCTTCCCCGGCAGGCCAGGTTCTTCCCTGGTCAGTGTGCCACAGGTGGCCTCCCAAACCCCATCATGGTTCCTTAGAGGCTCAACTTTTTTTTGGGGGGGGGGGGTTGTCAAGACAGGATTTCTGTGTCGCCTTGCTTGGTCATACTGGACCTCACTTTAGATGAGGCTAGCCTCAAACTCAAGAGAGCCACCTGCCTCTGCCTCCCTGGTTACATTTTATTGATTTTCTGTGAGGGGAAGCGATGTGCCTGGCGCATCGCAGTGGAGGTGAGGTCTCTTTTGGGAGGTGGTTCTCTCCTGCCATGAGTGTCCCAGGCAGCCAGCATCTTTGCCAGGTAGGCCAAAGAAGTTCAAACCAGGTCATATCCCTTTCTAGACTGTCTCACCACGGGGGACACCAGAACTTAGAAGAGACTCTGAGAGACATGGACTGTACAATATGTCCCAGGCTGTGCCCCAGGACTCAAGCCGGTGGGACTCTGAGCCGTGTAGCTGGACTCAGGAAGTCTACAGACCAGCATGAGAATGCTGAGGACCCAACCCTGGCCACCGCTGGGACCTGGAACTCAGAAAAGGCTCTTGCCCTAGTTCGGGGGCGGGGCAGAGCTAGGTCAGCGAGGGTCAACAGTGGACTGCTTAGCAACACCCCTCAGGTGTGTGAAGGGTCTGCAGCAGCAGACGAACCGTCCTGAGCAGTGGTCAGGACTCAGGTCCTACGTGGCCCTACCCTTCCCTTTGTCAGGCCACACCTTGCCTCATGCAAGTATCTCCTGCCATTTCTCAGGGACTACTACTTCCTTCTTCCCCTGACTGTTTAATTTGGCACCACTTGGCTTGAGGGAACCTCCTCCAGGAAGCCTTCCTTCTAGACCCCATTTTCCACGGTGCTGTAAGCACTGTTTCTATTCTTTGTTTAACCTTCATGCCAACCTTTACCCTATGGCAGTAATGAGGATAGCAGGGCTGTGTCTTCGACGTCTCCGTTGGTGCCGTGGCAGGAGCACTCACAGAGGACAGCTCATGCTTACTGCAGGGATAATGCCATGCTAGCAACCACTCTCCTGCCCCACAGGCTCCGTCCCACCCTTGCCTGCTTACTCCATTTTATCTTACAGAACATGACGAGCAGGCTGCTGCTGTCAACTTTTATAGACAGAGACAGGCCTAGCAAACTGCTGGACTTTCTCAAAGCCGGAAGAAATGCTAGGCTCACCGGGCAGTGGTGGCACACACCTTTAAATCCCAGCCCTCAGGAGGCAGAGGCAGGCAGGTCTCTGAGTGTGAGGCCAGCCTGGTCTACAGAGCAAGTTCCAGGACAGCCAGGGCTACACAGAGAAACGCTGTCTGGAAAAACAAAAGCAACAGGAAGAAGTGCGAGAGTCACAGAGGAAGACTTGGTGTGCAGAGCCCGAGGGGAAGGGGACCCGAGGTCACCAACACCGTTCGTTAGGTCAGTTCTGGTCACTTCTGGATCCCCAGAAACTGCCACTGCACAGTGGCTCAGGGACCATTAGCTTCTGGATTCCGAGCCTGCTACAGACTTGGTGAGACCCAGGGCGGAAGGAAAAGGCAGAACACAGTGGGTTCAGGCCTTAGGGACACTAGACTCTGGCCCAAACCTTTAAGCCAAGCAGGGATCCTTTCAGCAAGGAGCCCACGTGGCCTCACAGGCCTCTTGCAGGGGCAGCCCCTCTCCAGGGCTCGGCAAGATCTGGCGCTCACCATTGACGTCAGCACTCATCAGGGCTTCCTCCACCTGGGCCGGAGTGAAAGTGAAGCCAATTAGGAGCAAGATGTTCTTGAGGCTCCGCGCATCCACCTCACTGGGACCATTGAAGATATCAAAGTAGCTTCGGAAGGCTGTCAAGGGAGAGAGTTACTAAGCAGAACACTCCTGCATCATCACCACCACCATCATCACCTCCACCATCATCATCACCACCATCATCACTACCACCACCATCATCACCACCATCATCACTACCACCATCATCATCACCACCATCATCACTACTACCATCATCATCACCTCCACCACCACCACCATCACCTCCACCACCACCACCACCACCACCACCACCACCATCACTACCATCACCACCACCATCACCTCCACCACCATCACCACCACCACCACCACCATCACTACCATCACCACCACCATCACCACCACCACCATCACTACCATCACCACCACCATCACCACCACCATCACCTCCACCATCACCACCACCATCACCACCACCACCACCATCACCATCCTCCTCTTCCTTCAACTTTTTTGTGGCACACAGTAATACATGTGGTATGCTTGGTGAATGCATGTGTGTGCATGTTATGAGGGCAGCAGGTATCTGCCTCTACTATCTGTTTTAGTCCCTGGTGTCAGTGAAACATTCTAGAAAATCTGAAGAAAGGAGCTGCCGTGGTCAAGAAGGTTCTAGACCCTAGGAAGGAGTGGGAGGTAGGAAGGTACACATCCATTCTCGTAGGGTCAGGGAGGATAGGGCCCACAGAGCCCTCACCCAGGATGGGGTCAGTTTTGTTGGTGGGATAGGATGTGGTGGGCAGTAGGGACCTGTTCAGAGCTGGTGGCCCTGTTAAATGGAGAGGGGTCGTCTAGGATGGGTAGGGTTCTTAGGGAACCCGGGCTCTCCTTCAGGCTTCTAAAGAGGACTGGCAGGAGTGGGGGAGGCGGCCCACTTTTTCTGTGTCCTAAGGGCCAAGTGTAGTTGATCCCCTGGAGACACTGTTTGGTGTAGTAGGACGGTGGGGCAGCAGGTTAACTGTGAGGTGCTCACCTTCCTCCTGTTTCTGGGTAAGGTGCTCCTCAGTCCTCTCCTCCCAGCTCTGATACGTTCTGGAAAGGCCGTGCTCTTCCGGCTCCTGCCTGCAGGAGAACGGGCCCGGGACAGCTTACAACCACCTCCTGCCTGCCTTTGCTCCTGTCCCTGCCAAGGCGACCCAAGGGCAGGGGAGAGGAAGATGTGGCAGCAGAGGGTAGGGAAGCTTCCTTGAGGGACTCTCTTGTGTCAAGAAGGCACAAGTGACAGAGAGAGAGACCCGAGGGAGTGAGACAGGAGCCACAGGTGGTCGGTCCCTTTGGTGGTGGGAGGACTGGGGGTGCAGTGCAGAGGTACAGTGCTTGCCAAGTATGTGTGAGTCCCCAGAATCGGAAAGAAGGGAGGGAGGGGGAAGAGTGGGAAGGAGGTGGAACTTGAGGGACACCCTGCTGGGAAGCACAGAAAGGAGCTGATGAGGGGGTGAGCAGAGATGGGGGTGAGGACCAGAGAGTAGGAGGGCCCACGTTGGAAACAGACTGGAGGCCAGGGTAAGGAAAGGCGGTAGGCTAGTGGAGATGGGTCCTACCGTATCTTGACATAGTTGAGACTTCTCTCATTGCCCTGGGGCAAGAACTCTGGCCATCTCCAGTTCTGGTCCTGAGCAGGAGTTGGCAGGACTGGGCTAGGGGACCCCATAGGGACGGGGACTTGCCCAGGGGCTGGTGATCTGACCCAGGGTGGAACAGGAGCTGGAGCTGAGGTGGAAGGTTCATGCAGGGTCAGAGGTAAGGCTGGAACAGAGCTGCTCGTGGGGCTTGGGGTGGACACAGAAGTCACAGTCTTGGGGGACCTCCTGGCTGTCAGGGTCCGGGACTTCAGAGTCCTTCTGTGGGTGGCTTCCTCCTGCTCCTCCACCTCCAGTAGGCACTTCATGAAACCCTGTCGGGAGTTCCCAGGACCCTGAGTGCCTGCAGCTGCCAAGGTCTGCTGCCGTTGCTTCTGCCCTTGGCCCAGCTCCTTCTTCTCAACATCTCTCTCCTCCTGAGGATAGGGAAGGGCACCTGTGATACCTCCAGCCAACCAGGCAGGCAGGCAGGCAGGCAGGCAGGCAGGCAGGCAGGCAGACTGGCCCACGGAGGTTTTAGCCTCCCACAGAGCCTCTGGGGATGCTCAGACTGTCCTTTGCTCTCCAAAGCCCCGGAGGAGGCACTCCAGATCTCTGAGTACTCCTCCAGGCCCCATCTGGAGTGTTCTGACCCACTAGTAACTCACCACCTCCCACCTGCGGGCTATATGCTTGAGTGAGCCGATTTCCCTTATTGCAGGCCACACAGCTGTGGTGACCTTACCTCACTCTGGATGTCTAAGCCACACAGGTGTCCTAGCACGTAATGGATACTTCAGACACTGTTTCTCATTCATCACAGAGAGCCAGCCATGCCTACACCTGGTCCCTCTCACCTCGCAGTCAGGATAACCTGAGCTGGGCAGCCTGGCCCACCCTTCCCCCTCACTCTCATCAGCAACCTTTCCCCAGTGCTAGGGATCGAAGGTGAAGCCTCAGTGATGGTAGGAGTGTTTGCACTCCTAAAATGCATCCCTAACTCCCTTCCTCCTCTAGAGGAAGCGGGACACCTTTAGTCTCAGTTCCCACCTGAAGCTCCTCATAGTCTGTAACTCTAGTTCCAGGACATCTGTCGCCCTCTTCTGGCTCCCTTGAGAACTGCATGCACGTGGTGCATACAGGAAAACACTGTAACCACCCTCCCCCCCAAAGACAAAGAAAATAGGATCGTGATGTTAGAGTACCCATGGCTGACAGGATACTTGAGAGTGGATGGTCAGGGGGAAACTGTGGAGTGACATTTAAGTTCAAGCCTGAGTAGCTCCGTGGACTTAGTCATGGCCGTATCTGTGGGAAGACAGGCAGGCATGTGCAAAAGGTCCAGAGGAAATGAGCGTAGCATATCTCCAGGATAGAAATCCCACCAGGGTGGATAGACTCAGAGCCTTGTGTGAAGATTCGGGGTCTTATTCTACGAGGGAGAAGTTTGGGCTAGGCAATGAGGCAGGGAAGGGATAGACTCAGAAATGGCTCTTGGGGGAGGGTTGTTGATATACTGAGAAGGGACTGTAGAGGAATCGGGAGCGATTTTGATCATGAGCCTCTGGGCCAACAGCTAGAGCATCCTTTGCTGAGGTGAGGCTGGGTCAGGAGTAGGTGGGAAGTGAAGGGCCTGTAGTGTGAGGAGTGAACTCCATCTGGCAGTTGGGTATAGGAGCCGGAGTTTGAAGGCACAGGGAAGCGTGGAGGGGAGAGTGCAGAGGAGCTGGGGGGGCAGAGGAGGGATCAGATCCATGGAGGGAGACTAGGAAGGAGCCAGCTTGTAATGTAGGAAGGGCCTTGAGGCCTCTAAGCCCAGGGAAGATGGGTGTGTGGAGGCAGAGGAGGAAGCCTCAGCGAAATAGCTTCATTAAGTCTTTGTGTGCAGGGCGTGTTTAGACATGCGTGTTGGACAAGTCGGGGAGTCAGTTGTCTTGTTCGTGGTGTGAGTCCTGCGGTTGACCTCAGCTTTGCACGTATTTACCCAGTAATGGATTGATTTTGAGATCTGGTCTCAGACTCTATGGAGACGAGGCTGCCCATGAACTCTGTCCCTGCCTCTTGAGCACTGCCCCGCCAGGATACCTGTAAACTGATCTGTGTGTGTACGCGTTCACAGGAGGCAGGTCGGGTGCCATGGTGCACAGAGGGAGGCTGGGAGACAGCCTGCAGTAGTGGGTCCTTCTGGTGGGACTAAGGTGGTCCAGCTTGTCAGCAAAGGTTTTATCCGCTGAGCCATCTCCCCCACCCTACCCCATCTCCCCACTTACAAAGCAGTGTCTTTAGCTCAAACTGGCCTTGACTTTCTGCACAGCTGAGAGTGACCTTGAGTGTCTGTGGTTCTGTGGCTCCCCAGTGCTTAGGTTACAAGCATGTGTCACCATGCCTGGCCTGGGAAGTATGGGGGTGGGACCTAGGAGTTTGTTCATGCCAAGTCAAGTCTGTCAACTGAGCCTCATTCCCCACTGGCTGTTCTTGTAAAGGAATGGTCCCAGGTTCTATTCTCGTCCCCACACGGAGGCTTGCAGCCATCTGTAACTCCAGCTCCAGAGAATCTGATGCTCTGTTCTGGCCTCTGAGGGCACCAGACGAGTACAAATAAACAGGCAAAACACTCATACAAATAAAATCCAAAACCAAAAAAAATAAAATAAATAAATAAAAGGATATGTACCATATAGAATAAATCTAAGGAGCATGTGGAGTTCTGGTCTTTGAAGGCCCCTTAAGGAAGCATATGGAAAGGGTCTATAGGTACTAAGAAGGGAGTGTGGGTGTTGGGGTAGGTATTGCTGTAGAAATGGGGAGACTGGTGGTGTGACAGGAAAGGCTCTGATAAATAGGCAGCAGCAGTGGGCCGGCTATTGGTGGGCAGGAAGAGGCTGGATCTTTTCCTTCCGTGTTCTGCAGTGACACTTGGTCTGCAAGGACACAGTGGAGCAGAAGTAAAGGGCAGGCTGTGTGTCACCTCAGCTGAGTGCAGGAAGTGAGGGGTACCTGGCTGGAGTGTCCTGGGTGTGGCCGGGGATGCGTTGTGAGGGTAGGCAGGGGCCATAAGGGCTGGAGGACGATGACCGGATGGGAAGTCTAAGCTTGTACGTCAGCTCGGAGACCAGAAAGTGGCCCAGCTGGTGGTGTAGGGGTGGCTGGAAGGTCACAGACATTTGGAGAAGGGCAAAGGGCTGATGGGAAGCCTTCCTGAGAAGCAGTCAAGGGCTCCAGAGTGGGACCTCACTTCTGACTGCCCACTCAAAGCACACACACTGGGTCCAGCAGCACACACATGTAAACCCCGAATCTGGGAAGCAGGGGTGGGGGTTGGGATCATTCACAGCAACATAAGGAGTTCTAGGCTAGCCTGGGCTCCAGGAGACACCAGTTCTAGGCCAGCCTGGGCTACAGGAAATCCCAACTTGAAAACCCAAAAGATGACTTCAAAATGGCTTAGCATGGGTTGGGAATTTAGCTCAGTGGTAGAGCGCTTGCTTAGCAAGCACAAGCCCTGGGTTTGGCCCTTAGCCCTGAGAAAAGAAAAAAAGGCGGCTCAGCAAGTAGAGGCACTTGGCACCGACCCTGAGATCCCAGGGCCCTCCAGCCCTGTGCCATGGGACATGTGGCCATGTGAGAGGCAGAGGTGTCTCTGTGTACACATAATAGCACTTGCAATTTTATTTGTTTGAATAAAGAATAAATAAATAGGGCTGGAGAGACGGCTCAGTGGTTAGAGTACTGGCTGCTTTCCCAGAGGTCCTGAGTTCAATTCCCAGCACCCACATGGTGGCTCACAACCATCTGTAATGGGATCTGATTACATGCTCTCTTCTGGTGTGTCTGAAGATAGCGACAGTGTACTCACATACATAAAATAAATAAATAAATCTTAACAAAAAAAATGGATAAATAAATTAAAATGTAAAAGAATGAAATATAAACCAAATGTGAGTGTAGCCCAGACATACATCCACACGTTCCCCAGTTCGACTGGAAACGTTTTGCCCCACCCTCCCTCCCGAGCCCCCATGCCCCTTCCCTTATTTTCCGGCCCTACTTACTGGAGGAGGCGGTGGCCTTGGTACTGCTTTGCTCTCTACAGCCTCGCCTCTAAACAGAGGAGAAACAGGGTGGGGGCGGAGTTGCAGGGCGGGGCTTGCACATTACACGGACCCCGCCCCTCTGTCATGTCCCCTCACTGCCTCATTTGCACACATGGAGATCCACAGAACAAGGATGGGAAACATTGGAGCTCAGCAGCCTATGACTTAACCAAGGGACTTCAGCAGGCCAGAAACATGAAACGCCCCACCATTTTTCATGCTTGTAGGGTTTTTTTTTGTTTTTTTTTAAATCACATTTGTTGATTCTTTTTCATTAGCACACATGTCAGGAGACAATTTGTGTGGATCAGCTTCTTCATCTACTGTATGACCTACTATGTAGACCTTGAACATGCTTATTAGCCAGCACCTTTAACCTGCTGAACCAAGTCAGTGGCCAGTTATTTGTTGTTGGGGTGCACACACACACACTCACATACACAGGCCTGCATGCCCATTCCAGAGCACAAGTGTGGAGGTCAGAGGACAACTTGAACAAATCAGTTCTGTCCTTCCACCATGTGAGTTCCTTGGGGTTGAACTTAAGTTTTCAGGTTGGCAGCAAGCCCTTGTCTTGTTTTGAGACATGGCCTCTCATCCACCTGGAGCAGGCTAGACTAGCTGGTCGGCCATGGTCCCAGGATCCACCTGTCTCCAAGCATGTGCTTCTCTTTGTACCTAGCTTTTGACAGGGTCTTGAGGGGACTCATTTCAGCTCCTAGTCTTTGTAGAGTACTCGCATTACTGGCTGAGCTGGCTCCCTGGTGACATCTCTGGCTTAGCTGAAGAGCTGGGCAGGGGTGTCCCTGGAGGATGACTTACCTGTCTTTGTGTGTTCGAGGTTCCAGTACAGATGGCAGAACAGGAGGGGCCTTCTTTTCCTCTACAGTCACCTTGGGCTTGGGGGGCACTGCCTCCTGGGGGTTGTCCTTGTGAGTCCCTGAGCTGGGTGCTGGCATAGGCTCCTGCAACCTGACCTGTGGGCGGTCTGCTTCACTGGGAGAGTTATTCTTCAGTGGCTGACTCCTGCAGTCTGAGGCGCATGGCTTCCCCAGATCATGATCGGTGCTTCCCTGAGCAGGGAGAAAGGGAGTCTGGGAAATCAAGAAGACCCCTGAGAAGAGCTATCTCTGACTACCTGAGGGGAGGTTCAAAGGACAGAGCCCCTGAACATTTCTTCTGTCATGTGGCATCTACTGTTTTTCTAAAGGTGTCGTTTTCTTTATGTGTCTGTGTGGAGGTTTGCCCCACATGTATGTAGATGCCCTTAGAAGCCAGAAGAGGGCATCAGATCCCAGAGTTACTGGTGGTTCTGAGTCACCACGTGTGTTCTGGGAACTGAACTCCAGTCCTCTGAAAGAGCAGCCAATGCTCTTAACTGCTGCACCATCTCTCCAGGCCTCCTTGTAAGTGTGTGTGTGTGTGTGTGTGTGTGTTCTTTTTTTTTTTTTTTCAGTTCTTGCTTTGAGACAGGGTCTCTCTATGTAGCTCTGGCTGACCTGAAACTCACTCAGAGTCATAGAGATCTGCCTGCCTTGGCCTCCTGAGTGCTGGGATCAAAGGTTATGTGCCTCCCCCATACCCAACTCTGGTGTATTTTTTTCTGTTTTTTTTTTTTTTTTTTTTTCCTCTTCTGTGTTGTTACTCCTATGACCAGTTCTTAGCATTTCCTCTGTTCTGTTTCTGAATAGCATGGAGTCCCACAGTGTCTCTCCGCTCAGCTGCTGATGACTGAAGTGATGACTATTTCTGGTGATTATGGGTAATATATCTGTGACTGTCGATAGCCATGTGGGTATTGATATCCCCAGGAATACTAATCTCTGCATAGAGATTTGATTTCATTTCTCTAGGGAAAATACCTAGGAGTGTATGCTGGAGAGTTTTATGTCAACTTGACACACAGGCTAAAGTCATCTGAGAGGAGGGAGCCTCAGTCAAGAAAGTGCTTCCATAGGACAGGGCTGTAGGCAAGCCTGAAGACATTTTCTTAGTCAGTGATGGGGGGGGGGCAGGCCCAGCCCACTGTGGGTGGTGTCATCCCTAGGCTGGTGGCCCTGGGTTCTCTAAGAAAGCAGGCTAGCAAGCCAGTAAGCAGCACCCCTCCATGGCCTCTGCTTCAGCCCCTGCCTCCAAGTTCCTGCCCTGGCTTCCTTCAGTGATGACATATGATACAGAAACATAAGTCAAATGAACCCTTTCTTCCTCAGCTCATCTTGGGTCATGTGTTTCATCACAATAGACACCGTAAGAGGGTAGAAAGACTCCTGGGGTGCAGGTGTTGTTAGCTTATTAAGAAAGTGCCAAGCTGCTGGGTGGTGGTACTGGCTCACACCTTTAATTCTAGCACTTAGGAAGCAGAGACAGGCAGATCGTTTCAAGGCTAGCCTGGTCTACAGATGAGTTCCAGGACAGCCAGGAGTACACAGAGAAACACACACACACACACACACAAAGAAAAGAAGAGAGAGAGAGGGAGAGAGAAAGCAAGCTTACTGCTAAGTAAGCTGGACATAGTGACTCATACCTGTGATCCCAGCACTTAAGGAGGCCGAGGCAGGAGGATCTCTGTGAGTTCAAGGCCAGGCTGTCTATATAGCAAATGCCTTAGGTGAGCTTTAGTGAGGTCCTGTCTTTAAAAAGAAAAGAAAAAAAAAAGATGATGCTGACTTTGGGGTAAGCTTTAATATGATGAAAAACAGAGAACGTGTGCCTTTAATCCCAGCGCTCAGAAGATAAGATTTCTGTGAGTTTAAGGCCAGCCTGCTTTACAGTCCCAGGACAACCAGGGCTACACAGAGAATCCCTGTCTCGAAAACATAAAGGAAAATACAACAACAAAACCCCAAGAATGTTGTGTTAAACTATGCTACATTATTTTCTTGTATAAAGGAATGTAGAAATGAGAAAAGTAAATTTAAAGTGTTTCAGTTAAGAAAGTTTTGGAAAAGCCAGCATGCCTTTGCAAGGCAGGGACACATATACATGCACGTCAATGCACACACATGCAACACACGCAAACGATGGACAGACAAATGTGGACAGACAGACAGACAGACACATACACAGCTAGTCTCTTAAACCCAGCGTCTCCCAGCACCATCCGCCATAATACGTCATCCCTGTCCTGTGAACAAGACCTGAAGAACACACTGATTCCAACTCCCAGCACCACCCAGCGACCCACGGAGACTGAGTGCTGGCCAGCTCCAGTGCACAGCCCCCCAGCAAACAAGCACATCCGTGTGGAGGACGCAGGGGCCCCTTTGCCCCCCACATGGTGCCATGCTCTTCTCCCCAATCTCCTGGAGTTACCTGGCAGCTCTCGGTAGGATGACTCTCTTTGACCTCAGCACTCTGCCATCTCTTCTGCTGGTCCTTGGTCTGTGTGGCTGGCTGCGGCTGCCCTTCAGAGGTCACCAAAAAATCCCCGCTAGGCTGTGCTTGCTCCCCGCCAGCCTGCAGCTCCCTGGGCCCATCCTGGGTTGTCCTTGTGGAGAAAACAGACAACTGTCACTTCGCTCAAGCCTGGTGTCGCTCTCCCAGAACGCCTGCCTAGAACTAGGCACACCAGGGGTGCATACTTATTGCCCAGGAGAATAAATAAAGGACTGATCCACACTTTGAGTCTCAGGCTCCTCGATGTGGTTAGAGTTTAACCCTTTCAGTGCTGGTGGCTTTTCAGAAAGAGGAGTGTATGCTGGTGGCGCACACCTGTAACCCCAATGTAAGGTGGCAGAGAGGGGAGGCCCGGAGTTGAAGATCATTCTCAGCCTCACAGTAAGTTCAAAGCCATCCTCGTTGTATGAGATTCTGTGTTGCCTCTCTGATCACTACCCAGAGAGTGAGGGAGAGAGAGAAAGGGAGACTTTATGTTGGGCTGGGGGTATAGCTGAAGTGGTACAGTGCTTGTCTGGCATGCACAAGGTTCAATCACCAGTAACACAAGCATGTACGCACATGTGTACACATGTGCACACACATGTGCATGTACAGGTACATACACACATATACACACACAGCAAAACACCAGAAAAATCAGAAAGACTAGGATTCAGAAAGGTTGAGAGATGTGGGCCCAGAATCATAGAGCGAAAGATATCATCAGGACTTGAACCTGTGTGTCTCTGTTCTCACTTTAATCTAAGTGTCTCTTTTTCTCACTGCCCCCTTGCCCCCTCCTTCCTTCCCTTTTTTCCTCAGACAGGGTTTTGCTCTGTAGCCTAGGCTGGCCTCAAACTATCAGCCCTACCTTAGTCTCCTCTGTGCTGGGATCCTAGGTGTACACCACCACACTTGTCTGGGCCTTCCTCCTTGTGGCCCTTTCCTATGCCTGAGCAACATTAGTGCAAATTTAATTCTACATACTTGGAGCACATAATTAACATGCTAAGAGGCCTTCATGTGTATGCCTCCTTTCTGTATTGTCATTAGTATGTGGCCATTGTGATGGGTTTTGTTCTGACATCTATATATGGACATAAAATATTTTGACCATCATCACCTTCCCTTTCCCCTCCCCCTTCCCCTAATCTCCTCCCTCTTCCCAACTAGTCCCCGCCCCCATTCATTGCCCCGCCCCTTTCATTTCATATTTATTTTACTTTTAGAGATTTATTTATTTATGTGTATGAGTACGCTACTGCTGTCTTCAGACACACCAGATGTGGGCACAGGATCCCATTAACAGATGGTTGTAAGGGACTTGAACTCAGAACCTTTGGAAGAACAGTCAGAGCTCTTAACTGCTGAGCCATCTCTCCAGCCCTTCATATCTTGTTTTTGTTGTTGTTGATTGACTGAGCTTCATGAGGGTCACTGACGGTGAGCTATTTATAGATATGTGGGCACCTTATTACCAGCTACACCACTGAAGAAATGTTCTCCCTTCCCCAGCAACCATAAATGCTGTAAGGTCCTCAGGAGGGGTGGTGCCTCATGAGCTTCCCTCCCTTCAATAAACATGCTTTTGAGTGAACCCATAAAATCCCATATCGTAGCTGGGCGTGGTGACGCACACCTTTTGATCCCAGTGCGTGGGAGGTAGAGGCAGGTGAATCTCTGTGAGTTTTAGGTTAGCCTCGTTTACTTAATGAGTTCCAGGACAGCCAAAGCTACATAATATAGAGACCTTGTGTGGGCGTGGGGAGGTGTCGAGAAATGTAGGCTAACATGACACAGCTGGCATGTGGAGGTCAGAGGGCAACTTTTAGAAACTGTCTCTAGAAATCTTTGAGAAACTTTTAGAATCTTATGTAACCCCTAGGGACTGAACATTTACCCATCACCATCTCCCTGGCCCTGTGGTGTAAGTTTGACCACGTTTTTATTTATTTATTTTTAAAGATTTACTTATTTTATTTGTATGAGTACACTGTAGCTGTCTTCAGACACACCAGAAGAGGACATCAGATCCAATTACAGATGGTTGTGAGCCACCATGTGGTTGCTGGGTATTGAACTCAGGACCTCTGGAAGAGCAGTCAATGCTCTTCACCATTGAGCCATCTCTCCAACCCCTTTATTTATTTATTTATTATTTATCTATTTAGACACTGTCTTAAGTGATCTAAGATGGCCTCAAACTCACTGTGTAGCCAAGGCTAGCCTTGGGCTACCAACCCTCCCTCCTCTGCCCTCCAAGTAGCCAAGCCCAGCCCACTGACATCTTTGTTGTTGTTGTTGTTGATTCTTCTATTGATTTAGTGAATCAATGCTTATTGGGAATCTACCACGCAGATGCCAGGGCTGGTACCAGGCAGGAGGGATCTGAAGCTGAACAAGAGACAAACTCCCCTTGAGTCACATGGAGGGCGGCTCTGTTCTGGCAGCCATGAGTTGGGCAAAGGGCGGATTGAAATAATGTAATGTGATCGGTGCTCCGAAATGGGTCAATAAGGGACCACTGGCCAGCTAGCATCTTCGAAGTCCTGGGTTTGATCCTCAGTAGGGGTGGGAGAAGAGGAAAGAAGTAGGAAGATGGGGAGCAGTAGAGAGTGCTATTGGCCAGCTAAGGTCTACAGTCATTAAGACCGTAGGCTGGAAGTTCTCAGTTTTCTCTTCATGTTCCCTTTTCTACTGAGGTCTCCCACAACTCACCTTAGTCTTACTGAAGGCCTCTGCTCTTGGGTCTGAAGCTCCCCCGACCCATCCTGGGATGATCCTGTGTGTTGGAGCTCCCTCTCTGGTTCTCTGGGAGCTACAGGCTGCTTTCTGCTGTCCATTTCAGTGGCATCTGCAAGTCCAGTCTGAAACAGAGATGTGTCTGGGTCAGTGACCAAGACACTGGGGCCCTAGTCCCGTTCCTTCTTGTCCATCTTCCTATCAGGGAGGTGCTGGAGAGAGGCGAAGAGAAGGACCAGGAGGTAGCCTGGAGGTAGATGGTGGGCTTGACTCCACTGCTTAGCATTATGGAGTCTGGCATAAAACTGGAGGCCAACCAGAATGTGAGCCAAAGAATTGTGTCCAGGGCTGTTTGAGAGAATGCCAGTGGGTGAGGAACAGTGCCCGCCACAGTGCCATCCTTCCATAGCCCAGGGGGTGGACATTTTAGCTGAGACAATGGTTGTGTCTATAAGTAGCTTAGGCTGGCTTTGAACTTGACATCCTTCCTCAGCCTGAATCCTGAGGTTCCAGGTGTTTGCCACCATGCTGCTCCTCACCCCCATGGACCTTTATCTTTTAATTTGTTCGGGCTTTTAAAATTAATTCATTTATTATATGTAAGTACACTGTAACTGTCTTCAGACACACCAGAAGAGGGCATCAGATCTCATTACAGATGGTTGTGAGCCACCATGTGGTTGCTGGGATTTGAACTCAGGACCTCTGGAAGAGGAATCAGTGCTCTTAACCGCTGAGCCTTCTCTCCAGCCCCTGTCTGGTTTTTCAAGACAGGACAGGGTTTTTGTGTGTAGTCTTGGCTGTCCTGGTCTGAGACCAGGTTGGCTTGAATTCACAGAGATCCACCTGCCTCTGTCTCCTGAGTGCTGGGATTAAAGGCGCATGCCAGCACTGTGGGGCCAACTTTTTTAGTCTCCCACTTGGCTGTCAGCTACTGGTAGGCTAGACCTTAAGCCAATTTAGCTCCTGGAAAATTAGCCAGCATCATATAGTCTATTAACCAGTGGGGAACAACTGTTTTAACAAAGGATTCTGGAGGGAGCTAACTCTGGTTAGTACCTACCACAAGGCAGGGCCTCAACAGACTTAATCCAGGTAATCCTTACCATGACACACACAGAAGGCTGAAGAGGGTGCAGAGAGCTAATTAGGTAGCAGGATTGGCACCCCACATTGGCTTGCTGAGAAAGTGAGGAGAAAGAAAAAGAGACCCAGAAAGTTTGCCCAGCTCTTCTCTAGAAGACATGTGGTGTGTGGGATACAGACCCCACAGATTCACATATTGAGGCCCTGGTTACCCGCTGGTTGGTGTGAGACAAGCAACTAGACTGGGCTCTGCCTCTCCCAATGGAGTCGTCACTTGTTACAATATTAATATGGTGGCCCCGGGAGCTGGAGAGATGGCTCAGTGGTTAAGAGCACTGATTCCTCTTCCAGAGGTCCCGAGTTCGATTCCCAGCAACCACATGTTGGCTCACAACCATCTGTAATTGAATTCGATGCCCTCTTCTGGTGTGTCCCAAGACACAGCTACAGTGTTCTCATATAAATAAATAAATCTTTAAAAAAATATTTGGTGGCTCTTTGGGATGATTTTGATTAGAGACAGGTTTTGGGTGTCACGTTGACAGAGGTGGTGGACACACAGTGGTCAGCCTTGGTTGTCAACTTAATTGGATTAAGAAATGCCTGGGGCTTGACATGGTGGTATTTGCCTTTAGTTCTAGCACTTGGCGGGGTGGAGGCAGGTGGATCTCTGTGAGTTTGAGGCCAGCCTGGTCTACAGAGTGAGTTAAGGCCAACCAGGGCTACACAGAGAAACCCTGTCTTGAAAATCAAACAAACAAAGAAGTAGGAAGCGACCTGTGCTAGGAATGGAGACCCGAACAGGAAGTGACGGTCTGCCCACCTGACCAGCTGTGACAGTGGGCTCTGAATCTGTCTTCTTGGTGGAACTCAGGCCAGAACTTGATTGGACTGCTGGAGCCTCCACCCTGTTCTCTGAGTGTGTGTGGGTGTTTCTGTTTTCCATTGTTCTGGAGCCAGCAAGATTCCCAAATCGAGGAGCATAAGCTGCTGTTGCCAAGGAGACATCCAGTCAAGCTCCCACCAGACCTGAGACCCCATCAGCTACATCTACGGCGCACCTGAAGCCTGGCGTGATCGGGTGTGGGCTCAAGGGAGAAGCCGAGCCAGGCTGGGGTTAACCAAGAGCCAGCCCTGTGCAGTACAATGGGCCTGAGGAAAAGGTTCAGGAAACCTGCCAAGGTCCAGAGCAGGCTCGGACCCAAGGCTGGTGTAACTCCACAGATCTCTCCCGCTTCCCACAGCACTGTCCTGCTCTGTGCTCAATCCTTCTGTCTTCTGTCCTGAGCATCCAGAGGAAATAGGATGCTGGCCTCATCAGCATGAAACTGACAGTGCTTTGCAGGACATCTCAGGACCTTTAAAGCACTAGTGTACATTTAAGAGAGAGCCTATTAGGGGGCCAGGATGTAGCTAAATTGGTAGTGAGCTCACCTAGCACACACAAGCACCACCCAAGGCCAGGTGATCTCAGGAGACGGAGGCAGGAGGATCTGCCATTTCAAGTGTGTAGGCCATATGCCTGCCTTCATCTGTTGCTTAAGGTTTATTCATTTTAAATTTACGTGTGTGTGTGTGTGCATGTGTTCACCGTGTGCATGCAGGCTCCCAGGGAAGGCAACAGGTGTCAGATCCCTTAGAATTGTAATTCATGTTTGTGACCACTATATAGGTGCTGGGTACCCAGATCCTCTATAAGAAGAGACAGTGCTCTAACCACTTAGCAATCTCCTGCCTCCCCATACACTCCACCACCCCACCCCCTGCTTTAGGAAACACGCAGAGAGAGGGTTCTGATAATTGAACTCAGATCCTCATGCTTACAAAGCAAGCTGTTGACTGAGCCAGTTACCCATGCTCCTTTAGGGCCTCCTCAGCACTGTGAATATGGTGGTGTCTTAAAAAGACTTATTTATGTATATGAGCACACGGTCACTCTCTTCAGACACACCAGAAGAGGGCATCATGTGGTTGCTGGGAATTGAACTCATGATCTCTGGAAGAGCAGCCAGTGCTCTTAACTGCTGAGCCATCTCTCCGGCCCCTCTATGGTGGTCTCTCGGCTGCATTTTACATTCACTAGTTTTTTAAGGTCAATACCCCCCACTCCCGTAGCCCTTCAGGAAGACCCTTGTGACCTGGAGGATCTCGGGGCCTTTTCCCTTCTAAGCCACAGCAGGCCAGCTACTGCCCATGGAACGGCCTCCTCTCTGCTGGAAGTTCTAGAGCTGTATTCTCTTCACAGCTCTGTGAGGTGTGGCTCAGCTCTTCCTGTTGTATGAAAAGACAAAACAGTAGCTCAGAGTCGTCCACCCTCTTGCTCAGCACCACATGGCTCATCTCCAAGGAACCGGATTCCAACCCATATCTGCCAACTCTCCAGACGGCACTTCTCACAGGGCTGCCCTGCCTCTTGGAACCTGGGTCACTTGCCGTTTAAGGATGATCCCCTGTACCACTCGGGTGCCAGGCCTTGGGGACACCAGGAGTGCCCTGCTCACCCAAGGGATACCGAGGTTACGGCCCCGGATGATTTCTGGTGACCCAGCTTTCTCCTCTTCCCCTCCAAAGCCCTCCTTCTGTCTCACCTACCTCTCCACAGTAAGCCGGACCCAGCCGCCCCAACCCACCTGGTGGAAGTACCAGCTCCTGTTCCACTTAGGCTCTCAAATAGCACAAGCAGCTGTGGCTGTGGCTCAGTTTCTCTTCCTTCCCCTGTGCTCTGTAACTTCCCCCCCACCTCTTTCCCATTAAGGCTCCCCTAACCATCCCTCCTCTCTGGAGCTGTCCTGCTCCAGAGGGGGCTGTCCCGTCTGGGAAAAATCTCCTCAGACCCTCAGACACACCTTCCTTTGTCCACTGTCTCCATCTCAACCCCGGAATCCTCGGGTCTCTGTGTTCTACAGACCACAGATGTAAGGAAACAGAAGCCCCAAGAAGACCAGACCCCATCTACATGTGTGTCTGAAGACAATGGCAGTGTACTCACATAAATAAATCTTTAAAAAGAAAGAAAAGAAGGAAAAATTGCATAAGCCATACAGAGCACTTTGGTGGCTGTCAAGCTACATCTTTATAACATTGCTAAGAATCTTTTCCTTTTCTCCTCTCAACCCCTGCCCCTGAGTCAGGGTCTATTATAGTGCTGAATATCCTAAAACTCACTTTGTAGACCAGGCTGTCCTGGAACTCACAGAGAGCCACCTGCCTGTGCCTCCTGAGTGCTGGGATCAAAGGTCCAGACCTGCACTTGGGTGTTGACTTTCACGTGCATTGGTGATTTGACTGCATGGATGTCCGTGTGAGGGTGTCACATCCCCTGGAAACAGTTACAAGCAGGTGTGAGCTGCCTTGTGGGTGCTGAGAACTGAACCCAGATCTTCTGGAACAGATAGTGCTCGTAACCACGGAGCCATCTCCCCGGCCCCTTTCCACTCATCTTTGCAAGGCTTTGGCCTGCCTCCTTAGTGGTCCCAGTAATCTTGCCTTTAGTCTCTCCTCCTGTCTCGGCATGACTCTTTGCTAGTGCTGAAATTCTTGGCTTGAAGTGAGCAAGAAACAAAAATCACATCCAGAGGTGGGAGGACCTCTTCCTCTCCCTTCCTATATCCCCCAAGCTTTACTGTCTTCTTCTCTGCCTCGGCATGTACATAAAAATCCTCGGCCGTTGAAAGGAATGAGGTTAAACCACATGCTACTGCATGGATGAATCTTCAGAGCATCATGGGAAGTGACGTAGAGCAGCAACGTAGCTAAGGGTTGTATGATGATGGTTTATGTGCGCTGCCTAGAGCAGGCCGGTGCACAGGCACAGAGAGCAGGCTGGAGGTTATCGAAAGCTGAGGAGGTGGCAGAGAGCTATTGCTTACTTTGTGTAAGGCTGCTGTTGTAGAACGTGTGGTGTGATTACATGGCATCGCGGACACAGTCTGCTGCAGCGGAGTTAAGAGGCCATGTATGTTTGGATGCCTGAGGCCCCAGTATGGGAAAAATAAAATAAAAAAAAAAGCTCAGGTTGTCTGATGTAGGGCTGGAGAGATGGCTCAGCAGTGAAAGGAACTGGCTGCTCTTCCAGAGGACCCAGGTTCAGTTCCCAGCACTCACAGGCTGGCTCATGACCACGTGTACCGCCAGTCCCAGGGGCTCTGACACCTTCTGGCCTCATTAGGTACAGTAAGCACGTGGTACACATACACACATGTAGGCAAAACATTTATACACATACATTTTAAATTTAGGGGAGTGCACTCAGGAGGGAGAGGCAGGCAGATCTCTGAGTTCGAGGATAGCTTGGTCTACAGAGCAAGTTCCAGGACCGACAGGAATATGTGGAGAAACCCTGTTCCAGAACTGCTCCACCTTTCCCCCAATTTTAACTTAAAAATTACAAAGACTCTATATGTACAGTTTGTCACAATTAGCAGATGTAGATGTAGCTCAGTTGGTAGAGTGCCTGGCATATGTGATCTTCAGACTGCACCACTTGGGGGAGCAGGGGGAGAATTATCAGAAGTTCAAGGTCAGCCTTTGCTAGGAGATACTCAGGCCATTTTGAGTCACATGAGCTCCTTACCTTTTTCTCACCTCCAAAAGAAGTGGGAATTTAACTCGGTTGCTTAGGCAAGGACTAGACTGTAGGTTAGATCCCCAGTGTTCTTTCCCAAATAAATTAGGTTAGGTTATTCCTATTGTACAGAACTTAAAGAGTCCTTCCCAAAAAATGGAGCAGAGGGAATTGAGAGTCTTTAGGAAATCATGTACCCCAGAGAAGAGCTGGCACCCTGTGGATGCTCAATAAATATGGATGTGCTGAAAGAATAGTAGGAAAAGAAGATTTGGAATTTAACACCATGTTCCTTATTGTATGGGAAATCCATCTTAAAGCCGGAAGTGATACACCCAGGGACTCCCAGTACCTGGCAGCTAGGGACAGGAGGATCAGGTGTTCAAGGCTATCCTGAGACACTTGAGACCCTGCCTCAACTCTACCCCAGACCAAAAGAAAAGCAAAGTGAGCTGGTTACAGTGAGAGTTCTGTTTGGTTTTTTTGAGACAGGACCTTGCCTGTAGCCCATGCCTGTCCTTGAACTTCCCATGTAGACAAGCCCGAAGCAGGAGACATTTAGGGGTTGTGAGGAAAATAAAGGAGCCCCTCACATGGAATCCAACTGAATCCTCTCCCTAGCAAGGAAGCAAGAATTCTAGCATAATTACCAATGGCTTAAGGTCTTGTGCCCTCCCCAGCTCTAACCCAGTTTTCTAGGAATCTCACCAGAAACTTCCATTTATAGGAAAAGGATTTTTGTTGTTTAAAAAAAAAAAAAAAGCTAATAATGGAGGTTGGAGAGATGGCTCATCAGTTAAGAGCAGACTGCTCTCCTGAGTTCAATTCCCAGCAACTACATGGTGGCTCACAACCATGTATAATGGGATCTGATGCCCTCTTCTGGTGTGTCTGACGACAGTGACAAGTGTACTCACATACATGAAATAAATAAGTCTTTTACAAAATATTAAAAAAAACAAAAAAATAATAATGAAACAAAATCCCAAACATTTGATTTTATCAATGAAGACTCAGAAGTCAGATAGTGGGGTATAAGTTTTCACACTCAGAGTAGCAGAGAAAGCTCCCCACTGACCTTCCTACTCTACTGATGTCCCAGAAGGAAAAGCTCCTCCTTCTCCACACTGTCTTAAATAATCCTTCAACTCCTTTCTACTTCCTGTGTTTTCTTATGCTTGCTTCCTGTCAGCTGATGCTTGCTCTGCCTCTGGACCTATGATTGACTTTATTTAACCCTGTTTACAAAGAGCTCTTGGATTAAAGGTGTGTGTGCTAGGGCTGAGCCACACCACAGCAACCAGCTTACAATAAAACAAAAAAGTCTTGGCTTAAAGGTGTGAGCTAGGGCTGGGCCACACCACAAAAAGAAACAGGTTTTTCCAGTTCACAATTTTGTGTCTCACAATGCAATCATATATCTTACAAACCTTTTGTGCAATCAGAGTGTGTCCTGGCCTCATCCTATCAGATTATAACCCTGTCCGGAGCATCTTCATGACCTTCTCATGGTCTCACCAAAATAGAGAGAAACAAGGGGGAAATGATTTGGAGAGATGACTCAGGGTAACGGTAAATATTAGAAAATGGTGAGGGCTGGAGAGATGGCTCAGTGGTTAAGAGCACTGACTGCTCTTCCAGAGGTTCTGAGTGCAATTTCCAGCAACCACATGGTGGCTCACAACCATCTGTAATTGGATCTGATGCCCTCTTCTGGTGTGTCTGAAAACAGCTATAGTATACATACATACATACATATATAAAAAATAAATCTAAAAAAAGAAAGAAAGAAAATGGTGAAGGGTTCCAGGTAGTACACCGCGATACTCCACACTACCCCCAGCTACTCTCAGTCCTCCATGGTCTTTCTACCTTCGTGGCGAGCTGCATTCAGTGGCCACCTATCTCATTCCCTGCATCTACCCCCTGGGTTATAGTCACAATGCCCAGTAGCACGGTAAAATCAAAACACTAGAAACTTGTAATTTATCAATCAGATTTATATCAGTAAATTCTCACCCCACAAAAATCTCAGAGCCAATTGATAATGATATAAACTGTACATCTACATAAGACAAATTGTCCTGTAATAGTCTATAAGTCATAAATTCTCTGGTAGTGGATCCTAATGGATCTGCCACCTGAACCCGGGGCCTCCCCTACCTACACGTTGTGTCCATCTTCCTTCCTGTCCAAAAGGGAAGGTCTCTTCCTCCTTCCTCCCCTCTTCCTCTCTCCTACCCAAAAGTCCCGCCTACTCCTCACACAGTGATTGGTCCCCTGAAATCTTTATTCATTAGGGGGAGGTTCTTGCCATAGCTCAGCAGTTAAGAGCACTTGCTGTTCTTTAAAATAAAAAATTATATTTACTTACTTTATGTATATTATGTGTTTTGTCTAAATGTATATATGTGCACAATGTACAAGCCACCAAGTGGGCACTGGGAATTGAATCTATATTCTCTGCAAGAGTTACAAGGGTCCTAAGCTGCTGAGCCATCTCTCCAGTACCCAGACTTGCTGCGTTTGGGGCCCACAGTCAATTCCCAGAACCCACATGGGTACTCACAGTCATCCATAATCCTAGTTGTAGATTCCCAATATTCTGGCCTCCAAGGAACACATGAGGTACACAGACATACATGCAGGAGACTACCTGTACACACAAAATATTTTTTTTTTAAAGAGAAAGAATAGTTAAGTAATCTTTTAAGATCTAACTTGAGAGATAGGAAAATGAAATATATGGCCACTGCTAAGACAGTTACTTCTGCCTCTCCCTTGGGTATGTCTTACTTTCTGCAGCTTTTATTGAAGTCCACATCCAGGCTCTTGTCTTAGTCACTTTCCTCAGTGCCTCTTTTTCTCCTCACCCTTGTCCTTAAGCCTGCATTGGGGTTGTTGTTGTTTGTTGTTTGAGACACGGTTTCTCCGTGTAGCTCTGGCGGTCCTGGAACTTGCTCTGAAGGTCAGGCTGGCCTTGAACTCAGAGACCCTTCTGCCTCCTGAGTGCTGGGATTAAAGTCATGCACCATTACTGCCTAGTATATTAAAATACCTTTAATACAACTTCCAACTTGGCTTCATTATACCGGCCAATCCTGAAGTTATTTTCAATATTGAAGCTACAAATTCTGGTTTTGATGTGAAAAAAACCAAAGTTTTTAGGGGCTCTGAGACTTTTCCAAAATACCCAATTCTTAGAATGTGAGACCCTAAAGACACGGAAATGGTTAAAGTCACACTCGGAGATTTTTCCAGTCATCCCAAGGCTATGAGATCCTGCCTGTTCCTGACAAATAAAAACAATGGCCCAGAGTAATTCTCAGAAGAAAAAAAAAAAAAAAACCCACACAGAATATATTGACTGATAGCTACCTGGACTTCTAGAAAACCCTAGATAGGGTCCTGACAAATGTCATAATTAACTCATGCCCTAATCACCCAATTCTGAGAAACAAAACAAGGGTAAAATCCCTCAAAGTTTTGAAATATATAAACAAGATTCTGAAAATGTAAAAATAAAGTTTTAATAGACAGGTCAAGCTATACTGACCAAACTGAGTTAAGACAAAACAAAAATGTCTGCTTTAGGAACAGCTCCCCTACCCCTCCCTGTACTGAATTCCAAGGAGGATGCAAATTGTCAACAACCTCACTGACAAAGTTTCTCCCCCTTTCCTCCCCACTTCCTCTCCTCTTTCTGAAAATTATACTACTGACCAATGGTAAAATAGTAGTTCACCCGCTCACAAAAAAGTAGAAAAGATGTGTGCTTTTTGAGTTCGGGGTTGACTCTCCCTGCAAGGATGAGCAACCCAATGTACACAGAATACAAGCCTCTTGTTATTACAGCGGTCTATCGTCTAATTGTGCTCTGTGGGTCATGCTCCTGAGCTAAGACTCCTCAGGGTTTTACAACAAGCTGATTTCCCTGAAAGATTAGGGGAACTCCTAGGGCTATTGAGTGTGACAATACAGACTTTCACCTTTGTCCCCTCATTACTAAAAATGATGCTTAGAACTTGTAGCCATCCTCCTGCCTCTGTCTCACCACATTGGGATTGCAGGTGTGCTTTCCATATCCAACTGGGACTTTTTTTTTCATGACTCACTTAACCAAACTTCAATTTGTACTCTAAAATACAGCTCTCATCTCAATGAAAATGGAGAATGTTTGTTTTGGAGCCATAGGAATGAATGTGGCCCAAGAACACAGATTCAAGTTACCAGAACACATGTTCTAGGTGTGGTAAAAATTTCATGAAAATTTTATAGTGACTATCTTAGTCAGTGATCTATTACTGCAAATAGACACCTTGACTACAACTGTTATAAAAGAGAGCACATAATTGTGCTTACTTGCAGTAAGCACAATTTAGTCTATTGTCATCATGGAAGGGAGCATGGCAGCATCCAGACAGACAAGCTGGAGAAGTAGTTGAAAGTTCTACATTGGGATCTGCAGGTAGCAGGAAGAGAGAAAGCCACTGGGACAGGCTTTGAGTTTTGAAACCTCAAAGCTCACCCCCAATATCACACTTCCTCTAACAAGACCACACCCACTCCAACAAGGCCACACCCACGCTAACAAGGCCACACCCACTCTAACAAGGCCACACCCCTAGTTCCTGTCAAGTGGTGCCGCTTCCTAATAACTAAGCAATCAAAAATACGAGTCTATGGGGGGGGGGGGTCATTTCAATTCAGACCACCACAGTGATGAGAACATAGTTATAAACCAAAGCATTTTTCAAACCATTGGCGGAGACATCAGGCAGGTGAGTCCCAGCAAAACTGGGAAATGTCACTTATGGCTCTTAGATGCTATTTAGTGGCATTCTTAGTTTTTCTTCACTGACGAAAGCTGGCGTTTGGACATTCCAAAGGATTTACCTAATAGTCGCAAGTACCTTAGGTCACATACAGAGGCGGGCAATAAATGGCTATTTACAGGGTCAAGATAGTTCAAAATCAATTCGATTCCCAATCTGCATTATTCTAGCTTTTCACAAGCGACCAACGTCGGAGAAGGATGTATGTCCTTGTTGGAAAAGTTGTGATAGTCTGAGTTTTCCAAAAGCCCATACCAAGCCCTGGTCACTGTTGCATGTCCCCTTCCCCCTCCTCCAACCCCAATCCCTGTGTGCTGAGACCCTTCCACACCCACCAGGATCATGACATAAAGCTCTCAGCTGCTTCTCCAGTATCATGCCTGCCTGTCTGCCGCCATGCTCTCTCGTACGGTAATAGTGGGCTAACCAAACTGTCAACAAGCCCCCGATTAAAAGATTTCTTATTAAGTGTTGCCTTGGACAGAGTGTCTCTTCACAGCAATAAAACAGTGACTAAGACACCCAGGAATCTTAGCTCACAACTTTGATTTGTACTCCTGTTGAACTAAACCACTTGGGCACATAGTAGGTTATGAAAAGTTGTGCAGCGAGATTTCTCTAGAAGCCCCTGAGAACCTTCTGGGGTTAGCAGGGAGGAGGACAGTCTGTTGAGGAGGGCCGTCGGATGGAAAGGCTGCAGGGCTTCTCCCATTCAGCCAGCCTGGCCTAGGGTGGAGAGTTTGAACCGGATCTGGCCTTGGTCTGCACCTCAAGCTTCTTAGGCCAGGCAGCACCAGGAATCACGTTCTGATCGGAGGCGCCCGGCAGAGGGCAATCGGGAGCGATCAGGGGACCGGAGCCTCTGCTCTAGAAAGAACCTGGTCATAGCGTCGCGTCACTTCCGGTCCTGAAGGGGCGGGGAAGAAGCCGGAAGTCCCGTGAGCTTGGGCGGTAGAGATGGAGGAGAGCGAGTACGAATCCGTTCTCTGTGTCAAGCCAGAGGTCCACGTCTACCGCATCCCGCCACGGGCAACCAACCGTGGTTACAGGTGACCGTTTCTGCCTTAACCTTTCCCCCACTTCCCGGCATGCACTGCGAGACTCGTGGACCGGTTGTCGGGTTTAAGGGCGGAAAGGATGGAGCCCTGTGGCTACTTCCATCGGGGCCAGACTTAGGAGGGGGTCGCTGGCTGTGAGCCGTCAGCAGGACTCGGGCAACGGTCACAGCCAGCCTCTGGGGACCCGAGGAGGCAGAGGGTACCCTCGGCGGGGGTCTACGGGTCGTGTCACAGCGCTAACCGACAGTCTTGACGGGATCCCAGAAAACCCTGCCTCCCGCGGAAATCCCCACCGGGAGGGGACGGAAGGGAACCGGGCTCCATCTGGGAGATCCATGCCACGAAGCCCAGGGACCCTGTTCCTATCTCTGACTTCCTTGACTTCAGTTTCACCCCTGATCACAACTTAACTGCAGCTGGGAGGACTCCACCGCCCTAGTCTTGAGTAAGCGTCACCTGAGCAAATTAACACAAATACCTGTAAACACACTGAGTGTCTTTGGAAGGGAACCGAGGACCTTCCCTATTCTAGGAGAGAAGTTTAACAGTTGGATACCTTCCCTAACCGAACAAGATGGAAAAACACAGGATGTGCCCTGTACTCTATGGTGGGGTGTTGCTATTTAGGAATGGTGGCTCTTGAAGGCAACGTGTCCCTGAGTTGTGTGGAAACAGGAGGCAGTTGGTACCACAAGTGTGCTGGAGGGCCAACTTGTGTAACACGGGCTCATAGCAAATTTTCCCAACCGTAACTTATCAAACACTTTGTGTCTGCGTGATAACTTTAGAATAATATTCAAATAACAAGAATGAAGGTCCGCAGGCTACAATTGCCTGTGTGTGTGTGTCTGTCTGTCTGTCCGTCGTCTGTGTCTGGTTATGATTTGGGTGCAGGTGTGTGTGCCTAGGTAACATTCATGAGGAAGCCACAGGAGGACCAGCAAGTGGCTTGCTTTCTCGACATTCATTATTCCCTTGAGGTAGCCCCTAACGGAGCCTGGAGTTGGCTGTTTAGTTGGCTTTTAGGCTCCAGAGATTCACACTCCAGCTCCTCAAACTTGCTCGGCTCCTCCTCACCGAGCCATCTCCTCAGCTATCTCCCTTTCTCTTATCAAACAGGAGACTGGCTGTGTACCCATATCTGTTGGGTCTTTGTTCAGTAGACTGGGGTTAGCTTCTTTTCTCTTGCTCCTCCAGAGGGTGGGGTCACCAAGTATCCAGCCAGGCTGGTTTGATACAGAATAAACTGCCAACCCTGACTAAACCTTTGGGGCTCTCCCTAGCCTGAATCTAAAGCTGGTGGCGCCCATAAGAGGAACAGAAACTGAGCTTGCCTCCTTGTTAGCTGAGGATCTCCATTCGTGTGGGCCTGCCACAGCTGCCAGCTAGAGTTCTACAGAGCTGACAGTTGCTTAAGGATTTCCCAGAAAAGCCTTCTGGAAGTACCCATGGTGTTTGCTGTTCAGGGGTTTCTCCTTGATGCTGCAGCTAAACTCGGACACCATTGCCTTTTAAAGGCGCAAATGAAGGCATTGAAGAGGGTCCTTGTTTCCTCTGGCCTGGAATACATTTGAGAATATTTGTCCTAGCTACTCTCTTCTCCTCTGTACACTCATGCACTTCTAAGCTTTTTCTACCAAAAATGGTGTCCCTCTGTGCTTCCTCCGCGCTCTCAGGGTCCCAGCTGGGTCGGTCTGGCCAGCTTGGCATTAACAGAAACAATCGGCCCCTGGCTGCTTCCTCCATGGAAAGGAAGCTGGAAAGGAAATCCCACTTGGGTGAAGGTCTGTGGTCTTCAGAACAGGGGCCAGCAAGCAACAGCTGCCTGTGGTTTTGAGTACCACCAAGCTACAACTGCCTGCAGTTTTGAATGGCCACAAGCTAAGAATAATATTTTTTACAACTTTAAATGACTGGAGATTTTGAAGACTGTGGCCTAATGTAAAAGTGATGAACTTCAGATTTTGTGTAGTTACTGAGGTACAGCCATGTTCAGAGGAAACTTGCCAAGAATAGCTCTCTATATACCTGTTACCGGCTTTCTTTTTAAATGTACTTTTTGTATACGTGTGGATGTTTTTGCCTGCATGTACCACATTTGTGCCTGGTGCCTGAGGCAATCGGGGAGCCTGTAGGACTCAAGTTACAGACCCTTGTTAGCTGCTGTGTGGATGCTGGGAATTGAACTTGGGTCCTCAAATAAGAGTTGCCAGTGTTCTTAACTACTGAGCCATTCATCTTTCCAGCCCCTGCAATAAGGATTTTTTTAAAGTTTATATACTAATTATTGTGTTTATCTGTGTGGGCACATTCCTGTCACATCTATGTGGAGGTCAGAAGACAATATGGGGGAGTTGGATCTTCCCATCTAACATATGGATCCATGATGGCATATACCTTTAATCCCAGCACTCAGGAAGCAGCGGCAAGTGGATCTCTAAGTTTAAAGTCAGTTTAGGCCTCTGGTTCATCATCTACAGAGGGAGTTCCTTCTAACCAGGGCTACACATTGAGATCCCCGTTTCAGAAGAGAACTGTTTTAATTGTATTTGTTCGTGTGTGTCTGTCTGTGCACATGTGCTGCCGTGTGAATGCCCATCAGTGGACAGTCTGTGAGAGTCGGTTCTCTCCTGCCCTGTGGAGTTTCAGGGATCAAAAGCAGGTTGTCAGGCGTGGCGGTGTGTCCTTCCCTGCTGAGCCATCACCAGCGACACAGCATCACATCAATCAGCATGTACACTTTTTTTTTTTCTTTTTTCTTTTCTTTTGCCGTGTCCCATTACATTATCAGAATAGTCCAGTTGCCCAGTGGGGGCTGCGTGACCTACAGTGATGTTAGTTACCACCCTGGCTTTTACAGAAAGCTCTGCCAGCCATGTCCTTGAGCAAGGAACCCTTCTGATTCTCCTTTCCAGCATGGGAGGTGTGGAGCAGTAGGCTCAGTGTCTTTTGTCCTTGTAGGGCCTCAGAATGGCAACTGGACCAGCCATCATGGAGTGGCCGGCTGCGGATCACTGCGAAAGGGAAGGTGGCCTACATCAAGCTGGAGGACAGGACCTCTGGTAAAGGCACAGGGCATGGGTTAGGCTAAGATGCCTGAGTTTCCCCCTGTGGAAGAGAGAAACTGCTCTGGCCAAGCCAGGATGCTCAGCGCCATGGCAGAACCGTTTGCTACAAGATATAGGCCTCTGGTTCATCTTTGTGTCGAAGTGCTAAGCTGGGTGGGCTATGCTTAGAAGAAGCTGCAGGCTGCAAGGCCATCTGTTCTCATTTAGGTCATTGCTAGGGACTCAGCTGCTTCTAAGACACTGGGCTTAGCCAGTGCCTTGTGGTCATGCTTATAGTCCCAGAACAGACAACAGAACAAGGCTATGCTTGATCACTGAGGACACTATTAGAGCGCCTTTGAGTGTGACCAGCATAAAAGCTCCTAGATCTGCGGGAGCCCAGAGTTCACTCACAAGGTAATGCTACACAAGCGTGCCTTTTCTTTCTTTTTGACACAGTCTCAGTTAGCCCAGGCTGGCCTGGAAGTGCATAGTCAAAGCTGACCTTGAATTTCTGATTCTTTTGCTCTGCCTAGCAAGTACATTGATAGGCGTGCCTCGCCATGCATGCTAAGTGAGCACATAACCAACTGAGCTACTCGTCTCCAGCACAAGGGTGCAGCTTGAGGCCTGCCATCTTTTCTGCCTGGTCTCTGAAATTAAATGGAGCTAGTGTGTTTTAGACTCTTCAGTGGGACTATGACTGCTCTGCTTTCTGCAGGGCTGGCTGGCTCCTCTTACAGTCTTTCCTTGGTGATAGGCCTTTCTGAGGTATGACATGTCTGTGATGGGCTGATCACCCTTGGGCTTAGAGCTACAAGCAGATAAAGCTGCTGAGCTGGGTGGTGACAGCCCTAGCCTTGTGTTACTGTATGGGCGTGGAGGTCCTTGTAAGAGTTTTTTTTTTTTAAAAGATTTATTTATTATATATATGTAAGTATACTGTAGCTGTCTTCAGACACACCAGAAGAGGACAACAGATCTCATTACAGATGGTTGTGAGCCACCACGTGGTTGTTGGGATTTGAACTCAGGACCTTTAGCAGAGCAGTCAATGCTCTTAACCACTGAGCCATCTCTCCAGCCCCCGTAGGTAGAGTTTTAATATTTAAGAAAAGGAAAGGCTGGGCATGGCTTTAATCCCACCTGGAGGCAAAAGCATGTGGATCTCTGTGAGTTTAAGGCCAGCCTGGTCTATGTAAGCGAGTTCTGGGACAGCCAGAGCTACATAGTGAGACTTCATCTACCCCCCGCCCCTGACCCCCCAAATAAGAAAAGCCCCAGAAATAGGGAATATTTTAAAGTAGTCTGATTTGGAAAGACTTGTCAAGTAAGTAAAAACTGCTCACTGGGCATTTGGTCTATAAGCCCTATGTGGCTCTGCTTTTCCCTTGCTTCGTGCTGGCGTTGTCCCTTCAGCAAGAATAGATATGATCAGATCCTGGATGGGCTTTGCCCATCTGTCCAGCTCTCCTGGTGTGGCTTGTAATAGGAAAGCCCTAGTATATAACACCACCAGGCTGGAAGGGGTGCCCCAAGCTTACCTCCGTCATCTTGTACTTGCAGGGGAGCTCTTTGCTCAGGCCCCAGTGGACCAGTTTCCCGGCACGGCTGTGGAGAGTGTGACGGACTCCAGCAGGTACTTCGTTATCCGAATTGAAGATGGAAATGGTACGCGTGGGTCTGCAGGGCTCTTCCGAGCAGAACTTTTGCCTCCAGAAACGTGAGACTGATGGATGTCACCCCACCCCCTAGGGCGACGTGCTTTTATTGGGATTGGCTTTGGGGACCGAGGGGACGCCTTTGACTTCAACGTGGCATTGCAGGACCATTTCAAGTGAGTGCTTCCTGGACACATAGAATGTTGTCTCCTTTTCCCTAGACAAATGCTCTTCCTAGTTAAGATGTCCAAAGATGCTTTCTCTACTAGCAGCCACACAGTCCTCCTCCTGGTGGCCTTCTCTGATCTGCTGGCCCCTGAGGCTGTGTGCTGCCCGTGTCACCTGGTCTAGCCCTTTTGGTGTCCCTTCTCTTCCTCAGCTGCCAGAGTCCTTGCCAGGCTCCTGTGGCTCTAAGAGTCTGCTCCTTTATAATGTCACAAGTGGGACTAATATTTCCAGGTTACTTTGCAGATGCTTTGGTGTCCTTTGCTTTTAGGCACCTGTCCTGTCTCAGCACATAAGAGTGTCCAGGTAGGAGCCAGAGGTATAGACCATGCCAGGGGGTAGAGGGAAAGGCTTTCACACCTGGGGCTGTGTATGAATGAGCTCATTTAGTTCTTAGGGGTTAGAACTTAGGGTCTAAAGCAGTGGACCTCAGCCTTCCTAATGCTGGAACCCTTTACTACAGTTCTCATGTTGTGGTGACCCCCCAACAATAAAATTATTTTGTTGCTACTTCATAACTAATTTTGCTACTGTTATGAATCATAGTGTAAATATCTGTGTTTTCCGATGGTTTTAGATGACCACCCAGGAGGTCATAACCCACACATTGAGAACCTCTTGGTTTAAACCCTCATGCTGATGGGGGAGCTTATATCCATGCAGATGCTTTACAGTTCCAAAGCTGGGATCCGAACCACTGGCTGGGAAGTTGGCTTCAGCACGGGCTTCCTGGAGGGACGGTGCTGCCGGTGAATGCAGGGCAGCTGCTGTTCCTGTCTCAGCACTCTTTCCCTGGTCTTCCCCAGGTGGGTGAAACAGCAATGCGAGTTTGCAAAACAAGCTCAGAACCCAGATGAAGGCCCCAAATTGGACCTGGGCTTCAAGGAGGGCCAGACCATCAAGATCAACATTGCAGTGAGTCCCGCCCTCACATGGCTTCGTGGGTCACGGGGTTATGATGTGGGCCATGGATTGTAACTCTTGAAGCCACCCAGCCCAAAGCTTCCCCACTCCCAAACCCTTCCTAGCTCAGTTCCATCCACGTAGCCAGAATTGATCCAGCAGCTTGACCTCATGGCGGGCTCACCCCAGGGCACCGGGCCTCTGCTTCCATGGCATTCCAAGTTGAGCAGACCGCATACGGATGTGATTGCGGAATGGCAGGAGAGACTGACCAGAACGTGCCCTGGTGCTACGGCTTCTGGGGGGAAACACATGGCCCATAATGCAGGAACCCAAGGGAGACTTTCTGGAAGCAGTGACCAGAGGGCGGGCATGAGGGAGCAGAGGGGGCACATAGGACCAGCACTGGTGTTTCCATCCACCCTGGCTGTTGGAGTGGGTCGGGAGAATCTGTGAGCTTATCCAAGCTATCTTGGCCTCGTGCCTGAGTAAGAAAGGTTTCGGAGCACTCTGGGTTAAAAGGCAGCAAGGGGGCTGGAGAGATGGCTCAATGGTTAAGAGCACTGACTGCTCTTCCAGAGGTCCTGAGTTCAAATCCCAGTAACCACATGGTGGCTCACAACCATCTCTGATGGGATCCGATGCCCTCTTCTGGTGTGTCTGAAGACAGTGTACTTCATATACATGAACTAAATAAATAAGTAGATCTTTAAAAAAGAAATGTTTAAAAAATAAAAAAATAAAAGGCAGCAGGGAGGATGCTGGGAGTCTTGGGCAGCTTCTGCTGGTGGGTTTGTCTGGCTTCTTGAGTCTTCTTCCTGTGTGGCTATGCATACAGCATCCCCTGCCAGCTCTTGTCAAATAGAAACAGATTAGTGTGGGCTGGGTACCCGACACACTCTTCCTGGCTGCTGGAGTGGAGGGGGCAGTGGAGTTGGGAGGCATTCGGGGGAACCACAGACCAAATGGATGTACGGAGGAAGTGTGCGACTCTGAAATAATGCTTTTCTTCTTCACTTACCGTTTTCTTTCTCTCTCCTGCTTCATGCTGGTGATGCTTTGGGACCTTGAAGTTGGCCAGCTGGCCCTTGAGAGAAAATGCAAGTCCAATCCAGGGGACTGGTGGCACTGATTCTTTCTCTTGCTTGGAAGAAACTAACATTTACTGAGCGTCAGCTGTGGGCCAGGTAGTGTTTTCCAGGTGTCCTCATTGACTTCAGCCTTCCCTTTGTAGGAGATGAGAGAGTGAGGCTCAGGTACAGGGGACTTGGCCAGGAGAACTGAAAATAACTGGCCCAACTGGGTGCATGTGGAGGATGCTGGGACTTCCACCTTTGCTGCTGCTGTGGTCACAAGCAGAGACCGCTGTCTTCATCCATGTGGCTTGCGCTGGTTCCCGGCTCACTGCTTAGTTATGTTGTACTGAGGTGTCATGTGCAGAAAAGCACCAGGATGGTGAATGCAGGACAGAGTGAAGTTTTCAAACTTAGGGCTGGGAAGATGGTGCCTGTCAGTAAAATGCTGTTTTGCAAGTGTGAGAGTCTGGATTCAGGTCCCCAGACTGACACAAACATGCTGGTGTCAGTGGCACATTTTATAATCCAGTGCTAGGGGACAGGAGGATCCCTGGCGCTCACTAGCCAGCCAGCCATCCTCGCTAACTGCTGAGGTCCAGGTCACTGAGAGAGGCAGGCTCAAAGAGGTGGGTGATGTTTCTGAAAATGACACTCGGGTGACCTGTGGCCTGCACACTCGCATGCACCTTCAGTCACATGTATGAACACACACACACACACACACACTCTAAAAGCATGGAGTTTTCCCAGATCAGGAAGTAGAAGACTGAGCCCTTTGGGAGCGTCTGTCCTGCCCTGACTTCCAGTGCCCTGGATCGGGTCTGGGCTTCGTTTCTGTGAGTTGAGTGGGAGACGTACTCACTTTGATATGTGGCCCCCTCATTCGTTGTGGTGCTGTAAGAGTTAGCCATGTGGTTCCCTGTGGTGGTTCCCTGTGGGTGGCACATGCCGTTGTGCCTGTGCTCCCGGTTCATCTGTTTCGCTGAGGATGGACACTAGGGTACTCCATCTGGGTCAGCTGCAGATACTGCTGCTGTGAATGGCCAAGCTCGTGTCTTTGTTGTGCACACGGATGGGGCTGCAGAATCCTGTGCTGCACTGTGGATGCCTCTGGATGCTTCGGCAGAGCACTCTCACAGCTTCCCTTGCCCCGCCATGCATGATGCTCTGGCTGCTCTGTCCTTGTCAGCACTCCCCAGTCGGCTGTGTTTGTGGGACGGAATGTTGTGTGGCTGTAATCCAGTGTGTACTTTCCTGCTGAGAAGTGACATCAGGTGCTGGCGTTAACACTGACCGTATTGGTGCTAAGTGGGAAACCGGGGCGATTGGCTATAGCTCATGCTGCTACCATGTTGGGACCGTCATTTGCTGTGCAGGTGTTGAGGACTGGAAGTCCTCATGGGTTTTCCAGTGCATCTGACTCTGGCACAGTGGCTGACTTGCATTCTTCTCTTTCGTCTAGAACATGAGAAAGAAGGAAGGAGCAGCTGGGGCCCCAAGAGCCAGGCCCGCCAGTGCAGGAGGGCTGAGCCTGCTGCCCCCGCCTCCAGGAGGCAAGACGTCGACCCTCATCCCTCCCTCTGGCGAGCAGTTGTCTGTGGGGGGCTCTCTGGTTCAGCCAGCAGTTGTTTCTGGTTCAGGTGAGTTCTGCAGTTCATCCATACCTGGCAGCTTTGTTTCTAGTAGTGGTTTTGTCCTTTCCCTTCAGGTCACTTGTCCTGGTAGTCAGTGACCATGAGGTCATCAGTGTTCTGGTGCCTGGGCCTCGGTGTGTTGTCAGTGGTCTCTGCTCACATGTGATAGGTAAAGGTGAACTACGGGTGCACAGATCAAATGTATGGGGCCCTGACCATCTCCATCTGGGGACCCTCCAGAGGAGCTCAGACTGAAGGGAGGCCAGAGATAGTAGCATTCTAGGTAGAAAGAAGAGTGTGACCAAGGCCCACATTTTTAAAAATACCATTCTTAGAGAGGTAGATGCAACTCTCAGTGTGCCTTTGTGAGCTGGAGAAGTGAGGCAGGGGACCTAGTGTGGGCTCCCGGTCCACCATCAGGCTCTGGGAAGCTGAGAGGCTGCTCCTAGTGGGCTGGACTGAGGGTCCCTTTCCACCCGCTCATCAGGCTGGGAGTGTCCACAAGGGTTTTCCACAGCACTGTTCGCAGATTTGGAATAAGCACACCTCGGCAGGAAGCTCCTGTGCTCCTGGTTATCAGAGTCTCTGATGTTGGCGCCTCTGTGGGAGTCAGGCTTCCAGCCTCACTCCTGTGAGCCTGGCCAGGAGAGTGTCAGACTGGAAATTAGCCGCTGGCCGGTTTCAGGAAATGGTTCTACAAGCATTATGTTCAGAGCGTGCTCACTGGGCCACTGGCTTAGGCATCGCTAGGGACAGGAGCAACAGTCTGAATGCTTAGGTCATTCTTGTGTGTGTCTGAGCCCTCTCTGCTTCCTGGTCTCTGCCTGAGTGCATGTGGAGAATTATGCCCCAAAGACACTGTAGGACAAGTGTTCCTTGACTTAGGATGGGTGGAGTAACATTCTGATACACAGGTGGAACATGCATTTAATGCCTTCATAAGCCATAACAAAGCTGAAAACCCAGATGTAGCACCATCTGTCAGGTCTATTTTACACATGGAGCCCTTGCTCTCTGTGGCTTCCATCCCAGTACTCATGGCCTGCAGTGAGCATGCTCATATGCTTACTGTGAAATAGTCCTATCAGCTATAGGAGAGCTAAGAAAACACGCTAAACAGTCACACAGCTAATCCTGGCCCTGACCTTCCTAGGGGCTGTGCTGGAGTTCAAATGAGATAATGCGTGCTTGGCACTCAGCAAACTGTCAAGTGCTTCCATTGTGGACCTTGGGGTTTTATCTGGTTTTCTAGCCCTGAGCAGAGGAAAAATGGCATTGTGGCCATTGGCAGCATGGGAAAGACACCAGGAAGCCAAGAGTAGGTCTGTCCCTGTGGGGAGAGGTTCAAGGTCAGCTTCTGTGTGGCCTCTGCTGGAAGGCTTTCCCTGTAGTGTGTGGCCTGCAGCTCTAACCAGTTAATACACACAGTTCTACAGGCCTTCTGGAAGGAGCTCTGAGTTTTGAGGGGGCATTCTTCACTCCAGAAGCCAGGGAAAGACACGGGTTGATTCACTTTCCCTACCACCCTTCCCTCTGCCTTGTATGTGGTTCCTGCCTTCTCTCTAGGGGCCACCAAGAGCCTATGAAAATGTTGATGGCAGAATGGCCCTCTCTGGAGTTGTTTGTTCCTATAACGTGTCTCCTTGTGTTGCAGCTTTGTGGGGTCCTAAGACTGGCCACTTGTAGTGAGTAGACCACCAGAAAGATGTCTCTGACTCTCTGTTTCTTTTCTTCCTCTCACTGGACATCACTAGGAGGTGCCACAGAACTCTGGCCACAGTCTAAGCCTGCTGCCGCCGCCACTGCTGACATCTGGGGAGACTTCACCAAATCTACAGGGTGAGGAGGGACAGTAGCTGGGCTGGGTGGAACCAGAGCTATTTCCCTGAGACCCTGGAATTGCTGACTGGACCTGCTAAGAAACCAGCTCTGGTTAGACATTTTCATAGCAGCCACAGGGCAGAGCCCTCTCTTAGGTAGCATTGCCTTCTGCCTCTAAAGGCTTTTCACTGTTCCTCACTGCCTGAGACCTCCAGCCCCAAACTTGTCCACTTCTCACCAAGTATTGCCCTGGGTCAAGAATCAAGACCCAGATTTTAGGCCAGGACCATCTTCATGGAACCTTTGAGACAAGGCATCTCCTGAGCCTTGTCCTTGTCCCAAGGCCTGTCCTTGGGGTCAGTGTGGGAAGATGCTAGGTTTCTGTTATCAGGTGTGTGGGAGGCTCTGGAGCTGTCAGCACAGGTCTGTTTTATGGAAAGGAGCAGACAGCAGAAATCCACACACAGACTAGGTTGGATCCTTGAGCCACATCTGCCTGCTGCTCTGGCTCATCTGGGGACTGCCTGCTCAGAGCTCCTGCCCCAAAAGATGCCCCTTTTGTCTGCTCTGCAATATCTGGATACTGCCACCCTCCCTGTCTGTTTCACAGGTCCCCCTCCAGCCAGTCTCAGCCAGGTGCTGGCTGGGTCCAGTTTTGACCTGTACAGCTTTTTCCTCAGCCGACTTCTGGGAAGGAACTGCTTCATCCTGGCCCTCGAAGGAGGCAGGTAGTCCTCCCTGGCTGGCCCCTGGCTACTTGCCTGGCTGTCTAAGCACAAGAAGCAGTAAGCTGGCACCGTGCCACACTGTCGCTGGGCTCAGGCCCTGCTCAGCCAAGGAAGAGGAACAAACACTCCAGAGCCCCCAAGCTCATCACCCTCCTCACTGGAGACCCCAGACCTGCCTTCTTCCATCAGGTGATCCTTATTAAACAGCCCCCAAAGCACACAATGGATTGAATTTGTGGCCTGGGTTCAACTCTGCCTCTCGGGTCGGCAGGTATCCCAGATTCGCTGTTGGGCAGGGAACTTCCAAAGTAGCCTTTGTCAGGAACCTTCGAGAGGAGTTCTTCCTGATTGCTAGCAAGTCTCTGAGCTGTGGCTTGAATGGGCTGCCGGGGACACTGGAAGGATTAAGTGGCTTTATTGAAAATGTTAATACATTACTCTGCTAATACACTGACCTGCACTAATGCACCCTTGTGAGGGCCCCACAATGGTGAGAGCCTCTGACACACCCTTCTCCCCGCCCTGAGCCCTGGAGGCAGCAGTGGGAGTCATCCTGGATGCCTGGTTTTCATGGCATCCAGCCTCAGATGAGGCAGGCCCCGGAAGCCAACTGCACAGTGCTGTGGGGAAACTGAAGCATTACAGACCAGGCTGCCTGTCTTCTGGTTCTGCTCCGGGCTCACAGGTTCATGATGGAGCTGGCCCAGTTGACTTTCCCTGGTGGCTTCTGGAGGAGCCTATCTGTAGATGCATCCTTCTTTTCCTTCAGAGACCGTGACGGAGGGAGCTCTGTCAGCTGGAAGTTCGGGCCATCAGGAGTAGTAATTTATAAGAAATTACTGTCTCCTCAGTGAACCTCCTAGTTTCCTTATAACCTTTTCAGTTAAAAGGTTTCTTTTTTAAAGGGTCAAAACTGTGTTGACCTTGTGGGACCAGAGTTTTAAAGATGAAAAAAAATAAATGTTTTTACTTCTGTACTACATCTCAGATGGATATGTTTTTGGCAGTGTGGCTGCTCAGCTCTAGGGTGCCTGGGTATCCTGTCATTCAGGGAACCCTGAGCCTTTCACTCTAAGAATGAAATGTCTCTTAGCGTGTCTAGAACACTCGCTAGTGGAGACTGATTGTGCTCTAGAACCTCAGTGGATAAAACTGTGGTGAAACCTTGTTTCTGCAGACCTATCACACAAACCCAAGTGTGAAAGGTGCACAGAGGCCAGGCAGAAAAAGTTTTAGATTTATTTTATTGATATGAGTACACTGCAGCTGTCAGACACACCAGAGAAGGACATCGGATCCCAGATAGTCGTGAGCCACTATGTGGTTGCTGGGAGTTGAACTCAGGACCTCAGGAAGAGCAGTCACTGTTCTTAACCGCTGAGCCATCTCTCCAGACCCAGAAAAGTGTTCTTAAAAATGCTAATGCCTAAAGGTTCTGGACAAGAGGCAGCTTTATGGCCACAGTCTCTGGTCACCAGCACAAGGGAGAGAGGACAGGGCTGCAGGATCCTGCCCACTGGCAACATCAGAGGCTGGGCCCATCGGAGCAGTTGCCCTCTGTGTGCCTGGACGGTGAAACTGGAATGCGCAGACTTACCCATAGGGTGCCCAGAACTAAAGTCTGCCAGGTGTGGTAGTGCCCGCCTGTAGTCCAGCCTTGAGGAAGTGGAGGTGGGACTGTATCAGGAGCATTGTAGCGCTGGAGAAATGGCTCAGCATTTAAGAGAGTGTACCAGGCCAGCAGGTCACAACTGCCTTTAATTTCAACTCCCAAGGGATCCAGTGCCTCCTACTTCCCTGAGCACTTGCACTTGTAGACACACACAAACACATGCTTTTCTCTGTGTTTTTATGTGTATGGGTGCTTGCCTGAATATATGCTTGTATGTCTGGTAGCCATGGAGGACACAGAGCATCAGATCCTGCAAGACTAGAATTACAGACAGTTGTGAGCCATCAAGTGGGTGATGAAATTGAAAGAGCTACTAATGCCCTTACCCACCGAGACATCTCTCTAGCTCCACTTAATCCTTGAAAATCTTCTGAGGTCAGTGCTCAGCTTCTGGAACCAGACCTGGGCTCTGGATCTAGGATGTCTCCTTGTTAGAAGCATGACCACTGCACTTTCTCTTCTCTGTGTGTCAGCTGTTGTCCTCAGTTTGCCCTTCACTTTGTTTTAAAATTTTGGTTTTTTATGAGAATATTTTGCCTTCATGTAAGTCTGAGCGTACATGTGCCTTGTACCCCCAGAGGCCAGCAGAGGGTGTCGGAGCATCTGTGGTATAGCACTAGCTACCTCACAGCTCTGTCCGAAGTATGGTTTTCTACAGTTGGGTGATCTGAGCTGCTGACCAAGGTGGTGAAGCACCTTGGCTTGGGGCAGGGATGAAGGTTATTGGGGCCCTAACCTGAGGAGCACCACTTTGAGGGATTTGGTGGGGTGGGGGGAAGTTTGCTGTTTGTTACCAAATGGAAGCCCCATTTTGAACCAGTAGAACACAGTAGTAGTGGTCCAAGGTTTTATGTGATTATGTCTCGTGAGATTACAGCATCCCATGTGGGGCAGAATGACAGAACCCTGGAGGGCAAATCCTTGAGTCTGAGGCCAACCTGATCTACATAGCTCCAGGTCAGCCAAAGACACACACCACACACACACACACACACACACACACACACACACACACACACACACACACACTTACTTTTTTTTTTTTTTTTGGCAACCTCTTACTGAGAAATTTTAAATGAAATTCTTTTGTTTGCCTTGAAGAAGCATGTTGTAGAGTGGCAAGAACTGGCCAGTGACAGCCAGGGAGAAACCAAGCGTGGTCCAGCAGCGTCCTGTAAGACTCGGTGCTAACAGCCACTGAGCTTGGACCTTCCCAATTAAACTTTGGAGAGAGGCCCCGGGCCTGGCCAACACTCTGTAACCTTACAGAGGGTCCAGAAAGCCGGGCCTGCACTGACCTGTCAAAACTGAGGCACTGAGCATTTGTCTCTGGACTGGGGTTCTGGCCGCTGCACTACAAAAGGGGCAGATGGAAGAGGTGTGTGGTTCTGCTGAGAGAGTGCTTGCCTAGTGTCTGTCATGCATGAAACCCTGGGTTTGATCCTCAGTACGTCCAACTGCCACAGCAGCCCAGCCTGTAATCCTAACATCTGGGAAGCAGAGACAGGAAGATGAGAAACTCAAGGCATTTTCAGCTCTGTAAGGAGTTGGGAATTAGCCTAGGCTACATGAGACAGTTAAGCAGCAGCAGGTGCGAAACTCAAGGCATTTTCAGCTCTGTAAGGAGTTGGGAATTAGCCTAGGCTACATGAGACAGTTAAGCAGCAGCAGGTGCGATACTCACTTCTAAACCCAGCACTTGGAAGGCAGAGAGGCAGGAGGGACCACTTAGGTTTGAGGTCAGCCAGTGCTACAGTAGACCTTGTAAGTTTAGTTTGTCCAATCCTTTTTTAATGATGGCCTTAACTTCCCTTGTAGTCCACCACCCACCAGAGCTAGTGAAGAAGAAAGGATGGGGGGAAGTGGACCTGTTTAGAAAGGTTCTTTGGGGCAACTCCAATCTGTGTTGTCTGGAAATCGGCAGTTCAGTTCACAGGTTGGTAGTGGCAGCTCGATCCACTCACAAATACTTACTGGCTACACCAGCAGTCCAGTTCAGTAGAGTCGGGTTAGCAACAGCAGTTAATATGACCTAGCAAAGACAACCAGGCCTCAGCCTCAGCTCGAGTGAGCAGAAGGGACCTAGATGGACACCAGGAGAAGTTCTCAGCCGCGCCTCTCTCAGGGAAGTGAAGATCAGCAAAGATACGACTCCCAGAAGCATTGCACAGCTAGCCGTACCAGCAAGTCAAGCTGTCACTCCATGGAGTCTAATTTATCCTCTTCAAACATCATGTGTCCTCCACATGTCTTGCCTCAGCATGGGTTCTGTCTCAGAATGGGCATCCAATCACCTGGAGTCCGAGGAAGCGGCAAGAAACTGCAGCATATCACCAGAAGTTTTTGGGTGCCTTTTCTCTCTATGGAATCTGCAGCTTCACTATGAAGTGTAAGATGGAACAATACATGTGTGTTGTTAGCAAAGAATTCTTCATCATGTGTCCTTTCACGTGCTTACTTTAGCAGAGCACCTTCTGTCCTGTGTCTGCTTCAGCTAAACTTCCCTTCACTAGTCTGCTTCAGCCTTTCACCTGTGTCCACTTTAACAAAACACATTCCTTCACATATTTGCCCCACAAAACCGACCGACTTTCCAAAGAACCCTCAAGTTTCCACTTCACCTTGCCTCTAAAACAACAGCAGAAAGCTTGCCACTAGGAATCTAGGTAGGCCTCAAAGGCCAGAATCCTTGCTGTGTCCAGCTTCTGGCAGCCCCAAGCATCCTTGGTTTCTGACAGTACAATGCTAGTCTCTGCCTCTTTTCATGGCTTCCTCTCTGTCCCCTCTCCTTGTTGGTATGCCCATCATTGGATTTAGTCACCCTTATGAATCTGTAATGCCACCTTGAAATCCTTGATTAGGGGCTGGAGAGATGGCTCAGTGGTTAAGAGCACCGACTGCTCTCCCAGAGGTCCTGAGTTCAAATCCCAGTAACCACATGGTGACTCACAACCATCTGTAATGAGATCTGATGCCCTCTACTGGTGTGTCTGAGGACAGCTGCAGTGTACTCATATATAATAAATAAATCTAAAACGAAGTCCTTGATTAGTTACAGCCACAAAAGGGCCCTACTTCTAAACAAGTTCACATATGCAAGAACTAGGGATTTGGACTGGAATATACATTTTGAGGGGGACAGGGTCTGGTGATTGCAGTGTCTGCTGAGAGGTTAACTAAATATCTGTATGTCCAGTAGTTCACCAGATCCCGGGAGAGAACGGGTAAAAGTGTTGTATATATCGATCACTAAACTGTATCCAGGGAGCAGGGAGAAGTATATGGTACCGGAAGGAGCTCAGTATAGAGTGCCTGTGCAAGGGCATGGGTAGGCCCCAGCACTGACAGCCCACGGTACAGGCACGATATGTGCTCTTCTGCACAAAAGCGGAAGGGCAAATATGTCCATGTCTCCCTAGAGAGACATAGGAAACCACGCCTCACAGGTTACCTGCAGGGTTACCCTGGCTAGAGGCAGAGGAGGTGGATGTAAGCTGAACAAGGTGAGGCAGAGGCAAGCTTGAGGTCAACCTGGACTACAGTGTGAGATCCTGTCTCAAAGAAACATTAAAAAATCTTGGGCTGGAGAGATGGCTCAGTGGTTAAGAGCACCGACTGCTCTCCCAGAGGTCCCAAGTTCAATTCCCAGCAACCACATGGTGGCTCACAACCATCTGTAATGGGATCTGATGCCCTTTTCTGGTGTGTCTGAAGACTAACTCGCAGTATATTCACATACATGAAATAAATAAATCTTAAATCTTTATTTCAGATTTGAAGCCAGTATATACATCATCTTTTCTACAAACTGCACTTTGGAGATAGACTGGTATACCAATACCTAACGATAAAGTATAGTTACTATTTTTTTAAAAAACACTTTAAAAAGATCTGTGTCTGCATGGTCGTAGGCTGGAAGAGTTAGTGTTAGCAGTGTATGCTGGCAGCAGGCTTGTGTGGGTGCTGAGATTCAACCTCTCATTCATGATTGTACAGCAAGGGCTCCTCATCTTTGAGCCATCTCCAGCTCGTTAGCATGTTAGAGTCCTCTTTCTATGTGACAAGGTCTCATGAAGCCCAGGTTGGCCTCAAACTCCTAATGTTGCCAAGGATGACTTTAAGCTTCAGATCCAGCCTCTGCCCTCCTGGGTGCTGGGATTTTGGTGCGCTCAACTCAGCTAAGTTTTATGAAATGCTGGCTCGTCCTTTTCCCCATATCTTTAGAGGTTTTTTTGTTTGTTTGTTTTCTTTTCTTTTTGAGACCTGGTCTCTCTACATATCCCTTGCTGTTCTGAACTCATTATGTAGACCAGGCTAGCCTCTTCCTTAAGTGCATGAGCCATTTAGAAAACAAGTTTTCCGAGTATGTTTTTCCCCCTAATGCAAACCCAAAATGATAAAGGTGCCTTTTCAAGCCAACTACCCATTCTTCAATGGGCCGGTTTCCTGCAGGGAGCTGTTCATGTCTTGTTCTCTGTTTTATTCCATTTAGAAGAATCAGATAGATGAGCTTGCAGGATAATATGGTAACAATCAGGGCACCACCATTTTTTAAAGTAAGATTTTAATTATTATTTTGTGTCTGTGTTTTGCCCGTATACGTATAAGGGGCCTAGGAATCAATCCAGTTCCTCTATAAGAACTAGTGCTCTTTACCTCTAAGGCAACTCTTCCTCCTGTCTGCACCACCATTTTACATGAGAACAAATCAAGGCTCAGCAGGAGGGCTTCATCATCAGGAGAACATTCTTCCATGGGTTAGTTTTTTGCAAGCCTGGAGCACAGCTTCTGTGATGTGACTGAGGGCGGGAAAGAGATAGCCATCATCTGGGTCGCTATCTTTGGCCAGAACGCAGAGGCTTAGAGCCCATAAGGCTGTGAACGCTTCCCGCCCTACGGAAGGCTCAGACGATCCCACTGTTGGGCAGTCCAGAGCAATAAAGGCGGGAATCAGGAAGAAGGAGCAAAGGGAGCACAGCCCGCCAGACTTCCTCGCGCCTTGCGGGAGGACCTTCCTGTGCTCCGCCCCGCTCGCTTCGCCTCGGCCCCGCCCCTGGTTGAGCCACGCCCCATGCCTACGTCCCCGCCCCGTAGAGCCTTTTTCCACCCCGCGGGCGCTAGGCTTCGCCACGGACACGCCCCTTCAACAGAGCCACGGCCACGCCACACCCCTTTGGTGGTGCGGGTTTTTTCCTTCACGGTGAAGCGCATGCTCTGTCTTAGCCGCCTTTCTCCATCAGGAGGCGCTCACTCGGCCTCGGTCCTGCCCTCGCCGTTAGCTGCGTCTCCTAAGCCTCCGCCCCCAACCCCGCGCGGTGGAGGCCTTTCTCTTTGGTCGAGCCCTCCCGCCACTCTAACTCCACCTTCTACGTCGCCACGCCTTTGCCCCGCCCCCTGAGCGCACGCCCCGCCTTTCGGTATTGGCGGTGGACCGCGAAGGTAGGAGGCCGCGGCGCGCGTGCGCGGGGCGGGGACGAGGCGGGTGCGCCGGGCTAAGGAGGCGTTCTCGAGTGGTGTGGGTGTCCTGGGGGCTCCCAGCGCCCCGACGACCCCCATCGGACTTGGCTTGGCCAGGTCTAGGCGGGAAGGGGACGTACCGCTGGTGCGTCCCCTTCCCATTGGAGTCTCCCGTCTGGGGCCCGAGGCCTGCAGTCCAGCAGCCTCTCACAGAGGTGCCCTGGCTCCCCCTCGGGGGCGGGGGTGGGGGGACGGTCACCGGCAGTCGCGCGCCACTGTCCGTGGCCTCCTGACTGCTAGGCCCGGTTCAGTGTCCCTCGGTCGGATGCTCTTCCTATTCCTTTTAGCTGATTCTGGGGCTTGGGGGAGGCTCTCCATAGTGCATACCAGCAAATTGAGGCCCAGCGCAATTACTGAGCGTTCCAGAAGGAGCCTGTGCAGAGATTTGCGCCTCCACCTAGGGTTTTTCAGGATGAGTCCAGCCAGCAGCTCCAGGACTGGCATTTGGAGAGCCCTCCCAGGCTTTTTTGCAAACCCAAGTCAGAACGGATGTATGTTCCGCCACCTCAGATCTGCCCAGCCCCTTGGGTACTGGATTTGTCTGGAAAGTTGGGGCCCTTAGGTGTTGTCTACTTAAGATTTTCTATTTTCCTGTTGAGCTCACAAGTAGCTCTAGGATTAGCAGAGTCTGTGGATGGAGAAATTTGGAGAGACTCCCAAATACTCAATCTCATCATTTGCTCTCCCCCCACCCCGAGGGTTGAGTGGGCCCTCTGAGCATGGGCACCCTTAATAGGGGTGCATCTTCTAGGAGGTATTGCCTGGTCTGGCCCTGGCTATGTGGCATGGCTGAGATTTATGCAACCCACAAAAGTCAAAGGGGATTATTTATTTTCCCTCCTGTTTAATTCCGTGTCCAGGTTAAGTATCCCAGAAGTCCTTCGTTTAAAACAAATGTTTAGATATTTACATATACATAAAAAGATTTGGGGGGGGACAGGACCCAAATCAAAACAAAATGTATTTGAGCATCTTACTACACTTAGCCACATAGCCTACAATAGCTTTACACATCTTTGGTGAACTGTGGATTGTTACAGAAAGTTAGGGATGGGCCACTGTGGCATTGTGTTAGGTTTTCAGATTAGAGATGGTCAGCCTGTATTGTGGCTCTCCTCCATATTCATTCATTCATTCACTCAACAACTGTAGAGCTTTAGGCCCTAGGCACTATGGAGGTAGTGATGTACAAAGAGGATTTGCTCCTGACTCTCCACAGAGATAGTAATGTAAGCAAGGACCACTTTAACTGGGAGCTCCAAGCTAGCTCTCCAGAAGGTGATGTTTTGAGCCAGATCAGATCTCCAGGTAGCTCTTACTTCATCTTGTACAAAGAGAGCGGGGGTCTTAGGCAGAAAGGATGGTAGGCGCAAAGGTGTGTGGTGGGCACCAGGCTGGGGAGTTTGAGGAATCAAGGCCAGTGTGACCGAGTAGTGGGGGAAGAGAAGGAACTGAGGTGGGCTGGGGCCAGGCTCAGTAACCTTTCAGACGGGGACAAGTTGGGAGCTTTGAGCAGAGACGGACAGGATCTCACTGTGTGAAGCAGAGTAGGATTGAGAGACCAGAGAGGAAGCGGGAGACCCTGGGGAGGGGGACATCTTAACAGCTCATGTGAAGCAGTGACTTATATGATATACATTAGAGACCAGGATGTGCCTGGCACATAGCAGGGGCTGCATGACGTCAGTTGTTGCTGTTACTACTTAAAACTTTGAAATAGAAGGGCGTCAAACGGTACCTTCTGATGAGGTAGGGTTGGGTTGGTTCAGTCTTTTTGTTTATAATTTCTAGTCAGCAACCAGAGAAAATGAGAGGTAAAACCGGTCTGTGTGGGATTTGTGATTGCTGAGGAGCTTTTTTTTTTTTTTTTTTTTTTTTTTTTTTTTTTTTTTTTTTGGCAAGGCATGGCAAATGGGTTCGGAGCTCCAGCAAGAGTGGGTAAGAGAATGAGCTCAGAGGATCCCCTTGTCCCTGCAGATAGTGGCTGAGAGTCAGGAAGTGAGGTGTGACGTCAGAGACTACAAAGGATGGGGTGAATATTACAGCAGCAGCAACAGGCAACACCTGTCCTGTTAACTGCAGGAGAACTTAAGGTAACCCTAGCTCTTGGAGTCATGTGACCCTCAGACCTCAGAGGCTAGCACAAGGCAGGTTTACAAATGACCACTGGGAGCTGGTGTTTAGCAGGTGGCTTTCTGTGCAGTGAGTCTGTGTCATCCTCTGGGACCCTGGAGTTATTTCCTTCCATTTGGCAGGCTGGGACAGATGAAGGCCGTTCCTCCCAAGAAGATTTTACCAGTTTCCAAAGTGACACATTCTGTTGGGTAGAACCTGGCTATGTGGCCATATTTGGACACAGTTTCTGGCTGCTGTATCCAGGTTCACAGTTTATTCCCTCCCTCCCCCAGCAGAAACAGGCACCATCAGCACGCCGTTCTACAGAAAAGAAAACAGACTCAGGGTGAAGGGGGTGAATCACTTACATAAGGTGACAAAGCCCAGGAGGAAGCTTAGCCAAGATTAGAGTCAAACTAGTCACTTGCTGTCAGAGTTCATTTTTGTTGCTGTGCAGAACATACAAGACTGGATTGTTGTTGTTTTCTTTTAACACTTATTTTTATTGTATGTGTATGAGTGTTTGCATATATGTATGTGCATTTTGTGTATGTGTGTGTGTGTGTGTGTGTGTGTGCATGTGTGTGTGCATGTGTGTGTGTGTTTCTGGGATCCACGGAGGCCAGCAGAGGCTGCCAGACTCCCTGGAACTAGAGTTACCATGTAGTTGCTGGAAACAGCCCAGGTCCCCTGAAAGAGCAGCAAGTGCTCTGAACCACTGAGCCATGTCTCCAGCCCTAAGATTAGGTCATTTATAAAAGAAAAAATTCATTAATTCACAATGCTGAAGGATAGGAGCTCAGTGGGTGGCCATAATGCTGTGGGGAGACAGAAGATAAGCCAGCAAGAGGACAGAGGGCTGGGCTGGACCTTCAACAGCTACTTTACATTGTTGTTTACATGTGCATGTGTCTATGCAGTACGTACATGTTTGCATGTGTATTCACATTTGTGTGGGTGTATGTTCGTGTGCACCAGAGGTTGGTATTACATGTGTTCCTCGCTTGCTTTCCTCTTAACATACAGAGGCAGGGTCTCCCACTGAGCCATGGTCCGGGATTAAGCTGGTCTAGCGGTCCAGTTTGATCTGAGGAGCCCCTGTCTCCTCCTCCTGAGTGCTGGGATTAGAGGTGGGCAGACATAACCACTGTCTTAGTTATAGTCACTGTTGCTGGTATAAACACCACAACCTAAGCAAATGGGAGGAAAGGGTTTATCTGGCTTCCATTTCACTGTTGATCGTTGAAGGAAGTCAGGCCAGGAACTCACACAGGGCAGGAACCTGGAGGCAGGAGCTGACGCAGAGGCCATGGATGGGTACTACTCACTGGTTTGCTCATCATGGCTTGCCCAGCCTGCTTTCTTATAGAACCCAGGACCACCAACCCATAATGTCACAACCCATAATGGGCTGGGCTCTCCCCCATCAATCACTAATTAAGAAAATGCCCTACAGACAGATCTTCTGGAGCCATTTTCTCAACTGAAGTTCCCTCTTCTCAGCTCACTCTAGCTTGTGTTAAGTTGACATAAAACTATCCAGCACACCCTGTGTTACATAGGTGTCAGGGATCAGAACGCCAGGCCTTGTGCTTTTGTGGTAAGTGCTCTGCCTGCTGAAGCACCCCACCTTTAGATTATTTTATATGCATAAGTGTTGCTTGCATGCGTGTCTGCAAACCATATTCATGCATGGTGCCTGCAGAGACCAGAAGAAAGCATTTGATCCCCTGAACTATTGTTAGGTAGGTTCTGGGAACTGAACCCAGGTCCTCTGCAAAAACTGCCAGGTTCTTAATAGCTGCACCATCTCTCTCTTAATGTAGCCAGGTTTGGCCTCAAGCACAAGATTCTTCTGCCTTTATTTCCAAAGTGCCGGGATTACAGACCTGAGCCAACACGTCTGCTTCAGCCCACACCTGTGATAGAAGTGAACTCACAGTGGTGAGAAAGGCATTAGTTTCCTCTGACCTAATCACCTCTTAAAGGTCCCATCACCTCTCAACTCTTACATTGGGGACCGTATTTCACCAAGAGTTTGGGAAGGAACAAATGTATCTTTTGTTCTCCTGATCTAATTGTCTCAGAGGCTTACTGCCTCCATCTGCTAACCTGAGCCTAGTCCCAGAGCCTTCTAGCCTCCATACAATCTAATCCAGGCCTAGAATGTTTTCAGCCCCTGAAACTTCCTGCTGAGTTAGCTCATCCTTTCTAGCTCTTTCTGAACTCTGGCTGGCTGGTCACCTCTTCCAGCTCGAAACTTCTCTCCACACTGACTGGTTCAAACTGGCTTCTTTCAGCCTCTGACGGAATTGCTTTGTTGGCCTCATACTTAACTTCAGCAATCTGTTCTAATCTTCAGGCTCCTTCTCATTCTCTGGCCCATTCTGTCTCCACCTGTGTCTCGCTTGCTCTCTCTCTGCAACCTGACTGTACAGCTCTCCCAGTGACACGTCCTCTCTCACTTTCTCTCACTGAACTGCTCTCTCTTCAATGGTCTCCATAGCAGCTTGGTGGCATCACCTTCTTGGCCAGGTGCGCATCCTTTCCATTGAGTGTGGAGTCCTCAGTTGGGAAGGAGAGATCCAGTCTGGACTGAAGTGTATGTATCCTTGGGGCTGACTTGATACGGCAGCAGGTCTTGAGGATTCAGGGGCCTGGCTTTGCCCTTTAGGCATTTTGGGGAGTCTGCTTGGCTTAAGGGGGTTGAGCTTCAAGCTTACACTTCTCCATAGCATGTCTTGAATAGGTGAGACCTCCACCCCTCTGAGCCTCAGTTTGCTTATGTGGAAATGGGCAGATGTGAGACTTAGAAGAACTTGACATACTCTAGAACCTAGGGACCTGGAGAATGGAAACCAGCAGGCAGGGCTAAAGTGAGCGACTGTGAGCTCTAGCTTGCCTTGTGTGCTTCTGAACCCCTCCCCACCATCAGCACAAATAAGGAAACTGAGGCCAGGAAAGGTAATTTATCCAGGGCTATACTGTCAGCATGGCAGGCCAGCAACTCCAGGTCCTTACCACTGTGACACACAGCCTTCTTGCTGCTGTGAGGGAAAATGCTCCCGGATGCTGTGTCTTCTTTTTCTTTTTTTTCTTGGAGCTCTTACATTTTTATTAATCATAATTCATGTATAGGACAAATATCTTTATTTCTATATTTTTAAGAAATATACCATTTTTTGTTGTGAACTTTCCTAGTAAATTTCTTTTGTGCCCACTAGTCTTAAAATAATGTTATCTTGTGCGATTGTTAAAACCTGTTTTACTCCCAGTTTGTTTTGCATAAACCAAAAATCCAGGGCTTTGGTTAAAAAGTTAAATATCTTCTCTTGTTAATTCTGTATCAGCATATTTACAGTTGAGGAAAAATTATTTTGCCTGGAGTGTAAAATGGGTTAACAATGATAAATGATACAGTTCGCTTACAGTTTACAAAAGAAGGTTTACCAGACAGACAATAAATACAAGCACTTGGGGAATCCTTTGAGTGAAGGCCCGCGGCCATGTGCATCCATTGCAGGGGTTCTGTTAAGAAAAGGCCAGATTTGAAAATGTACTCTGTCAAGCAAGCAAACCAATGGTGGGCGCTCTCAAGGAAGATTACAGAGTGTCCTTCTGGAGTGACTGACTGACTTCAGCAAATCCACTAACAGACATGCCTAATCTAAGTCCTTTACGGCAGATTTCTTCTGTGAAGTCAGAGCACTTCGAGTTGCCTCCCAGATCTTTTGTTAAGCTCTTTCCATCCTTAATGGTAGCAAAGCACGCAGCCTCGATTTTTGCTGCGTGGTCAAAAAGTCCCATGTGGCGCAGCATCATCACGGCACTAAGCAGGAGGGCCGTGGGATTGGTCATGTCCTTGCCTGCAATGTCCGGGGCTGTTCCATGAACCCATTCAAAGATGGCAACACCGTTGGCTCCAATATTGCCACTTGGAGTCACACCAAGACCTCCAGTCAGTCCCGCACACAGATCACTAAGGAGGTCTCCATAGAAATTTGGCATGACGAGAACATCGAACTGGGACGGGTCTTGTACCATATTTAAACATACAGTATCGGGGTACATCTCATTAAATTTAATATCTTTACAGTTCTCCACAACTTCCCTGCACTTTTGCAGAAAGAGCCCATCTGACAGCCTCATGCTGTTGGCTTTGTGCACAGCTGTGGCATTGCTCCGGTGGTTGCTCCGAGCAATGCGCTTGCCTCTTCAGTGATGAGCTTGATGCCCTAAACAACCCCATCAACGATCGCATGCTCAAATCCCACTGTATTCTTCCGTGTTCTCTCGGATGGTGACAATATGTACATCTGTGTAAGGGGTTTTATAACCTTCAATTGAGACACACGGCCGGATATTGGCATAAAGGTCAAATGTCTTACGAAGCAACAGATTCATCGATGGATGGCCGGCTGCTATTGGGGTCTTTAGGGGGCCTTTCAAGCCCATCTCGTTCTTATCCATGGACTCTGGCTTCTGAGCTCATGCTTTCTTTGCTTCTAACCTGTAGTGCACAAGCATCTATCTGCCCAGCAGCAGGCTGCAAGTGAGTTCTGAGCAAACCATGTGAGCCCGTTCCGGGTCAGGGAAGATGTTCCATAAACTAGGGACTCTGGCCTTTCCTGCCTCAGGCCGCTGGGCTTGTAAAGCTGCTGGACCCACAGCCAGGGTGATGGGGGGAGGGGAGATACTGTTCCCTTCCATTCACCTTCTCCTCCTGTTCCTGGGCTCTTCATTCCTGAGTGCTGGCTGGGCCTCTTATGCACCTCTGCTTCCTGCTGCTCTCCTCCCTCCTCTCCCATCTGAATCTCTCCCCGCCCCCTGCATGGTCACGTGGAGGCACCATTGGATTTAAGCTTAATCTTGCTGGGCTGTTCACCCAGCAGCCTAGCGTTGGTGTGTTAGTGCGTTGGTGTGTTAGTGCGTTGGTGTGTTGGTGCATTGGTGTGTTAGTGCGTTGGTGCATGTAGCTGAGACGACCTACGACCTTCGTACTTTGGGGAGGGGGGCTGTGGAGTACCCACAGACTCCCCCTCCATGAGCCTGGGGCTGGCAGAATCCCTGCAGGCCCAGCTGGCCCTGGAGATTGTGATCCAGGTGGGTTGTGCCCGCTGCGTCTACCTTGTCCTGGGCAGTACAGAAGAGCTGGCCTGATAGGGTGGTGAGGTGGTGAGCAGAGGGAAGTGTGGGGAAGTGTGCAAGGGTCCAAGTTGGCTGCTGGGTGGGGGGGCACAGGCCAGGGCGGGGACTCTTTAATCCCAGCGCACATTAGTGGGGGAAGGGCCCCTCTTGGCCCTTGGGGATTACTGGCCTCTGACACAGCAAGACCTTTTCCACCTTCTCTGCCCTTCAAGTCCTGCCTGAGACACAGAGCTAGGAGAGACCCCTCAGGAGCTCTCTGCAGTTTACCCTTGTGTCCTGTGTTCTCTAGGACTCAGGCCAGGAAGTCAGGGGTCAAGGATCCCTGAAAACTCTCTCTTCTCACAGACACTGGAGAGTTGTGTTCTGGGATCAGATCAAGAGAAGAGCCTGAGTGTGCAGAACCCAGCCCAGGACTTCCAGGGAGCCAGCCTGCCCGTTTGTGTCAGGGACATCATCACCAGCAGCCTCTCCCAGCCCGAGACCCCAGGTACTACCTCCCTACCCGTCCCTCTCCCTTCTCAGCAGCAGTGACACAGATGGTGCTGTGTGTGTGCGTGCGTGTGTGTGTGTGTGTGTGTTCCTGTGAGCACAAGGACAACAACGAAGTACTCTGATGCTCTGGTCCTGTGCCCTTACCTCAGCGTCCCACACAGCCTGGAGCTAGTCCTGCTGATTGCCCCGGCTCTTTCCCGAGTGGCTTTTGGGTTACAGGTACCCAAGGGATGCCCAGCTTTTTACATGGGTGCTGGGATTTGAACTTAGATCCTCATGCTTGTGTATGTAGCAAGTGCCCTATGCACTGACCCATGCTCTCAGCCCTGGCCCCTGTTCCTTGAATACACAGGGTTAGTGACAGAGAGATCTACTTACAGAGGAGCAAAGGAGACTGAGATGCAATAAACTTATCTTCTTCATACCTGGGGGGCACAGCTAGAGGAGAGGCGGGGCTAACCCTTTCCACTCCACTGCTTCAGATTTGAACACCAGTTATTGAATTTCCTACCGGGCATGGTGTGAGCTGTCTGAGGCTAAGATTCGTGTGGCGGTAGGGGGCAGCTCAGACCAGGTTCTTATAGTGCCCCTAATGACTGGGGCCCAAAAGCTGAAGGCCGCATGGTATGTAGCATGCATAACTTGGTTATGCAGCCTGGGTGTCTGAAGGTAAGGTCAGCTGGTTCCTTAGTGCGTGAGTGCTGGGTGCTGCGTGGCTTCTGTAATCTGGTTCAGATTCCACATCAGGCCGGGGCTGTCTCTTTGAATGGATCACGGATGCTGAGGTGGGGAGGCTTAGTGACCGCCCCCCAAGACTAGAAGGCCAGCAATGTGTGTCCATGTTTTTTAGGGTGAAAGTTAGAAGCTAGCTGCCACCGACTTACACTGTAGCTTTTGAGGTTGTGAGAGAACTGGGTGTGATGGTACTTGCTTAAAAATCTCACATTTGAAGGGTGGGAGAGGGGATCATGAGTTCCACACCAGCCCAGGCTACATTGGGAGACCTTACCTCAAAAAAACAAGAACACAAAGCAAAGGTATGAAAACCCCAAATTCCTGAGTGGTCTAATTACTATTCCACTCATTTAACAGATGAGTAAAATTGAGATCTGAATAGTCTTTTAGAAAATGAAGGCACAATAATTCAGAGCTTTGTGTGTCTTTAGGATGGGTGGGTACAGAAAGACATTCTCTCCTGGTTCCTAGCTAGAACCTCTTTTCTGTATGTTCTAGGAATGTGGCCACAGGGCTGTAGCTGTTTCTACGTAAATCTAGCTCTTGGGCTCTCTTGCCAACCTTCCTGTTCCTCAGCTTTCTAGGCCCCCGGGTACTGCAGCCACACACACCCAGGGCCCCCATCCACTTTCCTGTCTCAGAAGTGAGTAGAACACTGTGGGGGCTACTACTCCTTCACGCTAGCCAGAAATCAGCCTCAGCCCCTTTCCTTTGTCAGCCTCACTTCAGGTCCCGGAGATGGTCTCACTGCTGTCACTGCAGGAAGAGAACCAGTTACTGCAGCAGGAGCTGTCCCGGGTGGAGGACCTGCTGGCCCAGAGCCGCGCAGACCGTGATGAGCTTGCCATCAAGTACAATGCCGTCAGTGAGAGGGTGGGTGCTGTGGCCCGGCTCGGGTGGGCTAGGGAGGAGTCCTGACCAGGCCCACGGGCCTCGGAAGGATGGACATCTGGTTTAGACTGAAGCTCTGCCAGCTAGAATGTCCTCGAGCGTACGGCGAGCAGGGGAGTTGGTGGCGGTTGACGTTTGAAGGTGGGTGAAGGATGGAGTGTGCACTGCTGGGCGGGATAACGTCTCAGTCGTAGTGCACATTTATGGAATGTTTCCAGTGTGCTGGAAATGTCCTTAGTTCTTTATACTTAGTGTTATGAAAGGTGATGATGCCATTTAACTCAGGAGAAAATAGAGGTCCACAGAGAGAAAGAGATGGGGGGAGTGGGAACACAGAGAGACAGAAAGGGAGAGAGAGAGACAGACAGACAGACAGACAGGGAGAATGAAAACCATGACTGTCACAGTCAGTTAAGACAAAAATCCTGGTGTCCTGGCTCCAGGCCAAGACTGTGATAGCCTTTGTCCTTTGTTTGGGGGAAGGCAGAGAGCTTGCTGGCTGCTGTAGGGTCCAATGAATGCAAGTGGAAGGCCCTGTCTGTCTGGACGCCTGTGGATTGTATTGTGTGTGTGTCTCTGTGCTCCCTCTGGTGGTGGCATATGCCATGTCCTGGTCCACTTGCTCAAACAAGCCTCTGACTTGTTGGGGCTTGCTAAGGAGTATAGTGGGGATCCCATGGTCGTCCCTAGCTTCAAGCACACTGCAGAATTTATTTCTTAGAGTCCACAGGGGGTGCGGGGACAGGGTGGGAGGAGTATTGGATTGGTACTGTTGATGGCCAGAACCAGCCTCCTGCAGGCTAAACCCTTCTTGACCCAGGACACAGTGCCAGTCCCCTGGGGACTGCCTTTTAGGAGCCAACATCAGCAGCTGACGCTCACATTGGCCCCTGACTGACAAGGGAGGGAAGGATAGGGAGGCGGTCCCTTCTCATCCTTGTGGTTTAGTGGGGTGGAGCTGTGTGTATTCAGATCTTCCCCTCAGATGTTGGCACACAACCTACATTTTTAATTGTTATATGCCTGGGGCAGTTTGGGTGAGACCCCACCCAGAGGCGGTGGCTGGGTGAACATGACCTTGAACATGACCCTCCCTAGAGGGGGAGGGTCCGCAGAGAGCTTAAGAACCCAATGGTTACAGAAAGTGAGGCCCAAGGTCAGCAGTGGAGCTGGGTAGACACCGCTGGTTCAGGGCAGTGGTTATATGGTGCAGTCCCTGTGCTTTCAGATGACAGGTGCCCTGTGGCCACACTGCCCTGGCAGACTAGGTTGGGGACAGTCAGTGAGGTTGTTTTTGTCCTTCAAATCCCACATCTTCCTGGAATAGGAAGTGGAACAAGAGCCAGGATTCATGTTCTGTTCATTGCATGTCCTTTGGAGAAACTGAGGCAGGACTCCCAGAGGCCACCTCCCAGGTCCTTAGTGTTCCCAAGAAACAGGTGTAGTGAGACATGTGGGAAAGAGATAGTAGCCGTATCCCCTGCTGCTAGAGAACAGAATCCTTGGGTTCCCCAGTGTCCATGGCAACTTCGGTTTAGTGAGTTAATGGGGCAGGAGAGCAACGGTTGCTAAGGGAGACAGTAAACTACATTCGTCCATTCTTGTGGCAACCTCCTTTCCATTGGAACTGCAAGCCAGATGGAGAGGCTGCTTTGTAAAGGGCAGAGTTTGTGGAAAGAGGTGAGGTCTGGCACTGAGCACTGGCGAAGCCCCTGGAGTCCCTAGTAACTGCCCCACACCCCTCACACCGCAGGACCAATAGCACTGGCGTCATATGGATGTGCCAAGCACACACAACACAGGCCACTAAGACCCCACATAGAACACAACACACAGAAACAAACCCAGCCGGCAGGGAGATGGTAGTGTATACCTTTAGCACTCTGGAGGCAGAGGCAAGAGGATCTCTCGAGTTCAAGGCTAGCCTAGTCTACAGAGCGCATTCCAGGACAGCCAGGGCTCGGGCACCATTAGACTCCCAGACTATATGTAGCCAGAGAACACATAGTCCTGCCCCGGCACAGCGACACGTGGGTGAACCATCACGGCATTGCCACATGCCAACCAACAGCACGGCGCATTCTGCCGTCTCCTGGCTGCACACAGACTAAAGGACAGAAGCCAGCATGAGCTCTGTCAGCCCACCAGGGCACTCACACATGCACAAGTGCTGTCACTACCACCACCTGTGACCCAGTGAGCCCAGACTGTCCTCCCCAGGTCCCTCTGGCATACACAGATACACAGGCATATGTCCTGGTACATGCAGATGGACACAGGGCCTGTACCACCCCCATAGACCTTGTCCAGAAACGCTCAGATACCAAATGTCTGCACGCACCCAGCACATACACGGCATGCAGGGTCCCATGTGTGAGGCATACTCACGGACACATTACACACACATCCTCCGGGGCTATGTGACAGGCGTGGGGACTACCCACTTCTCAGCTTGCTTGGGCTTTGTGTAGACATTTGCCATAGCCGCAGAGGAGGTTCCTGTTCCCATCTCCCTTAGCAGCCTCAGCTCATAGTGCAGCCCCTGTAGGCTGTGTTGACTCCTTCCAGTCGGTGTCATTCCGGTGGGCACGGTCACCCTGCCCGCCAGCATCGTTGTTCATGGCTCTCAACATCTACCAGGTGTACCGTGCTGGTGCACTAACCTAGCCTGGGCCTCTGGTTAGTGTTGGCAAGAAAGGCCTCCCCTCTGGCTGGCTTCCCTTTGACTGGCAGCCCTAACTTGTGTGTGTGTGTCCGAGGATCCTGCTGTCAGCCTGTTTGATGGATGGATGGTAAGCATGAGTTAGCATCGGTCATCTGGGTTAGGGACCAGTCCCTTGTACGTGTTCACGACCCTAAGTGTGCTCATCTTCGGCCTTTCCCCCTTCAGCCTCCTTCTGTGACACCTAGAAGCTGAGGGACCCCAGAAAGAGCAGCCAGAACCATCATGCACCTGGACAGGGTGGAGAGGGCTAGTGGACAGGCCTCTGTGCCCACGGGTCCCACTACTCCTCCTCCTGCACAGTAGCTGGAGTGGAGGAAGTTAAGACGGGAGAGTCCTGTGAGGTGAGGGAGAGGCAGGGGTGAGGGGGGCAAAGCAGGTGCTAGGTAGGGCAGATCTTAAGGCTGTGGTGTTTATTGGGGCTCCTCTGTCATTCTGGGGTGTTTGAGACTGCCTGTTTGCTACAGGTGCTCTCTGTAAGCTCAGAACTGTGAATTGATCCCTCTGCTCTGAGTAGGTTCACATGCACTCCCATTGTTCAGCGGTCTCCAGCAGCCATCCCACCCCACAGCCAGTGTCCTGGGTACTAAATCCAGGCTTTCCTGAGTGTGCCTCAGGGAAGGAAAAGGGTTGGGAGACATGGCAGCAGTCTGAGGTAGAAACCATAGTGGGGCAGACTGTTCTGAGGGGGTAAAACTGAGGGGGCAGGCACTTCTACCATAGTGGGGCAGGCTGTTCTGAGGGGGTAAAACTGAGGGGGCAGGCACTTCTACCATAGTGGGGCAGGCTTTTCTGAGGGGGTAATATGGAGGGGGCAGGCACTTCTACCATAGTGGGGCAGGCTGTTCTGAGGGGGTAATATGGAGGAGGCAGGCACTTCTACTGTCTGCCTTCAGGTCCATGTGTTGCAGATATGTGGTGCAGGTCTCCCTGTATATGTACATGCTTGTCTCTTGTGTGTCCTATGCTTGGCCTGTCTGTGTGCCATACCTGTTCTATATGTATACCCATGTTCACCCCATCAGTGTGCCCATAGCCAGCCTTTGTTACCATTCCTTCTTCATTAGTGTGTGCCCATGTCCACCCCACATATATTTTCAGGTCTGCATTGTGTGCCTGTGCCTGTTCTGTATATCTAAGCATGCCCTATCTGTGTGCCCATTCCCACCCTGTCTAGGTGCCCAAGCATGTCCTATCTGTGTACCATGCTCTGTATACCTCTGTATGCATTGCCTTGTCTGTGTGTCCATGCATGCCTGCTCTTTTCTGTATGCTCACGTGCACGGCATCCTGGGCCTACCTGACTGGAACTGCTCCTTGGAGTGTATGGCTGCCGTTGCAAGGCATTGTGGGTCTGGGCCCAGCCTGATGTCTCCTGAAGAGGCCTGGGTCTGGATCCCAGGAGGCACAGGACTCTCACCCAGGGCCCTTCCCTGCAGCTGGAGCAGGCTGTGCGGCTGGAGACTGGGGAGCTGGAGGCACAGGAGCCCCCGGGGCTGGTGCGGCAGAGCGTGGAGCTGCGAAGGCAGCTGCAGGAGGAGCAGGCCTCCTACCGGCGCAAGCTGCAGGCCTACCAGGAGGGCCAGCAGCGGCAGGCCCAGCTGGTGCAGCGGCTGCAGGCCAAGGTCAGGGCTGCCCACCCTCACCCCTGCCCTCTCTGCTTCACTTGGCCCTCACCTCTGGGCTCACACTGCTTCCTGCACGTTGCCAGATCCTGCAGTACAAGAAGCAATGCTCAGAGCTGGAGAAGCAGCTGCTGGACAAGTCCACCGAGCTGGAGCAGCAGCGACTGAAGGTGGGTGACAGGACGGGGCAGGCATACGCCCTCCCGTCTCCTGCTCGTCCTGACTCCTCTCCTCGCCTAGGACACAGAACACAGCCAGGACCTGGACAGCGCTCTTCTGCGCCTGGAGGAGGAGCAGCAGAGGTGAGAATGTGGGATAGCCGGGGGCCCCCTCTGGACAAGTGAGCTAGTGCCCACTAACACCCCCCACGCCTCTCCCAGAAGTGCCAGCCTGGCCCAGGTGAATGCCATGCTGAGAGAGCAGCTGGAGCAGGCAAACCTGGCCAACCAGGCTCTGAGCGAGGACATCCGCAAGGTGACGAGTGACTGGACCCGCAGCTGTAAGGAGCTGGAGCAGAGGGAGGCGACATGGAGGAGGGAGGAGGAGGTAAGTGGGGTGCTGGAGGGGGAGCACGGCAGTGGGGCGTCCTAGAGAGTCAATCAAGTCAGGAGAGGGGCAGGGAGCCTGACCGGGTGAGCACAATGGTCCCGGCCCTCTTGGGAAAGCTGGCTTTGCTCACACATGTCCTGGGCCACGCGGGGCCTTTCTTCCATTCCTTGTGAAGTGCAGTGTCACTGTTGCATGTAGACAGCTAATGAGCAGACCATGGCCACGGTCACACCCTGGCGGCTGGAGGGCTCTCCAGGCCCTGGGGACTCTTCTCTGGGGTACGCAGATCCTCCCCTAGGCCATGCTGATAGGGCGCTGGGGCAGGCATGCAGCAGTGACCCCAGTGTCTCTCGCCCTAGTCCTTCAACGCCTACTTCAGCAGCGAGCACAGCCGGCTGCTGCTCCTCTGGAGGCAGGTCATGGGGCTCCGACGGATGGCCAGCGAGGTGAAGATGGGCACGGAGAGGTGAGAGGCTTGGCTGCTGGGGAGCACGGGGTGCATCCTGCTGCCTCTGGGGGTGCAGAGGCAGCTGGTGGGAAGAGGCAGTCAGCATTGCTGGGGCTCAGCCTGACTGCGCTCTTCCTATGGGATCAGTGCCGCTACTTCCCCATTTCACACTGAAGATCAGAGAAGCTGAGTGACTTTCTCAGGTCACACAGCAGAGAGTAGCTGAGTTCAGATTTGAAGCCTTTTTTTCTTCATGGCTTGTTTGAATCAGAAGCTGCAGATATTCACAAAACTTGATTTTAAAAAATTTTTGAGAAGCTGGAGAGATGGCTCAGCAGTTAAGAGCACTGACTGCTCTTCCAGAGGTCCTGAGTTCAAATCCCAGCAACCACATGGTGGCTCACAACCATTTAGCTACAGTGTACTCGTATAAATAAAATAAATAATTTATAATTTTTTTTGAGATATCGTCTCACTGTGTAGCTCTGGCTGGCCTCAGAGTCAGAGATTCACCTGCCTCTGCTTCTGCTGCTGGGATTAAAGGCAGGCATTACCATGTCCAGCAGATTTTTAATTTTTTCTGAATTTTTTTCTTAGAGTCTTATGTTCAGGCTGTCCAGAAACTCACTGTACAGATGACAGTGACCTTAGACTTCTGGTCCTCCTGTTCCCACTTGAGTGCTGGAATGACAGGCGTGTGCTAGCATGCCAGGGTTATGTGTTGCTGGGGAACTGAACCCAGTGAGGCAAGCACTCTACCAACTGAGCTATGCCCCAGCCTCGTGCTTGGATCTTTTTCTTCCAAGTGCTGGGGATACGGGTCTGTGTCACCCACCATACCTGGCTAAAGTTTTTTTCTTTTGGTCTCTTAAGTCTCTTATTTGATCAGGAAGCGGCTGGCTGTCCTCGGGGATTCCTGTAGTCTAGCTTTTGCTGTTTATGAGCCTGCCACTGATCTCTTGCTACACACTAACTTCTGGGTTTTTGGCAAGACTCAGACCCCCAGCAGTGCAGTATTGTTACCCCCACACACACACACCTACACACACACACACACACACACACACACAAACACGCACAGAGGAGTCTCTTGGCCTGAGGCAAATGCCTTTGTACTGTGCTTGCCCTATACTGTGTGTTAGCTAGAATTCTGAGCTGCACTTCCCTGCCCCCTGCTGTTGAGTACTCAGCACTGCAGTTCATGCAGCGCCCACACTGGGACTTGGAAGTGGGCCTTGTTTTTTACTAGCATGGAAACCTTTTTCTTTCTTCAGAGACAGAATCTCATTATGTAGCTCTGGCTGGCCTGGAGCTTGGTATGTAGTTCAGGCTGGTTTCAAACTCACAGAGAACTCTTCTGTCTTGGCCTCCCTATTTTACTGTGGACTAGGGCACATACTTAAGGTTCCCATTTCAAACCGGTGCTGGTGAGAAGTCTGTCCTCCCTCTAATGTGACCTCTCCCCTTCTCAAGGCAAGTGAGGACCCCCGTTTTTTATGTGGCCTTCTTGGGTTATTTTATAAAGCAAATGAAGTAGCTTTCTCCCACTCCACTCCTTGTCTGTCTGTCTGTCTGTCTTTTGATGTATATACTCTGTATAATTTCATCATTGCTTCTCCAATTTGTTTTTATTGCAAGTGCGCATTTGCGTGCGTGAGTGCATACATGCATGTGCGTGTGTACATGTGAGATGGCCAAGAACGACTTCAGTGAGTTAGTTCTCTCCTGCCATGTTCTCTCCAACACCAAGCCCAGGTCATTCGGCCTAGCAGCAGGCACTTTACACACAGGGCATCTAACTGCCTCCACCCATTTCGGGGGCGGGTCCCTCACTCTGTAGTCCAGGCTAGCCTGCTACCGTCCTGTTCTGCCTCCTGAGAACTTTAATGGCAGGCAAGCTTGTGCGTCCTTCGTCCTTCTGGTTCAGCTTTGCTCCTCTTGAAGAACCAACCTTCTTTATCTGCTCGTTTTCCTGGGAGGTGCACCATCAGGAGTGGCTTCCCTGTTGGTTTTCTGGGCTGTAGGACCTGCCGACTGGGTCTGTCATCACTTGTCTGAGGTGATCTCTCCCTTTTGATGGATGTTTTGGTGTCGTCAGGATTGCCACTCCTGCCACGCCACCTGAACCATCTGTCATCGCTTCGTCTTGGGCCTATGGGAGACGTGTCACAGATGCAAAGGCCTTCCACTGGGGCCTACCCACTTGCCTTCCCATCGGCAGTGTGGGGGCAGCCGACTTCCCCACAGCCTCACTCACATCGGACACTATGCGACTTTGTTTCCCTACTCTGACAGTGACAGATAGTGTCACAGGGCAGTTTTGACTTGTACACAGGGGTCACCCCCACACCCTCTTGTTTTGCTCTTCCTCAGGGACCTACTGCAGCTAGGAGGGGAGCTAGTTCGGACTTCCCGGGCTGTCCAGGAGGTGGGCCTGGGACTGAGTGCCAGTCTGCAGAGGGCAGAGACCAGGGCTGAGGCGGCTCTGGAGAAGCAAAAGCTGCTGCAGGCCCAACTCGAGGAGCAGCTAAGGGCCAAGCTGCTCCGGGAGAAGGACCTGGCCCAGCTGCAGGCTCAGAGTGACCTGGACAAGGCCAATCTCAATGCCAGGTGGGTGGTAGCAGGCCCATCCGCTGCTGACGTCCCTGCAGAGGGGTCACCTGGAGCCTCCAATGAGAGCGTGTTCACCAGGGCTGGGCCCTTCTCTAGGGAGCCTGGGTGAGCTTCCCAGGCTCTGTTTGACCTCTGGTGACATGTGTGGTCCTCCCCCAACTTCTTCCTCCTGGGTGAGCCCCCACAGCTCTCTCATGAGAGACAGCTGCAACCCCATTCCCATTTTCAGCTAAGAATTCAGAGGTCCCCAGGCGAGAAGCGACTCACTCCAGGTTAGACCTGGGAAGTCAGATCCTAGGGTCCCTGTTGAGTTTCAGGAAACAGACATGCTGGTGAAGGTGAGGAGCAGCGGCAGATCCCCATTCTCCTCTTTTGCTCTCCCTTCAGAGTGGCAGAGCTGGCCCTGTCCGTGGAGCACCTTCAGAACCAGAACACAGAGAAGGACCAGGTCAACAGGACCCTCTCTGACAAGTTGGAGGCCCTGGTGAGACGTGGTGCCGGTCAGATCCATGGCACCTGGCCATGTTGACTGTCCCACCCAGACTGGGTGCTGACGTCACAGTGCACGCCAGACTTAGCACAGGGACATTCATGTCCTCTGTGCCCTCCACCCTCCCTGCAGCAGGCAGTGGCACAGTTCAGTATGTGGGGAGTCAGGACTTGGGTTCCCTCTTGGGAAGGCCACTGCATCTCCAGCAGATGCATACCCCCAGGACACTGCCCGGGCTCTTCTTCACCAGCCCAGATGACTGCAGCAGGGCCTCATCTGCTCAGCGAGGGCAGCAGGCCTGTGTGCTGTGGCCATAACTGCCACCCAAGGGGACCAGGAAGGAGCGACTTTATCCTTTGGCATAACTGTAACCAATCTTTCTTGTCACTAGGAGTCTCTGCGGCTCCAGGAACAGACAGCCCTGGACAGTGACGATGGAGAGGGGCTCCAGCAGACCCTGAGGGGCCTGGCACAGGTATGGTGACAACCCACACAGGGCTGGCCAGACTTTGCCGAGTGTGCCACCCCCCTCCATGCCTTGGGGATGAACTAGAAGTGGGTGGGGCCTGTTCACCTCTGCTGGCCCACCCACCCTTGCTGCAGTTAGCCTCTGTGAGAACTGTGAGGATACTGCAGGGCAGTGAGCAGGAAGGGCTTACTTGGCACACCGGGGGATATGGACTCAGGAAGGCTTCTTGGAGAAAGGGGCTCGTGGGAAGTGTCACGTTGCCTCGCCCATGCCTGTGACCAGCTGACCCCCTACCCTTTTCTCCTTCCCCGAAGGCTGCCCTATCTGACACCGAGAGTGGTGTCCAGCTCAGCAGCTCAGAGCGCACTGCTGACACCTCTGATGGCAGCCTGCGTGGGCTCTCTGGCCAGCGGACCCCGACTCCACCGCGGCACTCCTCCCCGGGTCGAGGCCGTTCTCCGCGCCGAGGCCTGTCCCCAGCCTGCTCTGACTCCTCCACACTCACTCTGATCCACTCTGCCCTCCACAAGCGCCAGCTACAGGTCCAGGTAGCCAGAGACCCAGGGGGTAGGGGCGGGGCCCGGGTCAGGGTCAAGGCCCTGAGTGATAGCTGCTGATAGAGAGTTCTAGAAAGACCCGGAGTGCGGCGTGCCTGGAAGGCTGGGAATGCCTCAGAAAAGGGTCTGAAGCCCACGAAAAGGAGATAAAATTTGGGGCTAGGACCCTTAGGCAAAAGGAGGAATCTAAGCCTAGGATAAAAAAAGCTTAGGAACCAGAGGCGGGGCCTCAGTGAGGCCATGAGTGGGCGGGGCCTGAGCCTTTGTGGGTGGAGTCAGTGTTCTTGGGCGGTTTGCCAGACGGGAGGGGGCGGGATGCAAGGAGGTGGGGGCACCGGAGTGGGGGGTGTACAATTTGTCCAGTACTATGGAGATGTTAGGAGAGAGTGAGTGGGCTTCTCCAGACCCCACCACCCCCATACCCCAGGACATGCGTGGGCGCTATGAAGCCAGCCAAGAACTGCTGGGTTCCGTGCGCAAGCAGCTCAGTGACAGTGAGGGCGAGCGGCGTGGCCTGGAGGAGCAGCTACAGCGCCTGCGGGACCAGACAGCAGCCTCAGCCCAGGCCCATGAGGATGCGCAGCGCGAGGCCCAGCGCCTACGCAGTGCCAACGAGCTCCTGAGCAGGTGCGGGGGTGGGGGGTTGGTGGGGAGCCTAGGGGGCAGCAGGAGGCGCTGGGCCTAGCCAGTCAGGCCTTTCAGCCCGAGGGTTCCCACCAGCCAGGTGGGAAAATGTAGTTTTCATGGTAGTAAAAATTCATTTGTTACCCTAGCCACATTTCAAGTGCCCGGATTGCCACATATGATTATAGACCATTCTAGAATTCTGCTCTGAGTGCTATTCTGAACTGTTTCCTGATGGTTGGTTGGTTGCCTCTTGCTAGGAATGAATCCCAAGGCCTGTTGTATGTCAGGAAAGGACACTACCACTCAGCTACAACCCAGCCATCATAGAGACAATTTTTAAAAATTTACCTACTGGGCTGGAGAGATGGCTCAGCGGTTAAGAGCACTGACTGCTCTTCCAGAGGTCCTGAGTTCAATTCCCAGCAACCACATGGTGGCTCACAACCATCTGTAATGAGATCTGATGCCCTCTAATGGTGTGTCTGAACAGACAGCTACAGTGGACTTACATAATAAATAAATCTTTAAAATAAATTTACCTGCTTATCAGTACACGGCTTCTCTGTGTAGCCCTGTGTCCTGGAACGCACTCTGCAGACCAGGCTGGCCTGTCCCAGCTTCATAAGAGCTGGGATTAAAGTCATACACCACTCTACCTAGCCCTGGTAGAAACTTTTTAAAAGAAGTTTTTGTTTTTTTAAATTATGTGCATGTGGGCCCAGAAGCCAGAGCTGTCCGCTGGATACCTGTGGGTCTGGAGTTACAGATTGCAGTGAGCCACCCAGGGTGACGTGATCCTCTGCAAGGGCAGCTTGTACCCAGAACTAATTCACCAGTGTTGACTTCTGGCCATGCCACACCCCCACATCACACAAAAGTAATTCAAATGTAATAAGATTTCTTTTAATGAGACATTATTCTGTTTTCCCCTCAGCTACCGGATAGTTTTTTAATGTTTTGTTGTTGTTTTTAATGTTTTTCCTGAATACAAACAGGAAGGCTGGGTGTGGCTGTCCCCACCTTTAGTCCTAGCACTTTGGAAGCAGAGATGGGCTCTGTGAGTTCAAGGCCAGCCTGGTCTACATAGGGAACTAACTCTAGGCCAGCCAGAGCTACATAGTCAGACCTTGTCTCAAACGAGCAAACAAGTCTCTAAGAAAAACAGCTCATGTTTGTAACCCAGCACTTAGGACACTGAGGCAGGAGGATTGTCTCAAGTTTGAGGTCAGCCCAGGCTATAGAGAGGTTCCTAGCAAGGGCTGCGTGGTAAGGCCAACCTGGTCTGCAGAGGGAGTTCCAGGACTACACAGGGTAACCTTGTCTGGAAAAATCACGACGACACCAACAAAACCCAAACAAAACATAGAGAGGGGAGAAGGAAAATGGAGGTGCAGTGAAAGTTCACCCCACTCCCCGGCCTCATCTGCTTATCCTAAGGCTGGCGGAGCTCTGGTTTTATCTTCTACAGTCCTGGCAGCATGGAGGCACAGTAGGTGTGTGTGTGTGTGTGTGTGTGTGTGTGTGTGTGTGTGTGTGTGTAAGCTTGTACACCTCTTGTGTTCCGGGCTGTGTTCCCCCAGTTCGTGTGTGTCTGTCAGAGTCATCAGCACACAGCAGTTGGAAGACTTTGCAGACTCACATTCTGAGTGGGGATGGTGGTGGCGACAGGGCCTGGGCCTTTTAATGTCATGCCACCCGTTGTTTGGTTGTCAGCATAGCTGGGGGTGGGCAGCCCTCAGCCAACCCCTGCTCAGGACCATGGAGCTGGAAGATGGCCATTCTCCGTGAGCCCTCGGCATTCCCAGAGGCTTCTTCTCTGCTACACTGTGTGCAAGCCACTGCTCCATCCAGACAGATCCGGCTCTGTCCAGTTTGCCAGGGCTGAGGGTGGTAAATGACAGGGCATTTCCTGGCCATCCATTGACGTGTGTGTCCTTGGAACCTGGCCCTGGCCTCTTCTGCCTGCTGGGTGCTGACAGGTGACACCAGCATCTCCCTCCATTCCTCCTGGCCTGCAGGTGTGCAGGCTGGGGAGAAGGAGAGCCAAGCTCTCAGTGCTGGGTGGTGTAAGTGAGTTGAAACAGTTGTGAAAAGCATCAGGGAAGGTTTCCTGGAGGCAGTGCCCTGGAGGACAGAGGATGTGGTTAGAGTAGTCAGTACACACACACACACACACACACACACACACACACACACACACACACACTGGGGGAGAGTAGTTTCAGAAACTCTCTCCCCTCGGCCTGCTTGTCCTCTAGGGAGAAGAGCAACTTGACCCACAGCCTGCAGGTGACCCAACAGCAAGCTGAGGAGCTGCGCCAGGAGCTGGAGAAGCTGCAGGCTGCCCAGGAGGAGCTGAGGCGTCAGCACACCCAGCTGGAGGACGAGCAGGAGGACTCCGCGCAGGAGGGCGCCCGCGCCCGCCGAGAGCTGGAGCGCAGGTGGGCTGCTCACCTTCCTGCAGTGAGATAGCAGCCGTGGGCCTGGGCTTCTCACAGCCCCACTCCAGAACACTGAGACTTAGGAAGTGCAGTCACCGTGGGTCCAGGAGGGAAGCGTTCCGTGATAAGAACGATTAAAGATTAATAATTCTCATTTAATTGGCTGGAGAGATGGCTCTGTGGTTAAGGGCATTGTCTGCTCTTCCAGAGGTCCTGAGTTCAAATCCTAGCAACCACATGGTGGCTCACAACTATTTGTAATGAGAAATGATGCCATCTAATGGTGTGTCTGAAGACGGCTACAGTGTACTCACACATAAAATAAATAGATATATTATTTAAAATTCTCGTTTAAGAAACTAGAAGCACACCTTTAATCCCAGCACTCAGAGGTAGAAGCAGGAGGATCTCTGTGAGTTCCAGGCCAGACAGGGATATGTAGAGACCTTGTCTCTAAAAACAACCAGAACAGAAAGTGGCAGTGACTGTCACCGTACTGTAGTAGCATAACAAGCAGAGCCAGGGACCGTTTAAACACGTGGGCTTCTTTTTTGAGCCTTCCACATAACTCGAGGTTTAGAGAGCATTGTCTCCATTTGTGGATAGCTGTCTGTTTATGTGGCTTTTCCTGTGTGCGTGAGTGTTCTGCCTGCGTATCTGTCTGTGCACCACTCACGTGCCGCGTGCCCATGGAGGCCAGAAGACAGTGTCGAATCCCCTGGAACTGGAGGTACAGATGGTTGTGAGCCACCTTGTAGGCTTAGAAATCCAACTGGGGTCCTCTGGAAGAACCCCCAGAGATGCCGAGTCATCTCTGCAGCACTGAGGCACTGGGCGTGGGGTCATAAAACTTCACCCAGGGCACATAGCTGGTAGAGGAGCCAGGATTTCACCCTGTTTACGTCTCTGAGGCCCAGGCAAAGTGGGTGTGTAGTTGCTTCTGAAGTCTTGGAGACAGCAGGTGCCATCTGAACCACCTCCCGTGTGGCACCGTAGATGTGACTGTTGGTTCCCAGAGTCACAGCGGAGGCCGTGGGCTAAGTTGTCCTTGCGGGAGAGTCTCTTGCTCTCCGGATCCTACCAGTGCCTCGCTCACCCGGGCCCAGCGTCCTGTGTCCTGCATGAGGTACAGGACAATGGAGTGACTGTCTGTCCTGCAGCCATCGGCAGCTGGAGCAGCTGGAAGTGAAGCGCTCAGGGCTGACCAAGGAGCTGGTGGAGGTGCGGGAAGCACTGAGCTGCGCTGTGCTGCAGAGGGATGTGCTGCAGACAGAGAAGGCAGAGGTGGCCGAGGCGCTGACCAAGGTGAGACTCCTGGTTCTTCCCACCGGCCCACCCAACCCCACATTAGGCTGCAGACTGAGCATGACACTGACCCCTTCCTCGATAGAGACTGACTTTATTCTTATCTTCTCGTACTGTGTTTTAAATCTCTCCCTTTCCTCCTTCCCTTCTCCCTCCTCCTCTCTCTGTGTGCGTGTGAGCTTGCATGTGCCTGAGCATGCGTGCACCTATACCGTGGTGTTTATATGGAAGTCAGGACAGCCTTGATGTCCATCCATGTTTTCCACCTTATTTAAGTCCCTCCATTGTCCTCTGCTGTGTGTCCTACCCCAGCTGGATCTTGAGCTGCTTGGCATCCTCCTGTCTCCCTCCACCGTGCTGTAGTAACACTGGGATTAAACTTGTTAACTTCTACATACAGCTGGTACATGAACTCGTGTCCTTATGCTTGGGTGGAGGTTTGCCCACTGAGCCGGCTCCCTAGTCCCACAGGCTGACCTTTGACCTAGGCCACAGATCCCTGCTTCTGCAGGGGCTCCTGAGACCAGACCCTGAAGCTCAGGGTCACCTGATCCTTTCTGTGGAAATGTGGCCTGAGACTGAGGAAGTTGGGGATCATGGTCCTAAGAGTCCTTGGAATATGCCTGTCCCACTTCTGGTGGCCTAGGCTGCAACTGGAGTCTTTTCTGACCCCTGGCTCTGCCTTTTGATCCTTTCTTGGACAGCTCTTTAGTATGAGGTGTCTTGCAAAAAGCCTTCCAAACTGTGACCTTTGATGGGGATTGCCTGACTAATGTCAACCCTTTTTCCTTGGTCCCAACCCAGTCTGCAAGGGTCCGCTTCTCTGCATCTCTCCCACTGCAGGCTGAGGCAGGGCGTGCGCAGCTGGAGCTCTCCATGACCAAGCTGAGGGCAGAGGAGGCCTCCCTGCGAGACTCCTTGTCCAAGATGAGTGCCCTCAATGAGAGTCTCGCCCAGGACAAGCTGGAATTAAACCGCCTCATTGCCCAGGTATGGTGTGCACCAGCCCTATGTCCCTCCACCAGGGGGACACTGCAGAGACATGCCGGGGCTCCACCCCTATTCTGTCTGCCCTTCTGTGTCTCTGCCTTGTGCACCATAGAAGGATGCTCCGGGGACCCTGCTCTATTCTGGTGCTTGGTTCTCAACCCCATGGACACCTTCCTTCACCCTAGGGTACCTCCCCCGACTGGCTGTGATCATTGGTGGGATGGAGGGACATCCTGGCCGTGGGAGAGTCCCTTTGCTCCTCAGGATCTCTGTCCATACAGCTGGAGGAAGAAAAGGCCGCACTCCTGGGGCGACAGCAGCAGGCAGAGCATGCTACTACGCTGGCTGTGGAGAAGCAGGAAAGGTTGGAACAGCTGAGGCTGGAGCAGGAGGTGGAGAGGCAGGGCCTGGAGGGCTCCCTGTGTGTGGCTGAGCAGGCCCGGGAGGCGCTGGAGCAGGAGCTCCGTGGACTGCGCAGCGAACGCAGCCATCTGCAGGAGCAGTTGGCCCAGGTGGGCTGAGCCGCATGCAGAGGTGTGGACAGGGGCTCCTGGCCACTCACGTGATATGTCGTGGGATAAGCCTCTGGGTTCATACATCTCTCACCTCTTCTATCTAAGGGCCTTGAGCAAGCTATTATACCTCACGTGCCTGGCCATTGTCTATCTCTGAGACTAAGAGATTTTGTCACTTAGGACATGCTGGCTCTGGGCCAGCCTTGGTGAAGATCTATCTTATAAAGAAAGTAGGGGCTTGGGAAAACCGAACCACACAGCTGGAAGGCAGCTTAGGGTCCCAGGGCTTCAGGGTTCCTGGCCCTGTTATGCAGCCCGTGTCCTGGGGTCCAGGGCTCCTGGGAGGAAGGTGCAGCTTGCGCTCTACCCTTCAGCTTGGACGATGCTCTCCATACCATTTGCTATGTTCAGCTTCTCAGAACATTTTGGGCAAAGGCACAGTGAATGACTGTGGCCCCTGTTTTTATACAAGTGCATTTGTAGGTATAGGAAAAGCCAGGGTTTGCCTAGGCACCATAGTGCAGAGCCCATGCTCAAACCCCAGCCTCGTACTACAAGGCCAGGGCTGGGCCTGACCCCCACATTAGAGTGCATGTGGTAAAGCAGCCAAGGTTTCTGCTCATAGTCCCTGGGTCGGCCAGCTTTCCCGGCAGCTGAGTGGACGGGACCAGGAGCTGGAGCAGGCTCTGCGGGAGTCACAGCGGCAGGTAGAGGCACTGGAGCGCGCTGCCCGGGAGAAAGAGGCAATGGCCAAGGAACGGGCTGGCCTGGCCGTGCAGCTGTCAGCAGCAGAGCGTGAGGGCCGGACCCTGTCAGAGGAGGCCATTCGCCTGCGGTAAGTAAGGTGTGGGCTTTGCCCAGCTCCCTGCGGAGGGTGTGCTGGGACCATACCCTGGCCAGCCACGCCCTGGCCTAACCCAGAGGAGCGGTTACTTAGGAGTCAGGCTTACCAATGCAGCCTTGCTCAGGTGCGGGCCTCTCCAGGGAGCCCGGGTTTAGCTGGGCAGGTAGCTGGCATTTGGCCCATACTGGCTGAACCCTAAGACCCATAGTTTCCTGGGGCTGGGAGGCTGAGTCCCAAGGCCTCAGGGACTGTGTGCTACAGCTTGGAGAAGGAGGCCCTGGAGAGCAGCCTATTTGACGTGCAGAGGCAGCTGGCTCAGCTTGAAGCCCGCCGGGAGCAGCTAGAAGCTGACAGTCAAGCCCTGCTGCTGGCCAAGGAAACCCTGACAGGTACGAGGGTCTGTGCTTAACCTCAGCCGTGAATACTGGAGTTGAGCAGAGGTCACGAACCCTAGGTGAGGTGTATGCTGGTGGCTGACCGGGGTTCCGGTCCCGAGCTGTCACATGGCTCCCTGAACAGGCTTTTCCCTCACTGAGCTTAGGTTCCTTTGGTACCACAGGTAGGGGAATGGCCACCTGCCTAACCTGTTGCCAGGGTGAGATGAAGGCCTTGGCACAGTGACAGCTGTGGCTGCTGCTCCTTCGTCATCAGGGAGGCTGGAGCACTCTGAAGTCCCTAGAGAACTCTCAGAACCATGGTCCCAGCCCAAGGGCCCCACACACTGTCTACGCTTTGTAATTCGGTCCTTCCAGCTCAGCAAAGGAGCTCAGCGCCTGCTGGGGTCATGGAAATGGACTCTCCTGAGTCAGACAGACCCAGGGAAGGCACTGCTTTTGGGCTCATACGTCAGCGATGCACTTACAGGTCCAGGTGGGACACAACTTCTGCTTTGCCCCTCGGTGAGGGGCGCCGTCTCTAATGGAGACACTTCATAAGCTTGAATGGCTGCGGGTCTTGGAGCATCGTCTTGATAATAATGAAGTTAAACTAACCAGGCACACCATTCAAACGCTGCAGTGTGCTAGGGCGTATGGATTGTATCGGCCAGCAAGCATGTCAGTAACAGGGCCACTGTATTTTTGAAATCCTTCTCAACTATGGCTCCCTTCACATCAGCCATTCTGTTCCTCGTACATGAGAACAGGGCCAGTGAGCCATGAGGCGGGTGAGAAACTGGTATCCAAAGGGAATGAGCCACTTTCTCAAGGAACTCGGCATAATTGCCATGAAAGCTTCCTTACCTCTGGTTTTGCCCATGTGGCTTATGCAGCCCAAGTCTGCTGGCCCAGAGGGAGATTGTGACTCAGCCCTGCCTTCCTGTCATCCATCCCTCTTGTGCAGGGGAGCTGGCAGGCTTGCGGCAGCAGGTGACAGCCACTGAAGAGAAAGCAGCCTTGGACAAAGAGCTGATGACCCAGAAGCTAGTGCAAGCAGAGCGGGAGGCACAGGCCTCTCTGCGGGAGCAACGGGCAGCCCATGAGGAGGATCTTCAGAGACTCCAGCGTGAGAAGGTTCGCTCAGCTAGGAGGAGTAGGCAGGGCTCCGAGTCTCCCTGTCTCTGTGTTCTTTGTCTTGCCCTGCCTCAGTTTCCACATCTGTGAAACAAGTTTGCCATAGAGGCTCTGGGGATAGCTGAGAAGGGTTGTGGGAGCAGTTGTCCTTACCTATGTAGAGTTCCAGGCCCCAATTCAGGTCGAAACCTAGAGACCCACAGTCATATCAGAGCAAGGCCAGTGTAGTCTATAGCAGAGTGTGTATGTATATACATACACCCGGTATGGTGCACACACCTTTAATCCTGGCACTCAGAAAGCAGAGACAGGCAGATCTCGGAGTTCAAGGCCAGCCTGGTCTCCATAGTTCCAGAATAGCCAGGGCAGCGTGACGAGGTCTTGTCTCAAACAAGTGGACAGCTGTGTTTCTACTTCATTGGCTAAGGTTCAGGACTGACCAGGCAGGGTGTGCCAGGGAAGTCACTTGCACACTGAGTCTGCTTGTATTGCCTGAGTTTGTGTCTGATCTTGTCTCACTCCACTGATGCCATGTAAGGTTTTTGTGCCTTTGTTTTTTCTTCTGTAGAAACGGATGGAATGCTGAGGGGTCTTGTGAGGGGTTAGCGTAACCATCAGTGCTTAGCAAATCTGTCAGTTCCTGGTCCTTGAGGGTCCCCTACACAGACTGATCTCTAGGACAGGGGTCTCTAGAAACAGCTGGGACAGGGTGGCCTGCAACAGTTTCCTGACCCCTCTGTAGGGCTCCTAAAGTGGTGAGAAAGATTCGATTCCCCCTCTGCCCCCCATCTCCTTGGATTTGGGTGGAAATTACCACATGTGGCCAGTAGGTGGCAGGGCAGCGCCTGAAGAAAGTCCTTACCCACCACCCTTCAGGAAGTTCCAGAGGACAGGCCATGCTCTTGCCCCAAGAAAGCTGTCTTTGCCATGGCTGTGTTATGTCCCCCGTGAGCCATGTGCTGTGACCCCTGGCCCTACCTTTCCTGGCCTTGTCAGTGCCCACAAGTCTGTATTCTCTTCAGCTTCTCTGCCAGTCTGGGCTCCTGAGTTCTTTGCAACCAGCCCTGTTTTCCTCCACACAAACCTCTAGCTGCCTGAACAGAGATGGCGAGATGGCCCAGCAGTTAAGAGCATTTGTTGCTCTTCTAGAGGACCTGAGTCCAGTTTCCAGCACCCACACGATGGCTCACAACCATCTGTCACTTCAGTTCCAGGGAATCCAATCTTATCTAACCGCCAGAGGCATCAGGCAGATAAACACACACATAAATCAATCTAAATATAAAATTCAGGTTGTCTGTCACCTGAGCTTGAGGATTCCCCATTGTCCCCAGAGCCCTCAATGCCATACCTCATCTGGTCAGTGACTGCCAATGGCTTTGGGCCACTGTCACCGCATCCCACCCCATGAGGTTCCAGCCGCTCTCCCCTTGGGCCTCCAGGCTACACTGTTGGCCTAGATCTCTTTCTTCTACCTGGATGGCTGCTGACCGTCCTCCCCAGGACCATGCCTGTGCCCAGCCCAGGCTGCTGGCTTTCCCTGTTGTCTTCACAGACCTGAGGTCACCTCGGCACTGGTTCCACTGCCCTGCCTCACAGTGACCTGGGACCTCGGGTCACCCACGATATCTCTTAGTTCTGGGGTATTTGGGCCTTTTTCTGACCTGACGTCTGCAAGGGACTTTTCGGGCCCGTCCTAGTGTGTCACATAGCCCTGCCCTGGCCCTCAGGAGGCTGCATGGCGGGAGCTTCAGGCAGAGCGGTCCCAGCTGCAGGGCCAGTTGCAGCAGGAGCGGGAGGAGCTGCTGGCGCGGATGGAGGCTGAGAAGGAGGAGCTGAGTGAGGAGATCGCAGCGCTGCAGCAGGAGCGGGATGAGGGCCTGCTCCTGGCGGAGAGTGAGAAGCAGCAGGTCTGTGAGCCTGGGCGGCCTCGGGGCTCTCCTACCTCTGCCCAGCACACCCCACCCAGCAGCTAGGAGTGCAGGAAGCAGCCAGTTTCTTCCCAGACCTCAGCTCTCCTGCAGGACAGGAGAGTTGGAGGCCTAGCACACAGTGGCAGTGGCAGGTGACACAAGGCAAGCTGTCTCTTTGCTTCCTCAGGCTGGATGCCTCTGGCCTGTGCCCACAGGCACTTGCTGAGCCTTTCGAATAGTTAATTCTTATTTTCTGTAAGGACAGACTGTAGTTATCTCCTGCTTTGTCACCCTGGGCAGTTCACCCTCCTTGAGCTACAGCTTTCGCTGTAACACGGGAAAGTCTTTGTCCTGGGGAAGTTGAGGCACTAGTTAGGTTTGTAGGTCATGCTCACATCCAGGCTCCCACTGCTGCTCCTGAACTCGTAGTAGAGGACTACAGTGACCAGGCACCTCAGCCCTGGGTCCACCCATGGTGGCCAGTGTTGCTAATGAGCACCAGTGGAAGGCTAAGAGAAAGGACCAGCCACACACTAAGTCCTATCGTCCTTGCCTCTGCCTAGGCCTTGTCCCTGAAGGAGTCTGAGAAGACGGCGTTGTCAGAGAAGTTGATGGGAACCCGGCACAGTCTGGCTGCCATCTCTCTGGAGATGGAACGGCAGAAGCGAGATGCTCAGAGCCGGCAGGAACAGGACCGGGTAGGTAGGCAACCCAGCAGGGCCTGAGTCCAGGGGAAACAAACATGGCTTGAAGGGGATTATTAGAGTGGAAGCCCTGGAGATGCTTCCAGGTTGTGTGGGTTAGGGTTAGACTCCCAACCGAAGGAGGGGGTTGCTAGCTCCACCCTGGTGAGACCACTAGTATAAAGAAGTCAGCTTCAAGGCACTGAGGTGCAGTAGGCCCCTGGGAGAAGTAGTCCCAGGGGTGGGGCAGTGCTGTAGGGTGGGTGTTGGGGGCCACTTCAGGACTAACTGAAGATCCTGGCCACTTCAGAACACAGTGAACGCCCTGACATCTGAACTTCGAGACCTCCGGGCTCAGCTGGAGGAAACCACCGCAGCCCATGCCCAGCAGGTGAAAGAGCTCCGGGAGCAGACGGGGAGCCTGGGCCGGCAGCGGGAGGCCTGCTTGCGTGAGGTGAGCTGATGCTGCTGTCCTGCCACCACGCAGATGCTGCTGCGTGTGTGCTGGGGCTGATCCTGGGAGTCCTCCCGCATGAGGACAGATAGCGGCTGCCTCAGATAGGGACAGTAGACAGCCATTAGGCACCTGATGCTTGCAAGGGAGGTTTGGGGAACTCATTGGGAATTGTTTCCGGTTCATGCACTGCTGAGTCCAGCATACCTCATCTCATCCAATACCGTACCTGAGGTCAGCCACTCAACATAGATCAATGGGGCAGTGTTGGGACCACAGTGTCCCCTAGGCAGGGAGGGAGGTGACATACAAGCTCGTCACTACCGTGGTCACCCTGACCCCATTCTGGACCCATAGGCAGAAGAGCTGAGGACTCAGCTGCGCGTGTTGGAAGACACCCGTGACGGGCTGCGGCGGGAGCTGCTAGAGGCTCAGCGCAAGGTCCGGGACAGTCAGGACAGCTCCGAGGCCCATCGCCAGGAGGCTAGTGAGCTGCGGCGCAGTCTGAGTGAGGGCAGCAAGGAGCGCGAGGCCCTGCGGCGTTCCAACGAGGAGCTGAGGACTGCTGTGAAGAAGGCCGAGAGCGAACGGATCAGGTGAGAGCCGCAGGCACTGCCCGGCTTCCCACGCCGCACTCTAACTCAGTGGATCTCAACCTTCCTAAGGCTGCGACCCTCTAATACAGTTCCTCATGGTGTGGTGACCCCCCCATAACATTATTTTCATTGCTACTTTATAACTGCAATTCTGCTGTTGTTAGGAATTGTAACGTAGGGGTATCTGATATGCGACCCCTGCGAAGGGTCCTTCATCCCCCAAAGGAGTTGCAGCCCACAGGCAGAGGACAACTAACTGCACTAACTGAGCCTTGGCCTGGACCTCACTTCACTGTGCTTTAGGGAAACATGTAGGTGGCTGGCTTGTGTTTAAGCACAGCCTAGCACAGAGAATGGACAGGTGGCAGCAGGGAGGTTGGGTCACACTCAGGCCTCCCCTGTGTCAGTCACCTTGAAAACTGAGCCCCCTCCTCTCTCCCTCCTAAGACCTTCCCCCAGCCACGCTGTGTCAGTACAAGGGCAGCCATGGGCAGACGCTTAGGCTACCTCAGGGCAGGATGGAGCCAGACCAACTCAGACCCAGGGCAAGCCCTAAGCGCAGAACTGCTGTCGGAGAACAACCTCTGCCTTGCAGCCTGAAGCTTGCCAATGAGGACAAGGAGCAGAAGCTGGTCCTCCTGGAAGAGGCTCGAGTGTCTGTAGCCAAGGAAGCTGGAGAGCTGCGGGCCTCGCTGCAGGAAGTGGAGCGATCCCGGCTGGAGGCTCGGCGTGAGCTGCAGGAGCTTAGGCGACAGGTGTGTCCCTGGCTTCTGCCCTTCCACAGGCTCTGGCCAGCTGTACCCCTCTTGGGAGGCAAGTCGTACTGTGTGTAAAGGCAAGGTCTTTCGCCTGACCTTGGCCTTCATGCATGGGCTCATGTGATTGACTTTTTCTGGGGAGGTGCATGCACCAGCTCACCCCAGAAGGGAACACACAGCAAACCAAAGTAATGGTTGCATCAAAAGTCCAACTTGATGAACCAGTGAGTTTTTACTGGGGTTACTGCAGGCTTTGGGGTCCTGCTCCTGTGAACCTCTGTGAACCTCTGTGCCCCGTGTCACATTCAGACTTACATGTCCCTCGAGGGAGGCCCAGCATTTTGTCTAGTTTTAAAGACGCCTGACCAGTAAAGGCGTAGTTCCTAGGAGCTGGGTCAGGTAAGCAAACAACCTAGAGCTAAGTACTTCCTGTCTGTCTCCATCCCTAAAACAGTGGTCCAGGCATGGGGGTGGACACGTAATCCCAGCTACTGCCTGGGTCGTAAGACTGGTCCAAGAGCAGTCTCATCTTACTGAGACCCTGTTCAAAAAATAAAAGTAAAAAGTCAGTAACTAAAAAGAACACTTGCCTAAAGCTGTGCATTTGCTACCCAGAACTGCCAAGGAGTGACAGTAGGGGCTGGAGAGATGGCTCTAGCTAAGAGAGCTTGCTGTTCTTTCAGGAGACCCGAGTTCGATTCCCAGTACCTACACGGCCATTACGTGTCTATAACTGCAGTCCTAGGGCATCCAGTACACTCTCCTGGCCTCCACGGGCACTGTGGTACACAAACGGATGTGCAGGCAAAGTTCTCATGCATAAAACAACAGTAAAGCTCTTAAAAGGGAGCTGCCCATGGGGGGCTGGGGAGCAGCTCTGTAGCAGGGTACTGCTCAGCTTGTGCAGAGCTTTCATTTGGTTCCCAGCACAAGATGGGAGACACACATATGCACACAGGGAACATGAACATGTGGGACTGTGCCCCAGTCAAACTGTGAACACAGACTTGAACTTCATGTGATTGTTGTGTGTCAGGAAATACTGCTTTTCTCTCTGGCTTTGTTTCATTTGGCTTTGTCTGAGCCATTTTCTACTGTTTGAGAACGGAGAGCCATCCTTGCCTTAGCAGAAGGAGAAGATGGCTGTACTTGTCTGCAGGCTGTGTGGAGCTGACTCTGACTTGCTCTCCACCCCTGTCACCAGCAAGGTCCAATCAGTGCCCATACACTGGAAAGTTCAGGCTTCCCCACTCTAGAAGGCCTAAGGAACAGGGAACAGTGTCGTTGGCCTCAGAGGAGGCAGCATATGATAGCCAGACGGATGCTCTGAGACGGTACTCTCAAAAATGACGCTCTCACGCCTAGGCCGCTCACCCAGAGCCCTCAAGTGGACTTCCTGTGCTAGGTTCTCCATGGGGGAGGTATGAAGGCCACCTAGTCAGTCCCGCCCTGCTATAGTTCTGTGGATGGGTGGGTGGACCCTGCCCCACCCACTCCTAGTAGGAGCCGGACTTAGTATAGACCTTCACGTTCCCCTTGCCTGGGGTTAGCCCCCATCTGCTGCTTGTTGGCTGTGTAGGAGGCAGCTCATCCCAACACTGGCTTGTTTTCTCTTCCATTAAATGAGGTTTAAATTCACAGGGACAAATGAAGGTTAATTCAGTTGGTGTACGTGTTTGGAACAGCTAGGCACACAAGCCCTCGGTAGCTCCCTCTGTAGCAGTGAACAGAGACCGTGGGAGCTGTGGGTCCCGGATGTAGTCACCGGATCATTTTGATGTCAGCTCAATCTCTTCACTGCTGTTGTCGGCCCCCGCCCCTCCCCCAAACCTCCCCCATTGAATGGCCATAGGGGCCAGGTGCCGGTGTGACCTCCGAGAGTTCACCCGGGCAGGCTCCCATGGATGGGGAAATTGTGATGATGGCTGCATCCTAGGTCAGCCCATCCCAAGAGCCTCCTGCACCGGGACTGGGCAGAACTTTAAGGGCCCAACTTGCCTCCCTGCCTGCTCTGCTTCACAGATGAAGACGCTGGACAGTGACAATGGCAGACTGGGCCGGGAGCTGGCAGACCTGCAGGGCCGCTTGGCCCTGGGCGAGCGGACAGAGAAGGAGAGCCGGCGAGAGGTCCTGGGCCTGCGGCAGAAGTTGCTGAAAGGCGAGAGCAGCCTGGAGGCCTTGAAGCAGGAGGTGACTGAGGAGGCTGTGTGGGCTGGCCAGAGGAGCTCCTGAGACCTCAGTTGTGTTACTGCTAACAACAGAAAGAACTGTAGGCCTAATGTGTGCAGATCCCAAAAGGTCACGGGGGTGGGGGTGGGGATTCGAAAACAGCCTTGCTTGATTCCCTCACAGCCTGCCCACGAGGTAATGTTAGCCCCAGTTTACCAGGACAACCAAACAGGCTCAGAAAGGTCAAGGCATCTGCCTAATGTCACACAGCCACCATGTCTGCTAGTGGGCATGCACTCTCTCTGTACTTCTGAATACTTACCTAACAGGGAGATTTGCAGAGAGAGGGTACTCACTGGAGGGGTTTTCCTGTGGAACCGATGACTGACAGGTGGCTCCTTCTCACTGGAGGACAGCCTTCTGTGTGTCCCAAGTCTAATGGATGGCCTTTACCTATGTGGCTTTGGACGAATCACTTAACTTCTCCGTGCCCATGACTCCTGTCTCCTCTCATCATTAGTGAAAGTATCATGGGTTCTTTTGGGAAATACTTCTGCCCGGCAGTGTGTGGATGTTACTGTCATTATTAACTGCACGTTAGGTGTAAACAACAAGTAAATTCAAATGACCCTCCCCTCCTCCCACAGTGGAGAGCATAAGACACTGTAGTTGGGACAGGGGCGGTCTTGTGACTGGCTTTTACCCCCACCCCAGCTCCAGGGTTCCCAGAGGAAGCTGCAGGAGCAAGAGACCGAGTTCCGTGCACGTGAACGAGGCCTGTTGGGCTCCCTGGAGGAGGCGCGCAGTGCCGAGAAGAAGCTTCTGGACTCAGCTCGTGGCCTGGAGCTGAGGCTGGAAACCGTGCGGGCGGAGACCTCGGAGCTGGGGCTGCGGCTGAGCGCGGCCGAGGGCCGGGCGCAGGGCCTGGAGGTCGAGCTTGCCCGCGTGGAGGCGCAGCGGCGGGTGGCTGAGGCTCAGCTTGGCGGCCTGCGCTCCGCCCTGCGCCGGGGCCTGGGCCTGGGCAGACTGTCCAGCTCTCCTGCTCGGGAGGCTCCTGCGGGAGGTGAGTCCGTGAGTCCACCCAGGGCGCAGGGCGTGGCTCTGAGGCCACACCCCTCACAAGGTCTGGTGGCCTTGTTAGGCAGGGTTCTTACTGTTCCTTTGCCTTTTCTGAACCTTTGAGCCTCATCTTCATATGTTTGTGTGAGTGCCCGCATATATGTATATACACATGTGCGTGCCTGGTGCTGAGAGCCCAGAAAAGGGCTTTGATCCCCTGCAACTGGAGTTACTAAAGAAAGTTGTGAGCTGTCATGTGGGTGCTAGGAACAAACTTAGGCCTTCAGTTAGAGTGACTGGTATGGAAGGTCAGCGGTGGCCCATGCCAGGTCTCTGAGTTCCAGGACAGCATGGCCTACAGAGAGTTCCAGGACAGCATGGCCTACAGAGAAACCCTACATTGACAACAACAAAGGTAACCCGTGTTCTTAACTACCCTGAGCATCTCTCCAGACTGGAGCCCCACCTTCTTAATGAATCTCCAGTTTGCATTTCAGCTCTGCACCCCTACATCAGGCCGGGATCCCCCAATCGCCCTCTTGCGAGGCAGTCAGGTCTGACCTTCTAGAGTAGCATGGTACCATTGGCACATTCAGCCGTCACCAAGCAGGAAGCAGGTTGACGGACAGCTCTCTTAGGAAGCGTAGGGTCTAGATGTAGGAAGAGCTTATGAAGGAAACAGAAAGTGTCCGGCTGCAGCAGGCAGAAGTGAAGCAGAGACTTCTCATCACTGCAGCCGCTGTGGGAAGAGCTCGCAGTTCCTCAGAACATTGAAGTAGAGTCGTTACTGACGGGAAACCCGCCATTCCCGCTGCTCAGTACAGAGCTGAGAAACTGCAAACAGCAGAGTCCGCACACTGTTGCCAGGAGACAAATGGCCGTAGCATCCAACACCCATCAGCATGAAAAGATGAGCAAGGATCCAGCCTCGGAGTAGTGCTCGGCCATTAAAGGGAATGATGTTCTCATGCTGCAGTGCAGATCAGCCCTGAAACATCGCAGTCACTGAGTGAGGCAGGAGGACAGACCTGAGTCCCAGACACGGGTCCATTGAAAGAGCAAGCGGGCTCCTGTTACCGAGATCAGAAAGGAGGCAGCAAGAGCTGCTGCTTCAAAAGTTGGTTTCTGTCTGATGTCTTGGTTGGCCAGCACTGCTCTGTGGAGGCACTGTGGTCCTCAGTACCATGAGATACAGACTCCCTGTCTCCCCAGATCCAGCGATGCTCATGGCCTTGTGAAATTGCGGGATTTTGTAACCGGCACACATCTACGTAGCACAAGGCTCTGAAGCACTGTACCAGCTAATGCATAGGGGTCTGACGCCTTCTGGCTCCATGGGTACTGCACATCTGTAGCACGCGCACACACACACACACACACACACACACACACAATACAAATAAGCTGGGTTTGATGGTTCATGTCCCAGCACTGGAGAGGCAGAGGTAAGCAGAGCTCTGGGACTTTGAAACCAGCTTGGTCTGCATAGTGAATTCTGGGACAGCCAGGGCTACATAACAGAGAGATCCTATCTCAAAATAAATAAATAAAAATAAAAAGGTAAATAAAAAGAACTATTTTTAAAAATAAGGTGGGCTTGAGTTGGGTGGTGGTGGTGCAGGCCTTTGATCCCAGCACTAAGGGGCAAAGGTAGGTTGATCTCTGAGTTTGAGCCCAGCCTGGTTTACAGAGCAAGTTCCAGGATAGCCAGGGCTACACAGGACGAGAAGCCAGCTCACTTTGTGCAGAAGAAGCCCCTGTGCTGATGGGCACCATAATGTAGGCCGTACCGTGAGAGTCTACATCCACTGCCCGTGCTTGCTGTGATCTGACTATATATTTCCTTCCAGGAAGTGGGGATGGTCTCGGCAGCCCCAGTCCTTTGGAATATAGCCCTCGGTCCCAGCCCCCGTCGCCAGGGCCCGTTGCCTCCCCAGCACCTCCAGACTTGGACCCAGAAGCTGTGCGTGATGCCCTCCGAGACTTTCTGCAAGAGCTGCGGAGTGCCCAGCGGGAACGGGTGAGAGAGAACGACCGGGTAGGGAGACCAGGGCCCAGGAAGAGAGGAGCTGTGTCGGTCTGAGCAGAGGCCTTCCTCTTGCCTCTCTGTTGGGGATATAGGATGAACTTAAGGTCCAGACTAGCACCCTGAGTCAACAGCTGGCTGAGATGGAGGCCGAGAGAGACCATGCAGCCTCAAGGGCCAGGCAACTGCAGAAGGCAGTAGCTGAGAGCGAGGAAGGTGAGGCTTCCCTCGGGGCCCCTCTGCCCTCCTCTGCTCCTAGCAGCTGAGGTAGGAGGCTGGGGAATTGGAGTTGGTGCCTCTTGTGTCCAGTCCTGCCCTCTGACCTGACTCAGGTCTGGTTCCTCCAGGAGACCTTGGCTGGGCAGCCCCAGTGGGCCCAAACCTACAGACCCTCTGTGGTTCAGGCAGATCTCGGAGAGGGTGGGGTACAGATTGGGCCTTCTTGGCCTGGCCCAGGGACTGGGTCTGGCTTGCCTGATGGGACTGGGTGGTGGCTGCAGCCTGGCGCAGTGCAGACAGGCGGCTGAGCGGGGCCCAGGCAGAGCTGGCACTGCAGGAAGAGAGTGTGCGACGTAGCAGGCGGGAGTGCAGGGCCACGCTGGACCAGATGGCAGTGCTGGAGAGGAGCCTGCAGGCCACCGAGAGCGAGCTCCGGGCCAGCCAGGTGGGCAGGAGTGGAGGGCCCATGGGAGCAGGCCCCCGGGTTCTCTGTGGTCCTCTGCCTGAGTCACAGCCTGTAGGGACATCCTGTGGCTCTTTCTATGGAGCAGATTCTAGTCCTGTGTTGAATGTTCGTGTGCCTCAGGAAAAAGGGCTTGGCCTGAGTCAGACAGAGGGGTTCAGATTTGGCCTGGAACAGCCTGCTCTCCAACTGTCCCCTTGTGGGTGGGGGTCACCTGGAATTGCTACACAGGGCCACTACTCATAAGCTTTTGGCCAGGGCCCGGATCTCTGAATGTCTGCACAAATGGCGGAGCATTGTTTGATGTGTAGGTTTCTACATGTCTGTGTCTGGGGCAGGAAGCCCAATCCTTGTGTGATGACAGTCCAGCTTCCCACAGCTGAAGCCCCCTGCCCTCTCACCAGCTGCCCCCACTCCCTGCCTCTGGCTGGGACCAAGCTGGAACTGGATTGTTGTGTCTGCAGCTTCAGCTCTGGCTTTGGGCCCAGCAGCCCCTGGGGCCTGGGAGGAGGCCAGGAACAAAACTGGGTGGCAGCCAGAATGGGGGCCCCTCTTCCCTGCAGGCAAGCCAGGGCAGGGAGGGGTTTGGAGAAGCACGAAGCAGGAAGGCTTTAGTGACACCCAGGACCACTGAGACTCTGGGGTACTCGTGTGGGTTGAATGATCCCAAATTCTTCTTGCCCTGTGTCCACTCTGAGGCTCCCTGCACAGTCCTGAGCAGGGGAGTGGGTCGTCCATTAAAACTCGGAGTGGCGCCCTGCTCCTCAGCAGTAGCTGCCAGGTTGAGCTCGGGTTTCAGACGTGCTTCCAGCCATGTCTGGAAAGCCCTTTTGTAGAGCAGGGAAAGTCCATTCTGCAACTCCCTCCCCAGGAAGTGTCACCTCTGAACCCGCCCCCCCCCAGTACAGACATACTGTAGTCACATAACACCTTAGTCTCTGTTAGAGAAAACAGCACTGGGACCCTTGTATCTGCTTAGCCTGTGACAGATGGGGAACCTGAGGACCCAGCAGTGACAAGCCAGTCCCAGGTCACACAGTCCTTGAGGCTAACCCTGCTTTGTCCCAGTAATGCAGAGGAGTGTGGGGAGGCGTGGGCAGGCTTTGGGGCTGAACCTTGCTACCTACAGGAGAAAGTCAACAAGATGAAGGCCACCGAGGCGAAACTGGAGAGCGACAAGCGGCGGCTGAAGGAGGTGCTGGATGCCTCTGAGAGCCGCTCCATCAAACTCGAGCTCCAGCGGCGTGCACTTGAAGGCGAGCTGCAGCGCAGCCGCCTAGGCATGGGGGACCGTGAGGCTCACGCTCAGGCCCTCCAGGATCAGGTGGACTCCCTGCAGAGACAGGTGGGGGGGCCCTCCTAGTCACACCTACATAGCCGCTGCCAGGCTCTGTCCAGGCACTGAGGCCCCCTCCCAAGTCCGTGAGAAAGTTGCAGAGGTGGACAGGTGGAGTTTCAGAGGGGTGATGTCCTTGCCTGTCATGTAGCCAGGTTGGCAGGGCTCTGGACAGGGTGATTAACCCACTGTGGGGTGAGGCCAGGCTTCAGAAGGCTGAACCAGGGGGTGAGGAGCGTGGGTTAGCACTCCTGGTGGACATCCGGTGGGAAGGGAGCCCTTGACTGTCCTCTGCCTTCCCAACAGGTGGCAGACAGTGAGGTGAAGGCAGGGACCTTACAGCTAACGGTGGAGCGGCTCAGTGGGGCACTGGTCAAGGTGGAGGAGAGCGAGGGGACCCTGCGGAGCAAGGTGCAGACTCTGACAGATGCCCTGGCCCAGAGCAGTGCCAGCCTCACCAGCACTCAGGACAAGAATCTGCACCTACAGAAGGCCCTGAGCACCTGTGAACATGACCGCCAAGTGCTCCAGGTCTGGGGCGCTCCGTGGTCTGGCACATAGCTCTCTTCTTCCAGTCAGTCCAGTGAGAGGTAGCCGACGAGAGCAGGTTCGGAGGGACCTGACGGTTGGCTACTGGGCTCTGTCAGTCAGGAATTCTGTTCTTGTGGTGGGAATGGGTCAATGGAACTAGCCAATCTGGAAGCTTAGGGGGATGCTGCACCATGAGAGACCGGCTAGGAGGGATGAGTGGCTTCGCACAGCTCAGGGACCGTGACTGGCAACAGGCTAGACCAGTTAGATGCTTTGCTCTCCTGAGCGGTAGATTCTGAACCCACAGACAAGTATAGATTAGAGGGGAGCCTTTTGCTCAGGCTGGCGATCTGGCTTGGCACCATCAGCCCCTGTCTCCCAGGAACGGCTGGACGCTTCCAGACAGGCGTTGTCTGAAGCTCGAAGGCAAAGCAGCTCCCTGGGTGAACAGGTGCAGACTTTGCGGGGTGAGCTGGCCAACCTGGAGCTGCAGCGGGGCGATGCTGAAGGCCAGCTGCAGCAGCTGCAGCAGGTGAGGCCTGGAGGGCCTCTGTCATAGGGGTGCCCTCTGTAGCCCTTGGCTTAGGGTGGTCATGAACCCATTTCAACTTCACCCTAAACCTTGACCCAGCTACCTATGAAGGACCATGGCTCATCTGACACACTCCCATATACCCCAGAGAGCCGTCTGGCCTCAGTTCTTTCCTTAAGTGGCCTTGCAGTTGCCTACCGCATAAGTGGGCACCGTGGGCTGGCATTTGTCCCCACCTTGAGATGGTCACCCTTGAGGCGCCATGGGTGAAGGACTGTCTGCTTGTGCTGCAGGTGCTGCGACAGCGGCAGGAAGGGGAGGCCATGGCTCTGCGCTCCGTCCAGAAGCTGCAGGAGGAGCGGCGCCTGCTGCAGGAGCGCCTGGGCAGTCTGCAGCGAACCCTGGCCCAGCTGGAAGCTCAGAAGCGTGAGCTGGAGCGGTCAGCACTGCAGCGCGACAAGGACCACGTGGCACTCAGGAAGACACTGGACAAGGTGCCTGCTCTGCTGGGGCATTCCCAGGTTTCCCGTGTCTCCTGATGTCAAGATTATCCTACAGAGCTGTGAGCCAGCCCCCCGTGAGCCTCCTCCGTATTCCCACCTAGGTGGAGCGGGAGAAGCTCCAAAGCCACGAGGACACACTGCGCTTGAGTGCAGAGAAGGGCCGCCTGGGCCGCACACTCACGGGAGCTGAGCTGGACCTGGCCGAGGCCCAACAGCAGATCCAACATTTAGAGGTCATTCCTGTCCCTGCTCAGCCTGCGCCCCAGTGCCATTCCCATGCAGAGCACTCTTAAGTCCTGGGAAGGGGGGGCTGGTGCCTATGGCTGAGGCGGCAGGGGAGCCTGGAGCCCTTGGGAGCGTGTCTTCACTGGGTGGTAGTGTAGGGTTCTCCCCATGGAGAGAGAACATTGAAGCTCATTAGCAGTCAGGTCTGTGATTCCTGTGTGCTGTGGATGTGTGGACCTCAATGACCGTGGAAGCTTGCTCACGGGTACAGCATGAGCCACATGTGGCCTGTGTTTTCACACATACAGCTGTCGGGCTACTATGCCTGTGTACCCGTGTGCATCTGTGTGAACATGCTTGCTTTTGTTCCTGTGTGTGTATAGGCCACGCACTGTCTATTTGAGTGAGCTTCCCTGGGGACCCTGACCCAGGACTGGAAAGTACACTGTCAGAGTCAGTGAGATTAGGGGTGAGCCTGTGCCACCATGCACGCTGCCCTGATTGGTGGCCCCTATCTGTAGGCACAAGTGGTGGTAGCCCTGGAGCGGAACCATGATCCGGGCCAGCTGGAGGCGGAGGAGCAGCAGCTGGAGCTACAACAGGAGGTTGAGCGCCTGCGCAGTGCCCAGGTACAGACGGAGCGCACACTGGAGGCACGGGAGCGGGCCCACCGCCAGCGGGTGTCGGGGCTGGAGGAGCAGGTACAAGGGCCTTTCCTGAGGGAAGGTGGAGCCAGGGTGGAAATGTGGGGCCAGAGGCAAGGACTGGTCATGAAAGGGGCCAAACATGGTTCCCTGTAGCTACAGCTACAGGCTCTCTGAGCAGCCTGAGATCCCAGGGGAAAGAGACCTCATTTCTAGGGGTACTAGCAAGAGCCCGAGAGATGACTCCTACTGGCCAGTGAGGTCACTTCTGGCCCTTCTGGCTGGCCTAGTGCAGAGCTTAGCTGCTTGGACAGGCCCAGCTTGGTCACAGACACTCCTGTCTGCCCAGCCAGATCTTCCTTGTCTCTCTCTGGTCCTCCTTAGGTCAGGGTCCTCTTCCGGATAGTGCCGGAACTCATGGACAGCTTGGTAACAGGGCAGGGCTGGGAGTGCACACAGCTCTTGTTCAGTGGGATGATGCTAGGCAGAGCTGCTTCACATGGCCGCGCCTCTGAAGGGAGAAGGAGGCCAAAGTAGGCAGACACCTAACTGCGTGGGGAGCGAATGAGAAGCTGAGCTTTCCGGCTCCCGGGTGGCAGGTGGCACTCCACCCCTCAGCCCCCATTCTCTGAAGTCAGCCAAGTCCTGGGCCACTGGGCCCTTCTCTTCTCCAGATATCCACACTGAAGGCACAGCTGCACCAGGAGCTTCGCCGGAGCTCAGCACCCGTCTCCCCACCCTCTGGCACCCCGGAGAAATGAGTCCCTGTAGCCGGTGTCTCAGCAGTCCCTTTGTAGCATAGCCTGCCCAGGGCCTGGTCATCAGAGTGCTGTGTGAGGGAGCTGGGGTGGCAGAGATGATGGCTATGGTGACACCCACGGTGGCTTCTCAGAGCTGTACTACCCCAGGCCTCTCCTGGAAGAGCCTCTTGACGGCCCAAGGCTCTCCTGTGAGAGGCGGAGTCAGCCAGACATCAGGGACAGCACTTATCTCTCCCGGCAGCAGAGCAGAGCTTCCCCAGAGAGGATACCTGAGCTAGAGCAGCCCCCAGGGTCTCCTTGGCATTCTTGTTGGAAGGAAGCTCCCTCCTGAGCTTAGAGCCCTTGTATTTTTGTATCTTTTTGTAATGTTCACTGTGGAGAACTTTTGTGGTTTTGTAACATGACCTGTTTTCTAGAATTGGCTGTACACTCATGTGCTTCCTCTATCTGGGGGTTGCTTGGGAGAGCAAGGGTAGAGGCTTAGGTTAGCCGAACTCAGCAACTTCCCAGGGCATGATGAACCTCTCTCCATCTAGCTTCCTGCAGATGGTGCTGCGCCTGCCCATGAGCTTGGGTCTCCCTCTGGAGAGGGCCAGGGATCTCAGACAGCTTGGTCTCAGGCAACAGGGCAGAGCTGGGTGTGGGTGGACAGTCTGGCTCTGGCTGTTGAAGGATGCTGGGCAAAAGTGCTCCATGTGACAGAGTCTGTGTGCTCCTGTGTGGGAACCTATGTCATGTGATGACAGTGAGGCTCACAGAGCACCTGACACCCACTGCTGTGAGCCTCTGGGGGGGTCACATCTGGGGACAGTGATTTTACTCATTACATAGACCTGTCAGGAGGGCTCCCCAGAACAGCACGGGAAACACTGCTCACAGGAAGGACCTGTATGCTTCTGCAGGCACATGAAGAGGTGCATCTTGGGATGGTGTCAGGCTCCTTTAGGTCCCACATGAAGCAAGGAGTTGTGGGACACAGAAGTGGAGCCACCTGACATTCTAAGGAGCTGGGTAGCCTTGCATCGGGGGCAATCAAGACTGTGGGTCTTTTGTAAAAACTTTATTATTTTGTATAAAACAGAAGTGGTCCATGCCTGGGGGCGTAGGAAATCCAAGCAGACCAGCTGGGTAAGGGGCACAGTCTGAGTGAGGAGGACTGCCCCCAGGCACTGAGAAGGCACAGCGAGAACCCCAGGCCTCACAAAGAGGCCTTGGACGAACCCCACTAAGGGGTGGAGACTGGACAGTCAGGAGCCCCCACTTAGGGATGGCCAGAGGCTGGGGAGGGGCCAAGGCAGAATGACCACATTCCCTAGGGCAGCAGCCCACTGATGTCCGGGATGAAAGGGAGGGCAGGATGGGAGAGAAAGCACCAGGTCAGGCAGGGCCTGAGGTGGATCCGAGCTGGGTCCAGGGCTCGAATCTCACACCAGCTCCACCCTAGCAGCCCCCACAGCTCCTGGCACAGGAGGCAGCCACAGATTGGCACAGACCACTGACGGCCATCACACCACACTTGGAGAACTTGTCTCGGCACAGGTCAGCTGTTGGAAGGAGGGAAAGTCAGGGCGGGAACCCACTGCCCCACGCTAATGAGGATGGAGGGGTCTGCACCAGCCTGCAGGTGGGTCTAGGCACCTCATCCATGCCACACAGTACAGATGGAAAGTAGCCAGGTAACTAAGTGGGTGCTGGATGCTGCCAGAACAAGGGGTGGAGGCTTTCCTACCTCGGAGAAGTTCCTCGTGGGCACAGACTGTGCGGACACATATTTCCTTGTTGACCACATACACTCGGCGGAGGCTGGGAGATGAACCAGGCATGTTCTCAGACACACCTCACCTACTGCCCTTGGGAGAGCCCAGGCCCAGACCCACCCTCAGAGTTAAGCTCTACCTGAGGATTCAGCACCTGTCCCAGTTTACACTTCCCCTGGCTCAGAGCCACCCCTAGAGCCCCTCGGAGCCCTCACCTGTAGAAGCAGACCTCATTGAGACACTGTTTGCAAGGCTTGTGGATGGAGTAGAGGCGGGTGCACGGGTACTGTTCTTCACGGCAGTCTGGGGACAGGTGAGTCAGACTGGAGGTTCACAAGGTCCCCACGCACCCTCAGGCCCTGCCCACATACCCACACAAATCCAGCACCCAGGTAGCATAGGGCTGCCTGCTCTATACCTCACACAAAGTCACAGTCCCATTTGGAAGCATAAATGGGAACACAAAACTGACAGCTACCCTACTAGGCAACTGGAACATCACACTAGCTCACAGGCTGCTCCTATCCCACTACATAACCAACTCAACACAGTCCTCAGGACCCCCCTCTCGGGCCCTCACCTGCCCACAGGCACCACACAGTCCAGGCTGTGCCACCAACACAGCGCTGGCACCTCAGGCCAGAGCTAGTGAGGATGCAAGGTGGGAGAGCCCAAAGCTGCCTAGGAGCAGGTCTGCCGCTTCCCTGTCTAGCATCCCGCTGTGACTTAACCAGCAAATTCCACAAGGCCCTCCCCTTTCTGGAGCCATTCTGGCTTTCTCCAGCCTCTGGGGGGTTCTTACCAAGAGGGCCAGGCTCCGTGGGCTCAGTCTCCAGGTCCCCTGCAGCTGGTGTGGGTTTGGGAAGATAGGCAGGGGTTACTGGGAGGGTCTATTCGGGGCACCTGTCTCAGGCTGGCCCAGACTCTTGATCTTGAAGCACAGGAGGAGCTGGGCCAAGGGAGGCAGCATTACCTGGAGTAGGGGCTGGAATGACTTCCTGTGGGACTTGCTGCTGGGACTGGAACTGTTCCTCAGGGGGCCGAGGACTCACTTCTGCAGCAGGGAGGGTGTAACAAGACTTCTGCTCACTTTCCCCTGCAAGGTCCCCACAGGTCCCCACCGGGCGGCTGACCCCACCCATCTTACCCCAGACTTTTACCTTGGTAGTCATAGTAGTCTGCGTTGTCTGAAAGTGAAATAGAGACAGAATGGGTGGGATCAGGCTAGCCCATGGGATCAGGCTAGCCCACAGTCTCAGGAGAGTAGGGCAAAGAGGTCACACACAAATGAGCCAGAGACCTGCCCCTGGGCCCTACCACCCCACCAAAATGGGTGCCTGGCTGGTCCGTGTGTGTGGTGGGTGGCAGGCAGGAGGCATGGCAGCATCCGGGACACTGAAAGCATTGTCTCTTACCAATCTGGTCGCCATAGTGGTTGTACTGGACATGATCCGGGAATGGGGGGAGAGGGTCCAGGTCATATTGGCCCTGAGCCAGCAGGCCTGCCGAGGAGAGGGGTCACAGGTAGACACCACACATTGGAAGAACAGAGAAAGTAGGTGGTGGTGCTAACCCTACAGTCTGGCAGACTCACAGAATCCAAACCCCGAGTCCTGGGTCAACTTCCTGCCCTTGCCCAGTTCCTCTGCCCTGTGTGGCTTCCTGGCTGCTTGCGGAATTCTCACCTAACATTTTGGCTCTGCCGGGCTATCTCTGACCCACCTTCCCTGCTGGGTGTTTCTTTTTAAAAATAATTTAGTGACTGCATATGTAACAGGAGATATAGTTGTCAAGCCGCCATGTGGTTCCTGGGAATTGAACCTGGGTCCTCCAAAAGAGCAGCCAGTGCTCTTAACCGCCGAACAAAGCCATCTCTCCAGCTCTATCATTGCATTCAACACAATATGAAATTTACCAGGTCAGCTTGTCTGATATTTACCTCATCCCAAGCCTGGCCACGTGATGGGCGCTGGGTGTGTCTGCCTAATTCACAGCCTAATCTTTAGTACTTGGCTCACAGTAGGAAGTCAGCGTAGACAATTTCAGTGAGTGGCTACTAGGTCTGGCAGAGCCTCTGCAGTCTCCACTGATATGTCCTTGTGTGATGGAGAAGAGCCCCTCAAAGGCCAAGACTGTACACAAGGGTCCAGCACCCAGTGCCTACCCTGAGGCTCCTCCACTGTGTGATGCAGGCCTGACAGAGGGCTCGGAAAGGAGCTGGACAGCAGTTCTGGCCACGAGATAAGACCGAGTCTCACATGAGACCCCACCCACCAGCTGCTTACCAGGCACGAACAGCAGGAAGAGGCAGGCAGCTCTCATGGCCATGGACTGAGGAGGCGGTGGTGGTGGCGTTGAGGACAGCTAGACAGGGAGGGAAGGAGAGCTAGCTGCGTGCCAGTCCAGCTGGCCCATGATGGCAGAACACATTTTTGTCCCTCATTCAGACTGTTTGAGGAGCACTGAGAGCCAGGCATCTGGAGGTGGCGTGGGGGTGGGAGACATCTACAGCCCTCCTCGTGTGACAGGGGAGGCTGTGAAGGGAGTCCCAGAGCTTTTTTTTTTTTTTTTTTTTAATAAACCTGGGTCTTGCCTGGAGGTGTTAGCGTGTGTGCACGTGCACACACACACATACACACCTTGAATCCCAGCAGAGGCAGGCAGATCTCTGAACTGAGGCCAGACTGGTCTGAATCCCAGCAGAGGCAGACAGATCTCTGAACTGAGGCCAGACTAGTCTGACCTACAGACCAAGTTCCAGAACGGCCAAGGTTACACAAGAAACCCTGTCTCCAAGAACCAAAAGATCAGAAACTCTTAACAAGTGGACAGAAACTACTCTGCCCTGCTCACTGAGGAGACCTCTCCAGCAGTCACTCTCCCCACCCTTGCTGTACCCCGAACACTCCTGCCTGCTTACCTCTGGCCCATCACCTCCCAGACTTTCTGATGTACTGTATGAATTCCAACGACCTTAGGGTACCAGCCCTGCCCAGCCCACACCACAGTCGGCCACCAGTTCAGCAGCATTTGCCAGGCCTGCCACCTGCTCTCAATTAGCCCCTGGGCCCTGAGCATACCGCTCAGCTCAAAGCCACATGCCAACAGGCCCCAGGAGCCCCCAGAGCAGCTCAGGGCTGGGCAGGACTCCCAGCTCCAAGAAGACTCCCGCCAGGTCTAGGCCTCCCAAGACCTGGCTGTCTTCACTACAGACACGAGAGCACGCAAACACGAGACTGAGGCCTGTTTGTCTGCAGCGCCAGGAAGCATGAAGAACTGGAGGAGGTTGAGGGTGCCTCGAGCTTGGAGAGGCAAAGTCACTTGGGCCAGGGGTTTAAAACCTTTGACACAACAGTGGAGTCGTTTGGGTGAGGGGCACTGGTCCACAACTTGCACAGGGTATGTCCTGGATGAGCCCAGCCTTCGGGGCCGGCTACAGAAGCAGCTGGCTATACCCTGTCCTAATCAGTAGATGGTGATTTCTAGATGCTGCCTATGGGCTCATCCATCCAGAGGAGAGAGACAAGGCATCTAACCTCAGTTTCCCTAAGATTTCCTGACATTTCTTGATACCTTGCCTATCTCAGGGATCTCCCTGAAGCATCCTCTGGTGGGGGCTATAGGTCCTTGGCATCTTAGACCCTTTTTTATAGGGACCACCGCTCCACATTCCCACTCTTTGAACTCTGGGCAGCCTCGTGGTGGTGGTAGTGCTGGGGGTCACCAGCTCCATCCAGACCAGAGGTTGACAACAGTCCCTGTGCACAGGAGGCACCGATTGGCTGAGCCTTCCTCCCACACTCCCACCCAGGCCCCGGCTTACGGCAGGGAATGGGGCTCATTGGCTAACCCCGGCATGAAGAGGGGAATAATCGCTCCCAGGAGTCCCAGACAAACTCTAAAACTTGAGTCTGGGAGGCCTTAGGAGGCCAGGAGCAATGAGGATAGCTGGTCCACCCCCACTTCTGGCCCATTCCACAACTTTGGCCTAGGGGAGGACCGGGAGCCCCCTCACTGGCTCAGACGGGGGGGGGGGGGGGTGGGCACGAGATGCTGCAGAGCCTTGCCGGACAGCTGGGAACAATCAGCCGGCGGAAACTTGCTGAGGCGCTCGCTCTCTGGCTCTCCATCTCCCGGGTCTCTCTTTGTCTCCGTCTCCGACCCCTGCCCCGCCCTCCACATCCCAAACACTGGGGGTGGGGTAGGCAAAAAAGCTGTCCTGTCCTCCAGCACCCCATTTCTAGTGACCCCCAAGCTCCAGCTCCCTGCCTGTGCTATCTTACACCCACAGCTTGCCAGATGCCCCCTCAGCATCTGCTCCGTATCCTGGGGCTAGGGTCCCCGAAGTCTCCCCAGCTCCAGGATCTGGGTGCGGAGCATGGTGCTCAGACACCCCTGAGCACGCCCGACCCGCGCCTACCTGTTGGGGCCTCTGCGCCGTGCTCTAGTGCAGCTAAGAGTGCCGCCTGCCGCCAGAGCCCCCCTACGGCCCCCAAGGCCCACGCCCGCCCCTAGCCCGGAGTCGCTGGGTCCTAGAGAGCGCCGCCGCCACGACGCACCCTCGGGGCTCCAGCCCCTCCCCATCGCAGCTGGGTCTGGTACTAGTAGAACCAGCTGACTGGTCACCCCTCTTTCACAGAGGGATCCCAGCCTCTCCACCCAGAGTCCAGAGGTCACGGGGCTGGAAATGAAACCTTGCTTCATCCATCTCTCTCCCCTTCCTTCCCCTTCTCTCTCCTTCTTTCCTTTCCAGCAGATTAGGGAGATCAAGTTAAGCAAACACCCAAGTCCAATTTCAACAATCCCTCAACGCTCTGATTTGACCCTGGGAGTTGACCTCAATCCAGGAACAGTTCCGCTATTCCTTCTCAGCCTCCTCCTGTCCTTAGTGTTTCATTCCAGACACTAATTTATTTTTTAAAGATTTTTATTTATGTATGTGAGGACACTGTCATTGTCTTCAGACACACCAGAGGCGGGCATCAGATCCCATTACAGATGATTATGAGCCACCATGTGGTCGCTGGGAACTGAACTCAGGACCTCTGGAAGAGCATTGCTCTTAACCACTGAGCCATCTCTCCAGCCCTAGACACTAATTCTTATCCTGGGGGTCCACGTTCTGTGATCACGGGACTAAGTCAGTGCTGTGTACATCCTGGCTCTGGTCTACTGATGACCTGCACTGCCCTGCCGTGCATCTATTGCAACAAAGCAGGGACCTTTGTCAGCTAAGGAGCAGGGAGTTCTAGGGTCAGCCAGCTGTCCCCTGCTGAGGAGGAAGGGAACCCACCTGGCAGAAACGTTCCCTTCTATTGCTGACAAAAGGGAGAGATTGAGACCCCACAGCCACCAACTCAGAGTACTGGCCAGGATCTGGGGCTGCTTCTAACCACTCGCCTTACCCTGAGGATCCAGGCAGGTGTCTGGGGCAGGGTGAGGGTTAGGTCTTCATTCCTGGATGATTCTCCATATGCAACAGCCTGACCTGGGGTTAGAAGCTGCATGCAGAGACTGGTTTCACTTTCTCTGCTTTGACCTTTAGGCCTGGCACCTGCCTATCCATGGAGCAACGGCAAAATTCACCCAATTTCACCATCCTGACTGTGGTGGTGTGAATCAAAATGGCCCCCATAGGGCCACAGGGAATAGCACTATTAAAAGGTGTGGCCTTGTGGGAGGAAGTGTGTCACAGGGGCAGGGGGCTGGGGGTTAGGATAGGTTTTGAAGTTTCAGATGCTTAAGCCAGGCCCACTCTTTCTGCTGCCTGCAGATCCAGATACAGAATTCTCAGCTCCAACGCTCTGCCTGCATGCCTCCTGCCATGACAGTAATGGACCGAACCTCTGAACTGTAAGCCAGCCCCAATTAAATGTTGTCCTTTATAAGTAAGAGTTGCTGCGGTCGCGCTGGGTGGTGGTGGAGCATGCTTTTAATCCCAGCACTTGGAAGGCAGAGCAGGTGAATCTTTCTGGAGGCCAGACTGGTCTACAAAATGAGTTCCAGGACAGCCAGGGCTACACAGAGAAACCCTGTGTCTTCACTGCGATGGAACACTGACCGATACACTGACCTTGTCTACCATCACAGCACATGGCCCCGCTGCACCTAGGTAGCAGGGTGTGCCTGTCACCGCAGACTGACCCACATCCCCTGAGCTTTGAGTGGCCTGTGGATGACATTAGGCTTCCAGGAACAAGGCTGGAGGAGGCCTAGGAAGAGGAAACAGCCCTTCTTTCCTGTCCTCCCTACCCAGGAGCCAAGCCAGCTGGCATCCCCAGAGCAGAGGAACCTGGCCAACAGCCCACCCGTGGGATGAAGTCAGATGCACCCACCCTGCCCAGGGGACAGGGCTTGTGGTTCTGCCTCAGAGATGTGGGGCTGAACCTGGCTTTATCTGAGGAACCAGACCACAGACACATCCAAGGAGGGAGTGGCAGGCAGAGAGGACAGGCCCCCCCGCGAGATGGTGCTCGGGCTCTACAAAGCTGCGGAGAGGCGAGCCTGTGGCTCTTCTCCTGCAGGGCTATGAGGTCTAGGAATAGAGAACCTGAGGTCAGACACAGTGCAACCACTCTCGTGACCTCAAGCCTCAGTTTAACCGTGGCCACCTATAAAATGGGGCTGGGCCTTCAGCTGTAGGTCACAAAAGAGCATGAATACAAGGCTAAGCTGTGTGTGATTTGCATGCCACCTATGCCGGGAGGGAAGCACTGTCAGATGACAAGGACAGTCAGGTCGCGGGCAGGTATCCAGTGTGAGCATGGGACTTGGGCAGTGGGACACACCACAGCACCCAGACACAGACTAGTGCCGCCCAGACAGGAAAACCAGCACTTTATTTGCTACAGTGACAGCAGCTCTGGATGGAGTTGGCAGCTGCTGTCTCTACACAGGATGGTCTAAAGTGAGACAACAGTCAGCACTTCCCCAAGTGAGTGTGTCCGCACAGGAGTGTGACAACAGCCGGCTTCAGGGCTGTGGGAGGTGCCTGGTACTGTCTCTAGAGAGAGTTCCGGTCATGGCTCAGGGACAGAGAGATCCAGTGTCTAGCGTGCCCTCCAAGGCCTGCACTACCTCACGGAGCCAACGGGCAGACTGGGCCACGGATGTTCAGCAAGCTCCCGCTGCAGCCGCTTGAATTGCTTCTTGGAGGCCCGCTTAGGCCGCAACCACCGCAGGCAGGCTGGGAGACACTGGTCCAGCACGCTCTGCAGAAGGCAGTGGGACGCTGTGAAGGGACAGCTGGGCCTGTGGCCTCCACATCCCTCCCACAGCTGCTATCTGTGTGGGCCCTACCTCCAGCATAAAGGCGCCCACAAAGTTGAAGGCGACCAGACCCAGCAGCAGCAACTTGAAGGAGCTGTCCGCAATGTTCCTCAGTCCTAGTGGCCCCTGCAGGAGGCCGGGGACCAGGATGAGGCCCACCAGGACAGAGCCCAAGAACGCCAGGGCCACCAGGAAGGGCACTGGGGGTGGGGGAGTCTGTCAGCAATGGCGCTGCGCTCCGGGACGCACGCATGCACACGCGCACACACACACAAACACACTCCACTCAGGGTCCCTTCTCCATTCTAGCTGCCACCCCTCAGTCCACCCCCAGCCCCCACAACGCGGCAGCACCGTTGGTGTAGAGCGGCTGGCGGAAGGGTGCCCCTTTAGACACCGCTGCGGCCAGGATGAGGTACTGGAAGCCAGACAGAGAGAAGACCACCGTGTTCTCATAGTTGGGCAGGTTGTCCGGTGCGGGCACAGTTCTGTTCAGAGGCACAAACCTGGGGACCGCGGTGGTGGGGTTAGGAACAGAGTAAAGGGTGTCAGAGGCAGGGGCAGTGCTGGTGCCAGGGACTCTGCTACTTACCAGGGCTGAGCTATGACCAAAAAGTACCCCCCCAGCTGGATGCCGGCCACCAAGACCACCTGCAGCAGCAGACTGCCCAGTACAGGCACACTCAGCAGCGCCCCTGGTGGCCGCGCTCGTACCAAGGTCAGTGCAGGGCCTGTGCGGCTCATGAGCACGGCCACCGTGGTGGTGATGACCAGGTCGATGGCCAAGAACTGTAGGTCTCCCAGGTTGGTGTTAATCTGTGGCAGGAGAGGCCAGGGGAAGCTGAGGACCAGCTCCTGCAGAGCTCCAATCCTCATGGAGCCTGAGGAAGAATTCTTCCCACCCTCTGTCTGACCCAGCATCCTCAGGGGGCGTGTCCCAGTGAGCGGATACTTGCTGTCCTGGCCTAGTCTTAAGTTCCTTTACACACAGCAAAACCCCAGAGGGGCTGCCCTGTGTGGTTCTGTGTCACTCTGCCTGGGCTCTGCCTCAATTCTCCTGTGTCCAGCACCCTGGGATGCACCCACAGACTGGAAGCTTCGGGAATTAGTGATAGTTGACAGCACAAGCCAGTGGCCCCACTTCTCAGGACCCATGTCTAAAGGGTTAGAGCCACACGAGCTTTGCTGCCTGCCTGAGTCAGGGCAGGCAGATGGAAGAGCCACACATCTTAGGAGGCACTGGGCTCCTAGCCACGCTGGGATGCTGTTGGAGTGCTGCTTTGGGTCTGGGGTTCTGCTGATGCTCACCGTGTACAGAGTGAGGACAGAGATGAACTGAGTCAGGCTGTACAGGGCCATGTACTTGAAGACGCTGAAGGAAGTGTCCAGAGAGCAGCGGCCTTCCCTAGGGGCAAAGATGGATGGACATCTGCAGCTCAGCTCCAGCTGCTGGTAGGTCCCGCCCCCGACAGGCCCCGCCCCCTTACCCACCAGACCTGCCTTGCCTTACCTGATGACAGTGGGCACACACTCAATACTGGCCATGCTGGAGGTGAACGGAGAGACCACTGACGCCTCTGCCTGGGACAGTGAGATGCCCACGTCAGCTGCCTTCAGGGCCCCACAGTCATTGGCTCCATCCCCGCACATGCCCACGCTGTACCTGACAGGAAGAGAGGTGTGGCCTGAGCCTCCACAGGCTATTGGGAGAATCCAGCCTAATGACCAAGAGGCACTTGGTAAATAGATGAAATTATTCTTAGCATAACAGACACAGGGGAGTCTGCCTGGATACCTCTATCTTTTACTGTGCTCGGGATGGACCCCAAGATCTCTTAAATGCCACCACATTTCTAGCCCAACCTAGGTGCTATTTACTATTTATCTGCTTGTGACTGGGACAGGCCCTTGCTGGGTACTCCTGGCTGGCCTGGAACACACTAAGCGACAACCTCAACCCTGGTTTTTTCACTTGCTTTAGTCCACAAAGGCCTTGAACTAGCAGCAATCCTCCTGCATCTGCTTTTCTAAGTGCTGGGATTACAGCACATGCCAGCATGTCTGGCTTGAAAGGTGAAGTCTAAGGAAGTAAGCTGACAGACAGACAGACAGACATGCTCATTCCGCATTAGTGCGTATTAGTGCCCCTGCCACACAGAACTCACTGGAGCCTCTGCAGTTCACACACTAGCTCTGTCTTCTGCTCCGGGGCCATGCGGGCAAAGACGGTGGCCTGCACCAGGACCTGGGGTGTAAAAGGGGAGGGCTGAAACATCGCCTGGCACACAGAGACAGGCAGTGCAGAGCCCCTCCCGGGGCAGCTCTACCTTGGGCAGCAGCTTGGGGAAGTGCTTCTGAAGGACGGCAAACGTGGACCCGCTGAGGGCCAGGTGACGGGACTGGGGTTCCAGCTCCATGGGATAGCCTGTGGCCTGAACAGGATCCTAGATATCAGAAAACTCAGCTCAGTGACCCTTTCCCTCCCTGGGGACTGTCCTGGGTCAGGTGACACTGAATGGAGTCATTGAGTGGGGTGCAGTCAGCGTTGGTGGCTCATCTTACTTTTGTCCCGTTCATGACTGCAGAGGTCTCCGTGGGCAGGAACTCCAGGGCAGCAGGCCGGCCCTGCTCAGGGTGGGTTGCATGGATGATAATCAGGTGCTCCTGGGTGCCCACCATGCCACAAGCTTTGGCCACAGTGACAGCTGTCTGCAGATTGTCCCCTAGGGGTGTGAGGTAGGATCACAGTCTAACACTGTCCAGGGCCTCGTCACCTTGACCCCGCCCTGAATCTTACAGGTAGACCATCCACAGAACTGTCAACCATGGCTGAGCAGGGCAAACTAGCCAGCTAGCCATGCTTCTAGACAGTTTTCCTCCATGGTAAACTGAGCCACCAGAAGTCAGAGGAACAACTGGAGGCTGACCTCCAGCTCTGCGCTTTGTATGAAGCTTCAAGACCACGTATGCTTGTGAGTGAGCACAGGGCTGGGGTGTGGGACAGACAGACTGCCCACTCGGGCCCCTATGCTTCAGTGAGAATCCTTGCTCTATGAGGCTGTCACAGCCCTTCTAGCCTGACACCATTATCCCACATGGAGGAGGGGCCTGGAACCCATCAGTGACCTTTTGGTGACCCAACAGGTGAATGGCTGGGTGGACACCCCACCTCGCTCTTAGGAACTCATCCGACTCTGAGCCCCAGAGCCCTGAGCTCATGTGTATGACGGTGACATGTGTGATGAGAAGATGGGGAAGGTCTGGCTCCAAAAAGACGCTGCAGCAGAGGATGCTGGGAAGCCACCTTTCATCAGGAGGGGACAGGCTGTGCCCCCCTCACAGATTCCCTGAGCCACAATACCTGTCACCATAATGGTACGGATGCCCGTCTTCCTCAGAGTCTGTATGACTGGGGTCGTCTGTGGCTTCAGTAGGTTCCTCATGACCAGCAGCCCCAGGAGGCTCAGATCCTGCTCCACTGTGTCCCTGGAGAGTTGGCATCTCCAGGTCAGAGGTCGGGCAGGAACCAATGCCCTTCTCCTAGTGTCCAGACAGGGGCAACTGTCTAGGCTTAGTACCTCCCTCCAAATCCCCTGAGACTGGGTTCACCTTGTCAGCTCCTGAGCGGCCTCAAGGCTGGGTGCGACGGGCAGTGGCTTGCCAGCCAGTGCCACGACCCGGTAGCCAGCAGCTGTGTAGCTCTGTAGCACCTGAGAAAAGTCTCTGGGCACTGTGGGCAGAGAGCGCGTTATCAGGGCTTGTGGGGAGGGGGCGTGTCACAGACTGCAACCCAACCCCACTCTATGCTCACACCCACTAGTGGACTCTGGGCCTGCCACCTTCACCTGTCTCGGGGCTGCAGAGGCTGGCCACAAGTTCTGGGGAGCCCTTGACGTAGGCCTCAGGCTGGGTGGCCCCTGGCCACGTCACCACCACGTCCATACGCTGCAGTGCAGAGGAGAAGGGGAAGCGGCAGAGGACACTGACGGGCTCTGGTGGCTCTTCCTGTGGGTGGGAGGAGAGCTGAGGGGCTGGCTGAGGGGCCGCTCCCCAAGCCCCAGGTCCCAGTCACTCTGCAGCTTACCTCTTGCTGAGGGCTCCTGGGTGGGGGTCTCATTACCCCCAGGACCTGGGTCCCAGGTTTTGAGCCTGCGGCTGGACCCTCCTCTAAGACCTGGTTCGGGGCAAACACGGAGGTTGGAACCCCGGGCCTTGGCAAACAGGGCCAGCAGAGCTAGGTGCATAGAAGACTTCGTGACTAGAGGGGTAAGACCCAAATGGACACTCTGGCTGTCCCACCGGTACGTTGCTGAGTGATCTTGGTGACTAAAATCTCTGTGAAGCAGGTTTCGAGCTTAGGCTAGGGCCACAGTATAGTGACCGAAAGTACATGGGGGGTACCAGCAGATTGCACATGCTCCACACAGCAAGGCTCTGCTGTGACTGAGACTGGGCGACTGCAGTTAGGAGAGACCACTGGGGAGATACGAGGTAGCATTCTTTAGGCCTAGCTGCTGCAAGGCAGGGGTCTGGCCTGCTTGGCCTCCTCACCCAGCCTGTAGATTCCACCATCTTGAGATCCATGGGGTCGCCCACCAGGGTGTCATGTAGCTGGCTGAGGGCGTGACACGTGGCCAGTGCTCGGAGGAGGGGCCCCAGGGGCAGGTGGCGGGGCTCTGGGACCAGTGGCAGCAACATCTGCCCCTTTAGGGGCACCACCCCCATTATGTCCAAGCCGTCCTCCGTGAGGGTGCCTGTCTGCAAGGGGACAGTGCCAAGTCCTTGGGTGAGTCGAGCTGGTCCCCTACACCCAAGCCAGGCGAGTCCCACAGGAACCAGAGCACCCAGAGCAAAGGGACCACAGGAGGCCTGTTCTGGACCGTGTGTTCCTGCTGGGGTCACTTCCACACGCCTGCGTCTGATAGGCTTCCCTCTCCTCCCTCAGCTCACGGCCCTGAGGGACCATCAGGGGGAGCTCAGCTGGTGTTTCCCTTCTGACACACGGTTCAGTGTCCTTAAACCTCACCACCACGGGAGAGCTCAGAAGGAAAAACTGGCCATGCCATCAAGGTGGCTCTGGGCTCCTTTAGTGCCCACTGTCCTCTGTGTGTTGCTCATGTGCTCACTTGCTTGGGGCACGTGTGTGTGCACACACACAGACACATAGACAGGGACACGGACACAGACACACACACACACACACACACACACACACAGACGCAGACACACAGACACACACAGGCACACGCCCCACCCACAGACACAGGCAAACATAGGCACACACACACAGACACGCATGCACACGCACACACATGCTACCCAGTCCTCAACTGTGCTGTGGTAGATTCCAGGGCTGTGAACTCCAGTGCCCAGCACAGCAGCCCCCACAATGGTTCTTCAACAACTAAATACACGATTTCAGGTATTGTATCTGCCAGGCACGAGACAGAGTGGGTAGGAGCTGGCAGCGAAGGTCAGTCCCTGAATGTTCCACACTTGGATGACATCTAAGTACAGCGGGCCATCTGCTAAAGTGCCCAGCCCATCCCCCGTCCCCCCCGCCAGCCAGGTCCCACCTTGTCAAAGCACACGAGCCTCAGCTTGCCCCCCAAGTTGATGCGCAGCGGGTGGATGCAGAAGATGCCCTGTGTGCGCAGCCGCCCCTGAGCGTAGAGCGTGCACACTGTCATGGCGGCCGGCAGGGCGGGTGGCACCACCACCGTCACCAGGTCCAGGGCTCGGATCACGATCTCCTTCACAGGCACCTGGTAGGAGGCACTGTGAACCCCAAGGTGGAGCTGGGGAGGTCCTGCAGGCTGGTAGTCCTGCCCGGCCTCTGGCTTACCCGGTTCCGGTAGAGAATGACAATGCTGTAGATGGTACCAAGCAGAGCTGGGGAGACAGCAAGCGGTAAATGGAACTGCCGGACCCCCCCACCCCCTCCCCCGCTCTGGGCTGGGGCTGTCAGCACACTCACCCAGGACTGAGAGCGCTGCCACAAACTTCATGCTGTGTCTGTAGAACTTGAAGCTGATAGGCCTTGGGTGTAGGATAGAGCTCACCAGCCCCCCTTTGGCTGTGCAGAACCCTGGGGGCATACAGAAAGCCAAGGCAGGGACAGGGGTTAGGACAAGCTCCTCCCACTCCTCACATACGGCCTGCTCACTGGGGTCATGACATCCTCAGCGCCAGCCATCAGGATGGGGGTGACAGATGTAAACTCCCAAGGCTTGCCTAACCCCCACAGGTCTCTCTCTCTCTCTCTTTTTTTTTTTTCTTATTACTTTCTGTAGTTCAGAGATTGGACCCTTATCCAACTAGTCAAGTGCCCTGCTGAGAACCTTTTCACTTATCCGAAGCCCTCTCTTTATTCTGACTGGGGGAGTCTCACTAAATTGCCCAGGCTGGACCTTAACCTCTGACCCCTCAGCCTGGGTGTGTGTAGGAGAACCCCACAGTGGCAGGTGAGGTGGGGCATGCTCCAGGTCCTGCCCTGTCCAGTGTCACGGCTCCTATACATGCTGAGCTCAGCACTCTTCCCCACCTCCAGATGCGTACCAGTCCGAGTCACCACTGCTAGGACACGGGGTCCCAGGTAGGCCCGGGCCTGCAGAATGAGGGTGCCACAGAAGAGAGTGTGCCGCCGGTGCGTCTCTGGGCAGTAGGGCTTGGGCCCCTCTGGCAGGGCTGTCTTCAGCACTGGGACACTTTCTCCTGGGAGGGACATGGTGTGAGGTCCATAAGAGGCCTTCAGGGTGCTCCCTCCCACCAACAGAGCTAAGAGCTGCTCATGGCTGCTCTGAAGCTGCACTTAATTCTGACTGGGTGGGCAGTGGGAGGGAAAAAAGCCAGAGGGGAAAAAGAGCTTGAGACCATGAGGTGATCCTGAGGGGAGCTGCCCGCTCCTAGGAGCCTGCCTTGGTAGTTGGGCCAGCTAGTAAAAGCCTATTTGGGGGCCAATGTTTGGGGAGCTCTTCTCCTGGAGTTAGTTCACCACAAACACATCATTTTTGTGGACTTTAGACTGGTCGCACAGTGCAACATGGCCGGCCTCGAACTTGTGATCTCCCTGACTTAGCTTGTAGAGTCCTGGGGTTCCTGCGGTGAGCCACCGCCTAGCCACACCCTGCTTTTTGTGTTGTTTTCATTCAAGACAGAGTCTCATTACGTAGACCAGGATAGCCTCAAACTCAGAGACCCACCTCTGCTTCCCGAGTGCTGGCATTAAGGATGTGTGCCAGCCACTACACCCACTTCAACTCTAACTAATCAGGGGATTTGCATTAAAATCCCTGGGCAGCAGAATCCATTATGGAGTTCCTGTGAGGACATGATTACTGGGCATCTATAATATGAATACTGGGGGGGGGGACTCAAGGGTACCCCAGCCTGTCTGCATCCCTAAGATTAGGTAAGTGTGAGACAGTGTATGAGAGGCAGAGGTTTTTTTTTTTTTTGTTTGTTTGTTTTTTTAATAGTCTCATATAGCCCAGGCTAGCCAAAAACTTACTATATAGTCAATGACCTTGAACTACTGACCCCTCCTACTTCAACCTTCTAGTGCTGGGACTGTCAGTGTTACCTGGTTTTTGCTGTTACTGTTGTTCTTTCAAGTTAAGAGTCTCACTGCGCAGTCTAGGCTAGATCCAAACTTTGAGTGACCCTGCTTCTGTATGCTGAGTACTGGGATTATAACCATGTTTGCTTTCATTAACTTATTACACAGGTAAAACCCAAAGCTAGGCCTGGCGGAGGGTCTGTAATCTTAGCTTTTCGGGACACTGAGGCAGGAGGATTACAAGTTTGAAGTCTGCTGGGACTACAGAGTAAATTCAAAGGCGGCCTGGGCAAAGTACTGGGGAAGCTTAGCTCAGTAGGAGAGTCTGGCCTAATCAGTGGTAATTTTAATGAGAACGGGGCCCCATGAGCTCACGCTTGAGCACTTGGTCCCAGTTGGAGGAACTGGTTGGGAAGGATAAGGAGGTGTGGCCTTGCTGGAAGAGGTGTGTTACAAGGGTGGACTGTGAGGCTTCAGAAGACTTCAGCCACTCCAAACTAGCTCGCGCTCTCTGCCTCCAACCTGTGATCAGGGTGTGAGTTTTCAGCTGCCCCTGTCACTATGCCTCGCTCCGCCATCACACTCTAACCCTCTGCAACTGTACACTCACTAGAGCGCTATCTTTTCTAAGCTGGCTTGGTCACGGTGTTGTCACAGCCACCAAACAACAACCAAAGGCGGCAGGCATGGTAGCACAGGCCTTTAATCTCAGGAGACAGAGTTCAAAGCCAGCCTGGTCTACACAGAGAAACCCTGTCTGGAAAAACCAACCAACCAATCAATCAATCAATAGAAACTAAGATTAAGATGCGGGGCGAGGGGCAGCCCTGGACACAGATCACAAACCAGCACAAGAACGTAACAAATCTCAAGCCAGGGCTTCCTTGGAAACAACCGTCCACTCCTATCATGTTAACTCAGCTGGCCTGGACCCAGTGATCCTCCTGCCTCAACCGTCTGAGTGCTGGGATCACAGGCATGAGTCCCTGCAACAGGCTAGCGCACAGATCTCATACACAGTGAGTGGAGACGCAGACATACACCAGTCCTGGTCCACCAGGGCCTCCTAGGAGCACGTGGAATGCTACATACCTAAGACACAAGAAACAGAAATAAGCCCACCACACGGCCGGAAGAGCTGCAGTAACAGTGTGCACACACGTGTAGAAGAAACACGGGTCACAAGCAGGGACCATGGGTCACAAGCAGGGACCATGGTTCACGCGCCACAACCTCCTGCACAGGGCAGAGTCTTGGACGTTTGGTAGATGCTGATGAGAGACTCTATGCATGCTCTACACCAGAGTGACCGGCAACCACATTTTACCGGTGGGGAAACTGAGGCACAGAGTGTTTAAAGGCATACGGCTAGCGAGTGCTGGGGCCACAACAGTTACTTGAAAAGAAAATCTCAGCGAGAACTTCTAGCAAAAGGCAAAGGGTTAGATGGCAAGGACAGCGCGCTGGGCCTCGTGCCGGGCTGGGCCTACCTGTCAGGGAGCTCTCGTTGACCACGCACTCCCCGGCCACCAGAGCGGCGTCACACGGCATCACCCCGCCCTCCGGGGGCAGCACCAGGCAGTCTCCGGGCACCAGCTCACTGGAGTCCACCCACTCTTTCTCTGTGGAATGTGGGGTTCAGTGAGGTCAGGGGCTCTGCTGCCCCCTACTCCCAGCCCTCCCCCTGCCTGCTCCTCACCTCCTCCGGGTCGGCACACCTGCACCCTCACGGACATCGAGACCATGTCCCTCAGGGTCACGCTTTGCTGTGGAACAGAGGGACGAGGAGAGCTGAGCGGGCGGCGGTCCCTTGGGGACACCTTGCCCAGCCCTGCCAGGCCCTGCGCCCTCACCTTTCTGGTCTTGTACAGGGCCAGGCAGACGGAGATGGCTGAGATGAGGAAGATGCAGAGAGCATACCAGTAGTAGTGGTCAGCCAGCCACAGTGCGATGCTGAAGGCCTGGAATCCGTAGTAGGGGTTCAGTGCCTGGAGGAGGAGGAAGAGGCAGCGTCAGTGGCATCCCTGGGCTGCCTGCATACTACAAAGCTGGTGGCTGCCCCGAGCAAAGCCAAGCCAGCCGCCCGTCCTGGCCCCAGCCGCTTTTCTACCTGACATCCCCCAAGCTGCAGCTAGGAGGACACAGACATTTGTCCCCAGACGTGTCATACTGAAAGGAAATTAAATTCAAGGTCTCATAATCCTGTTGGTTTTTGGTATTTTCTTCATAGTATATTTTAGTCTTTAATAATTAAGACCTTCCACAATCTGACAGTCTCTGCAATGCTGAATTTTCTCTTTAAGGAGAAATAATGTTTCCTATACTTCCCTTAGTTTTAGTTGTCTGAATATGATTTGTTTAGGCTGTCTCTTACACAAGGAGATGGAATGTGGGGTGAGCACACAGAGGGAGGTATCTTGTCAGTTGTTAGCTAGGAGATTTAGGGCTTAACCGCCTTCTCGGGACACCTGGGCACCATCGATTGAGCTCCGGAATTCACAGTCATTAGGAAGCTGTTGCGGAACCCGGAGTGTAGTTAATTCTTGTGTAGATACCAGGGCCCTGGGAAGAGTCTATGCTCTCACATAGGGGGAATGGGGTGAGGAGGTCTCTGTGTGGGGCTCCGGCTCCTGACTTCCTGACTGCACATAAGCTGTCAGTGTTGGGTGAGTTAATTCTTCCCAGCCCCCGACCCTCTCCCTATAAAAATCCCCAGCTTTCGAGACTCAGGGTCGATACCTCTGTCTCCTGCGTGAGATACGTATCAGCCTGGAGCTCCATCATTAAACTGCCTTGTGCTTTTGCAGCAAGGTCTCTAGCGTTTCATTGGGTAACCCGGTGTCCCGAGACTCGAGTGGGGGGTCCCCGAAAGGGGGTCCTACAATACTCCTGCCATACTTCCTAAGTGTCACACAATGGTGAGGACAGTTCTGTAAGCTGGAACCACCACAGGCGAAGGAGGCCCAGGAGGGTTAAGTCACTGGCCTAAAACCACAAAGCGCCTGAGTGTCAGGCTGTCTTTGCAGAAGGCTGGGAGAGGTAATCCCTTTGACTACCAGTGACCTTGGTGTTATCTTGTTCTGCCTTGAGGCGTGGGTCCCTCCAGAGTGAACAGACTGTTTAGTTCTTATCCTTCCAGACTGACAGCTGGAAGCAAAGGCTTGGAGCCGACTGGGCCTCGGGGAAGGACCAACTAGCCCAAGGCTGTGCTGGACCCCGAGGGTCTGCCCTCAGCACCGCTGCAGGCTTGCTCCAAGCTCTGCATAGATGCTCCTGATCCTCAGCCTGGTCTCTCAGGCTGAAAACACTGACCCCTACTCAGACTGAGGGCGACACCGGGGCCTTACCTCATCCAACAGCAGCTGCAGGTAAGACTTAACAGGAATACCAATCACGTTGGGGCCATAAATAGTCTTCCTGTAAAGAAGAGAGTCCACTGAGCTGTCCCAGGGTGCCAGAGACCCCACTTCCCACCAGGGAAACCAAGATCCTGAGAAGGTACCAACTGGAAGACAGGTGTGTGGGAAGGAAGAGCAAAATGGGGCCCCAGGGCCAGGACAGCAAATACCTCACAGCCTGGTCCTGGAGGCTGAGGCCGGAGCTGGAGCAGTGGATGTCATCACAGGTACGACCGTGGTCCAGCAGGCTGATGAGGGTGGAGAGGGGACACCGTCTGGGTGACAGGACCTGAGCTCCAACCCCAGCCTCAGCAGGCCGAGAACGTGGGGCTCCAGGACTGTCAGGCCGCCCTGGGTCACACTAAACCCTGAGAACTCAGCTTATCCATTCCTGTGACCCGGCCACAAACCACCTCACTAAGGGACAACAGCCACAGTGGGAGATGGGTATGCTGTGGACCGGTTTACACCAGTGATACCTTAGGACAAGCAGTTAACCTTGCTGTGCCTCTGTTTTCTCAACTGCAAAATGTGGGAGCAGACACACCTACCTCCACCTCATCAGGCTGTGGTTCCCTGAGGTAAAGTCAAAGCTAAGTGACCAGCACATTGGTGAGCTTTGTCCCTGTCACTACCACAGAGCAAAGGCTAGTGGAGCCCCTCTTCCCCTGAAAACACCCCAATTTACCAGAGGACTGTCCTGGCTGGGTGAGCATAAGATGTAGGAGAGGCAAAAAGACCCAAACGTGACTGAACGCACCGCCCCAGGAGCAGCACACAAGCCCTCACGGGTGCCAGCCAAGGGGTTCTGTCATCCTCGAGGTACATGCGCCACACTAGTGAAGGGGCTTCTGGCGTTCTTTATAGTAACAAGGCCTGGCACCTTCCACTGTCACCTTCAGTGTTGTCCCAGGTTTAATGTCTCCTTCACCCTCATCTAAAATTCTGCTTCTGGGGGACTCAAGCACACCAGGGGGTGTGGTACTCGGCAGGTGGACCTTCAATGACCCTATGAGGTGAGACGAACCCTCACCCCCCATTTACAAGAAAGGGCTCCCAGCTGAGTCATGCTTCGTGAACTGCCCAAAGTTTCAGGGTAGCCCGGGTTAGACCAATCCCATCATGTTCTGGTACCGTCACCCACCCTGCTGGAGATTGGTGTGGCCATGCCTGGGGCCTCTACCTGACTTGGCAGAAGGTTTGCTGGGTTTCCATCCAGACGTAGCGTTGGCCTTGGAGGACGTAATAGCGCAGTACCTGCTTCTGGGCGAGAGAGGAGAGGCCAGTGGGAGGTGGGCCTGGCATCGAGGAGCATCCACACACACACAGGGTGGGCAGGGGACAGGGACAGCATCACAGGAGTAGCTTGGAAGTCAGAGAGCCAGAGGGACACAGAGAATTGTGAACCCAGACCTCCCATACAGAGTGTGTGACTAGAAACCCAGAGGAGGGCAGGGCCAGGTCTAGAGCCCAGCTGGTCACTCACCGCCTCTTTCTGCCTGTGGAGCTGGGTGGTGTCCTGCCATGTGCCCTCGGGTATCACTCCCACGGCTGCCTGGCTCCGGCCATCCTCTGCCTGGGCCTGTGGGGACGGCTCCCGGCTGGGGAGGGTTTGGGAGTTACTCAGCAGCTCAAGGGGTGGCTCAGACCACCCATTCCGTCCTGGGACGGGACACTTGCTGTCTCACCTGCCCTCAACAACAGCCTCCGTCTGCACCTGCACCGTGAAGAGCTGTCTGGAGCTACCCTGGAACACAGAGGTGTTGACATCAGCCCTTCAGATGAGCCTCCATCCTTCCAGACCAGCCCCTGGCCAAGTGGCCTTGGGGAAAGCCAAAGGTGCAGGGCTATCCATTTAGACAGCACTTTATACCCAAAAGTCTCTATGCATGTGAGCACGGTGTATACGCACACGTGTGTGGCGGTGCACCTGCGTGCACACAGACTCCAGGGTAGGATATCGGTGTCTTGCTCTATCCATCTCTGCCTTACTTCCTTGAAAGAGGATCCCTCCTTGACCCTGGAGTCAGCAAGCCCCAGAGAGCCTGCTGCCCTTGCTCCACCTCCCCGGCACTAAGGATTATGGGCATGTGGGCAGTCACACACAGCTTTTTACATGGGTGACGGAGATTCGAACTCGGGTCCTCGAGTCTATGCAGCAAGCACTCTTATCCATTATTCTGGGTTAGTTTTTTGGTCAACTTGACACAAGCTGGAGTCATTTGAGAAGTGGGAATCTCGGGAAAAATGTCCCCGTTAGATTGGCCTGTGGAGCGTTGCCCTGACAACTGATTGTGTGGGAGGCCCCGCCTACTGTGGGCAGTGCCACCCTGGGCCTGTGGTTCCTGACTTGAGTTCTTGCCAGGACTTCCTTTGAGGATGGACTGTGGTGTGGACCTGGGACTGAGATAAACCTTCTCCTCCCAACTTGCTTTTTGGTCATGGTGTTTGTCACAGCAACAGAAGCCCTAACTAAAGCTCCCATTCAGAGCCATCCCCACATAAAGTCTTATTTATGTGACTTTGATTATGAAAGCCAATAAGGTCTTTTCTAAAGGAAAAAAAAACAGCTATGAAAATAGGAAATAGAAGGGAGCCCAGAGGGCTGCCTCTGCCCACTGCTCAGACTGGAATGCTGAGGCACAAACAGGAAGATGAAGGCTTGCCTCCTGCCCACCCCGCTCCAAGGCCCAGCGGTGGCTGCACGGAGCACCCCAGTATCCCATTATCCCTTCTCAGCCCCGGGTGGCTTCACTCACCTCTTTGTCTTTTATTTCTATAACGAGTGTTTCTGCGTGGGCCAGGCTGCATGGCCTCAGCCGCAGGCGCACGCCCCACAAGGGCTTCCAGCGGAATAGCAGCCAAGGGATCCCGGCCAGCATCCAGACCGCGGCGTGATAACCGATGGCCCTCCATGGACTGCCACAGTAACCGCTGAGCCTCTGGGGATGCAGGAGACAGGCCTGATGAAGGGGGGGGAGTGGGGGGGGAGGACTGAACAGATGTCAGGAGGGTGCTGGGGCAGGCTGAGTGCCACTCCGTCCACCAATACCTACCACGGATGAAACTGAGGAGCTGAGGGGATCGATTGATGTCCCTGTCATCAGGGTCCCATAGCTGGGGGGCGTGCTGCCCATGAGCGGGCTGCTGTCTGTGGACAGGAAAGAGAATGTCAGGGAAAGAAAGGCGCTTTTTTTTTTTTTTTTTTTTTTTAAAGCACTGGGGCCCAGCCCTTACAGCGCTAGCTAGACAAGCCACACCAGCACCAGGCCACAACTCCAGGCCTCTTCTTCCTTCCGAAGCTTGGCAAGCCTGGTCACTCTGTCCACAGGCCTTCTGAGCCTGTGAACTGAATGGCTGGTTCGTGTGCTCTCTTGACAGAGCTGGAGAGAGGCACCTAACTGCACACCTGTGTCTGCTTGCACAGGGCACTGCATTTTACCCATGTCCCTTCTACGCTGCCACCCATGGGTAGGGGCCGGGCTGTTTTCATTTAGGTCCTGTCGGTGGCAGGGACTAGCACCAGGCTGCTGCGGTGGAACCTCCCTTCCTCCCACCTCCCCAACTGCTTGAGGCCTGATAGCTAATCATGTGTGTGCTTCTGTTCCCAGACCTTTTTACATGGCCGTCATAATAATTCTGTCAGGGAGCTCTCCATTTTAGTTTACGTTGTTTTGTGCGTAGGTGTGTTTTGTGTGTGCACGTATGGGCTCAAGTGTGCACATGTGCTGTGGACGCCCACGGAAACGTTTACACATGCGCACACCAGAAGTTGACGTTAGGAATCTTTCTCTATTCTCCTCCTCCTTACTTCATTTGAGACAAGGTCTCTTCCTAAGCCTAGAGCTCACCAATAGTCTAGGCTGGCTAAAAAGTGTTCTCAGGATCCACCTGTCTCTGTCCCCACAGCGACAGAATTTCAGGTGTTCGATACAGCACCAGCTTTTGTTTTTAATGTTGGTGCAGGAGATTCCAGCCCAGGCCCTCATGCCCGCAGTGTAAGCCTTTTACCCACAAGCCACCTTCCCAGCCTCCCCTCTCCATTTTAAAGACAGAGGAGAGGTTAAGTCTTCGGCCAAGATCACACAGAAAGGATTCGGGTGCTTGGGGAGGCAAGCCCAGGTGACTGGTTTTTCTTACTATTTTCATAATTGAACAATGGATTTATTGGTCTTGTACAAAGACAAATCTTGGCTGGGAGGTGGTGGTTTACAACTTTAGTCCCAGAAGGGCTTGACCTCTATGAGTTCAAGGTCAGCCTGGTCTACAGATCTGGTTCCAGGACAGCCAGGGCTACCCAGAGAAATCCTGTCTTGAAAAACAAAAACAAAACAAAACAAAACAAAAAAAAAAAAACAGAGATAAATCTGGGCGTGGCAACCATAGTTCCCAAGTGCTAGAAGCTGTTCTTAATCCTAGGATGGATGCCCACTTACAGGGAACCTAGGCTAGGCCACTAAGGCCTGCAAGGCTAGGAAGCCAACCAGCATCCTGGGCTTTCACACCCACATGGAACTGAAGTGCACTAGTGTGTGCCGTGCTACCTGAGGCCTCTCTAAATTGAGTACCCAGAAAATAGCTGAACCAGAACCCCACCAGTGGGCCCTCTCCCACCTTCCACAGAACCACAGACCCTGGCATGAGCACGGGGCCAGCCAGGAAGAAACCATTTCTTTCCCTTGTTCCCAAGGGGTAGCCTGGCTCTCACAGAGGGGACCAGAATTCAGGACAGGAGGTTCCGGAAGTTCTCCGGTTCTCCCCCACCCATAGCGCTCCCTGCTAGAGCCCATCATTAGCCTATGATGTCAGAGTGGGGGCTCACCCACCTTCCAGGGGGCCAGGAAACAGCACTTGAGGGTTTTAAAGGGCTGGTCCAGGCTGCGCAATCACCTGCACTTCCATCCACACAACCCAACCAGATAGGTACCACTTCTGTCTCTATTTTATGGCTGGGAAACAGGTGTGGGGAGGTACACTGTCCGAGAGCCACATTTAATGTCTCCGTCATCAACTGCGCCCTCTGCCAAGCTGTGATTCATAAAGCAGGCGCCCCAGCCTCTCTGGGCTTCCATTAAGATGATGGAAGTGTGTGCAGCGAGACGGTACAGACATGGAGGAAGAGGAGCATCGGCCGGAGCCATAGCAGGCGTCTGAGGCTGGTACCAGCTGTGTGGTTCCCACTAGGGCGTGGCAGCTCCTCTCCTTTCTCATCACCCAGACAGAGAGATACAGGGGTGCTGACCTCCAGCCCTGAATATCAGCTCCTTCCTGTAGCTTGTGGCCCTTGGGGCACCAGCTAGATAGGGCTCAGGTTGATAAAGAAGTCACAGAGCCAACCCTGAGCGAATCACCTGACCTGATTCCACCTACCAACAGTAGAGAGTCGGCCTCTTACTGTGGTTATGAATGGAGTACTGAGCCTCCTACCCTGCCAGGGGATGGAGACTGGAAATGGGCCTGTTTTCTTCAAAGTTCTGCTATCCCCGCTCCAACCCTCACTCATTGGTTCCTGAACTACTCACAGCCGGCACTGAATGAATGAACTCACACCTGAGCACTGCAGATGGGGGGGGGGCATGGGTCAGCACCCTTGGGCCTCCCTGCTCACCCACCCACCCATGTCTCTAACTTCTTCTTTACTCTCAGCCCCTGGGGAATCTTCTTTCCGTTGTCCGTCATTCACCCCATTATTTCACAAGGCTGTTCACAGCCAGCCTCGGGAAGGAGGGCAAAGGAGCTTGCCAAAGGAGGAAGTCTCATCTAAAGAAATCTCTAGATCGTCCATAAGGGCCACGCCCAGGGATGCACTGTCCGGTAGGGACATAGGACATCTTCAAGGCTTAGCCGCAGATCACCTGTCACGGGAAGGTGTCCCAAGACTCACCGGTGAGGCAACCTTAAGTTTGCCAGCACAGGCTGTGGGCTTTAGGGGATGAGAACTCTTAAGATCTCCCAGCTCTCCTGTGTTACAGCCAAGGCAACCTGAGGGCCTTCTCCCCGCAGCAGAGGCAACATTGTAGTTTTACCTCAGCTCTCGGAGAGGGAGGAGCTGCTGAAATGTTCCCCTCAGAGACGGGGAAACTGAGGAACCAGTGAAGAGTCAGGTGCTGAATCGTATGACCTCTAATGGGGAAGCTGGCAAGCTTAGCTGTGACGAACAGGGAGGGTCGTCACAGCCAGCTGCCTCGAGAAAAAGCAGAGTAAGATTCCAATTTAAAATGGGGGAGGGGTGGTGGCCGCAGGGTTCAGCAGGCAAAGGCCCTAGCTACACAAGCCTCCTCACGACCTGAGCTCCATGCCTGGCGTCATGGTGGAAAACTCCTCTGACCCACACACAGAGGCTGGAGCATAAGTGTGTGCGTGTGCACACAAAATAGTAACAAAACTTATCAAGTATTTAAAATGAGTGCCAGGTTTGGTGGCCCACGACTGTAACACCAACAGCAGAAAGAGACAGAAGCAGAAGGATTAATTCAAGGTCATCCATGACTACATACTGGATTTGAGGCCAGCCTGGGCTACATTAGACCCTAATTTCAAAAAATAAAAGCAGGGGGCTGGAAGCGATAGCTCAGCGGTTAAGAGTGCAGTTTGTTTCTCAGCATTCACTTTAGTACTCCTAGCCTTCTGTAATCCCCTCCACCCCACCCCCACACGATTACAATCTTAAAAACAAATCTTTAAAAGATAAAATTATGAAGAAAATAATGCAAAGAGAGCAAAAGGTCCAGGTTTGATGCCTTTCTTCACACCCAGCCAGAAACCCAAACATAAAGCCCAAGAAAAGGCAGGCCAGGAGAGAAAGACCAACATACAGGCATGCCACTGTCCAGCTGGGCCGGAGTCAAAGCCATTTGGGAACCTTTTATTTCCTGCGGAAGACCCAGCTTCCTGCTGCTAATCTGTCAGTGGCCCAGGCCACCAGCATCTACTTCTGGTGGCTCTCCTACGACTTCCATCAAGCTGAGAGGGTGTGAGCCAGGGTGGTCTTTAGCTAGGTTCCAGATGCTAGAGGCTAGAGACTTTGCTCAAATACAAAGCCAGGAGGGCAGACGTTGTTCTTATCACAAGCTGTGTAGTTGCCTCCTTTTCCCTCCCTCACCTAAGGCAGGCACTGTAGGATGGAAGCTGCGGACTGGGCCAGAGATGTGTGAGACAGAGACTGAGGGCTGAGCATGCTAGCACCCGGAGGTTAGCAAGCCATCTGCATCTGGTGGGATTTTGGCTTCAGCCTAAGACAATCAGTCTGGCATGGGGGCCATGCAGGATGTGGTCCTTGGATTTGGCCACTGACAAGCTTTCTGTAGGGGTCTGAGGCTGGGGTCAGGAATGCATTTGTGCTTCAGGTTTCCCATCCGGGACCTGCAGAGAGCTGGCTTCCCTTAACCCTGTTCATGCAACACACATGGGTGCTGCTCGGAGGCCCCACGGTGGTGCACCGCGTCCGTCACCGGACCTGTCACTCAGGGTCGAATGCATTCAGAAGGAATGGGAAGAGCAGGAACCCCCGGCCCTAGGGATCCTCTGGCCCACCGCAACAAGGGTGTGCGCAGCGGCATCCTTAATCTGTCTCTGGTTGCCTGGGGACCAGACCCAAAGGGAGGGCTGGGCCGTAGCTCACCTGCGCTCATTTCGGCTCCTCGCGCTCATCGCCGGCCGCTGTGGCCCGCAGCCTGGGCTCGGTGTGCGAAGCCCCGGGGCACGGTCGGGGGCGCCGGCTGCGGCGAGCTGCAGAGGGACCACCGGGCTGGACGACACCTGCACGACGCGACAGCGACTGGAAGGGTGCCGCAGTCAGTCTGCGGCCGTCAGGCACCGCCCCTCCGCGTCGCCTACGTCCGTCGCTACCGCGCGGGCTGCCGGGACTTGTAGTTCCAAGTCTGGCCTCTGTCCGTAGCAAGCTGAGATCCGGATGCTGGGGGCAGCGTAGGGGAGGGAGCTCGGGTGGGGGTTGGGGGTGAGGAGGACGAGAAGGGCAAAGAGTTGGGAAGCAGAGGGGTGCGGAGGGGACAGTCCCCAGACAGGAACAGATAGACGGAAAAGGACAGGCTGCGAGACAGGTAGACAGACATACAGGCAAACAGAGGGCGACGCTGGGAAGACGTAAGTGGGCCGTCTCCTAGACAGAAAAACAGAGACTGGGAGACCAGGCAGACAACAAAGAGGCAGAGAGATGACAGACAAGCAGACAGAAAGGAACTCTGGGACACCCAATTGGAACAAATAGAACAACCGTACAGGAAACAGGCAGACTGACACAAACATCAGGAAGGCAGGCAGAGTGGGAGGGAAAGGTTGGGAGACCCAGGTAGGACAGTCTCCAGACAAAACCAGAAAACCAATATGCTGAGAAACAGAATAGACAAAAGGAGGGGCAGGCAGATAGGCTGCTGGCAGACAAACAGGGAGGCATGCTGGGAGACACAGGTGGACCGGTCCTGAGCAGATGAGTGGGAAAACGGGACAAGCAGAGCATACACGCAGAGGAAGTGTCCACAAACACAGCCTCAGGTGCACACCTCACTAGTTAAGCCAGCTAACCTCCCCGTCTCTTTTTCTTCAAAACAAAACAACACAATTTATCACTCTGTGTGTCAGAGAGAGAGAGAGAGAGAGAGAGAGAGAGAGAGAGAGAGAGAGAGAGAAAGAGAGGGGGGGGGTGGGTCTCAGCAATTAAACTTAAGCTCTCAAACATGGGGTAGCCTTTACCCCCTGAGCTATCTCACTGGGTTTGGATCTTTTTTTTTTTTTTTTTAACTTTTATGTATTTTCATTTTTTAAAGATTTGTTTATTTTATGTATATGAGTACACTGTAGCTGTCTTCAGACACACCAGAAGAGGGCATCAGATCTCATTACAGATGGCTGTGAGCCACCATGTGGTTGCTGGGAATTGAACTCAGGACCTCTGGAAGAGCAGTCAGTGCTCTTAACCACTGAACCATCTCTCCAGCCCACTTTTATGTATTTTCATTTCATGTGCATTGGTGTCTGGCTGCATGTGTGTCTGTGTGAGGATGTTGGATCCCCTGGAACTGGAGTTATGGACAGATGTGAGCTGTCATGTGGGCACTGGGAATTGAACCCAGGACCTCTGGAAAAGCAGCCAGTGCTTCTAACCACTGAGCCATCTCTCCAACTCTGAGACCTCTTTTTCTGACATGTACAGTGACAAATAGCAGCAATGCTTGCTTGTTGAAAGTGCCACACAAGGACACTCAACTAAAGCCGGATACTACTGGGTAAATGTCAGGAGGGGGGGTCACACTTGCCATAGACTCCCATGGGCAGACACAGCCAGAAAGGTGCCCCATACAGGCCGGTTGGCTGTGATGATGCCAAAGGGTGGCAGGACCCAGCCCAGAAACCCGGAAGCATGGCCTGCATGCACCCCAACATGGGTGAGACAAATGAAGACTCCGAAAAGCCAAGGAGACTTGTCTACAGCATTATTACACTGTCCCATAATGACCGGCACAGCCTGGTATTCCCCAGCCACAGGGTCAATGATCTCCGAACAGAGGTAGAGGATGTATCAGAGACCTGGGGTAAGTCAAGGCAAGTTGCAGCCAGAATAGTCCTGGGCCTACAGCATCAGCCACTTGTCCCCGTGAACTCAAGGAGAGTCTGGCAAAGTTCTAGGATCTGGAACGCAAGGCCCTGTCCAGTAGAAACTTCTGGCAAACAACACAAGGACACGTAAGTAAAACAACTGCCTGTGGAAAGTGTTAGGCAGAGCCACAATGGGGTGGGGGGACACTCCCTTTATGATGACAGCCGGGTGCCTTGGCAGCACTACCTCCAGGGACCATGGGCCGTGTGCGCAGGACTTGTTGACCAGCTATGTGGGTGTGGAAATTCGAGGCTCAGACTTGCCCAGAGGTTGGCTTCAGCAGCTGGGGAACAGTGGTGCCATTTATAGAGCTGGGGTAGGCTGCTGGTGGAGCAGGTTGGGGGGCATTCCTATTGGCCATGTGAGACATGGGACTGGCTTCACTAGGTCAGGTTTGACTTCATTAGGACTGGTTGTCTCTCTCCCTTCCCACTCCCACCTCAGTGCCTAGCAGGTGACCTTTCCAGGAAGCCCAGATGCCTGGGTAGTGTGAAAGGAGGTGCTTTAGGTTTAAACCTAGCTGACACAGATTCCCCCAGAGGGACAGTGTAATAAAAGCCCTGGCCTGGAGCCTGAGCAGGCCCTGGAGCATTAGTTCCTATCTAGCTACGTGAACACTTTCTGATTTATTTACTGGGACAATGTAGCCTTGACTGGTCTTGGACTCCTAGAGATCTTCCTGCCTCCGGTGGGGTAAAGCTGTTCCTCTCTGTGCTAAAATGCCAGCCACACTGTTGAGAAGGCAGAAGTGTGGCAGGGCCCAGACACATCCGTGAGATCTGAAGCTGGGCTGGGAGCTTTGAAGGTTCAGAGATGTGGGGTCAGACTGCCTCGTCTCGTCACATCATCTGTGCCACGAAAAGCCATCCATTCCGGGGACTCGATGACAGCGGCTCAGCTCTTCTCCTTGATGGGCTGAGTGCCGGGAAATGCTTTCCTAAACCACAGAAGATGGAGAAGGCCCTGCCCTCCTGCCACAGCCACCTGTGGGGAAGTGGCTCTCACTGTGTGGCCTCCCAGGCGGTCTGTGGGCAGAGCTCTCTCTCAGACAACCACAGCTGGAGTTCACAGTCACAAGGGCCAGGCCTGATTCAACAGCTTCAATCTGACACTGCTGCTCTTCAGGGACTCTCATGGGGGATGTCCCATGCCTGGCCCACATTGCAGAAGGCTGAAAAACCATTGACGCTGCCAGTTTACCCCAGAGCAGTCTTACTTCTCGATTTCTTCAGTTTCGATGTATTTTTTTTTTTTGCAACAAAGCAGTGTTTTCTCAACTAGTGACATCCCATAAGTGAGACCATGGCTGCCTAAACACCCAGAAAGTGACCTTTCTGCAGCTGGTCTCACAGGGAATGGCCTGGAGGGAATCTCAGCAACCAGAGAATTAGTTGGGAATTTGAAGACAGGCCATGGTGCCTCACATTCAGTAATTCTAGTTCAGAAGGTTGAGGCAGGAGGATTGAGTCCAGCCTGGGCTACATAGGTTGGGGATAAAGTTGAGTTGCTACAGTGCCTGATTAGCCTACATGAAGAAGGTAGTTTGATCTTCAGAACAGCAGAGAACAGCCTGGCACTTGAGAGGCAGAGGCAAGAGGGTCAGAATTCACATTCACTCTTGGTTGTGTAAGTGAGTCTGAGGCCAGCTTCAAACATAATAAAAAACAAAAGTCCAAGGTGATCGATCCCAGGAATTTGGCAGACTGTCCATCACAGACTGAAGCTAGGCAAGTGAGCCACACTCCAAACCTCTATTTGCATTTTGGGTCAGTGTCTACCCAGCCTAGATCTCAGACTCTTCCTCCCACGAGCGGGGGCTCGCACCTGGTAACTAAGATTCTAGAGGCTAGTGACCTTCACTCCACAGACAGTACCTGCACCAAGGGGCTGAGCAGGGGTTCCTTTGAGAGCGGCAGTCAGTCTTGGAGTCAAACACTCCTCTCCGCCCCTGCTGGATCATTTCAGAGACCAGGACACAGAGCGATGAAAAGTGGCTGCCTGGCAACTGTGTCAGGACTGTCTTCTCTCTGGACTAGTCGGGTCAGGGACACATCAGGCGTGCAGAATCTGACACGAGCGACTCTATTTTGAACTCTAGACTGGTCTGTCGGGGATAAGTGCAGAAAGTCAGTCAATAAAGAGTGGTGTCCGAAGTTTAAATGCTGGACACCTGAGTTCCTACTCAGTGGCTGTGAATGCAAGGGTGGAGGCTAATGCCACACACTCCTGCTCCCCTATGGGCTGGGTGGCACACATCCACGACTGTCACCTCACACACCTGGCTTGAAGGGAATTTTAGACAGGTCAAACATTTAGGAAACAAATGTAGAATGCAGGACTGCAGGCCTTTCATCTTTCCTTTTCACCGTAGACCCGATTTCACTATGTAGCCCAGGCTAGCCTCAACTCCCTGTGCCTCGGCTGGATACTTGCCATTGTGCGCTCTTGGCCCAGCATTACCTGTGTGGTTTGAAGCAGGTCAGGGCAGATTTCAAGGTCTTGAGAGGTTATCTGTGGAGCCTACCGGATTGCAGCTGGCCAGGGTCACTGCTGTGTGCCAGAAGAATCTAAACCTTGCTTCCATGGTGTGGAGAGGATCACAGGATGTAGTCCTGAAGACTGCAAAGAGTTTTTGCACATGGCTGCTAGCTAACACTGCGGAGACTGGGGCTGTGTGGGACTACGTGGCAGGTGAGGAAGCAGTTACACGTCCTGTTCCACACAAGGCAAGGTGAGTGTGGTGCTGGGGGCACGCTGCAGCCCTGGTTGTTCACAATCCTCATCAGGGCTCAGGACTGGAGCTCTGTCCACCTCACGGAGGACAAGGACTCCTTGGTGCCTTCACAGCAAGGATTCGGTTCAGATTATCTTATAATAATGGAGAGTGATACCTATTTATTTCTTAAATGTTTATTACATATACTGTACTCAGGGAGATGGGTGCTTGAAGGGATTCACACCAGAGGTGACAGCCACATGGACAGGGTTAAGCCACTGCCCGCTTCTCCTTGTAGGTGGCCATCATCTTCTTGATTTCTGCAATCGCTTTCCCTGGATTCAGACCCTGGAGGGAAGGGAAGAGCTTCAGTGGGGACAGAGGCAGCCAAGCCCCTTCCCAGGAGGGTGGAGTGCAGACCCAGCCCCTCAAAAGCCAGGAGCTTAGAAAAAAAGGCAGCCCTGCCCCAGGATTGTCCTACGCTAACTCCACGGTGGGCAGCATCTGCTCAAAACACTCAGGGTGGAGTTTCCTCTAGAACTGCAGGCCAAGGTTGGGACTCGCCAGACACTGTTACTGTTGTCAGTAAACCAGCGGTGGCAGAGACTGCATACTCCCAAAAGGACCATAAGAAAGCTTGGAACTGCTTCATATCTTTCGCCTGACTGGCCAACACCAGGGCCCCGACTGCAGCATGGCCCCACAGCTGTGTCTTGTTTGAAGGACCGAGACACACCCTAGTCAGGGCCAGCCTTGCAAAGGTAGGGAGGGAAGTGGCAGGACTGGGGAAGGGCCTCTCACTTTAAAAGAGTAATGCAGAAACTGAAGCATTAAAGAGAAAGTGACTCAAGACAGGACAGGCTCTTCACACAGCAATACAGAGGCATCTCCAAAGTACACAGGTGAAAGGTACAGAGGGGTGTGGCACGGGAAAGGCGGGGCAGACACAGGACAACCGTGTGCTGCACAGCTGGCTTCACAGGGCAGAGCCGCATTTTCCTGAGCAGCCTTAGCCTGTCCTGATGCTAAGAGGGTAGGCCCTTCTAGCAAAACTGTCCAAGATATGCTGGAAGTCTCTGCCCAGCTTAGTGGCTACCCTGTAGCTTGCTATCTTGCGGCCCAGTCCCTGCCTGGGAAGCAGTCAGGGTCACTCCTCGTAGTTCTTCCTGCCCAGTGGCCACGGCTGACATGCTCACCACTGGCACCAGATCAGAAGGCAGCCAACCCACAGATGCCCAAGAATTTCATCTCAGGAATGGGAGCCGGCGGTGGTGGTGCACGAGTTTAGTCCCAGCACTCAGGAGGCAGAGGCAGGCTGAATGCAAGACCAGCCTGCTCTACACAGTGAGTCCCAGGACAGCCTCTAACAAGACAACATAACAGCAAGGAGCTGAGAGGGCGGGGAGGCTGAAGCCCCAGTTCACAGCAGCTCTGCAGAGCAGACGCCTGCCATATTGGCTGAAGCAGATCAGTAGCCACAGCTGTGTCACAAGCTGAGGGACCTCGACTCCCGGAGTCACCTGACCACCTGTGGGTCCTGGAGCTATTCTCACTCCATCCATCTTTGTGGACCTACAAGTAAGGCCTGGCCCTCTTAGGACCTGGTGGCCTCTGTGACAGAGAGCCATTCCTTGCCCCTACAGAGTCCACAGGCATCCATGTCAAGCGGCCTGGCCCCTCTCGCCATACCTTGGGGCAGGTCTGTGTACAGTTCATGATGGTGTGGCAGCGGTAGAGAGAGAAGGGGTCCTGCAGCTTGGCCAGGCGCTCCTCTGTGAAATCGTCTCTGGAGTCGATCATCCAGCGATAGGCCTGGGAAGGCAGAGGGAGCTGAGTGAGGTGCTGGTCTGCACAGGCTCATCAGGACAGAAGCCCTGCCATTGCTCTGCAGTGCTGCCCTGCAGAAAGGCTCCCAGCACTTCCCTAACCCTGTGTCCACTCGTCATGAGCCTTTGATCCACCCTGGGCTTGGCACCTTAGTGCTTAAGGATATGGTACTGGGCATCAGCCCTTTTCATGTTGTTCCAGGTTTTAATTAGAGGCTGGGCTATGACAAACTCTTTCCTCTTGTTACAGCGCTTGCCTGTGCTAGAACCTGACACAGAATAAATGGATCCTTTGAGGCAGGGTCTAACTGGATAGCCTAGCTGACCTGGAACTTAAGAGATCTGCTTCCCTCTGACTCCGGAGGGTAAAGTTACAAGGGCACACCACCATGCCCGGCTTCTGTTATTTTAAGGCTAGGTCTGTAGCAAGGTGCTGAACTTTTCGTCCTGCCTCCACCTCCGAGGAGCAAGGGATTCCAGGCATAATGAGCTATGATACCATCTTAGACAGTTTGGCTACTTTCTGTCAATCACCACATGCCTGAGAGCAGCAAACTCACAATGGGTTACCACAGGGCCCTGGACTGCTCCCAGCTGTGTTTCTGGGACCTGTGTGCTTCTAACAAGACCCCATGAGAACACCTGCCAGCACATGGCAAGGTCAGTACTACTGTGCGCTCACACACCAGTAACTTCCCTTTTACTGGAAAGTGAGAAACAGAAAGTTATCTGTTTCAGAGCCTAACTCTCCAAAAAGCACTGACCACAAATCTGAAAAGCAGCTTCCTGGGAATGGACACTTTCTCTGCACTGACCTGTATACATGTGACAGGTAATGACAAAATTCTTTCTAAGCAGCCCCCAGGGGCTGGAGAGATGGCTTAGTGGTTAGAGCACTCACTGCTCTTCCAGAGGTCCTAAGTTCAATTCCCAGCAACCACATAGAGGCTCACAATCATCTGTAATGGAATCCAATGTCTTCTGGTATGTCTGACAGCTAGTGTACTCATATACATAAATAAATCTTTAAGCAGCCCCCAGCACAGCTTCCTGCCTGCCGATAAGCAGCTGCCCCTCAAGACACTCCTCCCATCCATACAGCCCACCGTTCAGGGATCTGGCTCACACTAGGTCCCTCCCTTTTGGTGGCCCTCCCCGCTACAAAGGCACAGGAAGGTGAAGCTTCAGATTCCTGAGAGCTATGTGAGCCCAATGAGTTGGATTTCTCCCCTGTACTACACGGCACTAGGCAGCATCCTTTTGTGGTAGCAGCCTCTAGCAGGCCACTATCCTCTCGGACTCTGGCTGTGTGAGCAGGGAACACCGCACCTGCATGAGAACTGCAGGCCCCAGGTACTTGTCTCCGTTCCACCAGTAGCTGGGGCAGCTGGTGCTGCAGCAGGCACACAGGATGCATTCATACAAGCCATCCTGTGTGGAGAGAAAGGAAGTCAGAGACCACGCCCACTGACCTAAGTGAGCCGTGAATGAGGAGTTCCCAACCCGGGTGCAGTCTGCCCTCCACATCTCACACACTGACCCTTGAACTCCAGGGAGGAAGGAGGGAGGGGTCAACTAGGACGCTCAAGCCCCGTGTGCTGCTGGCATCCTGTTTGTACACTTGCCTCATGGCCTCAAGCCCTCTTTGTGCCTAGTAATTCTTGCAACAAGCAGCAACCCAGAGGGATCTTCTCACACGGAGGGGGGGTGCGGGGAGGGGGTCTGCTCACACAGGAGCAGTGATGGAGACAGGACACCCAACACTGCCACCCAATAGAGGCAGACAGCTGGCCGCCTAGACTGGATTTGTGGTAAGATGTCAGCCACACTGTCATTGTGCAATAGGAGCAGATGTCTCACAGCACATGTGGGTCAACAGAAAACTCATATTTTGCAAGTCTGAGATTTCCCCCAAGCTACACACACACACACACACACACACATACACACACACACACACACCACACACACACACACACACACACACACACACAATTAAAAGTAGCTCATAGTGTTTTCAGTTATCTGTTACATGTAGCATATTAAGAAACTAAGCAGATGCTACACAAATTTCTGTTACTCATGGCCATGTTTCATGTGTTTCATGTTTCATGGGGATAGAATTCAGGCCTGTGCAAAGTAGGCATGACTTGTGCCACTGAGTCACAGCTCTGGCTCCATGTTCATATGTATAGATGTGTGTGTGTATATATTTTTGAGACTCTGTAGCCTGGGCTGGCCTGGAACTTACTATGTAGTTCAGGCTGGCCTTGAACTCATGAGAATGCTCCTGCTCAGACTCCCAAGTGCTGTAATGACAGGCATGAATCACCATCCCTGGTTCCCAGGTAGGTATTTGTACGAGGAAACCTTTATTATTGGGAATGTATGTTCAGAGGCCTTCATTTTCTAATAAAGGCACCTCAAAGCCATGCTGTCACTGTGTCCAGCCTGGACTGGGGGGGTAGAGATGGGGAAGAGCAGTGACGTCCTTGTAGCATCACTAACAGTTCCCAGAGGATGGTCCAGCACAGTCTCTCTGACTTTAGGTGCTCAGGCACTGACATTAGTAAAGGATCCAGGGTCAGAGTCTAGGGGCCCAGAAAAGACGGAGTGCGTGGAAAGCGGGGACACTAAATCCTCTACTCCAGGTTGTTAGAGCCCAGGGCTGGGCCCAGGCTCAGTTGGCACAGTCTTATTGTACAAACACAGGGCCATGGGACGGGTCCCCTGCAGCGCAGAAACCAGATGTGGCGTGTGGGAAGGGGCAGCACTCGGGTCAGCTTGTGACACAGCCCTGCCTCAAAAGAAAACCTGATTCAAGAGTAGCAACTCCAGAAGGCCAGGATCAACCACACCAGTCAGACAAGGCTCCCACCCTCTGTCTGAAGCAGTGTTGAGACTGAATGGCCAGCAGGTGCATGTGTGTGCGTGTGATCAACCTCTCCTCCTTACTGCTCTTTGTCACAAACTGCTTGCCCTGATGGCAGCACTCAGCTGTGCCCTCTCTTCGGTCCACTTTGGACCTTCACAGGGAATTACCGACCACCCGACCTCGGGTCAGCTGCTCTTTTTCCTTCGCTCTCCAGCACTGGGGACGGATTCAGGACCTGAGCACACAGGATAAGTGTGCTGCCACTGAGCTCACCCATAGCCTAGCCACTTACTCCCCCTCGGGCAGACACTCCCCAGTTTCTTTCAGAGCACACTAAGTGTTCTGCACCACCCTACTCCCAGACTTCCAGAAAGCACCCTGCCAACCATGACAATGTTTAAGTAATGACCAGCTTCTCCCGATCCTCGATGGACTGCAGATACTGTTGCTTGCCCTCCTGGGACTCATCCTTCTTCTTCAGATAGGGCTCAATGGATTTGTATTGTGCATAGAAGTTACTCAAATCCTGGGGGGAAGGAGAGGGAAAAGAGAGGGATCAGATCCTGCCAGGGTCTTCAGCTGCTGGCTTCCTATATCTCACATACACCATGTACTTTCCCACCACGACGGACAGAAATCAAACTCTTCAGAGGCAGTGACAAATAAAAGTTCTAGAAAGGAACACGGTTAGTGTTTGCCACACAGAGCTGGGAAATCTCTTCCACACCAGCTGAAGTCACGATACCTGCAGCCCTTTCTCCTGCTGCCTCAAGTCAGGGGAAGTGCCTGAGGCATCAGAGGGAGGGACTGAGAGCAAAGTCAAGCCTCCCTGCCTTCCCACTGAGATTCCACACAAATAATTTGTAGCTATGGCCAAATCCTTCCTTTCTTGGGCTGTCCCAACTCTGAAATTCTAAGCTCCTATTCCCTATTATCTGAACTCCAGGATCTCCATGCACGTCACCTGTCATGTTCATACCTGCCACACTGCTGTGGATCTATGAAGGGGATTCCTAATGCCTCCGTGGATACTGTGGAATTCCCATAAACACAGGGAGTATCTGACTGTTCTATCAGGTCCACCAAAAAAGCTGGGAACACCTAGACCTGGCCTGTCCCAAACACCACGTTAGGACTCCACCCCCTGCCACAGATGGGAGAGCCACACACTCACAGGGACTAGATCCTTGATCACATACATATGTGGAAGAGGGTAAATTTTCGAGACTTTGCTGAGGTCCGTATCGATCCTGCGTGTGCATGCCAGAGTGTTGCCTCCGTTGATGTTCATGGCACAAGAGCCACAGATCCCTGAGGGAGACACCAGGTGACCTCAGGCCTCCAATCCTTTCTTCTGGGCACACTCATCACATCAGTAGTTACACTAACAGGGATGTGCCCTTTCTCCTTTCTTTCCTGCCTAGACCTCACCTTGAACCAGGCAAGCAGCCTGCCCTCTAAGCTACATCCTCAGTCCCCCAAGGCCTAGCTAGTTCCTTCCGTTTTTGTTTACTCCTGTTTCCAAGGCTATGGGCAGCTGAGCAGACACGGAGAAGGCCTCTGTTCTGACTTCTGGTTTCCAGTTCATTACATGTCCTTACAGAGTCCTGTAACTCCGTAGGCCTACCCCCCACATAGTAAGTCTACATAGTCACCTACCTATCTCATACGAAGACACACAAGAGCTCTCTGCCTGACAGTCAGGTTCCACGGCCACAAAAGCTAGCTAGGCTTCAGGGCCTTTTAATTTTTTAAAAAATTATTAAATTAATTTGATTTTTTACTTAAGGATCCTATTTTAAAGTATTTTATCTTTGTTGTATTATCACTAGCAATTATTTTTCTTCTCTTTCTGTTTGTTTTTTTTGAGACAGGATTTCTGTGTAGCCCTGGCTGTCCTGGAAGCCCCTCTTGCAGACCAGGCTGGCTTCAGGCTCACAGACATCCACCTTCCTCTGCCTCCTGAGCACTGGGACTAAAAGCCACTGTCTGGCCCTCTTCTTCTTTTTTTTTTTTTTAATTAAAGACACAGTCTTGCTATGTAGTCCAGAATTCACTGTGTAGACGGGGCTGGCCTTAAGCCTCACACTGAGCTGCTGACAACCCCAGCAAGTGCTGGCTAGCCTGTCCTCACTGCAGCTGCCAGGCTCACGGCAGCTGGGCTGACAGGAACCATGGGACACTAGAGCCTCGAGACAAAGCTCCCCAGAGAAACCAGAACTCTTGCACCACAGCTTTGGAAGCTGTATCCCATGAAAAAGGAGGTGACATACAGCAGGGTGTGGGGACCGGAGGGGTCCTGAGTGGGTGGGTGTTGCAAAGTGAGCCTGGCGGTGTCAAGGACCACAGTGTCTTACACCTGTGGAGATGGCAAGGCCTTCCTCAGGGAGGCACAGAGGGATGGCTAAGCTTCTTTTGTTTAAGTATGGGTGCCCGTGACTGACTGACCAGTGTAGCAGCCACAGTTTCTCTTCTCAGATGACTACCTTCTAGACTGCTCCCCTACAGAGCCCTTCTCTACACTGGCTAACCTCATCCCTGTGCCACGCGTAACAAGACCCTGAGGCTCTGGGCTGTGTAACTGCTGCCCTCCATCAGAGCAAGCACGGCCTACAAGCTTCTCACCATCTGTGTGCCCGCCCTTCCTTCATTCCCTTATCCCCCAGTCAGGGCAAGCCGTAAGGCTGCACCAGACTCTGCAGCCAGACCACCTTGCAGGGCAGTAGCTCTCCAGTGTGTCCCCATCTGTGGGAGCCTCACAGAGGTCAGTCAAGGTCTAGTGATAATGACCCCTCACCTTCTCTACACGATCTTCGGAAGGTCAAAGTAGAATCAATTTCATTCTTAATCTTGATTAAAGCATCCAACACCATAGGTCCACACCTGAGAAAGAAGAGAACTCAGGTCTATGACGGTCAGCATCCAGCTTCACGGCTGTACAGTGGTCAGGACACCCAGAGACAGGGCCCACTGAACCTTCTATCAACACCAGATCTTTCCCTACATTTTATTTCACTTGCTGAAGGTCTAACTACTGCACAGTTATATATGTTTATTCCTTGTGTGTGTGTTCTCTCTCTTTTTTCCTTTTTTCCCCAGATACGGGTTTTCTATATAACAATCCTGGCTGTCCTAGAACTCACACTGTACACCAGGCTGGCCTCAAATTCAAGAGATTCGTCTGCCTCCTGAGTGCTGGGATTAAAGATGTGCACCACCACCACCCTTATTCTGTGTGTGTGTATGTTTGTAGTACATGCCTGTGTACATGCAGGTGCACATATGTAGGGAGTGGTTCTGAAGCTAATGTCCTATTCCCCAGTTGGTTCTTAATAAAAATGCTGGGGGCCAATTGCTGGATGGAAAGAAAGATGTGGGACTTCCGGGCACTCACAGAAGTAGGGAAGAGACGCAGAGAGGGAAAGTGAAAGGTAAAAGAAAAGGAAAAGGAAGGAGAGAGGGAAAGAGAAAGAGAAAGGGAAAGGGAGAGAGAGAGGGGGAAAGGGAAAGAGAAAAGGAAAGGGAGAGGGAGAAGGACAGAGAGAGGGAGAGGAATTTCTGCCATGCTTCTGAGGGAGAAAAGGCCACCAGCCATGTGAGATCTACAGTGGAGTGGGCCTGACTGGGTCTGGGGTAGCAACTAAAGCTGAGGGCAGATGTAGGGTGCTGAGCTGAGAACTGGGAAGGACACCCAAGCCTTGAGAAATTAGAAGCACCCAGCAATTGAGCCAAGGCAGGTTGAAAATAAGTTAGTGCGTATGTGTTTCATCTGAAGATCTGAGGGAACCTGGGCGGGGGAGGTAGCTGGTCTCCCAGGAGCTTAAAGTGGGGTAGAAAAAAACTAAACACTACTCACATTCACAAGCATGCATGCCTTGAGACAGGGTCTTTCACTGGCCTGGAGCTACTGTTCCTCATGCTTGCAGAGTTCATATTCTACCCAATCAGCCACCCCTCAGCCTGTTTGTTCTGGTTTGTTTGAGATGGTGTCTTACTATGTAGTCCAGGCTGGCCTTAAACTTAGGATCCTCCTGATTTGGGAGTTAAGAACAAATAATACACAATTGTAGCAGTGAAGAGCACATGCTGTTCTTACAGAGGACTGAGTTCAGTTCCCAGCCCCCAACTGTAACCAGCTCTAGAGGAGCTAAAGTCTATCTGACCCTGCACACGCACACACACACACACACACACACACACAGACACACACACACTGTGATGGTTTGCACATGCTTGGCCCAGGGAGTGGCACTATTAGAAGGCATGGTCTTGTTGGAGAAGTGTCACTGTGGGGGTGGGCCTGGAGATTCTCCTCCTAGCTGCCTGAGGATGCTTAGTTTGTTCCTGGCTTCCTTTGGATGAAGATGTAGAATTTTATAAGACTTGCCTTGGTCATGGTGTCTGTTCACAGCAAAAAAAAAAAAAAAAAAAAAAAAAAAATCCTAAGACACACACACCACTAAAATTATGCCTTAAAAAGAAAACAAACCACCCACATAGCAATAAAACAAAGTGCCTTCCAGACACGAGTGTCTTAGTGCTGGCAGGGACCTCACGTGAGTCATGATGAGCTGTAGTTTTTAAGGATGTAGCTCACTTCATCAAAATTGCTGAAGCCGAACTGCTCAGCACAGTCATTAACAATGATCTAACTTTACAAGGCTGGAGTGGTATCCTCTGCTTGGTGGTGACACTTTTTATCTTGCTGTTTTATTGTAGCGCTAGAACTAAGAGCCAAAGGTTCATGTGTGCTAAGCAAGAACCGCCCCCTTCTTTCCAGACAGGATCCCATGACAGCTTACACTGGTTTTGACTTGCTACTACCCAGGCTGACTTCTTAAATCCTAGGGCTGAAGCCACCCCCTGCAGTGGATTCTTATTTCTGGCCTTTTCTGTTAATTTTATTATAGATGGTCCTACAACCGTTCATATTTTGATGTTAATTCTGATTCCCCAAGAAGTGCTGCCTAGTCACATACTCAGGACTTCACCAGAACCTTCCCATTTTAATTTGTAAAAGGGGGAGGGAGAGGGAGAAGAAAAGGGAGAGTGAAAGGGAGAACTGGGAGGGAGGGAAGCTCCAAGATGGACATCCAGAAGGATGAACTAGATTCAGGTAGGCTTAATTAGCGTTAAGTAGCTATAAACATTTAAGGATGTTATAGGTCTAATATCTCATATGGAAGGGCAGTTTGTATCTTTGTCTATTTGATGTAATCTTATTGAGTAGAGGGATTGTGGATTGAGAATTGAACATATAAACGCTATCTGGCCTTAGAATTGTGTTTGTGTTGGGATTTGGGGTAAAGAAGCACCCCGGGACGGAGGCAGTTGGGCAGGTGGAGTAAACCACCAGGGAAGAGAGCCATGCAGACGGAGTAAGATGGGGGGGGCGCTCAGACTGAGCAACAGAGTCTGTGCACCGGCTCCATACTAGAAGCGGTGACCATGGAGTGAGACCTTTAATATTTACCGTAACATTTTGTTATTTTTGTTTTCTTTGGATTTGCTTTTTTTTGTTCCTGTTGTTTTGTTTTTGTTTTTTTTTTTTATCAGATAATCTTTTACTGAAATATTTTCTTGTTGCTTCTGAACTAGCCGGGTACCCACTGCACCACTGTTGATGTCATCTGTGATGTCATGAGGGTGGCAGCCATCCGCATGCAGCCCACAGACTGTGCAGTCCCCAGGATCACTTTGATAGTCCCAGAAAGCTCTCTGTCCAAGGACCAGTGTCGCATCTGCCAGGCAATGTTGACAAACTCATCAAAAGTGATGTTTCCACTGTGTTTGATATTTTTCTGCTTCTTCCTGTCTCTTGGTGGCTCCTTGGGCAGGGGCAGAGGGCACCACCTCAATCTGAACCTGTCTGTTCTGAATGGTCAGTTTCACTGTAATCCTGAGGCCTTTCCAGTCCCCGGTAGCCTTGGCAATCTCATCACTGACTTTCTTTGGAGACAGACCCAAAGGGCCGATCTTAGGGGCCAAGGTGGATGTGGTGCCAACCTCACCTCCGGTGCACCTCAAGTACATGACTTTGATCTCGTTGGGGTCGAACTTGGGCGGCATGGTGGAGGCGGCTGGTGTCGGATGAACCCAGATTCGGGACGACTGAAAAAAGTTGTGCCGTTACCTCTCCGAGCCGAAAGCCACAAGGCTGTTTTGTTTTTTAATACTGGGACTTGAACTCAGGGCCTTACCCAAGGCTGGCCAACTGGCACTACTGTACTATTGGCTATATCCTCAGCCTCATTACTTTTCTTTAAAGGGTCTCATGCACTGCCAAGCTGGCCTCACACGTGTACACTCCACCTTGGGATCAGTAGCTGGTCTGGCCCCGCCCTCATACGGTTTCTGTGAAACTGGGGGCCTCCTGCATGCTAAGCACACTGAGCTCCATCTCCAACCTCCTTTCCTATCTTCGTAAGGTAAAGTCTTAGATGACTGGTTTTAAGCCTTTTCTTTTTGAGTTCCAGGGTAATCTCACACTGGAGACTTTCCTGATTCAGGCTCACAAGAAGACTCTAGAAAAAAGCCCTTAGGCCATAAGCACTGACCTATGAATTTCCTCGGCAGCCAGCTGCAGAGCCTCTGCTGACTCAGTCTACAAGGTTATGGTTTTCTGCACTGACTGGTTAGTTACTTTACTGAGACTCTTCACATTCATTCACTCATATTTGTTGTTGTTTTTCAGAAAATGTTTCTCTGTGTACCTCTGACTGTCCTCAAATTTGATTTGTACACCAGGTGGGCCTCAAACTCTCTGAGATCCACCTGCCTCTGCCCCCAGAATGTACCACCACTGTCTGCTCAAATTCTCTATTGTGGTCAGAGTAAGACCTTAAGAGTATGACCTCTGAAATATATTGGCATTTATTTTGTGGCCCAACTTCTTGGTAGGCATACTGTGTGCATTTGAAAAGAAGTTGCATTATTCTCCAACAACTGTATGAAGTGCCTGCAGAGGAGGGTATCAGATCCTCGGGAGCTGCCTCGCATGGGTGTAGGAACTGAATTACAGTTCCCTGCAAGAGTAAGTGCTCTTAACACAGAACCATCTCTGCAGCCCCCTTGAAAAGAATGTGTGTGCATGTCCAGGTGGATGCCTGTATTCATGGGACAAGGTCAGCCTCAGGCATTGGTTCTCAAGCTCTGTCCACCTTGCTCTATTGAGACAAAGCCTCTCACGGGAGCTAAGGCTGTCTGTCTGTCAGAGACCAGGATGGCTGGACAGCCAGGATCGCCTGTCTGCTTCCACAGTGCTGGGATAGGAGGTGCGTGCTAACCATGCCTCACATCTTACATGTCTTCTGGGGACCAAACTTAGATTTTCTGTGAGTCCACAAATACTTTACCAGCTGAACCAGCTCCTCAGCCCCAGCTGGTTCTGGCCGTCCATTTGTTTGTGGCAAGATCTCCTATAGTTCTGGCTGGCCTAGCTGAGGATGAACTTGGAATCCCTGTCCTTATGCCCATAAGGCCCAATGATGGGATCCTGGGCTTGGGTCACCAGGTCTAGCCAGTCTTCTTCCTTCCCCATGTCTCTGTGTAGTCAGCAGTCATGGATCCCACTGAGTTCCTCTTCCCAAGGCCAAATGTATGCTCCAGGCCAGGTCAGTCTCTCTCCAGGGCCTTGGGTCATTCCTATGTTCCCTGGGGTCAGTCTGAGGAAAGCCCATTCTAACCGGACTGAAAGGGAACTCAGAAACGCTCCTGGAAGGCTGTTTATCTACACTGTACCAAGTTTACCCTTGCACTATTCAAATGCTGATTTCTAAGCCCTCTTATCTAGTTCAATCCCGTAGTGGCAAAGCAATACTTATACAAAAATCTCCAGTCTCAAATTCCTGTAAACAATTCCATTTACTCTCTGCCTTGTCAACAAATGCTGAAAACCCAGTGGCTGGGCAGAATAGAGAACAGGGCGGAACTTCCACCATCCAGAGGAATGGGGGTGGGAGTGAGAGTGTGTTTGAGATCATCTAGGAGAATGGAGGATTTGGAGCCATAAAGAAGGGTCCGGAGAGATACTGAAAAGCCACTTGGAGGCTGAAGAGCCGGGTCAATAGCAATGAGCAAGTACCATGGGATGGGACTGGGAGGAAGCCGGATTAGCACAGGAGGTTAAGGTGCACCATTTAACTGCTAAGCTATTGAGGTATAGACTGAAATCTTGTTCCTCTGTGTGGTTATTGGGGACTAGCATAAAGTAAAGAAATACAGCTGTCAGATTAATTCACTGTTCACTTATATTAAAGCTAATTCTTTAACGGTGTTATATAGTTTTAAAATTTTATAATTTTAGCCACATATTATTGAGGTAGGTTTCTGTTGTTTTTTGAAACTGTTTCACTGTGTGATCATGGCTGCTCTAGACCTCACACAGACCATGCTGGCTCCAAACCCAGAGATCTGCCTGCCTCTGTCTCCCAAGCTCTGGGTTTAAAGGTGTGTGCCACCACCACCCACCTTGCTGAGTTGCAACTCACACAGCAGGCATGGTAACCCACACGAGCCTTGCCTGTAACTCCAGAATTGGGGAGGTATAGGGAGGAAGATTAGAAATGCAAGGTCTTCCTCAGCTACACAGTGAGTTCAAGATGAGCCTGGACTATAGAAGACTGTCTCAGAGAAAGAGAGAGAGACAGAGACAGACACCAACCTGACTCTAAAGATAGAAGAAGACATATGGTTCTCTAAAACATTAAGAGAATCAGATTTTTATGTCTCTCAAGACCTGAAATGCATGACCCCACAGGCTCTGTCCCTAGCAACAGGAGTAACAGCAGAAAGCAGACCTCACTGAGAGTCCAGCAAGCCCTTACACACTCTCCTTAGCTAGTGCCTGCTGGCCCAGACACTTACTTATTCAGATCCACCTCATACGTCTGCATTCGAGGTTTGTCTCCAGCCTTGTCGGGATCCCATCGGTAAATGGCAAATTTTTTGATTCTGGGAGCTGCAGCAGCAGCTGTCTGTGCCCCTCGGCAGGCATGAAACTTGAAAAAGCAAAAAAAAAAAAAAAAAAAAAAAAAAGAGAGAGAGAGAGAGAGAGAGAAACATTAAAAACTGTAAGACACTTCTCTACTTAGCTGGTGTGATGACTGTATTACTGGGTACCCAACTTCCTTGGAAGGCACACTTGACAACATCCAACAGACCTTATTCCCCCATGATATACCTGCTATGGGTCCAGCAGCTAGGGACACAGCCCTTCCCTTCCATAGAACTGATCTGTGGTGACCTACAGTGAGGTAAACCTGCATGCCAAATACAGAGGGATCCTGAGGAGAAGCCAGCATCCTCAGAGAGGGCGGAGGTCATGGGCTGCACTGACTTGGGTTCAACTGGAGCCCAATGCAATGAGTGTTAGGAGGCAGAGGGAACAGCAGGTATGAGGGTGTGCAGGGGACACGTGTATCTAAGAGGCAAGGTCTAGCATGTGGGAGGCTGGCATGAGGGCGTGGTCACACTGAGGTAGCCTCCTTTTGTCCTGAGAACAATGAGACGCAGTGAAACTTCAACTGAGACTGGGTCTCACACGCAGCCCAGGCTGGATTTAAACTTTCCAGTCTTCCTGCCTCCACCTTTTAAATGCTGAAATTACAGGCGTATGCCACACGGCCAGCCTACACAAATTTGAATCACAGTGGTGACAACATTGTGTTGTGTATGTCCATAAGATAATAACACTTAAAAGGGAGACTGATTACATGAGATCTGAAGAAACCAGTCAGAAAGATACTTCTGTTTAAAACCAGATGCCGTGGCAGCAAGAGGGCCCAAGTGCTTGCTATAGGTTCCAGCCCCAGAAGTCATGTAAAGACAGGCAGGACTATCACACAGCAGCATGTGCCACTTCCCTCATCATACAGACATAGTAACAATAATATAAAAATACTTTTTAAAAACTCTAACATGACAGCCGGGGTGGTGGCATATCCCTTTAATCCCAGCACTTAGGAGACAGAGGCAGGTGGACCTCTGAGTTTGAGGCCAGCCTGGTCTACAGAGTGAGCTCTAGGACAGCCAGTGAGAAACCTTGTCTCCAAAAAAAAAAAAAAAAAAAAAAAAAAAACCTCAAACCAAAGGAGAAACCCAACATGGTTAACATTTTCAAACTGGCTCGGATATGGGGAGGATGGTGGCACAGGACTGTAACCACAACACCCGGGAGGTGAAGGCAGGGTGATGCAGTTGAGGCCAGAGAAAGCAGAGACCATGCTTTTTTTTTTTTTTTTTTTTTTTTTAAAGCACCCCCCTCCCAAACCCAGTGAAAACTCACATTGAAAAAAATCTGCTGAAGAAAACAAGATGAAGAATGTCCGAGCACCGATTAAATTAGGGAACAAACAAGTTCTGCTCCATCTCAGCAGAAGTGTTTGCCATGTGAGTTGGACAGCCAGGGAAGATGACCCTGACCCTGGGTCCTCCTGCCTCTGCTCCCACATGCTGGGTCAGCAGGGATGCCCCACAATGCCTGGTTTATGCTGGTGCTGGGGATGATACAGAGTAGCACCCTAAGCCCTCTTCTGGACTCTTCAGATAATTTTAGACCACATACTTCTGTAACAGTATTGAGATTCTTCCAGGATGGAAACAGAATTACTTTGTAGCATCTTACACGCTGACATCAGATGCAGAACAGCAGCTCACAGGAGACTCAGTGCTGCCTGTTCCCTCACAGCCACTCCTCCATCTTCACTCCACAGCACCCAGCAACCACCATCTATCTGCCTGTGCTGCTGAGTTACCAGCTCAGCACTATATAAATGTAACTGCCCAATTAATGCAGGGCCAGCCTTTTCTGTTTTATACTAATGCTGGCCCAAGTTCAGGTAGCCAAGAATCCTAGAGTTCTTGTCTTCCTGCATTTACCTCCCAAGTCACAGGGATTACAGGTGGGCATCACCATGCCTGGCTTTGTTTATTGTTGTTTTGCTTTTGAGACATCTTACTATGCAGCTCAGGTTGGCCTTGAACATATGGCAAGCCTCTTACCTGCTCCTGAGTGCTGAGACAATATTACACACCAAGTTATGGCCCCACAATATGGAAGGCCAATTCAGCAGTACCCTCTGAGGGCAGTAAGAGCTCACCACCCTCAGTTGACTCTTAGGCCTGCTGAAATGACAGGTTATCTGCAAAGGAGCTTCATCATCTTTCTCCTATTTAAATATTTGATCAGGCTCACTTTTCAAAAGGGACTAGGGCTAGATTGAAATTGGTCAAGGATATTTATTTACTCTGAGATGAAGCTTCACATGCCCCAGGCTGGTCTCAAATTTACTACGTAGCCAAGAATTACCTGCATTCAGCTCCCAAGTGTACCACCATTCACACTGGGCTAGAAATCAGCTAGTCCTGTTGTTTTGAGACAGGGTCTCATATGCAGCCCTGGCTATCCTGGAACTTGCTAGTAGACCAGGCTGGCTTCAAACTTACGGAGACCAGACTACCTAGCCTTCTGAGTGCTGGAATTAAAGGTGTGTACCACCATGCCAGCCCATTTTCTTTTTATCATATGTATGCAGCGTGTGCGTCTGAGTATAAGCCATGTGTGCAGGTACCTGAGGCCGCCAGAAGATGGCACTGAATCTGCCAAAAGCTGGCTGCGAGGGACAGAACATGGGTGCTGGGAACTGAACTCAGCAAGTGTTCTTGAGAGCTGGGCCGGCTCTCCAGTCCCGGATTTGTGAGTTGCAGAAAGATGACATGAATCACAGCATGCTTGTGCACTGAAAGTAATTATTTAGACAGAGAACAACGCGACTATGTATCAGTGAGGGGAGAATTGGCAGAGGGCCCTGGAGAACAAGTAAGAAAGCACAGGATGGACATCAGGGCATATGGCATGCTGGACCGAGGAGTCCTGTCAGCCCCGAACCCCCAGTATTAGGAAGGGAATGAGCAACACCCTCGATAAAGCCTGTGTACACTTAGGAGTTTTTTCTCCTCTCCCCTAATGTCTGTACCTAGATCTATATTAAAACTTTTTTTTTTAAAAACAAAAACATATTTATTTGGATTGCGTGTGTGATGTCAGTGTGAGGATGTGCTCGCATGGACGGCAGAGGAACCCTCCGCGGTAGGTTCCCTCCTTCCACTGTCATATGGGTTCTGGGAACGGGGCTCTGGTCTTCGGGCCTGACCAACGCCTCTTCACCCATTTCCTTGGCTCTCAGAGCTCTTCCTAATATATCTCTGCTTTTAAAAAAGACTGCACAGACAGGGAGATGGGCCAAAGTGTGAGACTTCCTTCTCTCTCCCTCTGTCTAGCAACTTACTAAGTCCCCCATGAGAGAGGAGACTGTAAACATCTGCACCTCATCTATGACTCTAGTGAGTGTGCCACACAGGAAGACAGTCTCTAGACAGTGCTGGAGAAGATGAACTTCCTCTAGCTTCTGCGGGGCGGGCCTTAAGCTAGACAGATGACACAGCCACCAGGAGGGAAAGTGGGTGAAGGCAAGAAGGCAAAGGCAGCATGAAGCCAAACCCACAGACTCAAGGAAGGGCAGGCTCGCATCTGGGGTGTCAGTGGGTTTGTTTCCCAGCCCTGTTACCTTTGAGCTGTGTGCTCCTTAGAGAATCTCTTAGCCAGGCTGATCCCACTTCTCCCTTTGCCAAGGGGAGGGTGGTACCGATGCCTACTTCACAAGGAGCAAGCCACACTGTGGGCACAGTTCAGGAAATGCTCTGTGCTTTCAACACTGGCAGTATTTCAGGGCTTGCGTTGTTCTGACTGCAGATGGGCCCTCCTGGAGTTCACAGTCCAGATGCAGAAATAAGGCACTGTGACTGACAGATAAACACCCACAGGCAGAACTGCAGTCCAGAGGTGCAGATCACAGGAAACTCGGAACCAGAACCCACAGCCCACAGCCAGCTCAGGATGGTGCCTTTTGAGTACAAATATACCTTCCCACAGGGAGGAGGCCCTAGAAGGTAGGCAAAGGTCTCTCCTGAAATCCTAACACCGACCTTTGAAACCAGCCTCTGCCACACTTCACTCTAGAAAGCCCAGCCTGAGCCTGAGAACTCATCCTTACAGTGCGGCCCTTACAACTTAACTGCTGCCTCAGCAATGCAGAGAGAGGCGGATAAACAAGGTCACTGGGAACCATTAACTGAATAGCCTATCAGGAGGCTCCTCCCTCAAGAAACCCAACACACCCCCTTTGTGCCTACACTGATTGCTGGAGCTCTTCAATTAGAGGTGGGGCCTTGTAAAATTTCTCCCATTGGTACCTGCATAAGCTGGTGTCATTATGATCCCCTGTTCTCAGCCCTAAACACCTAATGCATAAGGAACACTAAGTGGCCTTAAGAGATTGTGTATATATTTAGCAATGATAATTAAAGAAGCCATGAGCTTGAGATGGGGAGAACATGGGAGGAGAGAGAGAGTGGGATAATTTAAATACAGTCATGCATGAACTAGTCATGCATGAACGTCTTAACAACAAAAACAGGATTATTAACTGAATACTTGGAACATCAGCCTGAGGCTCTGGTAGGGACTATCTGTTTTCGTTGTTCAGATAGGGTCCCAAGTAGCCCAGGCTGGCCTTACACTCCATATGGGGCTGAGGATGTCCTGATCCTGCTGCCTCAACCTCCTGAGTGCTGGTATGAGAGATGTGCATGCAAAGACACGCATAGGTGCGCACCTTTAATTCTAGCACTTGGGAGGCCGAAGCAGGAGGATCTGAGTTCCAGGCCAGTCAGGGTTGCATAAAGATGCTGTCCAAAAAGCCAAAAAAAAAAAAAAAAAAAAAAAAAAAAAAAAAAAAAACCTAAAGAACAATAAAACTGTCACAGGCTGGAGATTTGTCTTAGCAGTTTGGAAGGAGCAGAGTTCAGTTCCCTGCACTCATATGGTGGCTGATAACCAACCACCTGTAACTCCAGTTCCAGGAAATACAGTTCCCTCTTCTCTACAGGTGTCTATACATAAAAGCACACTCATACATTAAATACACACACACACACACACACACACACACACCAAAACCTCTCCTGGATCTACAGTTAAAAAAGGGGGGGGGGGGGGGACTGATGGAGGGGGAAAATTTAAGTCTCCAAGGTCTCTCCGAGTTCCTGTTGTCCACCTATGAAGGACTGTCCAGGATCCCAGAGGAAGACTGAATGGTATTTGTAAATCTTGAAGTAAGGAGAGGCGGCTTCTCTCGCCTTTCTAAATGTCCCCACTGAGTACAGCTCCCGAGGATATAGGGTGTGTGGGGAGACCTATGACAGAGCCACTACAGTATTATTAACAAAAGCAGCTCCAGGCTCTGCCTGTCATCCCATGTCAACGGTATGAGATCAGTGCCACTACACGCCCTTGAATACACGCGCTTCAGGGAACCGGGTCTCGCCTGCAGACTTCTACAGTCCGTATCTTAGAGGTTGGGTCGTTTTCTTCCACGTCTCTCTTTCCCTGTGGGTCAAGTGCATTGCCCTCCAGAGTTCGCCGGTCTCTGACCTTACCGATCCAGACCAGCCTAACCTGGAGGTGCGACCTGGCCTCCCGGGTCCCACCCCAGACATCCCCCAGGCCTCCCTTTCATACAAGTCTGGTCGAGGGCAAACAACAGGATTTGCTTCTGGGTTCTACCAACAGGTCGCTCATCATATGACCTTGACCAGTTCTCTTGTCCTCCCTGACCTCTGTCTTCCCGTTATCTTTTCCAAATTCCTCCCGGCCGCGACTCCCCAGCTAGGGAGAAGCGCGGGATGGTTATCTGAAAGGATGCTCAGGAGTAGGGCTCAGGTAAGTCCTCCCCTGTGGCCTAGACGCGGGCTCTTTCCGCCACGCCGCGGCCTCTCCACCCAGGCAGCCTTGGTGACGGGCACGGCTCCCCACTGAACCACGGCTCCGGAGCTCACCTGCAGGCCGACTCTACCTAGAGCGGTAGCCGGGAAGCAACGCTTCAAGGAGACCCCAACCGCCGCCGCCATTTTGGCTCCTGACGTCAGCCCCACCCTTTACCCTCCGGCATCCCATCAAACACCGCGGTGGGAAGCCAGCCTCTCACCCTGAAGCCCGCTAGCAGCCTAAGCGCCAACGAGTAGAAGGCGGCTTCCGGTTTCCGAGCAAACGGACAGAAAGTGCGCGTGTGCAGTCGCGGCCAGGAGGGCGCATGCCCACTGGGCTTCCTCTGTTCTTAAGGTGACCTCTGGCTGGAGTCAGAGGGGCCGGAGAGAGGGAAGGTAGCCTGGAAGGGCAGGGCAAAGGCCAGGAGGGGCGGAGCTTTCCTATTTGCTGGTGGCTGTGATTTTAACCCCTCTCTACTTGCAGTGGTGTCTGTCAATCACCTGTGACTCTTGTCTGATCAGTTTTGTGCTAAGTTTAGAGAACCTGGCAGTCCCTACCTACCTGGGTAGGACAGTTGGCGAGTAACTGAGACGATCCCAAAGATGAAAGACAAAGGTGTCGCTCATCCATTTATTCATAAATATGTACATAATTTGCATGCCTGGAATCCCAGCAATTATCTTATGGAGGCAGTAAGGAATCAAGCTCATCCTCGGCTACTTAGTGAGGTGGAGGCCATCTGAGATACTTGAGACCCTGCCTCAAAACACACAAAAACAAAACCAGAGCAATCAGAAAGGACACCTGCTGCGTGGCTGTCGCCCAGGCTCTGGGATGCTGGTAAGCGAGCTAGTCTCTCACCTAGAGGAAGATGACAATAGAACAGAAGGCTGGCCACCAAGGAGGCAGAGGCTGTCCACTGTCTTGAACTTCAGATCTTTCTGCAGTAAAAAAAACTTCCGAGAGCTGGGATTACAGCTGTGTGCCACCATGCCTGGTCGTAGATGCTGGACAAGCACGATACCAACTGAGCTGTGTTCTCAGATTTTGTTTTGTCAGTTTCCTTAGTCAACTGAGCTACTTTTTATTTTAAAGATTTATTTATTGTATTTATATGAGTACACTATAGCTGTCTTCAGATACATCAGATCTCATTACAGATGGTTGTGAGCCACCATGTGGTTGCTGGGATTTGAACTCAGGACTTCTGGAAGAACAGTCAGTGCTCTGAACCCCTGAGCCAGCTCTCCAGCCCACCTGAGCTGCTTTTTCCGGCACTTTAAATGGGTTCTCTCAGAGCCCCTCTGACTGGAGATTTGACCACTTTGGGCAGGTGTGCTCTTGGTATCCAAGTCACTTGGTCTCTTGAGGCACCCAGTGAGGAAGGATTTTATTTCTTTCTGCTCACCTTTGACCGAGAGAGGGCACTGTTTACAGTCTTGGGTTTCCTCATTTAGAAGCCACTGGAGAAATTACCATGACAGGAGAGAGGAATGGCTAGATGGGGCCAAGTTTCTGAGAACTCACCCTGAATCTGGCTTCTCTGTCAGGTGGCCTCATTGAAGGGGGTGTGGGGAGTCCTGAACCCCTGGGGGTTACCTTGATTGCTCCCCTCAAGGCCATGTGACCTTTGATAAGTCTTGTGGTGTCCTTGCCTGAATCAGTAGGGGCTGTGCCAGCTGATGTAAGGTCCTATGATTGGCAAGGTTGTCTTGTGCAACAGATGGCAAGGTTGCCTTGGCTTCTCAGGGGGCCCTGGCTCAGCACAAGGGACCATTGGGGCCACCCAAGTCGGCCAAGGTTGTAGGAAGTCTGCCGTTTTCTTTGTAACTCCTCCAGGGTGTCAACAGGCAGTATTTCTAGAGAACTGGTCTCTTTAGCCATTTTTAGCCAATCGTGTCAAAAAACAGACACCACTCCTACATAAATGGCCTCCCTTTTAGCTTTTCCCAGGTCACCTTGGAAAAAGCAGTCGGCAGCCAGCAAAAGTGAGACCTTGATTTATGGAGGGGCTCTTGGTGCCAGTGTGCCCACACACCCTGCAGTCACCTCATTCCTGGGCTTCATGGGGATTTGAGAAGCTCAATGTTATGGAAGGATGATAAATTCCTGGGCGGCTCTACCTCCGCCCTGAGCTTTGGTGTGTCAAAAAGGCACAGATGCCATAGAACTTAAAGGTCGTCATGGCCTCTTCCTGAGTTAGGTTGCCAAGGTGTCCTGGCCATAAGACCGCAGGGTTTGGGGCTGGTTGGTTGGTTGGTTGGTTGCCATCCATGTAGAGAATGATATATTGCTTTCATCAGACAAGCTGCTGGGCGCCCTGTGTTTATGCAGAACCTCACCTCATCACCCACAAATGTGTTTACATCAGCAGTCTCCTCTGGTCCTCCCAACAACCCTGATGGGTTGGAATAACTGTCCCCGCTTGCAGACAGTCTTACTGGGAAATATGGGCAACCTAGGGTAGGAATTATGCTTGAGGACCTCCCCCCCCCAGAGATAGACATTGAATTCGGGAGCAAAGACAAACACCAAGCTGAGGATTGCACTGGAAATACTGAGGAGAGTTGTTTAGTTACAGCTCAGCCTCAGTGGTACAGTGAGAGCCTGTCCCACAGCCCTCCAAAGAGAAAACGGGGCCAAGAGGTGGTGGCGGCAGCACACCTTTAATCCCAGTACTGGGGAGACAGAGGCAGGTGGATCTCAGATTTGAGGCTAGCCTGGTCTTATAGAGTGAGTTCCAGGACAGGTAGGGCTATACAGAAAAACTCAGTCTTGAAAAAACAAAAAAACAAAAAAAGTGTGTTTATGGGGGGGGGGTGGAATCCCAGATCTCCTCCCCTCTCTCTCTGTCTTTCTCTGTCTCTGTGTTCTCTCTCTGTCTTTCTTTGTATGTTCTCTTTCTCTCTGACTCTTTCTGTCTCTGTTCTCTCTGTGTGTGTTCTTTCTCTCTGTGTGTTCTCTTTCTCTCTGTTTCTGTGTGTTCCTTCTCTCTTTCTCTCTCTGTTTCTGTGTGTGTCTCTCTCTGTCTCTAGTGTCTACAGTTCTACTTCCCCTTGGAAGTAGAGCAGGTTTACCCCACTGGCAGCCTGAGATGTCCACATTTTCACCCTACCACCACCTGCACCGCCCATCTGTGTCCATACTAAGAAGCTGCCACGTTCCTTCATCCCATTTCCAGCTCTCAGCCACTGCCACCCCAGCCTCCAGTGACGTCTGTCCACCCCTCTTCTCTGTCCACTTCTGTTTGTCTCCTTTACCTACTTATCTATTGACAAGGTCTCTTCATATAGCCCAGGCTAGCCCAGAATTCTTACGCCTCCCAAGTACTAGGGTTACAGGTGTGGGCTACCCGCTTGCTCTTTCTTTCTCTTACAGCCATTTGCAAAAAATTCAGATCCAACTTTCTCCTCCTGTAGAAAATAACTACTTGACCACTTTCAACAAAATATCCTCTACTGAGCCATCAGCACAACTTAGACTTGGTCTAAGGATATCCCACTTTCGTGTCTTTATGCCCAACTGAGGACATTTCAAGTGAGTGAGGCCTCCTCACTGAATTTATTGTTGTCTGCAAATCTGCTTTGAATTTGTTATTTCTTTCTGTTTGGTTTTGTTGGGGGGATGGGGTTCTGGCTGTATAAGCTGGCCCTAAACTTGTGGTCCTCCTGCCTCAGTTAGTTAGCGGGAGGTCACATAATCTGTTTTGGATTCTTTTTGGCTTCTGAATTCTTTATAACTATGTAGATTACAAGAAGCTTCCAGGCCAAGATGAAGATTTGTCTCTTGTTCATGGTCACACCCAGAGTCTGCTCAGGGGCCAGCAGCACAGCAGGTGGCTGATAAATCCTCAGAGAGTGAACAAATTCATTGCCAGAGTGCCTGGTTTAGGACGCAGCACACAGTAGGTATTCAGTCAAGAGGGTTGGCCGGATGAAGGGATGAGGAGGAAGAAAGGTGAGCTGGTTCTTTGGAGCAATGAGAGGAGACATTGTGGTTGTTTAGGGGAACAGGGAGCCATGTAGAGACCCAGGCATCGTGGTGACTAGGGTGAGGACCAGGACAAAGAATGTTTTAAAAGTCCATACTGAAGGGGCTAGACAGACAGCTCAGCAATTAAGAACACTTGCTCCCCTTCCCCCCATCCCCCGCCCCGCGCAGAGGACCTGGGTTCAGTTTCTAACACGTACCTGCTCTGGCTCACAGCAATCTATAATTTCAAGTCCAGGGGTCTGATGCCCTCTTCTGATCTCCAAGGGCACAGGCATGCATGTAGGACACATGCATATATGTAGGCACAACATTCACAGACGGAAAAATAAATACCTTGCCTAAAAAGATCATGGTAAATAAAGTAGGGATGTTTTAAGTAGAGATACCATTCTCTACTAGTACCAGGAGCTGAGGCAGGCCTATGTGCCTGCCCGGTGATCCTCCAGTCAGCCATATCCCCAAGCCTGTCCCTCAGCTCCTTTCACTGTAGCCCTATCAGCCCTGGTTGGCTTCCCCACAGTCAGCATGATGAAAGACCTTCTCGGTACATTGGGGCCTGGATGCCTCTTCAGGAAACAGAAAGACGGGGCCTGAGAGGCCAGGGATGGAGAAAAAGCAAGGCAAGTTGGTGTGATCAGCCACCTAGTGTCCACCTGACTCGGTCTATCCCTCCACAGCCCTGGAGCCCCCCCCCCCACTACTGCAGAAGTTGCCCCTTCTGTAGCTCAGTCATCCAAACATGGCTGTGGTCCCTGAGTTTGACAAGAGGCAGATGTCTCTAAGAACATTTCCGATCTCTGGCTGGGGTATTTTACTCCTAGGGTACCATCGGCAGACCGATGTCAACCTCCCCATTTCCCGTCCCCTACCCTTCCCTACTTTGCCTGGTCCTCAGAGAGGCCCTTTCCCGTCTCTTAGGTCATTGAATGACATCCCCTGTCCAGCTCATGATGCTGATGCTGGGAGACTGTGGCTGCGGCTGCTGATAGCATCCACACTTGGAGGCTTTCCTGGAGGTTGGGATGTAAGCAACCCTTTAGCTACATTTATTCCAAAATCATCACAGCAAACTGACTAGGTGGGAATTATGGGTTTTCATTTGTTGTTGAAGCTGCTGAAGGTCAAGTACTTAACCCAGGTCACACAACTTCCTGCTCTGGGTCTAAAAAAAGTGGTGCATGCAGTTACTCGGCCCCACCTCCAGGGAGCACTCTTGGCTCGCAGCTCTGCCCAGCCCTCTCTTAACAGCTCTTGCCAATTTGCCCTGAGAAAAGGCTTATCTAAACCCCTTTCTTTCATCCTGTACGAACCCCACCATATAATTAGACTTCTCAAAATATGCTCTCTGAGCGGGAGCGAGGCAACGGGGCCACGGGCTTCTCCCATTTCACGAGCAGTAGTCTCTTTGGAATTAACTGCTGGAGCAGAGTCACGAGCCACCCCTGTTCCAGCTGGACTCGTGTCTCATGCAGCTTAGGTCCTCTCAGCTGCTGGGACTTAGCAAGCAGCCTTCTGGGGGACTGTGACCCACCCAGCATCTCCAGCATCCTGTCAGATTAGCAGTTCATTGTGATCTTCCAGGTAAGCACGGATGTTCATTCACACGGCGGACGCTGCGTTGCCCTACACCTCTGCCTTCTTCCGTTTTAGCCCGAATTTTCGAACGTTTAAAAATGTTTCGAATGATTTAAAAAAAAAAAAAAAAAAAAAAAAAAAAAAAAAAAAAAAACAACTCAGAGACAGAGTCCTGCAAATGAAATGTAAGCAGGGACAATGGTAAATAGTCATTTGGTTCCCTGTGGCTGGAAGTCAGAAACAAAACACATAAGTGAGATACAGAGCGTCAAATGCAGGGTTGCCTTTGTGTGGGCTATTAAGAGTGTAGCTGGGAGTGCAAGCTGTTTCAGCAACCGCAGACTCTGTGACCTTGAGTAAGTTACTAAACCTCTCTGTGCATTAGTAAAATGGAATTGATCAGTCCCCTGCCAAGGAGGAGGATTATCTCCCTCAGTGTCCTCCATTGGAAACCCAGCTGGGGAAAGTGAGGAGAGCCACAGGTCCTTAGGAGAGATGGAATATGCTAACAGGTAGGAAATAAGTCTGCTACAGAATTCAGCCAATTTTAACGATTATTAAAAAGTACTTATGGCAGGCTGTGGTGGTGCACCCCTTTAATCCCAGCTCCTGGGAGGCAGAGGCAGGCGGATGTCTGAGTTGGAGACTACCTTGGTCTACAGAGAGAATACCAGGACAGCCAGGGCTACACAGAGAAACATTGTCTCTAACCTTATCCCACCCTCAAAAAAAAAGGTACATAAGGCAGACTTGGGGTGTGGTAATGGTCGGCTATGTAGTTCAGATTCCCCAACAGCCAGACCTGACTTGATCGCTCACCTGTAACCCCAGCCCCGGAGGGTCAGGGGACCTAAGACCTTAAGGACTTGCTGGGCAGTCAGTCTAGCAGAAGCAGCTGCCACAGACCAAGGAGGGGATGTGGGGTCAGCAACGGTGTAACCAGGCACACACACACACGCCTGGTGGGTGAAGCAAACACCAAAGTGATCCACACATTTTACACACGCATGCATGCGCACACAGTTGGCAGGTGGGGCATAGCTCCAACTGCTTTACATACATTGACACAAACACATACACATTTGGTGGGAGGAGCAAAGTTCCATCAACTTAATTTTTCTCCCATAGCTCATGTATCCCAGTGACATCCTTCGAGCAGCACACTTTGATTACACTGTATTTCTCTTTAAGTGAACCATTACACTGAGCATATGTTAAAAAAAAAAAAAAGCAAAAAAAAGTTATTCCCAAGAACCCATTCAAATGTATAACTAAGCAACTTGTTATAGACTAACAACGTGTAAGCAAGCAAGGCGATTGTTTTCAGCCAGTTCCTCTTACTGGCAGGCTGCAACGTGCAGTTCCAAAGCAAGATCCAATTATCATTATTTATCTTAAAGAGTAATCTCATAAAAGTATTTTTAAAATGACAAATCTAGTATGTGGCCCAGGTGAACCAGGTCCGTCTGAGTCGTAGGTGAGAAACTTCTGTTGGTGTTTGGGGCCGCAGGAATCGGAGACCACGGATGACTCACACACGCTTTGAGACCTCCTGTAGATCTGGGTTTTCCTGGAAACCCACCGTGACGTTGAAGGAACTGTAGAGCAGACCTATGGCTGGTGGTGGCAGAGTCAACACCGAAGTACGCTTCGCGGTGCTCTGGGAAAAGCCTTTCGGCTGGCTGGCTATACCATTCAGCATGGCTGTATAGCTCACTGTGCTTTTGAATACGTTGGTGGTGTTGTAATGTGTTCTGGACCATCAATGGAACCCACAATTCAAACTTCAGATATTGTCTTTGCAGAAAATCTTAGCCGACATTTTTATGGCATCCGAAGAGGTGACATTGTAATTGCAAAAAGTCCAAGTGATCCAAAATCAAATATCTGTAAAGGAGGAACTGGTTTGGAAGGAGACAAAATCCTTACTACTAGTCCCTCTGATATCTTTAAGAGCCGTAGTTATGTGCCGACAGGTCATGTTTGGTTAGAAGGTGATAACTTACAGGATTCTATGGACTCCAGGTATTATGGACCTATACCCTATGGACTGATAAGAGGACGGATCTTCTTTAAGATTTGGCCTTTCAGTGATTTTGGATTTCTATGTGACAGCCCAAATGGCCACAGATTTTCTGATGATTAATAAGTATTTCCTTTTAACTTGAGTATTGTCTCCTATTCAAGTAAATTTATTACTACAGTTGAAACCATGAACTTTACAATAAACTATTTGCTATTCAAAAAAAAAAAAAAACAATGACAAATCTAAACTTTGATGTAAAAAAAGAAAGATAGGCCATTCCCACTTTACATTGCCAGGCTGCGCATCTACTCATGAACAGTTTCTGTATGAAATCATATCAGGAAGTGGAGAGCAAAAATGGGCACGAGAAGTTAATCGTCACACTGATCACCAGCCCAGCTTTAGCGAGAGGCAGGTCAGTCAGTTCTGGTCAGGCTACCACTGTTCTTGCTCACTGACCTCCAAAGATCCCTCGCTCAATTATCGAAAGTTTTTTTTTTTTTCTTCTCAATTTTAAATTGTTCCCAGAGAGTTTCTATATCAAAGCCACAAAAAAAAAAAAAAAAAAAAAAAAAAAAAAAAAAAGAAAAGAAAAGAAAAGAAAAGAAAGAAAGAAAGAAAGAAGTATCCCCAAGCATGGAAGTCATTGCTAACAATTCACAATCCACATCTCTAAGCTCTTCCCAAGGGTGGTGGTTGAATGTCATTCTGCTCTGGCAGCAGTGTTTAAAACAGATCAAACATTATTGGGTTAGTGACATTGCTGAGTGAGGGGTGGGAAATCCCCTTAGAATGTCCATGGGACTCACAAGTTTGGAGGGACTGGGGTGGGGTAGCAACAAGCAGAGCAATCTTCCACAACACCGTGAACCTGGGGTTGGGAAAGTAGCAAGCAGGCGTGAAGTCTGGGGTTCAGTTCTCAGTGTTGCATCAACTGGGCATGGTGGCCCATACCTGGGATTTCAGTTCTTGGAAGGTGGAGGCACAAGGGCCAGAAGTTCAAGGTCATTTTTTGTTGCTTAAGGATGTCCTGTGCTAGAGATCCTGTCTGAGAAGAGAGAGAGAGAGAGAGAGAGAGAGAGAGAGAGAGAGAGAGAGAGAGAGAGAGAGAGCAAACTGAGCCATGGTGGTACACACCTTTGATCTCAGCACTCAGGAGGCAGAGGCAGGGAGATCTCTTAGTTCAAGGCTAGCCTGGTCTACAGAGTGAGCCTAGGACAGCCATGGCTACACATGTCTTGGTTGGGGGGGTGGAAGAAAGGGAAGTTGGAAGAAAGAGATGTCACTTGGTGGTAGAACACTTATCTAGAATGTGTGAAACCTTTGGTTCAATCCTCAATATCCAAACAGAAAAAAAGAAAATAAGAGAATATTTCTCACCCAGAACCTCTCCCACTCTGGGGAGTTCTCTCTTACTTTTCCTTAATAAATCTGTGCTTGGTCTGCAAAAGTAAATAATACGTAAATAAATAAAAAGACAGAAAATAAGTGATAAGCCAGCCTGCCTCCATCGTAGGCTTAAAAGCTGTCCTATAGTAAAGACAAAGTAGGCTCATGCCTGTGTATGACTAAACCTCTGTTTCTCCAGGACTGGGCTATGCCCTGCCTGTAACCTTAACTACTGCTTGGAACAGGCGGTTCAGCAACGACAATTATGCCTTTGTTTCGGAAAGCTATAACAGACATCTCGTAACCTCGCCTGTTTCAAAAGGTTATCATGCCTGCCTTGCGATGGCCACCTTGTGATCCTGCCTTTGCTTCAAAAAGATTGTTATAATCAACTTACTCTGCTTACGTCCTGCTCCTGGAGCCCCGCCCATCCCCCCATATGGAATCCCCTACTCCTGAGCTTTAAAAGCCGTGTCTTCCTCACATCCAATGCTCACCTCTTGAACCCCACTTATTGGGAAGCATTTCGTGTACGCAAATTAAAAAGCTTGCTTTAATTAATTGTTTCTGGCTGGAGAGATGGCTCAGCAGTTAAGAGCACTGACTGCTCTTCCAGAGGTCCTGAGTTCAATTCCCAGCAACCACATGGTGGCTCACAATCATCTGTAATGAGATCTGATGCCTTCTTCTGCTGTGTCTGAAGACAGTGTACATAAAATAAATACATCTTTTTTTAAAAAAATGTTGTTTCAGTTACTCTGGCCACGATGATGTGAGTTGGTGGTCTGCCTTTCTCCTTGAATCATCGGGGTGAGCATCAGGAAAGGAAGGGACAGACTGACCTTTCCTCTCCTGTTGGCATCTGGCGCTTCACTCAGATGTGTTTTGTGAGCACTGACCAAATACCCGAAATGGCCATACATAGGAGACAGAAAGCAAAGGCTTCCTTCCGGAGCAGTGGCCTGGAGAGGGGCCTTAGCATGTGGACCTGAGGCTGTTGGGGATCACTTGGGTCATGAGTATGACCGTAAGGAAAATGGCTGGCGAGACGGCTCAGCCATTCAGAGCACTTCCAGAGGAGCTGGGTTAGATTCCCAGCACCCATATGGCAGCTCACAACTGTAACTCCAGTTTTAGGGGATCCAATGCCCTCGTCTTGTTTCTGCAGGCTCTGCATGCATGCGATGCATAGACACACATGCAGACAAAGCACCTATGGGTCAGGGTTAATGAAGAAGGAGCAGGAGGAAGAGGAGGCTGAGAGCAAGGACTTTCTTTTCCCTCCAAGACAACCTTTAACCTTAAAAGACAGAATCGAGTTATATCCTGGACCTACAAGAAGAAAGGGGGCAGAGATAAGGGGTCATGTTTTCTCCTTCCACACGATGGGGGAGGGGTCATCCTGACAGTGGGCAATGGTGACATAGCAAAGCCTCCCCCCTACCCCCAGTGATGGCCATGGCTTAGGCAAGAGAACTTTCTGGAGGGAAAGGGGCCGAAGTTCACTTTGCATTTCTACTTTCTGTGTTACAGAAATCAATTTTGATGAACTATGGCATTCAGATGACTGGATTCTAGGTTTTTTTGTTTTTGTTTTTTTTTTTTTTTTTGTTTTGTTTTTTGTTTTGTCTTTTGAGGCACGGTTTCTCTGTATAACACTGGATGTCTTGGAACTCACTCTGTAGACCAGGCTGGCCTCGAACTCAGAGACTCTCCTGCCTCTGCCTCCTGAGTACTGACTGGGATTAAAGGCATGTGCCACCAACTCCTGGCATGTTTGGGAGGATTTAATGGAAGTGTCCCTTTCCATAATTGGGGATAAGCCTGGCAGAGAAGATCCTAGAGCTATGCCAACCAATATGTGGACACGTATAGCTAGTGAGCACTCAAGTCTTGTGACTTTGTTCATTGATTATTTATTTACATTTGAGACAGAGGCCCCGTTTCGCCTTGGTTGGTCTAGAACTAACTTGCCGCATAGACCTTGAACTCACAAGATTTATCTGTCTCTGCTTCCCAAGTGCTGGGATTAAAGGTATGCGACATCATGCCTGGCTAGAATTTTATTTTGCATGTAGACCCATATGAATGGCAGGCATGTGGAGGTCAGAGGACCACTTTGTTTAGTCAATTTTTCCTCCCGTCTTTTAAAAAATTTATTTGTTTATTTTATGTGAACTGGTGTTTTGTCTGAATACATGTCTGTGTGAGGGTATCAGATCCCCGGAACGGGAGTTATGGACAATTGTGAGCTGCCATGTGGGTACTGGGAATTGAACCCAAGACCTCTGGAAAAACAGCCAGTGCTCTTAACCAATGAGCCATCTCTCCAGCCCTTTCCTCTTGTCTTAATGATAGTCTCAGAGACAAAAATCAGGCTGCAGGCTTACGGTAAGCCCTTTACCTGGTAAAGCTACTTCGCAGGTTTAACTTTGCTCTTTTTAAACACAAATTTATTATATTATTTATTTGTATGTACCTGAGTGTGTGTGTGTGTGTGTGTGTGTGTGTGTGTGAGTGTACAGGTGCTCACAGATGCCAAAAGTGGTAGTTAGCCACCTTATGTGGGTGCTGGGAACCAAACCCTGGTCTGTCTGGAAGAGTTGGGAGCTGGTTTAACCACTGAGCCATCTCTCCAGTCCCTCCCAGTTCTGTTCTTAAAGCAGCAGATACAACCTTCTTCAGATGTCGCTGTGTACGACCGTTGGCTGTCCCCACTGACTACCAAAGGGCCCAGGGTTAGTGCCCTACTGGTCAGGTGCAGCGGGGCCTGAGCTCCATGGAGATCAACTTCTAGGGGCCATCAGCTCTACAGAGTTCATAGGGGCACTGGGATGAACTGGCCCTGAAATTACACCCCTTGCTTATGTCTTCTCTTTCAGTGCGCTGTTACCCCATTTCCTGGACCCGTTTCTCCTGGAGACACGTTGCTAACAACTCGTTGGCTCCCAAATGCTCATCTCCCTGTATCTGGGGAAACTCACCTTTAAAACATGAATGATTACCTTACTGTGGGTATTGGTCATGATCTTGGATAGAGACCATGTGGCACACAGTCCTGAGAGAGAGAGAGAGAGAGAGAGAGAGAGAGAGAGAGAGAGAGAGAGAGAGAGTGTGTGTGTGTGTGTGTGTTTGTGTGTGTGTGTGCGAGATGTGGGTGGTGCCAGGCCCTTGAGATGAGTTTGACAACAGTAGGAGCTTCACAACCACAAAAGTCACATGTGACCCACATGAGTTGTGATCACGTCTCAGAAGCCGCAAAGAATATCACCCAGAGCCACATAACTTCCGGTGGATGGCCTATTTTATTGCTCTTTGTGTTGGCTCTTCCCCCAAACACTCCATCTTGGCTTCTTTTCCAGGAAGTTGTCACTGCCTGGTTCCGGCCATCTTCCTGCCGTCCCTCAGCCCTCCACAGAGCATTTCAAAATTAACATCGAAACAGGAAATGGTGTAGCCCAGAAGCATTTGGGCCTAAATTAAGAAAAAAAAAAAAAAAAAAAAAAACAGGGGGTGGGGAAGAGCAAGGAGTCCACGGGGTGGGGCATCCACACCTGGGGAGTCACACTGGGTGCACACTGGGTGGATAAGTGAGATGGGACAGGCAGTGTCTGAGTTCTGGAGTTGCAGAAATTTCCGAAACAACCAACACCACCGGGGAGAATTGTAACACAATCTACAAAGACAAGCGGCCTCCGTGTGGGAGGATCTCACTTCCTCCTAAAGCAGATAAGAATAAAAACAGTAAAGCCACCTTAACCGAACAGCACACACGACAAACCCCCACATCTCCAGATCAGCTCCCTCAGAGAGGTGCCTGCTTTTTCCCTCAAGGGCAGGAAGCACTGTACCCAGACACAGAGGATGACAGTTTTGGAGACTCTGGGGCCTGACCTAGCTGGATGGGAAAGAGGACATACCCCTGATTCTTGAAGGCGGCGACTGTCCTGAACGCTTCTTGAATATACCGGGTAGTGTTTCCAAAGAGCTTAGCACAGCACGGGCAGAGGGTGGCTTTGTCATGTGGCTTTTGTCTGTTGGGGACAAGTAAGTCTATGGCTAGCTTGTGTTATCAGAGTCCAAGTCTGTGCCCATTGCTCGGTAGCACGCAACAGTTGATTGCGATAGCTGAGAAAATAATCGAAGGTAAAACTCTTGTTCCCCTAAGAGCGTGGGTGTAGCCCTTTCTTTGGTTATAAAATGGGACCGTTTAACCCTCCAAAGTAGAATTTCTATCTCCTATATTCTTAGCTTTAAACAACCTTCTTTATTTTAAGAAATATATATATTTTTAAACATCATCTGTTACTTTACTTGTATGTGTGCATGAGTGTGTGTATGTGAACCATCCGTGTGCAGAAGCCCATGGAGGTCAGAAGAGAGCATTGGACTCCCTGGAACTAGAGTTACAGGTAGTTGTGAGCCTCTGCCTGGGTGCTGAGAACCGAACCCAGGTCCTCTCTCTGCAAGAACAAAAAGAGCTCTCAACCACCCAGCCATCTCTCCAGCCCCTGAAACATTTATTTATGTGCATGTGTTAGTGCACACGTGTGCAGTGCCCTCTGAGGCCAGAAAAGGGTATTGGAGTCTCTGGTTCTGGAGTTACAGTCAACTGTGGGTATTGGGAACTGAGCTTGGGTCCTCTTTAAGAGCAGAAAGCATTTTTTTTTTTTTTTTTTTTTTACTGCTGAACCATGAACCATCTCTACAACTCCTGGGGGGCTTTCTAATTGAAACAGAGGGGATAAATTCACCTGTGTCTGGAAAGTGTGCTGAGAAATCCCACCTCTGGACAGTAGCTAGCTGAGAAGTGATCACTGAAACTGGAGCATGGCTAGCATCCTCAGACCATGGGGTCAGCATCCTAGAGAAGGAACTCACTATTTCTCAGGTTCCCAGGAAACCCGAATCTGGCTGGTGATAAACTGTACAGCCGCTGGCGGGGCAATGTCCAGGATAAGAAGGACAGAGTCCAAAATAGGAAGAACAATGGGTAGAGAGGCCCATGGTCTGGACAGAGAACTGGGGACCAGGTGAGAGAACAGAAATAGGCTTGACAAGCAGGAGCATCTTCATATACCGAACTTTGGGCAGTGGATGCTAGTCTGAGACCTCCCGCCCCCCCCCCCAAATTTGGGCAGCCTGCGTCCACAGAAAGTGAAGAACTCTCCTCTGCTAAGACCTATTTCTGGAAGGTTCTAAGATGAACAATTGGACCCTCAGGGAGTGGGGACACAGTGCGTAAGGGGGGAAGCTGTAAGGAATGAACGGGTGCAGGGAGCCACCAGGAGGCCCCAAGGGAGACGAGCTTAATGTGATGGTATCATCCAAAGTAAGCCAGGCCCTGGCCCCGGTCCTTGTGCTCTACCTTGAATGTCAGACAGGTGCCAGGAGAGCCAATGACCTCAGAGCCCCCCTTCTTTCCCCCCTCATTCTGATCTGGAGTACAGGCTGAGAATTCTTGATGGTGGTGGGGAACAGTCAGACTACATGATTTGTCGAAGTCTGGTTTTCCCTACCAGAACTCTGCACATTAACCACGTGTCCATCTATTTTCTGGGGTGGGTAATGGTTGGGCTTACTTGGGGTGGGGTCAGTGGACACTGAGGTCCTTCTCCAAGGGACAGCAAGGCACATATACCCCCAATATCTCCTGCTTCTTGTAGGGGAAGGACTTGGGGGGGGGCACAGGAAGGACCCAGAGACTGCAGGGGAGGAGGAAAGGCCAGGGTCCCTGGCAGTCAGGGGACCATGTGCCACCACTTAAAGGCGAACGGCTTCCTGCGGACATTGGTGCCACAGTGAACCTCTCCTAGGAACTTGTGGTAGGCCGAGATGTCATCGATGAACGTGCAGGCAAGGCCCAGGGGCTCCAGCAGGCCTCGAACGTGTGTCTCCAGGCAACACTCCTCCTCGACCTGGGGCCCGAAAGGCTTGGGGACACCCAGATCCTTGTCCAACACGATCATGTTCACCTGGGAGGGGAGCGAGTGTTTAGGGAGCAGCCACTGTTTGCCTGTGGGGAGTCAAAGCCCTCAGACCCCCGTTACAGTCCTGGGTAGGAACTGTCATCAGGGATCCTTCTTCAGAGGGGAAAACGAGGCACAGATTTTGAGCTAATCCTGGTTTACGTTGTGACTTTTTTTTTTTTTTTTTTTTTTTTTTTGCGAAACATTCTCCTATCTGTTAGAGTAATGGGGCCGGGGAAGACCTAGTAAGAAGGCCAGTTAAGCATGCGTGTCACCCCATGTCACCCCTAGCAGGGAATGGAGGATCCCAGACAGAGCAAGTGCCAGAGATAAGGTCACACAGCAACTCAACTGGGCCCTTCTGGGGCTGGCTGCACCCTGCCTGGGGTGGAATGAGGGTACGCGGCTGGAGTCTCTCACCATGTTAGGGAAGAAAGCCCTAGCCTGGCGGTCTTCGTCCATCTTGAAGAGAGCCGGAAGGTCAATGATGTCCTTCTCAGTCAGCCCCAGCTCCTTCTTAAGGATGTCACGGTTCCAATCCAGGCAACGCTGGGGGGGAAGAGGAACGAGGAAGTGTTGAGGTCAGGGGACACACACCTGCTTAGCCAGTCTCTCTGTCACCCCTCCAGCATCTCTCGACCAGGGATAAGGGACAGTAGTAAATCCATCTTTTGTTTTGTTTTGTTTCGAGACAGAGTTCCTCTTTGTAGTCCGGGCTGTCCTGAAACTCTCTATATAGACCAGGCTGGCCTCAAACTCACAGAGATCCGAAGGTGCTGGGCCTAAAGGCGTGCACTACTGTCATTTCAAAAATGACTCGAGGCACAGCTACAAAGGAACAGAAACCTCTTAGACTCCTGCTAGCTCTTGTTAGTCTCACTACCACCCGGGCTCTGTTAGCTTAGCCACCCCGCCCCCAACTTAAACTTCCTGGTAGAAAATTGCTAGCAGCTGAGCTTGCCTACGATCC